>NC_091018.1:16214801-17464801 GCF_041296385.1 Aphelocoma coerulescens
TTATTTTTCAGTAAAAGTACCCGTAAAATTACAATGGACTTTTAAGCTCCAAAACTTTCAAAGATGAAAAAAAAAACTACCCCTGAAACCTAATATAGAGATTACACTAGAAAGAGCCATATATTGTAAAGCTGAAATCTTTCATTATAATATGAACAGTTTTCTCTTATCAATACTTGTTTCTCAGTTCAACATAAAAGATAAGTTCAAATTAAAAAACATGGGTCTTGCTTTTCAAACATCTAAAAACAAAATATTTTTATATCTTTAAATAATTTTTATTTAAAATCATGCATTTTAAAGCTTTTTAGGGGTTAACTTTTTTTCCTGAAGACAAAATTCTCAGCTGTTATTTCTGATCATTTAATTTCTGAGATCATATTTTAATGTTATTTATCACCTGCAGGTTTCATTTAAAAACATCCCAAGAGTTTAGTGATGTTGCTTTAAAAACCTATTTGTTTGGTATCGAGAAGAAAAATACCTCTCTTGGTAAGAAAAATGGCCTGCAAATACCTGTAAATTAGACCAAGATATATAACAAGGTGACATTTATCAGTAATGTTTTATCCTGCAAGTGACTGAGCACTCTGGGCTCAGACCAGCCAAACAAGTAATGGGCTATTCACTGTACACTGATTAATTAATGCATAAATTCTTTAGGTTATTAGAGAGCAGTTCTAGCAGATAGATTTTATAAGAAGCATGTTAGGAAAGGCACAGTGGACTTAAAAATTTGTGCTGAAGTGTGAATAAATACAGGAATGAGACAAAATTCATACATTAATGCATTAGTTCGTACAGGAAATAGACAAAAATGTCAGAAAGGTTCAATGAAGTAGCACAGAAACACTCAAGTTCTACCACGAGCACATGCATTCTCTCACTTGAACTCCTCCTCCAGTGCTCTCTCAGGACATTCTGGGATGTGTTTCACTGGGTAGGGCAGATATGTCTGAGATTTAAACACAGAAACTCAGGCTTGGTGAAGCTTAAACTAGATAATCATCAAAGGAGAGAGTAATCAAAACAAATAAGCCAAGAACCATTATTGATTATGTGGGTTTCATCAGTAAAGGCTGTATTTCTTTTAAAGCACATTTTCCCAGCTCAGCACATTGACCTTGACAAATGAACATGAACAAAGTCCATGGTTTGGGGTAGATTGTAGCACTAACCCCATCCACCTCCTCAGTTGTTCATCTCTGATGCTTGGCTGCTTTGTAAAGCATCATTTCAAAGGCTACAGGCAACTACTTTTGCTACCAGGTGTAGATACAGAATAAATACATTGGGTTCACAGGGTTTTATTCCTTGTAAAAAAATTAGGAGAGAGAAATTTAAGCTAAAGTATCTTGACTGAATGAGTGCCAAAGTGCCTTTCTAGGTCTGTGTGTGTTTGCACCAAGTGCTATATACAGGTAAGGGGGTCTCAGATATACAAGAAACTCTGTACACTCTGTTTTTGCTCTGCAAAATCTGCTGATTTATCTTCTGTTTATCATTTTCTGCCACCCACGAAGCACAGTGAGCATTGGCTTGGATACACGGTCCCAATTTCCTTCATTATATCTATGCCCATGCTGACCAACATAAACACCACTGCTCTGTGGGGAAGACATAGTGTTTCACGCTGGAAAACAGAAAATCTTGCAAGTGAGAGGCTTCATTATTCCCAGACAAGCCTATAGAGCTGTCCAGATTATATCTATATAAATATATATAGGTATTTATGTAGAGCAGCATAGGAAGCAGTGATGTGACACAGTTTTAGACATAAGAGGAAGAGCACACCTTTAAACCACGGGCTTTCAGTTTCAGCAATTCCTTCACTGCTTTGCTCATTGAATTCACTATTTCACAAAAATACTGAAACCTAGCAAGAGCCCCCAAAACACGAGTTACTCACAAACGAGTCACTTTGGAACTACAGCAAACCAGTGTTTTACTAGCAACAACCCAACACGGAGAATCACTAGCAACTCAAACTTTTCCAGGAGGTCCGCGCTAAAACACAGGGAGGCTCTCTGCACGCCGGTCACTTAGAATCGACTCCAAAACTCGGAAATAAGTGAACGTTTCTATTCTTTACAGGAGAGTCTGACCCAAAGGCGGCAGGATTGGGCTGTGATGGGCTCACGCTGTGTTTTTGCGTGTTCCTGCTCTGCCCTCTCCTGGGACAGCCGCTCCTGGGCTGGAACAGCAGCGCAGCAAGAACGGACTGACTGCAGGGCTGCCAACTCGCTCTCAAGCGCTGAGCTTTCCTGAATATCAAATAGAAGAAAGAGCAAGCTAAAAAGCACGACAATTTGGGTACAGGTTTGTTGTTTGCTGTCATATTGTAATTGAAACATTTAGAAGAAAAGTGCAACGTTTTTCACAAATGAAAATAATAAAAAAAAAATCATGGTAAGAGTTGGTTTTTTTCTTTTCTTTTTCCGTCTTCTTTTTTTCTGTTATGTTACCTGAGTATTTTCTTTCAAATTTGGACTTAATGAAATAAATGGAAACTGGTTGATTTGTATTTACGTAGGTTTGTAAACAGATTTTTTTTTTTAAGCCAAAACTGTGTGTCTGTTTTAAATGGCTTACATTTTTCTTTTGATGAAAAGAGTAATTTCTGGGTAATTTTGGATTAATCACTGGTTGCTGGCTCTCATTAAAGGTAAGAATTCAAGAAAACTAGAGATTAGCTTTGTAAAATAAAAGCATTTAAAAATAAAGCCTGTAATAAATTTGAGGAACCTAAAATAATCTTCTGTTTCCAAAGCTGCTGAATGTTTCCATGCTGTTTTTGGAGCAAAATAATCCTGAACCACTTCAAGTCCCCATCCAACCAGAACTGGAACAGTTCCAGAATGGGGCAGCCACAGCTGCTCTGGGCAACATAAGCCAGGACCTCACTACCCTCACAGGGAAGAATTTCTTCCTAATATCTGATCTAAAACTCCTCTCTGTTAGTTTGAGGCCATTTCCCCTCGTCCTGTCACTACATACTCATGTAACAAGTCTCTCTCCATCTTTCTTGTAGGCTCCCTTTAGGTACTGAAAGGCCTTCTCTTCTCCAAGGTGACCAATTCAAATTCACTCAGTCTTTCCTTGTGGCAGAGCTGCTCCAACCCTTTAATCATCTTCGTGGCCTGAAGGTGCCCTAATTGGACACTGCCAGTTTACCAGCACTTGTGAAAACTTTTAACCAATTGAGAAATTAGGTCAGAAGGTCACGTAAGTAAAATTTATTTTTTAAATGGTGATAACTTTTTTGTGATAACTGCTTTCTGATGGGCCAGCCAGTCTTTCTATCTGTTCTTTGTACAAGTTAAAAAGCATTCTCTTAATAATGCTTGACTGAGTAACTGTCACTTTACAGCAACCAATATCCATCAGACAAAACGTGTACATCTACTTCAATTACAGGCATACAGGAATAAAACCTGCAAAAATAAAGCATTTAAGAGAAAACATGCCACTTTCCTTTACACAATCTCTGTTATAGACTATACACTCCCCAGGTGAGGGAGATCTCTTGTCTTTGTGAATTTTGATCTACAGTATTTATAAAGTAGAGGCCAAAAACTTAGACAAAAACTCATCAGCAATTCACCAAGGCACAGTAAAAGTGCTCTTCATAAATTGTTCCTTTGCCATTTAGTTAATGCAGTGACCTGTTGTTCTGAGGATAAGTTACTAAGTAATGAAATAGGATGATTGGATTAAGCTAATTACTTGCTTTGAAATGACATTTGTACACAGATTCTTTGGCCTTGCCAGAACAAATTATATAACCTAAATAGTGGGTTTTTCTGCATTCCATTTCACAACTTTCAAATCCACATTTTACCCGATAGATGGGATCACTAAAACTGTGATTAAAAAAATAGGTCACATAATACATTACTGCTGTGAAACAGACTCTGTATCTGGAATCACATGCTAATCAATCTAGTCTAAGGTGCCTATATTAATAACTATAATTACAATAATAGGTCTTATCAGATGATTTAACAGAACTAATATTCTATGCAGAGGGATACAGAACATAGGACTGAAAAATTTTATATAAGAAATAATCATACTGCGAAAAAGGATGCAGAATGGAAAAGTGTTTTTTACTTCTGTTTGATTTTATTGGTAAAACCACAGCTCAGAAGGCAAAAGAAGGCTTTACTACAATCTGTCTGCTGGGGTCTCTTTGTGAACAGGCTGGAATTCCCACTGATCATGCTCCTCATCTCCTATTTTTACTTTGTTTGCATGAGAAGAGTTGATGGCCTTCTGGGTAGGAGAATATAAGGCTGGTAGGTGTTTCAAATTTAATCCCACAGCAGACATGACCAAATGAGAAAATATTTCTGTGGTACCTCTCTACCTGTATTGTATCTCCCATTACCTTAATCCACCCTGACATTATCTTAATCCACTGCTTCTGACAGGAATTCTGACAAGAATACAGAAGATACAATCCATAATCAGTGTTCAGCCCTATCATTGCAGCCTCTGGCACAAAAGACAGAGTGGCATCAGGGAGAAGAGAGGTAGAACATGTTGAAGGGATGCAAAGGAGGGGAGGAGAAGAGATCTCACAGTGCAGAGGAAGAGAAAGGAATAAAACAAATGGAAAGAGCTGAACAAAAAGACCAAGATGTGTCAGGAGCAGCAGATTCTTGCCATGTGTCACGAATGGGGTGACTCTCTTCACTTGTAGGAGAGAAGCAAAAATATCCTTATCCTGGGGTGAAATTTGAGCTGTGTACACCCATCAGGCAGCTGAGGGATACTGTTTCTTGTATCATAACCTTGGCCTATTTTCCTCTTAAAAAAAACCCCAAAAACAACAATTTCAGTTTTATCTATTTTAGTTTCTAATTATTTCCTGAGAGAGAGCTCAGTTCTTATAGAATGATTTGTTCTTTCCTTTGGTGTTGACTGCAGATTGCATGTCACCTCAAGCATTTACCTTGTTCTATACTAAGGTTTGCACCACATTTTGGCTCTGATATATATGTTCTGGAAAGACCCCTACAAGAAATCTAGTGTTCTGCTTCTCCTGTAAGATGTTTGGCTGTATCCTAGCTAACGTGAAAGCCATTTATCAAGTTTGGCAGAGGGGTTTCTGCTATACCTAGGAAAGAATCAATCTTCAATGAAATTATGATCTAGTAGTGTTAAGCATTAAACTCAGTGAAAATGGCTATAAAATAGGATCCTGCAGAGCTCAGTTAGAAATGTGGGAATAGCAAAGCAATGAAGTTTGACACAGCTAAAACACAGAATTTTTTTGGAATGTCAGCTTGCTGGAGTGAATTTCACTTAATAGGAAAAGGGCTCTCTTCTGTAAATATAATCTTTACAATCTAAGTGAAATCTGGAACTGTGAATAAGAACTGAGCATGCTTTTTTCTTGCTGTCCCTAATTATTTTTTATAGCATAGTACCACCTAGAGGCTCTCTTGCCCTCTGTGTTTGTTTCTGTGAGAATTTGGAAGAGAAACTTTTGGACCTTTTTACCACTTACATGGATAAGACAGACAAAAAGGGTGAGAAGGGTGAGAAAAAAGGGTGGGAAGGGTGGAGTTCCTGCAGAAGAAATGAGGAGAATAGAAGCCAAATTTCCTCTGTCACTACACTTCTCCAGTACAAAATAAATGCTACACAAATTGATGCAAAGAAGGTCTAAACCAGATTTGATCTGCAGTCTTTTTACATGTCTCACAGTTTGTACAACTATTTCCTACCCCAACCCCACCATGGAGTAGGTGCAGATTTGTCCCTCTAGCAGAGTTATATCCTCCCTCACTCATCCTCACAAGCGTTTTCAACCCAGAAAGAAAAAGTGTGATCACTTCTATAACAAAATTTTACTTTAATTATAGCAGATAGAATTTTCCTTTCTGGATCACTTAGTAGAACTATTGACATGTGCCATACAGAATACTCAGTCTGAAGAAAATCAAGCTGTCTTATTCACTGAGAGCCTAATTCTTTTCACAGGCACCAAAAATCAGCAGACTGAAAAAATGATCTTTTGCAGCATAATATTCTGTGTTTCATGTGTAGCATACAGAATGCTACCTGATTGTTTAGGATATCTGCAGCCTCTGGAATCTCCTGGAAATTATAGAAAAAGGTAAATAGGCCCAGAGTGATGCTGTTTTGGAGTCACTACAGATAATCCAAGAGGAAGGGCCTCAGAGCCCTGATGCCTCCATTAAAGGGAAGAAGGACCAATGTTTCTCACCTCCTCACTTGCAAGATACCCACCCATGCCCTTTATCTTCCCTCTGTAATGAGAAAGAACATTATTCATGTTAATAGACGTTTCAAATGCATCCTTTCAGAGAGAAAAAGATCTCAATGGAATTAAGCATAATCCTTTTACCTCTTTAAAAGAGTACAGACCAAGTAAAGCACTCAGTAATCTTTCCTGTGATTATGTATTTTATGATGGTATATGATGAATACATTAAAGATAATTTCTAATGTGATATGAAATTCCTCCCATGAATTTCAAATGAGGAGGTATGTGTCTTACAAATTGTCTTGTAATAAGCAGAAACCAGATTTGTATTTATTGGTAATTGGTAATTACTTAAGAGGTTGTCAGGAGCATAAAATAGAAGAATTACTTTACTTGTTATATTTTCCCAATTTTTTTTCATTAACCCTAAAATTCCTTATTTCATTTCAGCAATCTCTATGTCAGGCTCTTTTCAACACTTTCCAGAGAGAAAATCATGTGCATATAGCAATTTCCATGAACAGGAGACTGCATAAGTAGGTCTTTAATTTAGACAAATAGAGTTCTTATGATTGCAGATTGCTTCAAGGCTGGGATTTTCAAAACCAGTTATTAACTCTTCTCCTCCTCCCAGCCTCATCTGGGGCTTGAAACTCTGTGTTTTTCCTATCTGAATAGCTCTTACACTACAGCAGAGACACTATCTGTAGGCATTTCACAAGGATTTCTGGATCCTTACCCTCCAAACTGCCAGGGGGTCTTAAGGGAGGTTGATTATCCCACTCAACTATTGTCACTTACAGGACAGTTTCTGTGATTCAATGTCACCTGTTTGAAAGTGATGCTGGTGTAAGCACTCACAGCCCACTCACTGAAAGTTCCATAAAATGATGGTATAATCTATTCATAAAAAAAAAAAAAAATAAAAAGTCAGAAAGAAGCAAGCAAATCTTTGATGTTATTTCATCAAACTTTTAGCTCATAGGAAACAAAATAGTTTCTTTGGGTCTTCATCAGATTTATCCAGGTTTATAAAACGTGGGTTTCTGCATATATGAGCATCTGTGAGTGCCCACATTCTTGTGTTTAATTTACTCCTTTATAGTCATACAATAGAAATGTAGAACATCAGGTGTAAAAGTTGTTTCAATGATAAATTTTCATGCACGATAATTTTCCTTGTCAAACAAGTTTTATTTATTTATTTTTAACTCTCCTTTATGTTAGAATAAAATGTTGATGGATATCGGCTTGCATAGATTTCATGAGAAGTTGAAGAGATGATTTAATATTTTCTATTTGCAATGGAGGAAAAGGCTTTAAGAAACCCATCAGCATTCAAGATGTCATTGCTAGACTGAAAATCAGTACAGCCTGATGTGTTAGTTTGCTTGCTTTTCTTTGTTTTCAAGTTTAGCTTTTTTGTATGACCAGGGCTCAATTTAAAAATAAAAAATTAAGCTAAAACCCCGTTAACAAAGACAACATGACTTTTCGGAAGTTAATTTTAAATCTGTGAAAATTGAACGTGTGCTGGTCTGCAGTACAGTCACAGGTTCTCCCCTTCTACACGCGGGTTGTTGTCATCATCCAGTTTATCTGTAGGGGGCAATACGTAACAAGAAATCCCCGATCTCTCATTTTCTACAAGTACTTTCAGAAAAGCTGCAAGGAAAAGACTGATTTAACTAAATCAACTAGAAGACCAGGATGTGAATTATAGCTCTTTGTTGTGTATTTTTATGCGTGTTAGCTGAGAATTATCTGCTATTACTCTAAAAATCTGAGTAAATGATTGTCCTGATTTTTCAAGCTATTCAGATCTCCCTAAAGGAACCTCCTCCTTTTGTACTTTTGGGGACTGCACTAATTTCTGCCTTGCCTAACACAGAGATGCAGGGCAGGCACACACACAAACTCACAGAGCACCAAAAGCAGGAAGGGTAGGGGCACACTGGAGGGAGCAGGCAATAGGTGGTAAAAATCACTTGTCACTTCATTTCCCAGTCAGAAAACTCTATACAAAATGAGCACACTTCTTTCAAAAGAAACAGGCCCTAAGATTAGGCAGCTCATGTGTAATTGTTGGCTGTTCTAAGTATTATGCAAGGACTGCCTCACCAGTGTGTGCATCTCAGAAAAGGAAACCTTGTGAATGAGATGAAAAAGATGATGAAGAGGAAATTGCTTGAAATAGGATGTCAGAAAAATGCTTGCACCTCACCTTGGCTTTGTCAGAGCTGGTGAAACTAATGGAATTTGCTGAACAGAGTTTAAATGAAGTAATAGTAGCAGGCATCATGTTCAATAAGAGCAGAATGGAAACATATTCAGGAAGGGTAGAGCGGAGAAATTTTCACTTTCTCCACAAAGATTTTGTTGAGTATTCTGCTATTCAAATATAATATCAGAGACCTTAAGAAACTTAATACCTGTGTTCCTAATACAGGTATTCTGACAGATAACTGTCATCTGCATCACTAACATATTTAGACCAGAAATAAAGAAGAAACCTCCATGATAATACACCCGAGAGAGTTCACTGCTACTGTCTCCCTCAGTAAAAGAGCTGTAAAATCTCTTTGATAAGGCTTTGAAGCAGGCAGAGCTTTGCAGTGGATCTGCCCAGACCTTCTCCTCTAAGTCTAGGCAGAGGAACTCCCCAGAGGATAGGAAGCTTTTGCATTAAAAAGAAAACACCAACAGTTTTTATTCAAATATAAAACCGAATAATTAACTTTTTAATCAGACAACAGATGATTACTGGGGAAGACAGAACATAAATTAAAAAATAGTTATATAAAACTGTTTTTCTGCCTACACATCTGTGCAATGCAGATGCTTCAGCCAGCACAGTGACAGCAGCTCTGAGCTGCAGCAAACTGGCTCGTTCCTGTGGCCATTCCTGCCATCCTCTCCTGGCCTGCTCTCTCCTCCTTCCTCCTGCCTTTGCTGAGGCACTGCCTCCTGCATTACCTAAGTGCCAACATTATTTTCCCAAGCACAGAACTCACTAAATAGCTCTTTTGCACCTTGCAGTCCTGTCTGGTTTTCCCCTCGATCAGCAAGATTGCAAGTAACCAACCTTTTTTTTTTTTTTTTTTTTTTTTTTTTTTTTTTTTTTTTTAATTAGCAACAGCAGTATGGAAGCATTTTTTTTATTGGAATAGCACTTGACACAATTTGGAACAGACTTCCTGCCAAAAAGCCATGCTGCTGCATTCTTAACTTTGCCCTTCTGTATGACCCAAGCAGAAACCCATGAAGTGAATCTTCCTTGATCTTTCTTTAAGTCTCACTGCACATAGCCAAGAGGATTTTCTCTTTAATGCTCGTGCATGGCATGAAACATGAATATTAATAGGCGAGAAAAGGAAATTAAATTCAGGTGCAAGATTTCTCTTATTGCTTTTGATTGTTTCAAGTGAAAATACAGAATGAAAATATGAAACTACTACAAACAATAACCAATAAAAGATAAAATCTATTACTAGATCGTGGTAGCAAAAAAGATATCAACTGCATACATGAATTGAAGCATCAGAAGTGACTTCAATTCCCATTCAAGCACAATCATGTCCTCTAGCACAGAAAAGAAAAAAAGTAACTAAATTTACAGATTGAAGTAGTTGTGCATTGGTGTCAAGAATATATTTAGAATGCAGTATGCCTTAGAGGCTACTTTTTGTGTCATACAGTATCAGATTCCAGTGTGTTAGAGGGGAAGCAATATTTCTCTGTAGGGTTTCTGATTTTGGAATGCTCCTCAGCAGTTTATTAACATAATTTCTTGATCTTCCTTAAGTTCAGTATTTAGTAGTTGTTCTATCAGGGATTCTTTGTCACCATCCATGTCTCTGCGTATATGTTGCCTCCCACGTGTTTTTTAAATCATGTTCCTGTTTGAATGAGATGTGTTGAGATTATCAAATTCTGAATAAACAACATCACTTTAAGTCACCAGAAGGCAAACATATTCAATGTACAGTAGTACATTCTTTTTTTTTTTTTTTGAAGTAAAAGAAAGATATTCCATAAATGCTTATCTTTCTTAAGAAACAGTTATGATACTTTTTGAGCTACTACTCAAATATGTTTTGAATTACAAATGAGTGGGGGCCCTTTGAAGACTCCTGGAAGTCTTTAGACAATTTAATTGCACCTTGCAACAAATAAAGCACACTGTTATTTAAAGTAAGACTAACTACTACTTAAAGGCTGACACTGGGCACCGGGACATTCCCTGATGTGTTGCAGATGCCTTGTTTAGCTTTGTTCACCTTGGCTTTCCAGTGTGTGATAAATCCATGACCTGTGCTCTGTCTGGAGCAGATAACTCATGGACAGCTGTACTTGGATTCCTCAGCAGTAATGCCCACACAAGCATCTAACACATGTATACTTGAACAACAGGCTGGCTGTATGCAGAGACAACATATTTATAACACCCTGCTGATTTACCAAAATATGAATATCCATCTAATATCGATATGCAACTGAGATGGACAAAAACTCTAACAGTTTAGAGTTAGAAAGTGTATGTTTTATTTGGCCAGGCCCTGCGTGGGATAGCTCCCTAAGAGGCAAGGCCCCAATCCAAGCAAACACAAAGCTTTTTATTTACAAAAATGATGAATATCCAAAATACAAATGCATATTCATAACATTAACACCTCCCATTCTCTGCTTCATATGGAAATGAGCTTAAATGTCATTAAGCATGCATAGTGTGTGTCTTGAATGGAGTCGGTGGTCTTGAATTGGGTCAGTGGTCCCAAGAAAGATGAAGTAACTCATCTTTCTCATTTTGACCTTTTTGCTTCTCTGAGCTTTAACAATCCTAATTACTTTAGTGACCTCTAAGTTTCCTCTTGTATGACTTTTGGACGGGTTCCCACCAAGGGAGGAAATTGGTAATTGTCCTTGTTCCCTACACCAACTTATCAATGTTTCTATTCCTTGTTCTAAGCACAGCTAAGCAAACATACAAATGACAGATCATCAGTTATTTGGTAATCAGTGACTAACATCTTAAAACCCATTTCAGGTCTAGCTCTCTTAACTCTAGCTGGGCCCAAATTCCTTCCTATTCTAACTAATTTCAACACAGCTAGCCTATAACTAAAATCTTTATGTTTCTTCTAAATCTATGTTTCACCACCAGGATTGGATCACACTTAAAATTACTTTCAAGTGTAAGTGCTTTTAAGTGCAAATTAGAAATTAAGAGCAATAGATTTTCAGCACTGCCAAAACAGCAAAAGTGGAAGGAGATTTTCATATATACTTAATTTGTAAAATAATTCATGTAATTTAAAAAAAGTTTTGGTGACTGCTCAAAGATCTCACATTTTTTCAAGTTCTTTAAGCCTGATATTGATGAACCCATGCTTTTGAGGAATATATTATTTTTAAACTCCTTAGAGAAAAAGATTGTAAACCTTAGATTAAAGAGCAGGCAGTTTCTTAATCACTACACAAGAAACTTGTTAATCTCCTGTCTGACAACCAGTGGATCTATTTGGGTCACTCTATCACTAATGAAATGCACTTGCCTCCAGAAAGCAGCACTCTAGCTGTTTTGCCATATCTGTAACAAAATCAAAGAGTTTAGCATAAAATCCCAACTACTACCCTGTGAAGTTTAAACAAGAAGAGAAGTGCATGAAAATTTGGAAGACAGTGATGGCCTAGAAATATACATTCAGCTCTCCCTCTTTTACAAAAGGGACATCAATTCTTTAAGTATCTCACCTGAGAGATGGCTTTCAGAGCAGCAGGATGGCCAATGGATTCCTGCTGCATTATTGATTCATTACAGATAAAGAGGGATAGAGGTATATACTGGAATCACCAAAGCTGCTTCCCAGGGAAGAGATCAAAGCACACTTTTGGTGCTTTTTTGGGCAGATGACATTTCTTAGAGATGAAATAATGCCTTTTTGTTGCTGTACAGCCTGTGTGTTTTAGTGCAGTTGTTCCATCATGACTCTATTAGCCTGCCACAAGCTCCCCCATCATGAAGCCTCCCACTTCATGCACAACTGCTCCTACCTCCCATTTAGGTTCAGAGCCAACTTGCTAAATTTAGAATTATGGTGTACCTGGGAACTGGCAAGTTTTCAGCCCTGATGGAAGAGCAGGAGTGCTGTGAGGTCAAGGCAAACAGCACGCTCCACAGTGGCCTGCCATGATCAGTCAAAGGCCTGAGCTGCACACAATTGTTCCTTGCAATTTCCCCTCCTGACTGCAATCCCATGAGGAATCGTGTGGGCACTTTCCTCTAATATCACTCAAGTTTAATGAAATCAAAGGATTACATTGCGTTTAGATCAACTGTGTCAGCTTGCACTTCTCAGAGCAAAAGGAATGTGCTGTCAGAAGCAGAGAGAAGTACAATGCTAGAGGTTTATCCTAGAGGGGATGTGATCTTTAAAAACACTTTTTTTTAAAGAACCAACATAAGATCTTGAAATGTGATTGCAATAGAATATGAAGAGGCACAAAGCACTGACACACCAGAGAGCTGCAGCAGGCAAAGAACTGCTCGCTGCAAGTGCTGTGAGAGGGAGGCCTGTAAAAGCCATAATTGTGACTTTCCTCTCCAAAGTACCACAGACCAGATGCATCACAGATGCATGCCTTTAGGACAGATTACACCTTCTGGCTCTCAGGTCCTGCAGCAAACTCGGTGAAAAGAGGGGAATAAAGACCTTATCATTCATAGAAATGAAATGCTACCACTGGCTTCCCTCTCTTTTGTACAGCTACCTCTAAGAGACAAAAGCTCACATCCTCTCTTCCACTCCTCTGACTTCAAGAACTGATTTTAAGTTCTGCTTCAGGAACATGCACTGAAATGTTATCCTGAAGATTTCTCAGGAGACTCCAGACCCTGAGCTCCCGTTGCTCATCTTTCCTGTCAGAACAGTGGTTGCCTGGTTTAACCACTCATTTCCATTCCTAATTTATAAAGCATTATCAGAAAAGTAGCCCAGAGCTTGCCCAAATCTGCCTATTCAGCTGCCTTTTATCACATTAAATGAGAATGTCTTCCCCTTGTTTTTGTTGTTTTGTTCTCCACACGTGCAGCAGACATGAAACATTCTTTCTATTTTGATTGAGGATGAAGGTTAATTGCAGCTCCAGTGATGCACCTTCACTGCCATTCCCAGCAGCACAGCGAGAACAGCACTGCTGTGACTTGGATCCATACTGAGGAATGCTGAGATGTCACTACACACTGCTTGAACAGGACTTAAAAAGCCTCCTGCATTTAGTAATATCCTTCTTATTTCTTTCACGTCTTCTACACAATTTCCCCAAGAAAGCCTTCTTTCATCATGAATAATTTTTAGTCCTTGACATTTATCAGTAAACATCAAAATTGGAAAAGATGTGCTCTTGGCTCTAAAACAAAGAAAATATATCAGTAAATTATATTTTATATCACTGAATATTAGAGAATACTTTATCTCAGAATTCTGAAGTGATAATGTTTTAATGAAATGCACTCTTAATTTCCCATTGGGATTCCCATTGTATTAATAAAGTGCAAGTGCAAATGAGATAGACAGTAACCTGTGTTCTGTTTTCATCTGTTATCTCCACTAGGCAAGTTTTAAAAAATGTGGAAGCCTAGATTTTTAAGGAACAATGACTAATAATCCTAAAAATCATTCTTGCTTTAACTTTTGCTCCACTTCATTTAGGAATATTAGGGTTACAATGTATTTGGGCTTCTAACATGCTCCACTTTTCTCTCCAGAAATGGTGCCAGATGGAATTGGAAGACTTTGGTCATTTGCCCAGGATTCCTAAATTATCAAGGGTGTACTGAAAGCAGTAGCTAGTTCTGATGGGACTGCGGATGTCTAGAAATCCCAGAAAAATGGTGCATGGTCACAGGAAGACCAAAAACATGTTATACAAATTAAAAACATTCACATGACAGTTCTATACTATGCTACAGCATACACAGTCTTTTAATATTATGATTTTTTAATTAAAAAAATAATAATCCAACATACAACCTGTGAAATAGGAAAAGGTTTACAAGAACGTGGCAGTAGTAAAGAGTTTGCACCACTGATCACCATGCTCTGGGCTTGACTGTTCCGTCAGTTTTTATTCCATCTCAATGAAAAATCCTCCTACTAGCTATGAGGTACTGATAGTAATGAATATTTATAGAATATCTCATAATTTCCTATAGTATTTTGAAATAATTATGATCAACTTAATTTTGCTGTTGTCTGTTATGAATGCACAGAGATAATTCAGAAATTAATAACTTGCTATTAAACAGCTTGTATCAGGCTTGGCAATTCCTTTTTGGACTAAAAAGTGAATGTATTAGTCTAAAAAGGAACAAGCCAAAATACACTCATATTGTAAAAGGCACTTTCCTTTTTTTGTCTTCTGGTAAAAATGACCTCTGGTTGTCCTGTAACCCCCTAAATTCTCTTACCTGGATTCTCAGCTCATGTAGAGTGTATGAAAGCAATTATAAAGTGGCTTCTCTCAGCAGGTTATCTACCTATCAAACTGCTAAGGTTAGAGGTAATTTCCAAGGACATACTGATTTTCCCATGCTTTAATTTGCCCTTTGTTAGGACAGTGATATGATGGGTGGGTGTATGGCAGATTAATTCCCCAGTGACAGCGGAAGTGGCTGCAGTTCAACGATGTGTGAACAGATCCTGCTATAAAACCTGCTCCAGCAGAATGGAGGACTGAGGTGACCTGAGGGGTCATTCCTATTTCTGATGTCCAGAACAGTGTTACAGAGTCAGTAAATCAAAGCAATATCCTTCTAAAAGGGGAATGTTATAGATTTAAATGATATTAATTATATATGTCTGCAATTTATTTTTAGAACTTAAGGTAGTACTGCTGCCCATTATTAGATGTGTCTAAATGCCAGTATTTTCATTCAGTGCAAAGTTTAATCTGAATTGCTAATCCAATGGTTTTCAAATGAAGTTGCTATTCATTTAGCTGGAGATGTAGAAGACTGGAGTAGGAGCTGAAGGTCAAAATTTCATCACCCTTTATTATATGGTTTAGATAATGGTCTGTTATGCAGTGTATGTGTATCTAAAGTATATCACTGTGTTTTCATTTCCCTGGGCTCTGGCATAGTGCATTTCTGTGTCCACTTCTGATGAGTCATTTCCCTTCTTGTTACTCAGAGGACCATCACAGAATATGATGCCTTGCCCTTTTATAAAGTGAGAGGACCAGGCACTTATTGCCCAATTTCCAGGGGCAAAGGAAGTTCAAAAACCTGTTTGCGCTCTGTTCTTCTGTGTATTACAGCGTGGTAGTACAAGAGACAACGACAGAAATCTCCTCTCTTCCATTTGCTATATTCCCATAAGGAAAGAATCACTACCAAAAAAATACCCCTAACAAACGCACTGTTTTCTGTTTTGAAATTTAAGAAGCACAGATCAGAACACGATGGTTCTGGCTGGCATATATTTATGGCAGAAAGGATAATGATGATATTCCATAAAAAGAGCTGCGACTTCTCTGAAGCTGTGGATCAGTCACACACCAAGTTGTTGCCTTGTGCATGCGATAAGAACTGTTTGCTATTTTCATGTGCAGCTGAAGGAAGTGGCAAATGCAAACTAATCCTTACCCTGCAATGAAGGAGCATAAATAAAACAGGAAAGTGGCATGAGTTTTCAGCTTCAGCCAAAGCACTCCAATGTGATTTTCTGCATCCTCTCGTTAATAGGCCACTGCAGCCACTCCAAGTGCCTCCAGGATGCAGATGGCCACAGAGAGGGTCATGTTTAGAAAGTTCATTAACATAATCTAGCCAGAGGAAGAAAAATGACCCATCTCCACACTGAAGAGCCAAGTCATGGGAAGATGTGAATGTCACTCTCTGTCACAATAGCAGAAAAGTTTTGGGAAGTGACCAGAGGGTGTTTCAGCTCACAGAGGGCACTCACAAATAGAAACTCATACTTGGATCAGAGTAAGCACTAGAGTGGTCTGAAGGGCAATCACCTTGCTAAAGTTATTAACTCATCTATACCATCATCTGGGACATATGCTTGCCAAAAATACAGAGGAGTGTAACAGCTGTCTTCAACAAAGAGAGATACAATTGGGCAAATGGGGCATTGGTGGGGGAAATGAATCTCTGAACCTCGTGAGTTAGGACCAAGTTAGCATCCAAAGGTTCGGGAGTTTAGGAAGATAGTACACAGTAAAGCTTTGTGTAAATTTGTATGACCTTACTGTGTGTTAATTTCCATCAATACACAAACCCTCAAACCCCAGCCAGCAGAGTTTAACAGGTGTTTCCTGATCCCTCAAGTAAGAAAGTGCTTCAGCAATGATCCATCTTTACAGTGTGGTAGGAGTGCAGGTGGGCAATCCTTCCCAGCAGGTCACATTTCCCATTGCATTGTGATGACAACAGAGGATTTTAGGTGAACTCGTTGGATTTTTCTGCTCAAAACTACACTGAACATCCAAAGATGCAGCAATGAGTTTATAAATTGTCGTGATTTTGGAGTAGCCTGGGAACTGGTAATACTCTTCGAAGGACACTGAGAGGGAATACATTACAAAACTCCCACTGACATTCAGTGCAACCACATGGCTGCTTATCTACTCAGGGAGAGAAGAGGGAAGGAAGGGAGTCTCCATGAAATATCCTCTTCAGTACTGCTGTTTGCTTTGTGAAATATCCATAGTAGCCCTTGATTAAAACTATTGGGAAAAGATATACAAATACTTATAAATACATAGGAGTATTGCCTCACTGTTAAATGGAGGAGAATCCCAAACACCTTCAAAGCATGATTATGATTTCACGATGACTCTTACCTCACATTACCTAAATTAAGTAGTAGATAAAGGATAACCTTAATTCTGACTTTGGGTAACAAGTAAAGATAAAACCTTGGTGCTGGTCTGTTACAAAATATGAACTGCAAACCACACCTGATTTTAAAAAATCACACACTTACACTTTGATTCAGACCTTCATTCCAGTAATATCAACTAGCTGATTTAGGAATGTAATTGCCTTTTGATGAGATCTGATTTTTCAAACTCAGGCACTTGCCCATAAATGCAACCAGACATCTATTCTGGCTATTAAGGAAGGGTAAACTTTAGTCATTTAGAGCTTCTCTCTCTCCCTCAGAACAAACCACTTAGATTATTCCACAAAGGTCTAAATTATAAACTCAGTGGCAGAAATTTCCCACATCTATCACAACATAACTATGTCAGGAATCTGGTGTTTAATCCTACACTATATAGAAAGTGATTTAATTCTTTTCTTCATGGGTTTCCAAAGCTATATTTCTCTTTAGAACTCCTTGAACCCTGAAATGAGAGTAAAATTTCTATTAAGAGAGTGCTGTGATTATCTGGTTTATACTACATTTTATTACCTCATTACTCCTCCCAGTAGAGAGTTACAACCAGTAAAGAATGTTGTGGGGAAATATTTCTGGCCTCTTCAGCAGAAACATTTGTCTGCTTGACAGGTATTCCCAATGCTTATTTTTATCAGCTGGGGTGATATTCTTGAATTTAACTTTCCTGTATGGATAGATGGATGGATAGACAGAAAAACAGATAGATAGATTCATACCTATGAATAAACTCACTTCCCCATTGAAAGCAATTATAAATATACATTATTTCCAATTAAAAATCCCATTGATTTTAGCATATTTTCATCATATATTGTATTATCCCTTCTCTGTAAATGACCAATTACTTTTTTCTTTAGTCTTATGAGTCAATTGCTGCATCCCTTCCCTTTTGTCTGATCTCAATATATATTTTATTTTAAAAAGAGCTCTGGTATCTTTCAATCTGTAGAAATCATTATTACTGGAGGTACAGAACTCTCCTTTTGTAAAAAGGGACCTGCATAAACTCAGAAAATTCATATTGAGTACATCTCTTTTCCACTCACCACACTTTAAATTAATGTTATATGATGGGTTTTCCAATCATTGCTATTTTTCATTTCTTTCTTTGCCTATAGCTTCTCTCTCACACTGAACGGAACTTCATTTTCAAATCCAGTCTTGCTAATCCCATCATGCACCATACTTTTCAATTCATCCACTGAAGACTGATTTAAAGTCAAATAAACTTATTACTCATAGCAATTTTATCAAAGTTTCTATAATTCTTTACAAGCCAACTCTGAAGAATATGACATTCTGAAAGTCATTTTTACTTCTCGTGGGATATTTATCTATATTTTCTTCCCATTACAATTCAAATTCTCTGTCTTCCAAAGTATAACAACAGGACTGTAGCAGAATGAAGAGTTAAATTATTTCTTAAATGCATGTTGGTTCAGAAACTTTTTTTTTTTCCCACAGCATGTTACTTTGGTACAAATATGATTTAAAAAAATGAGAGTAACTGTATAGAGATCCTGTACAGATACCTGTACTTATTGTTTCCCAGTTCCTAATCCTTTAAATCTCTATTTACCCTTGTTTCTATTTATTTTGTTGCCTCATACTGTATGCTCTTTCAAGCAAAGATTAACTTCATGCAGATATGCACAGCCGCCAGCATAAAGGATGCCATTCCAAATCAGAGCCTCTAGACACTCCTGTAATACAAATAATAAACATTACCAGAATTTTTTATCCCTTTGACTTGCTGCCATATTCAAGCACAGGCTTGCTATGAGTTGAACAAATTGTGGTATTAGTTGCATTCCGGCACTTTGTAAAGCAGTCAACCCTTCAAATTCCTTAGGACATAAAATTTAAAAAAACTTACCAAATGAGCCATTTTAAGCCTAAAGGATACCCTGTCTGAGCTGTTACAGTTTGAAGGTAATTATCATTTTATGGGGGAAATGTCCAAGCAGGATTTTCTCTCTAGTGCTTAACACACAGCACTTGGTGTTTCATTTCTGTGTGGATGGAGAAAAAGCATGAATTTACATCATGGATCACTTGTGCATCCAGCATGCAGGCAAGAAAAGTCTTACCTCTGCAAAACTGTAGGGATTATCAAAAATGAGTTCTTCCATTTTGTGTGAATTTGAGAAATCATAAAAAATCAACAGTACCACAACTCTTTCCAGTCTGTTTGAAAATGGAACAGTAACTAAACTCAGAAAAAGGGTTGCTAAGGGTCTTTCCACAATACTTATTAACCATAATTTGAAAGACCCCTGAGTATTGAAACCGTACTCACATTGTGATATTTTGCTGGTTGGCAGCAATAAGATTTCTTTTTTTTTTCGTGTTGACCACATTGAAAAAAGATTAAAAGTCATAATATAAAATTAATCTCACAGTTGTGTCTCAATCACAGCTGAGGGTCCAGATCCCAGCCTGCAATTAGGACAAAACTATGTCTTAGCAAGAAGAAACTCAGAAGATAATTGTATTACTTTAGGGATGCATACTACTGAGCAACCTAGTAAAAATGTCAAAGGACTGAGATGTTTCTGTCCGTGGTCTCATTTCAGAGTTTGGTTTTATCCCTAATGTGGTCAGAGTGCTCCACACCTCACATGTAAGCTACTGTCCCAAGGAGTTAATCCCTCAGAATTCCACTCTTGTAACTGGCTTGTAATTAGGCCATGTGAATTTGAATCTATGCTCACAGAAACACAGACACAAATGCAGTTCTAAAAAATTTGTTTTCAATGAGTGAGAAAATAACATCCACACAGTTTAGTTTTACTTCATTCTGGCAATGCTCACGCCTATTACTTTATACATCCTGAAACTGTGCCACATAGACCAAACAGACAGCTGCCCTTAAACTCACCAGAAAGGCTACTCAACATAAAAATGATAAAACAATGTAAAAACCCCCTCTCACCATCAAGGAAAGGAGCACAAAAGTAGGCAATAATACCAATGAAAACCAATTTATTCAGTTGTACATATAATATTTATTACTTCTGTACTTTAGTAAAATACCCTCAAATATAATGTGGTTTTGAGGAATCAAAGGCAGATATTTATGTAAGAGGTACATGTGGAATTGCATTCTGAAGTTCTTTTTCCCTTTCAAACTACAAGTTTAATAAGAGTCCAGGTTTTGATAATAAAAGAAATGCATTGCATTGCTAAGGTCTTCTGAGGTTGCCCCGCCAATGTAAGAAATGTTGATTTTAAAAATTATTCCCCTCTTATTAAAAATATTTTTGAAGGTGTGTAAGAAAAAAAAAAAGTTGTTTTTTTTTTTTTCTTTGCTCAGGTGTTTTTAAGGACAATTTGTGATCCTTCCTTTATATCACAATATGGATTTTTAATTTGTTTTCCAAAATTTAAAATGAAATCCTAGAAGGAACTTGCCTGGCTGTTATGTCATTCCTGGTTCACAACAATCAAGTTCCCAATGTTCCTTGGGAAGAAAGATGCTGCCATGTTTACTCACTCAGTGATTCCCATGGCACAATAACCAGTGGTTTTTGCATCATGACAAGTGTTTCAAAAGAGCATCACTATGAAATTGAGCCCTCAGGGCAGCGAGGGCACAGAATCCAATGGAAATACAATGCCAAGGAATTGAATGCAGCTCACCATGGTGAGAATGCTGATCACACAGCTGTGCCAAGCCCTGCACACAATGTGTACCTGAGTACACCTAACTGTTTAAGACAATTCAAGAAATCAATTACAATGGTAACCAGTTTATTCCATGGAAGAGCTGTTAGGCAATTCGATTTCCCCACACAGGCTATTGTTCTGGAAGGTGAGAACAAGAGATAAGCAAGCTTTCTCAGAAGAAAAGGCAGACCAATAATTGATAACATATTACTAGGTACGACTGTTGGAAATAGCTACTTTTTATCAGCAATTTCCAGGATGCCACCACTCAGCAGGTATGGAGCCCTGCTGAATCAGGAATTCAGCTCCTCTGCTGTTGCAAAACTGAGCCTGAAACTCGTGTATGCAAGACCTAAACAACGAGCCTTACAAAACTTGGAGAAACAAAGAAAAACTTTCAAAAATGCATGGACTTTCACTATCTAAGTGCCTGTTTACTCGGCAGCATTTGCAGAAGCAAAAGGGGAAACACATTCAAACTTCATAGAGATCCCCAACAGCTGTGCCAGAACACCAGGGACTTCTGCAAGGTAAATATTTGCTGAGATAGCAGGAACAAAATGCTTCAGCAAATTAATCAGAAAGGTTTTGGCAAGTTCTCACAGGCACAAGGTGCTTTAAGATTTGTAGTTCCAACACACCATTTGGCAAATACTTTTCTTGTGATTGCTTTTCAGAACATTCTCAGCATCAAAAACAGCTCAGCATTCCAACCTGCAAGTGTCAGAAAGCTCTTCCAGGAGCAAAATCACACTTTGAAGGCTTAACCATCTACGACAGCAATGCTAGCATGTAGTAGAAATGGTTGTTTAAAAAAAAAATTTAAAATAAAAAGGAGTAAAGGAAATAAGATGAAAAAAATAACCAACCCCAAGTTTAACTAAGCAAACAGTTTAAAGAGCACAGTGACCGAGACTCTTAAATAGATCCTGTTCTTGTAACCTCTCAAGAATCTATGAAAATAATTATTAGGGTTTCAGCAACAACAAAAATAAAATTTTGTAAAGCTTTAGAAGACTTTCAGAGTCAGTAGGGCATATTGTGATAAGTAAATAGACACATTTGTTACTCTGCAACAAATTAAAGAATGTTTTCTTTAGAATATATTTTTAAAAACCCTATGAATACCAGCTAAAGAAGTAATCCAGTGTGTGAATTTTCAGGTTAGTTAAAGTCACAAAAAACAGTCTCCTATTCTGATTTACACCTTGAGGAAACAGGGTTGCAAATTTTAAGATGTATACAGTGCTGAAGAAGGACAAAGTGCGTACAGATGGAAATAAACAGCACCCAAGTATATGTCATAAATAAGCCTCAGTCACTAAGAACAGCCAAGATTGCTACTGTTTCATACTGTCACTAGCAAAAAAAAGATCCAAAGGGTGGTTCAAAATATTAAAATTTTTTTGTTAGTCTTTATTTGTTTACAAAGTGTTGGCATTCTACTCAAAACAAAAATGCTAATTTTTTCAATTCTGTGTACACACCAGACCTAGAATAACAAAAATATATGGCATCATTCTAAAATCTTTGTGTTTCTTTTTTTTTTATTTAATGACAAATTACATCACCTAAGAGGAAATGTGATGTTTGCAGGAAAATGGAGAGTCAGCACTTTAAGCATATTGAACTTTTATGG
This sequence comes from Aphelocoma coerulescens, assembly GCF_041296385.1. Lineage (NCBI taxonomy): Eukaryota > Metazoa > Chordata > Aves > Passeriformes > Corvidae > Aphelocoma > Aphelocoma coerulescens. The sequence continues at coordinate 16,237,264 of NC_091018.1, forward strand.
TAGACAAAACCTCAATTATTCATCCTGACACTGTTTCACCTGAACCAGATACATGGAGGTGTGTGTAACTCTATTAATAATTTTGACATAGCGGTAGCTTTTTTTTTCCATATAGTCAACTAATAATCTTGGCACTGTAAACTGTCCCTGACTTTATTTTCTGTTGTAAAATACTGCAAGACAACATTTTTCTGGTGGCAATAATTAATGTGGGATGTGTTACTCACTATTCAGATTGGCAAACCCCAAAACCAGTCTTGGATTGAAGACAAACTTAACTTTTCAGATACCATAATTGTTCACAAACTTCAGGATGTAAAAGTAAGGCAGAAGCTCTGTTGCTGATTATTTAGGTTTTCGTTTAATGAAAATTCTTTCTAATGGTGCTCTAAAACATCACTTGAAATGTCTGATTTGCCAAAGTCATAGCATTCTCTAAAATGAATTTAAAAATGCCAACAGTGAAATTGTTAACGAGAGAGAGAGACTTCTGAAAACCTCTGAATGCTCATCTCTTAAAGTACCACAGAGTTTGTGCCATAAGAGCACAAAGAAGGCAAACATTAGTGCCAGTCCTGAAATTTCTTCTTTCATAAGGGCTCAAATAAAAGAGATTCTGCACTTCAACTCACCTACACCAAAAAAAATGAAGAACTGGTGCCTAAGAATTTCTTAGCTTCCCAATATCATGAAAAAACTCTCGTATTAACAAGCAACTGTTACCAGGCTATAACAAAACTTGGTAACTGGCAACACTAGAACATGTGATTTTCCTTGGTTTTGCACTAATCCATAAGTTCTGTTACTTACTATTTACCTTCTGCCCCAGAAATTATGATCAATTTAGTTCTTGTTTCTTGAAATCATTTAAAAATCCTGGCTACATTCTGCAAAATTAAGAAATAAACAACATTACAGTCACAGAGAAGGAGAGCTCTGGCAGAACAATGGGAACTGCCCAGTCTCAGTACAGCTCTGCTCCTGACACCAGACATTTGCTCATGTTTATGGTCTTTCACCTAAGCACTTATATTTCAGTGATCATATAAAACCATATCTAGCTTTTTCAGATAGTCATAAGATAAAGTGAACTTACTATTAAAAAGTAAAGTAATGCCATTTATATTGCATTGCTCTCAGGCAAGTTATCTTAAATCAAGGTGTTTGAAAACAATTACAGTAAGTCATGGCCAGAGCTGAGCCTGCTTTAAATTCAGGTCGTTTAACTTCTTTATCATCAAAGAGAGACCACAGTTCTCCACATGAAAGACCATAAGAAAGATGGTATTTGAATTTCATCAACCCTGGTCATGAAAATATTTCAAGAAATTTTGTGGAGAATGTTAAGTGGGGGAATAATAGCCTTGTTTTTCTTAATAGCTGTAGCAAGTTACTAATTCAGCTTTTTTAAGACAGGGACTTAAATGAAAATAAAATAAAAATAAATGCTTTGACAAAGATGATAGACGAAAGACAATGGAGTTTTTAAAATTAGAAAAATAGGTCTGTCACCAATACTGACTTTGCTTCATTCTGAGAAATTTATTTTCCTAGAAGTTAAAAAGTATAAAGATAGTAATGATGGTTGCAATTGTAATAGATATTTATAGGAAATGCATGTTGTGTGAAGCTTTAGAAATTAATGTAGATATTTGGAAATACAGATTTTTTTTCTCTGTTATCTCTGTCATGTTAGGCTTGGGAGGCATCAGATAGTAAATGATGCACATTTCAGCCACTGCAACTCAGCTCATAGTATCCTAAAAGAGAATCTATTCATCCATTTGTCCATGGAAAGGTGTCACTCCCTTGTCTAAAGAGCACATTAAAGACCACCTGAGTTGGACACAGCAACAAGAAAAGGATTTCTTCCCTTTACAAGTGACTTCTATTTCTGTGGGACCTGTAGATCACACAGGCACCCAGATGTGCATCCCCTGCTTTGCAAGACCTACTGCTAAATGAGGAGACTACTTTTGGCAAGCTTCTGGATGTTTAGATGTCTTGAAAAATTGACACTGCCCACAGTATTCCAGAGATGTCTGGAAGAACTCAACAAGCACCATGTAGAGTTGATCTGCCCAGCGCCCAAGGATTCGCAAAAAATATGTGGTGAGGAAGAATATTTTCTAAGCCAGTTTGCAGAAATTGTAGAAATCCTAACAAAAACAACTCTCAGGCAGAGAAAATGGCCAGTTGGTAACTGGCTGTTACTTATTCTAGAGGATTATCTCACTATGGTTTTTTTGTGAAGTCCCTCATTCATGTAACTCTTCTTAGCTGGGTACAAAGTATGGGGTTCCCCATAGCTTTGGTGTCATAACACTTGTTCTGGCTGACTGCTTTTCACCCTTTTTGTGTGTTTTGGTGTTTGTGTATTTACTCCCCTGCACTATATGATCTACTGTTTGCACTGTGTGTCAGACCCCTAAGCATTCCTTACATGCACAGAACTTTTAGAAGTTTAATAAAAACAAACTGAGTTTTCCCAGCTGGTTGTATAGCAGTAATTAAGTAAAAACTGCTATTCCCAAGGTGTGCTCATTTCTGCTAATATCATCAGTACTGCTGCTGCATGCTCAAGCAAGTTAACAAACAGAACCACATTAGCTTTTGTTCTTCCACAGCAGCAGGGCTAAATCTTCATTAGCTATAAAACAATGAGGAAACATGGAAGAAGAATGGGATGTGATAGGTTTATGTCAGTTGAACACCCAGTCTTTATAATTACATGAAAAATAAATAAATAAAAAGAAAAAAAAAGATAGGATTGGCTAAGAAATTTTAAAAAGTCAATCCATCTTCTAGCTTTGCCGTCAAATATGTGAGCCACTGCTTTGACATCAAAGGATTGTGTGAGTGATGCTTGCAGAGGTAAGAGCTGAATTAATTCTCTGGTTGTAAACCAAATGTATTTCTTGAGATGGGAGAAGAAATAAAAGGAACAGATGTTCCACATCCAGAATGTAAGGGAATTAATTGGAAAACTTCAGGAAACAGAATTGTGACATTTTTAAGTGCATGGGGTGGGGAGAGGGGGGTGGAAGGGGACAAAAGCAGGATGCAGTGATGTCTAGTCTAGAGTGGGAATGTTTCTTGAAAGAGTTATATTTACTGGGCCAACAATATTTACTTTTCTTTTACTTTTTAAAGCAATGTCAGATCAACAATCATTTCTGAATGTCATTAAGCCACTGAAAGGACATTTCAAACCAACATAATTATTTTCAGCTTCATGCACACAGATAAGCACACCAACATCAGGTACATTTATCCCAGTATAGCTTCTGTGTAAGAGACACCAAAATGCTTCAACCTTCTGATTATCAGAGAGTCTAATTCTTAAAGAAACAGGATCTTAGTGAAGACCTAACACAGTCCTGCCACAGCTTTATGCACAGTGATTTCTTCTGACACACTCACTCATCAAAGTGCATCGCTTGTCATCCAGCTTATTTTCCTGTTACTTAATCATGTATTTGTCTACTTTCAGAAAATGCCTCTGCAGTGATGCAGGGAAAGATTTTGGAAAGAATTCAAACTTCTGTATTAAAATATCCAAGCTTTTAAATAGAGCACTTTCCCCTAAACTATAGCTGTTTACCAGTAAAAGCCCTACCCAGTGCATCTTGGCCAGCTTTCCCTTTTGACATGAAATATTCTTCTGAAACATCTGCTGTAGGGGCCTTCTGAGTTCTGTGGTTTGCACCTGAGTTTGTGTCCCAAAATACAGCCATACATCCTTTGGGGATCTTTACATAGACTTTTGCTTATTAGAAGGTATTTTATTCGCATTTATTAACATATAAAAAATGCTAATTTACTCCCACTACTGCTTTCCTTTTCCAGCCCCTGAAACCACTTCCCTGAGACCAGTCTGGAGCATTTTTCCAATCATGTCTTTTCAATAAGGCCTTGTGGAACAGACTGTCTTGCTGGCCTCTCGAGGAACATTTTTACCACTGCTGCCCTACCTTGTTGGCCTCAGGAGGGACATTTTTTCCGCTGTTGCCAGCACTGCTCGTGTTTTATGGGAACAAGGACTGGGAGGAGATGTAGGTAAACACTCAACAATGAAGCATCTTGATAAACAGCCCTTGCAGTGCTGCAATTACCTATCTCTTGATTGTCAGGAAATAGGTACTTGATAAACATGCGGTTTCATTGTTTACCCACGTTTGTTTTCAATTAAAGTCAGAAACCTATAATGTGCATTAGAACACTGCTCAGCTTGGTTTGAAAATAGGCAGGGAATTAATGACTAGAAATTGCATCTATTTATTTAAGACAATCTCTGGAGACTTCAGGGACTGGTTAATCCAAGATAACAAGCTTGTTAGAAAGCTAAAGGAAGAGCAGTTTCTTCAGATATTTTCCCTCCTGTCCAGTTCTTGCACTTTAGATACCTTTTATTTTTATTTTTATTTTGGCTAGGCATCATACAGATGTCCAGAGCAAGCACAGCCCTTCCCTGCACTCTGTATCATGAGATACAGAGCTGAACGAATTATATTCTCTAAACTGTTCCACTGTAATAATTTTTGCCTAGCTGCTAGGCTGATCAGTCTGTTGAATTTTGCCAGGATATCACTTGGTAGTTCCTTTCAACTCACAACAAGTTTTCTTCATAGTGTACTTGTTTCAGTTAGAAAAGAGTTATACAGACATGTATGACAGATACAGATTCACACCATGTGCATAATGTGTGTGTACACATGCACACACATACAAAAGGTACCTATATTTGAAAATAAACTGTAATTTTCATATTAGTAAATGGCTAAGCACTCATGTTTCCTCTATAAAAAACAAAGTAGATCAGTTACTTACATCATTTAAAGATCAAAGTCACTTTTCCAAGATACTTTGTGTCTCTGTGCATTATACATACACAACATCCCTTTTTAGACTAATGTGACTCACTTTTGTTTTGAAGTTGCTCATTCATTTGCATAACTGGAAATTGTGCCTATGTGCCTGCGAAAGATCAGTTCTTTATATAAAGAGTATTTCATGTTTTCTTAGTAGAAAATATATGGTCATTATTTCTGAAAGAAAAAATTGCTTATTAAAGAGGCCAAAAAATAACAGCCTTTTAAACACCCTAATTGCAGCCTAGATTGGTTCCTTTATAGAAATATAATAAAGACATAATCATAACATGTATGTAATTTAATAGAGTGATTCAGTGAGCTTCTAGAATCATATGGCTATAAGACAATAATGTAATGCTATTCAGCCACATCTGTTGTCATTAATTTAACTCCCCCTGAATTATATGGAAAGACAACCCCCTCAACTGCACTGGCTGTCTGAGCTGATTCCTGCTGATTTCAGTAGGAGTTGGACTTTGTCCTTAGCAACATGCACAGTGGAATTTGAGACCAGGATTTGTTTCCAAAGTTTGAGAATGGGAACTTTTCTCCCACTTGGTCATAATTATAATGCAGGAGATGAAACTCTGTTTAAATCATGCCTTTCTCCAAAAGAACATGAAATGCAAGTGGTTGATTTCGTGATTTGGAACAGCTCATTGGTGTCATTCTTACACTGTTGCATGTAAAGACACGTTGATTTACATTCCTTGATGAAGGAGGCCTTAATGAGGCAAATGGTTTCTCTCAAATCACATTTATAATGAAAATGCAAATCTGAAATATTTTTGACACATAGGAATTTAGGAAATGTTCTTTACGTAAATGTGCATCCACAGACTTCTTTTGTCTGTTTCAATACAGATACTACCTGTTGGAGTGTGCACTTATTTATTACAAAAAGTCAGTCTTTTCTATTTAGATCATACTAGAAAATTTTGGCAGACACCTCTTGTTTTTAAAAGTAATGTGGGAGCTGGCCCACAACAACATCAGCTGCTTAGTGGGAATTTTCCAAACTGTTTGTGACACACAAAAAATTAAAAACATCAAAAACCCCAGAGGAAGGTGTCAGTGGTTTAGGGACCCAAACACATAGTGATGGACTCAAACTTGCTCAAAGGTAGGAGCTTTGCCTCCTGAGGTTTACTGACCTTTAATGCAACTTCAGCTTCACTGGGATGTGCACTGCTGAGATCTTGCCAATTTTCAGGTAAGGACACAAGTGCATCTTGTGCTGCATGGCAGCTGCACGTCCCCGTAGGGATGTGCTCGTAAAATGACAGACACATCAAGTTTCTGTTTAATCAGAAAGAAATAGAACAGTCAGACAATCCCTAAGTTTCTGCATTTAAGGCAATATTTGTAATTTCACTGTTGATGGCAGACTACTGTATCAGATGGACAGAAGAACTCTTTGCTAAAAAGGCAATGTTGAATTCTGTACATTTTTTATCCAGTCATGTGTAAGTATATCAGTTGTTATCAAATAACTGAACAATTATAATCAATTACATGAAGTTGCCTGAAATTTGTTTGTTGTTGTGTACATTGTTCTCCTCAGAACACACACTCTCTCTCAAATATATGTTGCATTTTTCAGTCAGTGGGAATATTAAATTTTTAAAAGGTGTTTCAGAGAACTTTTGATATTCAAGAATCACAGCTCTAACCCCTTTCATTAGAACAGCCTTATCTCGTGCAAAGATTCTGTCAGAAATACTGCACAGCTGTGTACCTGAACTGTTTTTCCAATTCAGTTTTTATGTTTCTATTTCCAGGTCTGAAAATGCCTAATTTCATCAGCAAAGGAGGACAGCAGATAATTGTGGACAGCCCTGCATGTACTTTTAAAATGAGATAAACATAAATTTCAAGCAGAAGGAGAGGAAGAAAGATTATGTTGCAAGAAGATGGGCAATGGCAAAATAATAAATAAACACATCTGCACAATTGTACTGGTAAAGACAGAGGCTGTAAGGGAACTATTCCAACTTCAGCTGAATTACAGGTAGAAAACTAGAGGTGAACAAGAGGCCAATTTTCCCTTTACTATTTTAAGAGGTGAGGAAATCCTAAATCCTTCCACAAACTCCTCCTCACTCAAACTCCCACCACTGGGAACTCAAAATTTAGAGAGATTCCACAATTCTGGGATGCAGATTTAGCTCATGAGGAAAAGAATGGGATCATCTGGGAAAGAAGTGCACTGCCAAGCACAACTGCAACGTCAGAGCATCAGTTAGAGAAAGGACCCATTTAGCTTTCCCCACCCTCAGCCAATTCTTGTTTGATACCACCATACTACACCTATTGTCAAAAGCCTGCAGCACTGTTAAAGTGCACAGCCATGGTCACCAAAGGAATTTTAAGCAGATCTAGAATATATTCAGAGAAAAATGGTAATAAAATGAGTAACAGGCAGAATTTGTGCCAGAAAGTTCAATTATTCTAACAGTTACATGTATTGATCCACATAAGAGAATATCAGCATTTAATCTGGTTGAAATGAGACCATTTTATATAAAATCCATTTGTAGAAAATGCCTATCAAGCACAAAATGGGTCAGGAAATATTTTCATTTGAAACCAGCATCCATGGATGAATTATCATTCATTCATGTTAAAAATACAATTGAGAAAGAACATTTATCCATTATATGGTATAGGAATTATTTACATTCTGTTATTTACACCATTTGGAAGGCCATATTCAGAAAGGGTTTGGGGATGGAGTTAAGGAAAAACAGAGACCACATTGGCCATTATTGGCCATTCCAGCTACTTCTAATTACCCTGCAAGTTTTTATTTTAAAATTATAACTCTGTGAATACCCATTACACTGTTATACATAACTGTTAATCACCTATTGTTTAACCACTGAGGTACTGATTAAACAATAAATAAGGAAACTTTTACAACTAACACTTAATCATACTATCTTTCAAAACACAGCATGTTCAAGTACCATTGCCTGAGTCTGGAAAAATGGGAAATATGTTTCAGTGTCTCCAAGCACTGAATGAAATCAGGAGGTATCTGAAGTCCTTCCTTGGCAATGGTTGCTCATTCAGTTTTGTTTATTTTCTTTTTTTTTTTCTTTTCTCTGCCACACCACTGATTTAGGAACTTTCGTGGAAGAGAGATTTTTGAAGGTAAATAAATGAAATGTTTTCTGGGAACAGGTATTCAAGATATTATGCTTTTTTTTTTTACTCCTCAGCAATGCTGCATACTGATTCTGCAAGTCTTTCATCATCCAGTGTTTTAGAATTTGCAATAGGAGTTTTGTCATCAATGGTACCACAGGAAATATATTTCCTCCCTATTTTGAAAAGACAATTTCATTCTAAGTATTATGTAAAAAACTCCCCTCTCCTTAGCCTGAAGAAAAATATCATTTCTTTTCTTTTAAAAACTATTGGGTTGGCAAGTACCTTGCTCCTGCAGTGCATGGATTGACTCTCATTATAACCTGGCTTTCTTTATTTTTCTCACTGTAAACAAAAGAATCAAACAAAACCAAAGCAAAACACCTTATGACTTAATTTCACTACTTTCCAGTTCTGGGAGACAATAAACCTTTGCAAATATAGCCAATTATGTATAATCTAGAGCTGGAACGCGAGAAAGCAATGAGGCAAATGAACAAATAGGTTAACAGGTATTTTAATTTACTGGAATTTATAATAGAGTCTATTTGAAAAAGCAAATATATCTGCCTGAAGGCTTGTGGGATTAGGACATGCATCTTTAATTGGATAGATTTTCTGTACTTTTGAATATTTGCCCAGATATTTTCACTGAGGTCAGTTTTCCAGATTTCCATAAATGAGACCTGTGGTTAGTAACTTTCACAGTGTTTCTTCGTAAATAAATTTTAGATCTAATTTCAAGTCTCCCTCCATCTACTGGGAGATTTTTCTATTATTAAAAACAGACTCACGGACTTTTCATATCTTTATTAAAGGCAGACGAATAATTATATTAAAAAGGTACAATTCTCTATAAAAATCTTTGATCTGTTTTTCATTTCAGTGAAGACTGGGATGGAAGTATAGCTTTGCCACTCCGGTTTCATCCTGAGCACATCTTTATGAATAACTGCAAAGAAACATTTACATAATTAAAAAGCTTTTCCTATAAACAGGCATCTTTTCTGAAATGTATTCGTGATTACTTCAATTTGTGCTACAATTTTTTATATGAATCAAATAAGGAGTTATTTCTAAGTGGATACCGGCTGATATTTAAAACATACATATTTCTTTTTTCCCTGATTTTCCAGGCAAGCAACAGGGTTGTATCAGCTTCCTTGTGGGCAAATTACACAGATGTGCTTTGCCATATTTGAAGCTTGTAAATTAGAAATTAATTTTTCACAAATATCAATGCCACTACAGATCTATTGTTCAGCTTCTGCTATGAAATGAAAAGGAATGAATCTTGTCAGAAGAAAACACCACGTGGAAAATATTCTCAGAAACACATTAATGATACTTACTTGGAATCAGTTTGATATAATGAACTCATTATATGTCCATATCTGAAACCTTAGACAGATCAATAAAGTGAACACAAGCTTTATGCTCTTGTTATGAAAAAAAAAAATTACCATTTAGGGGCAGCAACATGTTTTGCAAGTTAGAAAAGTGGAATATATTCACCAAACTGCCAGGAAGGGCAGAAAAATTATCCCCACTTGTTTTCCTATCTTCCCTTGTCCCATGATGTGCTACAAGAATTCTTCTGAATGAATGAGCTTCAAAGCCCTTCCACTGGTTTTAGAATGGGTAGGCATTACAACAAAATCCAGGTAATATTTGGGTGAGATTTAGATAAAAAATAAACGTAACACACCTCCAGCTTTTTGGTGTAGCTGAAATTCCAAAGGGTAACTTGAAGTTTTTGGTCATTGACTCTTCCCTGGTGCCAGTGTGTTCTCAGAGACTAGACCAAGAAACAAAAATCTTCTGTCTGTATGCACACAAAAGTATCTGTGGTTCAAAATATCCATCTCTTCTCCTCATTAAAATTAACTATGAGAAGCCTGTGAAATCTCACAACTGCAATCTCATTGTAAGATTGAAAATACATGATACAAAATACATTTTCCCCACTATATCACTGTATCTTTTTTTTTTCCATCAGTTTCTGGGCCACAAAAGAAACTTCCCTTTTTTTTTTAACTGAAAGCACATTGTTCTGTCATTTCAAAAGATCCACTGGATTATGCATATCACACACAGGATCTATTTGATTTATATTTTCCTAGCCAGTCAATGCTTTCAGAGTGCTTTACTACATGTTCATGCTCTGGGGCTAAATACTGAAGTGGGAATCAGTGATTCCCATCATTTACAGACACCATTCAAACTTCAAACACAAATTCAGTGACTGAACTATTCAGAACAATTTCTGACAACTTGTCACGCAAAACCAAGAGCAAAAAACTCAAAATCAATGTCTACCCCACTTACTTTTCATATCTTCCCCAGTGCCTGTTTATATAATAGGCTTGAATTTTTGGTTGCATGCAGACTTCAGTGGTGCTGAGTTTGATTTTCAGAAGTCTGGAGCTTCAGCATTTTGAGGATTACACCTCTTTGTTTTCCTGGTTGATTTATAGAGCATGAGGTGTTTCCTTCTCTCCTGTAGAGTTAAGAGCTGTACATCCAACTGTTTTTAAACTATCAAGTGCTGCAGTACTTGAGTAATAAGCAAATCATTGCATCAAAGCTATTTTCAGTTTGTCTTGCAGCAATTATTCAGAGGCTATCATTTAAGCAGGTTTTTTTTCTTTTAAACAGTTTTCATCCTTCTACAGATGTCAAAATGAAATGACCAATAAATAAAAAGGGATTTCCATCCTGATATTGTGCTTCTTTCTATTAATTTGAGCCTAGCTACGGCAGTGGCGTGTGTAATGTTGAGAAACAATTAATGACAGCAACAGCAGTCTGGCACCAGCAAGAATGACTTTGATCATTTTCTCTTTGTCTATACAGTTTCTGGCAGGCAATATAAATGGCAATTACATTGGGAAGGCTGGTAGAACTGACCTAATAATTTAGCTTTCAGACTATTTTAACACATGCCTTTCTTGCAAAAACTATTTTCTGTGACCTCTGTTCAGCAAAATCTCAGCTGGGCTTCCCAAAGTAGAAACACCATCCTGTTTTCTTTGCTTCTAATGCTAGTGTTGCTTCACAGCAGTGGGACACACATTAAAAAGGCATGTTAAAACTCTATGTGAGTTTGGTGCATTTTTCCTATGTTGGCTTACAGTGTTATGAAGGAGAACCCCTCATGACTACTGAGGTTTACTGCACTGCTCAAAAAGCAAAGAACTTAACACCTTTTGACTCAGCTATTTATACAAGGCTCTGGTGACAAATACTTTCAGCATTGGTTGTGCTGGTCTGCAACAACCAATTTTTAAAGAGGGCCCCTCCTCACCCTCTTTTGGGGGGAGTCAGTAACATTTAACAAAAGACAAACTGAAAAAAAGATCCATATTCTGACCATGAGCTTTAAGGAGTCCCTAACCATCAAATTACTGATCATATTTAATAGTAAAAAGTCACCAAAAAACCCCAATGCTTCCACCCTTCAGATAATTCTTGAAAGGGAAGAAGTCCCAAGTGCAGAGGAGGTACTCAAAGCATTAAAATGACATTAATTACCAAATTATATTTATTCAAGCTCTAAGCCCAAATGAAAAATATCTGCCATATCTTCTACCTTCTTGTGCATCATCCAAATCATTGGCTCCTGTCTAAACCTTAGCACAACAGAAGTTTTGTAGAAGAATGGTGCCAGGTTGTAACAATTCACTCCATAGCAGGGATTGCAATCGTCTGGCTATCTGCACTTGGCTGGAAGTTTCAGTTTTCAGGATCAGTTTCTAGCTTCTCTAGAGAGTTAGAGAGCCCTTTGGGGCAGTGCTGAGAGTCTGCAGTGCTTGATTCCTCAGACATGAATTTCTGTAAATCAGATCCTGCTCAAAGGGAGACAGGAATGTGTTAGGAGAATATATTAAGACTGTGAAGAATTCAGACATTACAGTAGCAAAATAAGTAAAAATATCTTCAACTGCAGAAGGCTGTTGGCCTTCTCATTGGCCAAGAATATTTCAGTTTACTCTTTATGCTACAATACTTCTTTAATGATACTGCAGTGGAGAAAATTACTATGGGGAGTTGATTATACCGTATGGTGTTTTGTTTCTAAATGAAGATGTTTGGATTGCCAGCTCAAAGCACTGCAGTGCTGCTGAAATTCAACAGACAGCTACAGAGGAGCATATGGAGAGGTCTTTTTACAAACTGAAAAAAATGTAGATTATTTATACTGCCTTGGAGAACAACTGATAGGTCAGAACTCTAATAAAGAGGTGATGCAGATATACCATATGTCTTCCAAAATGACACCAGTTCCAGGGAGCACTTTCCAGTGCTGATCATCAAAAGAATGGAAAACAAGAATGATCATGAATTAGGTATCAAATCCAAGGGATCAATGCTAATAATGAAGACATCATGCTGAATTACAAATACCATACTGTACTCAGTAGTTTTGGATCAAGTCCTCATTGCCCTTCTCAGTTGTGTACTAAATAATATAATTAACATCCACCAAAAATAAACCATTAAAAATAGTGCAACACATCATTAATTTCCTGTAATCTGTGGTATGAATTACATTTGAAAACCAGAAAATAACTGTGGACCTAAACAAGAAATATTCCCATTGCTGCACTGGTCCCCAGAAATGTCATTCAAAATTAGAACACTTGAATTGTTGTGAAATTTCTGCAGAACGTTACAAGATGTGTTCATCTGTAGATTTGATTTTTTGAAGGACTAAAAAGAACTGTCTAGTGAAACAATTTCTTCAGTATTACATGCAGATAACGTAGTTGCAAGAGTCGTCCACTGCTTGCCAGATAATTTCTGTTTGTAGTGTTATATTTTATTGGTGAATACAAGGTCCTTATAGAATTAGACCAGAAATCCTCCCTAAAACAAAAGCTATCATCCGTTTGGCAAATGCAGCTTTGATTTATTCAACTAAATGTATTAATAATGCCCACACATATATAGGTTTTCTATTTAATTCAAGTATGATACCATCATTATCTTGGTTTATTTGTGGCCCAGTATAAAATAAAGAAAGATACAAAACAGAAGACACAGCAAGTGTGTGGGAAATGTAATCATTCCACAAGATAATTGGATTTAGATGTCCTCTTTCCAAACATTTTTAATATCCTATTTGAATAGGATCTGCTAGGCTGCACTAAGTGCAGAAACAGAAAGGAGCCAAAGTCCTATTGACCCTGTAGGATCAAGACTTCTCTATAAAGAGAGAAATGTCACCCTTCCAAGGGAACAAATCAGACTTATCCTGGACTGTCTCTGAGAAGATTAGATCGATCCGTTCTGGTAAATACATTTATTTTAACTTTGTAAGTACCACACAATCGTTTCTATTTTATTGACTACAAAATTGTAGATTTATGGTACAGTTTGATTTCTTGAATTTTGACCTTTATAAAAGTTTTACCAAAACAGTCATTTGAGGGGGAACTGCAGTACACATCTTCCAGTAAGTTTGTAAATACCCAAAGTTTTAAGCAGTATAATAGTTTCTCTTCCCCTGCATTTTGCACCAGCTTGTCCATAACTCTCACTAAGGGCATATATCCTCATTTCAAATCCTTGCACGGCATTAAGTTTGAAAGATCTAGGTTATTGATTCTGACAAGACTAGCAAGAGAATCCAAGTTGGTATTTTACATGATGAGATATCCAAGTCAGAATTTCAGAAGGCTGAAAAACAAATTTACATGTCATGAACTCTAGGTACTAGAGTCAGGTACATGTCAGGTACTCTAGGTGGGAGCTGACTAGATGTTGGTAGACTGATGTTTTCAGTTTAGGTGCTACAAGATACATGGACACCTATTTTGATATTTGGAAAGCCCATTAGATGAAAAGCCAAAAGGCAGATATGATGGGATTTAAGAATCTAATTCCACTGAGAGAGTTAATAACCTTTCATGTCCAGAGTTCCTAAAGGGAAATCTGTACACCTAAAAGGGCATTTCAATTTTGAGACAGATAAAAATGCAGGTTTAAACCTCAGATGCATATCCCTGTGTAGTTACAATCACTAAGGGCAGCTTACAGCAGTGTACCAAGGGCTGCTGTGAAATTCCACTCTGCTCTTTTTGTCACTACATTACTATCAGTACATGAATCTGTGATTTTAAACATTCGTATCATGACTTGTAGCACAGATTTATGAGTCATTTTTGGATAACAGGGCTTCAACCTACAGAGATCTTATCCCATGATTTGTTTTAAGAAGTTTCTTATTGCAACAGCCAAGTCTCTGGTAGCACATTTACAGCAAACAATCTGCTTTCATGGTAACTATTCCCATTTCCGTCACTAAGCTGCAGAATGATCTGGACCATGATTGTGCTTTGGATTCTTTAGGCATAAAACTGGACTGGAATATTATTTCTTATGCCCCAGAAGTATTCTAAGACCTATGAAAACTTTGCAAGTGTACACAAATGCATGTGTACAAAAATAGCTACTGGCAGTTTCTTTAATGTCGCTTTTAGTCCTTGGTCACTACAGAAAATATTCTCAGACACCAGTACCAGTAGTAGTTGTAACAGATTACATGAGGGTGCTTTTATCTTCAGATTTAGCTGATGATCTACAAATACAAACCACTGAAAATGACACAAGTGAAATATTTTTAATCCAGATGCCAACGGGAGTGGGTGGGAAGGAGGGTACTGTTGGCATGGAAGCACTATAAAATCATGTACATTAAAGGAACATTTTACTTGTTGTTCACTAGAGAAACAGTGTTGAAATCTCTCACCATGTGGTGCAGAGTATATCAATGTGATGTTAGATATTGAAGCTCCTTCAGTCCTTCAGATGAATTCATGTTTCTAATTTCATGGAGGGAATGAAAATTGATCAGCAAAGATGAGTTATGCACACTGCAACTACACCGTAATTCAACATTTGTTATCATTTGTTATTTCAGGATCCCTATATGCATTTCTATGGAAAGAGCTCCCTGTTCCTTTAGAGCACATTTCATTAGGAAGGATATAAACTTATCACAACAAATGGCAAAATTCTTGCTCTCACTTCAGCAGACTGAGGCATTAAGCAGTGACCTTCACTGAGCTGCAAACAAGCCTCTTAAGCCCAGCTGGGTCCGCTGTCACCCAAGTTCCCAGTAAGGTTTCAAAGGTAAAACCAAGTAGCAGAATGGAGTAAGATCCACTCAAAATGAGATCTTGGGGTTTATAGAGTACCAAAAATCAAGAGAATTAAGACAACAGTGAGAAAAAAACAGTACAAGGAGAAAGAGAGGTATTTAGAGTTGGTAAAGCAGATTAAAGAATGCATGTTAATGATTAATCTTGCATATGATACGGCTTAGGAAGCAATCCACTCACCACACAACCTAACTGTGCCACTAATCCGTGCTAATGGTGATAATACCCCAAAGCCAAGCTATATATGGTTTATTATATTTTATTTAGACACGCTACTGAGTAAGAGAGTCCCTGCCATAAAGGGATTGCAATCGAAAGCAATGAAACAGACTACCCATGATATCCCACATAAATGAGATTAAAGGAGTAGTGTCAACATGACAATGTGATAGCATCAGTGCATGCACCAAGAGTTCTGCATTCATTCTAAGAGAAGTTATAGTCTCCCCCTTCAGATTTGAGTCCTATTTCTTTCTTTTGTCCAGTGAGGAAAACATAAAACAAGCTTTTACACTAGGGATGATTTTGTTCAAACATTAACTTAGCTGTCACACTGTGGGAACGCCATATAGGAAACTTGTTGTTTTTAACATAGTTTTGGGTCAGTAAGCTTCTTTGATTGGAAAATGGGAAATGTTCCAGAATTGCAACAGAAAATCTGCCACTGTCATCATTTTTCTACAGCTCATGCTAGCAATATTTTGGTGTATGAGTTACATTCTAATTGATGACAATATGGGTGCCCCAGGAAAACAGGGGTAAAGATATTCTCTCAGGTAATTGCAGTTTTCCCCAGTAAATTTTAGAAGTACTTATGACAGCTGGCTAAATTGTGCCTATGTCCTTCACTTCAAGAAGTGATATTTGTCAGACTTTCCCTTTTGACTACTTGAGCAGCCCATTTTAGGGATGTTTTACCTCATACACCTTTGTGACGCTTATTCCTTATGCTGATATTTATCCAGGATCTTTCATAAGTGCAAGTTCCGTTTCCACATGAACATTATGATTCAACATCACTGTCTGTGTCCAAGGAAGCGTGCCAAGACACATAAATCCAAAACCCTTTGGAAAGTACATGGACAGACAAGGAAAAATAAAAATTCCAGCTGCTCAGTGAGAATGTATTCTGACAGCTATTGCATGTCCTTCAGAAAAGGACTGGTAGTAACTACCACTTTCCTGTCTCATTTCAACACCTCAGTGGAGACATCTGAGACCTCACAAAGAGATAAATGGAGCATTAACTAATGTCCCCATTGAGCAGACATTATTTGACATTACTGTAAATTTACTTGCTAAAGAAGAGCTTTAAAAAAATGCATAGAGGCACTGTTCCTATGCACAGCCCAAAGCTCATCCCAAAAACTGCAGTTTAGAGAGGACTACAAAGGAAAAATCTCACTCCCTTTGTGCCCAGGCACCCAAATACCATGGTCACTTTAAAGGACAAGTACTCATTTGAAGAGAGATGCAGGATTACCTCAGGCAGGGGACCGAGTATGGCCCATAAATGGATCTACATATGACAGATTTGTGTATGAGCAGCCCCACAGTTGTTGGCTGAGCACTGCAAACATCTTGCTCCATCACTCATTTTTTGTGTTGAAACATTTTTTTCGTTCATACCTTTTCTACATTTTATATAGATCTCTCTGTCTAATCCATCTATTTAAAACACTGTTTGTACTGTCCTGAGATTTGATTGTGGAAGGTAATTTTAGATTGGAAGAGTATTCTAATGTTTATTTTCATCAGGACTCAAATCAAGGGGTTTTTTTTAACATCTACTGAGAAGCTAAATTCCCATGCTGTTTGCAATATAATAATGTGTTATCTGGGGTTTCCCAAAACTATTGCTCATACATATGTTATCTATATTACTTTAAGTTGATTTTAGGTATCTATTACCAACATTCAGTTTTTCAAATTACTGCAATTTAAAAGTTATCACCAAAGAGAATACCTGTTGCTGTCACACTACAAAAAAAAAAACAAACCAAAACAAAAACAAACCAACAAAAACAACAAAAAGCCCAAACAAAACAAAACAATACAAAGAAAGAAAGAAAGAAAGAAAAAAAAAAACTAAAATAAAAGGAAACAGAAAATTCACAAAGAAAATGAGATGTGAAATAACTAAATACCAAGAATATTAAAAAATATTTTATTGCATCTCCTTTCCATTGTTTTCATTTTTAGTTCTTCAGAATAAAATCACATCTGAACACGTTTACTTTAATGTCTGTACAATTTTGAGTTTTTTCTATGTTTTCTGCTGTTTTAGTACTATTTCTAAAAACTATTTATGACTAGGAATAGGTACAATGAAGGCCTTTGATTCCTGGTACTGTTTATACAAAGCCAAAGACCACCAGCTCTAACAACCATGTACTGATTTCCATGTAAATCAAATCAGTTTGCAAACACCCACCTGAGCTGTGTCCTTGAGGAATGGCACTCATCCAGTGCAGAATTTTATTTACTGAAACCAATCTTTCATGTTCACTGCCCAAGTTCTTATAAGAAAATATATTTTCAGTGGGGAACTATTTACCTGCTGCAACTATGAATGTTAACATGCAGGAACTTTTGAAGTCACGTAATACCATGGCCCTTCCCTCTCACCCCTGAGTCATTTTTGCCAGAAACTATTGGGTTGCAGTTTATTTAAGTCATCTTTCAAAATAATCTCATATCCATATGGGATTTGACTGTCAGAAAGTGAACTCTAGGTACAATGAAAGGAAAACAAAATGGAGAAGAAGGGCTTTGGGTTAGTTCTGCATCCTGGAGGTAAATTTCTGGCCTCACCAAACACAGTGCTCCTAAACTCAGAGGCTTTTAAGATAACCAAGACTTAACTCAAAATCAAGTCACAGAATATGCAGAGAAAGGGAAAGGAGGGAAGAAGGGAGGAAGAAAGAGGCAGGAATAGAAAGGCAGGAAGAAAGGAAAAGAAGTTGTGCTATAGGTGAAAGTAAGAAAGCAGAAAGTGGCTCAAAGTCTGTAATTTAGACCTAAGTGTCCATATGCAGAGAAGGGATGTTGGTCTGCAGGACCTCAAAGTACAGCCTGAAATCAGAACACAGCAAAGCTCGTGTGAAGTTGCTGCCAGAGTGTTTGCAAGGAGAAGAGGAAAATGCAGCTTTAGAGCAATAACCAAGAAATTACCTGCCCTTAGGACATGAGAGCAAAGTCAGGAAACCAAATGACTCAGATCATCTCATGTGCAAGTGGAGGAGGGATCAGTGCTAGGGACTACCAGGAGGGACTCTCAGGAGCCTACAGCTGGAGGCTGCACCTTAAGTCACTTTGATGAGGCCAAAGAAAGTTGCTGCTCTTCCTAAATGAAGCAGAATAGGAGAAAGGGAGCAATTACTTTAAGCAGCAAGAGAGAAGTGTACCTTTTTTAATCCAATTGGAAAGAATGAGGCCTTTTAAATATTATTTTTTTACCACGCTACAACAATTTCCCAACCTCATGGCTTGAATACTATTGGGTATTTCAGGCTCAATACACTTGAAACACAGATAATACACTTTATTTCTGCATCATGCTGAAACAAACATGTTCCTACAACATCCTTCAACAGAGCAACATTTCTTGACAGAAAACTATTCCATTATAAATGTAAGCCTTCTTAAATATTTTCCTGTGCAACCATTCCTTTTTCAGCACAAGAACAGTTGTTCTGAATAAGTCTGACAAGGCTCCTGTTGAATTTAATAAATGTTTTCCTGGACTGCAACAAATTCTCTTTTTGATATTTGCATAATCCTTGCTTTGCTGCCCACACATTTGCTAAATAGAGGCAAGCCATAATCCTTTTCAGGCATATTTTAGAAACACAGATCTCTGTTGAAAACCAGATAACATACTAGGTGGACACTAGGTAGTTATATTATGTACTACAATAAAGGAATGCAAAAAATAGTATTTTGTCATGTAAAATCTTCAAGTCCATCTTGAACCCTTTTATTCAGCATCAAGAGAAAAGCAAAAATCTAAGACACTGATTCTACAAGTTATTCTACAAGTATAGAAGAGTGCAAAAGATCTCAGTAAAGCTCTGTGGGAATGCCCATATATATGAGGTCACAGCAGGATTTGACTTATTTTTACTGAATAAATGAAATAAGATGCAGATTTCCTTTTCTTTCTCTCTTTCTCTTTTCTTATTTTTCTGAAAAAAACCAAAAAAATCCAAGCTCTATAATTGCTTGTCTTAAAGCAAAACCAAACCAATCTTCCCCAGATTTCTTCCATTTTTCCACTGCCTTTTCCTCTAATAATTTAGATGTGACAAAGAAACCAATATATCCTTCACCTCAAATACATGTTACTCACAAATATACATCAGCATAAATGTGTTGTTCTTTCCTCTTATTTCCACATATCATAATTTAATTTTTTCATACATACAAAAAACCCATTACTTTTACAACAAATCAAGTTACATCAGCTGTTGATGAGGGTTGACCAAGTTCAGTCACAGAAGTTAGATACCAAGACAGTTGTTTTTCCAGTGCTGCTGCTGAGATAAAAGATAAAAGATGTTGATGTTTGATATTATCTGACTTTCAAAACCACACTCTTAGCGGCATAATTAAGGTCAGATTGTGCTGCCAGACTACTAGCAACATGTGAAAAATACAAAATCAGTTCTTTCTGGGGTACTTTTGAATAAGATAAATGAGAACTCCTTTTCCAGTATTAATTGCTAATTGGAATTATATTTTATACAGAAAGTCCATGGAATCCATAAAAAGCATAAGAGATTCTCCTGGTGCTGCCCAACCCTGTAATTGATGAGACATCTCTAACATCAGAATATCTGGAATATTTGCTTCTTTTCAATATCTGGCCAACACTTTCACAGCCTGCCATTTCTTTAAAATTCAGGGATTGCTTCACAGACAAGAGAGGTTTTGGGGAGAACAAAGCACCTTTCTTCATGAAGACATAAAACAACTCAAAGGAGCCCCTCATGATTATGAAACAAGAGGATTCTCCTTGTTCTTCTGATTGCAATGAAACGTACCTGCATATAATTGTTACTTAACTGTTTTAATAGTCCATCCAAAAGGAAAAAGAGAGCCTTAAGAGTACAAAACAGCAGCCAGCTGCACTTGCACCAGCCTGCTGGAGCTCCTACTAATGCATTTTGGGTCCATAAAAAATACAAAGCTAGTGTGGCAAATACCAACATCCTTATAGGAACTTTTGCAATATTTATCTTCTTTTTCCTCATGGCCTTTAGCGGCATTTGCAGAAAAATTA
Organism: Aphelocoma coerulescens; assembly: GCF_041296385.1. Taxonomy (NCBI): domain Eukaryota; kingdom Metazoa; phylum Chordata; class Aves; order Passeriformes; family Corvidae; genus Aphelocoma; species Aphelocoma coerulescens. The sequence goes on from NC_091018.1 coordinate 16,257,741, forward strand.
TGAGATAACCCATTTCTTTAAAATGAAATCAAATTGAAGAGGCACAAATTTCCAGACTTCATAACACCGGAAAAAAAGCTTGAAAATACTGTACAAATGTAACATGAAGGCTCAGTGAATTTCTTAATATCTCAGCATACACTGACAAATCAAGATTTCTTTTCTTTCTGTGTATCATTCAGAAGATTTTTTTCTTAAGTCTTAAAACATTTCTATTTACTGCTGTGCAGCTAAATAAAATGGTGTTAGCAATATTAATGCCATTAAACGGGAAGTATTTTTGTAGCAGTTAACTACAATAATTAAAAAATTAGAGATGGAAGACATTGAAATAACTCACTTAGATTCCTTATTTGTTTTGCTGGGTTTTTTTAATAATTTTATTCAGGAGGAAGCACATATCTTTCAAAAAGATATCCTGAAAAGAATGATGGTCTGTGTGGACAGAAGAAGACAAAAAAACTGTAATCTTGCTGAAGGAGACTGGAAGGAGGTGAGATGCTTTGACCCAGACCTCTATAACTGAGTTTGGGCTTTTGGAATCTAAAAGGCAACTCGCAGGTGAAAAGGCCAAGTGTCTTTTCTCTCCTAGTTAATCAAATATAGATTCTATCAAAATTATATAGCCATAAAGCAGGTTCTACACACATATGTACTTTCTGAATCAGCCTAGAATTTAATGAGCCAGTAATAAGAAGCCAAACTGAGTGATCTTTCATCTCCTGCTATTAGTACTTTTTGCTTCCTTTTAGCAATGCTGTTCATTATCTTCTTCTGAATATCAAGTGTGTTTTATTTTTATTTTTTAATTCTCTCAGATAAATTACATGTGTCTAATCCACTTAGATAATTCAGAGCTAAGATTTTTCCAGTGTTGACCTTTGCAAAGGTCTCTTTGCCATCTGTTTTTATATTTAATTAACGCTTTTTTCCTTCTTGCAGCAATCTCTTGAAGAATGAAATAAATGACTATAATTATCACTATCAGTTTGCCCTTATTTGAGAGCCTGACCACAGAATCACATTCTGGTGATTACACAGTATTTCCACTGTGGATCAGACATTAGACATCATAGCTGTTATCTCTATTAATCTTGATAAAAAAATACAAGATAGATTTCCCCCTCTCCCCAAGTAAACTCTTCATCCATTCCTGAAAAAAACATTTTATGGTCATTTCTTCTCTTTTTCTTGTTCTTTTGGTACTTTCCTCACATCTTTTTGTTAATCAAAACAATTTGGAAGTGTTTAGATATTGTTCTAATCATGTCCACTGCTGGTTACACATCATTTCTGATAGCTGAATGTGATTTAAAGTAATACAAACACAGACTTAATCTCAGAGATTAGATTGGGCATTTCAATCGTCAGCAGCTGACTAACAAAATAGAAATCTGCTCCTGGGTGCCATATATGAAATGGAGTGTTGGCCTTTGCATATTAAGTGTTTCAACTTTTAATTGTTAATTGTTTAATTATTGCTTATTCAAATTACCCATCAACCCAGCTGAGAGTTAATAAGTTCCCAAGTTAGTCCCCTGATTAGTTGATTAAAGAGTGTTTTACATAATTCCTCATTAAAAATCCCTTGTTAATAAAGTTCCACAAGTTTGTTCCCCTCTTTAGTCCCTAAAAAGTGTAAAACCCCCCAATGTCTTAATTCCTGTATGTGTCCAAGTTAATTACACTGGTTTTAAGAGTTCTCTGAAATACTTATAGCCCAGGTTTAGACCTTTTACCAAGTGTTCTTAACCTTTGTAAGTTTTGAGTGAGTTTTAAGCTTTGCCAAAAAGGAGACCTTCTAACTGACAGGGAGCTCTTTTTAGAACCTGGCTGCTGGCCTGCAACTCAGCACCGTGGCAACCTGGAATGTTAATGAGGACTTTTCCTGCCTTTGGAGAGATGACATTTTTCCCCTAGACACCAGCGAGCCATTGGCAGACTGAGATTGCCTCACCTCAAAACACCACCGATCATCCAGGACCATGGAGGCTGGACAGTGGGCGGTCATGGGTGGGACCAAAACTCTATAAAACTGCTGGACACCAGCTCAGAGGGGCCATTTTCACCTCAGAGGAGCTGCTGGTGAAGCCTGAAGCTGGGAGCACAGGCCTCTACCTCCTTCAAAAGGCAATTGAACCATTCTGACTTTGGGCTAGCTGAAGTCACCCCAGCGTTGTAAGGTCTCTGCCTTGGGACTTTTGAGCTGATTTGGCCAACAAGGTCTCTAATCACTGCAGACCCCTTTTTTTTTTGCTTTATAATTCTTTTGTACTTGCAATTTTTTCTTTGCTGATTGTTCTTTCAGTAAATTGTTCTTAATTATTTTAATTAAGATCCAAGAGTTGTCTCATTCCTCACACTGGGAGATGTGTCGCATTTTAAGGCAATTCTCTGCACAGCAGTCGAAGCATAATATATTAATTCTAAACAAAAAACCCAGGGCCTAAAGTGCATTTCTCTCACTAGTTAATAACATAATTTCATGTGTTTCAGGCAATGGGGTTTTTTAGGTTTTTGGTTTTTTTTTTGTTTTGTTTTTTTTTGTTTTTTTTTTTTTTTTTACCTTAAGATATCTTCATTTCAGGCCAAATTTGTCCATGCCTGGATTTCCAGGGCATCACTTCAGCATGAGATAATTTGGGGCAGTATTTGGCTAGATAACAGTGTATAACTGGAGCAGAATTGTCTGCCATAATAGAAGTCATTCCTTTTTAATAGGAATAAAGTGAAAAGAGTGGAGGAAGGACCAAAGGAGGGAGTTTGTACAGCTACACCCCTTGGGCAGCCTGTGCTCACTCACAGGGAGCTGCCATTGGGAACATCTCAGCTGGAGTTTGTGCAGGATGGTGCCTCTCTTCCATATTGTCCAAGCTACCAGTGAAAACTGGATCTCATTCCCTCCATTTTCATACAGAAGTCTCTGCATTAAGCCTGATTGTTAGCTCATCATTCAGTAACAGGATGAATTAAATCTTTTTAGCACAAATCTCAAAAAATATTATTTTTAAAAAGAGGATAATTTGCTTCCTATTTTTTTTCAGACAATCATGCATATAGAATTAATATTGCTTTAATTACCAAGCATATGAACTCCTGCCCCTTGAAACGAGATTTCAAAACTTTGTATCAAATATTACCGTCCCATAAATTGAGATTCCCCATATTTTAATTTCCAGCAGATACCTTTGGTCTCCATGGAAACTGATCCAAGGAGGTTTGAAACATTACATATTATTTAATATATCTTATAGTCACATAAATATTGCCAGAAGGTCTGTCATATCTGTTCAAATGTAAAGTACCAAGAGAGTTAAGTAAAGGAATACATTAAATTGAAACTCATTGTAACCCATTGCTGTTGACACCATTGGCCTTGAAAGATTTTCAATGAGGCTTCTGAAAACAATCTTGAAAAATCAATAATCTCATCAGAAAATGCACCAATTATTATAGGCAACAAGCTGATAATATATCATCATATTCTATAATCATGCCATTGAAGTTTGCATAGACTTTAAACAATTAATGCTTCACTTGTCAGTCAAAATTAAAAATTACTAACATTTACTGGGATTAATGAGGCTATTCTTTGATTTCTAACACAAGTTACACACTTAAAATCTATAAAGATACTTTGGTGATCAAGGAAATAAAAATACATGACAGCTGATACTCATGCCTTCAGTTTTCACAAAACAGAGCATTTCATAACCAAATTACTAGTCACAAGTTGGTTTAAAGGAAAAATAACATTATATAACTCCATTTAAAATTACGCTAAAGATAATAATTGAAATTTTTCAAAACATTTCACCATTTTTTTTTCTGGAGTTAAAACTACTTCTACTGAAAACTTTGTAATTATGGTACCAATTGCTACACAAGCCTCGGCTTCTTTGATGAAAGACAAGCATTTTATCATAGGAGTTAGATAGGTGAATAGGTGCAGATTAATTGTTTGTGGATGGTTGTGCCTTTTGGATAGCTCCCAGTTTCTGTCCTTTATGGGGAGTGACCCCAAACATGTGTGCAGCACGTCCAGTGACTTGTGAGAGCATCAGTGACCCCTAGCCAGTGACTGAGCTGCCATGTCAGCTTCTCACTAAACCTCCCTGGCCCTCTGTCAGCACTGAAATTTAAAAATGTGAAAATAAGGGTACTGTCATTGAATAACCCACCCCTTTTCTCAGCAGAACTATACTTGGGTCAAGCAAATTGTCAGGGAAAAGGTTCACCCTCCTGTCAATGTGAGACTCCAAAGTGGGTCCTGTCAGACCCTTTAATGAAAGGTTGAGGAAATACAAAGAATCTTTCTCTCTCTGTAGCACAAGGAATGGCACAAATTGATCTTCTTTTCATGGAAATGAGAAATGGGAAGAGTTTTACCTGCCTCATTTTAAAATATTGACACACAAAAAAAAATTCTAAAGATTGCACTAATTATTTTAAGATCCCCTTTGAGAGCATGAACCAGAGATGATATAAACGTATTACAACTGAAACTGAGATTTTAGTGGGGAGAGGGAAATGAAAGAGTATCCCAAACAAAGGAGGAATGGTTTAAAGAAATGCACAGTCAGGAATGTGCTTACACGGTGAGACTGCAGCACGCACAAGTTCAATTGCAGCTAGCACTGAAAACAATCGCAGAGGAGACAGTGCTCTGAGCCCTAGATGTTCAAGGAAGATCCTTGGCAGGTAATTGTGCTGCTGCCTCCTCTTTCCTCTTTCTGCTACATAAGCCTTTTCCTTAGCAATTAAAACTGTGCCTGCAATCTCATTAAAAATGAGAGCTTGCCTGCTGTAATCATTTGTCACTTTCTAGTCATGACTGAGACACAGAGGTCTAGGTTTCTGTCCAGATGTCTGGACATGTGACACTTTGGCCCCCTTTTCCTCAAGCTGGGAAGTCCTGCTGCTGGAAAGGTTGTGGTGCAGAGCATTTTACTAAGGACACTTTCCTCCTGTGCCTTTAGACCAGGGTAGGGAGTATATTCTTGTGCTTGCAGGGAGAGAGGATTGCGAGGCAGGAGAGCATTCCTAACAGGGAGCTGCTATGAAGAGAAAGAACCTCTTTGGTGCTTTGCCCAAGTCCCCATCTTTGGGGAGACTCATTTCATGTAGCTTTCCTTAGAGCATGGGGACTGCAGATACTTCTCATATTATGATTTAACACTTAGGAAGCATTTCTTTCCCTCCTTTACTGGCTATCACTAGTGCCTCAGTGAGAACAGACCGGATAATATTCACTTTAATAACAGCAAGCACTACAACAGCAGCAGCACTAAGGAGTCAATATACCTGGGAGGTTGATTCTTTGCCTTGTACTGTGCTTAAAACATTAACAGCAGAAGTTCAGATTTGAAGACTTCTCTGGGATTAATGACTGATGGGGTTAATGGCCTGCAACTCAGTTGTTATTGCTTAATAATGATGCTTAACATTCATGTAGTTCCTTTCTTTAAAGGATCTTAAATATTAAGTATCAGTTTTCATTCAGTGCCTTTATATTCCAGGTATCCCAAAGTGGCAGTAGAAAGCTGTGGGCAAGGGCAGTACCTATTATGTACTTAGCAATAGTGCAGAGGTTTGAAAATGAGTTTGGTAGCACTGATGAGAGATGTACTCTCTGCACAAGAACTACTGCAGTGGATTAACAAACCCACATATTTATTTTACCAGCCCTCTCAGAAGGGAGGACAAAGTAAACAATAGTCCAAGCACAGCAGACTCCTGAACATTCTTTCTCAGTATTTCACTGCCCTTGCAAACACCTTCATATAAAATTATGATTGCCTTAAGCAAGCTATTGCAGGGATGACCAGATCCTCAAAAACCAGATTGCAGTCATCTTTTTTGGCTGAGTTATAGATATCCTCAACCTCAGACTCCTAATAAAGGGTTTGGCAAGAATAGTGAGAAATCATCTATTCACATCCTTGTATATCTATCATTTGTAGCTGTACATCCTTTATCATTACCAGCAAAGATCAAATATTAATTATTCCATGTTTTCAATCATCTGTGGAATTAGAGTCACCACATCAAAGACAATATGTCCCAGAAAGGTGTGTTGGGTTCACAGTAAAGCCTCACTGTGCAGGTCACTGCCAGATGTCCTATAGCTAAACTGTGAAATGAGGGAACTCAGTATTATAACGAGGAAACAATTATTTAGAGGAAAAGACTGGTTTTGATCATTGCCTAGGTCAAGCTTTTACTTTGTCTTCATACTACACTATAGATTATATTACATTTGCACTATTTTCACACAGGCCCAGTGTACAACATGATTAATACAGGTACGTGGTCAAACTCTGTCACTCAAATTTTCTGAAAATACTAGTATGGCATTTATTCTTGGATTCAGTTAGGCACAAAAAACTTTGAATCTGAAAATGCAGAAAAATTTCTGCTGACTTCAGTGAGCACTTTGGCATGGCCAAAACTATCCATTTTCTCTCAGCACTTCAGGCTAAGAACACATTTGGAGTTGCAATATTGCTTGGAAAAGAGATTTGAATCTTCAGATCTTCCCAATATCGGGTCAGGAAAGAGACCTGAGAAGAAAATCCCTTCTGCATGAAGAACAGTGTTGGTAAGAATGAATATTCTTAAAAGAATGCTTTAAAAATCTGATTTTTAGGAATGGGTTTCAGAATGTTTGTTCTTCTCAGTAGGAAGTTTGTATGAACTAAAAAAACCAGCACAAAGCTGTATTGGGGGAGGTTTAGCTTTGGTATTGGGAAGAGGTTCTGTACCCAGAGGGTGGTTGGGAACTGGAACAGGACAAGAGTTCAAGGAGCCTTTGGACAATGCTCTCAGGCACAGGGTGGGATTCTGAGGATTGTCCAGTGCAGGGCCAGGAGTTGGACTTTGATGGTCCTTGTGGGTCCCTTCCAACTCAGGGTATTCTATGATTCTATAAACAAAACAAGAGAGGTTTTGCCAGTCAAAAGGGAGATCAATTCCATAGATACACACAGTACAAAAACTGCAACAGCTGAGTGGAGAGGGCTTGCTCTGGGCTCTGCAAGTGAAGTACAAAACCACTAAGAAATTGAAATTTTCTTACCAGACCTGGGCTGGTCATGCAGAGAGGTACAACAGCAGCTTGGGCTCTCTGCAGCTGTTGCAAGGAGATGAGCACTGGTGCTCATCCCACTCTTGGTTCTGTTTCCATTTACAGATGGGTCAGTGCACACCTGAGGGCTCTCATTTTCTCACTCTATCACTTTTACCAACACCATGCAGATTACAGAAACACAAAAAAGCATTAAATAGCACTCTGAATTCTACTGGAAGAAATTTTCCGATGTCTTTAATGCAGAATGTTTCAGAAAGTTTTTGAAAAGGGAAAAACAGTTGATCTTTCAAAAAAATTTTAAAAAATTGTGCCTTTAAAAGAGTACTTTTGAAGGTAATGACTCCTGAGTGCAGCCAGTAGGATAGCTTTTTTTATATATAGGAAGATAACAAAGTTTTAAATAATCAATTGTAGAAATCTTCTGGGAAGATCTGATTTTAAAATGTAATTCTCCTAGCCTAGGCTCTGTAACTCACTATATATCACCATAGATCCCATCCTTATTGACTGAGATGGGAAGCCTGCAGGGCTTGTTAAAAATCTATAAAATCTATTTAAGAGTTTCAGCTTTGGCATTTGGTAGACGCAACCTGACATCAGCTAAACTGAAGAACTTCATCTGTGCAAATAAAAAAATTCATGGAAGGTCTAGAATTTAAGACAGGAACTTGAATTTTTAAAAAAAATCTTCTTGGCCACAGCACAAAATGCAATATATTTTCAGCATCTGTTTTCCCCCTGAAATTTTATTCCATGATATTGTCTCTTCAGTGGCATAACTTTATGAGTGGATAATCTTAAGTCTTGCCAATCATTTCTACCATGAACCTTCCCAAAAGGTTCATATTAGGAGGAACAGCTGCACTACCTGTTCAGGACAGGTTAGTAACAGGTGCATCACAGTTTCCATTAATTACCAGTACTACACAGAGTAAAAACAGTCTTATATTTTTGGGCCCTGGTTCAACATTTAAAAGTAATACAAGATACTGCTGAATAAACACTCTATTCCAGTTATGTTTAGATTTCTTTTGTTTGTTTCTGGCGTTTGTTTTTTTGAGTTTTTTTCCTAAAGTTATTTATATCAAATATTGACAGAGTTTAGCATAGCTTGAGATGCCATAATTTTTATTTATTCCAGAATATTTAGGCAGGCATAATGAAATCTAAGCAATCCAGTCTTTAGTTTCAAATCTGAAAGCCCCTTCTGTAAACATTAAAAATGTTCAGGTCTCAAAAGTCTACTAAGGATTCCCCTGGTAAACAGATCCCATATTACAAAAAATGCTTGTGCTCAGCCTGTGATATCCTGGGATTTTACTTATGCCAAAGGAAAGAATCAGGGTCAGAATCAAGCTCTAAGTCTTGTCAGCAAGAAAGTACCTTCTCATTATTATTAACTATCATAAGCTAGATCACCTGATATCCAACATTGATATCCAAGAATTTGTTCCCTATTTATCTGTTGGAGGACTGCTACATAGTTTTGCCCATTTTGTGTTTCCCACCCCTCCTGCCCTCTTCCCCTGAACTTAAGTCAAAGATATAAAACCTGTATCAGAATTAGGGATTTGAAACAGACAACCTGTCCTTATGACTTTGCCTCTCAAAAGCAGTTGATTGAAAGAGTAATCTGAAGATAGAGGTGCTATGCAGTTCATTGTATTTTTTGCTATGAAATTTGTAGAGAATACCTTTAGTTATTACCAACTGACAAATGAAATGTTGTTTATTGCAAAGCAAAGGCTATATCACAAGCTAGCATTTATGTCAGAACAGTGATAGAGTATTTTAATTAAATGTATAAGGAGATGTATGATAAGAGGGGAGAACCCATCTAGGCATTTCAGCCAGGTCTCTTCAGATACTTTCATTGTGTAATGTTAGCAAAAAGGTTGCAGGGCTAAGAATTAACCTTTGATTTTACAGCACTGTGTTACTGAGAGACTTAAGAGGCTCAGAGCTATGCCTTTCCTCTCCTGTGAACCTATGCAAAGGACAAAACCACAGTCATTTTTCGTATGCTTAATAAAGCACAGCAAAATGTCACATCATTCTTCCCCTGGTGGAATGATCTTACTGAGGATGCAAGTGTTTGTTTACTTTTTACAAAGAATATGTCAAAAATACAGCCTAGCACCCAGTAAGCATCACAGACATTTATAAGCAAACATTCTGCAGAATAAGCTGCTGATGTTCCCAGTTATAATTTGTGGATATGAATTCAGCTGTTGGTACCTCAACAGAACTCAGACGAAAAGGTGGATTAGAAGTTAAGGCTTTGCCTCCAGACTTCCTTCCTCAGGCTGCTATTGGCCTCTTGGGCATCTTTGGACAAAAATCTTCTGAGCCTTTAATTCAAGGATTTTGGCATAACCACATCAATGTAGGGGCTAAAGGCCTTCATCTTTCTTGGAAGATATGTGCTTCCATTAAATTGTATCACATTTTATTTTCCCTTTCAGGCTGATGTAGCCAAGTGTCATTTTACAGACTTGAAAATGTATCAGAAAAAAAAACAACCAACCAACTTTAGGAGATAACAATCCATTACAGAAATCTTGTTTAACAATTACATGCTACTGATGGCACTAAGAGTGTTCCCCATTAAAGGATATTTACTGAAAATTGGTTGTTCTCTTAACTACAGGTAAGTAGTTCTAATAAAAATATGATTTTTTTCATTAAGAGCAACCAGCGATTACATTGGTTTAATTGGTGTTATTTTGAGCTCAGTGTTTTGCAAAGAGTTGTCACCTTCTCCTTTAAAGCCAGCATGTTCTACCAATTTGCAGAAGAGAATGAAATGCAAGATGTGAACTCACACACAGAAAGAGCAAACCACAACAAATGCAGATGAACAAAAAACCCTTTTGAGCACGGAATTCTAACAGCTGCATTTGTAATACATGTATGGCACAAAAATAGGCAACTAATAAAGACTTTTCATTTGCTGGACAAGGCAAATCAGTTAAATGGGCTTACCCAGTATGACAGTATTGTTAAGGAAGGGTTAAGGAAACTTCCCAGCCTGAACATCCAGGAGCCACTCTGGCAGCCACCCTTGCACCACCCCAGACTGTCACTGCTGGCACCAACATCCCGTCACCACGGCAGCTCCAGTGACCCAGTAGGTCCCCACTGGACTCCCTCCACACTCAACCCAGGTTTCCTAACTGGTTTGACATCAGGTTTTGATGCCATGAAGATTTTTGCCTTTTCTTTTATACCCCTGTTATACCTTTTTGCAACTTCTGCATTCCCAGTGCTTTTTGCCTACATTCTTGGACTTGTTTGTCAAGCTGAGAGACCAAACATTTTAGAAGCTTTGTAGCCAGGGATCAGCGTGCCCCAGAGGCCAAGGTCCTCTCCAGAACACATTCTGTAAACCAAGATAGAACCATCCAGGGGAAGGTTCCCTGGGGAGGGGGGCTCACTCGAGCCTCTCATTGGGGAATCTTTGATAGATCTGCTAATTAGTAAAACCTATAATGTTATACCCAATGTTGGGGGGGGGGGGGAACAGAAAGAGAGAGATACACTAGGTGGGGTGCATCTCGGTGCACATGACCTGGACGTGTGCATCTAAGGATCCTTGAAAATAAATACCAAGGTAAAATCCCTTTTCCCGTTCTAACCGTGTCTGACTCTTGATTTTAAGACCAGGAAAAGGCATCAGTTTCCCATAGCTGAGTCTCAGATGTCTTGTTCCATGAAGTGTCTTATTCCTGGTGCAGCAACGCAGAAACAGCCCAAGCTGGTGCCTTTGAGAAGGACACCAAAGAGCACAAACCCTGGGCTTTTATCCCCTCACCGTCCAAGCACAAGAAAATCTGAGGTTCTCAGTTCCTGCCATGTCTCTCACCTGGCTGAGCCACAGGTACCCTTTGTTGTCCAGAGGTCAGCAGTTCCCCCACCCAGAGCTCACCTGCATCTGCACCCCAGGCCACCTGCACTGAATGCAGTCTCCTCAACAGAAGAAATTTTTTTTATAATGTGGGAACAAATAAATTCTATAACTGGATGGGCATTCCTAGTAAGACTCTCCTTAATTTATCCAGTCCTTGGAGACCAGGAACCATTGAACAGAAGAGCTGCAGCAGCATTTTGTGCAGCATCCAGGACATGTTTGCCTGCAGACAGAATTCATCAATTGAAGCCATCCTACTGAAAGCAAACTGCCCAGTTTTGCACTTTTCAACCTGAAAATCAAAGTGGAGAAGATGAAGGGAAGGCATACAAGTACACATTCCTCTTTACCACTCCCCAAACCTAAGCTGGAAGCACCAGGTGTTTACAATAAAAAGGATGCCAGTCTTATATTCTGGCATCAAGGCCCAAAGGATTTAATGCAAGAGAACCTTTGAAGAAGTACTGATGTCATTTTTCCCTCTAGTCTGTCAGAAATATGACTAAACCTAAAAACAATAGGTTCTAAGTTCTCCAATAACAAAAGACGATGGAACTTTTCTTTGCTTTCTCTCTGTTACTATTTATTTCTTTACACCTCTTACCTCCATTCCTCCCTATATGTCTAAGATCAAGAAAAAGAGAACAGTCATTTATGACCAATAGGTGATGTTTAACCATGAAAGTTAATTGACCCCAAACCTTATGGAGAGCAGTTTTTTTTTTGGAAGTCAAGAAATCCCCCAGAACAATATAAACAGCAGCACTGCCCAAAGCATGTGCTGATATGAGCTACCTTGGGCAACAGGGAATGGAGCCAGAACAAACAGTAGCAGATTTGGGTTTCACTCACTGATCAGGGGTAGCTAGAGTAAGATTATTATTGGGGAAGAGGAATGAGAAAAGCATCATAGGACTAAAAATAATGACTTCATGTATCTGAGAAGTTGATTAATGCTCCTGAACCAGCCCCTTTCACAGCACCAGAAGAAATAATGAAAAATGTAAGCATATTTTTAGGAACAGTGGAATGATAATATATGCAGGGGAGAATGACTCTGATGTTCATATCAAATAGCTGCCCGACTATGCACACAGTTCTGAGGGTGCAGAACAGCTATTGGCAGCACATGTTTTATTTTTCAAATTGAATTTCAGGAGAGACACTAAAGCTTTTTTTTCTTCCTCCTCTCCTGCTTCCAGAAAGACAGCCTGAGTGAAATGTAATTTAGCATGCAGGGTTCTGGACCCCTGTAATTATTTGGGGAGAAGATGTTGAATGGCTGGGGGTTTGGAGTCTGAACAGAAGCCAGGAAAGAAAATAAGAAATGCCAGGAAAAGCAGCATAGCAAATAGACAGAAATCCTATTAAATACTCAGAAGAGGAAATAAGCATGAGAAATACGCAGCTGGAACAGAGTAGAAAAACAGTTTCTTGCATATATTTCTCACAACTAATACTCCAATAGATTTCATGGGGTTTGGATCAGACTTCCAAGAATGGAAGATATGAATGAGAAGTCAAATAAGAAGGAATTGGGAAAAGAAATCTAGTAAAGAAGGAATAAACTCTCAATTTCATAAATTTTAATATTTAGGGAATAGTTCATTCAGCTTAAACTCAATGTATAGTAAAATAATTTTTTGCAAAAACACATTTGAAGCTCTGACTAGCCTGTGAGAAAGAATATAACAAATTTATATTTCAGTTAAGTACTAGTTAAATATAAAAATTACTTGAATGGTGACTAAAATTAATTTTTTAAATTATATAAAAACAACCTTGAAAAGTCAGTGCTGACAGTAATTCATATGTTAATAATTAAAAAAAAAAATAAAACCAACAAACTAAATCAAACAAACACTGAAGAAAACCCACCAACAGGCAGCAACATAAACTTCAAAACTCAAAACAAAGAAAAGAACCTTCATCTGTTATTTTACCTTCAAGTATTTCCTGCCGTGATAATACATCACAGTGGGGAGACATGAATTGGGCATTTTACCTTTATTTACATCCATCCAAGACAGGTATTCCAAATGAGGGAGCAATTTATCTGATTTGCCTTTATGTTTCTTTTGGTCTCTACAGAGAATATTTTATCCAAGCAGACTTCTTCTCTTTCTTTTTGACATTTTGTCCCTTCTTATCTGCTCCTTAACTTTCCCTGATTTTACCTGTGTTTTACCCTTTGGGTTTTGTAACTACCAGCACAGAAAAGAAACTATTTTCTTTTCTTCCACTTATTTCTCAGCCCAAATCATACCATCTGTCAAAGCAGTGTAAATGAGCAGTAGCATGGAGAAGAAAGACTTTTGATATTTTAGTGTTCTGGAACATTATGAGATTACTGATGATGACTGTGACTGATGATACAGACTAAAAGATTGTTTTCAAAAAGTGTCCTGCTAAAAGTTGTTTTAACACAGTTTTACTGATGAGGAGAAAAATAACAGATACTAATATTCCTAGTACTGCTGACATAAATGAAAGGAAAGAAACTCAGTTGTCCCATTAAGGCTCATGTTGATGAATTTATTTTACTACACCCCAGGCAGAGTAGCAGAGACTATTGCTTTTAACATTGAATCTCCAATGACTCTAAAAATACTTAGATTAACCAATTTCTGACAACTCATTTGGGGAAAAAAAATATTGTTACATAAAATACAATGTAGTCATCCCCTGAATTTAAACAGCTGCCTTCTCTATTTTGACATAGGTAACCTTAAATGTCTCCCCCTTCACCTGAACACCCCTGGGAATTAAATCAATTCTATTCTATCTGATCACTTAGTCTAACTAATCAGATTTATTATTAAGTTGCTCTTTCTATTCTTTGGACAGGAACTGGGTTTAGATTCATGTCTTCTGACAAATCTATTAAAAATATATCTTTACTCTGAGCAGCTGTCTTACTGAAACTTTATGAAACTGGAATTATTTATTTCAAATGTTTCAACATATCAGGGGCTTTAAACTATTTACTTTAAATTTTAAATAGCAAATTTAATCCTTGCAAAGGTGCTGAATTTTGTGAAACTCTGTGCTATTGTTTAAATTTTTGCTGAGGGGTAATAAAAACCAGTCAGCTTTTACTAGGATGAGCAGAGAGTATAAGAAGATTTCTGGTTAATATGCATTAAAAGCAGTATTGGCTCCAGGTTTATAAATCCTCTGAGCTAGCTACATTTCTACACAAGCATTTCTTTTGACCATTTAAAATGTGGTAGTATGGGGCAAAAATAAACTTCTTTCATGCTTTAACAAAAATAAATAAACTCTATTAACCATTGCATTGAAAACAAGATATTCAAGCTCACAAACCCCTAAGGACAAACAAATGGAATGTGAATTAATGGTATCACTCATGTATTGAATGCAATTACTATGTTTGAGCTGTTTGTATCTTTGGGGTTTTAAATCTGATATTAATGTATACAAGTCTGTCACAAAGCTGAGTCAAAGAATCTGGTTCCCTAACTCAAGCCATAAGGATTTAGACTCGTCATGCCTCCAATTTAACAAAAAATCCTGTCAGCCAATATATCAGCAAATGTCTTTTGAGCACCCAGGATGGACAGACTGACTCCTTCATGCTTTAGCCATTGCCAGAAATTAATTTTGAGAAACAAAAATGAAGGCAGAAATAAGTAATTCAATTTAATCCTTCATTAGTTGGCTGAACCTTGTTTCTGCACCTGGGAAGATACAAAAGAGCCCGTATAGGTGCAGTCTTGATTAGAGTAATTGTTGAATTGGTGTTGCAAAAAGGGTCTTCAGAAGAAAGATGTGCCTTTTGTTAGAAATCTGACCAGGAAACAGATGTACAATTACCAAACTGCACAGGAACCAATATAATTAAACAAAATATTAAAAAAAAAAATAAACAAAAGAGAAGCTGAATGTAACACACACATAGAAAATCACACAAAAACACTTGCTCCTGGAGGTACTCAGAGCAGGGCTAAGTTTACAGTCACAGCTTTATGTTCAGCTAAGCTAGAACTCAGAAGGTGACCTTCATTGAACAAATTGGTGTCTGAAAATGTTTCCTGTAAGACTGACCTTTTCACCCGCAGTTGGAAGAAGCCAATCCATTTCTGAGATGATGCGATTTCTTATCATTCTGTTGGCTCCACACAGGGAACTCTTGAGACTCACTGGGAAATTTATGTTCTCCAACAGCGTTTTAAGTGGTCAGAAGGAAACCAGCAGGTTCATGCATATTATGTTCAGCTGGTAGTTCAGAGAATTTACAAATCCGGTTATTTATGGAGCACTTTTGTGGAACAACCTTTTGGGGGTAAAGTTTCTTCGCAGTAGAAACTTATCCACAGGGAAATTGCAAGAGATATCTTTCTAAAAGTTAAGGCATCTAAATACATCAATAACAGGCACTAGAAGGATAATCAATATCCAGTGCCATTTCCCTAATCATATCTTCTCTCTCTTTACTGAGACATTTTCGTATTCTTTATTAATAATAAGTAATATATACAGTCTCAAAGCTGAAGCTGAAAACTTCATTATATACTACCAGATTTCAGAATCAATTCTACAGTTTTATAGTGATTCTTATTACTGTGCTACTAACTATATTTAATAAAAACATAAAACAGAGCAGCACAGAAATATTACAGAGAAATCCAGTTTTCAATGCATAAACAAATACCTTTTTTATACATCTACACATACTGATAGTAAATGAGGTTCTAAGGGCAACTTCATAATTTTTCCTAGCCATGAAGAGCCATAGTAATGCAGCTGCAGAAAAAATGTCCAAACACTTTTTATTACAAAATAATAATAAAAAAAGCCTCTTAAGCATTTGAATACTCCAATAAAAGTGTCTTTGGGATGAATGTTTAAAATTACTTTTCCCTTAATCTACCACATTTGGATCAAATTCGCTTTCTCATTTGTCCCTCCCTGCCCTGAAGATTATTATTGTCTTTCTTGGAAAACCTGACTGGGGTCTACAATGTTTTAATGCTGCAATTGCAGCCAGTTTCTGCGTTTAATGTGGATTCAAAAATTCTATTAAAATAGTTAGCACTTCAGTTGGTGAAAAGAAGGCAGGCCTTCTGCATTGAGTCAATTGAAAGATGTTAAAACCAATTTGGTAGCAGTAATAACAGAGTATTTCTGCAATATTGCACAGATAACAAGTAACTTGGTTTGAAACAGCATTTCTAAAGACTGTTTGAATATATTTAGCTAAACTTTTTCATGCCTCAAGTTGTTTTGGGTTTAGCCAAGTATATGCTTGGCATTTGCTGACCCAAACACAAGTTTTAAGTCAAGAGAAGTTAAAGAATTCTGTCCTGAAGTAACTGGTTTTTAAAATTTCTGCAGAAAAATAGTAGCCCTAAGGCAAAAAAAAAAAAAAAAAAAAGAATAAAAATGCTGTGTAATTACAGTTTTATATAATCTGAAATATTTTCAGTTAGACTGAAAAGAATCTTCATGAAATCTGTCTGTTGAAAGTATTCAAACCCACTTGGAGGTGATCAGTTTATCAAAGGAAATTCTAAGGCTCAGATGCTTAAACTGAGAAGGGTATCACTGCAGGAAGGAACATCGATGAGAACTGAGCTCAGCATCAGGGGAACACCTTTTGTCATCTGGTCCCTTACATTTAACTACATTACAGCAAATGTAGTGCATGACTGCCTGAACAAAGAACTTGTCCAGCACAGCATGTATACTTGGTTGTGTACAATCTGCTTTGGGTGACCTCTGGAGTCTCATGGAGAGCCCCTAAGCACGGAAGACAAAATTAAATACTCCAAAGAAAACCAAAATAGCAGGGAAGGACAGTTGGTTCCCCTGCCAGAACAACGGTGCAGCTGGAAGCTTCGGGAGGTAGAACAGAGCAGGTTTTTGAGCAGCCTTAAAAATGAAGTATGTAATCTACTTCTGGTGCACTGCAAAACTGGGAGTCAGCATCTGACCTGTGCTACTTTCTAGACAGTGCCAAGCCTTGAGCCAGGTCTCATTCCATTTCTTTCTCATGATGGTGAGCTGTAGAAACCTTTCTGCAGATAATAAAAAAACATTTTATGAGAAGGATCAAAGAGGTAGTGAATTCCTAGTTCTGGAGGGCTCCTTGCAATTGTGAGTTGAGAGATGTAAAATCTCCTCTGGGAAGAAAACAGAGAAGTCTTCAGAATCATCAGCTATCACACTCTATCCCAAACCCATCATTCATGTCTCCTGTATAGCCTAAAGAATTTGTGAAGCACCTGGTGCTGGCAGTAAAGGATTTGATTTGAGTGTTCTTGGCCTGTGTTATAATTTTTTTAATGGAACAATCTATGATTTTCTGCCTTGTACCTCTCTTTGGCATTTAGTTATTGTTCAAGGATTTAGACCAATTTTGCAAGTATGCACAAGTTTTCTTCTAGCAGGGAATCTGTATGCATCCTAATCATCCTACTACTTATTTAGTTATTTATTCCTACAAACAGTCTGACACCTCTTTTTCAATGTAGAGGGGGGAAAAAAAATGGAGACACAAAAGGGTTTCAACATTCATGAGTTTTTGATGTTTCTGCTAATGACTTAATAATTCTGTGCCCTCCAATTAACTAATGACCTTAATATATCTATACATGAAAGAGAAAAAAATAGAAGGTGATAAGCAGTGTATGAATCTCAGTGCCACAGCTTTACATGTCTCTTCTTTTCCCCATATAATACATTCTTAAGTGGATTTGAGAGTTGCTCAGTTTCAAACTGAGGAAAAAATTACAGTAGTTAAGCATAATTTATACCACAAAGTCAAGGAGACCACTGCATTGCAGCACTTATCCTGAAGTCTTTGGGGAAAAAATGAGATTTTATTCCTTATAGCTTTTGCACTTTATGTCAGTGATCCTGAAGATGTTAATAGTGTGCTATACCAGCAAAGTACTGCTAATGTATTATTGAGGAATCAATGTATGATTCTTAAAAACTCTCTAATTTTAACACAGAGAATACTATAGATATTTCTTCAAAAGTATTCCCAAAGAAAAGCTGTAAATTTAAGTTAAAAATATCCATGCCAATTAAAAAAAAAAAAAAAAAAGTTGGCCATTTTGTAAAATGTAGGTGTTTCCCTATAGAAATATTTAAAAATATTATTCACAGGAATATACATATTTTTAAAAATGCTAACAGGATTAACAAGATCAACAAGTCTTCTCCTAAAGGGAGGCTATCAAGTCTAGCAGCCTCCTTCAATCTGCACAAGTACAGTAAGAGTGATTGTGACTTTCTGAGTTCTTTTCTCCACATTTTGCTAAATGCACACCATTTTAATGAAATGTTGCATTGATTCAACGTGTCATGATATATGTAAAAAAGGAATTAGCCTTTCAAGATGTTAATTACAATGCAAAAAGAAAGAATGACAGTTCTGTACAGTGAATCATTGCCAATCAATTAACAAATATATGTTAAACAGAGGAAAATATTGACTTCAGTTTGGACCCTGTGACCACCAGGGTCCAAACTTCCCAAAACATAAACCCTTTAAAGGGATCATTTACTGAATCAGGACTAGTTACAATTTCATGTTAGTTGCTTTTTTTGTCACGTATTTAATAATACTAATTTGTTCATCAAACAAGTGTGTCATCTTGCCAGGCTAGAAAAAACTGTTTCTTTTCCCTTGCCAGAGCCACACCTTGTCCTTTCTCCTTCCTCTTCCCAACGGCACTATTTGACTTTTATAACTTGCAAATATTTCTTGCTCGAACACTTTAACGTGACGAAAGGTCATTCTTAAGATTTCTAAAAGCCTCATTCATTCTGTGATTCTATGAAAATGGCAAGGTACTGTTCCAGGTTCAAAGGTCATACTGCTGTTTTGCCATGCCAAAACTTGTTCTCTTCTCTTTGGGCACATCTACTGGTACACATAGGTTTTCTCTTATGTTTAAGTGGATTCCTGTGTCTTGTCCTGTCACTGGGTACCACTGAGGGGAACCCTCTCTTTGACACCTAAGTTGAGACACACTAAGTTTTCTAAGCATGCTGTCAGATATTTTCTCACTTCCATCCTTTGGTACTTGGGGAATATTGCTGTCTTTTCCACTGTCAAAAAAGCATTTAATAAATATTTTGTTCATCTGTGAATCAGGGTTTTGAACCCTAAAGTACCCAGACTTCAAGGAATGAAACCTGCTGGATACAAAGATGTTCTTCTACTGCAGCCATGGCTGTTTTCTGCTCCAAATATTTATATTTCTTCTCCATTTCCCAAACCCACTTTATTTTTTAACAAACAATCCATCATCCATAATTTTTTGTGTACATGTAGTTCTTTAACAATAGAACCCTGGACATTTGACTAACTCAATTTACTCATTCATTAGGGATTTTGGTAGCAATCAAGTTATTATACAAATGGAGTCTTTGCATACAATTTTTACCTGTCCTAGTATTATTTCATTGGAAGTGTCCTGCTGTTGCCTACAAAATTTCAGCATTTCAGAGACAAAAATTTCACAGCCAGCAATATCACATTTAATTACTGTACAGTCTCTTGCACCTTTCACCATTGAAACCTGACCATTAGCAAAGAAAAGAAACAATGAAAAAATGTGTGGTGGACCAACCACAGGACCCATTTCCTCTTCCCCTGCACACCCTGGGGGGAAGAGGTAGAGAAATCAGAAGTAAACTCAAGGCTGGGAAGAAGGCAGGGGTGTGAGGAAGGTGTTTGTAATATTTGAATTTACTTCTCATTACTGTCCTCTGATTTGATTGGTAAAAAATTCAATTAATTTACTCAAGTCAAATCTACTTTTCCCACAACAGTAACCACTGAGTGATTGCCCCCTCTCTTTACCTCAACCCATGAGCTTTTCATTGCATTTTCTTTCCCTTGTCCAGTGGAAGAGGGGAGGAAAAGAAGAGCTTTGGTGGGTACCTGGTGTCCAGCCAAGGTCAACCCACCACAAATTCAAAATAATCCTATTTTCTGTTAAAGATCTAACAGACTTTGCCTTTTAGCACTAACAGAGAACTTAATTCAGCAAGGTTATCTACTGTAATTGCTCCATTACACTGCAACGCAATGTATTGAAATATTTTCATATTTTTACCCTTTATCACCTCTATATACTCTAGCAAGTGCTATCTCTTTGTCCCCTGTTTGGTAAGAAGGTTGACACTGTTTACTCCTAAAGTTGTGAGGGCTTGTACTGACTGAACATGGGGAGGTTACTTTGTCTGTAGAGGGTTCTGTCTCCCTGCTCCTGCTCCCCATCAATGCACAAGCTGCACAGGCCATGACTGGGGATCTCTAAAGGATGCTATACAATGGCAGAGCAGCCTTGTGAATTTCCCCTCCAATTTTGCCATCAAACTCCTGACATCACATACAAGAAACAGAGAGGGCTCTCTGATGATTTGCTGTCCCAGAAGTCTATTACAAGCCAACGTTGAGACAGCTGACTCTACCCTGCCATCAAACCTTCAGAGCAGGGTTGGCTGTGGCTTTGACAGCCTCTCTGATCACTTGGAGTGGTACAGAAGGGGTTTTGACAATGAGGAATACTCAGACACGTCTATTGTCCCATCATACTCTTTCATAAGAGTTAAAGGCTGTCTGTCCATGGTTTTCATGTTCCTGAGCTCTATCTGAATGTGAGACAGGGCAAACAGTTCTCTCTTTTAACAATAGCACTGTGTGACATGATCACTAAAATGTTTTAAACCTTTTAGGTATTAATATTAAGTGGATTTATATTGAATAGGTCTGTCTAATGAATCAGCTTATTGTATTCACTGACAAAGTCATCAGCATGAAGGAAATGCTATTATCTGTGCAGCATTCTCTCACTTCTCTGAAGAGGAGCCCTTCTTAGCAGCCTTCTATTCTCTTGATGTCGATTATAAATCACGAGTATTCTGACCTCTGCTGCATATTAGCACTTAGAACTTTCTAATGGTTAGCTCATAATTATGCTTCTTCTTTGTTTTCTTTTTATTCTTAGCTAAAAGATAACATTATTTCAGATCTTTTAATTCCCCAGGTAGTCTATGAGGACTTTCATGTGGGAAAATTAATTTGGGGAGAAAAAAAAAGGAAATTACGTATTTCTGGAGAGTCTTTCTCCTGCTAAACACTATCATCTCCACTAAAGTATCTTTCAATGTGTATTATCTAACTGGTTTTATATGATCTCATTTAATTTGAAATGACTCAAGAAAAGTAACAGTAACAGATATTACAATAATTTGATATAGTCTGACTTACTCTGTCTGATTTCTAGAAGCCAGTAGGTGCAGCTGAGATCAGGTTCCTATATTGGCAGGCCTGTCTCAAAGGCCATAAAGCCAATGAAAGTTTCACTCCCAGCCTTGTTGATATCAGGATTTCAACAGGCTGTAGATTTCAAGAGTTTGGGGTGTTCCCATAACCACTCCCAGTGACCATGTATTCAAGCAGGCTGATATTGTAATTTTGCTTTCTTCAACTATTATATCTTTCTCTGGAGCATTCACCACTGTTCCTAGGCTCAGGAAGAGCAATATTATGTACAAATAAAATATCCCTGGTTACCTTGGGTACAGACATTACAAAAACTGAAAAAGTATTGAATATAGAGAACTTGATGTCCTTTGGATGGGATAATTAAGGTTTCTTTGCCAGAACTTGAATCAGCCCAAAAAATCTGCCTCCTTTAACCCATGAACCTGCTGGCAAATTACTTTGAAAATTAAACCAGAACCACTGCTTATTCAGACCTATTTTCACACTTTGAACTGGGCTAGTGGAAAGATCTCTATTAAAGAGAAAATCTGGATTAAAGAGAAAAAATACAACATTGGTTCAGTAGTTGAGGTTGTTCAAGGTTGTTCAGTAGTTCAAGGCTGAGGAACACAGGGATAGTTTCAGGGATGCTGCTTGGGGTGAGGGTAGAACGGGCAATTTTTGTCCACAGTCTGTTAGATGGAGTTGACATACACATCTGCCATCCTGCCTCTCTTGAGGTACAAACTATGCATAAATAATTTAAAACCATATCCTAAAAAAGACCTGAATAAGGAGCCTAGGTGCCTCCATCAGATTTGATCCTCATTCTGAGAGATCATTTTCAGTTAACCTGCGAAGCTGAAAACCAACAGAATTCTTCATGTACAAAAAATTACTCCATAAGGCAGCCAGCAACTATTTGATGTAAAATGAGGAAATAATCTGCAGGAATATGTTTTGTTTAAAACATTCAGGCCCCAGTTCCATATTTTCTCTTACCACACAGAGATATGTCTAAAGATCTAGTCACAAACACTTCCAGACCTCCAAGTCAGATCTTTTTCATACATAGAGAAAAAGATGGAGAAATTGTAAGAATGGAGAATTGTGATAAAATGGAATATTAATATTGGGGTTTTTAGAAAAAAAATGGAGGCAGGAAATCCATCTCCTGCTCAGGTTTAAAACCAGCCCTTAAGAAGGCTCTAAATACTTGCAACCTCTTAAAGATTTATCTTTGTTTTTAGGAACATGGATCCTCACAAAATATTTTAATGAAAACTTCGGAGAGAAAGTAACACTTGACAAAATGACCCTAACCCTTCTGCTGCGTGCATGTGCTTTCAGCACAGAGGAAAACTGGCAGAGATTCCACACCTAGCACAAATCAAGCAGAGATATTCAACCAAAAAACTCTCATACTGCAGTGAGTCACCTTACCTCAAGAAGTGACTTTATCGTCCTGGCAAAATAAGAGAAATCAGTCCCCATTTGAGACTAAGAAATCTTTTTGCATTAAATTTTCATCAAACACGACAGATACTGCCAAAAAGTTTCACTTTTGACAGCTCAGCTTTTATTGTCCCTCTGATCTTCTCTCTTAATGCTACCCCTCACAAAAAAAACCCAACACAGCATATTCTCCATCATCTCTGTTGACTGTAATTTCCAAGTAGCTTCACATGAACTCCTACAGTAATGAACAGTAATTAACACATTCTCTTAACTCATCTTAGAATTTAATGTTGAACTCAGGCAAGCAGCAAGGACTATTAACTTTTATGAGTGTATAATGACAGAACAAAACCTCCAAGTGTAAGTGACCTCTAAGACTTGTTTTGATTCCCAGACTCTTGAGAAATAAATAACTAGTGCATTACATCACACAGGATATTTATCTGGGCAAATAAATCAAGTATGTTAATTAAAAGTAACATCCCAACTTCTATAAAATTTGGCTGCAACTATTAACCAGTTTGTTTGCCATCAAACTGATGAAAAGCATTCTGGCTTCCTGAAGTCAGAATATATCTCTTGGACTAACACCTTCTAACTTTGACATACACCTCATGTGATTTAATTTTTCTAAAATGAAAAAGAAATAGATTATCTTATGACAGGAAAACTATCCAAACTTTTGCCTTCTAGCAATGAAAACAGCAGAAATACCATTGTAAATTCTGCCTTAAATCAAAATAGAGAGCAATCACAACAAAAGTAATTTAATCTTGAAAGAGGGAGGAAATTATTTTTCCTATCTGTTGAGGGTAAGATTTGTGCTGTCACGGATCCCTGAATCAGTGTGATGGGCTGACCTTGGCTGGATGTCAGGTGCCCATCAAAGCCACTCTATCACTCCCCTTCCTCAACTGGACAGGAGGAGAAAAATGGCGCAAGAGGCTCATGGGTTGAGCCAAGGACAAGGGAGAACACTCCTCAATTATCATCACAGAAAAACCATGGAGTTGACTGAGGGATATTAATTTAATTTATTACCATCCTAATCAGCATATGATAATAAGAAATAATAATAAAAAAAATCTTAAAACACCTCACTCCCACCCCTCTCTTCTTCCTGGGCTTTACTCCCAATTTCTCCCCCTCCTCTCCAGTGCTGTTGAGCTGTTGGTTTTTCAGGTGCTGAGTCTGAGGGAAGCTGCTGTCCCACAGCCAGGAGGGCTGTCACTGAGATTTTCACTCCTGGTGGCTTATGGGCTGGTTTTATCATGTGAAAATAAGACTATGAAGCATGATTTCTTTTTCTTGTTTTGTTTTGGGTTTTTTTTGTTTGTTTTTGTTTGGGTTTGGGTTTTTTGTTTTTGTTTGGTTTTGGTTTTTTGTTTTTGTTTGGTTTTGGTTTTTTTGGTTTTGTTTGGTTGGGTTTTTTTTAGTTCATTCTATTGTGTTCCTTAATGTGACTCTTACATCTAAGTGTCTCTGATGACACAACATTCATGGTTTTTTTTTTTTCTGAGAATTCCATTTAGAATGATTATTTTTACATTATAGATGCATTGCTAATGGTAATAAAGTGTGAGCCTTCTAGACCTTTTATGTTTCAACTGGTAATATCTGCTCGAGAGTTTAGTGTGGAAAGGAAGTTCTTGCTTCTTTTTTTTCTGTATTACCCCACCATTTTAGACACTATCTCTGAGAGAATAGCTGATTTGATTGAAAGGTGTTTGTGCACTGTGGATTTTTAAATCCTTCACTTCTATGGCTTCTTCCCACACAGCAATGTATCACACATTTTGCCAGATAGGATAAAAAAATCTTTGACCAGAACTTGTTACTGGTTTTGCTCCAGTTCAGGTGGAATTTCTTGAAGTAAGTGGGAGATTTGCATGAGTAAGGACTGACTAAAATTAGGCAAGAGCCTGAGAGATTGACCCCTAGTGAGATTGAAATAACTGTTCTTTAGCTTTTTCACTGCCTTTATATAGTTCCTAGTTTTTGCTGTACTGCTTCCCAGACACGACAGTAATACTCTGGCCTTAATGCTAGGCACTCACACATAACCTATGGAGCTCCAAAGCAGTCTCATACCAAACCCACATTATATCTTCTTTAATGTATTCCAGTCTAGTTCTGAGTAATCAAAATCTCCTTTTTGTATTTCCCAAGGCTTCTCCTACATTTGATATTTTATTTGCTCACCCATGTCACAGTGTAATTATTTCTTGCTTGGACACATCTTTGAATATTGAAGTAATTAGTTTATTCCTTTCAACTTTTCCAGTGCAGTCAGTAACAATTGCATCATGCCCATTTCTCTAAAGTCCACTTATGATGTGACAAACCTTCTGCAAAAAACAACTTCCATTGCAGCCCACATGGAAATGCACTTGGCTGTAATTACTAGAGCAGCGTAAAAATGGCTAATAGAAAGAAATGACTGAATGAATCATAATTATGCTTAACAAACTAACTTGAAGATGTTGTTTGCTGATTAATGAATGCACTGAGATTCACTTATACGCCACCTTCTCAGGGTTTTCTGTAAAATATCCAGCACGATCTTCTGAAATTATGTGAGAAATGGCATGTTTTTTCCTACACAGAAATCGATTTTGGCCCCCAAATCATTTCATGGTCTTTGACCTCAAATGACTGCCCTGAACATGGATTTTTCCCATTACCTCTTTTACTGCAAATGGAAATATCATTCCCTTGCTGTCAGGCTGTTATTGCCAAGGGCTGTATCCTGGCTAGGGCTGCATGTAGGCAGCTACCGGTGAGGGGAAATTTGCAAGTATAATTCTGTTTTGTCACCACTCAAACCACTGAACACAATCCATCTAAGCAAACAGAACTCTTGGAAAAGAGAGAAGAAGTGAAAAACATCTAGGGAATAGTGTGAGGAGCCCTCCCCCTGAGGAGGAAGCAGCAGCACAGACAACCTGTAATGAACAGATTGCAAGCCCCATTTCCTGTTCCCCTGCACCTCACGGGGGAAGGCAGGTGGAGAAACTGGGAATTAATTTAAGCCCCTGGAGAAGGGAGGGGTGGCTGTAAGGTCTTTTAGCATTTGGTTTTATTTCTCATTACCCTACCCTCGTTTGACTGCTAATAAATTATACTAATTTCCCCAAATTGAATCTGTTTTGCCTGTGACTGTAATTGATAAGTGATCTCTCCTTGCCCAGTGTTCCTTTCATTATATTTCCTCTCCCCTGCCCAGCTGAGGAGGGGAGTGAGACAGAGGCTTTGGTGGGCACCTGGCATCCAGCCAGGGTCAACCCCCCTCACTAGGTTTTGTCAACAGTGAGTTTTGCAACACAATTCCACAGAACCCAGATAAACAGTGAAAATCCTGTACTTTGATATGGCTTTTTGTTGCTTTATTTGGCACGGTTAAGAACAGTTTATAAAAGACCTGACAAGCACAGCCCCTCAGAAATATTTGAGGAGAATTCTTTTACCTACTAGAATCATTATCACCATGTTTCATGAGTAAGCACTGATACTGGAGTAGTGGCAAATACTCTTTATGCCTGTATTCCAGCTGGGAATAGAGCACGTGCCCTGGAGCAGGGCTGTGCCTCACTGCTGCCTGGGCCACATGTTGATGTTCACCTCCAGCATTTCTACACAGGCTTCTGTGAGAGATTTGTCACCTCCTGTAGGCCCAGGGTGTCTGCAGGTGCAGGAATTCACTCACACATTAGGACTGGAGCTGTGCCACTCAGCAGGACATGTGTTTTGACTTTCCAGATTCCAAATTTCTAGAAGCAGATGGGCACTTGATAGTGGGTAATCTTGGCAGTGTGGTCTCAAAATCATTAGTAAATTCCTTCCTGCTGGTAGGACCTGGAATGCTGGTGATTCCCTCAAGCTTCCTGCTCTCTTGTGGCACCTGTGTGTTTTGGACATTCATTTCTCAGTTTCTTCCAAGGTGTTGAAAATACTTTTTGCCTGGCATCATGCAAGGACATGTAGATATTGATCCTGCTAGATTGTTGTTTACTTTCATGGATCAAAAAAGGCCTGGTCTCCAAGTGGCTGCTTCCAACTGTGCACTCCTAATGGTGTAGATAGAATAAGGAGGAGAGCTGACTGTGTAATTATGGATGTAAATTCTGAAATGTCTGCAAGTGACAGATTTTTCTTCCATCTTGTACTCTCAAAACCTCCCGTTCATTTCTGTCAGCAAAATGGCTATAGAAAAACTGAGGGAAAAAAATCACATCCTTGGAACTGCGTATTTTTTGCTCAAGAAAATGATATTCCACCTTTTAACTGTGCCGTTGAAAGAATTCTCAAAGGAATTTGTGAGCAATTGTATACTTTAGGATGTGACACAATCACAGGAGACAGGCTACATTTTGAAAAGTGAATAAGGATATACATCAAACTGCCTTGGCCCAGATGTTGGTATTCACAGTGTGGCAAAGGCAGCTTTAGGGGCTGGAGAACAGGATGCATGGGTCCCTTTCCTACATACCTCTAGCAGGTGGCATGGTGTCACCTCATCCTCTTGTACATCTCTTGCTCTTTCCCTCATGGTCTGTCAATCTGCAGATTGTACAGGAGACCACCTTTAATTTACATGGAATCTTCAGCTCAGTGGAGCCCCAAACGCAGCCTCTGTGGCTGTCATGCAATTATTGGTTTCAAGGACAATCAGATAGGAAAGAAAATTAACTCAAAGACATTTATTGATAAAAAAAGAAAGGAAAAAACTCTCTCTTTATATAATCTTACACTTGATTCTCTTTCTCCTCTCCAAAGTAGTATTTTTGAGCAGTAGGAAGGAACTTCATAATGATTTAAGCTTGGTACTGAAATAAAGAATGTCTGATTCCTGGGATTGCAGCAAAGAATTGCTCCTTCTTTGTCATTATTACAAACCATTAGATGCCAATGTTTCAGCAGTAATAATGGTTCACAAGTGAGACACTGAGCTCTTGGCAATCCTAAAAGTGTCTATCATATTTTCAGCCATGACCCTGATACTGTAGTAAAATGTTAAAAGCATTAGGAATAATTAAATCCTTACCTTATTACATATGGGCTCATTTGAAAGCTCGTTATTTATTTGGAAAGTACTTAGAATAACAAATTAATCTAAAGTGACACATCAGAATAAAGTAGATAACTCAAAATGAAAGCCAAAATCGAGATTAAAGAGGTAAGACCACCTGTATTTATATTAAACACTAGTAAAATATTTTGATAAATGGAAGATCTTCAAATGGCTGTGGAAAAGCAAAGAAAAGAATGAGGATCAGAGATAAAGTTGGAGTTCATTGAGATTTTTTGTGGAAGAAGGTTACAATATCCAGGGAGTCTAGACAATAGTTTTGTATATGGATATTTGTTTAAGAAAGCCACCTGGGAACTTTTCTTTACCTGGCCAGATGTCCTAATTAGAGCATTACAGCAACATTTTCCTGTATGATGATTATCTTCTCTGAAGTGTGGTAAGGGGGCCAGGATGTCATCTT
This sequence comes from Aphelocoma coerulescens, assembly GCF_041296385.1. Lineage (NCBI taxonomy): Eukaryota > Metazoa > Chordata > Aves > Passeriformes > Corvidae > Aphelocoma > Aphelocoma coerulescens. The sequence goes on from NC_091018.1 coordinate 16,285,943, forward strand.
GGATCCTTCGGCGCTGTTCTCTCGGGAGTTTCAGAGGGGAGCAGGTGAAGGAGGCATGGGAGCCTCACAACAGACAGGTGTGCACTTTGAGACACAGAGATGCACGTCCTTGGGGAAGAGGGATCTCCTTTGTGTGCCCCAGCTTTGCTATCAGCATGAACAGATCTGAGTGCTCCTGCAGCCGCTGGTGGTTGCAGCTTCTTGAAACGGGCTTCGGAATATTTACTGCGGAAGGAAATTTTACTGCTGCTTTTTTTTTTCATTGCTTTTTCACTTTGTTTGGGTCATAATTCAACAAAGCATTTAAGCATTTCAAACAGATGAATGCTTCCATTGAATTAAAAATTAGGCATGTCCTTAAGAACTTTGCTAGTTCAAGGCCTTAATCATAAAATGGCATAAATAAGGCACTGCAGTGTTTGTGTGAATCAGCAAGATTTACCTCTTTGAATCTGCTGAACATCAGGGCATGGGTCCCATCCAAGGCCTTTGGGTTTATTATGAGATGTAGCTCATTTCAGAGAAGTACAGAAACATAACTTCCTGCTCTGTAGCCCACATTGTATAGGTGCACACAGACACAGAAGATAAATTGGAGCTGCTCCTAAAAATGTAAGGCTAAGTAGCTATACACAGGCAGAGTAATTTAGGAGGATGAAGAATCTTTAATTACTGTTAGGATTTTTAGATACTTAAAAAGTATTCTGTTTTTAGCTGAAGCATCAGAGATTGAGAGAACAAATAAGGAAACTTGCAATTTAAAATAAATAAAATAGAATGTGGGACCATATAAACACAGAATAAAAAACTTGAAGGAGTCATCTTAAACACCTCAGCTAAAGGAATGTTATTAGGTAAGTTCTAATTAGTTGCAGTGGACATGGACTGTTGCATTAATAAAGAAAACTAATGAAAGAACACAACTTTATATGATGACTCAAAACCTCTCAACAGAACAGCCACTTTCCTGTGAAATAAAATTAATAATTTGCTATAAGTGTTTTATTTTTAAATATAAGTATTCAGTCACAAGTAATTTTGAAAGGAATATTTTATTCTTTAGGAAGAAAGTAAGAAAAAAATCCACATAATGCCCACCTTCACATGACTTTGGGGTTGGAGAATTTGAAAGGGTAAATTTGTGATGCTGGCATTCTAAAATGCAGAATTTCAGACTTTTATTCCAAAGTTTAAGCTGCCCACTGTCAAAATCAAGATCATGCATGAGAATTTTCTTGTCCGTGCCAGAATGCAAAATGATACAGCTGCATAAGAGCACTGCATATGGAAGCAACAGATTTTTTGTTTTCCATCAGCGTAGTGTGTGATGTTCTGAGGTATTTTCAATGCATGTGTTACTATGCAAATCTGATACTTGTAAAGTAAAATTCATACAAAATATCAATTTTACCAAATTCCCAGTAACTCAGCAGTTAAATAGAAAAAAATCCTGTGGATCAGATTAAATGTTAAATGTTAAATTGTGACAATGAATTCTGAAGAATAAGCAGAACAGAGTATTTGCAGCAGTCAGACCCATACATTTCATGGAGTTTTGTTTTATTTTACCTTTGAGCTGCCCATGACAAAATCAGTGTGAGACTGTGAGCAGAATGAAAAAACAGTGAGAATGTTACTGAATCCATAAGAAGTACCTTTGATGGAACCCAGTTAGTGTATCCTTTATTGGCCACTGGGAAGCTGGAAGAAATCTAAAGAACATCCTGACCCTATTCCAGACTAATGTGGGGCTGGATTAAATGCATATCTTCTACAGCGGGTTTTAAAATATGTTTTGTTTAGTCTGTAATTCCTTTTCTTTATGTCAGAGTCAGGTAATAAACTACCTCTGTTGGAGCTCTGGGAATCCAGTTTTCTGGCCCTGTTATTTTTCAAGACACCAACATCCATCACCAGTTCCAACTGTAAAATGTAATGGACGTGCTCAGTAGCCAGCGTGGTTTTCTGCTGGTTGTTGTGGCTTACGTTAGGCAAGCTGAAAAGTTAATCCTGCTTTCTGCTTGTTGCATGCAATCACTGTCTATCATTCTGCAGGGACAGAGGAAGCTCCTGGAGTTGGAAGAAGCTCTGCTTCATCACGTTTCTATGAGTGTTGTTTTCATAAGTTACATGGCTGATGTGGTACCTACTGGAGAAATTAAATGCTATAAACTACCTTCAGTATGGTACCTTGGGGTGACATGAAAGAAATAATTGTAGTAGCCAGGTCTGAAACCCATAGCCATAATAATCTAAATTTGTATTTTAATACTTGTAATATTTTAGGAGTGTCAAATGCAGAACCGTTACAAAGAACACGTGTTTTGCATATTAGTTAATCAGGAATAACTTAAACTTTCCTTTATCATTAAAAAAACATAGGAAAGACATGGAGAGAAAATCCTATAAAATCAAACCATTACACCTTTATTTAGTATGCAATCACATCAAGAATAACCTCACTGGGAATGATCATGTCCCACACTGACAATGAGAGAATAGTGAAATTACAGTAATGGTGTACCTGGCTCCATGTTAGCTGTTCATATGTTGATATTTTTAATGAGGTGAATCAGTTGGGCTGAGAATTCAGGGAGTCAATGGAAAACCAAAATAAAACAAAAAAAATGGAATTATGAAGAATAAATAATACAGCAAAAGGAATAGATGCAGCAAAGGAGGGACAAGTGAGGCTTCAGATAAGTAAATTTTTATCTTAAGGCTGGCAATTAGGAGGAGCTGCATTTCTCCACTGATCTTTGTGCAATCCATTTCCTGACATCTGTGAGGATTCCCTATGGAAAATATGCAATTTGAGTTTGTGTAATTCCACGGGACTGCTGCCTGTGACCGGAAGAGTGACATTCTGTACTTATTCTTCAGTTCTGACTTTCTCATCCACACATCCTCACTGCTATAAAACTTACTTGGGATTCACTCGGGTTCCACTCAGAGCTGTGCCATCATTGCAGCCCATTTGGATTCTTCTGGAGATGCCAGTCCTCTGAAATTTCTTGGCAGACAGAGCTGGTTGGAATTTGGCTTGATTTGATTTCATGTTCATTTAACAAGGACAAATGCTACCCCTTTAACGGATTCTAGGAAGAGTTTCCAGCAAACTGCAGCTACTGGTCAAGGGCAGGCTGTAGAGGGAATCAGTGCAGTACATTTTGTAAAAGATGCTACATTGGCTAAAATCCTCTCTGTCTCGGAGGAACAAGTCACTCAGCAATAAAAGCATCTTTAAACTGCTCCAATAACATGCCTTTATGGTGAGCTACTGGAAGGGATGGAAGCATCCTGGCCAGTGGGTGGAAACACTGCTGTCCCCAGCCATGAGAGGAAAGGGTCCTCCACGCTCAGCTGGATCCAGCAGCAATGGTCAATACATCCAGACAGCCTGCTGTAAAATGAGATTGCACATATTTTACTACTAAATACTGTGTCCCGTAGAAAAAGCATGCAAGATGTCATTTATGCTGCATTTTTATAGCTTTTGGTGGCTTTTCCTGGTGCTTGGAAGTCTAGACTGTCAGGTGTCCGTGCAATGCCCAGCAGTCACAGGCAGCAAATCATACTCAGTGTCAGGATGCATCAGACATCATGCACAAAAAGCTCTACTTATGCAAAATAACTCTGTTCATGTATCATTTCTCTTGCTGGAGTCCCCAATAAGTGTAAAATCTTCCAAATCCTTACCTAATACAGAGTGGAAGGCTTCTCCTTTCCTCACTGCAGAATGTTTCACGGTGATTTTTTACAGCTGTTTTGAGTTGCTCAGTGGGTTAGATAGGCCACAGAACAATTCAGTTCTATTTTGAATTCAGTTCTGTTTTGAAATGTTGAATTTTAATGTCAAGAGACTGCTGAAATGTGTGTGGTCTGATGACAGATGCCGTGGAGGAATTAGGAACCACTTTTGTCAAGGTGTAATTCATAACATTTAAACAAATTGACATGTTTTTAGGACTTTGCCATATGTTCCATTCATTCCAGAAAGGGTCCTGTCAGTCCCTCAGAGGTGTGACATACACACTTTGCAATGATTTTGGCTGTCTTTCCTATTTAGGCCCTGCCACTGATGGTCATATATTGGAGAGAGAAATACCTGAAAAATTAAACACATACACACTCTTTTCAAATCTATGCTTAAAAATATGTGACTTGCCCAACAGGTTTCTGAGAGGAGTGCAGGAAAACATGCCATCTTTACCATGTCCCAGCTTCTACTTTATGTTGAAAATTCCTTTCATTCTAGGCTGATAATATGAAATAAAGACACCACTGATATAATATATGTGAAACCTCTCTATCAAGCTTGGCTGTAACTAAAATCTGTTCTACCTAAAATGTATTACTTAGCCAGGAGAGGTAAGATTTAGTCACTAGTAGCAGCATTGTCTGTTTTTCTTAATAAATTCCCTTCTATAAAGATATAAACTGATTTAGAACATAACATTCTTCCTTCACATGTGACATTTTCTTGCAAGATCTAAAAATTTGTTTTGTTTCTTGGATTTTACACAATTATCTCCTGATGGAAACTGTAGAAGCATTTTTATGTCTTTCTTGAGGATATTGAGGATTCTAAATTAAATTGTCCTGTAATTTTCAGAACCATGCAGGACCCAAAATGCAATGGAAGATGTCTTGCCTGTTTTCATCTTTTACTTTGGTCACATACAAAAGCATTCTGCTGTTACCAGCCACTGCTGCCTCCCTGACCTCTGAACCTGTAAGTAAAACTTGGAGCAATATCAGCAAGCAGGATGTAAATGTGTCAGTCTGGAGGTTCTCTACTGTATCCTAGAGAGGATCCAGGGCCCCAGTCCCAGCTGTGCTGTTCCAGACAACACATTTATTACCTGTTCGTGCAGAGGTGCTTTGGATTCTTGGCCTCTGGATGATAGGTAAAGGGGAACATCCATACAGATATACCCCTATTTTCTAACAAGTGCAGATAAAATTTCTCAGAATTATGTTTTTCTGTCTTGCTTTGCTTTAGCTGTTTGTTTTGTTTTGTTTTTTTCGCTTATCAATTTCCCTCTCTCCACAGGAAAATTAATAATCGTTTAAAATGGAGAGGAGAAATGAAGCAGAAAAGAAAAATGAATTATGTAATCTAGAGAAATTGAAATCATAAAAGCATGTCAAGAAGATGGTCTGTTCTGCACCCTCCCTGTTTTGGAGTCAGACATAAGCTCTGTGCATGCACTGTTGACTTCAAGAGTGGTAGAAGATACTCTTCAGATTGGGCTGTAGGTGTTAAAATGAGGGAAGATGGGGTAATTTCTTAGTAAACAGTGATGATATTTCACTTCCTGCTTACATGACTGATCACATTGGTCTGGATTTTCAGATATGTGATTTTAATTCTAAATCTGAGTGGTTATAAGGCTAAGTGCACAGTGTTCAATGGCAATATACAATTGTTCTTTTGCGTCTTATTTGCCTCATTTTGAACTAGTTGTACATGCCAATCATTTCTCAGAGACAAAGGATTTTACTCTTGACTACTTTGAAGGGTTTGTGTGAAACTAAAAACCCCCGTCAAATTAGAGGGAGCAGAAAAAGCTCTTAGAAAGCAGTTAATAACATATCCCAGATAGTGTGTGATTTGATATCAGATTGAGGTGAATCTGTATAACAATAAATTGAAAAAAATATGTGGAATAACAGTGCTTTTTATTCTACATTTGCTTAGCTGTGTTATTGTCTTTGTGTCCTGTCTATTCTTTCTACACTTCCTTCCTTCTGCTCTCCTGATAGGTTAGATTTATGGTGATGTTTTTTTGTGAAGGATAAAATAATGGCTTAGAAGCCGTAATTAATACTTTGTCAGTCATTTGCCCTAATGCCCACTCAGAGAAGGAGGAATTTTCAGGTAATTGTTTAACAACTAAGTCTGAGGTACATCTGTACTGTAGTTGAGTACAGACCAGCATTAGAGCTCACTGATGTCTAATTGATTAGTAAATTACTTCATTGACTCTCTTAATGGTTGAATGAACTAAAGGTCTGCACTTCATTAATGAATGAAGGCATGGTCTTTATCCCATGGAACACTTAACTTCTGACTGATACTACAGCTGAATATCTAAGCCAGACAGTCTTATATAGCATTTCTTTGGTAAAGTATAGGAATAAATAAGCATTTTTTAAGAGTGTTCTTTTATTTTAAGCTGGCTATCATTTTCCTCTTTATGTCCTGCCTGTGGTTTTGTGGAATATATGAGTCATCAGGGGGAGTAATGAGAGCAAAAACTTAATTAGTAATTTTGCAAAGGTGATGCATGACAGAAGGAGCTGTATCAAACCTGGCATCTAGGGCTTGGGAAGGGCAGGCATATAGGAAATAAAACTTGTCAGAAATATGGATTAAGGCTTAATGGCATAGGATTAGTTTTTCAGGAAAAAATGTAGGCAGTAATCAGAACAAATTAAATCTCTGCACCTGTATATTTGCAGGTTTTAGTTGGTATGCTTAAAGCATGCAGCTTAGTGGAAAATTACAGTGATGTAGTCTGTGATTCTGTGAGGAGATCAGGTGGCTAAAGCAACTGGTAAGAAGAATTTTGTAGTATTGACTGGAATAGTCAATAGTAAGCTCTGTGAAAACACTTCCCAGACTAAGTTTTACTAGTCAGGAACCTCTCTCTGATATCTAAATAGAAATGGCTTTTTCTTACTGTCAGCTTGTGCTTAATTAGAGTGTGCAATCTGACCACTAATCTAATCAGTTTAGCATGATCAGCAACTTGATTCCTGGCACAAGGAGACAGAACTTTTCCTGGCAAATTTTTAATCAAACAACCTAAAGATCCATAAGGCTCATCTCACATCACAGGTATTTACACCTGTGAATCTCAGCTGTTCTGGAAGCTGTCACTGACGGACAGTTTTCCATGAAATAAGCAGGCTTCAGAATCAGCAGCTGCAGGCAAGCTAAATGAAAATGACAGAGTGAAGACCCCTTTTAAAGTGTGTTTGTTCAGTTATTTTTTTTTTAACAGGTCTTCCAGCTTTTTTTTCCTGGGTCACTTCATCTCCCCAGAAGCGAGCAGCCCTGTCAAACAGATCTGGGATGTCACCTGTTAGCCTTGGGTTTGTTATAGCTCTCCAAGGCAATAACCATTACAGCTGGGGTTGTAAAACTTCCTGTTATATCTCCTCTCATCCCCGTACTCATAAATTCCATTTTGAGCTGACATTTTACATACCTGGTCTCTGTCCTTTTCAATGCACATTTTGAATACAGAGCTCATGGTAGTCACTGAGATGTGCATGATATATTTTTCCTTAAAAGAAAATAGAAGCATGATAGTAACTTAATCTTTGACATGATAAACTTTGTATGAAGATGAAAACTAGTGGACAGGGTTCAAGACTTTGGAGCATGAAAGATTTCTGTGTTTGGACTATGACAGCCTGGAGAAACACATACAGGAGGTGAAATATTGTCCCTTGTCACCTTTGTGAAATGTTCAGTTAAAATAAAGTCTTCCTTGCTTTTCTTTGTCCTCATTGTTTATAGTACACTGCAAAATATGTGGAAAACTCAGTTTCTCACAGCTTGAATTTTGATTTGCTTAATTACAAAATCACTATTAATACAGTTGTGTAATAAAATATTCAATGCACAATGTCTCGTGAGGCAAAATGATTTTGTTTCTCGGTAGTACAAATGCAAAACTGTGGGGGTTTTATGAACACCTCATTCTATTTAAAATATGTAATTTGAAACACTAAATGGAGTTTGGTTTTCAGATGCTTGGCATGACTATGTACATTTTAAAAAGTAGACACATTGCCTCCTACAAAGCAAGGTTCTATACTAAAGTTAGTATGTCTGATATGATGGACTAGTTCAAGTTAGAAGGTTTACTGTGGACACTTCTCCTGGGAAAGGTTACCAGACTCTACCAATTAAACTTATATCCTTTCATGGGTTTTATTGTGCTCCTTTCTGGAAGGAAGTTAGGCAGGGATGCAAGTGTTAGGCAGCACTCCCCAGCACAGGGAACAACATTCCCACAGTCCTCCACCAAACCCAGGGAGGACACACCAAATTCCTCCAGCTGGTGTGTTGTGAATGACCAAGACAGACACAGAACTACAGGAAGAGTGGAGTTTGTTCTGTCACAGACTGGCAGGCAAGCACAGGGCTGAGCAATTGGAACCACTGGACGTCCTTGATTGCATCATTTGCTTTACCTGATAACATTTCATTCCCTACTGGGCTCTAACCTGGCCCAGCTGATGGCTTTTCCCAGGGTATATAAGGTAGTTTTACTGGTTTCAGAGTTAAGTGCACTGACATTTTCTTTTCATCCTTCTAGAGGCTCCCTGAGTAGTTAAGGTTAGTACATGATCTCTAAGGCTTATTTTTATAGTAGCTCCCTGATATTATACTACAAAGAGAAGGGGCATGAGTCTCTGTGTTTAACTGCTGGGGCCTGCCTTTGAATGACTTAAAAAATGACAATGCCAACAAAAATCCTGAAACAAACTAGTTTTGCTAGAGCTCTTTTAAGGAAACATATACCAGATCAAACATTACAGTTCATTGCTATTAAAGTATTACTTTATTGAAATGCTTTGGGGTTTGAATTCTATAAGTGAGAACTGCATGGAGGAATTCTTTATTCCTAAATATGCTGGGATGATGTTTTAAGAAGTAGTGGAATGTCCAGAAGAAGTAGAGAAGGTGCTGCATGCATGCAGATGAGTGTGCAATTGTTGCTGACTGGTACACATGGTTTATCTGTATAATTTTTCCTGAATACTGAGCCTTGGTACTTCAAAAACAAACATGGATATTTTAAACACACTTATTATATAGCTGTGAAAACAGAAAAGAGCTCTGTGATGAATGTTCATTTTTGTAATATGCAGTTACTGTGTGTGTTAGCAAAGTACTTGTTGATGATTTCACAACACTTTCCAAGGCCATTGCTGCTGCAAATTAACGTGTCAGGGTTTTTTTAAACTTCAGCACTTGACTCATGCTTCCTCTACCTTTGAAGCTATAACTACTCCTATGCCTGACTACCATTCCTGCTAAAGGGATTCGGTATGGTCTGATCTTTAGTCTTGCTTTTAATCCTTTTTCCATAGAATTTTGAGTTGGAGAAATTAAGTAGTAATTTGAAAGAAATAAATTTAATTCATTATAATTTAGCTTTTTTTGGTTTTTTTTGTTTGTTTGTTTGTTTTTTGGTTTTTTTGTTTGTTTTTTTTTTGTTTGTTTGTTTTTTGGGGTTTTTTTTGGTTTTTTTTGTTTTTTTTGTTTTTGTTTGTTTTTGTTTTGGGTTTGTTTGTTTGTTTGTTTTTTTGGTATATGTTATATGTATTGTAACTGAAAGACCTTTGTAAAAGAGGCATCACTCCTGTTTTGTAGCCATGGAATCTTAAAATTCTTAATCCAGCAGCTTCCTCTAATCTAATACATAGTGGCAGAGGATTATGTTTTTCCTTCTTGATATACTTACTGTACGTTACTCCAGGAATTAATTTCTGTAGAACGTGTGCTTGGGCTATTTAAATTGGATGTTATTTTGGTTTTGTATGATAATTTATCGAGATTCTCAGGAACACATAAAAATTTACATCATTAAGAGACTTTTGTTAAAGTAACGAAGTGGGAAGCAGAGGTTGGAAAATCGTGAATAAAAGTAGTTAAATAGATGGTTTATAGACTGAAGTCCTAAAAGATGTAACTTAGGCCAAATAATTTCATTGTCTTATTTCTGTAATTGAAGTTTTATATGAACAAATAACTGTACTGAGCCCATATAAATGGAGACTGTGGGGATTAATGGATTATTCTGTAGAGAGTGTTTATTAAACTTAATTTGTTTGTATTCTTTCTGCTGTAGAAATATTAGTGTGAATGGAACTGGTAAATTTCTGCAAGATGTATTTTTAAACAAGAAGTGACCCTATTCTCCACCAGTATTGCAGATATGTAGTAAATTTCCAACAGAATAGGATGGATGAGAAACCAGACGTGTTTGCAACTACATTATTTTGTTTTCTGTAAGTAGTCCTTACACCAATAATCATCTACATTTTGAATTGCTTCTGATTTATTTAAAATGACATTTTGAAAACCTTCAAAATGGGGAAATTTTGCCTCAGTTTACCTCCTGCAAGTTACTTTAGTTTGTAGTTCCTGTCTTAGGTTTTGAAGAGATTAAGGATAATTTGTCTTGCAATTTTTTGAACATACTGGACAGAAGTTAGGCATCAATGCCAGGTGCATTCCTCTGCTTAAGATAATGGGAGCTGGCATACACACTTAAAGGTATAAACTGGATAGAGGGAGGAAGGAGCAGTTTTGAAGTAGGGAGTAGGTTGAGCACAATGTCCCAGGGCTGATTCAGAAGCTGCTCAGTGAACTTCAGCAGGATTGTTGTGGATGTGCTGACCATGATGATGGACTTGTGTGAAAGATAGGTCTACTTCTGTATGGTGTAAATTTGTTTAAATTTCATGGCCTTAACTGTGGACCATCAGGCTTTCCAGGTTGTGCGGGTGTTTAACAAATATGTAAAAAGTAAGTTTTCCCTGGTCTCAGTTACCAAACCTGATTTTGTTTCCCAGCCAATTTTCTACCCCATTTGCACTGGGTACAGTAAATTAGAGTCCTTTACAAACTTTAGTGCAGTGTTTTCTAAAAATATTCCCCTTGCAAAAGATGCCTTTCATGGGCTGTGTACCTGCTCGTGTGCAGTGGTGCTGGAAGTGCTACAGAGCTCTGTAACAAGGAGTGCCCCTACTCTCCATGGAGTGAACGTGTCTCCTTCCCAGGCTGTGCTGGACCAGTCCTCTATCTCTGGCTGGCTGGGAATGAGCTGCAGGACCACTGCTCATCAGACTTCCCAGCCTTTCCAAGGCAGAGCTGAAGGAAAGAGGAAAGGCAGCTTATCCCACACAGCTGCCAGCTTGGTTCAAAGGGAAATGCTGCACCAAGGCTTTGTCGATGACTGTGCCATGAATCAAATGTTCCCCTGTGTTTTCCTTCTGCTTTGTGTTGGTTATTCAGACAGCCAGACTCAACACTTCCCTAGATAAGAACTATTGTTCCATGCATGTAATATTTTGAAAATGGGCTTTTGCATTATAGTTACAGTTTTAAATGATGCTGTTTGCAGGTTGAATTTGTATTCGTTTTAAAGGTAAATCTGAAGAACCATCTGCTCACAAAAAAAACCAGCCAATGAAATTACATTTCTCCTTTGTATTCTATCAATCATCTATCTAAATAGGCAAATGGGTAAAGGGGGAAAAACTGTTTTGAGCCTGTTTTCTGTACTTATGTATTAGGAGTGTTAACAATGAAAAAAAAAAAATCTATTTGGAGCATAATCTCAGAGATATATGGTGTATATATATACCCCACACTGTGGACAAATGAATTGGCAGGGAAAAAAAATCAGAACAAAACTCAACCCTAATTTTGTCTTTCTTACTTTATCTTAGAAGTGAAAGTATATTGGATGGGGATTTTTTGTTTGGTTGGTTTGGTTTTGACTCTATTTGCAAACAATCCTTCCCTTCCCAAGTCCTTACTCAGGTAGTTACAGGTTTTGAATAATCTTCACTCTGAACTCCTACATTCCAAGGATATAAATGTAAGGATACTGGCAAAGTGTGATAAAGATTATGTAAAGCCTGAGTATTCAAAAGGTTAAGCGTAAACAGGTAATCAGCCTTACAGGTTGGATCCATATTCATGTCTCCACTAAATGCTTCTTTGAAAGTGAAATAAGAAATTAAAGAACACATACATTGCCTGTTTGCTATTTCTTTTCATAGCAGCTTAAATGATTGTTGCTAGAAAACTTCAAAAAATGCTTTTTCAATATTCATAATCTTGTCCCCCACCCACCCTCAAGTGCAGAGGACTGAAACCATTGAAATGGTTTTTGGGGCTTTTTTTACCCCCTATTTATTCTCAGTCTCACCTTCAGAGTACTTGGATGGAAAACTTCGGACAGGAAAATGCTGGGTGTTTGTTTTTAAAGCAATTTTTCCTTTTTTTTTTTTTTTTTTTTCCTACTGTTAAATTTCTGCTAGCTCTTGCCACATCATCCTGTTAGATTCTGCTCCAAGCAGTTTGGATTTAAACTGTGCTGTAAATCCAAGTTGTACTATCCTATTGTTGATGATTTGATAATGTGTATAATGGATTATTCAGTGTGTGTATACAAAAAAGAGTGGAAATGAGATAAGGGAATGTTGCTTCTCACTGTTTTGAGGGTTTTTTCTCCTTTTATGCTGATGTGCAATTTGATGGAGTGCTAAGATGTGCACAGATTAAGGTTTCACAAGCAGAACTGATATTTATTAGAAATATGTTCTGATCTTTCCTACATGCCTTATCAGAAAGGATTTGCCTTAAACCCAAAAATCAAGAAATGAAGCTCAGTGGAACTGGCCTTCATGGTCACAGGCATAGAATGTATGGACAGCAGCTCTTAAGGAGCAGGAATTTGGGGTGTTGCTGGATGAAGCCAAATACATCCCAGGCTGCCTCAAAAAGAGTGAGCAGAAGGTAGAGGGAGGGGGTCTTCTCCCTTTGCTCTGCTCTTGAGACCCTACCTGGGGTCCCCAACACAAGGATATGGACTTGTAGCAATTCCAGAGGAAGCCATGATGATCAATGAAGCTGGAGAACCTCTTCTATGAAGACAGACTGGGAGAGTTGGGGTTGTTCAGCCTGGAGAAGGCTCCAGGGAAACTTTATACATGTTCCAGTACCTAAAGGGGCACCAAAAGAGCTTGAGAAGGATGTTTTACAAGGGCATGGAGTAATAGACAAGAGGGAATGGATTCAGACTAAAAGCAGGTAGGTTTAGATTGGATATTAGGAAGAAATTCTTTATTGTAAGGGTGGGGAGGCACTGGAACAGGTTGCCTAGAGAGGTTGTGGAGATATGGTAGAGATATTTGATCTATGTCAAGCTCCAGCAAAGCTGAGTCGCTCACCAATAACGTGAGCTGAGGTGGTGTTAATCTTCTTTAGAAAAGGCTGGCAATAAAGGGAAATGTCTTCATTGCAGATTCCGTGTTTAAAGAAGGGTGTGCTAGCTCCAATCATGTGTCTATGAGCCCTCATCAGAATAAAAGACAAATTAGGTGCCCTGCAATGTACGGTCAAGGGTCATCTACGGCCATCAGCAATCCCACTGAAGCTGATGAATGTTTGCTGTTGACTCCAATGGGATTAAGAGAAGGGGGCCTGTGTAATTTATAGGGAGATTTTTAATGGGAAAATTTCCTTTCATCTCAGTGCAATTACATTGATCCAGACATTTGATTGTAGCATACTCTTTATTAATGACTAGATGACTGTAGCAGTGCAGGTGGCTGCAGCTACTCTTTGTCCTGAGGAGAACTCAGACAACCAGCTGTGGGTGGTTAGCAACCCAAGTTTAGCACACAACTTTGAGAACCCCTAATTCCCTTGTTTTGTCTTTTGCATGTTTTCCCCTGATTGGTTAATACTTTGTCCTCTTGTTTTATGTATGCAGTTATGTATATTCATTTTCCTTCTTTAATATGTATTAGTTCCAGAAAGTTCTTTGCTCCTCGACGCCCCATTGGATCCTTCCCTGAGTCCCTCCTATGTGTTGTCCCCATTGGTTCCCTTCCTGTCAATCCCACTGCTTGTCTCTATCCCATTGGCTGAGATCCCTTTCCCCACCTATTCTGTACCCAGTATAAGATCCCTGGACCCTCCCACCAATTGGCCTCTTTGTCCCTGTCTTTTCTTGGGATTAAACCTGTGTGGAACACAGAGTCCCCTCTCTTTACTTCTTTGCATGCTTAACAGGGACAGGAGGATACAGCCCCTTTTGGGGGGGTGAGGAGCCCTACCCCTTTTCATTGTGTGTTGGGCACTGAGTGCTGCCTTCCAGAGGGGTTTCAACGTTACCTCTGGGCTTTTGTGTCCTCACACGAGGGGTAAAACCCCCTTCTGCCAGCTCCCAGTGGCTGAAAACCCCTCCAGATGACTTCAGCAAAGTTTTTTAGCCCATTTTGACTTCAAAAATGTCATTTTATATAACCTATGCCTCCACCATTTTGTTCTCCTGCAAATGTCCTGGAGTATTAGAGAAATCAGTTACAATGATCTTTTTGCCCTGCAGTTCTCACCTGGTTAATACTCTTGTATTTGGAAGGAAACAAGGCCTGCTACAAATTTAGAAATTGAAATAGTGTTGTGTCTCTGTTTTTTTCATGGGGTGGACTCTTGTTCATCATGATGCAATCTCTGATCGATTTAATAATTGTGACAGCCTAAATTTATTTAGTTATACCCACAGATCCATCATAACAGTAATTTCCCAAACAAACCTTGGTATTCTGACTTGTTAATTGCTAGCGCTCTGGTAGTGCATTACGGGGTTTATAAACTAACCCTGTAACAACACAGGAAAATTGTGGCTTCTTAGTAAGCAATTTTCTTCAAAGAAGACATGTATTTTAAAGCAGAACTTGTTCAAGGGAGTAACTTTAAACCATTCTTCAGGGTAAAGTATTACGTGGAAATGTTTGCTTTGGATTATTGTTCCATTTTTCAGGATATCGACTTAAAGCTATTTTTAGGTTGGCTAAATAACACTGGTATCTGCATGAGACGTGAATCCTGGTCTTGCTAACAGAAATTGCTTAATTTCTGAAACATTCATTTCAATTATCAAACAGCATATCATACCTCCTCTTCATTAAAATACTATTTTTACGTAGCTGGCAAATATTTTTTGTGTTCATGTTGCATGAAGAACAAGGAGTTTCAGTGTGTATCTCTACAAACTAATTGTAGTAGGGCATTTGCAGTTTTGGCTGGAGAAGAATGGATTCAGAGATTAAATTTGCGTGTGTAACATGATGCTCTTGGACAGAAAAACATCAATCTACCTGTGGCAAGATATTCACCAGATAATAATGTAATTTTTTCCCTGCAATTACTCTTATTTAAGTTAATCATAGTTGGAAATATGAGATAATGCTATAATTTTAATGTTCTGCTGGACCTTCCATCCTTCCTATGACAGGACAACCATTTGATATTTTTTTAATGAGCAATTTGAAGGAATAACACTTTTGGGATTAACAGGTTGAAGGACACGTAAAAGAGTAGGGTAGGCAGAAAGGTGCTTGTTGTCCAAGGTAATGTTAAATGATCCAAAGAAGAAACCAAATTCAAATAGTGATTAAACTGAATTAATTGAAATTGGTTATTTGTGTGCCAGATATCCCACTGAACATTTGGAAGCTGTGGTAAGTATGGCCCATTATGAGCCATGTAGTAAATATGGTTTAAAACAGCAGGGTGCTTGTCTGCTAGCTGACATATTTCTTTTGGGGGAGGACCTCTATACCATGGAATTTGGTTTTCAGGTCTCATCTGTTAACTTGGGGAAGTTCTAACAGTGTCATGATCTCAAAACCAAAAAAAAAGTGGGTGTGAGTGTGACTGCCAGTGGCTCCTGGATTCTTGGAAATTAAATTCCCCTTAATACTAAGAAAATCTGGCTATGGTTTAACTCTGAATTCTATACTGTCATAGTGGTTTTACTCAATAAAGATAAGGTCTTGGATCTACTGTATAGCATAAAATATCTCTTGGAGATCAGTTTAATTACACTCATATAAAATGCAGTTAAACAGCTGTGGTGAAGCTTGTTATTACTGCCACATATTAATGTTTCCAGGCCTCCTCCTCATGTGGAAGAGCCAACTTTCAGTTGGAGTTATTATATTCCAAATGTTTACTTAGTATAAAGTCTACCCGTGTGAAGGATTGCTTGGGTGTGACAGATGGCATATTCTGCAATATGTAAAAGCAGTTTTGGGCAGAATTAATTTATTTTTTTTTAAATCCACCTTTTT
Organism: Aphelocoma coerulescens; assembly: GCF_041296385.1. Classification (NCBI taxonomy): domain Eukaryota; kingdom Metazoa; phylum Chordata; class Aves; order Passeriformes; family Corvidae; genus Aphelocoma; species Aphelocoma coerulescens. The sequence continues at coordinate 16,301,846 of NC_091018.1, forward strand.
ATCTTTTAAGTGATTGGCAGATTTCTTTTTTGTCTGCTTTTTTTTGTCCTTCAGAATTTTTAAGGTTTTAACACAGTTCTCTGTATTTCTTTTCTTTCCTGTCTGAAAATATTAATCCTTGCCATTTACTGTTTTTTCTCCCCTATTGTTGAGGGTAGTTCTGATTGGATTTTTTAAATTTCACTTGTGGACAGTCTAAATAATTTCTTAGCCTGTATATAACATCTGCACCAAATTAAATATGCCAGATTGGAGAGAGTGGGAGCAAAACTTCCAAGCTAAATGAAAAATGAGACCTGGTTTTGGTTTGACTGGTTAAGGTATGTAGTTAAACTAGCTGAGTGTACAAGCTGTGGAACAGAAGGGCCACTTTGGTGTCAGAAGGTATTTCAAGATGCTCTCCTTCTTTAATGGGAAATAGAAGGAAACGTAATTTACTGCTTGTGGAACATGGAAAAACAGTCTTTGAAAAAGAGATGGTTTAATGGATTAAAATGTGATTAAACTCAGCATACGTATTTTGAGCTTTAACTTCCAAGTTAATTTTTTTTTATACTATATCTGAAAGAGGAGCCAGGTTAGATTCAGTGATATTTTTCAAAACAAGCAGTTAGTCTAAACAGACAAGACAGACAGGATTAGACACTGGAGCTCATATTTTATTAGGTTATCACAGCTATAGTAGCACTGCCCTTGAAAGTATTCTGACTTTTGTCTATTTGAAGATGTATTTGATTTGCTTGTGGAACTAGCACTTGTTTTGAAGAAAGCAAGCACTTATCTAGTGAGTTTTTATTGCCAGTACCTAATCCTAAACAATGTCACCTAATAACTCAGTTCACTTTTTATTTTTGACATTTAGGCCCTCCTGCAAAGCTTTGTGCCATACTGAGGTCTCTTGTCACAAAGTATGTCCAGCACATACTTCCATGAAGTAAAAGTTTGTTTGTAGGTCTGGATTTGTCCAGTTACTGTGTAAGGCACTAGGGATATTTCAGTGTGTTGTTTGTAGTTGCTGTGTTGCTAAACTGTGGGTTGACAAATCTCAATAAATAATTGTGAGTGTTCAATGATATTACACTTCCACCATTAGAATCTTAAACAGGCATCTATATCTGCCACACCTTATAATAAGGTGCTATTTGAAGAGTTTAATCTGTGATTAGAAGATATTAATAATAAATAGTATCTCCCAATAGGGTACACAGGTCATTAATTACATAAGCTGTGGCTGTAGCTGATTGTCATAAATCACTAATTCCTACAGCCTTTCTTTTAAATGTATATGCAGTGTGCTATTTATAAAAGAAACAAGAATACTTAAAATATCTGTTAATCATCTAACCACTTATAAATGAACATTTAATCCAAAAGAAGCCTGATAAATATTCCTTCAATGTTTTGTTCATTACACCATTGTGATTTCTTGTTTTCTGTAATACCTCTTGCTGAGTGTTGTAGAGAAGTGTTGCATGATTTGACTCAGTCTCTTGCAGACCTGAGAATATAATGACTGAGCTCACTCCTTGGAGAGTGATTTTCTGTGACTTTCAGTATTTTTTTGTAGCTCATTCTTACTGGCTATGGAATGTATTTCTAGAATTAATCTGCTTTTAAGGAGGTTATTTGGGTTATTTTACTCAAGGAAAATATTTTAACTGAAAATAGATGGAATACAAACTTTTATTGTTAATACTCAAAATGGACTGCATGAATGTTTTTGTCAACCAGGCCAAGTGCCAGGTCCTGCCCTGGGTCACAACAGCCACCTGAAGCTCTTGGGGATGCTGGTCAACAGCAGCTGAACATGAGCCAGGTGTGCCCAGGTGGGCAAGAGGCCAATGGCACCTGGCCTGTCCCAGCTGTGGTGTGACCAGCAGCACCAGGACAGTGACCATCCCCCTGACTGGGCACTGGTGAGGCCACTCCTCAAATCCTGTGTCCAGCTCTGGGCCCCTCATGACAAGAAAGACATTGAGGGGCTGGAGCGTGTCCAGAGAAGGGAATGGAGCTGGGGAAGAGTCTGGAGGAGCAGTTGATGGAGCTCAGCCTGGAGAAAAGGAGTTTCTAAGTTGTTTTTACTAATACCTTAGATGTGATATATTAAATCTTAATTAATCATAAAACAGAATGTGCACAAAAAAATAAAAGGAAAGCATTTTGTTGTAATTTGTAAAACTGCCTTAGACCATTCTGGGCCTGGTTTTCACTCAAATGGTTAAAAAATTCTATCTCTTTATCATTGCTAAGTACTGTTGTACATTTAGATCCTAACACCAAAATCTGCCAATATTCATAAAGTCACGTGAACCAGAGCACTGATTTGAGAGACTGTACAAAAATGTTAGCCATGTTCAAGATAATGCAAAGTTATACTGTCTCCAGGCCAGAACAGAGATAATGAAGCAAATTCTGTTTCTGCCCTGGAGTGCTTCTCTAGCCTGAGTTCAGAGGTCATGAAATGGCAGGTCATAGGGCTGATTCTGAGTCAGCAAGGGGAAGGCCCAATTACTTTTAGCACTTGAAATTAAAGCACTTGTTTCAGTGCTCAGATATTTCAAGACCTAACTGAGGAAAGCAGCTTTCTGCCTAAGGACTCTGAGCTGAGGTCCTACTGTGTTTTTTGAAGGTACTGCTTATAGACTACCTTAAGTGCAAAGTATTAAGTCTAAGAGTTCTGTTCTGAGCATTTGTGAGATTCCTCTGCTGGCACAGTGCTATCATCTGCATCCCAAAATAATCTCATTAGTATATAATGTACCATGTGAATGAATAATATTTCAATATCCTGTATTTTTTAGAGTATAATGTATACACATCACTGGATCTGTGTACACTCTACAATGATATACTCATTTCTGAACAGCCTTTTTTGAATGATGTTCCCAGCAGACCCTGCATAAACAGTGAGCTGAAGAGTGGCCCCAGGGCAAAGTGCTGTGATACAATATCAGTGAGCCTGTGTTCAGACATTTAGCCAGTGAGTGATGAGAGTTTTAAAGGCTTTTTGTATTTCCCTGCTGAAAGATTTGAAGAGAGGAGTGGGGAAGTTTAGGCAATCCAAGTTATGTTGCCTTAATCTCTGGAGAGAAGGGGAAACCTGCTACTAGTGAAGCCCCTCTAGGAAAGACTCAGGTTCCTTTGCCAGACCAACTGTTTTCTTGAGATATTAATAATAAAGTTACTATGCCACTTTGTGCTCATATCCATTTTTGGAAATTAAGGACTTTGAACCTTTGAAGACTGATGGAGTGTGTCACTCCCTCGAACAGAGCAAACAGATCTCATCATGCATTTTGGTGTTGCAAAGACTGTCATCCCAAAAATTCCCCTTCCCAGGAAACATCAGGGAATGCAGCTCTTTTTTTCTACCTGTGTTGAATGTCTTTTTTTTGCCCATGTTAAATGTTAACAGGCTTATCCTGGGCTGGCTCCCTGCTGTTCATGCACACCTCAGTGGCACTTAGGAAGAGAAAGCCGTGTGCTTCTCTGTCAGCCTTTTGCTAACTCTGCTGCAGCAAAATGAATTACTTGTCTCCTCTTTCCAGAAAGGTCATGCAATAGTTTTTCTTTATTGAGATGATCTGATCTGCATTGTGTGCACTCTTTTGAGGAAGCTTGGTCAGGCTGAACAGCGTGACAGGGTAGCAAGTGCTTTTAGGCTGAAATCACCATCTCTCTTGTAATAACAAGAAAAGCCAAACAAAAAAACCCCCACTTTGTCATGGTGACAATGACCAGCAGCTCTGCTGGTTTTCACTGTCATTTCAAGCCTTTACTCTCTTTGTAGCTCTTGACTATAAATCATCTTCAGTGCTTGCTGTACACAGCACATGTCAGGACATATAAACTACTGATTATTAAACTGTTTTCCCCAGTCCCATTCTCCATGAAAGGCTCCTGTCTGATGCCTTGGTTTAGTAAAATATTTCCCTGTCAACAGGAAATTATTCCCCCTTTTGTATAGAGAGGAGATGAGATTACTTTGTCATATTCATGTAATCTTGTATTCTTCTGGGGCATTCTATAGCTCATTGAACTTTGTGCAGCACAATAATATTTGATCCAAAGAAAATAAATTGGCTTCAAGCTATTTGTCTAAGATAGTAATAAGAAGGGAGAAGGGAATTTCCTGCATCACACAAGGTATTGTCGTGTGTTTTGTTGCTGTAATGAAGATTAGAAACAAAATACTCTATGGAGTTCAGCAGCAGGTGTCCTGGCTTCCTCCTATTGCATCCCATCCAGGAAGAGCTCTTCAGCTTTGGGGTGATGGAATGCAGGCACTGAACAGGAACTGGGTTGAAAACAACAAACTCTTCCATTTTCCTACACTTATTTGTAATTTTTCACTTTTTTGCTCTTCTCCCCCCCTACTCCTCATTACCACTTTCTGTTCTTCCTTATTTGCTTCAGTCAAGAGTCTTCACCTACACAGACTCACTGCCTCATCCATGCTCTCCACACAGATTCTGCCTTGTATTTTATGAGAAAATTGGCAGAATATGGATGACTCACTTCTTATAAGTGTAGATATTTTTATTTTTCTGCTGGGTCTCTCTGCTTGTATTTTGGACATTAGATCAGTTACATCCATTTACTATTGATAAAGCCTCAAAAATTTCAGCAGTGTGTTTGTTGCTTCCTTCAGAGCAGGAGGAGAGGTCCATTTTATGCTCTTTCTGCCTCATGTGCCCCTGTGTGTTGCCAATAAAGCCAAGGAGGATCATTGGATATGTGCTACCTGTATACTTTGAAATCCTGAAGTAGGAATTTCTGTTATTGAGACTTTTTTTTGTCAATATTGATGTTGTGAGTGTTTGCAGTATTCTGCTCTTGCAGCAACTGAAAAATCCAAGTTCAGGGTAGAGCTCTGAAGGTGTTAGGGAATTATTCTTGGAGGTATTTATATGCCCATGGCTTGATTTATCTCATTTGGACCATTCTAACTGAGAACAACACTGACAGAGTGAGAAAAGAATCAGGCCAGAAGATGCTAATTTACATTTTCAGCTTCAGAGCAAAACATGGATGTACTCTTCCAGGCAAATGTTAATAAGCTTTTGGTCTGTAAAAATGTAAATAATTTATTGAAATTCTACTGCATTTGCCATGTTTCAGAAGAGCAAACATTAACAACTCTGAAATATGAAATAATCCCAGAGCAGTGAAAATGGATGCAACTGTGAATAAAATGAGTATTTTGACCATAAAATGTTATAATTAATACTAATGCTGACTGTAATTAGTAAATGCAAATCAAAACATGAAGTACATTTTTCACTTCAAATTTAATTTTAAAAAGGAAGCTTCAGATGATAGACTTTGCTTACCTCTAACTTTCTGCTAAATCATGCCTTCAGTTGCCAATATTATTGAAAGATACGGTGGCTGGCAGAATTTGGTCTGTTATTATTTCTAGTGAAATGTCCTTGAACGAAACAACTCTCCACAACTTCCATCTGAAATCATGAGCCTCTGTGGCATTTCAGTGTTTGAGCTGTTATTATAACGCTATTTATTCTCTAGGTGTGATCCTATTTAAAAGGGTGAAAAAAAGTGAGGGAAGCCAATCTCATTTCACTAATGTAGAAGTAAAATTTGTCTTTTTAGCCCTGTGAAATCTGACTTGTACCTGCTGTTGTGTGCCAAGATGAGTGAGGGTGATGGGGAGCTCTGAGCTGTCTTTCCAGCTCTCTTTAAAATGAAATGGAGTGGACCAAATGTTACATCCTTAAATCTCTCTCAAGTTTGGCTTTTGGCTTTTGTTACTATGATATCCAGAACCATTAGTGCATTATTTATAAGTAACTTCTCATTTCAAATATTCAATATAGAATTGGCACTTTACTCCTGTGAATTTGTGTGCTGTTTCATTATGAAAATTTTCAACACTTATTTCTAGTGTCACATTTATGTAATATAAATTTGGTGTTGTAGAGTGCAATTGCTAATCTTTCATCTCTTTTCAGCAGAATTGTTTGGCCTTTCTCCTTTCTCATGCCCATCTTATTGGCTTTCTATTAGCAGTCATCTGTGATACTCATTGTGTGGTGTATGCATCAATACAGAAGCACAGGAACACAAAGTGTCAGATTCCTAAAGGAATCCTGGCCTAAAAATGGAAAAAAACCCTGACTTTAGGCTTGTTTGGAAAAACTGCCTTATTGTCCAGGTATAGACTATGGGTTCTTCATTATTCCCATTTAAATTAAAGCTGTCATGTTTTAGTTCTGTGTAACCAGGCCTGTAGGATTTTATGTGCTGGAGACTTCTCCCCTTTTATTGCTCATACCTGCTTATGGCCACAAAGGAAGAAGCAGAGAGGGGACAGTCAGCAGTGTAAGAAACATGGGTAGCTTAACTGGGTGTTGCTATAAGTCCTGCTGCCTCTCCTTAGAGTTTACTCACAGCTGGGGTATATTACAGTTTAATTGTTCTATATTAGGTATTTCTGTAGAAAAACATTGTATAATAAAAATTTTATTGCATAGAAAGTGTCTTAGGCATAGTTGTGACTTCCAGACTGTAAATATACATGTTAGAAAAAAACTTTCCATTGTGTCAAAACATTCCAACTCTTCAAAATTGTGAGTTTGGCTTAATCTGCTTCCTCTTTGGTGATGTCCTCTGGCAGGCTGCCAAGTCTGGCAAATATCAATCTTATAAACCATCATTTGCCTGAGAAAGGTGATCTGACTTTAAATTATACACCTGGGACTTACAGGATTTAAACTTAATTCTGGTTTCCTTTTTGGGACTGCAAGACTTTCATTCCAATTTGGAAGATATTTTTCTCTAGAAATTACTGTTTAATATGCTTGCAGAAAGCTCTTGTTAACAAATACTTTTTTCATGGTTGTAGATGGAATTTAGATTTGGGTTTTTTGCAGTCAGATATTGTTAACTTGTTCAGAGCAGTATCTTCAAATAGAAATAAACCTTCTCATTCATATCTCTTCACTAGCAAGACTGATGTGTGCTACTCAGCCAGGTATTTACTTGTATTTAATCCACTTGATGCAATCGGTTTAATTTAAATGTGATATAATATTGATTATATATGTAAATATGTCCAGGGAAGAAAATGGGCATGTTCAGCAAGAGTTATCTTCCATAAGACTGTACTGAAGGAGATTAATTATATTTCATCTGAGAAGTAATTCTATTTTCTAAACCTCTTCCAAAACCACCTTTTTTTTCAATGAATAAGAGTTTGCTTGCACCTTTTTCAGTTTTTGGGGAAATATCTATATTTCTAAACGTATTCAACTCTTTTGGGCGTATGAATAAATACATTTTACAATATTTTTTTTTTGTTTCCAACACCAATTCCTCTGTTAGTAACTTACCCTTTGAGAAGAACTTATAAGAGAAATAATAAAGCATTATTTTATAAATGGAATACCTAGCGATGATATTTCATCTAAAGCCTGACTACTGTAACTTAGCTTTGATCCTAATGTGCTACTGTAAATGTAAATTTATTCCTAAACAGAACTTAGTTTAACTGTAAGTAAAGTCATGAATATATTTTTCTGAAGTATACTGAATATAATGCAGTATATAATTTAGTTTAAAATGACAATTTAATAAGTTTTTTTCCTGGTAGACTGAACATGTAGTCCTTATGTAGTTTAGGGTTTAAAAATTTTTATTCTACAATAGAAGATTAATATTTATGTATGTACTATTTTAAGCCAGGGACCATATTTAAGCTGGATGTTGACTCACAGAATCTCTGCAGGTCTAACATAAAAACTTGCTGTGACAGTATTTCTCCTTTTGTGCTAGAAGAGGGTGCAGGTTTGTGTGGGTGTGTGATCAGTGCTGTGGGAGTCTGGAGGTTTGGGGTGCTGCTGTCACTGGAGAGACACCTGCCCACAGCTACTGACCACTTCCTGTCCTTCATCATGCTGTGTAGCTGAATGGAATGGGTGTGTCTGAAGTACAAACCACAGCAGTGACTGGGTAGTAATCCATTTTAAAGAGGCCTAATTCCTTATTTTACGGCTTTTCTTATCCACTTCTGGAATAGTTTGCATAATACCTTGCAAGGAAGGATTTTGTCTCAGCAGTGTGGAGTGAGCAGCCAACATGAATATTTTAAAAATACCTCTGCTGATCCACTGCCCCTCTGAGATATTTTAGAAAAGGTGGCAACCTTACTGAATATTTTTTCTAATGCAAATCCCAGGTGAGACTCATACATTATTCCTTTTGTTCTTTTGGTCTAGCAATGTTCCTGTTTGCCCATCTGCAAACATTTACTGAAACAGGCATAGCTGATCAAAGATATTTAGGATTGAGCTCCTTCTGAATATTATCACCTTCCTAACTTCTTGTGGATGCAGAATTGTGTTCATCTCTTACAACAAGAAGCTTGTGTCCCTGATGATGATTAGGTCAAGGATCTGAAAGAAATATAATAGACATGGGACAGCTTTTTTTGGGAGTAGACATTAATCAAGCTCATATTAGATAAAACCAGTTTGGGACAAGAAAAATAAAAGTTCCAAGGCTGTTCTGTCAGGGCCCCCCTCCCATTCTGCTGCCTCCCTAATGGTTGCATTGAGTGCAACAAAAATATGATGAAACAAATGAGTTCTGTAGGGGGTTGGAGGAATCTGAGATAAGTAAAATCTCCTGTCTTTATTAAATTCTGGAGCTTGTTTATTTGTGTCTATTTATAGCCATGTGATTAAACAATTATCTAGGGGAAGACTAGTAGCTGCTTCAGATGTTAAGTTCACATTTTAAATGAATTTTTTGGTTGTTTTTAACTTAACAGCCTGCAAGAAAGTTTGAGGGGTTTCTTAACCCTGACTTTGGTATAGACTGGGATGGCATTGATAAAGTTTTATGAATAATGATATCAAGCTAATAGAAATCAATTCAGTTTCCATATGGAGAGGGTAAATGATATGCCTGATTCCTGACATCTCAGAGGAAGATTATTGCAAATGTCATCTTGGTGAAATGCAAGACATTAATTCTGCCTAGGATCTGCCATGTTTATAAAATCACACAGCAAAATTTGGCTTCAAGACCCAGTTTTCTTTTATATAAAAGGTAGTCCTGAGCCTGAAAAATAAGCATGTCTTCTGAGAAGGTGATAGCCATTACATGTAATTTTTCAAGTATTAATCTTCCTCATGCTTTCAAGTAAAGCCAGTTGACTTTGCCTCTTGAAATGCGTATGCAAACATATTGATTCTTCATATTTTTGAACCAAAGGAAAAGAAAGATACCAGAATAATTAACAGCACAGTATCTCTTAAAATTTCCTGCTGTAGGGATACTTAAATAGTATTCTTGAGTTGCTGAGAGGGCAGGAGTGATTAAGAATCAATAATAATAATAATTTAGACAACAGGGTTGATCTCAGCACCTCTGTACTTTTCTCTGCCAAGTATGTTGGTGTTTGACTTGTGGTTCTATTCTTCTTTAGTAAAATCTCTTTGGTGGCCTTCTGGATCATTCCATTTTGTGGCTTCCCTCCAAGTAATAGGTTTAAGTATTTGGGGGGTGAGAAAGTGATCTGGTGCCTGAGCATGCATGAAACAACCAATGGACACATGCTCTTTACCAGGTGTTTAATTCCATTTTAATGCTTTCTCTCACCATGGGAATGATCCAAGAGGTCCGTTCTTATTCTGACTTGAAATACTGAGGATGTAGAGGAATCAAGATGCCTGTTTTTCTTTTATTTCTTGTTATTTAACATGTTGCTGTCTTTGGGCAAAAATAGTCATATATCCATCTCTGGCAAGCCAGTGTGGAATGGGTTTTGATCTCTCACCACCTGTCGACTAAGAATTTAGAGAACTTGTAAGTCTTTCCATTTTTCTTTGAAAATAAATGTCCTTTATGAAGAAATATCATATTAACACTAGAAAATAATAAATAAAAAGAATATAGTATATTGGTACAATAGTAAAAGAGGAAAAAAACCCAAACAAACCTTTGGGGTGGAAAGAATCTTACATCTATTAAATCCCACTCCCCCCACACCAAAAACAATCTTGTGTAGGAAGAGAGACACCAGTTTCAAGAAGTTTTTCTACACCACTACTTTTCTATGAGCACTTGTTCTGCATTTATCTTCTGGCAGATACTGTGCCCACGAACTCTACACCCAATGAATGGGAGAGCCATGAATGGGGTACAGCTCCTTGCAGGTGGAAGGCAGCAAAGAAAGAGTCTCTATTTTTTTCCTCCTGCAAATACTGCTTTGAACAAGGTACTTCACATGATAAGCGTTGATCTGAGCAAAATCAAATTTGAGTTACTTTTAAATGCTCATAGCTAAATATACATTACCTCTGCCCAAATAAGCTATAGTCATTCCTATTTATGTAAGCTGCCTTTTGCTGAGGTGCAAATTGTTGTGTGGGTGAGCTCATGCAGGGTTGTTTTTCAGATGGAACTGACACTATTTTATGAGGAACATGCTCCTGCTTTCCAGTGCCTCCTGCCTCTTTCCCGTCTCTTGTCTCTTAAGCCATTTAATGCTTTTAAAGAGTTCCTCTGTAATGCTGCCAAAGGCAGTGCTTGCATGGATTGTCTGCATTATAATTGCCAGTCACAGAAAGCTAAAGTTGTTTGGGCTACTGTTCTCTGGCACTTTACGTTTTAATTTCATTTTTTAACTGCTTTGTCGCATTCGTGAATAGTAATGAGACAAATGAACTTCTAAATATTGGAGTGCTTTTGTGGCCCATTGCTTTGCTGGTAGTGATGGGCTGGATTCCAGTTAGTGTCTCACTGGAGTGGAACAATGCACGAGTTCTGTGATGGCACAAAAAGACTGAGGAATTTTGTGGCTCAGGGGGCAGAACAAGCAATGAGCACGCTTGAAAATCTTACAGGTTTGGTTGCAGTTCTAAAGATCTTATTTCAGAAGGCTGTGTAAAATATATATGCAGTTAGGTGGAGTCTGATTTTGGTATGCATCTGAAAATGCAATACCTGGCAGTCATAAGAATTCTCTTTGTTTGTTCCAACAAATAAATGGGTTCTCTGGAAATGGCTTGCTTTGTAACCTTTCTGTGATGACACCGATTTCCCCTTCTCCATGGGCTGCTGCCCTTTTCATTAAGCAGTCTGCATCTTTGCATTCATTTATATATTGAATACATATTTTAATATCAGAATTGGGAAGAAATTCTTTCAAAGCATTTTAGTGACTTCAGAATTTTGCATTTCGCACCATTCAAGATTTCTGCTGAAATTTAAACCTCCATATGATTTGAAAACTTGGTAAATTCTGGCTGGAAAGTAAGGGAAAAATACAAGACCCCTTGCTTTCTTGTTCAGTTTTTTGTACAAGCAGCTGGAGTTACCTGGACTTCTGGCAGCTGCAGTGACATTATTTCACTTTTATTTGACTCATACCTTCTTTTATTGCATTAATGTGTGTAACTGTAAATATAGTTCCAGTTTTTTGGTTCTTGTGGGGACAGTTAATGGTAATGTGTATGTGGAGACAGGTGCTAGTTAACTCATGTGTGGTTCAGAGAAATAACATTTTTTCCATTAAATGCCCTTATTTAAATCTGTAGCTGGCACTTCTGGGTTGATGTTGCTATTTAGGTGAAAGCATTGGTACAGGATTCACATTCCTTACTGTAAATAAATAATTCCTCTGTGTTTCAAATTTCTCTTTAATTTAGATCAGGCTTGACCAGCTGTTGAAAGCAGGAAAAGCAGCCTAGCCCAACTTGGTGGTTGCCTGCAGGGACAGGTCAGTGAACTTCATGGTTTTTTCCAAGGTTAAATGTGGATTTTATTTTCATATTTCATTAATTCTGTGCAGCCAGTACATATTGTAATGTGATACTTACCATGAAATAATAAACCAGGTTTGCTACATAGACTTATTCACTTACACAGCCTTCCTGATGTCTTATATTAATAATTTTCAAAGAACTAGAACAACTGTACAAGGTTAACTGGATTCATTTAATGATTGAGTGATTTCTGCCCCCACAGTCTAGTCTTGGCTAAAAATATTTATCAAAAATGTTCCTTCTATTGTCAACATGGGGTTGTGCAAAGCTTGATAAAAACCAGAATGATTCAATGTAATAGATGTCTGTCAAAAATAGACTTCAGGAAAAATGCATGCATCAGTAACATTTAATTTTACTAGGAGCAGAAGATCTATTTTTCATGCAGCATATCTAAATGAAGAATCCTCTGCTATAGGAAAGCAAGCATAAAGGAGTGTGTCATTCCATACATTCTTTGATTCTTTAGATGCATTCTTTTGCTTCTAAATACCATGCAATTCTGAGCTTAAAGTTTGGTCCTTTTAAAATTCTATTATAAATATTTATCAGATCGAAGGAAAAAGAAATTCCACAAATATAAATATGTTCCACATCAATGCAAGGATGCGAAAGGCAAGGGTTGTTTCTGAAAGCTGTTTTCCAATTGCTTTTATGAAATTCAGTGCAGGGAAATTAAACTAGACTATCTAGAAGCCAGTTTTTAGAGATTATTGTCCTGGCTCCTTCGTATTTCATTTGTTGCAAGAGCTAAAGGTCCGTTTCTATACAGGTTAGAAGGGAGCTGAGGAATGGCACCTTCTTTAGGACAGAGTACTCAGTGGTATTTGCTGTGTGACCAGAGCTGGGGTGTTGCTTTGGATGATTTGCTCTGCTGCTTTGAGAGAAAACTGTAGATCTCCATCATTGTCAGGTGCTGATTGTTCTCAGTCAAAGACCTAATTACTGGGATACTGAGATGCTTCCTCTTTTGTGTCCTGATTTCTTTCATTCACTTTTTGAATGGTTAAATATCTATTGTGCCAGAGAGCAGCAGAGAAGCACCGATTTTACAGTTCTGTGGTTGTAGTGTTCATGTAGGCTGTGGAAAAAACTCTTGTTTGTCTCTGCTGCAATTAATATTTATTCATATGAAGCCAAATCACCCAGCAGAAGAGCTGGAGAGGAGCTGTTCCCAAAGCAGCCAATGGCTCATGAGGTGAAACCTGCCTGGTAAGTTTAATGTATGTAAGTTTAACCCAGGCTGGGATCTAAACCTGGCTCTCCTAAGTAAAATTACTTGAAGGATCCAAAGGTCTGAGACTCTGCTGTGGGAAACCTGGGGTGGATCTGGTAAGGAAACCTGGTCTGGCTGTGAGTGTGGGGTGTGGAGGGGACCCATGGGGACCTGTGGGGTCACTTCAGCCACTGCTGCAAAGGGACTTCGGTCCTGGCAGTGACAGTCAGGGTGGTGTGAATGTGACCCCAGGAGTAGCACCTGGATGGCCAGACAGGAAAGCTTCCTTAACACAGGTGAACCCTTTGATCAGTAGTTCAGAGATTCTTCCAGGACTATGAGAAATTAAAAGGAAAACCACTAAGAAATCTCAGGGTTTCTTTTCCAGATGATAACTTATTTTTCAATTAGATTTTAGCTGAAAGAAGCAGAATTTCAGACCCTTCTGGTTTTAGCAGCCATAACCTTGAAAGCAATAGGGCCCTTATTTAAGGGGTTACAGAAACAGAACATGCATGTTAAGGAAGGAATCAGAATTTGCAAAAGTTTATTTTCTTGCTAATTATAAATAGAGGTGGTAAATGAAAATGTAGCACTTCTGCAGTATAACAAATAATATAATTAGCTGCATTAGACTTTGCCTTGATGGAGACTCAAGGGAATCTTTGTCTCCTTGGATGGCTCACAGTGAATAGTGCCAATATTACCTTGTCCTAATAAGATGATCAAATATTTAAATGATGGAATCAGAACTTTTGTTTGTGTTTGCTCTAAATGTGGGTCTGTTATTCCATTTCTGAGTTGTGTTCCACGTTCCTTTTCCTTGAGTCCTAATGCAAACAATGAAAGTATGAACACACTATGAACTGTGACTTTCTCAACCCTGAAAATATTTAGGGAAGTGTTTAATTTTATGCACAAATGTAGACCTATTCTTTTTCAATGGGACTGTTGCAACAAGTAGGGTTTAACAGAGATGGGTTTTTTAGGAGATTTGGCGCTTCAGCAGTGTGGGTCTCTTTTCCTGTTGTTCTTTGGGATGTGAATTCTGTGATGATGGAGCATTTTAGCACAGGCCCAGATAAGGAATTTGGGAAACTGCTGCTTCTGTAGTGTAAATAATGACAGTTCCTGGCCAATAAGATGATAATTTAAGGAATGGAAATGTGGTAGTTCTCACATTCTTGTTAATGGTCTGGGAGATGATAAATATTGAGTCTTTTTTTCCTTGTAAAGCTGAGAAGTGTGAGATTAGATTCAAAAGCTGGCAATTATTTCTTTTTATTTCCTGCCTATGGACTGACAGTGTAAGTTTGATGTTGTAGCTTGTACAGAATAAATGCCACAGCAGACAGAGTTTTAGGCTATTTATATATGCAAGGTTTTTGTTTTAGGGGTTTGTTTTGCTTGTTTGTTTCAGGGTTTCTTTGGTCCATGGAGTAATGCATAGTTTCAACTAGTCAAATGTGAGTGCAAAAAGCATCAATGTATTTTTCACCCCTGCCATAAAGAATTGGTCAAACTTCATTATTCTGTTTTCTGCTTGTATGTGCCTGAAATCAGTTGCTCAGTCAAAACCATTGAATCTGCCACTGGAAAAGCATTTGTTTATGTAGTGTGACACTGTAGTCAGAGTACATCATTGTTGCACATCAATGTAGATTGTAATGTTTATTTTGGAATGGGGTGATGGTACGAATACATAGCTTCCCCTTGTGGAATTTTCATTCTTTGATTTTTGTTACTTCAGTAATGCTTTGGTCCTTTGCACAATTGGTTTGCTGAAGCAAGAGAGGCAGCAATTTGACATATGAGCACAAGGTTTTAAAGCTTGTTCTGAGTTTGAATATTTTGCTTCATTTGTAGGAGGATTGTCATTTTTGCATAGAAACATTTTGTGTTCTCTGTTCACTCTGGCTGCTCTTGTCCATCTATCACCATAAGAATTAGCAATTTTACTTCCATGATTAGACAAAAGAAGTAGTAATTAATACCCAGGCTTGACACATGAATTGGCTATATGCAATCTTTTCATGAGTTTTATGGTTTTATGGGGAATTTTCAGTATTCAACAGAACAACCTCTTCTGGTTGCTGTCCTTCATTAAACACGACCCTAGGTGTCCCCCTTTCTTCACTTCAGTAATGATTTCTGGCAGAAAGTTGAAAGACAGCCTTTGCTATAGGTGACCATTGTAGCTTTTGGCTGTCAGGGAAGAACTCAAGTGTTTTAAATTAAGAGGAATGAAGTACTGATTTGACACCTGATGATTCCAGCTGAATCTGTACTGATGCATGTGACTTGTTTTGGACTCGTTATTTTGTTGTGCTAAGCATTTTCCCATGTGAGGCTCTGAGCAAGGCTTGTAGGTATTTTCCTACATCTCTTCCAAAACTTGAGCTTGAGTAGTTTCAATTCTGCTTCTTCCCATTAAATTCCATGCTGATAATTCTGTTTGTGTTGATGTATCACAAATGTAGGTGGAGCTTTGCTGCCTTTTAGGGCTCACAAGCTTTGATCCACATGATCAGGGCTGTGGTTCCATCAAGCCCTTTACCTAACATGTTTTAGGACTGTTTAGTACTTTCACAGGCAATTCTTCTTTGACTAGCAAAACATAATTTTGGAAGTGATATCAAAGCAGAGAAATCTTTGAAGCATCAGGAGAAAGAATTTAGATCTTTGTAGCCTGTTGTATACAAAGAAAGAGCAAACATTATTCCATAATTCCTGCATAAAAAAAAAAAAAACACAAAACAAAAAAACCCCACACAAACAAAAAGAAGCCCAAAGAGAAGACAAAACCAAAGAAAACCCTAAAGCAAACTAATAAAAATGCCCAAAAGACCCCAAACTCCTCCGCAGTTAATTGTACAAAGAAATATGTGAAATGTTATAACTTAGCTTTAGCTGGGTCATGCCTTGATTTTTCCTGCCCTGCTTAATAATTTTTTCACTGAAATCTGTTTGGGGCCTTTTATTTCTTTTACTCCCAGGCATTAACTTCTGTTTGGACTGGTAAATACATGAACAATCTGGCTCCTATTAGGTTGTTAAATATATGAAATGACTGCCCATTCTGTGGGACTGAATGATTAACTGATCCACTTCTTCATAAAAGGTTGGCATCATTCCTGGAACTGCTCAGTGATTGGATTGTCTTTATTTGTAGAGTAAAGCACAATGAGACAGTTTAAAATGTGTCCCCTTGGAAATGATCTTGGTCTGGACTGACCATTCTATAGCCAGGCAAAACATCTCTGAGAGCTGTGCTGTATTGTCTTGTCTTCCATATATTCAAGGTGGATAACTGTCCTACAAATATCCTTTCTCTACTGGTGCTTCATACTCTTAAACTGTATTTTTTATTTGTCATTCCTCAAACATTGCAGTCTTGTTTTACATGATTATTCAAAATCAAACTAAAAAACCTAAAAAACTCTGCAGGACATTGGCTGTACTTTAGAGCACAGAGCCTGTGTCTTTTTAGGCTCTTATAGGGAGAACAGAGATTGCTAAGATTGATTGTCAGTTGTTAATAGAAACACATCACTTTTCTTCCTTACTTCTGTTCAGAACCCTTCCATAGAAACAAGGATGAATTTTCTGCACTGACAAGAATGCCTCATTCAGTGTCTAATATCTATGTCAAGTCATTGTGCATGAGTGTATTTGAATGGACTTATGTACATATTTGAGGTTGCTTCAGAATTGACTCATACTGAACTTCTTTTGTTAGTGTCATTGACAATTTTCTTAATCACAAAAACATCCCTTTGCTTCAAAAAAGATATTTCTTTAAATAAAATTTAGCCTGTGATAGAGAAATTTTTCCCTTACAGGAACATCTCTTAACTGTTCTTAACTGAACAGTGAAATTTCAAAAGTAAATGTGCCTTTTCCACTGCGTGATAAGCAGCAGTAACAAATAGCTAATGTAAGGTAGGAAAATTACACTGCATTTCAGTGTTTGTTCAGGCAAGTGCAACAGTAAAAAGCTTAGATGCTGTTAGAATTGGGCATGATCGTGCTCGTACACACACACACAAAAAAGAGCTGAGTCTAAAGTTAGTCTACAGGTAATTTCTAGATTAAGCTGTTTGCTTCAGTTTTGCTTTCTGTTTTCAACAGAGAAGGTTTTAAAAACTCTGTAAGAAATAATAAGATTATAGTTAAACTTCAGAGAAGTCATACTGACTGTTCACATGCTTCATCCTTTAATGACTGTATCTTCAAAGCAGCAGTGGCATCTTCATCTTAGAAGGCGTTTTATGAAGTCACTTTTTGAGGAGTGCTCGCTGGGTTTGGCTATGCTGGTCAAGCAGTGATTCTAAATTCAGTCATTTAAGATTACAAGCCTCACATCAAACTATTTTCAAAGTCATTGCATTGTCCTCAATGAGTTTTGGATTAAACAATTTATCAGAAATTCTTCCTTCATCCTTAAATCGTATTCATGTTTCCTGCCTTTGAGACTTGGCACTGTTACGTTCCTGCTTTTTTATCTTTCACTCCATGTCTGTCTGTTCCTCACGTGTTTCTGTCTGTCCTTCTGCCAGACTCCTGCCACTGCAGGCACTTCCAGGCACCAGCTCAAAGAAGACTCCTCTTTCCAGCATTCCTCTCTCTTATTTCAGAGAGCTCTACCAGGCAGCTAACTTTCAGAGAGCTTGCCATCAAACTTTGAATCTGCTCTTTCAGAAGTTGAAAAGCTGCCACATTGCTTATTGCTGGATATCCTTGTGTTGAACTGGCAGCTCAGCCTTTGATCACACAAAAAGGACCCCACAATTACAATTTCTACAATGTGTCTTGAGACTAGAACTTCAGGTATCAAATTATTTTGCTTTCACTACTCTTTCTGAGGTCTCTGTTCCCTGCTTTCCACAGACAGTGAAAAAAATAACTGCTGTTTCCCTAGTGTGGAGTGTTTTACAAGGAATCGATGTCATTAAGTGATTGCTATCTTGGCACAGCAGGGCTTTTCTGGCACTTTTCAAAACACTGAATGTCTGCAGTTATGAACATATGTGCTCGCTGTCTCTCAAGTTCTTTAACACAGACAGATAACACTGAACTATAAGAAAAATGAGACCTGTCCAGCTACTGGTTTACAGCAGTTAAATTTCATACTAATTTTTTGTAACCCTAAAACTAACTCAATAGGACACTTTCTGCCTTATCAAAAAGGTGGATGTCTCATTTCTGGACATATTCAAGATCAGCTTGGATGGGCCTTGAGCAACTTGAACTAGTGAGTGGCATCCCTGGCCACAGCAGAGTGATCAAACCTAGATAATCAAGTTCCCTTCCAACCCTAACCATTCTACATTTCTATGATAAAAAGAGTTCTTTTAAAACTATTTTTAATAGCCTTGGAAGTGTTTACTAGTGCAGTTCCTGCTCTTGTAGTCACATAATGTATTAAATTAGCTCATGCATGTCATATATTTGGTTTGGGCATTGTTTTCTTTTCGTTAGTGTAGTTTTTTCTTAGTCTTACAATTCAAACCCAAAGAAGCTGAATACTTGAAGTTAAATAAGGTCTAATAATTTTCTGCTTACTGTAATCTATTAAGAGGAAAGTATTTTTTAAATAAAAAATCCAAACAACTGCTATCCTGGAATATGAAGAGGAAGAGCCTGTAATTTCTATTTAAAATTGAATTTATGGTATGGTAATAAATAATAATAAGTAATAAATAATAAAATAATAAAAACAAGTTGAAGTTGTCTTGAATGCAGCCACTAGAAAAAACAGGTTTGAGGTTCAAAACAATTGCATCTACAGTATTGATTAATTTATTACCTATGACTAAAAGTTAGATATGCCTTATATGCAGTTAAGATTAGTTGAATCAGAGTCTCAAGACTTTTGAATCAGGTCTTTTGAGCAAGGAAAATAATCTCAGACTGAAGCATTGTGTGAAAATAAAATTATTTTAAAATTCCTTTAAGTCTTGGTTATTAACAAAAATGGTTTATCCTTTTTTCCTCTCCTCCTTACAAGCCTGTCCTGCTTGACAGCTTGGTTTTGGTTTCCTGATGGTTTTAGTCAGTTTGAGGACATTTACAGACTGAAGACTCCAAAATATGTATCTGGGAAGGGGTTTTATTAGATGTTACACAAAATTATAAACATGCCTATTCATAAACGGAATATTGGTGAAACTAGCAAATATATTTAAGAATTATAGTCTCCTAAAATATTCAGCCCTGGAACAGTAGTGCTAGTAAACATCATAAATAATTATCTTAAATTGGTTACCAAGGTAGTGTGGCAGTATTAAGTTGCTATGGAAATGTTTGGTTCCTGCTCAGACATGCCAGCACAGCTAATGCAATCTCTTCTAGTTACATCACTTCAGCCAGATAAAAATCAAGAGGGGGGAAATGATACCAGTCATATATGTGGGATACAAATCAGGATTCTAGGAAAAGGGGATGTATAAGCCATAAAACTTACGTGGTTTTAGTTATCTCTGTTCATGTTTCATGTCCAGAGCATTTCACAGAAAGGAAGAATGTTCTTCATATTGACATTTAGAAAGACAAGAGTCATACTAAGCTGTGCATGGGTTTTTGGTGTCCAAGCTGCTGTGAACCAACTCACCTTCTCATATGTAGCAAATCTCCAACTAAATTTTTTTTCATGTATTGTTGTTATGACTTATATACCTCTCTCTAGTGGAGGTTGTTTGGGATTATTGTCTGAAGTACAGAATTACATTGTGGTATTGAATAGTAAAAAAGACACCAAAAGATGATGGGCTATGGAAGCTTAAAACATGATGTTTACCCTCTAGTTTCATAATGGAATTTCTATATCATAGGTTAAGAAAATAAAGGAGATCCTGATTAGAATCAGTATGACAGCCTTAGTTCCCACGAGTAACATAAGTCTGTGATCTCTGATTTACAGAATATTGTACTACTGAAGTGTTTATTTTGGAGTAGAACAGCCCATTCTTACTGCCTGTTCAACTATCCCATCTGAATGAATTTCTGAAAGTTTTCACAATTGCTTTGTGTACTACGAAACTTGCAGCAGATGTTATTTATGACAGTGAGTATTTTATTCTCTTCTTGTATAAATAAGAAGAAATTAAGACTTTGAAGCAGATGTTGGGTGTAGAAATGGTGACTATTATATAGCTCATTCCCATTTCATTTCAAACAATCGTCTGCAGCTTCAAAGAGTGCGAGTAATTTCTTAATTAGGTTGAAATTTGTCATTAGTTCAAGATTTAGTTCTGTAGCTTGACAACAGACTAGTACTAGAAAAGTTATTTCTTCTATACTTGAATGCTTGTCTTGTATAAAAATGATAAACTTTCTAATTTCCTCCTTCCAAAACCAAAATTAGCACAAGCTTTGCTGGGTTTCTTGGTCACAGGTAGTGAGTTAATAGTGGAGGCCAGCCAAGCCAGTTTTTAATGACCAAGTGTTCTTGAAAGGAGGATCATGACGCGGGGATCACAATGAAATGGTTGAGTAATACATATATTAGTGGAGAAAATGTACTATTATTCAAGAATATTTTCAATAATTTTACTGGTTTACTCTTGGCTTTCTCAGAATTTCAGAGGTTTGGCTTTGGAGTTCATGTATGGGATTTCAGAGAGTCCAAGGCAATTTCATTTGGACTGTGTCAGGACTGTCTGTAGAGTGCTCCCTGTTACTTAATGGTTGTAGATTTATATTAGAAGCTAGACTTAGTACTGAATTCAGAACTTTTATTCATCAATGTGTTTCTCATAATACAAGAGGCCTTCATTTCTAGCTATATGGTGTCATCTTTGCTTTCTTAATTTACTTTTTCCAAGTATCCATAACCTTTTCCAGAGAGTCCGATTATCTTCAGGTGTCCTAAGCTCTTTGACTATCTACTACAATTTTCTTAAAGAAGCAAGACAAACATCAAATGTGTGCTTGAAATTTGCATAAAGATAGCATTTTAGAGTACAAGGTTTATGAGATAATGAAAATAAGCTGGAGGAAACAGGTGAATCACAAGGACAGGGCTATGCACTGCAGGATAACGTGGTAGAACCCTGCTGGGGACTGGGAGCAGTGTTGAACCCAGTGGATGGGTTAAGGCAGCAGTGTTGTGTGTCTCATTAAGTAAATATGTCATTAAACTGCTACTGGAATAGAATCATAGAATAGTTTGGGTTGGAAGGGACCCTAAAGATCACCTAGTGCCCACCCCCATGCCCTGGAGAGGGACACCTTCTGCTATCCCAGGGTGCTCAGAGCCCCATCCAACCTGGTCTTGGACACTGCCAGGGATGGGGCAGCCACAGCTTCTCTGGGAACCTGTGCCAGGGCCTCACCACCCTAAGAGTAAAGAATTTCTTTCTCATATCTAACCTAAATTTACCTTGTTTCAATCTAAAGTCATTCCTCTTTGGCTGTTGCTCCATGGCCTTGTAAAATGTCTCTCACCAGCTCTTTTGGAGCCCCTTTAGGTACTGGAAGGTGCTCTGGGATCTCACCAGAGTATTTTCTACTCCTGGCTGAGCAACTGCATCTCCCAGCCTGTCTCCATAGCAGAGGTGCTCCAGCCCTTTGAGCATCTTGGTGGCCTCCTCTGCAGTTGTTCCAGCAGATGCATGTCCTTCCTGAGCTGAGGACCCCAGCTCTGGATGCAGGACTGCAGGTGGGGTCTTATGAGAACAGAGTAGAGGGGCAGAATCCCCTCCCAGAACCTGCTGCTTTTTATGCACTCCAGGACACAGTTGGACTTTCTAGGCTGAGAACTCATTACTGACTCATGTCCAGCCTCTCAGCTGCCAGAATCCCCAAGTGTTTCATCTCAGGGCTGTTCTAAATCCATTCTCCACCCAGCCTGTATTTGAATTTGAATTTCCTGTTCTATCCCAGTACCTATTTCTGAGTCTTTTGATCACAATTCAGTTTTCAGAATTCTGCATCTGAGGGGAATAATATGCATCTGAATTATGGGTGGATATTCACTCACAGTATTTTCTTTGGGTCCACAGAAGACTCAAATACCTACCCATGGATGTTTGGCAAAACTTTCAAACTTCATGAGAGCTAGTACTTTTTCTGTTGGAAACCCTGGGCTGTATTGTTGCAGTACAGATCATCATCTGTGGCTTATTTTGAAGATTATATGGAGTTTATGTAAAGCATAGAGGAAATATAAAGGAGTCATTCTATGTACCCAAACTGTTGAGATCTACCAAATTCAAATCAAAGTGTCAGGATCCTAGTTATCTCTGCAAGCAGTGCTACCAGAAAAATATAAAGATGTTCCTGAAACAATGTTGTAATTTGTTAGGGGGGAAAAAAGTGGATTTTTAATCTTGATAGACTGCAAACTAAGCTTAAATGGTGGGGGCTTTTTCCCCCACTGTGGGGTTTTGTCAAAAAAAGGAAAATAGCATATATAAAGTTTTAGCAGTATGCAAATGCCTTTTTGTAACTTGAAAAACTTTCTGCTAATTAATCATGGTGTTTCTAACAACTGGGGTTGTGATTTAAAAGAAAAAAGGCAACTAAACTACTCCCTCCTTGGTGCAAAGATATTTTTTAGTGTTGTTTATTGCCTCGAAGTTGAGATTGTGGTTGAGGAGAAAGAGGAAGATAATAGAAAAGTTTCTTTCTGTTCCTTAAACATCAGAAGACTTGAAAGGAACTTCTGTTTCAGTGGATTGATGACACTTGGCTAGGGATATCAACTAGAGCTAAAAGCGCTCATTCTGTTCTCAGTCAGAAAGGGAGACAGGATGCCAGCCCTGAAAAGCCATTTTTCTTACTTGGTCTAAAGTAGTAGGTATGTGGCAATCTGTCAAGTGCAGTCCTGTGGAAATCAAGGAGTTTGGCTGACAGATATTATCAGAAAATTCGTTGCTTAGTAAAAGAAATGGAGAAAGTTGTACGATTGAAGAATTATCACATAACCCTATTGGTGCTGACAGATCATGTAAAACAGCCTGTGTGGGATCTGAGGCTGTAATAACAGCAAGAGTTTTTATTTCCACTGTTCAGTAGTAAATAGTCATTAAAGTCGAGCAATGCTGGTGGTTTTTGTTGACTGCTCTTTGAATCAAATGTAAAGAGGAAAGCACTAGGAGGTTGCAAGACTAAACCTGACTCCAAAGCAAACATTTTCTTCCCAGCAAGGTTTCCTAAAGCAGTACAGAATTAGGATGGAGATCCATCAGATCTGTGGAAAGCTGATAGATGTGTTGACATGGCAAAGAGATGGCTCTATCAGGAGAATTCGAGGCTAGAACTTGAAAAGGACCAAAGAAATTTCTAAGACAAATATGTTTGTACAGCAAATTCTCTACATTTTATCTTCTTTTTTTCTCAGCTCTTATACCACTCATAAATTTTACAATTGAATTAAGAAAAAATACTTGCTAATACGAACTCAAGAGCATCTTGTGTCTCTGTGGGAAAATGGAGCATTAGGACTGAGAAAATGGAATATTCTGTCATCATGAGCCAAGTGGGACCAGCATACGTAGCAATGGGAGGTGATAAATAAATAAATGGAGCAAGGTGCACCCTGTTGTACCTTGAGCTTTCTGTAATCCAGCTGCAAAATACAACTCCACTGCCTGATACCTGCTGCTCCTGTAGCTGTACTTCCAAAGGGATGCCAAGGAAAGACACTTTAAGCTGTTATGTGGGAGAGCTTTAACAATTGTGCCAGAAATATGATAGTAAGAAGAGAAAAGGAGAAACAACTTGACCCTAAAGTTGCCAGCCTATTACAGAGGAACTGGGAAACATTTTGATCTAGAAAATGTCATAAGTAGCAGCTGTTGTGCACTTAGAAGTCAATGCAGAAGATAAGCTGTTTCAAGTGCTACTTTGACTTCCTTATTTTGTTAATAGCAACGATTTTTATTTCTGAGAGCTGATGAAATTAAGTCAAACTTGTAAAAAAACATAGATTTTAGAAAAGCTTTTGAAAGAAGAAACCTAAAATACCATTTTTAAGGAAAGTAAGATTTTTTTTTTATGCATTCTCCCCCAGTCTGTTGCCTCCCAATGAATAATGAAAGTAATTTAAAAAAAAAAATTCTTTTAATAAATTTATTTATTAACATTGAGTCTTTTACCTCTGGTGTAAGGCCAGCAAGTCTTGCATCCTCTGTGGGATACTTAACTCTCTAATGCCTGGAATTAATATAACACTTTGCAAAGTATGCACTTATAAAAACAGATGGGGGCGATTAAAGGGTGGCTTATTATTCAGTCCCTTAACACCAAATCCTGTTGTTTGATTTCCATTTAGTAATGTTGGAGTTGTTGTGTTTGTGTGTGTTAAAATTTTAATTACAATCATTTCCCATGTCTGATATTTTCTTTCAGTTTTAATACATCTGATTAGGGCTTCAGGGCCTCCTACCTCGCTTTGACCATTTAAATGAGATTTAAAATCTTCAGGGGTTATAATATTTTCTTCTGTACTGCTGAGGGACTCAGTTCTTTAGCATTGTGTTTATTAGAGTATTTTACTTCAAATCTTCTTTAGCAAAGATTCTTCTTTAAGGTGGTGAAAGCTCTGTGTGTTCAAAGCCTGTGCAGGATCACACTCTATCTTCTCCAGAGCTCTGCTTTAGAAAATGCATCACTTTCAGTATCTGATTTGCTGGCTTATGGGCTAATACTTGACTCATATCTGATTTTTAAAGGTTACTATTCTGGGTTCTTCTCTCGAGATACTAAACTTATGCTACTTTGCAAGGTATATTGATTTTTAAAAAATCTGTGACCTTTGAAAATTGAGCTGTGAGGTTATAATCTTAAAGGGGATGTTTTGGAGTTCCATTTTCATAGGCTGATGTATTAAGGAATGTCAGTCACTAATTAAATTCTAATGGAGTCAGTATGTGGTGACATCACCATCATGGCTTGGGGAAGACACGCTGCAGCTTCTTACAAAACCTTTAGCTGAGGGACAAGTGAACTGTCCAGAGGCTACTCCTGACAATTTCTAATTATAGCTGAATGAGTAAACTGGAGCAATTTGGCTTCCCACAAATTATTGGTCACTAATCATTTCAGAAAATCTTGAAGATTTTTCTGGGCAGAGGACCTTATGGTTAACACTGCCAGGAGAAATTGAGGATTTGGGCACATGAGTTTGCTCAGCAGCTGTTGATATTCTGCCCATTTCCCAACATCTCTCTGCATGGGTGTGGAGGATCCCTGGTGCTGCTGCTTTAGGTCTCTAAAACTGAGAAATTGATCTCCAGGATTTCTAGAATAAGACTCTTGCAATATTTTTCTGTCTAATCCAACCAAAATCTGAGAACCCAAGACATCCTTCAGATACATCTTGTACATTGATGTATTTATCTGATAAAAAGTTAAGTATCAATTGAGATTTTTAAGAAATTAAAACCAGTTAGAACTGAGCAAACTCATTTTATCAAATTTGAAAGTTTTATTTAAAGCCCATTTTTAATTGTTCCAATAAGCAGTAGTTGAGAAACTAAAAGCAGCAGCAAGCTGGTAAAATAGCCAACGTTCTGTAAATGAGCTTCATTGGAACAACACTACTTGGAATATATTTAGTACCAAAATTACAGAACAATGGTAATGAAATAAAGGTTGCTATGTTTGTATCTATGCAATTTGCATTTAATAAAATATTAAAATACTACTGTGTTGCTATGCCTGCATAGTTCTGTTTGTTTATACCTTTACATGATTATTTCTGTAATGAGCAATCATTAGTTTAATATAATTTTTGAATATGAGCAAGTGTAATCTCCAGGCTACTTGACAATGCATATTTTAACTTAAGTATGATCAAAGAGTATTTCATTATCAGTTATAGCCATTTCTAGAGAGACAAGATTTAGAACAGTTTGAATAAAATTGTTGAAAGGGAAACAAGTTTGCTTTTTCATCAGTAAGGCTTGTCAACTTATTCCTCCCCTCTGTGGCCCTGAGTCCCACTACATAAATGGTAGCCATCTGTTAATAAAATAGCTGATGAAAAGCCCTGTTCAGGAGTGGTTTACTCTAGAAAGACAGAAACCCAGGCCTACAATTCTCTCCTTGTGGAAGCTGTCAGTTGCCATTGAATCAGGGAGATATATCATGACCTGAAAAATTCCTCTAGCACATATCTTATGAATTGAACTGGGGACAAAGAAATGCCCTCTCTATGCCACCTCTCACTGCAGAGCATGTCAGCAGCTGGAAAAAACACCAAGCTTGGGGAGAAATCCCAAACTCAAAGAACTGAATTTGGCAATAAAAGGCCACATGTTCAGTCTATAGTTATAAAACACAGGAGTGTACAATATAGGGAGATTATGGCATTTTAATTTCTTATTCTAATGCCCCATTCTTCAGCAACCTGCATCACATAATTCCCTATTACCCTCATCTTGGCCCTTCTCTTGTTTCAACAACTTACTGTGCAGAGCCAAGGGTTTTCATTGTTCAGTGTTTTCTTGTCATGCTGCTATACCTTTTTTTTTATTAAAAATAACTTTAATGGTGCATCATATGCCATACTATAAATTGTTTGCAGTTGTTGGTCAGAAATTTAAACATTTTCTGCTGTTTTTTCTAGGCTTATGGGTGGAGGGATCCCCTCAAACCAGATCCTTTACACTATGTGAAAAACCTGAGAAAAGTAGAAAACCACTTTCTGAGGCAGCAGAACTTGGCCTGATGCAGGTCGTGTAGTATATGGCTGTACTGGATGGCCCAAATAGAAGGATTCCTGCCAAAGGCCAAGTCTTGAAGTGAGAAAGGTGCATTGTAGGCAAGATCCCCATGCACAGGTCTAGGGTAGCTACTTTAATATAACCAGATAAAGTCAGTTTAGTGTGGTCTCTGTCCCATTAAATATAAGTGTGGAGTTGTTGACATTCTTTTTCTTGAGGGTAAGATTTTTTAGGATTTTTAAGGACCCTAATGCTTGATGATTTAATTAAATGGCACCTAGAACTGGAATCAGAATTCCAACATTCTTTGGAGAGAAAATTAAAGGGCCAAGCTTTGCTCAAAACATCTGTGGCCTGTCTCCTTCCCACTCTGAAAATGCTGAATGACAACAACCTGAGCCTACTTGATAATCTGCCAATTTATTTGGGGGCTAAAATAAGAGCTAAACTACTTTGAAATTCTAGCCCTAATACCAGCACTGTGAGAGCTACTTATGTATTTAAAAAGGCTTAAAATTCTAATAATAGAGAGTTGCAGATTCTTTTGAAGGAAAGTTGTGGAACCCATGCTATTTGCCTTGCTGAGTGATGTGCTTAGCTTAGTTTTAAAGTAGGAAAATGGGTTAGGCATTCCAGGCCTTTTATGGTATCTGTGCAATGTAGAGTTTCTTCCTGGACTTTTCTTCAGGTGAATGGTGGGAAATTTCCTACTTTTGGAATAATTTCTGTGCTACAGGAACAATGGACTTGTGCTTGGTACTCTGCAGAACACTTAGCCCTGGGAGATGAGTTATTTGCCTGTTGGGCTTGACACAATTGTTCAGGTTGTTCAGTGCTGGTGAGTAGTGATTGCCTTATTGATCACACCTGCATATCTCTTAGGGCAATTGTGCTTTAACTTACCCTGGCAGAAATTCAAAAGGAATTATACAAAAATTTATTAGTAAAACGTATTTTAAGTGAGACGTTGATCCAAGGTGTTTAGCTGTCAAATATTTAGACCTATGCTGTTTTCTTTAAAACACTTTATCTTGAATCTTTCAACCAGGTACTTTTTTTTTTAAAATACATGTTTCTGTTGGTTAGCTCAGCTCGTTTCAGCATATTTACCTCTAATTTGCAATGATCTGAGAGGCAAATATAGCCTAGTAACTGCTGTAGTAGTCTCTTCTACACCTGGAGAAACAGTGACTACCTTCTGAATTGGCATATATTTAGTATGCCTCACAATGCCTCTGGAGAAACCTGCAATTTACTTCATATGTTATTCATATTTATTAAGCACATTTCACAACAGAGTAAAATAACCACTGGTTTGTAATCTCAGACAAATACGCTCTCCTTTACAAGGACAAAACTTCAAATGTGAATTTGTTGTGGTACCTCTTTGAACTTGAAGTGCATTGAATGGGAAAGAGAAAACTCAGTAGTTTTGAAATATTTAACGAGTCCTTATTAAAATTAAAAAAAAAAAATCTATATTAGGCAGAGATTCCTGGAGAAAAGTAATTCTGTTTTGTGGAAGACTGTGTTTCCAAATGCATTTTCTTTGAGATCTCAAAGTATTTTGAAACTCTCTGGGAAAGAAAATTATGTTTTGGTTTGAAGCTGCTTACCTGGCAGCCTGCCTAGGAGCTGTCGATGTCAGGAGCTCCTGTTTAGTCTTCCAGGTCATCCACAGGCTTTCAGCCCACCAGGTGAGCTGCCAGGAGCTAAAGCAAGATAACAAGAGGAAAGGAAAAAGCTTTCCCACAGAAACATGGTTTGGCGTGTGAATCTGGAAATGTTGCTTTGAATCTGTTAAACACTGTCAAAATTAAATTATTTCATGTGACATTTCAATTTAAATAAGCCAGCAAATGGAATAGACTAATATTTTCTTTTTTTCTAGTCATCTATCATTTCAGTTTCATCTTGGACTGGCTGTAAAAGTGCTGCAGTAATTACAGCATTGATGCAGCTTAGGACAGAGTAGCTTTTGATTTGTGAATTAGCTCTACTTTAGAAGAGGTCCAGGGAGAGTTCTTGCCATTTACACACTGTACTTTTACAGAGCATACATGGAGGCATAGTAGCAAAATGAAGTCCTCACCTGTGTTTTACCAAAGCAATTGGTAGGGATACAGGGAGGTTGAATACCTGGAAGATCACCACTATTCTCTTTAGTTAGTCATGGCCAAGATTTTGCTAACTCTTCAATGGAAGGAAAGCTGGAACTTGGCACTGAGTTTGTGGGAGGCTGCAATAAGCTTTTATATCTTGTATGACAATTTATTCTGTATGAATTCTTAAAGCTTCCCCCTACCCTCTAACAGACATGTTGATAGGATGACGGAGAAATGAGTACCAAAGATGACAGGCAAGCAAAAGGAAACCAACTGTACTGATGATAATGCTGAAAATGAATGAAACTCTTAACAGAACAGGAAATGTGCACTTTTAAAGCAGTCACTTTGTTTAAGACTTCGATAGCAAAGAAGAAATAGTGTCAGGGGGAGTAAAACCAGTGACTCAGTGTGCTATGCAACTGAGCAAGGAAGTAACTGATAAAGTAAAAATGTTTTCTCTGTACACCTTGTGATTAATCACTGCACATATGTGTGCATTTTGCATCAAAATAGCTCTTTAAGGAGTAGCCAGTTGATGCAATGTGCACTTAGAGAGGTCAAAGGGACATTAACTAATTTGCAGTGAGACTGTAAATCCAGAAGGGGTTCTTTGGAATTATAACCATTTTATTTATATTGCTGGGCAAACATTAAAACTGCAGGTCATCAAAAGACTCTGTGGTTAAGTATTGTTCTGTAAGGTTAGCTTGAAAAATAGAAGACCAATAGAGACTTGAGTTTCTTGGGTTTTGTTTCTTTTTTTCTTTTTGTCATCATGTAGACAGTTTGGGGGGGGTTATGAACCATTGGTGGGGTTGGGCTGATGGTGACTGCATTCAGTCAATAAACAAACAATAAATTCCCTCAGCTGTAATTTCAAGAGCTTCTGCTAATACTAGAATATATTTACACATTTTAGGAAGATTAAAGCTATAAAAAGGAAGTTAATCAGTTTGCATTAATCATAGTCAGAGAAACTCCACTGACAATTGTAAGAGACTGAAAACATGCATCACGAGACATAATTGGTATGGTTTAACTTACTTTGCAGAGTGGGCCTTTCATTTAATGTATCAGTTAATTAGGTAAAATAATTACAGTTTTGTGTTAAACAGATACTCTAGGCATATGGTAGATGTTAATGGGAAAATATGAAGATGAGTAACCATACTACCAGCAGTTCTTCTGCTCAGTGCTAATATGAGATATGATGTTAGCCAGTTACTTTACTGGACCCCCAAGTATTGACATTACTTAATTTTTTCCCTTTGAACCTTGTGGAAATTTGGTCTCATCAAGCATGGCATGTTAATACAATGCACTCTGTAAAAAATGAATGTCTGAGAACTAAGCTATAGCCAAGTGTATAAAAGGACCAGTTTTTTGTTGGTCTTAATAACATTAGTTGATTAAAGAGAAGCAGAGCTCTGGAAAAAAAAAAAAAAAAGGCAGATTCATTAACATCAGCACACAGTACCTGTGTCAGAATTCTACTGAAAGGGAACAGAACTGTAAACACTATTCCCTTTGGGCAGCTTACTTTGGAAAGCATAAAATTAGGGAATCTCATACCTTTAAGATCTAGGGTATTTTGACTTTTAAAATGAGCATGACTACTTCTGGTGTCATAATTTTGGGCTTTGTCAAAAAGGAAAGCTACAACTCCTTTTAATGCTTTCTTTATTGCTTGCCTAAGCCTCATTAAACATTCAGCTATTTGGATCTAATCTTCTCAGAATAAATTTCTGACTCCGTTGGTCTTAATTTACAAGACAGTCATCCTTTAGAAGGGCCAGTTGCTTCTCCCTAAATATCAGCAGCATTAAGGTTAGTGCATGATTTCTACAGCACTTGTAAAGCCATTTCAATACCAGAAACTTTGGCTTCTGATTTTTATAGGACACAAAGAGTCAGTACAACCTTCAAAGGAACATAATTTGCAGGGGTGGATGCTTTGCAAGGTGTGCATTCTCCACTCATTAATCTTTTGTCTTGTGTGGGACAAGTTCCCCTTGTTGATGCTTTTGAATCTTGGATGAGTTCCTCATCTCCTGTCTCAGGACAGAGATTTCCTGTAAGTTATTGTTGGTGGTTTCCTCCAGAGATCTATTTATTTCCAGGGGAAGGGGAGCTCTGTTTGGATGAAACACTTTTTAATACCTTAGTACTGAAAAAACCTTACCTACTGCAGAAATTCTGCCTGTGTGAATTTGGCAAGGGGTGCTTTGCCTGGTAAATGTGCAAAGTACTTTCTGTGAGAAGTAAATGATCACTTGGCTTATAGATGTTGGACATGTGAGATGTCTGTCACATTGTTTATTTTGTCAGTGTGCATGCTGGGGGTCACCTATTTGAAAAGCTCTTGTTTGAGAGGTTTTTTATGTTTGTTTTTCTGATAAGAAACAGTATCTGCAAAGAGTATTAAGATGAATTCTGTCTGTCAAAGCATTGCATTTTCAAATTCTGCAGATCTTACAAGTTCCCAACCTGCCAAGTTCTTTGCAAGCACTTTGAATTTGAATCTGATAAGCACAGAATATAGCTCCAACTTTTAAGTACAGCTCAAAGTGTTTATTTCAAGAGGAAAATATACAGTTATAGTGGCTTATACTAATAGTATGAGACATGTAGGCACCCTGTGTAGATTTACTAGCCCAGAGGTCAAGAGAGTGGAGCTCTCAGGTGTGTTCAGATGTCTAATGGAATAATCTTTACATTTCTGCACAGATGTGTTTTGCATAGAACAGAATGTCACTTCTTTTTACTATATAAAGACAGGTAAATGGAAGGTATATTCTAATTCAGTTAAGGAAAAAAAGCACTTTTCCTTAAGAACCTCTTCTAAGGTGGCAATAAAAATTATTTATTTCAATGAAGATGGTTCGTGAAATAGCTCAACAGATTAACAGGGTTTTTTAGTATTGGAAGTAATGGGAAAGGAAGCCAGGAAATGCCTGCTTTATTTCAGACATATCTCAAAGAAAGGAAGAAAACAAATCAATAACTGTCATAGCATAAAGGAGGCTGGAGAATTTTATTTAAATATAGATATCATACATGTATATGTCAAAAAAAGAGGATTTTCTCTATTGTCAGTACTTCATAAGTCTTCTTTTTGGCTGGAGTTCTTTTTAATCTCTTCATCAGAGTAAGTTAAAAGATGCTATGCTCGATATAATATTTTTTTAAAGTTTTTCTTTGTTGTGCAGTAATATTATCAGTGATAACTGCTTCATATAAATGTGATAACTGATCTAAAAATGAAGATCAACATGTAAAAATTATTTTATTTTAAACATAATGGTTCACATTCTCAAGATTTTTTCCTCATGAGTGAACTTTTTTTAAAATTAGAAGCAAGCTATGGCATTCTGTTGTAGTTATATGATTTTAAGATCTGGGATTTAAAAGAATATCAAATAAAATATTTAGATAAAAATCTGAGTTGAAAGCTGGGTTGGATCCTTACTCTCCTCTCCAGCAAAATTGGGATTTGTGTGTCTAATTTGAATGGTGTGAAAAATGGCAACTAGTTTGGGTGTATGATGGCATAGTCTTACACATGAAGCTTTATCTTCATCACTGCTCTTTAAGCACTGGTATCTTTTAACCTTAAATTGTCATGCATTATACCATAATATTGAAAGAATTATTACCAGAATTTTTTAGCTTCCCCTTCCCCCAGTGCCACGTAAAGGTAAAACTAAAATTCCTTGGTTTTCCTTTTGATGAAATGTAAATATATTGCATCTTGGGTCAAATAATATAAAGCAAAACAATTCATGGAAGCAAATTTAGAAGCATTTCATTATGGATCTGTCTGAATCTAATTATTGCCTGCCTAATGAGGAGGAACCAAAGTGCTTCATGGGACTCGTGTAGGTGTGTCATGCCCTCCTTTCCCATATTTTTCCTGTCTGGCCTACATTTCTTAAAAATGCTGCAGTTTCTCCTTTGTCTGAGAGCAGGAGGAGATCTCAGAGAGAGCAGCTCCCAATGGAAAGGGCAGCTCTGCTCTAACTGCTGACCAGCACGTGCTGAAAGCCAGCTCTGCTCTTCAAGTAGGACTTTAAATGGTCTCCTTTAAGCCTTAAACCCAGGTTTCTGAATCTGGAAAACATCTGTGTGAACTCTGTGACTGAGTGCAATAGCAGATGCAAAGCTGTTGCAGTTCTGTGTTTAGTTAGAGCAGTGTCCAGTTGGGTGAACTCCCATGGAAGGACAGAGTTTTAAAGATGGAGCAGAAATGACATTCTCAGAGGTGAATTACAAGGCTCTCTGAAAAGAGTCTGAGTTTGGCATAGAAATGCAATAGTATGTAGTACCTTCACTTATTCAAGCAGGGAACAGTTTATTTTGGAACTAGGTGTAACTGAATTGTATTCGAAATAGAGTGCACACAACTTTTAGGTGGTTTGAAATCTCCAGGTGGCACTCAAAAAAAAAAAAAAAACCAAAACAAACAATCAAAAAAAAAAAGAAAACAAAACAAAAAAAAAAAAAAAACACCAACTCAAAGGACAGAATCTGAATATGTGGAATTTATTAACATGGATGAATTTCTGGAGAATCCACTGTTCTTGAGTCTTGGGTCTAATGGAGCACAATTGAAATTCAGCCAAGATTTTAAAACCAGAGGGGGAAAAAAAAAAAAACCCACAAGATTATTGTTGAGTCATGTGTACCAATTAAGTTCATAACAATCAGGAGGATGTGACTGATCTGAAAAGCAAAGTGAGAGTGCTATTTCTGTGTCACCTTAGAGATTGAAAATATTGAGAAAAACTTGAAGCACTCCTTGATGGAAATGAAGTAATATCAAAAAATCATTTTAAACACAGGGTCTTGTTTAAAAATATATGGGGCATCTAAAACTTCTCTGAGCAACCTGTTCCAGTGTTACACCACCATGAGCATAAAATATTTTTTTGTTATAGGTAATCTGAATCTACCCTCTTTTTGTAGCTAAAAAACATTGCCCCTTCTTTTTGTGGCCTCATCTGGACTTGCTCCAACAGGCCCCCATCTCATATTGGGGACTTAGTGTGGGGTCTCACCAGCACAGAGCAGAGGGGCAGAATCCCCTCCCTCTCCTGCTGCCCACAGGGCTTTTGCTGCAGCCCAGGACACACTTGGCTTTCTGGGCTGTGAGTGCACATGGCTGGCTCATGTCCAGCCTCTCCTCCACCAGCACCCCCAAGTCCTTCTCTGCAGGGCTGCTCTCCAGCTGTTCATCCCCCATCCTGGATTGATACTGGGGTTGCCCTGCCCCAGGTGCAGCACCTTGTACTTGGCCTTGTTGAACCTCGTGGGATTCCCATGGGCCACTGCTCAAGCTTGTCCAGGTCCCTCTGGATGTCATCGATCCATCAGGAGTGTCACCCAAGCCACTCAGCTCAGTGTCACCTGCAAAACTCTTGAGGGTGTGCTTGATCCCAGTGTTTGTCACTGGTGAAGGTACCAAACAGTGCTGCTGCTGGTAAGAGTTCTTCAGGGTATATCCCCAGCCTCCACACAGAAGACAGGAATGCAATGAGGATTAACACAGAAATTTCTCATCACATTTTCCTCTGAGAGAACATCAGATCAATGGGTCAGTTTCGTCATTTGGTTACCTTAAATAAAACATATTTTAGTATTACTGAGCAAAACTGTGTCTGCAACTGCAGTTGGGTCAAAGTTGGTCCCCTAATGCAAATGGACACTTTCAACTGGATGTTCTGAGTAGGCTTCTGCATGAGTAAAGCCTAACTCAAAGTCATTTGTCCAAATCTGTAGCAGGATATCTTAACTTCACCACCACCAATCTGGAGGTTGTTGCTGGTGGGAAGAGAAAATAAAAATGAAGGAAAAAACTGAACTCTTTCAAATGTGCTTTGTGAGCCTATCACCTTTTCCAGACTTTCTGTGCAAATTGTTTTTAACATGCTCAAATGTCATCCTTTTTCTGGGATTGTTTTCATAGTTGTGTCAAAATGCATTTTTACGGGGTTTAATTCTTCACGTACCAGGTTTCTCTTTTTTTTTCCCTCCTTCACTCTTTCCCAAGAATCAAGAATTGAAATCCAGTTTTAGAAGGATTCTGTGGTGTTAATTCCCTGCTGTTTACACTATACTTGCTAGGAGAGAGAAAATATTGGGGAAAATATATCTATGGTTCATTTCAAAAACCAGTTAAAATGCCCCCACGCATTAATACCAGCTACTGAGACTTTCAGCCACTGATCTGACAAAATAACTGTTCTTTCTTTAGATCAGATTTCTTAATCCTAAACAGAATGCAGGCTTTTAAGAAAAAAATATCTATAAGCCTGATATGTTACAAAGATTTCTGGCTGGACCCTGATTCTTTATTTAGCTTTTTTCTTTCTCATGATGTGGTATTGTTGCTATCATTTCAGCACTTGTGAGTCTTTTGTTGAATGCGTTTGTTCTGATACTTGTGATTCTTTGTTGGAAGGATTTTGCTGCTTTG
Source organism: Aphelocoma coerulescens (assembly GCF_041296385.1). Taxonomy (NCBI): domain Eukaryota; kingdom Metazoa; phylum Chordata; class Aves; order Passeriformes; family Corvidae; genus Aphelocoma; species Aphelocoma coerulescens. The sequence goes on from NC_091018.1 coordinate 16,337,110, forward strand.
CAATACCTGTGTTTCTAACATTAATTGAATGCTGCCAATGTTAAAATTATTTCTTGGTAAGTTTCAGATTTTGAGTCATAGATCTTGGTAAACTCATGCAATGACTCTTTTCAGAGAATCCAGACTGACTCAGCAAAAATACTTATAATTGTCAGCTGCATTGTTTTTCTAGGAATGTAAGAGCTTGCTCTTCTCTAACAGAAAAAAACAGCCCATCTCAGTCACTACTTCTATTAGTAATTTGAAATTAATGTGGCTTTTTATAGCTAAAATTTAAGTTGTTTTTCTTGATCGAAATATTAGAGGGCCAAAGGTGTGAACTGCAGTTATTTAAGTACAATAGCAGATTAATGATGCTGTGGCTAATTTAAATGAATACATATGAGAACACAATAATGAAAGAAAATCACTCAAAATACTGGGGAATATAATTTAGATTACAAAAATAGGGAATAAAACCTCTATGTTTCTGATAGATAAGTGGTCTGCTTAGGGAAGCCTAGAAATTTACATTTTCCACAATCTGAAATGAGATTTGAGAAGATCTGAGACTGATAAGCCAGGGCCATAAAATAAATTAATTAGACTAGAGATTAAAGGGTGTTCATACAAGGAGCATAATGAGGAGTAGAGTTTGTAACTAGGCCAGGTAATCACTTTGGGACTCTTGGCTATGGACAAGTTTTGCAGCTCAGTTGCCATGAGTGGGGCATAAGTATTCTGATAGTGTAGGGGCTAATCCCTCACCTGAGACAGCTCTGATTCCAAGGTTATTTGGTTAAAAAAAAATAAAAATTGTAGGAGATTGTCTTGGGACACATAAAGCATTTCAGATCTCCATTTGATGTGCATAGAGAATGTCAATATTAACCATACAAACTATAACTTTGCAGTGTATCAAGCATAATACTCTCCAAAATTTAATTTGAGGCATCTTTGGTTGAACGTAACATCCTTCATGTAATTAATTTAAATATTTTTTTTTATTTTTTTGGAATGGATATTACTTTATTATGACATTGAGAAACTACAAAATAAGAGCAAACTAAGGGGGATTAAATTTTCTGTTTAGGCATACATGTATCTAGATAAGAATAAAATAACTAGGAAAGCCTGTTGTAGGCCTTCATTCACTAAAATTATTTTAATTTTGTCTGTAGCTCTCTGATGTCAAGTACTAACCAAAACAAATTTAATAATGAGAATAATAAATATATCTGAGAAGAAATTTGATATGAATTGAAAGCATAGATTTTGGAGACATGCAAAACAGACTAAGAGTAAAAATAATTGATTAAAAGGGAAATTTTCTGACCCAACACTTAGAAGTGAAGCAATGTAGATGTTCTCATCACAAGGCTGATGTTCTAACAGTGGCATGATTTTATTACAGAATTTGCATAAACTGTTTTCTATTCCAGCATCATCAGGACTTTACTTCTTTCTGTTGATAAATACATTACCATGGTAAATGGGGTACGAGTCAAAGTGCTTTCCATTGTAGGGTTTTGTAACTGTTACTTCTCTCTTGTCTATCTGGGAGCCCTTTTTTCCATGGAAATTAGGTCAGAAAAAAAATGAAATATCAACTGAAATTAAAATAGGTGGCTGGAGAAAATGTATGATAATGAATGAACAGTGGAAAGACAGTTACCATAAGAATCCAAGCAAAACCTACCGAGGCAGTTCTCTTGAAGGAAAGCAAAAGGAGACATTTATATGAAGATTAAAATTGCCCATGAGTAAAAGAGTTTTCTGCCTTGGAATTAGTGGTGAAAGGAGGGCAGGGAACTGTGTTTGGTATGCAATAATGGTTCAAACAGACTTCTACATAAATCTTCTGTGTCAGGTAGTTTCCTGATACTGCATCTCCAGAGCAGTCCTCTGCAGCATGAGGATACACACTGGTAAGGAAAACTACAACATGAAGAAGAACAGATCAGTGGAACAGGGAAGCCTTAAAAAAAAACAAATCCCCAAAATACTCATGTGATTAAAGTATATAAGGCTGTAATTAAGAAAGGGAAAATCATACCCATTTTAGACTGATTTTCAAATATATTTTCAATTATTATTTGCTAACTCATGCTGCAGAGCTTGAAGGAAGATTAAAAAAAAATATGAGATCAACATCTAATTTCACAGAAGGACATACATAGGCACATGAAGTGTCCTGTTTAATACAGACTTTTTTTTATTTTAACTTTTTAAAATTTTTTTTTCTGCTTCACAAACTGCTATTGAAAAATATGTCTACATCTCTCACCTGGGAATTCTGTTGCACAGTTCTGCTTCCAATTGCTTATAATTGTGGTGATTTTGATTAAACTTGGACCACTTTGCCTGGTCCCCAAGGGCAGTCTGGTATGGCTGCATATGTTTATGCAAGTATCCCTCAACTAGATGTGGATCAGGTGGAATTTCTTTCATTTAAGTGTAGTGCTTGTTCAGAAAATGGTATCTTTTCTCATTCTATTGAAAAATATGCAAATATTTTCCTTTGGTTTCAACAAAATCTCATGTATAAAGATCATTTGGTTTGCCATACAGAAATAGCCCCTTGCTGAGGCAAACAGCTCTGGAGCAGGAATGTTGCCCAGCAGAGAGAGGGATCCTTGGGCACAGGTACACATATAATGATAAAACTTTGCATTTAGTATTCTCCATCTGGCAGCTTCCACTTGAGTCTTGCAGGATTGAGCATCTCCTTAAACAGAAAAAAACACAAAAATTAAAACACTACCTACTTTCCCTTGATTGCTTCAGAATCTGGAAGAAAATCTTTGGTGGTTCTCAGCACTTTGCATTTGGCCTTGAATGCAGCATGTGGCCCTGTGGTGTCTTTCTGAAATAATGTACAGTGGGAGCTTGATAAATATGCTGAACTGGACTGTGTACCTACTGAGGCATATTTTGAATACTCCTCCCTAAAATGTCATGTATAAATAGAACTGCTTTAACATATTGCAGGCATTTGGTTTTGTAGAAGATCTTTGTGCCTCTCCGGTTTCTTGTATGTTAAAAAGTCAATTATTGCAAACTATCTCTGTAATTTTTGGATCATTACCCAGTTATCCTGAAGAAGAAATATCCTTGCTCAGAGGTTGCTGAGTGTATAATCTGGTTACTCTAAATTTGTAATGCTTTAATGACATTTGAAGCATCTGTTACTGTATCGTTAATTGTTGTTATTATGTCATGAGTTTTTTATTGTCTACAGACAATATTCCTATTTCTGTGTGAATAGGATTGACTTGCTCTTTAGAATAAGAGCAGCTTTGGTATCTGGTAAATATGTTAATGAGTCTTTATCAGGATTTTACTGAAGAGGTCACTATAAATTGCTGTATAGAGTTTGGCAGGATATTCTGAAGACACAGTGATGATATGAGACTTCATGTAGAATAAAAGTGTTCTCTGAGATCATGATGGTTTTAGACTTGACAGAAAAGTTTAGTGATACAGCAAAATTTTCTCATAGTGCTGAGGGTTTTTCTCTTGATCATTGCAAGATGGTGAAGTACAATGATGTACTTTGCAAGTGAAGTATAATGATGTGCTTAAAAATATAGCTGTACTTTTGGGGCAAAAAAGCCTGTTTCCTCCCCTGAAGAGCTCAGGTAATGTCATAAACATGTTTCAGTATTTCATTTAGAAAATGTTTGTTCTCCTGGACATGTAACCCTCAGTACAGCTGCTGTCAAATGAAACAAGCTTACTGAGAAGGATGGATAGTGAACTGAAGAGGCTTCACTGCAGGTGATATTCTTTTTGGAGTTTACCTTCAAAAGAGTTGGCAGTGTTTGTAATTGTGTAAACACAAATAGTGATTACTCATTTAATAAATAAAACATGAATGTAATAAGCAATGCCAGTGAATATACTTTAACTGCACAATTGTCTCGCAGAAGATATTTCTCTCAGATCTATTGATATGAGATATTACATTGCAGCTCCTAAACTAGCTTTGTAATAGATTGATGTTTAAAATTGCCACCTTTCACATCTGCTACCTCATATTAGAGGTAGTGAACAATGCAATAAATTCTTTTTATGGTTTTTATGGGTTCTGTTTGATTTGTCAGACACTTCCTCTCTCTTTTTCAGCAACCATTTATGAATGTGTTGCTCTTCCTTTGGATTATGTTTCCTACTTGCTCTTGAGTTTTGATTTTCACCTTTTGAAGTGCTACCATTATGAGACACAGACACACATCTTAAGGGTAGCTCACAAAGAAAATAGGCTTTATTTTCTTTTTGCCTGTCTTAATTTCTGTATCTCAGGTTCTCTTTTGACCAAATGGAAGCAAAATAAATATTTTGGTTATAAAATGCTCTATGAAACACTGATGACCACTACTAGTGATTAGAATTAACAGTTGCTCAAACTGTTTTTGACATGCTTTGTTTCTTTTAGCATTTCTTTCCATGCTTATTACTGAAGGTTGAATTAGGAAATTTTCTAAAATGGACAGTCAGCTCAAAGATGTCTAGAAGCTGTTTCCTCTCCTAAAAGTTATTTGGTTTAAAGAGTGGTTCTACTTTTTCCATTTTGGTTCCCTGTAGCAATTTATGGTAGATATTAATTCTCAATTTTGGATCTCCCTTCTGTCACCCACGTACTTCTGATATCTGCTCACTGCTAATGAATATGAATGAAATGAAAAGCAATACCTCATAACTTAAAATTATTACTGTAGAGTCTGATAGAAATGGGCAGGTTTGAATAAAATACTCTGAAGTATATTTTTTAAGAACCATCCCTATAATTCTTTGAAGAACAGATGTCAAAATGTACTGTGATCACTTCTTGGAGAAAGTAAATTGTATTAAATTAGAGGCAGAAAAGTCACACGAGGCAAATACTTAAATTCCTAAATTAAATTTTACACAGTACTGTACATATGAATAGAGCTCTTTGCATTATTCATTGTGCATAACTCATTGGCCAGATTTAAGCCTTTTATGTTGAGGCACATCATGATTTTCATAGCTTTATTTTTTTGATTATTTATAGCACTTCAGTGAGGTCTTTGTAAGAATAAATGTACAGTGTATCTTGCACAGAAATTGCTTGGCCATAATGATGGTATAGAAATCTGATGTGTTTTAAAGGTCCGTTATTAATCCTCTTTCTTACTACTAATAATAATAAAAAATCTTTATGCACATCCTAATCAGTGATGGAAAAACTTGCATAATGATGAAGAGCAAACCTACTTCTGCTCTTGGTTTAAAACATTTACATGCAGGTGTATGAAGAGAGTAGATTTCAGGGCAAGATGAACTGCAGAGCATGTATGGACAGTGTGATTACCTGGCTTTGAAAAGAGTAAAGTGACTGAATTCTCAACAGCTGCAATTAGCAACATGCTAATTTTGATGGCTTCTTTTTGAGTTTTCCTATTCTGTTTAAGAAAATCACTGCAGAACAATGAAGTGGACTCTGATATTATGTGGGAATGTATAAGGCCAATGTGGATGTAAACAGAAAATCTTCATTTAAAATGCTGTCAACAATGTGAGAATCAGGGTGTGTTAATGGTTTAGTTCACCCTGCTGGAAGAAGATGGAAAACACAAATTCATTCCTTCTGATGGTAATTGTGTACCTATAAGTGCAAATAATACGTAAAATAATGAAAAGAAGCATCTTATTGTAGGTGTCTCCAAATATGCCATATGTAAACAAAACTGCTGAATTATTTTCTTAGTCTGGTTACTTTATTTGTGTTAATGAACTTGTGTACTGAGATATAACAACAGTTAGATTAGTTTTCCAAATTGCAGTCTCTAACATTCAAAACAGTATTTAGACAAAGGAGAAGAATGTTCCAAAGAATGCAGAAACAAAATGTTGAGGAACTAAACCATAACTGAAAATTCTGGCACTCCTATCCAATATTACCAAACACGAAATGTGGAGATCATGCTGAGGTCTGTGAGATTGTCCCAGTGTACTGAAATGCTATCAAAATAGAATGTACATTGAGGAATTTCTATAACACTTGTACTTTTTCATTGTGATGGCATTAAGTGCTTTGCAGGCATTAGTGATTTGATACCAGTGTGTCACCTTTTCAACTGCTATACACATTCTTAGCAAATATTTTGTCTGCTAAGATATGAAACAGACTTTGAGTTGGCTCTGGAGAGATGCTAAACCCAGTCTTTATAGCAGAAGTGAAAGTCAATAGTCTGCTTTGTCACACTGAAATAAGCAAGAAGAGTTGTCATGATGCTGATCCATCAGCTGGGCAGAAGGAATCCACTCAAGATCAGAGTAACTAATCACTCTGCAGTGTGGCTGGAGCTAGGATTTTACTCACAGCTCTCTGATGATAGCCATTAAAACTACCTTTGGTTCCTGCTGGAGAGTCAGTATTGCAGCATCCCTGCTGACTGGTTGAGAAACACTGATTCTCTGCTAAGTATAGAAGTCCTTCAACAGGAACAGGAGTTGTGGATGAGCAGTTGCTGATATGTTCTTTGCTAACAGTTATGCACAACTGGAAAAGACCTGATAACTCCAGACAGCCTTTAAATGCAACAAGCAATGGAAGAAAGGAATCATGTTGTGTGTCTGGCTTTAGTGCACATAAAATTGGCTCATCCTAAACAAAGTACTCCTGGAGCTCAAACAGTTGTTACACTGGTTTTCCTTGTAAGTATAATTGAATTTTAGCCCTTTTCCTCACAGACATGAGGAAAGAGCATGTTTTCTATACTGCTGTTCAATATAGACCTTGTTTATCTCTAGTGAGAGCCTGTGAGTTTATGCCACCAGTATAAGTGGACAAGAAGTACAAGTCAATGGTTTTTTGTTTGTTTGTTTTCTTATTGCTGTTATTGTCAGTGATCTTTCTTAGAGACCAAATAAAACTACTTTTATAAAGGGAATATAGAAGCTGTTGTTGAGGGAGGCTGTGGCTTAGCTCTTTGCAGTGACTGACATCCCAGTCTCTGGACTAAATTCAGTTTTTGCAGGTATGAATAAGGGTTGTTACCTGAGGGACTTAAATCTCTGTGCCCTAAACAGGCACTTGGACTTTTTTTAATACTACAATCAGATCTTGGCCAACTTCACCAGCTTTTTCTGCTTCTCAGTCTCCCAGAGGATTTGCAGTAGGCTTCTTTTTCCTACAGTTGTGGAGTACTTTAGGTTTGGCCCATTGCCTGGAAGCTGCAGCTTATCATTTTTGGTTTGTCTCAGTCCAGATTTTTCTACTTTTCTGTATCAGTACTCTGTTCTCTTTCTTGCTTCCTTCCCTGTTCCAGCCCCCATCCTTTGCTCACTCTTGAGCTTTTTGCTGGCTTTCTCCCTTTCCTAATTGCAAAAGCCTAGATCACAATGATGTTTTAATCTAAGCTATTATTTTATTTAAATAAGGCTGACCTGAATCAAAGAGTTGCTGTGCTGTTGACGAGCCTGGACCATGCCAATCATTTGACACAAGTTGGAGCTCGTGTCAAGTTAAACAAATTCTGGAGCTGGGTCAACACAAATGATGTTTCCCTTTTTGTCTCTTGAAGATCCAGATAGCCTGTAGTTCTCCTGGATATTGGTAGAAAATTTTTCTCTTTGGTTTTACAAATAATTAACTTTCCCATCAGCGTATTGTGAGTTGCAGTTTGAAGTGTTTCTGATTCACGAAGCCAAGCCAAAGTGGCAAGTTTAGTGGCACCTTCATTTTGTTGTAAGACAGATGCCACAGCCTTGAGAAACATGGGCATCCTCTGATTCTAGAATGCTGAGCCAGGAACTGAAGAAATTGGATTTGGGTATTTATTTCTTTCGGTTAAAGAAGAAATAGCACTTGCCAGATTTGCACTGTATGTTTAGACCTTATAAGATGAAAAATGTTCCTAAAAAATATCTTATTTAACAGTCATGTATTCTCTGTGCCAAACTACCTTGAAGACTAACATGTCAGTTTTTATGGGCTTAAAGAAGAAACAGGTTTGTAGGAGAGGATTTATATTTAGTGAAGACTAGTGAAACCCTTTAAAATGGAATGGAAAATTATTTTGTAAATTTAGCCCTTTGAGTTAAATGTCATGTTAGTCAAGAACCTTCTTAGAACCTTCAAGACAGCAGACTCAGAAATGGGGATTGATAAGTAAGATTATTCTATGGAAACAAAAATTTTGATTCAGCAAAAGGCTTATGAACTAAGGTAAGTCTCAAGCTAAGTGTTGCTGGTGTAATCCTATTTGAAAAGTGGTAACTTTAGCTAAAAATATTCCTAAACAAAATGGAAAAGCAAGACTTTAAGGAGTATGTAGTTGGAGTTTTCCATATGGTAGGTTTTTTTCTATTTTCTCCTATGTTTTATTGATTTATTTTATTATAAATACATATTATTTTGAGGGATGTTCTGATTTTGTTAAATACCATCTTTAATTGGTATTTAAAATTATAGTTAAAGCTAACAAGTTACTGTATATTTTATTAGCATGGTATTACTGCGCTGTTAAATCCAGAATAAATAGTGTCCATATTTTAAGATAAGTACAGGATTAATTATTTTACACTGGAGTTTGTTATTTTACACTTAACAGTAAATAAATTTGGTTCAGCTAATGCATATTAAATCTAGATCCTTGTGAAATACTGCTTAAAACCTTGTTTCAGTATTTCAGAGAATATATTGCTGGGAAACATAATTAGATTATGTAACTGACTTAGAACCTGCCCAAGGAATATGCACAGTTCTCCTTTTCATCTGTTGAAAGAGTCTTCAGTAAGAAATAGAAATGGAAATTTTATTTTTTCCCTTGAAAGCCTATTTAAAAAAATTTAAAATTTACATCCTTAACTGGATTCTTCTTTCAGGAAACGTAGGCTTTATCGTTAAAAAAAGAGGAGGTATGTTTGTCTACAGTTTGTACACAGAGGTTTGCTCTATGGAATGATGTAGAATTGAGATAAGCATCTCTGGAATATTAATTTCCACCCAGAATGCAAGAGCAGGTACTTTTGTGAGAGTGTGTCTGTGTGTACACACTCCTATGTGCAAGTGGTTTTACCCAGCTCTGTGCATTTTGAAATGTTGGCCAGTTCTTCTCAGCGACCTCATTCTCCTAATTTTTTTTTTTTAATACTCTGTTTTTCAGCTCATTCTGAGGAAATCTCCTCCCTATCCTTTTCTTTATTGTTTTCTTCAGCTAAGCCAGTGGAATTTGGCACTATTAATTGAATGACTGCCATTATCTTTCAGAGTGGCAGATGCTGTGTGCTCTTTATTTTGGATCAAAGTTTTTACACTCCAGAGATGTCAGGCTTGGTGCAGTACCTTTAATGGACCTCTCAGTATTCCTACAAGAGCAATAAACTTCTAGATGATTACATGTTCCTGTTAATGAAAGTGTGATAAATGATGTAGTCTTTTATTTGTCCTTTGGCATCATGAATACATTTTTCTTTTCAATTCATGATTTGAGATATCTTCAAAGACACCTAATATGAAATAGCTAATAAAAGATCTTGGAGAAAAAAAAAGAAAAAAAAGAAGAAAATAATAAAAAACAAAAACAAAGCAAAAAACCCAAATTTTAAAGGAAATTATCCAAAACTTTAAAAGGGTACCATCCTTTCTTCTAGGAGTGGTCAAGAATTACCAGGAAAAAACCCTTTCTTTTCATCAGATAGACTTACCACATCAAAACAAATTTTTTTTTCCATATTTTTTAGAGTTTTTTCCTCTTGCTAATGAACAGAAAATAGACTAGGTAGAACTCAAATTATTTTTTAATCAATGATAGATGTTTTTAATTTCGAAGTGGTGCTTTAAAGTGAAAAAAAAATATTGGGGATGATGTTTTGGTGAGCCACTTTGGATGGTCAGCTAGAAATATTTCCTGGCTATTTCTAGATTCTTGGCATGACTGGGGATATCAATATTCTCAATCCCTCCTGTTTGATTTGTGTGTCACGTTCTGGCTCCTGTTGCTCCGCTGCATCTGAAGCTTTGAATACGTAATAGAAATGTTTTTAGAATTTGGTGGGAAGACAAAGGTTTTTCAAACCTTCTGGGCAGTTGCATCTGCATAAAGTCATAGAGGGCTTCGTGGTGCTCACTCCCAGTCCACTGGGATTATGGATGAAATACAGAGATTTATTTGTATCTGAAGAAATTGCATCTCAGCTGCTGCTTGCTCCTGCATCCCAGCAAGTATTGAGAATCACATCCCACAAGCTACTGGCCTGGAAGATAATATGTCAGGCTTGTAACTTTCACTTAAGTATCTTTTGCAGGAATAAACCCTTTAAAATAAGACAAAATTAGGCATCGTAGTCAGTTTATAAAGACTTCAATCACTGTAGATGTGAGGTCAGGTAAAGTTCATCTTGAGACAAATTAAGAAAAAAAGAAAATCAGCTTTGAGGAAGGGTCAGAGACTAAGCAATTATTTGAAAAACAAGCACTTATCTGAAGAGCAGCACAGCTAATTCAGTTACCAAAGCAGGGAGGAAAGGAAAGGCAGGGTGTGGGGGTGAGGGAAGATGTCTTTACAATTGATACATCCTCTGTGGACAGAGTGGGACTGGTACAATTGTTCCATTAAGTGCAGGTATTTTTCTGTCTTAAGCCTCTGAAATCAATGCCAATAATATCATAAGCAAAGCAAGATTTGGCTTTGAGGGAGTTAATGCGGCCCAAATAAGTCTGGATATAGCTACAATGAAGAAATAAATTTATATTATATTTCTAAAAAGATTTGACAAACTAGTCTAAAAATAATAACATTCCAACCCGGAACAGGAGAAACTGGATTAATGTTAACAGGCTTTATTGAAACTCAATGAAATCCACAAGAGAGATTTTGTTATGTCAGGATTATCACATGCAACAGGAAGCTGTATAAAACTCCAAGATTTTTGAGACAAAATCTTTAACTAAGGGAAAGATGGTGTAAAGGGAAACATACCAATTTAGTTCTGTAAATGAGTATTCCTGCAACTGAAGCAGAAGTGTTACTGTGAAAGGCAATTGTATGAATGAGTTTCAAAGTCCTTGTTGTCCTATATTTACATCATAAGTTTTCTAAAGAGAGTCTTTAGTCCCCTGCTGTGTATTGTAAAACTTGATGTTCTGTTCTTTGGGAACAGCAGCAATTAGGATGTAGATCATGCAAAACATTTCTGGTTGTACAGTCATTAAAAATTCTCTCTCTGGCCCTGTCATGGCACTGCTGGGAATGTTCAAGGACTGCTGCAGCAACACCAGAAAACAAACCTAATGCTGCCCATTTCAGCTGCTCTTAAAGGGCTGCGAGGTAGTACTGGTCTTTGCAAATTTTCTCCTCCTTATAAGGAAGATAAATGTTCAATCTACTCTGTTTATTATTGTACATAATATCTTTCATTATTTGAATTTTATCCTATCTTTTTGTTTCAGAAAATTAAGATATTTCAAAATGAAAATTGTGGTTTTGTGGCCTATTTTTTCAAAACATAATGCAGACCAAGTAGTTTTAATGCAGTCTGGTACCTGTATAATTCACCTGATCTACAGAGAAGCCTGCAATCCTTATCACTATAAATACAACTCCAAGTGGTTTTACTTGATGTTTTGAAAGAAAACGAGTCCTTTATTTCATTTTGTTGTTTGCTCATAGATTTGAGGCACTATATGGACCCTTTCCTTGCACTAGAAGTGGTCACTAAGAAAAATATAGATGAAAGCCACTTTGCAATTGAAGTTCTGTTTCCCACTTAGACCTGCAAAACAACAGAAAACTCAGGGTAATGTTTTCCCAGGAGCTCTACAGAGGAAGTGCTCGTTGTCATCCTGCTTCCCTCAGCTTCCCTACCTGACAGAGGAAATTGTTACAGTAGAATGGGTAGTCACACCAGCACATCTATCATCTCCTAATTCCTGTGACTATAGCAAAGATTTCAGTGTCAAATGATTGTGCCAGGAAATATGACCCTAGTTCATGTACCTAGATTAGAAATTAGCATGCATAAGCACAGTGTCCTGTTTTAGTTAATGTTGTTGAGTTTTATATAAATGAAGATTTTTAATTCATGTTAAGAGATATTCAAAGGCTCCCAGAAGAGTATTAATTGTATTTCATTTGATGTTGATGAAAAAAAAAAAAAAAAGGAAATAATAAATTACATTGTTATATTTAACATGCAGTAGTGCTGGGTTAAAAATTACATTGCTATCTATGAAGTCACCAGTGAATTCCAGCTCCCAAAAGGCAGTTCATAGAAGGGTTCTATGATCAGTTCATCCACACTTTAAGACCCCTGAAGGTTGTTACAAACATTTTTCATCTGCACACTTGGAATCACAATAACAGCTCTTGTCATTGCCACACTTAAAAAGACTTTATTAATTTATTTCTGTGTTATTGTCAAGTTTAGTTACCTGAATATAGAATCCCTTCTTCCTTACAGGAAACCTGCCATACTTTGAGCACTGTGTTGTACATTTCTTCCTAGAAATGTTCTGGATGTAAAGTACAAGATAGTCTGAGCATCAAACAATAGACTGAGGATTTTTTTTAGCCTTCAGTTATATCCCACTGTGACTCCTACAGGAGCTGACAGCCTGGGCTCAGCCCTCTGGCTCAGCAACCTCCCTTAGGCATGGAGAAACATGGATCTGGTATTTGCTTATTGGTGTATTACAGATTTTACAAGTAGTGTTTTATCTGGCTCGTGTTTCTCTCCTTCCTGGTTTCTGTTCGATTCCCTTCACTTCTCCAGTTTCCTCTCCTCACGAGCCAGCTGTGTTTTCCATAGGCATTCTTGAAACTGGGCCACAGTAGACTATTATTTTCTTTCTATCACTCAAATTACCTTAACTGCTGTAAAAGTTTCAAACCAGCATCCTTCTTCCTTTTCTTTAAGTCCCCAGTGTGTCCAAACACCACAAGTGTTTATTCTATAACTTTTTTATTCAGATGCTCTTTCATCTTCAGTTTGGATAGTGATCCCTTTTTTAGAACTTCTACTTTCTTAAAAACATCATCCCTCTCTGTTTCTCTCAAATTGTCCTTTACAACTCTAATTCTGTCCAACATATCCACCAAGGTCATCTTATCAAGCTTCTATTTTCCTGTACACTCTTCATGCATTGTCACATCACAGATGTCATACTTCATTGATCTCTGTCAGCACAAATATTGCCAGCTTCTCTTTCTTCCCCTCACACCCTTTTGCAAGCAACTTTATGAAATGCAGAATAATTTTCTTAGCTCAGCTTGGCTAATCATGCTCAATCCTTCCTAAAACCCTCTGTCTTGTGCACAAGAAATGAGAGAATTATGAGCACAGAAAATCAAGAAGACAATTCCTAGGATGAACCACATAGTGTAATAGTCTCAGAAAATTGTAGACAGCTTTTCCTAAATTATCCCCTGGGTTTCCCAACATTGCCTACTTATTGTATGTATCTTTTGGGGTTTTTTGGTGTGTGTGTGTTTTGTTGGGTTTTTTTGGTTTTTTTTTTTTTTTTTTTGTTGTTGTTTTTGTTTTGTTGTTGTTGTTGGTTGGTTTGTTTTTGTTGGTGGTTTGGTTTTTGGGTTGTTTTGTTTTGCTGGCATTCCAGGATCTTTATTGCATTGCAAGTGTTGGAATGATCCAGGTACCTGCCCACAATTGTAAAGAGCTGCTTGGTGGGATTCAGTGGGACTGTTCCCAAAGCTTCTGCACAAACCTCAGTGATTGCTTTGTTTCTTGGCTATTGCTGGTTACTTGCCTGCACACACAGCTCTCTGAAAACATCCCATAATTCTGTAAGTGGGTGTAGTAGGTGTTAATTTGCCGTTGTGCACATTGTTTTTCAACTAAGATCTGTACTTGAAATCCATCTGCTAGTGAGCAGGGCCTCTTTCTGTTGGGTTTATATTCCTTCCACACCCATCATTTCCCTTTTGTTAAGTGCAAAGTTGTTTTGAAACAACACCTTCAGAAATGCACTAAATGGGCTTGCTGTCATGCATTGTTATGAGGGGCTGGATGAATAAGACAGTTTTCCTCCCAACAGAAATTTGTACTAATGGTCAAATGACCTGCAAGCACAATCTGACTCTCATTAAAGTTAATGGGAATCAGGTCTCAGACTTGTCTGACAAATGACAGGATGCCACTTAGTAAGAAAGTCTGTTTTGGGAGGAAAAAATTACCACCAATTCTAAGATGCCTCAAATATTTTTTCCCTATTTCCCTATTTTTCCCTATTGTTTTTCCAAAATAATTTTAAAAAGTTCTCCTAAGGTATAACATTTGAAGTGTTTCCCTTTCCCACTTTTTTTTTTTTTTTTAAGGTGTTCCTTCTGCCTTTCCTCAACCCACAGAAACCAAGATGAGCTTTTGCCAGGCATCATTCTGCAGATCTTAATTTTTTTTGAATGAAAGAATAATCTATCAGCAGTTCAGCACAACATTTTAGGTGAGATATTGTCTAAAATGGAAGGCTGAAAATTTTTGGTTACTTTAACATGATGCTGCTCTTTACTGCTGTGGCACAGAAAATATTGAAATGCTTTTCTTTTTCTATTTTTTTTCTGGCTTCTTATTGTTTCTTAGCTTGGTTATGTCCAGTTCAACACTTAGTAGGCAACACTATTAAATTCTAATCACTTGGTTGAACAAAAGCCTGCTTCATAAATCATTCTTTAATAACCTGTCTAAAGTTTCTTTAGGGTGTTGAAGCTGCATGGCAATGTTGCTTAGCTGATCAGACTCTAATTATAGAAATTATACATCCAGCAGTTAAACCAGTAAACCAGCCTTTCCTGTTTGGGGCACTAATCCTGTGTCAGTTAGGATCTTTCTTGTTGATTCTGGATTTCTGTCGCTCTAATCCTGCTGTGCCCTGAAATATCTACTATTGCATATCACCCTTGTACCTACATGGGCTTCACCTAGGGTTATCTTTACTGCTGCTTATAGCCTGCCTCACCAGGTTCCTTATTTAGAAGTAGAAATCAGTGTTTTAGCAATTAACTTGAAAAATGTAAGATTATTAAAATTATTCTGTAGCATGATGCAGTACCATTGATTACAATCGAGAAGAAAGAAAAATCATATAATATTTTCAGGATCATTATTTTAGTCTGCTGGTTATGTTATGATAGAAGCTAAATGATTCAAAAAATATTACTAGCATTGTTGTTTTATAGCAAGGCATAAAATTAAAGGACTTAAAAGGTTCTTGTCAAATGATTTCTGTGCCATGCATCACCTAACCATTGTCCCTTCTTTTTTATTTTTTTTTAATAATAGTTATTTCTATCACAAAGTTTGGCAGTATTACAGCTGCACCTCAGGAGCTGTGGGTTGAAGGGTGAAGGGAATAATGTAGGTTACAAAATATAAAGTGTTAATTACTTCTCAATTTCTTATTGTTAGTAACAAAATTTCCTTTTAGCCATAGAAGATATACACTATGATAACATTAGGAAAAAGTTGCAGGAGGAGGGAGATATGAAAGACAGCAAGAAGGCTTAACCAAGTAATTGCAGTATAAAATTACAATAATTGATCTTGGTTTGGTTTTTAATTCCTTTTGTTATAAATGTTTCTTTATGACATTGTGCTGTGAACTGAGTTCAGGGACAAAACTTCAGTTTCAGTCCATCAACTACAGCTTATCTACAATAAATCTAACAAAACTGTTATCAGTTTTATTAGATGCAAAAGCTACTAAAAGAATGAGTATGTGGCTGGCCTGGTTAAGTCTTACTTTAGTAGAAACCTTATATTCTTTTATATATATATGTATGAATACTTAAAGATCACTGCTATTCTCATTTAATTTAATAATCTAACATTTAATTGAATAATCTAACATTTAATTGAATAATCTAACTCAGGAGATGTATCTGGGAGGCTGACACATGGGAAAACTCTATCTGCTGCATCCTCCAAAACTCTGAAACAAAAACGTGGGCAGGCTGCTTCCTCAGAATTTTGTTGAGCAACAGAAGAGCCTTCAATCTGTACTTATGGACTGTTACTGAGTTGTGTTCTGTAAGATCAAGAACCTTTATGGGTTTCTTGGGGTTTTTTAAGCAGTTCTCTGTGTGCTTCTTTACCTCAAAGGCAGTAATAAAGTTTGTCTCAAATTAACATCTGTGCCTACGCAGAATTTCCTAAGTTGTCACATTTGGGGTTTAACAGTCTTGAACTGGACGGAGTGAACAGCAGACAGTCAGCATTTGGCAGATAAAACAAACATTTGGCAGATAAAACAAAATGTTTCCCAGGGACAGCCCAGTATCACCACTGGGTGTTGGTTTCAGACACTCCATTAACACAGAACCACTTTTACTCAGCCATGAGCCTAAACCCAAGTTTTTATCATTTGGTGTTATTGTATAAAAAGACCAAAGGAGGGCCAATGTTTTTGTTTAAACCACTGAGTGGGAGAGAAGCTTTCCCTGAGCCTCATTTTTGCACCAAGCACTTCCAGGCACCAGTGATCTCCCTGACCACAGTGGGAAGGAGCAAATCCCAACACTCCCAGTATTGCCATCATCTCTGTGGAGAGGCAATCCCTGGAGTTTAATGGGGAGATGGAATGAGCTCACACAGATTTGCTCCACTTGCTGCTTCTCCTGATTAAAGTCCTGGCAGAGGGGAAATCACTAACAGCTTACCTTTATGTCAGCATAGTCAAATAAAAGCTCTTTTAAGGGTAATAGCTGGAACCATAGTAAGGAAATTGTCACACAAGCACTTCAAGAAAGACAGAGGTAATATTAATTATTTTACATGTAATTTCACTGAATATGGTGTCATGAAAAAGAGTCATGGCTAGCAGTCTCCTAATTCCACAGAAAATCTGAACCAGTCCAGTTTATGGTCATTTGTGAATGTTTGCTATGAATTCCTTCAGTGCCTGATAGTTTGTCCATTGGAAACTTTGCAGAAAATGTTTTAGCAGTTCTAAAACTTCTTCTGAAAACTTTTTGTACTGGCTAACTTTTATGAAGCCATTTAGCAACCCTTAGAGAGTTGTGACAACAATTATAAAAGGATTATATCAAAAGCTGCTTTTTAGCAGTGTAAGTTTTAAAGATGGAGTTCTTATTCCTCACAGGAAGATGATGCTACATCTTTATATTCCTGACTGCAGCACAGGTAAAACAGATACTGAGAGACACGGAACTCATTTCTGTGAGCTCTGAATCTGTTCCTAAATGTGCATTCATTGCAAGGAGTGAATACAGGGTTTACAGAATTCAGCCCAGGTTGCATAATTCAAATCAAAGAACAAAAGAGTCAAGTGCTCAGCAGTTTCTCATTGCTTACAGGATCTTTTTCCATAATGCCTGCTATGTTGCCTGTTGGGAGCTCAGCTTAGGCACTCCTCCCTGCTGACTTCTGCCACAGGCAGCCAGGGAAAGAGACCCCTACCACCACCTTCATGATCTTCCCTCATCACTAAGAAAACAAATATTTAGTAAAAAAAAAATAAATTATTTTAGCTCAATGACTCATCTTTGTTCTGACAGTCTTTGTTGTGTCTTTCAAGTTGTGAATTCATGGGTACTACTGACATAAATGCAAATTTTTGTGTTTGTATTCATTGTAAATACTTACATAAGAAACTACCTTTTGCTGCAAAGTTCTACTTGGACTAATGTTGTGACAAGTTTGTAGTAAGTTAGCAACTGAATCTGATGAGAGTAGGACACTGGAATAACTTTAAATAATGTAAATAATAAATTAAATCGGTGTTTAAGCTTTGTTATGGGTAAACTGAAACAGATACTTTGTGAAGTCTAATGTATTCCAGTCCTGTGAGCATTTGCTTCTTATTATGCATTTTAGCAAATGATGTGTTGCTAAATTTTAGTTGAAACATGACCTTGGGCAGAATAGGCATCATTGCATAAAATCCTCGAATTCTACACTAGGTGTACAGAAATCAGCTTTTTTTTCTTTTCCTTCAGCTTGGGTTAATTAGCAACCATAGCTAACACCATAAGTGTTACATCTATTTATTTTGTGATAAATCACTGTTAAAACAGTATTTTGTTCAGAGAGTCGTAGGAGCATGAAACACTGATGTGCAGATTATGGAAATCTCTCCAGCACCTGGCTCACCATATCTGCTCACGGGTCCTTGCTGCAAAGGTTTCTGTTCCCCACACAGCCATCAGGGCTGCTTTCTGTTGAGAAAACAGATCAGTAACATTCTGTTGTGTTGACACTCAGAAATGAGTCATCTCTTGTGTCTTTTCTGAAGATGAAGTTTAAATCAGGTCTCCTGACCTCATGCTTCCTTTTGCTCCCTTTCTTCTCTTTCTGCTCCACATTCCTGGGGAGAAACTGCCAGCGCAGTAAGACACAGGCTGCAACCACCAGTTACCAAACCCTTCAAGAGCTTTCCATTAATTACCCATTTCGGTGGATTCTCCTGCTCAGTGACTCATTTCCCTTCAGGTGTTGTATGCTGATGTGATTGACACCTTCACTTTATTCCAAGTATTAGAATTTTGCTTACAGCTCAGTTTTGAAGGAATATGAGAGAGAATTTTTTCCACTCAGGGGTCATTGATCAGCTTATTAATTAGCAAGATTTGCGTGGTTTGCGGTAGGTGGATGTAAGTTAACTAAAGGACATCAAAAGGTTATTCCTGCTATTGCTCCATGAAGCAACTCAGTCCTGCAGAATCAACACTCCTGTTCTCACACTGTGAACCAGAGCAATCCACCTAATGCAATTATAGTACAAATAATTAGCTGCCTAAAAGTCTGGCCAAATGCATTTCCTCAGTACAGATTTATTTACTGGCCAGTTTTCTAAGATCTTCTGCAGCATTTTAGCTTGTCTCTACCAGGGCTGGTTTCACCATGGTATTTTAGTATTTGACAGGTGCTTGTGTATTCGAGTTAAAAGGAAAATGAAGGGGAAACAAAAGACTATTGATTTGTCTAATAACAAATCAGTTGCACTTAAAATGTGTTCTTCCTCAGGTAAGTTTAAAGGATAATAAATCTTAATTTATAAGGCAGTGATTAATTCAGTCTTGTCCCATGCTGTCATTTTTTGTACGTAAACAGCTATGAAGTGACCTAATAGCAATTTACACCTACTTTCTTCCATGCTCCAAATGCTACTGCTAGCTATGTTGAACACTAGTTATTTGAAAATACCTAATTTTTAATTAACAAAACTGGTTTTAAGTAAAGGCAAATACACAGTAACTCTGATTTTTGCCATTTCTTGTATACACTTTCAAAGGCATGCAAGCATTTTGTATGTACATGGAAAGTGGTGTCTCTGTTTTTTATACACAGTTGTATGCATTTACCAATCCATTGAACAAGAAGTGGAAGTTAAATTGAGAGTTCACAGAGAGATTCAGAATAACATGTGTAAAATTATAAGAGGGAAAATTATGAACACTCAGGTAATTACAGACACATGGGAATGTATAAATGCCTTGCTTTCATTTCTATTTATTTTCTAGTATGTAGTTCTGTTGGAAAATGTTGATTAATCAATGTGAAAGAGACTCAGTATTTTTAGTGGGGTAATTTTTGTTTCATTCTAACAAAAGCAATTGATTCATTCTTGTATATGCCTTTAGATTGGCTTTTTTTTTTTTTTTTTTTTTTTAATTCTTCCTTGCTTCAACAGAAATCTGACTTCCAAAATAACTTTTACCAATTTCTTTGTTTTGGTATTTATTAAAATATACCAAATGTATCCCAGCATTTTGTAGACTTTCTTTATTAACAAAGACTGGGCTGAAAATGTGTGTCTGATCAAAATTAAACACTAGGTTTTTGTTTATACTTTTTACATGTGGTATTAGAGCCACCTAAAAAGCCTCAAGTATATTTTCTGCCTTTCTTTCAAGAAGTGGCAAACACACATGATTTCTATTTGACCTCCTCCCTGCTGCACATGGAAACTTTGCTCATTATCTTTTCCCTCATGGTAAAGAGCCTCTGAGGGACTGCTCTCCAAATGTGGAACATTGTTTTTGGGTTCAGTGGCTGTAAGAGACGGTCCGAAGATCCCTCATCTGCCTCACGATCATCGCCGAGGACAGAGGCTGAACACAGGAGTCCTGGCCTGGCTGAGGTGGGATGTCTGCCGAGTGTTGCCTGTGGGTGTGCCCGCTGGGAACTGGGATGGATTCCTGAGGAAAATTAGTGCAGGTCCCAATGGACTGCGCTGTTCTTGCTGCTCCGGCGGGAAGGACTGCGCTGAAGCAGAAAGGAATGACCTGTCCTGTACATCTGTCCTGTCCACCTGTCCTGTACCTGTTTCCCAAAGCAACAGGGCCCATAACAATGGCTGTAGATTTCCCAGCCTCTTGGGGAAAGGAGGGAGATGTGGAGATATAGCTAGAAAGCAGAAGGGAGAGCACTGCTAAGCTCATGTCAGCTAACGCTGCTAGGCCGCAAACCATGGCAGGCAGCACTGCCTATGAAAGGCGTGCTTGGTATGTACCTGTGATAGTCAGTGCTAGCTCCTAGTTTTGCAATGTTATTATGAAGCATAGATATGGTCTTGGCCAGTTGCCCCTCGTTTCTAAAAAGGGCTATAAAGGGACGTTCTGAAATAACTGAGATGAGATCTCCCCACGAAAGAAGACAAATCTATTGGCAGAAGGCCACAAGAACTTCGTCTCATCTGTTGGTAGCTATACCCCTCCTTTTTCTTCCTCTCTACTCTTTTACTTTGTTTTTCTTTCTCTCTCTCTCTCTCTCTTTCTCTCCTCTATCACATTACCGTGTTGTGGGTACTTAATAAAGGTGCACTGTTCTGATTAAAACTGAAATCCCTTGTGTCCTTTTGCATTCTGAGATCTAGAAACGAACCATCACCATCACCAACCCTCGCTTGTATTAGCGGATCGTGACAGTGGCTTTATTTGTTGCAGTGAAGAAGAAAAGGGCTAGGAGAAGGAAGTTAAGTGGGGAAATACTTTCAGCATCTGTTGGAAATTAGTCTTGACCAGCTGCAGCCCGAGACAGTTATGAGATATGAGAAGCAATTGGTTATGTTTTAAAATTTATTAGAATACACATTTAATAGAGATTCTTCAGTGATGGTGAGTGGTACAGATTTTTGTTGGGCTTTCAGGAGTTCTGAGACAATCATGATCCTATCCCAAGTGAGGAAAGGTAGAAGAGGGAACTTACAAAACATCTTCCATTATTCCTTCCTACTTCTAGTTTTAAACCCTAGCTTATTTTTTGTCCCTCTTCCATTCTCTGGATGTTGATGTTCTCCTCTTTCCTCATTATTCTGTATTTTAATTCAGTCTTAAGTTCCTCGGTTTGTTCTGTTGTTTGTTCTTTCCTTCTCCTTCATATACATTATGCTGCAGTTTTCCCCCAGGTTGCTTTTCCTCTTGTGATATTCCCTGTGCTGCTCCTCATCCCTTTTTCTTTGTTCTGTCTTTCCAATGCCTTTCTCCAATCCATCTTTCTACTTTGTCATTACTGTGCTCACCTTCTAAGGTGCTTCTCTTTATCCCAAGATGACACTTTGGAAGAAAAAAATCTACTGAGGGTTCCTTTTTCAAAT
This sequence comes from Aphelocoma coerulescens, assembly GCF_041296385.1. Taxonomy (NCBI): domain Eukaryota; kingdom Metazoa; phylum Chordata; class Aves; order Passeriformes; family Corvidae; genus Aphelocoma; species Aphelocoma coerulescens. The sequence goes on from NC_091018.1 coordinate 16,358,630, forward strand.
ATTCAGAAAAATTTATTCCAGGTATAAAATAAACATCACAAAACAACTGCTCTTCTAATTAGCACGCTGCATAAGCTTCCCTTGTTTTTCAACTGCAAAACTATTGTCTCATAGATGGGGATGTTGGGACATGGAACATATCACAAGATATTGTTATGATAATAAATAGTTTACTCCTTTCAGCAAGGGAAAAGGAAACATTCTGGTATTCTGATGTTTTGGGTTGGTTGTTTTTTTGTGGGGTTTCTTTTTTCAAAATTAAATTTTTGCAGTTAACACAGATTGCAAAAAATTTCAATGTGAAGGAGTGTGTGTTCCCAGAGAGAAGCTGTCCTAGTAGAGGGTTTTTGGTAGATTTGAACCATTCCAGTGGTAGTTCAACACTTGAGTCAGTTAACTGGTAATTAGAAATAAGTGAATATCTTGTTTAACTAGAAAGAAAAATAACATAGTTCTGTTGTGGAACCTAAAATTATTTGATTGGCTAAACTTAACTTAAAATTTTCCTTGTAGGACAACTTCTATTCTGGTTTGGGGTTTTTTTTGATGGGTTGTTTGTTTTTGTTAGATTTTTTTTTTTTTTAAGAAAAAAAAAAACAAACCAAACAAACAATCCCCCGAAAACTTGACTACTGCTGTGATAGTTTTTATATCCTGGAAGGAACTGAAATGATGACCCCAAGACATTTGATGTCCTTGCAACAATTTAGCACTTATTATGGTGTACTCAGCAGAGGAAGCCACTTTTGCTACTGCCACAGGAACAAACAGTAACGACCTGAGTTATGAAATATGATTGTGATTTCCCCTCATCCTGCTTTTTCTGGACTCTGGAGCTTTTGTGCTATTTCTGAGGCTGCACAGGAAAGTGAAAGGATTCTGGCAGAATGTAAATCATGAGATCATTAACATTTCAGCCCAATTTCTCTCCAGCAATGTGTAATCATATCAGAGATGATTGATGGGGTTGGCGACCCACAAGATAGATATTATGGGTCATTCCTCCATATTTCCTCATTTTCTTTCCCCTTTTGCTAATCCTGGTTTCAGATAACATCACTCAATCAATTTCACTGCTGGTCTGGAGCTGTATCCTTCCAATATCAGATATTATATCAGATATATCTCTGGGTAGATATATGTTCTGCTTTACTGGTTTTTGTGCCTGTCCTCTTTATTTTGTTTATGCCCCATTATAATATATGGCAGAAATATTTACATTAATATAACTGATTTAGTCTTTGAAAAGGTAAGGTCTTTTTTTATTTCCTTGTTCCCTTGATATAAAATACCTCCTTAGTATAGATACAGCATTTAAACCAAAATGAATATCTATCTGCATTATGTGGAAAATGAAGGAGGAAAATTATATCTTTTCCTTTCCCTCGTTTTTGGGGGTCTCGTGATGGGAAAAAAAATATACTCTATTGTAAAGTGCTTATAATACTTCTTTGTTTTCAAGGTAAGGGAAGCAGAAGGGAATGAGGGACATGGGACATTGGCTTGTCACATTTTTCTTCTACGTCTATCCAATTCTTAAAAAATTAAACCAAAACAAAACACAATTTTTAAGATCTTTTAATTGGAAACATAATTTGGAAATAATTGGTTGATATTGATGTTGAATGTTCTAGCAGTGGGTATAGGACAAAAGTATGTGAAAGGCATCCTGTAAGAAGGGCTTTTGCCAGATACCAAAGCTGTGTCCATGAGAGGAAATGGTTCATGTGCCTTCTATGGGTTCTATCCCATCTGTCCATTGTAATCAGGGCTTCCTATGGACACACATCAGCTGTGCTGTGTGTGGAGAAATGAGTTCTTCACTTATTCCAGCATCTTTCCAAAAGCCTGCATGGAAACTACAGGAGACTGAAAACACATTTGTTTATGTGCATATTAATAATCTCTACAGATTGTAGCTATGGAGGTGCAGAAGTTGCAGAATGGGTGGGCCCTATACAGGGTAATCTTAACAGACCTTTAATCCACAGTTGTCTCTTGGCTCTGATTCCAATCTCATATCTGCATTTCATTGTAGCACTGTACGTTCATTAATTAGAAGAAATAATTTATCTACTGCTGTTTTTATACTATCACTTCAGCAGTTAATAGGATTCCTTGGTCCTATTGAATGCTGTTTCAAGAAAGTTTCCAAGGACAAAATAATATGTTTAATGATGAGAAGAGTATGTAGATAGGCATACCTGTCCTACAGCTTTTAGTAAGCAGGTATGTGTCGCTGTTGTACCAAGAATGGTGAAAAACGACACGAGTCCAGTTTCAGGATAAGTGGCCCAAAATGGCTACATTTAATTATATAAATCAGCTTATATAACTTTGTTTGCAAGGGTGGCATGACCCCATTGGTCACTTGACCAACCACCCTCTAGAATGATAGGTGGAGGTTCAACAACTCCCATTCAAAATATTTTTTCCAGTGTACAATAAGAATATGGAAAACAAGTTCTCAGCTGTGAGATAGTCTTGGTTTACAAAAGCCTAAAGCTGTTTCTCAGCTAGCTTGCATGAGAAAGAAAAACTTCACAAGATTGTGCAGCAGATGGAAAATTCCTCTGTTCCTAGCTTTTTAGCATCCACAGGTACGGAACTATTAATTTAATCTCCAGTGGTTTTGCTTGACAGAGGAAAATTTGGCAATGTGGCTGTGGTGCTGTAAGGATGGCACTGCTGACATCCAAGTCTATTGTGGCTTCATACACAAAGTCATACAGTTAGTCTAGATGCCATATTCTGTAAAAGAAATAAAAGGCTGCAAAACTGCAGGAATTTCTTGATGAACTTGACTTTCTGGAATTTCAGTCCCACTTCTTTCAACAAAGAAATTTCCAAAAGCTGAAGTCTCATGTCAAAATGTTCTATTGTGCTGGGACCAGCATATTCTATCAAAGCTGCTGCATATAAAGGTAGGTAGGGGCAGTCTGATAAGGACAGCAATAACTTTTGTTATTATGAAATTATTGATATTAATAATGCTATTAAAATAAATAAAGTGTTAGCCCTATTGAAGATACATATGTTTGTGTTACAAATACACAGTAATGAACTAGGAAATACTAATGAATTTTTTACTCCCATGCCATTCAATTCTTGTCCTCCAATGGTTGTCTTTGGATATGAAACTGGAAGGAAGTCCTTTTTAATGATTTTTCTCCAATAAAATATTCATTAAAGGCATTTTATTACTATCAGAACAATCTGCTGAAAGATATCTAGATTTTTAGTTGACTGCAATAGAAACAGTTTGGTTTAATATCAGTGCAGCAGAAAAATGTCATTCAAGGGAAAGCCAGGAAAGAAAATCGGATTGGGATTTTTCTGCTCTGACTTTTCTGGTTAAGAAAAGGATGAAGTGGGAAGCTTCTCCCTGTTTGATTTTGGGTTTTGTGTTCAGGAGAGAACTTCTCAACTCCTTCAGCTGAAGCAGCAGATCTCTCGGGAAAGTTGCTGGTTTGTTTGTTTGTTTGTTTGTAAGAATCACTTCAGAATTGCTTCTGAAGGCAGCAGGCAGCAGCTGAGCTGATGGATCTTTCTCTTCCAATGAACTGCCTCCAAAATGAAAAACAGTTGAAGATTTTCATTCTCTGGTTTTAACAAGCTGCTCCTAAGTCAAATGTATAGCTGTAGATATCTTACAATAGGAACCCAAAATTTTTACCAAAGTGAAAAAAAACAGCTTCCCTTTCCACTCTGCAGAAATGTCATATTTTAAGCTTTTGGACACTGAGCTTAGATTCTTCCAGAGCTCAGTGTGTATCAGTGCCTCTCACTCGAAAGAACTACAACTGTTATAGTTACAGAAGAAATGTATGCTAATGTACAGAGCTACGAGAAAAGGTACTGTTAATTGTTAAAAAGTGAAGCATGTACTGATATCAAACTAGAGTTATGCAAATCAGTCTTCTTCCTAGTGAGAGCAGACAGATTAGACTGGTAAAAGGGCCTAAAGCCAAGTTACAAAGAGTAGAGAAGACTAATTTTGCTTTATTTCTGAAAGGATTCAATTTTACTTCAGTACCTAAGAAAATCCTTCAAATTTTAAGGGCTTTGAAAGTTTTTTTGTAGGAGATTTTGCATCAAATTTGTTACAACATTAAACTTTTATAGTGCAGACTGGGAAGACAGTTTGTAGACTCTGGGTTGAGAACCAGGATCTGAAATGGATTCCCACCTCAGCTCAGGTGGCAAAACCCAAGTCGGTAGAAGGGAGGGTAGGGGTTGTGTGGATTCCCCATAAAGGAAACTCTGTCAGGATGCTGCACTCTGGATTCCCCATAAAGGAAACTCTGTCAGGATGCTGCAGGGTGCCTGACCCCTCACCAGCCTGACCCCAGCCACCCCCACAGTGAGAACTGCACTGCTGCAGCATCATGAATCCTGTACCTGCTGTAAGTGTGGAGCTGGTTTTCCCAGTGACCCCTGTCCAGCGCAGAGCAGATTCACTCTTGGGGATAATTGTTCAGAGTGCTCAGGTCAGAGAAGCTGGAATTACTCTACAGACTCTAAGCCATCCATGTCTTTGGTGTGGTGAACTTAGACTTGATTTAGAAACTGGCTTTTTTGTGGGTGCATATTTGAGAAATCAGCTTGTTCTCAAGGTGGTGGTGTGATTGGTGGGGTTTTTTTGTTGTTGTTTGTTTGGGTTGGTTTTGGTTTTGTTTTGGTTGGTTTTCCTTTTCTTTGAGTTGACTTTTGGCTTGTCTTATCTTTGGACCTCTGTATCAGATATTTCGATATCTGTAAAGTTGGGAAAGTATTGCAGCAGCCCAACAGGGTTAAGATTTGAAAGAGGGCTGTATAACAGGCTGAATCACATGATTAGCCACCAGTATTATTAACATTAGATCTGTTATCATCACTTCTGATGGAGAAACAGTGAGAAGCTGGATTTGTTTGGCCCTTGGTTCTCCACTTTGGACAAGGCTCTCTAGTAAAGAAGATTGAAGACCAGTCAAGCCCCATATGTGTGAAGATGTGGTCAAGACCCTTCAAAGGGGTCTTCAAACACTAAGTTTTCACTTTAGCTTGTTTTAGGTTTATCTTTGGCAGTATTACAAGGTTTAAACCTAATAGCAATACAGCCTTACAACAAATAGGAACAGTTGTGAAGAGGGATGAAGCAAACATTTTCCAGCACTGGAGTATGACAGATACCACATAGTTTGGTATCATTGAAGATCTGTCTGTTTTAGAGACACTTTCCCTTATGTGAATATGCAATGAGTATTTGGTGAAGTGGTGAATTCCTTGCTCTCCATTTTCCTTTGCAGGGTGGTCTCACAGGAACAGTAGCATCACACACTGGAATTTTCTTTTTGACTGGCTTTCTGGGTTTGTTTTACTGCAAGTACAGTTGAATCTGATTCTTTTCAGCTGGAATATGAGAGTGACTAGTGATATCAGGCCTCTTAGTGATCCTGCTGAGATAATGCAGCCTGCTTGGAAGACTGTGGTATTAAAAATATTAAAACAAACAGTAGCAAAGCCTTCCTTACGAAATTCCTCTTCCCTGTTTTTTAGAAAGCGGCATATGCCTGGATGTATTTATCAGGACAGTATTCATTATTCTCCAGGGGATGGCAGGCTGCAGCCTCACCCTCTCAGCTGGGTACAGCTCACAGCATGGCTGTCACACTGGGCTGTGCTGGCAGCCTTGCCAGGGTGGGCAGCAGGAGCAGGGCAGCCTTTTTCTGCTCATAGAAGAGAGCAGGGCTTTTCTTTCATTAACCAACCATTCTGTGCCTTTGTTCCTTTCTCCAGCTTAAAATTTTACAGGTACAGTTTGAGAAAAATTAATTATTAACAAATGCAAATAAAATCCCAAGTACTGTTGTTAGGGCAGAAATATATTACATAAATCTTGCAGGCCACTGGAGGTTTCAATTAAAGAAGGAATATTACTGAAAGTCATTATCAAATATAAATACATAGGCCTAAAGATGAGCCCTTTGCTATCGAGATTTAGTTTTCCACAGTATTTGCTTATTGTAGTCCATATTAAGCTGACTTAGACTGGCAAGTGGTTGATTGCTAGTTTCCCAAATGGCTTTACTACAAACTACTTTACCCATGTGTCTTTGGAACTGTGAATATTACAGGCATCTCTACCCAATGTTTAATCAATTTAAACTGCTTCAACCTTTGAAAACACAGAGCTTTTACCTAGCATGTGCTTGCTTTCTTTTCTTCCTTCCTTTTCTTTTTCCTTTTCTCCTTTCCTTCCTTCCTTTTCTCCTTCCTTTTCTCCTTCCTTTTCTCCTTCCTTTTCTCCTTCCTTTTCTCCTTCCTTTTCTCCTTCCTTTTCTCCTTCCTTTTCTCCTTCCTTTTCTCCTTCCTTTTCTCCTTCCTTTCCTCCTTCCTTTCCTCCTTCCTTTCCTCTCTTCCTCCCTTCCTCCCTTCCTTTCCTCCCTTCCTCCCTTCCTCCCTTCCTTTCTCTCTTTCTCTCTCTCTCTCCCTCCCTTCCTCCCTCTCTCCCTCTCTCCCTCTCTCCCTCCCTCCCTCCCTCCCTCCCTCCCTTCCTTCCTTCCTTCCTTCCTTCCTTCCTTCCTTCCTTCCTTCCTTCCTTCCTTCCTTCCTTCCTTCCTTCCTTCCTTCCTTCCTTCCTTCCTTCCTTCCTTCCTTCCTTCCTTCCTTCCTTCTCTCTCTCTCTCCTCTCTCTTTCTCTCTCTCTTCCTTTCTTTCCTTTCTTTCCTTTCTTTCTCTCTCTTCCTTCCTCCCTCCCTCCCTCTCTGTCTCCTCCATGTTTCACAGCATCTGAGGAGCTCTCAGCAATGCACAAGCAAGAAGCTACCTGCAGTCCCAGGCATCTGTGCTGGGATTTGACACAAGGGGCTGAATTTTGCAAAACAGGGAGGTAGGGAGGTTAATATAAGAACTGAGACTCGAACTCAGGAGTGTTTTCAGGTTTTTTTCACAGGTCTGTAGCTGCCAGTATACCCTAAAAAGCATCAGGGGCTCTTTAGAATTTTCTGCAGTGATTATCTGAAAACATGTGATTCCTGCCTGAGTGGTCATGTTTGAAGGCTGTAAACAGCACAGGATATTGCATTCAGTAACACATTACATAGAGACTCTTTCAATATCTTTAATTAATAAGTAGGGGGTTATTTGTTAATGGTATAATCACCAACCCTAAGAGCTAATCTGCTGTTGGGTATTTCCCAGCATGCTGTGGTTTCATTATCAAAAAGACAAAGTAATATGGTCTGGTAACTTGATGACATTTATAAATGATTTTACTGAAAAAGGATGCAAGAAAATAATATGTGGATTCTTCAAAACCTAATGATAGCTTAAAAAAAAAACCAATTCCTTCCTAAGCATGCCTTTAGGTTTTACCACACATCTAGCTCTGTATAATGCATGCACCTGACTTGGTTTATAACCACAATGTGCACAAAATAAATTATATTCTAATATCAACTTGTTATGTTTTGAAAATACATATTTTATTGGTTATTTTCTTTCTTTTTATCTGTCTAACCACTACTACTAAATTTTAATATCCAAAACATGGTGCTCAGGTGCTGTCAATCAGCACAACTGCCTTGCCTGTGCTTCTGCCAATTTAAGCCAGCTGAGATCATGTTTTTTACAACATTCTTTAAAAAGCGACAGCGAAACATTTCCTTCGTGTAACCTTGAAAGGTTGTACCATATTTTATTTTCTGAAAATGATTGTGATGGAGCATGTGTCACCTAAAGCTAATTATATCTGTAGTTTGGGTTTTTGAGCTGGTGCTATAGATCATATTGGGAAAAGATTTTAGAACTACCTGTGAGAGTCAGGAACCTGATCTCCTTTTCAAATTGATGCCAGACATTTAGTTTCACCTGACATAACAGTGGTACAATGTTATTTTGAAAATTTGCTCTGCACTCACATTGCAACTCTCATCTAAGATTTCAGCAAGAGTTTTGTGAAACAGCCAAAGGACCACATACCCTTGGTGAAACCTAAATTTGGAGCAAACTTCTGGCTTATACCCGACACACACTTTGTCCACGTACTTAGGATCTCTTGTTATTTATTTTCTTTTTTTTTTACTTAAAGAAAGAGTGGAGAATCTTGTGGTTTATTTCTTTTCCTCCTCTGCTTTTTACAGTTTCACAGAGCCATGGGAGCTCTGGAAGTGAACTCAGACAAGAGGAGGTCATGGCTGGAGGAACAAAAACCACACGAGGGAGTATGTTTCTTTTCTGCAGATGGTAGCCATGCACTGCTCAAACAGAGCTGTCTTGCCACATCCATGTCCAAATGGGATGATTAGGGCATTCTTCGGGCACTGAAGAGAGGAAGATATAGATTCTGTTAAGCTGAGGAGGAAAAGAGGCCTCAATTCCAGCCTCCTGACTCAGTGCTCCATCCAGGAAGATGCTTTGTGGAAGATAATCACAGGCATTGCTACTGATTCTATCTCTGCTTGAAAATAAAAGGACTGATCCTTCTGCTTGTTAAACAAAACAAGCAAACAAAGAGAGTTTTAGGAAAATGATTATTCTCCAGAGACAATTTTGGAGTCAAGATCCTGAGCATGCAACCCAAGGTAGGCTGTTATGTTTTGGAGAGAGGATTTGTCTACATGTCTTTAGTTGAAGTTTGGTTGAAAAATTCACAGTTCCCAGGTCCAGACTATGGATTTGTATTTTATTCTAGCAGGAAAAGTCCTAAAATGTGAGATGTTGCACCACCTGATTACACAAATGGTCATTCCTTATCTCTCTGGCCTGTATTATTTCCTTTCACTGAAAAAAATGCCAGAATTTTCAGTAGTTATTTATCAAGTTAATAAAGCAAAGCAGCCAGCCTAAACTGCTATTAAACATAAAGAAAAGGAAAGTTTTTCCAGTTGGCTGAAATGACCTTTTGATTTAGGGCTAAGGATAGCTGCCCTTTTTTCAAGAGTGCTAGAAATATCATTAGCCAAGAGTCCAGTCCTCAAAAGTTAAATTATTCCTCATCTGGGAGTAATTTAGACTAGACTGTCAGAGAGATTATGAAGGGCCATCATTGATCCACACCTCTTTTTTCTTTTTCTTAATTTTTTCATACTGGATCATAAACGAAAAGCTGCATATGAAATTCCCTGCCTGATCTCTGACATGCCCCAAGGAGATTTGATTCACCAAGGTCTCATTCTATCTAATCTGACAAGAGTCCAGACTGTTTTATGCATAATAAATAAAGGCATTTGTGACATAACACAACCTGTGTTTCCATGCCCTGTGCTATTTTTCTGGGACATGTGGAATGTTGATGGCTTTTTGGACTTTTATATTGTTTCAGATTTTTTTTCCCTGAGTTAATTGTGCTCAGGTGGCTGAATAAAAATACAATTATCTGACATGACAAGCAGCAGCTAGCTTGAATCCTAAATGAAATGTCAGTCAAAACAAATGACAATGTTATGAAGAGATAGTACCCTCGTTATGACTAAGGTTTGAACTGAATTTTCGTCATGAAAAGTTAGATAGATAGATAGATAGATACAGGACTTTCAGGACTTTCAGGACTTTCAGGACTCAAAAGGGGACCTTTACAATCCTGGTACTCAGGTGGGCAAAATCCTCTTGCAGGTAGTGAGGGTGATCCCTCAGATGCTACCAGGATGAAGGAAGCACAAGGGCTTAATGAAATTTTCAGCTTCTGTTTAGATCAAAGATAATATTTGATGTGGTTCAATCTTTATTCTTGTAATTCCTGTTCTTCTGGATGTGATATAATGCTTGTTCAGCAGTCACATAATGTTATACAGGTGTGGGCTGTGTTAGAACCTTGCTTAAATGTTTAATGTTGTGCAGGATTCTTGTGTTGGTTCTTCCAAAATAGATACTTGACTTAGTGCAATTTATTTTTACACTGCTAGAACTTGCAAGATTTTCACTATTGCCATTATCACAGCAACCTTCCAGTGTTAAATATAGCATCGTGTATCTACAGAGTTTTTTCAAATGTTTTCAGCAACTTTTTATTATTTTCTGATGCAACATCATTGGGTCACTTTACATTTGTTAGGTAAATGTGGAACAGACCTGAAACAAATATTGAGATTGTTGTGTCTTACCTCCCATCCATAAAAGCAAATGTGGCTGAGCAACAGGCAATCAGGACTGATTGCTTTTCCCAGCAGGCTTGGGAACCCCGTGGTGGCCACGTGTGTCTCTGGGTCTTAAAATTATTATCTACAAACTAGGCATGTAATAAATCTTCATATAACTTCCAGAGCTGATTACTATTGTAATCAGGAAGAACTCTTCCTCTAGCATTATAGTCATAGTGTTTTCTGTTGTTGCTAGAATTTAAATTGTATTTCCATTGCTGCTAGAAAAAGGATTCCAGCTTTAACACGCAGTAGGTTGAGGCACTAAAACTCTCTCTGGTGTGGGCTGGAAGCAATTCCAGACAAGGTCTTCATGTGAATGTTAGCCATCATAAGGTGCTCAAAGACTGTGGAAGTTGAGAGGTATTCAGGGTGGAGAAATAAAATTAATAAACTGATTAATGACAAAAGATGTTTTGGTTTCAGCTATCCAGTGCAATAGGTTTCAGGGAACAGGGTTTTGGTTTATACTGCGGGATCACAGTGGTACTTGATAGAGCTTGTGCTCTCTTGGAAACTTTTCCCTACCTGTGTTCTACCCTAAAAAATCTTAATGGAAAATTCAGTTTTGCAGGCTGGAGCCACCCAGGAGCTTCTTTAGAATTACTAGCTGCATGTGTTTTGGAGCCAAACATTTCAAATTATTTTCTCCCTCTTAAACAACCTAGCATTAATTGCCATACTTGCTGGCCACAGCCACTCTCTCACCTTTTTTTTTTTTTTTCCCCTGTACCCAAAACAGCACTGCTGAAAGGTGCATGCAGCCTTTCCTATCCCACCTAATCAGGAGTGATTCTACCTTCTTTTGACATCATTGTCACCATCAGCAGTGGTGGTGACATTTTTTGGAGGTGTGCCCTGTGATTAGGCCCATTTGGATCCATTAGCCAGGTTTAAGGCATTGTACAGCCTACTCCCCTTCTTAGATTCCCTTGTTACACATTATCCATCTGGCTTGGTAGAAGCTGCCTCCCAACAGTTTTTACAACTATGCCAAATTTTGGTTCCCATGGAAACTGTTTTAAGAGTGCTTTAAAATTTGAGAGGCGTATCATTTGCTATCTAGAATGGGTCATATTTCCATTTTCTTTGGTCTTTATATTTTCTTTCTTTTTATTACTGGTTAGTGTTGCCACTTGTCCTGAACAAGAGGAAAGTCATGAGTTTTGGACATCAGTCTTGTGTCTCAATTTCTGCATTTTATGTTGTGAAGAACAACCCTTAAAGGGTTTATGGTTTCTTCCTTGCTGCCTCTTAAAAGATGCAATAAAATTGCACACATTAATAGAAGGTAGAAGAGCAACAACTTCAAAAATGTGTAGTTTTACATTCTTTAAAGCGGATTTTGGAAACCATTAAAAATGCTTTTGCCATCCATGATTTGATAGCTTTATTACATATGAAAGGACTTGTTGTGATGGCATCTCAAAGTCTCTGCAGTGTCTATGCGTGTACAGAGCTTGCAGGCCCATGCACAAAAAGGTTTTCAAAGCTTTTCAGCTTTGAAAGGTGTTACCTACCGATTCCATAGAAGAAATAAATCTTTGTTTTCCATTCACAGGAAACCTCTCTGCTGCATTTGTTAAATAGTTTCCAGAAAGAGTTTAAATGCCACAGTAGCTGAGGTCTCCTCAACCATTGCACTAACCAGTGCATTACTTAATAATCCCATCCTAAATTCCTCTCACATAGCCACAGGCTTGGGACTAAAGAGCAGAGAAAAACATACAAATTTCAAAGATGTCTTTCAGTCATGAAGAGAGCAAAGGTCTTGAGTATTTCTGCATTTACATGTTGCCATAAAATGCTATTTTTAGTATGCCATAAAAATGTCATGTGTCTTCTACTGTCTGTTGACACATCTGTGAATTATTTACATATATGCAAGCTTCAGAGAAGATTCTATGAGGATTGGGAGGGCAGAGGTACTGTCATGACAGTATCTCTATTCAGACTTATTATTAAAAGGATTTAGGATGTGATATCTTTCCTAACAAACGTAAAAAATGCTGCTCACTGCTAAAACAAAGGTTTGCTCAATGTGCTTAGTGGGCAGAGTACTAATTTTTAGACCATTGTTGTTTCCAGAACCTTAGTTCTTCCCATAGAATCCTTCCTTCAGAAAAGCACTTAATCAAGGAGTTGGATTAGAGCCCAATTAAAAGGTGCTATGGGGTTTATGTGTGTGCTTAAATATTTTCCTGAGCAGTGATGAACTCAAGAATCATAAAGCTTTTGCTAAAGCTCCAATTGTTTGAGCAATCTGTTCTATGTACTGCTTTTCATTAAGGATGCAACATGGGAAATCATAGGTATATTGGCTTTGTAAAGGTTTCAAAAGCTGATTTAGGCTTTGCTTTAGCTTGAAAAAGACAAAACAAAGCACTTTTCTCTTTCTTTTTCCTTTTTTTTTTCTTCCTGTAGCATCTTCTAATAGGAACTGAGGTTTTCCTTCCCTTCTTTCTTGCATGGTTGCTTTTACAGTGAAATTTCTCCTCTCCTCTGTTCTGGTCTTCTGCCATAAAAAGGCTGAGAAACCTTCCTGTTGTAAACCTCATTTAATGGAGAGATTCAGAGACCAGCCTCACTGTAGTTACATTTCCCCTCAAGCCAGTTGTGTTTAACTCCCTCTTCTAAAAGATCAGAATTTAAATATGCCTTACCCTTGGCTCTTTATTGAGAGTCTTATCCCTGAAATAAATGAGAATAAAAATGGAGAGATATTCTATTGTTTACCATGAGGTACCAATAGAAAGGTATAAGACAGTGAAGATGTAAGCTTAAAATGGAGTTTGCATATTGAAGTAGAGTGTCTCTCAACTCAAACAGAAATAATTTGTACCAGGATTTCCCAAGTCTTCAAATTAGTGCATCAAACTAAAGGTCAACAACTGCTATTTAATCTGTTAGGAAGTCAGGCTCTGATATAAATCTGAAGGGCAACAAAATGTATATAATTATTAACCTTTAAAAAATTTGTGTAAAAAGAGAGAAAAAATAATTATTCCAATGATGCCTAAGACAGCCACCTAAAAACAGGGACTAGACAAGAATAAGGGAACAAAGGTAGGTATTGATTTGAAGGGCCTTCAGAGGTGCACCCTGGGCAGTCAAAAGGCTACACCCAAGATGGGCCCCAGGTCACAAGTTCTTCCCACTTTCATAAGTTTGGTCCAGTTGCATATCAGGGTTTATTGTCCTGTTACAACCTCATTCATGATGTAATTACCCCAAGTCTGCCCCCCTTCAGAGGCTTTAATTTACACATTTTGGGGCCTGGTGTCCTTGATGTGGAAACCTAGAGAGGGTTGTTTTGTCTAAACAGCATGAGAGAACAGCAGCTAACAGGACACAAGAAACTTCAGTTACACACTGGGCAGTGCAGGGTTTGAAAAATATGGACGTTAAAACCTAAGGCATCACCAACAACCCCTGAGTAAAATTAGGGGTTTTCATGCCCACCACAAAATGTTAAGAATGCTTAAGTCTGAGAAGAATGTAAAATCAGACATTTTTCATCACATATGGAAACAGGGACAAAAATTATGTGAACTGTTTATTGGACAACTGCTTTACACCCCTTGGGGAAAAAAAAAAACATTAACTTCATGGAGCTTTAAATATATCTAATTAACAGAATGAGACAGGAACTCTTAAATAACAGGTGCAAACAATTAAGTAATCACTCAGGCTGTTGTGAAAGATAAGATTTAAATAAGACCTAGCCTGACTCTTTGCAGTTTTGTTGAGGAAAAGAGCAAGAAAGAGATGGATCCTTAGAAATGCAATGTCCTTTTTAAATGGGACAGGGGAACGTGTCAGCACCCTTGTTATCTCAAGGAATGGGTGCAGGGCAGGAGAGGACTCGGGGTCCAAGGGGGGTCCCAGATGCACAGATGAACTTCTGCTCTTTTCCTACCATGCCATATAGTCATTCCAAGCATGTCCTATATGCCTGTTTGAGTTTAGGGGGAATAACTAAAAAATAATTTCTCAATAAAAGTACAGGAAGAACAAGTGTGGGAAGAAAAGTTCAGCTGGTGAACCCCAGTCATGAGTCAAGATTTGTTACACAGCCTGGTGGGCATTGCTGGGGGGTATCATCTCTGAGCTGTTCATGTGGGAAGTGCCCAGGAGCAGGGAGCAACATCTAAATGAAAAAGTTAATTGATGGACTTTTTATATGGCAAAACCCCAGAGCATACATCTGAAAAGAGCTGTAAACCTTTTATTCTAAATTTAAATTGCAGTTTACAGGCTTTGCAGTCCCTTTCCTATGCTGCAGAGGTATCTGCTTTAAAAGAAATATTAAAAGATGCAAAAATGTAATAAAACCACTTCATATGAGAATAGTTGAGAAGTTCTTGGTAATATACAAATGCACAGGGAGATCATCCAAGTGTGAAAATTAAATTAGGAATAAAATCTGGGGGAAGGAGGAGTAGTTCCAGCTAAGGTTAAGCTGGAAAAGATTCTTCAGAGTAAAATGGGGAATGTATTGTAATCACTAAGACCTGGTTGGGTGCATTGGTGGGGGAGAGAAAGAACAAAATTACAGTGAATTTTTAGTAAAAAAAATATCTCCAGGAACCTTCCTTTCAGAACTGACTGCTGTCTTCATGAGGTCATGTCCTCCTGTGCTGTTTTGATGCAGTAAGCAATGCCCAGCACATGGGATTATTCATCCTGTACAGCACAAGTCCTCTGACTGCATATGCAGACACACTCCTTTGTGTTCCACTGTTACAAAAGCAAAATTGAACATATAAGAACAGCATGAATGTATAGGGCCCATAGCTGGGTCAGCCTTGTGGAAAGGGTGTTCTGAGCAGCCCCCGTGAGAGATGCCTCTTTGTGGTGCATGAGCCATATGGGTCCTGACTGTGCTCCAGCTTCGGTGGCAATCCCTAGATTTTCCAAGCAGCAGAAGTCTCTGACCTGATTCAGGCCCTGCTTGTAGGAGTCAAAGGGGTTCCTGAGTTATCAGTACATGAGCAGGGATGCCATAGTTGTGCGTGGTTGCTTACCATCTTTTAGCAGAAAAAAAAGTTCAATTTTCCCTAAAATGATCAGTTGTTCCATCTCAGCTGTGTGCTGTATTATGGAAAGGGAAGTAGGTTATTGGGAAATGAAAACCTCTTCCCTACCCGTGGGCATTGTACAAACCAGTTCTCTTCTGGTTCTCTGCAGTGCAGCAGATGTGTAATGTGACTTTCTGCAATGAAGACAAATCTGACTGTTCTTGAGCCCTCTTCCTTGACTTTTGGAAAGTGAGGGCTGATTTCCACACTCAGCCTCCTCCTTTCTATATTGGCCCTGACAGGATCCTGATGCAAAATCAGCCCTCTACCCTTGGAGCAGGAGTGGTGATTGTGGCAGTGGAGTGGAAGGCAGAAGGTGAAGGAACCTGGCAGGATTCTCTGTGCCAAGAGATTAGGAGAATAAATCACTAAAGCTAACACTGCTGGACATGTTGAGTATTTGCTATCAGGGTTCACACCCCAAGCCTGAAAATCCTTGCCAACCCACCTTATCCTGCAGTAGCACGGACTGGACATTTAAATACATGTAATTCTTTGAAGGATCAGAGCCTTAATTCCCAACAGCTACAACCACTGCCAGGGGAAACAGTGCAGTAGTCAGAGATTAAGATTCAGAAGGTGGCATGCCAGCAAGGGAAGAAAAATAAAGGCATTCAGAGCCACTTAAAATGGCTTCTCCTTCCATTTGAAGCATGTTCATCCTGTTTGTGCTTGGAGGTATTTTAAAAAAATGCAAATCTGGCCAGAGATCTGGATTCCAATATGTACAAGATATGAATCAGAGCTTTAACCCATTCCTGGAGTAAAACTGCTATAAATATGACAGCGTATTTACCTCCCAAACATTTTTTTTCTTCATTTAGGCATATTTAGTGTAATTATCATAGTTATAGCAATTAAAGAATAGGAGGTTTTCTCATTTAAAATACCGTTTCCTTTAGTGATGGTCATAAGCACGATTTAGGAGCAAATGCTGGGAAATATTGTTAGTCTATAGAAAAAGAATGCATTATCATACTGCAATTACATAATCATGAGTGCAAGTGCATGACAAATGGCTTGGAATAAATTCTGGGTAGAAACCTCTTCCAAATAAGAAATAACCACTCATAAGTAGCATAGCTGATTGCTTATATGCCCTACCAATCCCTATGGAATAGATGCATAGGAAAGAATTAAGTAGTTGCATCAGCTGCTCTGAATTCAGAAAATGAAAAGGCAAACTTAAAATGAGATAGAAGATAAAAACTGAAGTGCCATGAAACCACAAAAATATATGTCCATAGTATATTGTTTTCCTGAATTGACTGTGGCATAACTGCCCCCTTAGGGTGCTGATGGATTTAGCAAAGTTGAAACTACGTAACTTGCTTTTGTTGAAAAACTTGCTATGTTAGGATATGAAAATGTATTAAATTTAAAGAAATAAAGTAACATATCCTTTTTTTTTTTTTTTGTGCCAAAGAAAGACTTTTCTGGATAGTTTTTCAGTGGGCTACAACCAGAGGAGTTGCATATATGAGTTTCAAATTTTTGTTTACAGAGACAGTTACCAAAAACCCCAAAGAAAAGTGCCCAACTTGTCACTCCTGCCTCAGGTATGACAGTTAAGAAAGTAGAAGTGTCTTTTTCCCTTAATCCCTCTATGTACCTGGTCAGACAGCTTTTTCCTCGGGATGGTGGGTGATGGCAAGCAGAACAGGGCAAAGGGATGCCTTAGATATGGAAACATTTAGAATGAACAGCTTCATTTCCAGGCATCAGCTTCCCACAGTGCTCGAGTAGGGAGGTCTGATTGTAATGATAGGAATGGAAGAAACATCAGACTCCTGTCCAGAGCAAAATACTGATCTCAGGTGAGCATCCAGTCCATGGAATCTCCTATGGCAACTGGGCAATGCTAGTAATGGCCATTTCCCAGAAAGCAATACAGACTCATGCCAAGATTCAGCCTTGGACTGTCTCCCTGTGGGGCCAGCCAATTTTTCCACCTGGTCACCACATGGTAGCACTGGAACTGACTGAAGAAGCTTATAGGAGTCAGCTACCCACAGAAGATTGTCACATGTGTTTTGTTAAATTCAGTTCTTAAACCCATAAGCCCTCCTATAGCCCTCTCTAGGAACTGGGAAGTGTTTGATTGGCTTCCTTGTAAATCACTTGTCCAAGCTGAAAGAATTACAGATGAACATGAGCAGAGGAAAAAATTATCCACTCTTTCTTTTATTTGCCTTTTGTAATATTGGCTAAAGGAATTTTGTGTACAACATTGAGACTTGTAGCTTACTTGGGTCTATAAAAATATATATGCAAAGGAGAGAGCTGTGCAAAACTCTAAGGTGATTCTGAATTCCCCCTAACTTTGATTTCAGCACAATGACTTTCAAGGACACTGAATTCTGACGACTTTGGAGATTGCATGAGCATAAAATCACAATGCAAAACCAATTTGACTACTGAGTCTCACCTGGATTAATTTCAGAACCTTATGAAATAGCAAATTTAGCATGTTTTGACAGCCAGGGTTGTAAAACGAGCAAGATTTAATTGTAACTGGATATTAGGTTGAAATTCCTGTAAAATCAAGACTGAACGGGAGGTGTTTTTATGTGGTTTCATATATTATTGCCCTCATGGTGGATTTTTATTACTGATGTCAGAATACTTTAGGACACTTCATGTTTTCAAATGAGGTCAGTAGACAGAACATACTGGCACAGTCTAGGAATAGTGCTTTCAGAATAAATGTCCTGATTCATATTGTTTATTGTTATTATATTCATTATTGTTATTGAAAGATAGAGTGACACTAAAGTCAGATATTGTATAGCTCTATTCTTTGATATTTTGAAGCCTGGGAAGAGGCTGGAAGAGAATAAGCAGAGGCAGTGGTGAGGTTTTTATCCTTATTTTCCTGCTGTTGGGTGACGTTGACTTCAGAGGTGTTGTTCAAGAGAATGTTTGTATTTTCAAACAAGAGAGGCTGTGTCTCTGACATCATTGCCACTGAAAGCCAGTCAGTTATACAGCACTTCTTTACAAGCCCTTAAAGAGTGAAAATTTCCTCTCTGAAATTTAGGTGAGAGCTTGATTTATACATCAGATAGCAAAAAAAAAAAAAAATATTAACCTTTCATTGTCTTTATTCTGCCCCAAGCTGTGTTTGATTTAATTGATTGCCTCATTGCATGTTCTGTGAGTAGCTGGAAGTCTCTTGCTCCTGTACCCAGCTGAAGGAAAGAATTTAAGCCTACATTTGTCAGACAAGCCTACCAGTGCTTGTTTGAGCCTCTTGTGTACAACTCACATCAGCTAAGATAATCTCTCTAATGTGATGGAAATTACTTCACCTGACAAAATCTGCTTTTGGCAAGGTTACCAGAATGAAAAGTGGCTGACTGTGAAAATATGAATAGGAGTTGAAGCCATATGTCTCCAAATAGTTTAGGGAACTCACACTGTAAAAAATGAAAAGGATGGATTGAATGAGGGACCAGGAAGATGGAGCCAGGCAATTTTGGGTCAGCACTGTGCTGATTTCAGGGCTAGTCTCATACCAAAATGTTCATCTGGAAGCAATACCTGCCTGATTTCAAGCACTGTGCTTTCCCCCAGCACTCAGGAGTCCAGAACTCAATGGAAGTGTGTGGTTCTTTGATGTAGCAGCACCAACAGAGCAGGTCAAAACCAGTACAACTGTGGAAAGCTGGCTCTAGCTGTTCTAAAAGCAGTTTGTGAATGCTGGCTGTTCTCACAATTAAAAAAATTAAAAATGGAAGGAACAAGAATAAAAATGGCTTAGTGCTTCAGACTTCAACGTACAAAATTCTATCTAAACGCCAAGTGCAGCCCTATTGAGATGCAAATACTGGACCTGGGAAAAATGAGGAACCTTCTGCTTGCTCCAAGGACTGCACAGACCACTTTAGTCCATAATGCTCTCTGGGAAAGCTTTGATAATAATATGAATCATATAATTAAAGACTACTTTTGGTTGGAAGGGACCTTAAAAGTCATCTAGACCAATTCCTCTGCCTTGAACATGATGGTATAATTTGTCTGTTGTTCACTGCTGAACCCCAGAAAGTCTAGGGCACGAGCTACTCCTGCTCATAGTACCTTACAGCTGTCCCAGAATATGCAATATTCAAAGTTCCATGTGGCAAGAGAAAAGAAGTAGGGAATTTATTTTTCCCCTTCTGGAATGATTGGGAGAAGCCCAGGGCTTATTGAATTCCTTTTGTTCTGCAGTTGTACTGTCCATCAGCAGCTTGATCTTGCTCCAGTGGAGGACAAGGGAATTTTTATTTTGCTTGTGATGGAGACTAGTCAAGTTCCATAAGACAGTTCATGTCTGCATTTGTTGGGATATATTATTTCTATTTATACTTGAGAAGGCAACATATGTTATGACATTGTAATGGTTTGATGCATGGGGGAATGTACAGCTCAATACTTGGCTCTGCAAATCCCATTTGTTCAATCTCTTGACATTGGATAAGTAATTATTCCATGATCTAACTCTCAAGTAAGGATGTGAATCAGGAGAATCACAGATTGTACGTATTTGTATGTACTTGATGTTGACCTACTTCTTCTAATAAGGACGTTGTATTTTCAGCTTGCTTGCACTTTTGTTGAAAAGTTCAAAGGTTAAAAGTATATGGAAAAATGAAGGTTAGAGCACTGACCTTGAGTAGAGAGAAAGGAAACCTGCATCCTTACTGATTGTTAATGTAATAGTGACGTTTTCTGTTGGCACTTGTTAAAAACAAAGCCAATAAACCCTCTCTTCCCCAAAAGTGCAGAGTGCATAATTCCTAGTATTTATATTCGATACCTGAAACCTCTAAGTTCCCTTATTAACATGATGAATTAAATGAATAATAGATATTTTTTTAAGTCTTCTATAGCTACAGGTCACCTACACGGGGGGTTCTGGGTCTTATTTTGCAGAAAATTTTTGATATAGCTCTACCAAAAGCACCTCTTTTACTGTCCAGTTTTCTGGACTTGTTCCTGAAACACTTGCATGATTTTTCCAATGAGATGCTGAGAACTCCCTGATTCTCTGAGTGTACTTGAATGTAACATAAATTGGTTACACTTATCACATATTAGGAATTGTGTTGTGTTTTGTAGATCTAGGCCAATAACTGTGCTAATATTATCTATTAATCATTCTGCAGCTCCAAGGTACATCCAGAGAAGACCAGAGCTTTTTTCCTGCTACATGCTGCAAAAGTTTAGTGAAAACTGAGCAAATTTGATTTTTTAAAGCACAAACAGCATTTAGCAGTTGCCTTCTTGTGGATGCACCGTGTTTTAAACTGCAAAAGAATACATTTTCAAGTATTTTAATGCTGTTTTATTATTTCCTATTCCTATATCTGTCTCTGCAGGGCTTTTTTATCTTTTTGCTGTCTGATGCAATAAGTACTGTTTCATTTTAAAGGTGACACTAGCAGGATCATAAGTATTAGTATTTTTCTGAAGTAGTGCTATTGGGTGCTAATTTTTGTTTGCTTACCAAATAGATGGAGACTGGCATATTTTGTGCATTCAGCCTCTGTTTTTACTTTGATCCTGAGACTCAGTACTGCTCAGGAGTCTTATCTTCCTTGTTACTCTGTTGTTTCTTGCACTGAACGGATTTTCAGGTTGTAGAAGCAGAGGCAAGGAAAGATGGTGTTGAACATGTGACAGAGCATCTGTCATTCTTTTCAGTTCTGCTTCTGTCCTCTTCTATAGAGTAAAATTTTGTGACAAATACACAGGATCAGTAAAAAACACACGTAAAAATACATATTTTTGTTGTTTTTCCTTTCAAGGATGAAGTACAAATGAAGCTGATGTGACATCATTATCTGAATTTCAGTCTGGGCAATCAACATTTTTGTCAAATGCTTACACTGGATTGAAATTGAAGTATCATTTGCCATACAAAGGCATGAAAGAATGCGTATTTTTGTAATGGAACTGCAAAGTAGGTGTGAATCAAAGGGACTTCATAGCATTATATTTCTGTTTGATAGTGCTACAGCAGCAAACATAGTAAAACCAGCAGATGGATATAACTATCAGTCTGATTTTCTGAGGTTGTAATCTTGAGAAATTAAACCATCAAACAAAGAGAAATTTTCCATGAGATTTCTGTATATCTATAAACAGCTCTTAAATTACCCCAATTAACAGTTAGATCAGGGATTTAGTGCAACAGAAATATCCAGATCAAAGTAATGCACTCTAACCTAGATGAAACATCTGAATAATAGTGGGGAGCTGTGCATGCTTATGCAGCATCTACCTTGTCTGTTCACTTGTTAAACAAATTTAAATTCAGATTTCTTATTGCTGTACTTGGAATAGCAGGGATGTGGTTTTTATTTCTTTATTTTTATGTTAAGAAGGATCATTACAAAGCCCTAATGTTTCTTGAGCATGCAGAAAACACCACTATCACCTTTGCAACTCTGAAAGGTACAGCCCTGTTCACTGTAAGGGACTAAGCCCTTGAAGTGTGCACGAAACAATGCTGTAGCCCTGTGAGCTGTCAGGGAGGGAGGGAGGGAGCCGTGGTGCTTTGCTGAGCGTTTGCTGTCTCCCCATCTGTGGCATCCATCCCTGGGAGCAGAGGCTGCTCTCTTTCAGGTGAGGCAGGGAAGGGGACTTGGCCACCTGCCTTAGCTGACACAGCACAATTAGCCCAGCTAATGAACTGTTGCAGGATGACAAACTCGATATGGAATGGCCACAGCAATTTCTGAGGCTTTTCCAGCAGGCTGATTTCTAAAAGATCCTGGCTTTTGGTACGTTCCTTGGCCATGGCAATGAGATCTCCTGGCCAGACACTGATACCTGTCCTATATAATGTGTCAGTCAACACTTCTGTGCTGGTGAAAGCAACGCCCTGCTCGCAGGGCCAGGTTAGAGTTTAAACATCACAGCATCCTCTGAGTGCTGCAGGGGCTGGCAGCTCCCTGCTGGCTCTGACACCAGTGGCCAAAGGAGAGCAGGGCGTGCCACTGCTCTCCAGCTGCCAGCAGAGCCCAGGCATCACCGTGGCCAAGCAAATCCGGGGTCAGGAAGGGCTCCTAGGAATGATGTGCAGCCTCACTTGCTGAGACTGAGGGGGCCATGGATGTGTCTTACAGATGTCTGAGCAGAATGTGATGCCCTAATGTTGTGCTGATGTGTAGGAAAGCCTTACTGCTCGTGTCACAGGGATCTCAGGCTCAGCTGTTCGAAAAGGATTTTGAGAAAAGAGTATCTCTGATTGAGAGAAGAAAATATAACACATTCTTCCAGCTGAAATTCCTACTAATCAAAATAAGAACAGTTGTACTGATTAGAAAAATGCGTCAATATATTCCATTTTAATCTTTATTTTAATAACATACTAAGCAAAGGTTAGATTGTGATTTGCTTTGAATACAGAATTCGGAACTAAAGTCTCTTTATGTAGGAATAAAAAGTATGTTTTGCCAGAGGTTTGGGGTTTTGGCCTCCTCTCTTTGGGTAGCCATTTTTAAGCAAATAGACTGAATGTAAGTGCTGAGAAATATTAATGGCATATGCAGACATTTTAAAGAAATAAAAATCAAATCATCCTTTGAAAATTCCACTGTGAAATCAGTGGAGAATAATAAATAAGAGTTAATCTGGCCCAGTGAATTCTCAAGTAATAAGTATTCAAAAAGAATATCCTAATAAACTTAAGTTAAATAGATCTTGGCACAAAATTAATTTTTAATTTCCCAATAAATTTTATAATATTCTTTGTCCTGAATTGGAATGAACAATTAAAAAATAAATTTTTTACCAAATAATTTTAAACTATTGAGGGGAATCAATTAAAATATTCTTACATGATAAGAACAAAATATTTAATTATGTTTCTTTCTTTTCACGACTCTTGTTCCTTTAAAAAAGTAGTTTGTGTGCAAATAATTCAAAAGGAAAAATGAAAATGTAGGTTTTAAAATACTCCTTTTATCTTCTGAATACAATTTCAACAGGATTAACATTAAAATTTTAATATATATTTTGTTAAAATAACAACCTTTTTGATCAGATATTTTTTAAGCTGTTAGAGATTTAGATCCTGGATTTTATTGTATAGAAACCAACCAGGTCTGAGCTCTATTTTAGGGCTTTTATTTTTGTTTATAGAATCTGTCAAAAAAATTGACCATAAACTCACATCTTTTTTTGAAACATAATTATTTTAGGAACGTTGACCTCTGAGATAATGGGCCAAGTTTTCAGCTGATGTCAACTCATGTCACTTCACAAAAGACAAAACCTCTGACCTGGGGTTGATTAGGGCTTGGTATCCTGGAATTTCAAATAAATGTTAGCAGGTTTTCTGATGAAACCTCCTTATTCCTTGAGAGCTGGTTGTAATTCACATAAATATACGCTCTGTCAAAAAATCTGATCTGGCACAGAAGGGTGGTTACAGTAATAAATGTCACAGGCTTCATTTTCTGTGCCAAAGGAGTGGTGCAATCAATGCTGCTGCAGAACATCCCAGCCCATGGTCCAGGGAGCCCCTGCCTGTGGTCTGGGGAGAGCCAGCAGGACACAGGGAGCTGGCTCTCCTGCTGTCAGGCTGACAAAGGACATTAAAACATAAGTAAAATAAATTACTCCACTTCTGCTTCTAAGCAGCTGCTGCAGTTGTCACAGGCTCATTATGCAGTCGCATACAGGAGGAAAATATCCAGGAGCTTGTGTGTCAGCGTTGCTGGCTGGAAAATGTGAGGAATTCTGTGCTTTCAGGCCACCTTTGTTTATGCTGATGAGATTTCTCTTTCTAACACTGGAATCCTACACTGAAATTTCTGTATTCCTCATAGGTAACTCAAGCTTCTTAATAAGCTCATTGCAGAATCAGACTGTGAGAGGCTTCATTTATAAATGAGCATGTTTTTCCCCTGTAGAAGACTTTGTCAGCAGTTTTAAGGGTGCCTATAAACACAAAATGGATCTTTGCCTAATGAGTTACCTTCCTCCTTGTCCTTTGTTTTCTGCATTGACTATCTAACTTTTAAAGAAGTTGTTTCCACCATTGGGTGAATATTTGTCATATCAGAATGATACACCATCCAACAGATATCTGAAATTTGTTATTGCTAAAGCTGATGTTGCCAGTGTTTACTTTTGAGAGGTTTGCCCCACTTTTACTGCCCTGACTGATGCCCGGGAAAGAAAAAGAGGTAGGGTGAATAAAATAAAAAAAACCCTTTAATAGAAAATATGAGTATTCATGGACCTCCCATCACCAGTCTCAGTACCAAGAAAAGATGAGTGTTCAAGTGTAGACTTTTGAGTTTCCAGTGGTTGCTAAACAAAGATTATCATCAGTGGAGCTCTGTTCTCAGTATCTGCAGTTTCCATATCCAGATGTGGGCAGAGCCAATTGTTTCCATTATATCCACTTCTTCCATATTGAAGAACTTGACATTATCTTCTGCATTTGCATCTTCCCTGCTGTTGTTAGCAGGGTTCTCTGAGCACTGGATGCTGTGAATCATTAGCTGACCTACTTCTTATCAGCTTTTATCTGGTGCCTTCTGGCTTCTGTAAAATATGAGCTTTCCTCTATGTGTGCCTCTCTGTCTGCTTAGTTTTCAAAGATGTTTCCTCCAAAACAGTGGGAACCAGAGGGACAACAACATCAAAGTCAGCATATATTTCTTCTTTGTTTTTCCATTTGCTCTTGCCCTTAGGTAGTGTTTTGAAATGAGTAGTTGATAATTGTAAGAGATGTTATAAGGAAAATATCATCAGGTAAGGTACTTGGGAAATGGAAGTACTTTGTGGTTTTATTACTGCCTTCATGGAAAGAACTGCCTGTACAGTGCTAGGGCTCAGGTTATGTTGACTCTGTAGTCTTAAGGCTGATGGATACTTAGGTAGAGGCCAGTCTTGATAAGTTGCTGATATCTGGAAAAGGTTCTGCTCTGCAATAAATAATTTTGTTGGTGTAGTCTGTTAATATTGTTAGTAAAGCTCAAAAGTGTCTCTGTCCAATGCTTCCCGTCACAAGAGCTTGCTATCAGCATTTCTTACCTTTTTTAAACTTGTCACTCAGTATGAAAATTGCATTGTCAGGTATCTGCCCAAGGCTGTATTTTTTCTGTGTCAACCAGAATGATTCAGCTATTTCAGGGAATAAATTTAGTAGAAAATATGTTTTCTCCTCCTTGAATATCTAGATTGAGAAAGGCTAGGACCTATATATTTAAGTAGGCACTAGAAACTTAGCTAAAGTGTTCCTCTGATGGTCTAGAAGTACCTTCTCCTGTCTTCATTAGAGAAAAAAATTGTTTAATTTCGGTGAATTATTACTCTAGTAGGGAAAATAAAATTGATACATACTAGTGTTTAAGTACACAACACAGACCTTGTTCCAGCCCAAGGAACCAGGAGCAGGGGACCTGGCTCCCCGGCTTTATGTAATGTGAAATGAGGTGTCAGTGGGAGAAAATAATGGAGAGAGACTTGGTTATGTGGAAGATAGTAAAGCTGGAAGCTAGTGAGAGAGAAAATTGTACCTAGAAACCACAGATCAGACAGGCAATAGCTGGATAGAGAAACTAGAATGCAATAAGGCAGGAAGCTGAGAATGGAGAAAAGGGAGTGGAAAACCCAGAGTTTAAGCATGAATTATGAGGAATCTGATCACAAACTTCAGGATAATTCACATTGAGTTGTTTTGATGCTGGATCTAGATCCTGGCACTCAGCTACGTCTTGTGTCGCACTTCACATCCCCGGCGTAGCAACTTCCATGCTTGGTTACTCCTTGGCCACCTTTCCCTGGCAGCAGTTTCTGCCAAATGCAGTCTCTTGTGACATCTGTGCTCTGGCAGGGAGCTGAGCTGTCACAGCTGAGTCCCTGCCCTCCTGGAAAGCCAGGCTGCCCCCGTGTCCCCTGCTGCTCCAGGGAGAGGGGAGGGCAGTGGCCCCGGCAGCTGCAGCCCGTCCCCATCTGCGCTGCCCGGCCTCCAGAGGCTCCAGCCTGGCCTGAGCCAGGGCAGGAGAAAGGAGAGAAGCCTTTGTGCTTAATTGAGCAATGCTCACTCCTGAGCAGCCTCATCTGCTCTGGGGAAAAGGCTTGGCAGAAGCCTCCAGCAGGCTGGATGCGATGTCCCAGGCCACCCTACGCTAGATCTCTTTAGACTTTATTTACTGTGCCTTGCTCAAACCTTAAAGTGAATCCAGGAGCCTTCATGTCCTCATGGGCTTTTCTTTGGCCCTCAGCACTGTTGTTTCTGAATAACCAAGCAAAAGAAAGTCAAAATGAGGTTATGCTGGCCACTTTGGGGACAGCATTTCCTAACTCATGTGTGCTTGACCTTATAACCCCAATGCCCTCTCAACATAGAGGGTTTTTCTGTGTTCTGTGCCTAGAGCTAAAGTGGGCTTATATTGATAAATCTCCATAAGAACAGGGAACTGAGTTTAGAGAAGGCCTCTTGGGCCCTGTTTTTATAGTACATATGCTACTTACAAGAAGACACTGTTGACTGAACAAAAAGTTGCATGAAGTATATGATTATCTTGGGTATGTAATTAATATGACTGGAAACTTACTGCATAGTGATGAACAGTTATAGTTCCCTTACTGCAAATATTTTCTAAATGAATTTTTGTATTTTATCCATGAGCAGGATACTATGGTAAAAAAGTAATCAATTAATTCTCAATTTGTGTGAATTCAAATATGAATTAATCAAAGATTGGCATATCATAACTATAATACAAACATAAGTGGCATACACTTATATTTATATTATAATTATATATATATATATAAATATATATATGGATAGATATATTTATATTATAAAGGGGGTTTTTTTATTAGGGTTTTGGAGGGTTTTTATTATTGTTGTTACTTATATTTTTGGCTAAAGATTTCAGTGTAGATCTGTTACAGTTTGTGCTACTCTGGAGACAATCAGGGTTCTAAGAAACCAATCAACTATTTAGAAACTAGCACTCCTCTGCATCTCCATCTCAGAACTACGTCTGTCTACAAAGCAGTGGTGTATAATTAATTAAAATTTGATGATGTTTAAAACATCACTAGTTGCCAGAGAAACTTAATTCTTTCCCAGTAAGACTGATTCCATTAGAAGAGAAAAGATGAAGAACTTGGAGGCAGACATTCTCCCAAGCAGCTATGCTTCTGACAATTCAGTAACGAGATTTCTTCTCTATTAAAAGAAGAAAGAAGAACAAGGCAGGGAGGAAGGAAGAAGGAAACAGGCAGAGCAGCTGTATAAATAAAACTAACATTGGATTCAGGGGTGAGATTGCATCAATTCAGGCCAGCAGCTGCCTCCTCAGCTCACCCAGGGAATGTGGCACACGAGCACTGCTCTCACCTTTCTCCCTCCAGGTAGGGACACCCTGCTCTTTGCAGTCAGTGCTGGTTGCTCCTTGTGCATTGATAGATCCCCTGTGGCTGTTCTCATCTGGAAGTTTGCTGGGCTCCTAAATTCCATATTCCCTCCCTGGGTGCACATTATGTTTTAAGAAGACCCTGCAGAGTGTCACTACTGGGGGAGTGAAGGCACTGTCCTCACAGCTCAGCTCCTGGTATGGGAGCGTGACTTGACACTATTGCAGAGCTAACTGATCCAAAGGGAACCCTGACAAGCCTCATTTGGTATGGAAAAAAGAAAAATCATTGCAAGTCTGTCTTTAGGCAGTTTAGAAACGTGTATTCCAGAGGAGAGACAATGAAATGGGAGCCTAATTCTGTGTTTATTTGAGTACTCCACAGGTTCATAACAAACATTGATTAGCTCTTCTGGAAGTGATTTACCAAACATATGAATATTGATCTAGTATAGATATCCAACTGAGACAGAAAAAAACTCTCAAACAGCTTGAAGTTAGAAAGTGTATGTTTTATTCGGCGCCGGGCAGCTGCATGGAATAGCTTCCTAATGATCAGTGTCAAAGTATGAATGGTTACAGAGTCTATTTATCCACAAAAGTGATGAATATCCAAAATACAAATACATATTTATAACAATGACCCCTCCTATTCTCCGCTTCGTATGGAAATTATCTTTAATGTCATTAAGCATGTGTAGTATAGTTTTTAAATTGGGTCATTATTAACTGAGGAGTGGTCTTGAAGATGAATGAATAATATTCTTCCTTACTTGAACTTTCCACCCCTCTGGATTTTGACAATACAAATGGCCTCTTGGGGAACATCCAGTTTCTTCCTTATGACTTCTGAATAGTATCCAGATGGGAAAAATTAGCAATTGTTTTAAATTTCTTTAGATCTATCTATCTATCTATCAATGTGTTCTGATTCTCATTATAAACACAACTAAGCAAATATAGAAAGACAATTAATTATCTGCAACTTAAAAGCTCATTTCTAACTTAACTCTTATTAACTCTTAATTAGTCTCATGTGGACCTACTTCCTAAAATCTTAGAATCTTAATGTTTCCTTCAAAATCTTTATTTCAGAAGAATAAAAGGCATAAAATGTAAAACAGTCTTTCTAGAAGAGTTGAATTGAATTAATCTTGAATTAAGCCCAAGATGAAAAATAGTCTTCAAAATGCTGCAGTAAGACTCATGGAAATGGCACAGGGAGAAACTTTTTTGCTGCAAAAGAGAAAAGTCTTGTAAGTCTCTTACTTTAGCCTAAATTAGTTTATTAAAAGGTTTCCTTTAGTTATATTGTTATTTAAATTAGGCTTTTCATTTGTAAGATATGTCCTGTCACTGAATCTCAGGGCATTGCCTGCATTAATGAAGTCTCAAGACTGCCTTAAAACCGGTGTTTTCTCTTTCAGTAGGGATCCCCTCTGGCTGAGTTTGTGCATGTTATAGCATAACTGAGCCCTAATTTTCGGGCACCACAGCAGCAGTGCTGTACTACAAACCATTGTCATCAATAGCACCCATAACTATGCTTTGTAAATCACTCTGAGATAAATAGTCTGGATTACTGTTTTAACATTGAAGAAAGGGAATTACCTTTATCTCAGACAAGGAAAAATGTAAAATTTACACCAATGAGTAGACTTTCATCCTGTGGAAATTGATGCTGACTGAGAGATTAGTAGAAGATGTGTTGATGTGGCAGAAATTTGGGAAATACCAGAAAAGAGATGCTGAAATACACTTAAACCCTAGGCCTGGGAAGCTTCACCAGCTATATGAAGCTTTTACTAATCTGAAATGCAGGTGAAGTAAATCATGGCTCTGACCCTGGCTGCCACCAAAGACTGGGAACTCATTGTTCTCATGAATGTCAGACTTCCCACTTCCCTTTTCTTCTGTTTCATCCTGTTGTCTTGTAGTTAACCCATATATTTTTTTGGTTTGGCACTTTATTCTTCTTCCACAAAACTATGTATTTTTATAGCATGTTGATCAAACATTTATAGCAAAGATCTACTTTTTAGTCTTACTAATACTTCATTCTTCATGTTCCTGAGGAAACAATAGTACAAAATCAGGTGGGAAAAAAATTTCAGTTGTTAGTTCTGAAATTTCCCTCCTCTTCCTGCATGATTCTTCTCTTTATGACCATTCCTAATTTCATCTGCTGTCACCATGTTCTCTTTTCTGTCACCCTGGAATTCATATAAACAGCTCATTTTATCACTGGCTCCCTTCCCTTAGCCAGTACAATACATTTACGATACATTTTTGACATATACTGATATATGTTGGTGTCCCATTTTTTACCATGATTGTCAGTCAAAGGAATGTCAAAGGGATAGCAAAATCACTAAAGAAAAAATCTCCCTAACTCAATGAAAGTTTCTTGGGATGCCCTAAGAGTGGCCAGAATGAGTGACCAGTTCTAGTTTTAAAGCCATGTGAGCATGCAGTTGTCCTCCAGTGATTTCAGATGAACCATTTACATGTGAAAAATTAAATTATGTTACTGTCACAAACTACTCTAATGTCTCAGAGCTGAACTCAATTAAGGAATAAGCAAGGTGAATGAGATGCACATGTGAAGGAGAAAGGACATGTCACTGCTGAGCTACTCCTTGAGAGATTTGACAATTGCTGTAATTCCCAAAAATACCTATTTTCTACCTGAGATCTTATTCAGAATGTGTGCCTATCCAATCTTACATCGGCTATTGTGCTAAAAGTTTCAATTCAATATGAAATCTTAAAATCAAGTAATTTCTTGAATGATCTTCTCTCTTTGTTGCTTGAGGCAAAGATGTGCATAAACTTAGAATGTGTGTTTTGGCTAATCTGATAAAAATTGTTGAAAGTCACTGAGGCTTTTCCCTTAATATTATCCATGTGCAGCAGAATTGAATGAATAACCTTACTACACACTTTGGAAAGACTAGAAATGGTGGAATCTGGCACTCTGAGTTTAATTCTGTATGAAAAATACAATGAGTTATTTTTTAATATTTTTAATCTCTGTGAAAAAAGATTGTTATTTATTAGCCAAATGTTAAATAAATATCAAAGTTATTAAAACTCTCTTTATAAAATTGCTGTTCCTAAAATATCAACACTTGAGAAATATCAAACTGTGAGACTCTGTATTTCAGCTCACCTGTAGATACAATTTCTTGTGTGATTTTAGAGTGGATACCATAGACTGCCTACAATAAGGAAACTTTGTGGTCTTTTCCAAAGCTCGCTTAGAAGGTGACTGGTGATGGTATCTGGGATGAAGGCTCTGCTCTGCTGCCCTACCTTGCCTGTTCAGTGAAGGGAAAGTTGCTAAGAGTGAGTCCTTGACCTGCATCCATGGCCTTGAAAACAAGAGGCAGTGGTAGCTCTACAGTTTGAACACACTAGAGGTACAAAGAAAATTAAATGTCAGTGATAAGAGCATAATTATCTTGTGAGGGAGTCACTTTGTCATGGGTTAGCCATGATTTTTGGGAAATAACAGGTTTATCTTACCCTCAGTGCTATGTACATTCTTTGTTAATGGCTGTGCCTTTCCCTAATACTGCACATGCCCACGTTGATGCATGTTCACACCTTGTTCTCTTGTAAAGTTAATAGACAATACGTAGCATTAAATGAACCTTTCTTGTTCCTTACTGCACTTTTGCTTAGGAAACAACCAAAAAATGAAATGTAATAGTTTTGGTGATTTCTCATAGGCTGCATCCAATGTTAAGATATCTATTATTAGAAGGAAAAAATATTTACTGAAAGAAAAGCTGACAAGAAAAAAAAATCAAATAACATCACTTGAAATGTGTGAGTTACTTGTAAAGCCTTACAATCTAAGATTATCCATTTCTATCATTAAACTTCTTTATAGTCCAGTGTGCAGAGCCCACCACCATGGATATTTACCCTTTGTTCTTGAAACAACTCACCTTGCATTCTAAAATAGTCACATTAGTTCTATTAAGATACCTTGGGTGGCTTAGCATAACATTGAACTGTTTCACTGCATGATTTTGTGAAATTAATGTCTATTGGGCTGAGAGAAATCATTGTGAAATAGAAACAAATATTTAAGTAGGTAAGGTAAAAAGAGAAATGCTGAAAAAGTAAAATTGGAAAACTTTTTTTTCATTCATGAAAGTAACTAGCTCATCTAATTTTAAACAGCTGAGATGCTTAAGGAAGAGTAACAATGCCTTCCAATTTGGGCACCTGGGCTAGAAATAATGTAATAAATGAACCTTAATATTATTGATAATCAATATAGCTTTGAGCAGCATGGTTCAGAAATAATCAGACCACTTATTTTCAATTAGATGTAATATGGAAAATATCATGAAAGAAGGAGGAAAATGTAATTAGGCAACCTGGGATACTTTGCTCATCTGTCATATTTTCAAACGGAATTATTACAGAATTACTTGGTTTTGTCCAATATGTGCTTTGAAGTCTATTATTTTGAGTGAGAAAATAATTCTCCTGGGTGGAGAGAAGTTTTAGAGAGCTGTCCATGCCAGTGTGGATTAGACAGGAGGTATACACTGATTAAAACCCTTTTGGGAGCTGTCCTTGCTTCACACAGTCTATGTATGGCTGATGTAATGGATCCCACCTTAGCCATCAAGGTTAGACTCCAGACAGGGATCAGAAACACAGGGATGTTCACTCTGTGGCTGCATTGCTCATCCTAGAAGCCCTAAAAGGGTAATCCAGTGCAGGACCTCCTGTACTACAGCTCCCTAGAATGCGGTACCCAGACCTTCACATGGCTGATGCAAGGATATGGGCACAGCCTGAGTTTTATTCTCAACAGGCAGCCCTATTACACACAGAAAGCAGACTTCCTTGGTGCTTCCTCTGGAGCAAATGCATGCTCTTTGATTTGAATGAAAAAGATTTAAAGGTATAAAGGTAAACATGAGGAGCTTTGGAGGGCTGGAATCCTCCCAGTGGATCAAGTTGAGGACTCTTCTCCGTCTTAAAAATCAGAAATAAGACATAAATGACCTCTTTATGTGATATTTGGGCACTGAAGCCCTGATTCTTGCAAGATGGAGTTACAGGGTTGTAACACTGGGTACTGGGATGATTTGAGGTTGTTTGGGCTTCCCCAGGGTTAGGAATAATTATCAAGTTCTGATGGGTTCCAAAGCAGTGCTCAGAGTCCTGCAGTTGTAGAGAGCCAAGCATTGAGAACAAGCAATACCCTTGGTTTTGTTAAGTAGTGCTGCACCTGAGAACTGGCTTAATTCTGGATGCATTTGATCTTATCTCCAGCATCTTCAAAGACAGTCAACCTTTTTTGACTTCTTACAGAGGAGAAAAGCCTCTGGATTCAGTTGGGCAGGTAAGCTGATGGCATTTTAAAACCTAGAGTGTTTCAAAAACCTAGTGTATTTCAAAACCTAGAGTGTTTAAAAAAAAAAAAAAGCCAAACAAACTTCTACTAGCAGCAACTTTTTTTGCTAAAAATACGAGCTCCCTGCAAAACAACTTTTCAAAGAACACTTCCTCTTGGTGTTTTCAGAGTGAGGTTGGACTAATGAGGTGTGGATAGTAGGGGGCCAATGTTTATGAGTGGATGACCCTTACATAAGCCATATAAAGTTTGGATAAATATTGGTAGATTCTCAGAAGTCACAAAACAAATGTGACCCAGTTCTGCAGTCTCTAATTCACTGAAACCAACAGCAGTTTCTCAAAAGTAAGGCTGAATGTAAAAACTTTCCAATACAAACCCAAGTCTTCCCTGTCTCAAAAGGGCTACATTCCAGTATTCCAAGTTAAAAAAACTTGAATTTCTCCAGTGGGGTGGCTGTTCAATGAAATGGTATTCAAAGAATGAAAAAGGTTGTCAGACTCTGGCTGGAACCCAATGGTGCATGTTTGCTGAAGCCATGAGTATCTCATAGGAAATGTTGAGATCATCTGTTAGTACCATTCTGCCATTAATGCAACAAAAAAAACCCAATAGCTAAAAGTAATGTCTTATTGACATCTCATTTTCAAGATGAAAAATAGAGACAGACAGTGTGTGGGTGTTTGCATGTGTGAGAGATTGATCATTCAGATGCTCTGAAGTTCATATAATTTCCACAGAAATGTTACTCAGCCTGTGGCCCGTGGCCACTGCTGGACCATAAGACAACAGAAGGCCACTCTCACAGTAATTACAGTCTGCTAACTGCTGGCTGGCCTAGCTCATCGATAAGTTGTAGGTCCAGTGATTGTGTGACTGAAACAAGGGTCAGCGTGTAGGAAATAAAAACCCATGGTTTTTCCATTTATGTCCAGGGCCAACACTGTGTTATGTTTTAGTCAGAAAGAAACCACATTTGTACTGCATGAAAATGCCACACTGTAACAGTTCTGCTGTTGCTTGGTGTAGTTGTGTGAGTCCTACAGACAGAAATTATTTACCATTCAGGAAATCCTCTTCTATTAATACGCTAAACGGAGAAATGAGAAATGCATTATTTATACAATGGTTTTAGACTGATTTGAAAGAAACCTTTCAAAATGAACCTTATAAACTGTCACCACCTCCTCCAAAGAAGAGTTGCTCTATATTTATATCCTCATAAATGAGAACAGACTTTGACACAGGGAATCTGTGTCATTGAAGCACTGAGAAATTGTCAGAATATTTTTGCTGATTCAGGCCCCTTGTAAAATGGTTTGCTGTCCCTATGCAAAACGTTAAACATAAAATATTAGGGCTCAAAATTTTAATGTTTTATAAACTATTTTTTAAACTGAAAAAGGCCCTCTAAAGTTTCTTGACTTTCCTGTGTGTGGGTATAAAACGCAGATCTCCCAAAGGATACAGTTCTCTTGTGTGTGTGTTGTGTGTATTACAGCACTCCTCAGTGATGCACAGGATCACAACCACCACTTTCAGCTGGCTCACTCCAGCAATCAGAAGCAGCACAGCATTACAATCTACACCTCTTTCACAGAAATTATATTCTTCCTGTGTTCTCATTTTTCTCCTTGCGTAGATTGCTGTTGTAGCATTTCCTACCCTCAGTGTAATTTTCATGAGACTAAGCTGAATTTTTATCTTAGCTGTGCAAGTGATTTTACTAGATATCCTCCTGATTTCTATTTCTGGACCAACAGAGCTGTAAGCTGCTTAGATAACTGTAGGAGAACTAAGGTACAGGTCTTGTGGAAGCGCTGGATAGGGCTGAAAGTGATGTTTCCTCTTTCATAGCATAGTATCCACTCATCTCATTGTGAAAGTTTTAGGTATTTTCCTGCAGCAAGGGTGAAAGAAAAATAAACATGGTGGGGATGGGAGTGGTGGTGGAAAAAAGGAAATATGAAATCAGATCACTTGTAGCATGTTAAACAAAATATACTTAATTCGAACTAAAGAAAGCCTTCTTATGTTTTTATTGCACCTGAAAAAAAATCACTGTATTTAACAGGATATTTTGCAGACTGAGAAAAGATAATTTTGCTTTTGGTTGTATAACACTGATTTCTGTAAAGAAAAAGAATTTTATTCATTGTAATACTCCAGATGCATAGAAATCAATATCCAGTGATTCACTTACTTCCTATCCATCTAGAACCAAGCAGAAATACAACAGCTGAATTTTTATGACTAAAGAAAAATAAATTTGACAGGAATATATTCAGGAATATAAACTTGTATATATAAATATCTAGAGAGTATAAAACGGCCTCCGATATTATTCATAGTTCACTTTGCTGTGTGAGGTGAGTATTAAAATGTTGCTTTGGATAATCTAATCCAAGGAATTATGAAAAGAAAAACCCAGAACTTGAACCAACATAAATGAGGCAACTGGCTGTGAATTCGTGGGGTAAACCCACTAAATCTGAGACATTTACCCTTACTGAGTATTCCTTTGGATTTAAATGTCACTGATAATTAGGCAACTTTCTTATTTTAAACAAGTGGACAAGGGGTCTTAAGATCTATAGTACAAAAATGCAGTCAGAATTACAGTTATTCATGTACAGTTTTCTATATGGCTTCTCTGCATGTTCATGGGTAGTAAATGATATGCCAGCTCTTGGCAGAAACAGCTTTACCTGCTCTCTTCTCAGCTCATCTCCTGATGCTTTTCTATTTTCTCCTCCCACCAAATCTTTGCTTTAAATATTATCCTACATGCAGATGGAGAAGTGGATAACTCTGTTATAAGGGGCATATACATGGTAAGATGCATCAAGAGAAGAGTGTAAGCTGGCATTTTTCAAAGCTATAAAATGGCAGTGTGCTTTTCTCAGTACGCCTGATGTTATGATTTTAAGAGATTGTTGACATACTCTCAGCCTGATTTTTTTAATTTGATTGAAAATACATCAGAAAAACTTACTTGCTACATATGGTGGATCATGACTTCCAGTTAGTCTGGAATGATTCGAGTTAATTTCCTTACAGACTTGGAACTGAGATCAATTTAAACAAAGATTTTTTATCTGTTGGACATCCTGTATTTCTGCTGCTCCATTTGATATCTTGTAACCAGCACCCAACAGTTGTGGTCAAAGGTACTGGTCAACATCAGGCCAAAATGTTACATCACAAGAAGCTGATAGTCAAAATATTAGGTAGCAGTACATGTGTGTATGACACACCTATTCCTAGCAAACTGTGGAACATTTTTCATGTCCAGATACTGGAGCTATGGGAAAGATGTTAAATGCTATAGGCCATACACCTCCCTTTTGCATGACAGTGATTTTGTTCCCAAAGTTGTGCAATCTGGTATTTCAGCTGTGTGTTTATCTCCAAAATTAATAGCAGGTAAATTTGTTCCCTTGGTGGCAGATGGTTAGCTAGCATACATGGGTTTTTTATTATAATTAGTTGCTTCTCACAAAATTTCCTTTTTCCTAGTCTCAATCTATTTGGTCTTTTAATATTAGTATGGAGATCTTATAATACTGTTCTGTCCAGCCAAGTGTTTTGCTTTCCTTTGCCACATACCAGGATACATCCATTTACAGAAAGAAAATTGCTTTCTTGTTTCCTGTTTTATGTTGTAGGTTTCTGAGTTACTTAAATATATCCTAAAATGAAATGTCACCATATTTCTGTGCTGTGTCTTATCTGCATTCGGGAAGGCTGAAATTATTTACGGTGTAAGGCATCTGTGCTAAGCTATATCGAGAGCAAGCAGTGAGTGGTGGCAAAATACTGTAAAATATGAGTGGCACCACACCTGAGTGGCATGGGTTGGTCTGGCTGTAGTGTAAATCACCTGTTGGATACTGGGATGGGCTGATTTCTTTTTTTGTTGATTATAAACTTGGACTTTCAGGCAGGAATTGATATTAAACCTTAATCCAATCTTCAGTATTTTAAACAGATTGACTTCTGAGGGAAATGTATATGAGCAAGTACTTATGTATGCATAAGTATCAAATTTAATCTATGCAGGATAGGGGCTTTGCAATGAAACTTTGTTCCAGCTGAACTCCTTCTCTTATTCCTTGTACAGAAGCAAGCCCTTCCCTTCCCTTTGATGAAACTCTCTTTAGCTACAGGGCCCAGAATGTCCTGGATCTGTGTGGGGAGATGGGCAGCCAGCCAGCTCCTGCCTTTGAGAGTCCACTGAGACCACTGAGAACAGTGCTTCTGATGAAATGTAAATACATAAAGTTAACAAAAATTTATGCCTGATGTTTGGATTTTAATCATTCATGATTTAATATAATCAGATCTACACTATGCTAATTAAATCAGATTCCAGACACACACGTAACCCTAAAGAGAAATGCGGATATGACGAAGAATTTGGGATGTTTACCAAACAGTTTTTTGCATTTCAGAGTGAAATCTATGTGATTTTGGAGAAAAAAAATCTCCTAACAAAACTGACAACAGGTTATAGTCAAGTAATATCTGCATTATACAAAACACAAGCTCAACAAAGAGCCTTGAGTATTGGTTATGCAGTGTACTCAGCTTAAAACAAGGTCAGCAACACACTGTTTTATTTCTAGATACCAAATGTTTTAATCAGACACCATAACTCTGTTACAATTACTTTGAATTTTACTTATCTTACAGTTAAGGTTAGTGTTGAGAGTACAAAGAAATTATGATTCCTCTAAAGTTAGACCAAACAGGATATAAAAATCTGCCAGCAGACTACTGTCTCCAAAACAGTGTTGGTTGTCTCTAGGGCTCTGTAATAAGCCCTCTTTCCCTTATTTTCACCTGTCTTTGAAAAACAGTTCTGTAATAAGCAAGAAGGAATAAAATAAAAACATAATTAGCAGCTGTGCTCTGCAAGTTGCTTTATGTGTCCCAAAGCAGGCAGTCAGTGATCCAGTTCTGGAGAGTGCTGTCATTTGTAGCTCACTTTGTGATACAGTTTGAAATGACATCATTTAAATGAAGCAAACCTATGAAATGAGAAAGTTTTGTTCTTCCCTTGAAGTATATCCAAAGGAAGAACTGAAGAATATCCTTAAGGGCATCAAAATTAAATTTTTGTTATTTTTTAAATGAATAGGCTTATTGCTTATGCACTTTGGTAATAAACCAGCCCTCTGTTTCCATGTCACTATAAACCATTTTTCTCGCCACATCTCAGAAGTCTGATTTTTCTTGGATTTTATTAAATACTCTTAAAATACCTTGCTTTCTCCCAGCTAAATCAAATACTGACTGATCCCAGTCCTCCACTTAATTTAAATTTAGCATGTCTTTTTGGTCCTGCTTGGATTAAGTTTCTATTCTTTAGCTCAACCTTTAATATTATGATGTGTCTTTATTGCAGAGTCCTGCTCCTTTGCTATACAATATACCAGATCTAAGATCTAATGGACTTGTCTTATGAAAATAGAATTCAATACATTCACATACTGGTGATAAGTTTGTCGACAATTTTCTTCCTTTTGCCATCCTCTTCATATGAAGAGAGCTATTAATGCAGCAGCTCTATGTGGGCTAGTCACTATAGTGGTGAGATTTTTGCATTTTTCTGCACAGAAGCAAAGTCAGTCTGTTACAGGACTGGGAAAAGGCATAAATGACAGCACTTAGCACTCAGATTCTTAATATTCCTTGAGACCACAACCTTGGCTGTGATAAAGTCAACAGCAAAGCTACTGTTGATGGGGTCTGAACTTGGGTTTGATGACTGAGATGCAAAGGAAGAACTTGGCACTGACTGTGAGTGAGGGAATTATCTAAGAGAAGAAAAAAATATATTACTTGTTTTTTGAAGAATACGAGCTTTGCTTCTCAGAGTGAATAGAGTGTCCTAGAGTAGGAAGACAAGAGGAAGCTCATAATATGAACACTTTGAGAAAATTCTGAAATTCATGTTGTTTGTGTACATTCAGTAGAGAAAGGTTTGAAAAATTAAGCTATTTTAATTGGCTAGATGTTAAGACTGAGTTCTGACATTTCCTGTCCTCAGGAATTTCCAAAATAAGCATTCCTGTTGATTTAAAAAATAAGTTTGATTTCCAAATTAGAAGGTCTTAGAAGAAGTTTCATTAGTTTCAATGGTATGAACCTATTATATAATTCTAATATAGCATACATAGAAGTACATACACTGGTTGGGATTTATTACCAATTGACAGTTGGCCTGGTTTTAGCTGGGATAGAGTTAATTGTCTTCATGTCTTGTACACTGCTGTGAGTTGGGTTGAGCATGAGGATAATGTTGATAACACACTGATGTTTAGCTGTTGATCAGTGCTTGCTCTCAGTCAAGGACTCTTCAGTTCCCATGCTCTGGCAGGGAAGCCAGGGGAGAGCACGGCCAGGACAGCTGACCCAGACTGGCCAAAGGGATATTCCACATCATGGAACATGATGCCCAGCATATAAACTGGGGGAGTTGGCTGGGGGCAGCAACTGCTGGTTGGGTACGGGCTGGGCTTCATTCAGTGGGTGCTGAGCAGTTGTGTCATGCATCACTTATCTCTTGGGCTTTATTCCTCTCCCTCCTTTTTATCATTATTAGTAATAGTAGTATTATTATACTTTATTTTGTTTCAATTATTGAGCTATTCTTACCTCAACCCATGAGATCTTTACCTTTCCTTTCCAATTCCCTCCCCACGAGGAAGCAGAGGTGAGGGAGTGAGTTCAGTGCCTGGTGCTTCGCTGCTGCCTGGGATTAAACCTTGACAATGGCACATTAATTAGCTGGAAATTCACTTTATTTTCTCTAATCTAGCTATCAAATTTCTCTCCCCCACAAGTACTCTTGAAATGCCAGCCCTCTGCCAAGCTGTTTCTTATGCTTGTTGTATTTCTGGCATTCTGTCTTCCATGTAGGAGGAAAAATATTGTCCTAATCAGCACACTTCAGAGATCCTGTAAATAATATTAGAGCAAAGCTTGCAGTCTGGTCAGACAGATTTTCTGTTTCTTTTTTTTTTTTTCATTGAATTTATTCTATTTTGTTGCTTTGAGTTTTAGGAAGGAGGCAAAGGGGATTAATTTCACCCCAAAGTTTTACTGTGCATGTTTCTAAAACATATCACCCATATGACAGAACTAGACAGAACTCTTGAGAAACACCTCCATAAATCAGAATTGGTCTAGTATTCTTCCAGTTCCAGTAATGTAGTGGTCAGAGTAGATTTTCATGGATTTTGTGCAGGATTTGTACCCTTTTAAAAAACACGAAGAAGAAATAATTTTGCCTTTATTGAAGTTCTAATATTGAATTATTTACCATGGCTTCTTTGCCTTCAAATTTAGCAGAGAATAGACAATATAAGAATTAAGAACATTTATAAATGCATTATGAGCTCATTGTCTGCATACTGGCAAGACAGAAAATTAGAAATATTCAGTGTAAACCTAATTTAATTGGATTTAACTAAAAATGCTATCAGCTCATATTTCTAATATACAAGATGAATTAAAATCAAATAAAAAATTGTAATAACATATGAAAATGAAAAAATAGTTGTGGGTCCCTCTCTGATGAAAAGTAATGGGAAACAGCAAAAATATACCTTTTTGAAACTAATTAAGGTCTAAAGGTCATAATGGAGAAACTAAAGGAAAGACTTCTATTCCTTAAATCATGGTGCATGGCTCTGTTTACTGCAAGACGAATTAAACCTAAATCATAAATTCAAAGTGGTAGTACAAGTCTGCATGTCGTTCTTCTTGGAGTGAGCAGAAACTAGAGGCAGTACTTTAATTTTTTTCCCTTTCTCCAAGGGAAAGATTTATGCTATGATAAAGATTTTGAAGCCTTCCAAGTGGGGTGTATGGTTGTATTCTTGTGACTAAAATGCAATTAGCAGAGCTAAACTTAGTTCTCTTCCCTCTAGTAGCAGAGAATGAGTTTAGCTCTATCTGCAGTGGGAGAGGCAAGCAGCTGGTGTGCTAAGACCATTGCCAAAGCAGTCAGACGAGTGGCATTATTTTTTAATGTATGGTATCAAGAGCTTTGCTTTCCTGGACTGAAATATGAGTGCTTTACTATTAAAGCCAGTCTGATAAATGTGATAGTTTTGTAGAAAATTTCAACTTTGGGAGGATAACATGGAAAAAAAGAACACCGTCTTATGAAATCCATGAGTCTAAACTGCAAAGTATCGATTCAGGTGTCTCCAAGTTTTGTCAGACTGGTTCCTTCTGTGTTGTCAATGGTGGGCTAGTCAGGGTTTCCAAGAAGTGTTCTGGTTTCTCCTGCTGACCTGTCTTATGATTCTGCCCTGGCTGTGATGTCCAGTGAAGCTGCACAGCAGATGTGGAACATAGGACAGGGGAGAGGACAAAAGGCATCTTAACTCTATTCCCATACAGCACATCTAGAGATGCTTAAACTGCTTGTTTGGCATAAGTGGGGAATTCAAAGGGGGGAAAAAAGGAAAGGTTAGGAGCTTGAAATGGTTTGTCTGAAGTAAAAATTACTTTTTTTATAATACACACTTA
Organism: Aphelocoma coerulescens; assembly: GCF_041296385.1. NCBI lineage: Eukaryota > Metazoa > Chordata > Aves > Passeriformes > Corvidae > Aphelocoma > Aphelocoma coerulescens. The sequence continues at coordinate 16,400,139 of NC_091018.1, forward strand.
CTTGACGAAAAGAGTTCACCAGTTATGAAAAAAAAAATTAGTGGAAACCCCCATTTTCCATTAAAGTCAGTTTCCATGAAAACTTTCTTATCAAAATTTTACCATGTGCTCTTTGATTTGGTTCACGACACACAAAGCTGTTGGTGACCAGACTTTTTAAATGGGGCTTTTTTTGAAGCATTCATTTACTCAACTACTGGCACACTCTTCCAAGAAAGTCTCTGTGGGGATTTTGCCATTCTTGCCTAAGTAAAATTAATAATAAATAAATAAAGCTTATAAAATAAAATAACCAAACTGAATCCAGAAGACATCCAAACTGAAGATGTCAGAACCTATTTGCTTTTAACCAGATCCTTGAAGTCTGCAGAAGATAAATACTCTGATTCTTTGCAATTCTGGTGTTGAAATCATGTAGCCAAAGCTTCTGCTTCAAACTTGCATGGAACAATAGCAGTATTTCAATATAGCATCAAGGTTAGTTTAAACAGCAGAAAGTTGGTTTCCTCACTTCTACATAATTACAAAGACCAGGAAGAAATTTAAGGAAATAAAACACTAATACAAATCAATATCTATTTTCCACTACAGATTACGCTGTCAAAAAACCCTGCACTGCTGCACAACCAAAAAAAAAACAAAAACAAAACAACCAAACAACAACAACAACAACAACAAAAACCCACATTCAAAAAACTATTTTCATGTTGCTTGGGAAGTAATGATTAATCTTCTATGATTGAGTGATCTGTGGTCTTCAAAATGGCACTTTTTGAAATGTGAATGCTATTCCCAGTTTTCTGAATATTGTGACTGAGGTGCACACTACCTTTGGACTCTTGGGGAGTCAGGGAAAGAGCAGCATTTGTCCTAAATGCTTCCAAATTACAGTTAATTAATACACTGATTCTTGAAAATCAACACAGAAAATTAGGTTACATGATAGAGGAAATTTAACTTCATCTCTTGAAAATTTTCTATTTATTCATTTGTGCAAGGAATTTTGTACCTTGAGGTAATATCAATAATCACCATTAGAAACTGGACTTTATCCTCTGCTCAAAAGTGCCCTCGGTAATTAGTGCAGGTGCTTAATGGAGGGCTAAACAATAAAAGGGAACTGAGAAAGGATGTCTGGGACTGATAAAATAGTCTGGAGACTTCAAATATTTAGAGAAAAAGAATATCCTGGCTGCTTCCCGTGAGGCCTGGAGCCTACAGGCCTTTGGAGTGAAGGTGGGGCTGTGAGCCAGGCACAGGCCCCAATGGGGAGAGGTCTGCAGGAAAAGGGATTTTTGGGGGGACCCAACATGTATTTATGTCCTCAACATGTTGTGAGCTCTGTGTTCCCAAACACTTCTCGGAAATGAGCAAGTTTATAGTTTAACCTCCCGAGTGTTTCCTCATGCCTCCTCCCTTCTCCTCCTCTCTCCCCCAAAATCCATAGAATGTGACAACTTTAAGCTTTCTGAGCAAAGAGTTTTGGTACAAATTCAGTGTTTACAATTTCACCCCCTACCCTTCAAATCCCACTACAGACACCTCATCTGGCAGCTCTTTCAAATGTACCCACACTCTTTGTGTGTCTCTGCTAATCTCTGTGTCTCTGAGACAATGGAACAGAACTGCACAAAAATTAAACACATTCCCTCAATCATTCAGTTGTGTGGAGGACCAACAGTGACAACAGCAAATACCTTTTTTTACAAGGGTTTGAAGTGACAAATACCTTTAGAAGGACATTTCCTTATGTGTCTCTTCAGGGAACATGATTGCCTGCATGAAAACGTTTCTGGTTCATTACTGATATTTATGCACAAGATCAAATTAAACAACCGTTTATTTTAATTCAATGCATTTCTGGTTTCCTCAAGTTAGCTCTATGATTCATTGTAGACATAAAACATTAATAGGCATCTAATTAAGCATATAATTCATCGAGATTAATTGCGGGAATTAATCTCAGTAAAAGCCTATGTCCCAAAGTAAGATCTTTTCCTACTGAAGATATACACCATGAAAAATGGTGCAATATATCTTCTTTTATCATAAAATCAGATAAAAGTAAAACATGGTAATTGTTGTTTGTTATAACAAGACATAGAATTAAGGACAGAAAAAAACATATATTATCTTAACAACTGTTTGAACTCACAACTGGTTAACATTAGACTCTGGGATTAAAAAAATTAATCTAATCATGTCCCATCTACACACTCCAGAAAAACTTCTGCATCATACAAAATCCTTAAGCCAGAGAATTGGAAGGTTTGTTGAAGGGCAGGTGAGTGTAAATGGAATGGAACAGGACTGTCTTTTGAGATGTTTCAAATGTCCAGGCTATATAGGCTTGCCATTGACCACACTCATGCTGAAGCTGACAGGGCTGTGATTGGCCAGACAAAGCTGATCCATTTGCCAGTGGATGTATTTATGTTTCTCAATTTTTGCTGCTTCTATTTTTGTCAGTACTTTTGTTCCTTTTTGATACAGGAGTTCTTTGTAGATGAAAAATGTTTCTGCAGTAGCAACTCATGGTGTGACCTGAAAGGGCTTTTAAAGTATTTTACTGGGTTCCTAAAAGGATATTCTAGGCTAGCCAATGTTTAGACTTGCCATAGGTCAACTTGTATTGGCATTTGGAAACCATTTACAGAAGTCTGGGGCAGTGGTTTTCATGCAAGGTGTAGAGATCATTTCACTCCACGCCTTGTGCACTGTTGGCAAGGTGGTAATTCTGTAGTAGTGCACAACAGTACTCCAGAAAGGCACCTGAAAGGTGCAATAGCTACTTGAAGTAGCAGTGGGACATTTGAAAACTCAAGAGTGCAACTGCTGGTGCTGGAGTTTGTCAGGAAGTTTAGTCATGACTTTATCCTGTGCATCTAATAACCTCAGCTGCTGCTGGTCTTTTGTGCTTCACCCCAAGTCTAAGAGCAACCTACCAAATGCAGCATTTCCCTGCTTTTTATGCTGTTACAGCTCTGAGGTCAAGCATTTTCAAGTTGAATTTGGTCACCACTTTTCAAATGTCAGCACTTTTGAATTATTTTTCCTCTCTTCCTTCCCTACATAATAAGAGGAAAAATGGAAGATCTACTCACAAGGTCCCATATATGAGAAGCTGGACCAGGTTGTATTTAGTTTATTTATTTAGTAAATGATGTTACTCATCACTTTGTAACAATGGTTTTAAAGCTTAGATATGGCTTCTCAAAAAAAAAAAAAAAAATCTTTTCTGTCTAATTCTTATCTGGCAAAATTATCTTGAGTTCTGCTTAAAGAATTTGCTTGGAAAATGTTGGAGAGATTTTAGATTATAGATCAAAAGCATATACATATAAAAATTCTTACAGTGATTTCAACTTTTTTATTTACCTTATAAAGGAGACATTATATTTAGTTCTGGATCATTGCAAAGCAAAAGAATTATGACAGGTTTACCTAGAAAAAATTGGGTTTGATGATGGCATGCTGAGAAAGAATTTTAGAAGGCATTTTGAAACTAAATAATGTCATCTTGTAAGGAGGATCAAGGCAAAAGTTAGGAGAAGTAATCAGTAAATTATAAGATTGGCAGTGGGTTTTCTGACTTAAAATCCTATGACTAAGTCTTTGGCTTCTTAAAAAAGTAGAAAGCTGAATACAGTAGAGATGAGAAAGTCTGTATGCAACTCATTTATGAACTGTACAGCAAAAGGTGAAGACACTATAGAATTAATTTTTGGTTTTTTGGCGAAAAAAGAGTATAAATTTGACAATTAGTATTTAGTGGGGAATTGAGCCTGAGGTATCTTCGATATTTGGCTATGAGTGTTAGGTGAAGAATGGAGTCACAAAGGGGTGGAGCTGCTTGTTTAAAGTCCATTTGCAGGTTGATACCACAATACAGAAACTGCTGTGCTGTGTCCAGTGGAGCAGGTCTGCCATAGCATTGGCGTGGTCCCTGGCATTCCCAGGGTTAGGCACCCAGTTTTGCTGTTTCCTGGTCACTTCAGCAGGTCCCCTCACCTTGGATGTGCTTGGGATTGTGGGACTGTAACATCCTGTTTGAAGCCTTAACCAAAAGAGCAGTCTTATGGGTATTTTCCTGAGTTTTTATACCATTTGTATGTTAATGGCATTCTTAACTGTCACACACTAAAACAGTGAGGCAGTTCTGAAAATGAATTATTTCTTCCTGAAAGCAGCATCCAGCAGTCCTCAAACAAGGTAATAAAGCTCTGTTGAGATGTAATTCTCTTCTATAAGACATTGCTTGCTCATTCTGGAATCATTAAAAATCAACCACCAAATCAATGGGTCTCATTAGAAATCTGTCTTTTTGCTTAATGCTATTGATTTAATCTGTTTTAGAAATCCCTATTAACCATTAGTTAATTAAACACATGACAGTTATATAGATTAGGTAAACCTGACTGCTATCTCAGGAAGCTCAGAATAGATTAAGTGTTTATCATGTAAGATTCTTTTAATTAAAAGACACAGTTTAGATATCTCATACCCTCTAAAGCTTATATAATAAAGTCTTCAACCAATAGTAATTATATGTTAGTAATACATGTATTGATATACAAAAAACTAAATAAGTGCCTGATAGGCTAGAAATCAGTTTGTGCAGCTGATATAGTCTCTGACCTGCATGAAAGTGAAAGGCAACGATTTCCTGAAGAAATGCATTTCTGTGGGACAAATGCACAATTCCTAAGGTTTGCAATCAAGTTCCAAAAGGTCAACAGTGTGCAGGAATAAGTGATGGAGCCTTGGACTCCTCTGAATCCTACAACATCTGCCCATGTTGTCTGTAGGGATCCTGGTACCCAGAGCCTCTTCTCTTGACTCAATCTCTAATTCTTTAAATGCTGGTTTATGTGCTTGTCTCTCAGAAAGGTAAGCATGAACTGAGGAAAACTTGTTTCTTCCTCTTGTCTGTCCCTTTCTGACACTTCAGTCATGTAATAGTTGCAAATGGCTCCTTGTATTGAAAAAAACCAGGGATTAGGACTAGGCTGTCTATAAATCCCATTCCATCACCTATTCTGAGAGGAGGGAAAATTTCTAGTACAGCATAGCTGCATTTCAGTGACTTTTCAGGCTAAGAATTTAAGTTGTACCAAACTTGGGACAGAATAGATTTTCTCTAGGATATAAGCCTGAGTCTTCTAAACAAATCACATTTTGAAAATTTACTAATGCTCTTTAAAATACTTGCTTATTCCTCAGATTTTAATCTGTCTTTTTAGAAAAAGAGATCTGAATTTTGCCTTTGTAACATTCAAAGATTAAAAAGAAGCCCTTTCTAAGCCATTGTCCCATTGTTTAATTCATATTTGAAGAGATTGCAAAACAGAGGAAGAAAAATGTCAGTTCTGGTTTATTTGTGTTTACCACATAATTGTACTGAATTGATGCTTCCCTGTGAAATCCAGCTGAATGAAATGCCCTGAAATAGTAGTGTTTGCTCTAAATAGGTTTAATTTTGTGTTTCTTGTTCACTAATAATTTGAAAAGAAGACACTTTTCCTGTGTGGTAGGCTTCCTTAGCTCTAAATACTCTTTCTCTTATTTTTGAGTTCTTTTCAAATGAAATGCTCTGTGCTTCCATTGCAGAACACAGTGTACTGAGAAGCACTGTTGGAAATTAATTAATTGAATAATTTCTAAATCTGTTGTTTAGGTTCAGTCTATGAAAAGACTGGGTGCTGTAATGCTCAGCACCTAAGCTGATATTTAAATCCATTTTTAAATCCAGTTCCCTTTCAGCCAAATTAGGCTGAAAAGCTTTCGCTCTTCCCTCATGAACTGTTTCTAGTGACTCTCTTTTCAAGGTTTTCTTCCTTCACATCACAATTGTTTTAAGTGTAATTATACTCCTCTACTATTATACTAAAATTAAAAACGCTCCTTTATTGTTGTTCCATATGCTTTCCTGAAACTTCTCATTTCTTTCACTGTTAAAAGGACCATCTGACATATATATTTCTGTGAAAATGGCAGATACAGGGGTTTATGACTTGTGTAACTTGCATAAAATGTTGCAGGGTTTTAAATATTCACTCTCTCCCTATCTCTGCCTATACATACATAGATATAGGCATATATATGTATGTGTGTGTGTGTGTATGGCCTATTGCTAGTTTGCAGGTTTGTGGATTCTTTGAAATTGAAAAGGCCAGGGTCTCTGCAGTCATTGCTGTAATTATGCAAACACTGCCAGTATCTGTTCTAGCTGCTGGTGGTAGTTCAGTGAATAACTACTGTTGTGCTACAGCCAAAACTTGTACCAGCATTTCCTGGATAAAAGCGTTTGTGCTGAATTTTAGATATCCATGTTCATATGGCTACATCTAAAGCAGTCCTCACAGCTTCTGTCAGAGGGGTAGAGTAGATGTGGGCACTTCCAGGGATGCTTTATCTCATCTAAAGATGTACTACTAAAGTAGTTCAGAAAAAAAATATTTTTTAGAAGTGCTTTTTCTTTCCATTATCTAAAAATGGAGACTATATATAGATCAGACATAGATGGTTACATCACAGGAGCCTAAAGTTAGGTGATGTGAATCCCACGCTAAAATTTGGTGTCTGCACATTTTTATGTCTAATTTTAAGAAGTTCTTTTTATAAAGAACACTTTGAAGTGGACTGGACCACAGATACCTTTATCGCTTCTACTTTTTGCTGGGAATTGCCAACAGATTTGATTCCTCAACCTGGCTCTTGCCCATACAAGGAACTTATCAGCAGCCATGAAAAATTGAAAAGTCCTTTTTTTGTGCCTAATAATTTTAGCAGTTAACTAGAAATCAAGGTTTTAGAAATAAAACCAAGATATAAAAAGATATAAACCAAGTCTGCATTAAGGAAAGATATCTGAAATTTGACATAATTTCAGTGCCTGTACGATCTGAAAATCTACTTCTGATCATAACCTTACAAGGTGGTTAATACTTTGGGGCTATATAAGGTGTAGAGGACTCTTCATATTAATAGAAAACATCAAAGAAGAAAAAATACCTCTGATTGGCAGGAATGCCACATCATTAATATATTTGTTACAGGCTTTCAAAATTCACTCTCTTGCATGGCTCAATTCCAAGCTATATATATTTTTTTCCCCTCCCCCACAAGTAACTAAGATAATGTCCTGGCTCTACTGAAATCTCTGTCTCAATCAGAGAGGTTTTTATCTGCCTGAAGTGGTACAAAAGCACTAAAGGCTGGTGTCCTAATTTGAGTTATGCTAACCAGGAGGCTCAAGAGGAGAGCTTTGTGAGCTTTCTAGATCAGTCAGTGCCAATTTGTGAGATACTTCAAGAAAACCTATCCCTCCCAACCAAACCCTATGGTTTGTTCTAGAAACTGGGCATTTTGAGGTACAGAAGTAATTCCAGATAGTTTAAAGTTTCCCATGATTTGTTACCTGGCATCTAGGAAATGTGAAAAAAAACCAGCTGAGAGTCTTTGATCTGTCTTATTCACTACAAAATCGAAGTACAGATTAAAGTTATATTCAATGTTTGCTCAAAGATCTCGAGATGAGCGTCCTTTTGATTCTGAAAGTAAAATTAATGCCTGAGAAAACCGCACCATGACCTTTAGGTGTCTCCTATATTATTGAGCCTGTCAAGCAAGGCTTAGCAGAGAGTAAACTTGATTATGGTGAAAATTTATTTTCTAATATACAAACAATAGTGTGTTAACTGCTGTTGGATAAGGCTTTGCTTCAGATGGGAGGGCTTGGTGTCCTCATGATAGACCTGATGCAGAATGATTTTTGGTTTCTTTTTCTTTTATTTATTCTCTGTATTCTTTAAATATATATTTGTAGATAAATGTGGAAGTTAGTGCATTGGATTTTGGTCTGGCAGAAGTGGGATACAAGCATTATCTGGTTGCTGGGGGGTTACTGAAAGCCATTGGAAACACTTCAGTCTTGGGCTTCGGTGTTATGAGAGCGACTCTGAGAAATTTTAGGTATTAGTTAAGTAGAATGTAAGGTCACAGGTTATGTGCTTTACATTCAGAGTCTTTGGGTAACACATAAAACAGGTGCCCACTTCTCTTTCTTCCTGACGAGACCATAAATGCAGGGCTAATTAATCCTATATTTCAGGGGAGGTTTAGGTGTGGTATTAGGAAAAATTTCCTCATTGAAAGGGTGGGCAAGCACTGGAACAGGCTGCCTAGGGAAGTAGTGATGTCACTATACCTGGAAGTGTTCAAAAATCTGTGAATGTTGTGCTTAGGAACGTGGTTTAGTGGTGGACTTGGCAGTGTTGGGTTGATGGTGGGACTCGATGATTTTAGAGGCTATTTCCAACCTTAATGATTCTGTATTCTCTCATTCTGACTTACTTAAAACTGAATTCCTCTCACCCCTACCAACAGTAAGAAAATTTTTAGAGGAAGATGAAAAGTACACCCATTTGAGGTCTGTTGGGTTTTTTTGCTGGTATAAAATCTGAGCACCCCAAGTAAAAAAGGCACTCCAGAATATTACTTTTGTAGATTTTAAGCACATCATCCTTTATCTCCTATGAGTGCTTCAGCTTCAGGACTTGTATCATCTTCCCTGTGGTGGGGAGGGGAATATCTTAAACACTGCAGGAAACAGAGCCACTGTGAGAATGGAAGCCATTTAAATGCTGGCCCATTTTTATCACAATGGTATAATTGACGCTGTTCCAAGGTACAAAGCTGATTTTGTGAGAGGTCTGTGTTTTTAATATTTCAATTTAGGTTATATTTTTTTGTTTGCACTTAGATATACTGTCAAGTTGTTACAGATCTTGTTCATACACGACTATGAAATAGAGCATGACAGTTGTTCAATTTAAAGTAGTGGGTTTAATAGAAACAGATTATTCATAGGTGTGTCTCAAAACAGCACTAGGGCAAGTTACTCAATTTTCCAGTTTATTTATTCATAAATTCTGAAGTGCTTAGCAAGAAATGAAGCAAAAATGCAGAAATACAGCACATTCTTCATTTTGACATATCTATGGCTTATGCTTGTCAAAACATTCATCTTTTATCGATGTTTGAAAGAGGTTAGTGTTCATTAAATACAAGATTTGGAGAAGTAGCTGTGGTTAATTAGGAAAATGTGACTTGTTTACGGATGCTAAAAAGCATTTGAGTGTCCTACATATTAAAGATGCTGAGAAATTAATTGTTAACGTGAGATGTCTTGTTATTTCTTGTGATTTAGAAGTTAAAACTGTAGTTCAAGATTCTTAAATGCATTTGGACATGCAATTTCCACTGATCTCAGTAGGAGCTTGTTTCCAACTAATTAATTTCTCAGAATTTGCCTGTCTCTCTACTGATATTGCACATACTTAGGGACAATAACCAAAGTTCTAGGTCCTTCAGAGGAGCTTTCTTATTAGGATCAATTACTTGTCAGTGATATATTATAAAGTTAATCCAGACCGTTCTTGGTGCTTTTTCTTTTCATGTGCTTTGTTTATCCCTAATCTGACTTCATTTGCCCAGGGAGACACCCTGCTTCAGAGGTGATGGGATCTGATAAGCACCAGAAGCACTGTGAATCAATGAATATTTCCTTGGCCTGATCAATCCCCACCCCAGATAAACAGCCCATAGATGATAAAACCCGTGCTCTGGGCTGCACATCAGGATTACACACTGAAAATTTCCTTCTTATATAAGGAGTTGAATCCTAATGGGTCTTGTCCTTAGCCTGAAATCTCTGGCCAACATCCAAATTTCACAGTGTTCTGATATAAACAAGTCTTTTGCTGGATACCAGAGATACTTCCCAGAGAATTACTTAGGATATAATTGAATGTTTAGATCCTTCAATTCAACCATGATTAGGCTTTGTATGTCTTAAGAACCAACATTAGGCTGAAGTGTTGACTTCTTTCATCGAAGTCAATATGAGTTTTGCTACGGAGAAAGATGAGAAAGGAATGGGGTCCTTGGAGAACTTACAAGGAGATGGGTGAAAACCAAATGTAATATAGAGTGTCAAACTAAGATTAGTGCTGTGAAATCAAAGAAAAATTATCATGCGGCTAGGGAAAACAGAAAAGCCACAAAGTATACTCATTGCAAACCCCACAGTTTGTGTCGTTTTGAGAGGAAAAAAAGTAAATCAGAGTTCCACTGTGTAAGAAGGATGTTGGTTGACACAGAAAAATATCCTCCAGTGATTAGATCATATGATATTTACAGAGGAGTTCAGCCTTGTGGTAGTCTGGTTATTTAAAATTGGAGTTATAGTAGGGGAAAAAAACTCAAGCTCAAGATCATTAGCAAAATACAATTTCAGAATGTTTTAATTTCTTTGTTGTCCTTGGCGGATGTCCTTGGAGGTGCCTGAAGTTCTGAAAAAAAAAAAAAAAAAAAAAATTTATGTTGCACTGCAAAGCATACTTAGAACAGAAGATCCAAACTGAACTGATTTAATACCTGTGCTGGTTTTGCTGGGACAGAGCTAATTTTCTTCACAGTGGCTTCTATGGGGCTGGGTTTTGGATTTGTGCTGACACAGTAATGATAACAAAGTGATGTTTATGTCATGGCTGAGCAGGGCTTACACAGAGCCAAGGCCTTTTCTGCTGTCTTTGCTGCCACAGTGGTGAGGGGGCTGGGGGTGCAGGGAAGCACCCCCAGGAAGGGTGAAGGACAGCTGAAGGGGGGATGTTTGGAGTGCTGACATTTGTATTCCCAAGTCCCCATTCCATGTGATGGGGCCCTGCTGTCCTGGAGATGGCTGAGCACCTGCCTGCCATGGGAAATAGGGAATTAATTCCTTGTTTTGCTTTGTTTGCATGTGTAGGCTTTTGCTTTCCTTATTAAACTGTCTTTATCTCAACCCACGAGTTTTCCAGATTTTACCCTTCCAATTTTCTCCCCAGTCCTGCTGGTGAGAGAATGAGCAAGCAGCTGAGTGGTACTTATTTGCTGGCTGGGGTTAAACCATGACAACACCCAATTTGCCTTTTAAATACCTTGTCTGTAGCTGCTGAAATAAAGGATTTGTTTGTACATGCATGTAAAGGTGGGGGGAAAACTGATTTCTGACCCACGTTTAATTGAAGCAGAGTTTGTTTCTCCAGAAGAACTTGCTGTGAGTTTTGGGGAAGAGAACACTGCAAGTGTCTCTGAATATGCTCTTTAATGAAAGCAAACAGGAGGAAAAATTGTCCAGGGAGCCTCCTCAACAGATTTTAAAAAATACTGAAAATGTCCATGGCAGTATTAGGAAATGGATATGTTCTCAGTGCTGTAACATTTCAAAGAAAACCCTCGGTATAGTAACAGCTCAAAGGCACTAATACTTGAGAGCAGAATGCTGAAATCTGCAAACAACAAAAATATGCAACATGAATGTATTAATGTTTGCAGACACCAGGGTGCTGCAAGCCTTTCTTACTAGTCATTGAGAAGCAATGTGATGAGGCAATTTGAATAAATAATTTTATTCTTACTTTTATAACTAGTAGCATTGTTTCCTTTAATATGTTGAAATGGCAGGATTATGTTACCCTTTTCACTTCTTTAGTTTTAAAAAATAAGAGCAATTAGTCTCAAATATGTTATGTTAGTAAGTGCTTTAGCATTTGAAAGCTGGATTTTGTTTGAATTATATCAAATGGAACTGAAGAGTGTCTGCAGTGTACAGTAGCAGTCTGAACCATTAGCTTCCACTACTGTAATCCAGATGGAAGTTATTGCTATTTAGCTGATATTTATTTGTTAACCCTGATACTACTATTTGAAAAAAAATATTATTTTTTTTTAAAAAGCCTCTGAAGAATACTAAATATTTTTTGCTGTGTCTCCAACAGTCTGCTGAAGAGCTCAGGTTTATGTCTTTGCCCACTGTTCCAACCTGCTGAAAAGGTCTAGTGGTTCATTGGCCTCCTGTTGTCTTCTCCATTTGAATCTGCTTAGAAATTATGTTTCTTTCAGTGAGAGCCAGACAGATGCCAGCCTTGGCTCTGAAGAGAATAGAGAACAGAAGAAAGATAGTATCTTAGTTCATCTCAGTTAACCAAAGAGCTGTTTCTTGCAGAAATTAGCACTCTTCTCTTTTTACATTAGACACCTTTATGTCTGTTTATGAAACTTAATTTATATATCATTATATTTATACTATTTACTATTTATCACAATAGTTCCATGATATAAGGAAAATTATCTCCTTTTTATAACTATGGAAACTGAGTCACAGAGAACAATGTATGTTTTACATAGCCAGGAGTAAAAATTTATTGCAAATAAGAGTTAGTGACTGTTCTTCTGCCCCCCAGTGCATTTATTTCAGTGTTGTTAACTATTTAAGCATTCAGGTGATTTTAGATACTAAAGGCAATGTCAGCTTTCCTGCTGATGAGGTTGTTGCCTTTCAATAGCAAAGGAATGTCTTGTACAAGAAAAAGAAAATAAAGGATTTACACTGGAATAATTGTCAACAATTAATGGATCTGAACTTTCTAAATAAAAGCAACCCACACAACATTATGACTAATAGACAGAGTTTTTAATTTTCATGACCACTGTGTCCCCTGAGTGGTTTTGGTTTGCTTTTACAATGAAGGGCTGGGAGAAATTTTTCCCTTAACACCATGCCATGTGTTATCCACAATCCCAGTAGCAGGATATGGGAATGCACACAAGGGGCTTTCCGAGCTTGCTGATGCATGGACAGCTCCCCTGCTTTTCTCTTTTAAGGATATGTGCCTCTAGAAGAGCAAGAAGTAAAAAAAAATATATTTTATAATAAAAACAATCTGTGCAAAGCTCATCTTAAAGGTCAGAAAATGGAACACTTACCAGGAGGCACCTTTTATTGCAGTACTTTGAGAACAGCTGTTGGCACTGTAGCTTAACATGCCAGTGTTCAGTTTCTAAATGCTTATGCTCATGTTTTTACACACTAATTCCAGGATGGTCTGTGTTAGATGGTGACAAATTAACTGTAAATTCCTAAGGCAGCTCTATCTCTTCTTCTTACTACTAGCTGTTCTTTACATCTCTTTCTGAATCAGCTGAAGCAGAACTGTGCTATATCTTTTTAACTTATTTTCTTTGAATTACAAACATTTTATTTAAGAGCCATTTTGGAAGCCTGCCTTAAAGAGTTTTCTTTGCAAGCGTGGAAGAATATTGGCTATTCTATATAATTCTGCTTCTCCTGCTGATATTTCTTTCTTCCAACGGATTTCTATTCAGCATTGAATATTAAAGACTCAGCTTAGAAAAGCTTATGATATATTGCTTGACATTGACATATCAAACTTTCTTATTTAACCTTGGCTTCTGAGTTCATAGTGTGGACTGTGAAATCTCATTCATTTGGAAAAGCCAGGGTAAATAGAACAGTAAACAAGCAGGACATGGAGACAGGTCCTTTTGTTGCCTGTGTTGCTCTAGTGCCAGTGAGGTCTGTTCTCAGCTATTGAAAGTCACTGGGCTCAGTGCTGTGTAAACAGTCCAGAGACTTCCACTGAAAAGTTTGGACTTGAAGTTTATGGCAGCGGGAAATAAAGGAGCAGAAATAAACAGGCACTGGATGGAATTTGGAACAGCTATAAAGGGGAAAAGGGGGAGGGTTCAACTTGTGGCTGCTAGGTAGATGTCCCACATGTGAAAGAAACTACGTAAATCTTAGAAATAATTAATCAAAATGAAGCAAAACAACAATAAAACAAAACAAAAAAATCACCCCAACCTACAGTCTGTCATCAGTACCTGTTCAGATCTACAGTATCCCTTAAAACACCTTTTATCATTTTTCTTTACTCAGAGCACCTGTAGCATTTGGATTCTAGGAAAAAAATGGTAAATTGCTTTGAATTTCAGACTGCTAGCAGGGCTTATTTATCTTCACTCTGAATACAAGCTCTGCCACACATTCTGCATACCCTGTTTTCCTGATCCCCTCTTTGCCTGATGCTCTTCCAGAACTCTATGTAGGTGCTTCTCCAGATAAAATTTAGGCCTGAGAAGTAGTGGGAAGTATGTTCTGGAAAATATTTTCTTCACTTGTTTTTAATATTTAGACCTTTAGGTTTCAGAATTATGCAAAAGATTTCAATTTATTTTGTGTTAGCTTGCCATGGTCTTCATCTTCTTGTTCATATTTCAAAGTCTGGACAAATGCTTCAGTAAATTTGCGGTTGGGGTGTGTGTGTGTGTGTGTGTATGTTGTTCTGTTGTTGTTGTTTTGGAGGTGGTTTTGGCTTGTTTATTGTGGGGGTTTTTTTGTTGTTGAATGTGCAAGCAAAGATTCATAGAACTATATATCCTATGCCTAAATTTCTTGGGCAAAGTTTCTAGGAAAAAAAAAATTAATGAAGGCATACCTGAATTTGTGAATAGTAATTTTCCTCTAGTAAACAGCTCTGGGAAGCCTGAGGAGCTTGAACCATTTGTTGTGGGTTCCTGGGGTCATCTAAGAAAAGATAAGAAAAGATAGAAGAAACCTTACTGCTTTTCTAGATCTGCCAGGTCACACTGCTTGCATTCTTTGACATAATTAAACCTCAGCTCACCTCCACCTCTGCAGGTATTTGCTAGAACAGAGAAGCACTGCATAGGTACAAGAAGGCATTTTCACTATTTCTCCTGTTTCATGCAAAAATATCTGCTTGCTTCAGAAACAGAGGTGCTCTGATTGTGTTGCTTTGCAAATTCCAACATCCACATCCAGAGACACACCACCAGTTATGTACCCTTACACAGATGTAATTTCCTCTGAACATGTTCCAGCCATTGCCTTTACTAAGACAGAGGGAAAAAATATGTATTTCTATAAAAAGCAGAATTACATGGCATATGTAATGAGGCTGCTGTGCAGGTAACTTTAATGTGGTGCTCTCTAGCGTCTGACAGCTTGCCTTTGCAACAGGTTAATAACATTTAGAATTGCATATAAATCTTTCTGTAGAGGACTAAAATTCACATGGCATGATTACCAGTCAAAAATATATTTCCTTTTCCAGATAGCAAAAAATCTTATTAGCAGGCATGGATTTTTTTTTTAAATAGATTACTGGATACTGACACACACATGCATTTTCGTTACCTGGCTTTTTTAAGGACAAGATTTAAAATTACTCTCTTCTAGAGTAGAAAATGAAAACAAGTTTTTTGGCAATTGTACATTTTAGCCATCAGCTGGATGGCTGTAAATCACAGTGAGCTGAGCTCTGCAGCTTTCTCCATTAATGGGTCCATGAATCGTTGTTTGATACAATTTCAGCCACCACATTCCAGTTGGAATAATGTGAAAACTAGAAGAATGGAACATATAAAACTGGTCAGAAACTTTCTGATCAAACCTTTTGTGCAAGCAGACAAATTAGACTTTGCTACCTTAAAGCTTGAGAAACGCACTTTGACAACAGCAACAAACAAAAAGATGCAGTCAGTGTTCTGGTTCAACATTGCAGAAGAAAGCAATTTTTCTGTTTTAATTGGAAAACCAAATTTTTTAGATTTATAAGTATCAAATTAAATATGGCATCTAAAAAAACCTCAAAATATTTTTATTTATCTGGAAACACTTTCATTCTTTTTGTCTGTGGGGGATTTTAAGATCAGTTGTTAAAAGCTTTTCTGAAAAACAGGAGTTCATTTCCTTCCAGCTGATGCTGCTCATTCACACAGATGCACTGTCTTTTGGCAAATTCTATTTGAGGTGAGCCTCCTGTACCCCTGGCTGCCACAAGTTGTTGCTTTGCTTTTCTAGCAGGAACACTTTAACCTGCTTACTTATGCTGGTTGACTTTTAGCATCTTGAGCCTTGTGGAGCCAGGGTCAGGCTCAGCTCAGCCCAGGCTGAGCTGAGCTGAGAGAGAGCTGGCTCTGTGCCCAAAGCAGCAGCACTTCTGTCCCAGTCTGGCAGCAGTGCTTGGGGCTGTATCACCACTGCTTACAGCTATGGGAGACAAATGTTCCAGTTCTCCACACTTGGAGGCAAAGCTGAACCTCAGTTTTGTACTAAAGATGCTGCAGGAAGTGGCAAGAGGTGCAAACCCTTCTCAGTGAGGTGCTCCTTGACCTGTGTCTATGCAGGGCTTCTCTTTTTCCACAACAGTTTAGAGCTTTGGGTCTAAATATAAAAACATGCAATTTCTTCTTCTCAGAGATCTTGTTTTGATCCCAGAAGGCATCAGAATAAAGAACTTTGTGGCTCAGCATCTTGTCTCTGGCAAAGGCTTTGAGGAGATGCCTCAGGAAGAGTGTCAGAACAGAGCTGACATATGTCGTCTCCTAATACTTCTCATTTCCAGGAATTTGGTGTTAAAAGAATTCCTGAGCCTGGTGTGGTTTCTGTTTATTCATTCTCCGTCAGTTAGCCACCTACAGAGCAGGGGAACAGCTGCTATTTGTTGTGTATTTCAATATTTGCTGCCTTTTCTCATAGCTGGGGGAAGGAGTGAATGATCAATCCCACTTCCCCTTCCCCATGCTCGTTGTGGGTTTGAGAGACTTCTGTCACATCCCCTCCAGACATCTCTTTGCAGACCAAGGAGCTTGTCATTGTGTAGGTGCAGTTACATCAGAGGCTGTGGTGGAATGTGGTGGATAAACACGGTGCCTTTACAGTCATGGAATAAAATTAAATTGTATTCATTCTAAAAAATGACAATGTGCATTGGGATGGCAGTTACTTGTGTTCAAGAATGAAACCTGAATGTTCTAGATGTAAAGTTGTTCAAATAGGCATTAAAATTACAGATGTGGCAGCTTAATGGTACTCTTAGCATTCTGATAAATGCGGGTATTTTATTCAAATATAGTCATGTTAAGCTGTGTCAGTGCAGAAAGCTGTTGGAATTCCTTATATTCATGGGGGGAAAATATAAAATAATCTGTGTTTTTTAAATTGTCTCTAGGATCTTCTGTGTGCCTTCTTTGCTCCATACTGCAAGAAAATCATGTCTGTTCGGTTGCTGCTATATCGAAATAACATCCTCATCTCTCAGCTCTTTTCATGATCTTTGATGGCTTTTCTCAAAGCTGTTCTCTCAGGCTCTTTTTATTATGAGACAATCTCAATTTTCATTAAAACAAAAACAAAACCCTACAGCCTGCTTGATGGCAGAGGGAAGCTGTAAAAGTGCACAGAGTACTTTAAAAGGTTTAAAATTAAAGACTGATGAGAAGTCCAGTTAAAGCCAATATCATGACTTCTTGAGTTTGGCCTAACAAATTTTGGAACAGTTAGCAATTTTTCAGAAGTCCTATGCAAACTTAAGATACTGCTGTGAATACTGGCATACAAGGATCTTGCAATTTCACAGCTGGAATCTTGAGTAGACTCTAAATGAAACACTTTACAATTAAATCATCCTTCAAGCATCCTTCTTCAGCTTGCAGCCTCTTAGATCTTCATTGTGAAGCAAAATCCTGCATTCCTCTTGAAGGAGAAATAAAGATGGGGGAGGAGGGAAAAATTAAGATTCAGCTGTGAAAAGGAATTTAGATAAGTAAATGTGTGTCCTCTTTCCTAATCTTAGTACAAATGCTATTTAATAAGATACCAACAACATTCAATTAACATTAATTTATGCAAGATGCTACAAACCTATTTATGTGAGGTCACACTAATTTAAAATATTAGAGGTGTAATTACAGATGGGTGTTGCTAAAATAAGTGGAACAATACGTTAAACTCACAAACATTTAGAAAAACATCAAGAAAGTGTTCCCATCTGCTGAATGATCTGACTAATTTTACTTTACATCAGCCCTCCTATTAGAACAATCAGTTTAGGTAAGAAAGGGACACCTTCATATCCTGCTGTCTTTGATTTGCAGCACACACACTCTGGCTTGAGAAACAGTAAATGAGTTACAAGTAAACACTGCCCTGCTCTTCAGGGGATTCACACTTGAACTATTTAGTTGTTTCATGGATTTATAGTGAGGGTGATTGATCCAGCAGCAGAAAGTGAATAAGAAAAGCAGCACCCTGCTGCAGTGGGGATTCTGTAACACGATGTATCAAACAACAAGGCCTGTGGAAAAGAAATATATATATGGATGGATTCTTGATTGATGTTTCAGAGATGTTTATTTCTCCAGCCGCATGGCCGGGCTCTGCCGAGGAACTGCTCAATCACGGCACCCGAGGGTCCTTGCCCCTGCAGGGGAACACAAAACAACCAATGGGGAACGAGGCTAAGCAGGGGCAGGGGAACCCCATCTCTCCCCCCCACGTGCCTCTCCCAGGGCTCCATGGCAGGGGGGAGGAGACCCCGACATTTCACCCATTTATTTTTAACAAAAAGAGATTTAAAACTTAACATTGAAAACAACTGGATAAACATGAGATAACAAGAACAGTTTCAAAATAAAACAAGCCACCCTCCTGAGTCTTCAATTGACCAAACAGATTGTCTGGAACATCTTAAGGCTGACAGAAGGGAGACAGGACTCTCTGGGCATGCTTTGTGGGGAAACTGAGGCAGGAGAGGGTTTAATTTCTTCCCTCCCCCTTTTAATCCCCCACTCGGCATTGGAAAGGGATTTCTGGGGAAACAATTGGCAAAGGCATGGTTTTGTCCAGGAAACCATGGGTGAAAAAACAGATTGGGAATACACTGGGGGTAATAGGACATAGGGTAAAAGGGAAAGGTGGGATTAGGAAAGGGAGACTGTAGGGAGGGCTTATAATGGAGATATTGTCTAACATGACTACAATTTTTAGCACATATACTGCCTTTTATAGAAACACCATCAGGCCCAGTGACCTCTGCTGCTTGTAACCCTTTTCTACCTTGTATAATTTTGAATTCCACCACCTCTCCATCTCCCAAGATTGGGATGTATTTTTCAGGGTTATTCTTTTTAATAGCAGTTCTATGCACAAATATGTCTTGCTGGGTGTCACATCTCATTATAAAACCATAGTTTTGTTTAACCTTATACCATTTTGCCATTCCTAAAACCTTAGCTATGGTGATCTTTCCCTTTTTCCGAGTGGTTGCTGTTTTCTGTCTCACTGCAGTTTTGCTTTCTCTTTCGCTTGCTCCCGTGTTGGAATTGCCAGGGCTGTTCGTGCTGCCAGGGCAGCCGGAGCTGCTCGTGCCTGCGTGCTCTTCCCGGGGTCGCATTCAGGGCCGTGCGGGCCCGGTCGTGCCTCTCAGTTCTCCATGTGCCGCCGCTTCTGGTCGCAGCTTTGCTGCCGCTGCCAGGCCCTGCACCCACGTCTTGGCCGGGCCCCTGAGCGATGACCCCCCCGTGCCCTGCTCCAGCACACGTCTCGGCTGGGCGCGGCTCCGCTCCACCGCCACCAGCCACCGCCGGTGCGCTGCCCTCTCATTCGGGCGCTCACGGGGCTCGCTCCACCACGCGCTGTGCAGGGCTGGGCAGCACCGCCGGGTCTCACCGCTCCCGCCGCGCCTCGCTCCGCCCCCGACACTGCGGCTCGCGTGGCTCCGCCCGCGCTCAGGAATTGCCTCGCTGCTGCTCTCAGAGGGCTCAGTCCACGTGGCCTGGGTCACACGGTCCCTGAGCCAGGCTTCCCTGAGCCAGGACACAGCTGACATTGCTCAACAGTCTCGGTAATTAAATCAAATTCACGAAAACATTCTTCCATCAGCATATATTTTGACTCAAAAATTAACTGTGTCCAAACGGTCTTCCAAAAGTCTTTGGTAAGAATTAAATCCCAAGAAACAGAAAAAGTTCTTAAACAACCATGCCAGGAAGTGTTTCAGTTCCTTTTGAGCTTGAATTAAGCTAAAATTTACAAATCGTTGTTCAAGAATCTTTTCAAGTTTAAGATAAATGTCCATATGCGGCTCGGAGAGCCAAGAGTCTTCCCGCAGTTCCTCCATAGTTTAGATATGGAATAGCAAAACAAAACCAAGATGAGGAACCCACAGTTTCTTTACTCACACAAATCAGTTGCTTAGGGATCAGGGATCGTTCTGCTCGCAATTTTCCACCAGTTCTTACAGTGGGGATTCTGTAACACGATGTATCAAACAACAAGGCCCTGGGAAAGAAATATATATGGACCGATTCTTGCTAGATGTTTCAGAGATGTTTATTTCCCCAGCCACATGGCCGGGCTCTGCCGAGGAACTGCTCAATCATGGCACCCGAGGGTCCTTGCCCACGCAGGGGAACACCAAACAGCCAATGGGGAACGAGGCTGACCAGGGGCAGGGAAACCCCATCTCTCCCCCCCAGGGCCCCTCTCCCAGGACTCCACATGGCAGGGGGGAAGGGACCCCAACAGTACCCAGCAGGTTTAAAATCTGTGACATTTAATGTGTAGCTGATTTGATAAGAAAATGGGATAGGAATTCTGGTCTCAAGGAATAATGTAATTTAGTGAAGTGTAGAAATAAGTACTGGGTTCTAAGACCCTTTTAGTTCATTTACTCCATATTGATGTAACCTTACTATATTAAATGCAGTGGCATTTACATTTTATACACAAATAAGATGAAAAACAGTTCTCATGTATCTCTTACACCACTAAAAGAAATCTATTCTTAGACTTTTCCATGAGACCAGTTGTGGCAATAATTCAAATTTTAGAAGCACTTAAAGTTCTGCAGAGCTTTAGTAGGGACAAATTAAAGATGTTTTTAATTCATGTCCATAATGAATCCATAAAGGGACTTTATTCCAATCTCCATGATTAATACACCACTGTATTGTGTCTGAGACAAATACCTTTGATATTGACCAATTTAATACATTACTTCCTCTGCAATTAATCATTATGGCACGTTTTCTTCTAATTATTAAAAAAAAAAAAAAATCTGTAAAAAAAGGAAGAAATACCAAAAAAAAAGGACAGCTGCTACATGCAGAGTAAGCTGTTTGCTGGCCCAGGATGACTGCTGGAAGGGGAGGGGGGATTCCATTTTTCATCACACATTTGAGTAAGGAATGAACAGGATCAAGTTTTCTGGGTTATGATCTGGCCAGTACATGCATTTGGTTTTGCTATGGCCAGCCTGATCTCCATATTGCCAACAGTAGCTTATTCTTGCTTTCTATGATTTTAGAAATTGAGGAGCTTTCCATAAACCCAAATTCTGCTGTGCAATAAGCTCATCTGCTTGCCACAGGACGCAGCAACTTCTGAATACGTGGACTTCCAGAGTTCACAAAGTTCACAAACTAAACCCTGTGTTCGCATATGCCCCTCCCAATTTATGCACCATGGAAGGAAATTAAATAATGGCCTTTTCTATCTACTGCATAATAAACCTTCTCCTTCTTTCTCCTCACTAAACTTCTTGTACATTACTTGATCATCAGCTGCATCAATTATTTATAAGAAGGAGCCTATAACCTTTTTCTCTTGGCCTCTCTATCTCCAGGGTATGTGATCTATTCACAGAAAGTCATCTCACTTCCTGAATTCCTCTTTTTGGAAATCAAAGGTCAAGAAGAACCTGCACACTTGCTCTATCTTGAAGTGTATCTCATCTCTTTTCCTTTTTTGTGATTTTTCTCCTCTTCCAATTTTACTCTTTTTTTGTCTTGTATTCACTGGGCTTTGAATTCCTACAAGAGATCCACATGTGCTTTGTTAACTATGGCACATGTCCACATGTGAAATTATTGGCAAACAAGCTATCAATTGCATTGCAGGAGTAGCTAAATGGGTGT
This sequence comes from Aphelocoma coerulescens, assembly GCF_041296385.1. NCBI lineage: Eukaryota > Metazoa > Chordata > Aves > Passeriformes > Corvidae > Aphelocoma > Aphelocoma coerulescens. The sequence goes on from NC_091018.1 coordinate 16,421,766, forward strand.
TATTCTATCTGGGGACCTGTATTATTTTGAGTAGGAATTTAAGCCAAATGGCTTCAATCCCACTTGACAGTACTTTAACAGCACGGAATAAAAAAACTCCTTTAGCAACAAGTCTGATGTTTGGGGTAGAATTCAAAAAAAGGATGAAAAAAAAGAATGGACAGTGTTAAAGCTTCATAGAATTTTCTCTATGGAGTCCAACTTCCCAAACCCAAAAACTGCTTCTGGGAATTTCCACTGGGAATGTTTCTTCCCTCAAACATGGAATTGTAATGGTGAGACCCCACCACACTTGAGCTCTGGCTGTAAGAACAGACAGCTTGGCTCCTACACTGGCCAAAACTGGAAGCCTGAAAAATCAGGACAAGCTTCATAAGTGGCAGGTCTTGAACTGACATGGGTGGGGAGGATCAGAAAGACCTTTAGGGAAATGATAGGTCTGTGAACAACACTGTAAAGATCAAAGTATCATCCTAGATGTATGTGGAGTATGTAGCAATGTTAAGTTTTCACAGTGCATGTTGTGTTGAATGGGGAACCCGTTGGCTAAACCTCAGATGAGAACCATATAAAAATATAAAAAGGAGACACTAATTAATGTAACACAGTTCTTCAGCTGAGATACATATTGTACAAAATCATCTCAACTACACACCTCCATCAGGACACAGTGAACAGTGATGTTTTTTCTCCCTAATTTCATAGGTGGAAAAAGAGAAACTTCCAGCTTCCAACTAGAGAAAGTTGTTAGTAAAACAGAAAGGAAATTGCTCAGCAGCAGTGGGCTGATGGGGTGTGTTGTTCACTAGACCCTCTGTTCTAATGGGAAGGTGGAGGGGTGGCTCTTCTTCCTGTACCTGCTCCACCTGTGCAAAACAAATTGATGACTTAATATCACGGTTGGTAGGTTTGTAAATTAAACCTTAGCAAATAATTTCCTGCTCTTTGTGTTAAGTATCCTTTTCTTCAGTGATCCCTAGTGGTGCTGAAGTGGCATCAGTTTAGTGCTCCCCCCCTTGAAAAGTCCTGTTAGAAAGTTACAAATGATAGCACCCAGATTTACAAACCTACAAACTTGGGAACAGTGTCTTGAATCTTGTTAGTGCTGATAGAGCAAGAAATAAAAAGGAGAAAATTGCAAGCCATCTGCTTCTTTATCAAATTTCTCTGCGTATTCTGCACAGATATCTGTACTTGAGCATGTTTATTCCAGTCAGGCAAATCACTGATACCCCATTTATATTAATTTCTGTAAATAGTAGACCCAGATGCCTGAGGCAGAAAGTAATATATGAATTTGTAATTATTTTAGGTCTCAAGTAGTCATAACTGTGAAGTGCTCTGTCCAGCAGAACAGATAGTGTAGGAAAGAAATATTCTGAACGTTTGTTGTCTTCTTTTTATTCCTCCTCCTCCTCCAGGTGTCATATTTGATATCCAGCTGCTATGCACACAGCTTCTTCCTTTGTCAGGGATCTGTGGCTTATGTCTACAATTTCAAAGGAAAAGTGTGAAAAAATGTGTGATTGTTATTGGAAGCAGCATAGTTTGAAATAAATATTATACTTTTCACAGCACTTCAGGAAGCTTTTGTACACAGAGCCCCCAAATATCCATTTGTAAGTAATCCCAATTTGATCTTTTTCTGTCTGGAGTGCAAAATGGGAGATGAGGTTAATCACACCATCAGTAAAGCTCTGCTGTCATAGTTCAGCAGCACCAATTTCAGCATAAATAAACAGTATTTAGGTACTTCAAGAACATATAGTGAAATGAGAAGAGATCAAAAGAAGCAGTTTTTATTCTCACATTTTTATTAAATAGAAACCTGGCTTGTTTTCAGCTGCATGTCGAACAGTTCTGGACAGTGGATCTTTCTAGTCAAGCACTGATGTGTTTGTACAGAAGTACATCCAGCACAGAGAAGCACTGCAGACCTAAAAGATAATAGATAAGAAAGGTAGGGAGGAAGAGGGGGAAACCTATCTTGGATGGGCATTTTCTGTCCATATCAGAAAGTTTATCTCATATTTCTTGTCAGTTATGGTGCTTATCTTGAAACCATCTCCTAATTTCTGTTGAAAGAGGGCTTCCAAAATGAGAAAGGATGATAGAAAAAGGGAAGGGCATAAGAAGATCTCCAGAATCAAAGTGGCAAAGTAGCACAGGTAAAATAAAACAGCTAGGGCTGATATTAATACACAAATAGCTGTTCCTCTAATCTTTTGAAAGCTCTCAGTGATTATGAGTCCCTATTATACCCTAAAATGAAATATCTCTCTATTAGACTTGCCTCCCTTTGCCTAGTCTCATCTTAGAGGTTTCGGTCATTGGACAGCTTCTTTTCATTTTTATACGAAATTAAGCTGAGAGTTATGACCTTTTCATTTAAACTTCATATTTAATTTGGTGCCTTATGGTGAGCTGACAGAAAGCACCATGATAATTTCCTAACATCTAAATAGAGACCTTGGGGACCTTCTATCATAGCAAAATAACTCCAAAACTCCCTGAGGCATAAAGGAAAAAATGTTTCTTCAAAACATTTAATACAGCTCTTAAATGTTTACTCTTTTCTCAACTGAACAACACCTCCATTTATTTTTTATAAATAACCTTCAGGACCCAAATTTGCATTGTAGTATTTGTTAACTTGGCAATCCATCATTCTTTGTGCTTTATCTAACTTGCATTGTTTTACCTGCATGTTCTTTGACATGGTCAGTGTGTGAGCAACTTTAGCTGTGATAGTATATGCTGACATTTATGCTTTCAGCTCTAATTTTTTAGTACATGTCTTTAAAGCGTTTCAGATAAGACCTTGAACTCAAATAAAATGGAATAGATTCTTCAGTTTCTATTTGCTTATAAATTTACAGATTAATGTACAGAAAATGAAACATTCACATTAAAGCATGTCAACCAAGAGCCTGTATCAAAATATTAAAATGAACAAAGAATTTGCCATTTGCCAAGCTCACTAAATGTGTTAATTTGTTTTGCTCACCTGGTTTTGTTGCTTTGGCAACATCTGCCCATTATCTGAAAACTATTGGGGGAAAAAAAACCAAACAAAAAATCTGCAGTCTTTCCACAGTTATCATGAAGTCTTTCCCAGTGTGACCCTGATGATGCCAATTTACAGCAAAGGCTGCAATGAAAGTGCCACAACAAGGCAAAAGTACCCCATATGATGTTGCCAGGAACCTTGCATAAAGGATTTTTGACAGATGCCATAACGCTCAGCATCCTGCAAAGTGGTGAGACACCAGAAGAGGCTGCTGAGAGATGCTCACAGGCCACAACCTCTTCAGCCTTAGTCATTGGGTTATAGACCAGAAAGAAATGCACGTGCACTGTGGTTATTTTCTTAGAAAAAAAATACTGTCTATAACAAACAGAAATAGAAAAAAAATTGCTGCAGGCAAATAAATAGACTTTAGGTGGTTGTGATCACACAAATTGAGTGTCACTTGTTGTCTGTCTGTCCCTTGGGCTCCTGCAGCCATGTGGCATTATGGGGACAGGTAGTGAAGGGGTTAGTGCTACTCCAGCTTGATCAATGAAGTAGAATGGAAAAGAGTTTTCTTTTAGTTATTCAGTCGTTTGTTTCTAGGTTCTGTATCTTCAGCAGAGTTAGGTCTGGTCTGTTGTTGGGGAATCGAGCAGATCACCCAGGTAATATAATCATTCAGTGTGTGGGGGAATCCCCATGATGCCAATGCTGGCAGAAGTGTTTCCACTTCTCATGACCTATTTTTCACTTCAGCACTGTGACTCATTTAGCTTTGGGCCTGGAAATGCTTGCATACCTTATGGGTAGAAATATGTACAGTGATTTCACTGATTTCCTCAGGACACTTCTTAGGAGGGAAGTTATTCATGCCATTTATTGCAAGCTTACATTTTGGGGGTCTAATTTCACACTGTAATGAACAACTAACCTGATTATTTCACCTTCTTCCCTACTGTTTTCTGGAGTTGTGATCTTGTGTCAGGTATGAGCTGTTTACATCATGCTTGTGTGCTAATGCAGACTTGTTGTTTGCTATTTATACACAACAATTCCCTTTAGCATAGCAGAATATTCCTGTTAAGGTGTGAAGATGTCACCAATGTGCTTCAATAGGGATTCCCACACATCAGCAGCTTTACAGAAAATAAGAATCATCAGTCACAGAAAATAAGGACCAAGAGAAAACTTAGTCTACCACACCTACACTCATCTCCCTATGTGGCAATAAGCATTTTTAAGCTGTACAGAACACCACTGCCCACCCGGAATCTATTCCATGATGTTAAAGCCCAAAATATCACTCTGGGAGCCATGTCAGAACACTGAAACATCAGCCTGAAAAAAGAAACTTCCAATCATTAACTACGTAAGATTACAGAGTGCTGTCAGATTACAGCATAATTTTTAAATTTAGAAAGCAAACAAGAAAAAACACCTTCTTATTTTATCTGTTGTTGGGCTTCCCATAGGAGCAGCTGTCCAAGCCCCTCTCAGAATACCCCAGGTCCTCGGCCCAAGAATCCTTTCTGGTGGAGATCAGTCTATAAACAGAGGATTCCACACTTAGAAATAGAGATCTTTCCTTCCAATGTTTTATTTAAACTTGAAGAGGATGTGTAAAGCTTTTCTGGGGAAAATAGGACTAGGGAATAGAGTTGACCAAGAAATGAAATAGCTAATTATGTTTTGGAGACATGTTAGAAATTAAGTAAAGCTTATTGTTTGTCACCTCCATATACTACCTTTTCTTTTAAAGTCTTATGCTCTAAAGTGTGCTCTGAACATTTTATAATTGTAGAAGCTTGGCTTGCTGCATTGCTTTGAACTAGGACACAGTTTAATTTTTTGCCCAGTGGAACCTGTGAAGTTCTGTCTTGGCCATTGATGCTCAGTGTTAGTGTTGGTTAGAAGCTGCATATAAATTGTTTTACTCCTTTCCCAGACTGCAGACACAGTTCAGTTGTCATCACAAACTTTTACATTATCCAGTTATACAAAGGGATCTTTTCAACTTGCAAATTACGTTGTAAAGAATTTTATCACACAGTATCACAAGGTAGGAAGCTCTTGAGATAAACTTTAGATGATTTTCTCTCTCAAAACAAATGTTTATGTGTCCCAGAGGGCTCTCTCATCTTGGGCCAGAAGTAATTTTTGACAACTACTTTTCTTCTAACAAATATCCATTTCCCTATCAGGCCTTAGGTAAAAGCATTCCTGGGTGTGGCAAAGGCTTTTCACAAAAGCTAATCTTGACAGGTGATGTGTGGTGAGTTGATTTGAGTTGCTTTCTAAGTTGGACTTCTCTCCATGACCATTCTCTTAGAGTGGCCTCAAAAGTCTTTGTGAATGCCCAACACAACTTGAAAAAGATTTTATGTTCTTAGAGTGGCCAGAAGCCTAGAAAAGCCATCTAGGGTGTGAAAATGTGCCAGTCCTGTGTCATTCTCCCGTTTCAGACATTATTGCTTCAGCCTGTGGAATGCCTTCTCCATCTCTAGACATCTTTATGCATAGAGTTCTGCTTTAATCCTGAGAGTGGTATGGAAATATCACCACTCTGCCCCTCAGAGTCTTGAATGATAAAGGGACTAACTTGGTAAACAAATTCCTAACAGAATACAGACCTGTATATAAACTTTAATTTCAATAGATTTTGAATCAGACTCTTGCAGATGGGTTAGTGTGCACTATTCCCCAGTCATTTATCCCTAAAAATGCCCAGTTTTACAGAACAAAGACCTCATTCTTTCAAAAAGCGCACTTCACCTGCATTCTACCAACATTTGAGAGAAATGCAGGTTGGGAAACTGAAAACCAGACAACTCAACATCTATTAATAATGCTACAGAACTATTTATATCTAACCTGAATGCTGCACTTCTGTAGCAATTTATTTTAATTTGAATTCAGCTTACTGCACTTGGCAAGTTTCTGTGAATTTGCAACGCACACATATAAAATTGGATACAAACAGCTATTTTGGAGTAGTAAATGATACTGGCCATATGAGATAAAAATTTTTCCTTAAGCCAGGCAAGAATTAGTGGGAGTTGTAGCCCTGGAAAAGACTACACAGGAGTTAGATTTTATGGTCATTTTTCCCAGAAGAAGACATTGTTATTAAATTTTGCTGATCAGAGCCAGCAGTTTGCTACAGATCAGGTTACAATCATTTATGTGTTTATGGGCCGAAAAAACTCAGAAGTTAAACACTCCATTAAGTTACAGGGCAAGGTTCTCACATGGTGAAATAATGTGAGTGCATTAGTTTGCATCCATTTAGGGAAATTAGGTGTCTGAGTCCCTGGCATCTAACTTCAGAACAGGGACTTAAAATACGCTATTCCAACACCTTCAGATTCTAAGCTCATTTCAAGCACTGCAGCAAACCTAGCTGCCTTTAAAATTAATTCTGTACCAAAAATCATAAAAAAAAATTTCATTGTTTTGAATTTTTTCAGCTAAAATCTGACTCACAATTTCTTTTTTCTAAAGTTTAATTTCCTACTTGACGCCCGCATCCTGTTGGACTCTGGATTTGCTTTTAGCAGGCTCTAGTTAAATCATGACTTTCAACTCTTCTTTCCATTTGACTGGGCTCTGGAAACGGTGGTTCAGTAGTGAAATAGAGATTTATTTTTTTCCCCAGAGCATAGAAACTATATCTTGGGACTACTGATGTTAAGAATCTGTGCTGTCTAAAGCCTCTCTATGACACGAACTGCTGAAAGAGTAAGTCAAACATCCACTTGGGATTCTTGAAGGGCTTGTGAAACCATGAAGGGATAGCAACTCCAAGAATATTGTCAAATTCTGTGCATCATGGAAACAATAAGAATTTTGCTTTTCCAGGCCAGAACAATGACTGAAATATTTCCATTTGGTTCAACAGATTTTTCCATGTGTCTCTCAGGATACTGTAGTCAAAACTACCATAAAAAATATGAGCAAGACTAGCCACTGAGGGCTAGAAAATGTAATTTGTACCCACTTGTGCAAAGTATACTACGTGATATGCTGCAGCTCAGCATTATCAAACAGGATCCTGAGGCATTGCTGGACATGTTGATCTTCTTGACTGTGGCCCTCCAAAATTACTTGGATAATTACCTTAAGCCTTGAAGATCCCATGTTTTCATCTTTCCAGGGACTAGGGTAATCCTGCAGGATTCTTTTAGCAGAAGGAAATTCAGCAATTGTGTCTGCTGTAATCTCTAACTATGCCATAACATTATATAGGGAAGTATAACTTTTCCAGTATAGAATGAAATTTGGCTGTTTGTCTTTTAATTACCTCCTCCCCCAGACCCAAACCACCTTCTAAAATGTACTCTTGAAAATAACTGAGCACTTGTAAATGATGATACTTTATTTACACATATAGTCTATTTTCTCACTTTTAATTGAAAAGGACAATATGAAGGACAGTTGAAAGGACAGCATCTTGTCTGATCATTCAAAGAGCAAAACTGTTGCAGTTTTCCATTAAAGAAAATGTTTTGGCAGCCTTTGGGCAGGTCTGACAGCAACTAACATGATCTACAGCAAGCTACCATGATGATATGTTGCATTGACAGGCCGATAATCAAGGAGTGAAAAATCTGATAATCAAACCTCTCTGGAAAATGCCACAAAGGCATATAGACATCATGTGTTTCTCCTCAGAATAAAAAATAAAAAAAGAAAATAACAGGCATTTGAGTCTTGACACACTTACTTTAGACAGTAAATATTTCTAATACATTGTTTTTCAAAAAGTTTCCACCCGCGCTCAGAAGCACACTGCAAAATTTGGTATTCAAATGCTTGCTTCCTATGGGTAAATGAAGCCAGTAATTGAAATATAAACGTTTTGTCATGTAGGACTTTCTGGGTTTTTAGGCAAGAGGCTGTTCCATTATTCCAGCATAATAACCCTGAGGAGAAAACCACAACAGTGTGTCTGAAAATTTGCAAGTTCCTCAATGCTCTAAAATGTACCAGGTACTTGAGGCTGCCACTATGTTTCTCAGGGCTAATCTTTCCTAATAAAAATAAGTCTCTGTGAATGTTAGTGGAGTTTAAAACACAATACTGTGTGGAGGGAATGTTTAGGATTTTAGACTTGTGGTACTGCTGCCTTTGTAACTGAATAATGACATTGCCACGTATGAAGGTTAAGAGGGCTCTTTACACTGTTTTATCTTGAAATCTATGAGGGGGTTTGGGCCATTCACTCCTTGCTGATGATTATTTCTGCAGTTTTGGAGCAGCTTTGTACTAGGCAATTGGATCCATAAACTGCTATTGAATCAAACTCCAAAACAGATAAATTTAGTGGTGCCAGGTGGTCTGAACTCATGGAGCCAGTGGAACTGCAGCATCCATGACAGTAGCACTCATTCCTGCAGGGAGGGTTCATTCTGTGTCTCCACTTGCCAACAGCTCAATAGGTGTTGAGCTACCAGGACATGTCATCGTGGCTTTGGCACATTTATTCTTCATCCAACTTGACTGTGATTTGTGTGTGGATACATTCATCGTTAGAAGAAATGTTCTTTAGTGGGACTTTACTGATGTAATCCTAAAAAAAAAAATCTTCATTTTTGTAATAGCCAGCTAAAAATAATATCATCAACATTTTGGGGGAAGAAAGATTATGCACACTCTCAACAATAAAATATTGTTTTTAGAGGAATACTGTTTTAAAGTAGTTCAAACAGATTAGATGTGTTTAGCAGAAGGATCTTTCTCTATTTTTACCTATTACATGTTTAAGAAATTGGTTTGATCATGGGTAAGACTCAGAAAAGAATGTTTGCAGTGATCCCTTTATAGAACACCCAACAGTAGCAAATTTCTATTATTGAAAAGTTAGGTTTTAAATACTACTATATAATAAATATTCATGTCACATACCCTTTCTTATATCCTTAGGTACATTTTTAAATCCCAAAGGATCACTGCAAATATATTCTCCCTTATATTCTTTCCTCTTTCCTTTTCCCAAATTCATTCAACACCTGACATTTATTCTGTCCTTATCCCTAAGAATTTTTCTTTCATAAGTGACTGAATCATATTCATATTCATGTTCATATTTGTATTCCTAACATATGTTCTAATATAAAATAACTAATAATATAATACAAGAATTCTAATCATGATAAATAAACTCTGCTAAAAGAAGTGCCTAGGTCTCATGGTCGGTGTATCATCTTGTACACCCTGTGAGAAGCACGGCACAGATGCTGTGTTCAGGCCTTGCAAAACAAATCATTCCATGAATAATGAAAGAAAATGGATGCCAGGAAGAAAAAGGTATCTGGACATAAAAGGGGGAGTGTGAGCATTACCAATATGAGGAAGACTTCTGGAGAGGATTTTAGTGCCTTGCACATGGTGATGAACAGACTGCATTTCTTCTTGGAGCAGATTGTGAATTTCATTCCATGCATGCAGCCCCCAGGGCTTAAGATGCTCGTACCTATAGGAGGGGGAAATGGGTATAAAACTCAAACTGCAGCCAGAGGACTGGGGATCTTGTGACAATTCCTGAACTTACTTTGGAATAGTTTTTCAAAGACTGTGTCCCTTTTGTTCAATTTTGGGGGTTTTTGTTTTGCTTTTTGGGTTTTGGGTTTTTTTTTTTTTTGTAATGAAGATTTCAGGCTAAAGAAAGACTGACAAGCAGAGATTAGGCTCAGGGCCATGTTGGCCAGGATCATCAGGCTTCTGGATACTGGCTTGTGTTTCCAACTGTAGAACTGGTCTGGGAATTGTGCATGAAAAATTCTGCCAAAAATTTTTTGAATCTTTACTCATTTTAATAAGCTGTGTATAGAAAATGAAAAGAAGCATGAAGCTCACCCACTTAAAAAAAAAGATGTACTTTGCTGAAATTTCTGCTGGAAGAAAAAAAAATGTTTTCCCTATATTTTTTAAAAAAACCTGCATGTGTGTTTATATAGATGCCTTTAAATTATGAAAATATTGTGATCCATGTAAATCACATCTAAGTACAATTGATCTTTCCATGCTATGTCTAGATACAGGCACAATTTACTTCTTTCCATTTGTGTCATGCACAGGCTCTTCACGACCCTCCTCAGTCACCACTCTACAATATCTCTTTTAGAGGGAAACTTGTTTTTATACCAGGTAAATTATTATGACAAAAAACAGCATATGCCATTCTATTAATAAGAAAATTATTTATTAAAACCAGCCAGATTAAAATTACCATCTTATTCTCCCAAAGATTAAGTTTCAGAAAGGAGCTGCCCTTACTTTACCATTTCCAGTCTACTTTTATCCACCCTTTTGTTCCTCCATATTCTCCATACACCAGACCACAGCTGAAATTCTAGTCCAGTGGGGAAAAAAAATGACATGTAAGTACAATGTCAGCTCTTACAGCTCTAAGCCTTTGGTAATTCATATACATTGACAACGTATGTGATGTTCCACAGAAGAAAAAAGTAATGGAAAAATCTCAAAGAAGTTGGTAAAGAGACCTTGGAGTTCCTGAGGTTATAAAGAAACCTGTATGAATTGTTTTTCTTGGTCTCTCATTGTTAAATATTTTTCTTTTTCAGTACAAAAGACTGTTCTAGCGGACTGGAAGAGACCAAATAAGAGGACCAAGGGAAATATTTGTTGCAGAGATCTGTAGAACAGAGTGCAAGAGTTGGGAGCAAATGGACAGGTAAGTCTGAGAAAAGTGCAGCAATAAAATCTCCTGATTTATGACCTTCTGGTTTAAAGAAGTAAATAAATAACAAACAAACAGGCCAAAAAAAAAAAAAAAAAAGTGGAATAAGTGTTTAGGGACACTGTACAGGATTAATTTCCTTTCCCTGTTCCACATTATGTCTTCCAAAATACAGCCAACTTTTTTCTGTTTTCTCTGAAAGGTAAAGATAGTCCCTATGCCTTTCAACAAGACCATATTTTGTCCCTTTCCCTTTTCCTGCTGCCCTGCAAATGGGAGGTATGGGCCAGCTGTGAGAAACAAAATGTTCTGAAATTAGGAAAAAAACCCATACAGCAATTCACACAGCTTTTGTGAAAGGAGCATCGAAATCCTGCAATTTACTTACTGCAACTTTAGCAGCAATTAACACTAACATTTAGATGCCGAATATTAGCTGTTCTTCTGGCAGACTGAACTGTAACTATATTTTCTAGGAATGCTGTTTTCCTTCCAGTAGATGGATTTCATTCCTTTGAAAACCACCACAGTGTTTTTAAGACACGAAGTGCAGACAGTATTCTAATATACTCCTGTACAAAGCAAACAGCTACCAGAGCAGGCACGGAAGTCGCCGTGGGATGAGGTGGATCACAGGTCTGAGCTGCTCACAATGACCTGTCAGGAGCACAGAATTCCTGGCTCCATCGATGCTGATGTGTCTGATAGCAAACGATGCCTCACAGCAGTTTACCAGCACTGAAAAAGGGAGGGCAATGTGGGCAGGGAGAAAGAGCAAAGGGAAGATATTGCTGCAATAATCTCCCTAGCTGGTGGTTTTCCAGGAAATGCCTGTTCTCCTGGGGTTTGCCATGGGGCTTCTCTGGCAAAGCCCCCAGAGCACAGGTACACAGGGACCTTGCTGTTTTCTTGGCAGCTCACGGGATTTTGTGGCACATCCAGTCTTTGAGAGACCAGAGTGAGGCATATTGACTGCAGGCTGCAATCCCCAGGTTATGTGAAGGAAAGAACTTTGCATGATAATGTATTAAAATGTAAGCAGGTATCACAGTATTTTTAATGATAATAATCTGTTTAATGTGTCGTCAGTATTTCCTCCTGCTGCACAACTCCTGATTCTGAAACTATGCCAAAGCAGCATGGCTGTCCTCTGGATATAAAGACCTATCTTCAAAATACAGAGAGAAATCTGTCTTAGATGTCCAGTGTTTTAGCAAACTAAATTCTGCTCCCTGTAGTTACAGCTGAACCTTTCTAGTTGCTGTGTCAGTTCTGTCAACCTCTTGGCCTTAATAACTGCTTCTGTGCACCTCAAAGTGTGAGGAGACCACGCTAACACTTTGTATGTTTTCCAATATTAAAAATTTCCCAAAATCTGAAACCTGTAAGTGAACAAAAGAATTGTTTACAGATGGATTCTGAAGAGTTTAGTCTTTGTAAACAGCATCCAAAGAACCTTACAACATATTATTTGCTCAACTAGAATATTTTGGGTTTGCCCAGGAAAATGCAGTGATAGATGGAGTAACACTGCCAGTAGTAGAAAGTATGTGGGACTAGGATATGCACAAACAAGATCCAGACTTGATACAAGGTATTTATACTGAGTTAATTAATTTTTATTATCTTTAATTAGAGCAGTTCTAGATTGCTTGTCCAAAGAGCAAGAACTGAGTGATATTTGTCCTGTTATTTTGTATGCCCTGCACAATTGTGGTCTTTATTTACCTTATTGCATGAGCAATCAAGGTTGCAACCTAGCTGTCATACAATGATTGTGATAATTTTCAACATCTGTGTTTATCTGTAAAATTTTGGTGTAAAATATATCAAAGTGTATTTATATGAGCTCTAATCAAAAGTTATAATTTATGCAACTTTTCTGTGAGGTGTATTTGTTTCAAAGTCTTTAAATAATATTAATGCCACTAGGAATTAGAAAGGTAATGGACATCAGTATTATTTAAACTGTTGTATTTTCCTCTGCTGTGTCTCAGTGGGAATGCTGAGTGCCACACAAGAGCTATAATTGAGAAATCCCTTGCTCTCTGTGACTCTGATTGCTATTATGATTGGAATAATTTGCATTTTTATGAAGATACTATTCTGTCTTCAGGCATCCATGACTGTGCTTGATGTTTTGAAGATCATTTGAAAAGACACATAGAAATTATTTCCTTTTAGTGGAATGGCTCTTTACTTGCAAGCAAAAACAAATTATTTGGTTCAAAGGAAATAAAGAAAAGTCTCATAAGTATCCAAAGAAGGAGCTGTTGGTAAACAATATCTCTGGAAAATTATTCCTCCTCAAATGCCTGCGAAGACACTTTACTAAAACCTTCTCTTGCAGACACACTAAGACCCTTGAAGTCTTACCAAGCAATAAAATTACTGGTAGGGTTAGACCCTTCCATTGCAGTGGGTCACTGTGAGGAATGAGACAACTCTTAGTAGAAATTAAAACAATTTATTAAAACAGAAAAATTGAAAAATTGAAAAAATTAGCAAAATATAAAAATTTGAGATCCTAGTGGCTCAGGAGGTATGCCCCAGGAGCGCAGGGATTCGAGATCTTCAGGCTTAGACAGCACTGGACCTCAGGTAGAGAAAAAAAAGGGGCTTGCAGTGCTAGGCTGGTCAAAAAGAAATATATTTCTAAAGGCCCCTGAAAAGGGGTAGGTTTCTCCAGCACTGAACTTAGCAAGCTGAAGAGGAAGGGAAAATGAGAGAGTGTCTTTCCTGTGCTCCCTGTTTTATAGCTTTTGCTCCGCCCACAGCCCGCCCCTTTGGTTTAAGGTGATTGGTGTTTTCCCTTTGACAGATTATCTCTGTCCACCAATGGCTCACCCTTGTCAAAGGGGTGGTATTAGTTGAGATAAGGGTCATTAAAATTCAGGTTGCTATGGAGCTTACAGGGTAATGGCTGTGGGGGCTGTGCTGTTTGTTGGAACTGGGGTTTTGAAATCTTCTTTGGAACCAAAGTACAAGTAAAAACATAAAAAAATACATCCAACACATCTTAAAACGCTTGTAAAAGTATACAGTAAACATAGGAAAGATAACTCTTATGGTGTACAAGTGATTAATGTTTGAAAAGGGATTTTAACTGGGGAACTTTTAACTGGGGATTTTTTACTGGGAAGGGCACAAATGAACAGCTTGGAACGAGTGAAAACCAAAATAATAAAACTTGATTTGTGTACCTGGGCTGATGGGTTAATTTTAATATTCAATTTAAAAATATTTAACTCAAAATTAATTAAAGCACTTAATATGCAAAGACCAAGCACTAATAGGGATTTTATGTATGACAGTCACTTCATCTCTCTGTTCTCCCTGTAAGTGCCTAATAAAGAACTTGTGGATTTTTTCACTTTGGAAGCCTGAGGCTCTGACCATGTGGCCTCCACCTGGTTAACCTACAGGTTTAGATTCTGGCTTAATAGAAGCAATGAATTAGTGGTACCACCCTGCAACTGCCATTCTCTGTTGTCAGGAAAACCCCTTTGTAAGAAAGCAGACTGAAACCATGCAGCTGAGGCTTTGGTATCCCTTTCACCCTTCTAAATTCACAGTGAGCAATATTTTGTTCTGCACTCCGACTATGTTGAAAAGAGAATGATTAAACTTGAGAGAAGTTTGATCGTTGTCTGTGACTACATGCTAAAATATGGCTCTCCATTCCCCTGCAATCATATGTACATGGACAGAGGAAATGCATGTGGCAATGGAAATTACACACCTCTGACTAATGGTAAACATTATTTACAGAATTTCATAATTGACCGCCTTGGAGCCTGCAGAGTAACAGACTCAAAACAGCCAATATAGACCAGCTGGCACTTTTCTGTTGTCTTTAAAGCTAATATTAGAGACCTAAAAATTCCCAGGTATTTCATGTGGTCTGAGAGTTTTATGTATAACCATAATAATTTCTGTTGGGCCTTTCTCTTTCTTTTCACAGAGGAAAAAACTAAGACCTCACTCATGTAGAAAGAACTCTTCTTCTAATACTGCCTCAGAGCTTTCTTAATGTAAGATGCAACCCAAGTTAATGTCTTAATATTGCTTTAACCAAGCTAATTTGTGAATTAAGTGTGTGGATTACAGAGAATCAGTTAATTTAACTGGTGTCCAAATGCATTGTCCATTCTAAGCTTTGACTGCATCAGACTTACCAAAAGAAACTGCATAGCTGTGAATTGACAATATTCACCACCTTTGCCTCTCTCACAGAGGCACCCCAAATCACAATTAATAAAAATTCATGCACGAATTTAAGGCACAAAGCACTCTTGGCATTAAAGGCTCTGAAACAACTAATTTCTGAGCAACTAGAACCAAGCACATTGGTTCATCTATAGTGAATTCTTCAGGCACATAATAGACTAAATGACACTCTTTTTCCCCCCACTAATTTTATTACAGAGTTGTTCTTCATGCCCTGTATAATTAAAATTCTGTCATCATCTCCATTATGAACCTCCATTTTTGCTGGTTTATAACCTTGTCCATAATTTACTCTGAAAGGGAGGCTGTGGTATGGGATTTTGTCACAATCAGGGGCTCTGTACTGACTAAAAATAAACGCTAAGATTTTCAGGAGTGATTAATCAATTGCACCCCTCTGGTTTAAACTGGTAAAAGGGTTATGAATCTCCAGGGGTGAGCAGAAGAATCTGTCTTCTCTGCAAAACAAGCCTCACTGGGCACCTGTTTTCAAATTGTTGCTCTTGTCTAGTGAACAAAATAAATTTGTTCCTTTTTTTTTGAAACTCAGGCATCAGCAGAAATTCAGGATTTGGTGTCAGATGTTCACTGCAATGTTCTGATACAAAGGACCTTTCTCCTTCCAAGTAGAATTTGCCATCCTTGGCTTCTTGTCTTCTTGCACTTAAAAGCAAGCACATTGTCTGAGGGAAAATACATCACAGGTGTAGCAGTTAATTTAAATATGAAACACTAGTATTTAACATTCCTTCTGCAGGTATAGATACACTGATTAAAGACTTCCTAAATGAATACTCACACAAACAGAAATGTTATGAAGATGCAGTCTGGCTATTTTATGGTTGTTTCTTGCACAACTACTGATTTTGTAATGGTGTATTGCAAAGCCTTATAATGATTTGATAGAACTGCAGTTGGTCCTTGTAGGCCTGTTTTTTACAATTTTCTTAGGCAATGAAATCTGAAACTATTATGCAGAGGGCACAATCTACCTGAGCATGACCTACGTGATCATGACAAGCTATAAAATGTCCATTCTTTTGTAGACCACGACATTTTAAAATGTTTTTGTTTTTCTGGTTTTCTCTTACTGTGTTTACCTTCCCATATCTCAAAAACACTAAATGGTGCCATTATTTTAAATCACAGCTCCAAGTCATCCCTTTTCTAATGGGAATTGAGCTAGATCCAAGCTAGCAGTATTCCTATTCTTCAGAGAGATTGACCTGGTCAGTTCAGCTTCATACCTTTCTTAAACCCATTCAGTTCCTTTACTATCCTTCAGCCTCCAATCAGAAGTTTTCCTGAAATGTGGGCCACAGCAGATCACAAATGATTGCTATGGCCATAACTATTTTCTGTGAAAGTAACAGAGGAGAAACAGGGAGAATTGTGAGGAAAAGATGGAGAAATAAGAAGAAGGGAACCTGTCCTGTTCTCTAGTCCTCCCTGCATTTGAGTGGAGGAAATTCATACCCATCCTCACTGCTCCTGACAAAATCTGCTTTGCTGAATATCATGGAGAGTTGCAAGAAGGGCAGATATACCAGGCAAAGAAGCATCAGTTAAGGAGAGTCATATTTAGATTTGCTGTTAATTCAACTGAGCACTTGAAGATGTGTCTGGGTCACCCAGTTTTGAGAGGTAGGTGTGCAAGTGTTCAACATTTGGCACACATTTTCCTGAATATGTGGGCCTTTTTTACAAGGTTTTTGAGCATTTATGGCTTAAGAACTGCTTAAATGCTTTTTTTGAGTTGGCACTGGAATGAAAAAGCAGTCACAGAGAAGCTGTGAATTAAAATAAAATACCTGCCTTGTTGAAAGGGAATCCTTGAGTTCTTGGTCCTGTGCTGAACTGGGATGTGCACTGTCCATCCTGTCATACACCTGCACTCTGACAGCAGGGGAAGGGCTCACAGGGAGGTCACTGAAATAGGGGAGCAGTAGGACACTATTCTGTGTGCCTGGCAAAAGAGAGATGGCTGGTTAGGAAAGATGGAGCAGCACCTACAAAGAGTTTAATGTTAGGTACATCTGGTCACCTGCCTCTGGCTGCCACTCCAAAAGGATCCTAGGCATTGCAGGCATTGATTTAAGTGTAGGGCTCTTGCAGATGAGAAAGTCTCAGGCACATTTTTAGCAGAAACATAAAAATGCTGACATCTTTTTTCTTTCTTGACTGCTCCATATATTATGCTGCTAATAGATGCCTCTCTTGAATTTCAGACAGTAAAAATAATTACCACAATTTCTCTTTTGCCTCTCCCCCTTCCCTTCTGATGGCTTCTGAGTCTCTTTGAATGAAGGCTTGGCTGCATAACCAGACCTGCATAAATCACATCAGCCCCTGTGTCTGTGTATGGAATAGCAGCACATGCAGGTCTCCTACGCACAAGAGAGGATTAAGAACAGATTAAGCACATTGATTCTGCCATTCCCCCAGTGTGTGCTTCATCTAACTATTCTGCTATACACTTGGCACATTTGTGATTAAAGCCTGTGTACACAGATGAACATATTGTAAGCAGATAGAAAGAAAGCAGCTATTAAAATTAGTTTGAATTACTTCTCTTGCTTGCAAAAAATAACCAACAAACTCCTCTCCAAATCAGATCATTTATCTTGAATTCTAGAAGCAATCAGAAGGATTTCTAAATATCTTGTCTTCCCAAACAAGGAATTTGAAGGAAAGACCCCTGTAAGAAGCTCAAAGAAGACAAAATGAGAAAGGGAAATTATTCCTTCTGGGACTAAAAACTCAAATTTGGTGATCAAAAGCAGGTCTTTCAATGTATTTATTCTGTAAGATTTTCAGTCTGTGGGAGTACAGGGAGCTCAGTATCCCACAGGATGTTCCAAATCGGTCAGGATTAGCCCTCTGGGTCTAGAAGAGTGATTGTAGTTCCTATTATTGTAGGAAGATGGTCTAGAATTACAAAATTTAAATTTTCTTTGTTGCCACTCCTACATTGAACAGACAATACTAATATTTTCCTTGCATGTAGATCACCAGCTTGAAAATTTGTCCTTGGGTAGTGAGCTGGCCTAAATTCCAGATCCTAACAATACTGTGGATAATGGTAAAATTAAGTTTTCATTTTACTGCTTATCCACCAATATAATCCTGCCATTATCAGCAGCATGCCTCTGTGGCATGAAGGGTAACTGCATTCTGGCTCCATTTATAAGAATGCAGCAAGGTGAGTGAAGCAAGGGCTTATTCTCCTCCATTCAGCACTTGGGAGCCTGCATCTGATGCAATGCCTGGGTTGGGGCTTCCCAGCCCGAGGAATTGGTGGCCAAATGGGATGAGTCCCACAGGCTGCAGCGTGGGAAGTTCTTATGCAACAGTGAAATGCATCTCCTAGAGAGGCTGTGCAATCCTGTCCCAGGTGGACATCAAATGTCAATGGTTCAGGGCCATTAGCAGCCTCACTTCATTTCAACATGAATCAAACTTCAGGTTCCTTTGTTTTGAGTGCTCAGGCCAGATGAGCACCAGAGATCACTTCCTACCCAAACTGTTGTGAAGCTTTTGTTCTCATTTACACTGTCTCTCAACCAAAACTTGTGGCCATTTAATTATTGCAATATTAAAGGAGAAAAGTCTTCATACTGTGGTCTAGGATGTTTTCCCAGGTTTTTTTCTCAGTTTTTTTCCTACCCTAACACTGCCTTCACGATCTCTCTACAAAGTATTGAAAACACAAGGACAACTAATAATCTATAAAGGGCAGAATAATTTCATAGATGTTTTTTCAGGAAAATAATTACAGATTGTTTTCATATTTCTAATTGTGTTATTAGTTTTCAAATTTAAGGTCATAGGATTTTTATTTATTGAGTGAGAGGTTGTTTGGGGATTTTTCTTTTAATTTGTTGGTTTTGGGGTTGTCTTCTGCCAAATGCTATCTTCTGACATTAAAGAAAAGTACTAGGAATATTACGTTTCCATCACTTCAATTGTTTAATACCTCTTCAACCTAACTGCCATTTCTTTTTGCTTCAAGTGCCAGCTATTAAATACACTTGCAATTGGACTGTAAATTCTGTCAGTGGGAGCCCTTTTCCAGACAAATATGCTATCCAGGTGCTCCAGAAATTTATTGTTCAGTGCGAATTATTAAAACCAGAAAGTTGCTTTATTACTTTGACAGTCTTGTATTTGAAGTTGTTAATACCCAGAAAGAAAATGCACAAGAGCTTTAAAATGGAGTTACGTGGTACAAAATAAATTCTAAACCTGACCAGATGTGGATATTTGGGAGGTGACCATTTTAAATGCCCCTTTCCCTGTTGTTTTAAGAGTTTAATGGGCTGGAGAAGATAGCTTAAAGTGATTGACAGATGTATCAACATCAGAGAATATATCCACATCCTCCTCTACTACATCAATCCTACAGAATTAGCAATGGTAATTCAGCTTTTAGTTGTGATTCCTAGAAGGCTGTAGCAAAACGCTTTAGTGAATGCTGTGTATATGAAAAATAGAAGAAAATAAAATTATTGAGATTGCTGTAAGCACTATGGACATTGTGTAAGCATTAGTTGCCTCCCAAAAAATAGGAAAACAGCAGTGAATTTGAACGGCTACATTTAAATCTGATTTTTAGCCTTTTTCTTTAACACATAAGGAAGTTCAAGTATTAAATAAAAATGAACCTTGTCTCTCCATCTGCACTGAGACTCAGAATAACAATAGAAAGCCCACATGAATTCATTAGGAAGGAGGCTGAGTAAAATTTCCTGACAAAATAGACACTCTTTACCCTGTATCTTTCTAATATATTCAATGAACAGTTGCAACTAAAAGTGTAGGCTTATCCCAAAAGTGGTTTTTAATTTTTATCCTCCTCTTCTCACATACCTTAGAGCTCCTTTTTTATTGTCTCCTTACTATATTGTTCATATAAACATAAAAATGTTGTTCACATAAAAAATGAAGACACCCACCTTCTTGAGCTGTGTTGTGCCAAACAATGCTCTTTCTTCCTGAAAAAAAGCATTTATACTGAAAAGCATCTTTTTTTTCTTCACCTTAGCTCATAAAACCTCTATGCACTTGGTTAATATGACCTTTAGTGAAGTGACTAAAGAGAGGAGAGTGGTGAGGTTGGGGACTAGGAGGAAATAGCAGGAAACATAGCTAAGGACTGCAGCTATGTGTGAAGCCTCCAGGTCCTTTAACGTTTTATTCTACTTAAGAAATGCTCAGTCCCTCTATTAAAATTCTTATATGCACCACAGCACTAAAATGGTTGTGGTGCTTTGAAGTTTGTCTTAATTAATATGACTATAATTTGCTTCCAAGCAAATACCAGCATTGACAGCTAAAGCTACCATAGAGAGCAATATCTAGAAGATGCTTTGAGACACCTGTTTTTGTTACTCTTTTAATCCTTCTAAAAAGAATCTTCTGATCACCCCAAATTACAGGCTTCAGAAAGTAAGATTTCTTAATTTCTTGATGGCTAATCTTTTTCCTCGGCTTTCAAACCATAATAAGGTTTTATTTATAAATTACCATATCTTGTCTGAATGGTAAAAGCAGAAGAAGAGTCTCATGTGCCCTTATGTGGACTCTGCAGCACACCCAATCAAGACATCATTGTTTGCACACTCTTTCTTATAAAATCTTACCTTACAGCTCTAAATTAAATGACCAGCACTTAAAAAAACGATAAAGGAAGCTTTCAAATTATGCTGATTAAGCTGACAAGCTTGCTTATTATATTGTTTTGATGATATTCCTTTTTATTTAAAGAGTCCTGCAAGGCAGCACTTCCTAGGGAGCAGTCAGGGTGCTGGTGTCTGGAGACAGCCACTAGAACACAGCACTGCAACGTGCTGAGGGCTGAACTACCTCCACAGCACAGAAAAGGAACTGTGACTCAGCCCTAGCTCCTTCCTTGCTACTTTTAGCTTAGGGGAAGAGTGTAAATTAGTTCCTCTTATTGTCCTTCCTGGAGCTGATTTTTGTCCCTTTTTGGTAAGCAGTCTGGGATGGCAGTTTATTGCTGCCATAAACAAGTGCTTCTCAGCTGACAGAAAATATTCCTTCACTGAACACAAAGTAAGCCCGTTTCTAATGTAAGTTTCCATGAAAAGAAAGTTTTAAAAGAATTCATATTTAATTTCCCTTGGCTGTTTTACTAATAATGCCATTTGATTGAGTAAATAGACGCCTTCAAATTTTTCATTGAAACTGAAGAAACTTTCCTTCCACAGCATGTATTTAATAACTGTTCTGCCCCCTTAAGATGTCATTTAGTGTCATTTACAATCTGCTGCTCAAATCCCCTGGAAATAGTAAAGCAGGGGTTGGATATTTACTTTTCACTGGTTTTAAATAAAGCCTTGTTTAATCCCTAAGTGAAAGACTCTGCCTTCTCCTTGAGGAAAAGGAGCTGATAATAACTGTGAATGTGTAACTTCTGTGTCACTTAAAAAGATCTTCACTACTGCCTTGGCACCTTCACCATTCCTCTTGCTGTAGGTGTGTAACGGGTGTGGAAAAACATTTGCCAGTCAGCCAGACTGCCACATGATTTGACTGCAAGTAATCTAAACCAAAGGTACTTAGTTTTTGTGGCAGCAGATAGCAGCCACCACAAAGGAGCAGCTCTTTAATGTGTAGATGTTTTGAGCTAAGTCTCACACCCCAGGAAGATCAGAACACAGCCAGTGGCCCAGATCGATTAAACACGTTCCATTTGGAAGAGGTGTCACAGTGCCTCTCCTTTCCCAGCCTAACAGAACAGTTGGCAACCTTTCAGTGACATAAAGAGATCTTTTGAAACCCATACACCCACATAAACTCCCAACATCTTTGATTTAAAGGAATCGTGTTATAAAAGAGAATAGGGTACACATGGTTTCATAATACTTTCCCTCTGATTCCTCTTACTCCAAAAGAATTCCATCTGCAAATCCATTTTGATAACTAACACATTTTTGTATTACCTCAAGCAGAGGGGAACCAGCATTCTTTATGACCTTGGATTTGCTTTTTGGCACTTACTTTACTGAGGAAATGCTCATTAGAACTCCAGTCAATTGGTCCCACTCTTCCCCAGCCTAAAGTCATTAAACTTTAACACAGAGGCACATTTCCCAGAAACAGTATTATGACCAAATATCCAATTTAGATTGAAAACAGAAGAGGTGGATTCAAAAATTCATGTTAAAGAAACCTCAGCATGAAACGATAGCCAATAAGAAAAGTAATTTACTAAAATTAGCCAAGACCCCGTATGCATCTGTGTTCAGTGGCTGATTTTACAAGTACCAAAATGCTCACAGAAAGAGAGCCATAGCTACAATGCAAAATAACCCTGTCCCATGGAGACTGAGTAAAAGCAGGAGGATTTGTTTGTGTGTGTGGGCCCAAAATCATAATTTAGGGACAGCTCCAGCTGGCTTCGAAGTGTTTCACATCCAAGCAGTGGAAGGCATGCCTATATTTATTATATTATTTACTTTTATATAGCTGTGTCCTGGAGTGCTCTACAGAGTGGCTATAAAGAGTAAACTGATAGAGTTAAAAAAATTAATATTAGTGGGATGAAGAGAATTAAGAACTGTCAACAGGGGAGGAGGCAAGGATATGTTTAGGAATGGGTTAGAGAGTCAATGAGGTGGAAAGAAAGAGGGAGGCTACTTTCAGCTAGCACATGTCAAGAAGGAATGAACTAACAGCACTAAGAGTTCTTATGTGGCAAAGCAGATAAACAGAAAACACAGAATAAAGGGAGGATATACATGGAGGCAGACCCTGGGGGAAATAGGAGAATCACCTCAGAGGATTTTGGAAACAAAAGGTTAAAACTGAGTAGGGTTTGGTATTTCTGTGAAGCTTTCTCTTAAAAGAGCTGCTCTTAAGAAGCACCTTTAAACACACTGAGGCCACATCCTGATTTAATTTTCACTTATTCTCATGCGTAATTTCCACTGAAACTCATGGAGTTCTATGCTTAAAAAATATCAAAAATACATCTGGAACCTCTCTGAAGCCACTAGAAATATTTTCAATTTATAAAACCGAGACTGCAATCATCTGTTGACTTCTTTCTCAAGGAAAAGGAAACAAAACATCTAAAAACTTTATTGATAGTCAAGAAGAAATGAGTAAAAAAAGGCAAAAGTAAAGCAGTCTCTTTTAAGTAATTCTTTCATTGATTTATGTTCATTCCTGAAGCCTCCATTATCTGTCAATTCAGATGATTTTTGTAAGCGTTTCTATATGCAGATAACAGTGAGTAGAAACCCCAATGCCAGTATTACTAAGCAAGCATGACTAAAGGCCAAGCTAAAAGCAAACTCTTCCCAAGTTTGTCTTTTGTGTACCTTTAGGTTTGAAGCCTTAGGAGGGAGGCTGGAGCCCAGGTGTCTGGAGGAATTCATGTGATGAGCAGTGGTGCTTCTGTCACTCTCACAAACTTGCCAGCAAACTGTCAGGTCACTTCAGGGCTTGCATCAACCTCCTTGCCTCAAAATAAAATATGGATGTTGATAACCTAGCCAGTTCCTCCCATCAGGGCATATATAACCTTTAAACCCACATATTAACTGTGTGGCAACATGCTTTACAGTGTTCTTCTAAGCATTGTAATTAAAAAACATTCAGCACATGTTTAATCTGACATAACACGTTCAGCAAAGTACAACAGTATAGACACATCTGTAAATTTGCATACTAAAATAGTCTAAAAATACTTGTATAAAAGACAAAAGGTAGCTTTTGAATACATGACCCAGTCCTAGCTTCAATTATACGTTTCAGCCCAGGGTATTATGGTCTTGTTTTTAGCTACATGTGTGTGACTGCCTAATTACAAAGCAATGCTGTTAAACAAATGGCCTGATTCTAGCATTCACAAAGGGCCACGTGAGGATTACCACTGTTAAACAGAATGGAACTGTGCTGGTGCAAAAGCTTCTTGGAATAAGAATCTTGCTCAAATTTTATTTTGTCTGCTTCTCTGCATCTGGAAGAAAAATATGGTAAAATCCAGGTTGGCCATCTCAAATTGGGTTTTGAGGTATATGTCATTAATTTAATGGTTAAAATATAATTCTTGACTGCAAGGAGCAGATGATGATAGTGTAGTTAGGCCTGCCAGTCTGTTACATGGAATGTCTAACAAATGGTTGCTTCAATATAAACAGGATGATACCACAAATTTGCACAATCAGATGTGTGCAGAACTGATGAAGTTCATAAGGTGTGTGTTAAATGATTTATTAATTTACAAGATGCAAAACAATTGTATTACTGTGTCAGTGTATAGTAACCTAGACATCTGAATGCCAGGTTTTCATCTCACAACCTCTGATCTAAGGAATAATTGTGCCTAATGTAATGTATTCTTGAGATGGACATCTAATTATCTGACCCAAGAGAGGATCTCAGTATAGCTATAAATGCAAATCATCCTCTTTCCTGAGAACCTGGCAAAATAAAGCACATTGCAAATATTTAAATAAAGAGTTTGGGGGTTTTCTTTCCCATGTGTTTTATCTTTTCACTTTCATCTGTAAGGTATCGAGTTTTGACTGCAGCATATCTGGAGTTCCTTTATTATTCATGAATATCAGTGAGTTGAGAGTATCTCTGGGGAGGGAGGGAGAGAATCAATAGCCTAACATTTGAAGTACATCTTTCACATTGGAGATTACAGTGGATGACTCACAGCAGGTGAAGCACATGGTTAATGTCTGGCAGCCCAGAGCATTTTTTATTACCTGAGCTCTCATCAGAGTGTGGGAGGGAGCATTATGCACCAGGGCCATCTACAACATGCACCCAGCCTTCAGACCATGATTTTTTCTTCATGAGGACTAAAACCTGGATGCCTCATGGGATCCCAGGGCTGTTCCAGTTCTGCTGCAAGAGGTTCATGGCAAGTAGAAATCTGAAAACTCTCCCAGGGACATCTGGATCATTTCAGTTTACCTGTCTGTCTTTTCTGAAGCATCACTGGGCTTATTCTTTTGATTTCCACCCTAAATTGGCAGTCTTAAAGATCTATTTAAACATGTTACTTGGAGATTTCAAGATAAAAAGCAGGAGACTACTGCAAGGCCTGGTAAAGTCAGCATGAATCCTTCCAGTAATGTCAATGAACTTCAGATCAGGACCTAAAAATATTATTCCTACCTACACTTTCTTTTTATCAAAGGCCTTCTTCAAGCA
The DNA here is from genome assembly GCF_041296385.1 of Aphelocoma coerulescens. Lineage (NCBI taxonomy): Eukaryota > Metazoa > Chordata > Aves > Passeriformes > Corvidae > Aphelocoma > Aphelocoma coerulescens. The sequence goes on from NC_091018.1 coordinate 16,446,905, forward strand.
AAACACTTTGGCTTGTGCATAATTTTAAGTATATATAAGTCTTTAAACTCTTGCAGCTTGAACTCATTGTGCTTGGTATGGCATTTACTCCTTTCTGTTCCATGGTTTGGTGAACTACTGGGGCCGTGTTTGAAGGAGATGGTTTGAAGTAGCTCCTTGTGTACAAGCATTCATTTGTCCATACACTAATAGACTTACAGCTCAAGTGCTACTTTTTGAGCTTCTTATGAATTTTCTCAGTACCAGGATTATGAAAGTGTTGACTCTTGAGATTATTGGCAGAAAAGGGAGATAAAGTTCAAAAATCACTTTAAGAGATTTAAATATAAATGTCCGTAGAGGAGTATATTATTTATCATTGAAAAGAAGTAAAAACAGGTTTCATTTTAAATAGGAAGTAAATTTATAATGGGTATTCTTTGCAGTAGAGCTTATTCTTAATAACTGAAAAGAAAATTACATTCTGATGATTTAGCTTTTTTTTTTTTTTCCCCTGATGACTGTGATCAATGAAGCTGCTTTTTAAATAAGATATGCTTAATAAAAGCTTCATGTCAAGAATGAGCTGATGGCAATGGCATTGGTGTCATTGTTTTTCTAGATGATCAAAACTTTCTGACAGATGAAAAATGTTTACAAGGTTTCAGTAGGAACTCAGGTACTGATTTTTTTCAAAGTCTAGACAGATTTTGATGCTGAATATATTATGAAACAACAGGTGTGATTATGGGCTGTTCTTTAATGGCAGTTCAACTTTAAAAATTAACATTTAGATTTATTTAGTTAATCCAGTGTTTTAATAGAGTATATATTAGTGAAGACAAGTGAATATGAAGCTTCCACACTGAAAGTGGTACATGGTATTATTGCATTGCCAATATCTCTAATTAAAATAGAAAATTCTTTAGCAGTAACTGGAAAATAAGTATATTCTTATCTATGCATGGTAAATCTCATGATACCTCTGCAACAGACAGGAAAATTAATGCAAGTATTTCTAATGTTTCCAGAGAAAATCAGAGGCAGAGCTCTCAATAGCTACCAGAAATATTTCCAGAATATACTTCTGTATATTCTAACAGGAATAGAACAATATCTTCCGAGTTTATATCCATAGTTAAAATATGTAAGCAAGATATAACCAATTTTCCAAAAAATGTCAGTCATAGTCCAGCAAAAAATTGTTTTCTGATTTAAATAGATGTGCTCATGTAATACCAGAGGGCATTCTTTACACTGAGTGCCCATGAAATTGTCAAATGTTTTGAGTAACTTCTTTGAACATAAATCCTCTGTCAATGCTCTAACTGGCTACAGTTGTACCTCAAGCTAATAGCACTCTTGCCCACAAATGGACTGAATGAAAAATATATTAAAGGACATTATAAAGTCCAACTTTTAATTTAGTTTCTTTGGATGACTCATGATAATTTGAAGTCTTTAAATCACAAGTAGATAGCATTCTAAAAGACATTATAGCTCAACAATTATGAGCACAAAGAAAGAACTCCTGGGTGATGTTCTTTGGCCTGTGGGAGGCATGAAGCTGGAGTAGATGATGGTAATTGCTCCTTTAGCTGCCACATCTATGAATCTAAAGTACCTTTTCCACAATCCTGAGGGGAAGGAAGAATAGATGGTCATCAAGGAAGAGTGGTTTCTGTTAATGCAGCCTTCCAGCTACCATTCCTGACAGCAGCTCTCTGTACAGAGATCACCATTCTGCTCTTACATCAAGCAAGGAAGTGATTAAAAACTTTTAGAAACACTTGTATAAGGTGATATTCAAGATATTGACTTTAGCTAAATGATAGTTAGGGTAGGTTACACCCCAATACCACTCAATCTTTTCATTTTACAACTCATCCTAAAAGTCGTCTTGCTAAAGGAAGCAGGCTTTATAGTGCTGGTGATTTATTCAAAGGAGCTCATTCTCAGTCCCTTGGGCCTGTCTTCAAGTATATTTCCCTAACCAATTTCATGTTTCATGTTTTTCATTCCATTTCAAATCTTTCTCTCTCTTTACGTCTCTTATCAGGAAAGGATCAAATTTTCTCACCTTGAAACAAGCTTGTTTTACCCTTTGGAGCAATCATGGGAGATAAAGACACATCATTCAGATATTCTTACAAGTAATCAGGAAGGTAATTGCCAGATCAGCTGCCACTGCAGATTTCTCTTCAAATGCAATCTTAATTCAAAAAAGAAGGGACTCCCTGACCCCTGCAAAATTAATAATGTCCAAAAATCCACTTAGAAACTCCTCAGTCTTCATGTAGGGGTTTCTCAGATTTCAGCCTTTCTAGAAAAACAGGTAATATTCAATTTCCTTCCTCCCACTCATTCTTAAATCTTTGGAGATTAATGTGAAACCATCTTGAAGTCATTCCATTTCAGTCCTATCTGAATTTCTGCCTCTGGTTTCTACACTGCAGTGCACTTCTTAACCTTCACTTCCTGAATTTCTCACTTTATTATGAATCAAGTATCCCAAAAAAATGTGCCATTAAAGAGCATAATTATTTCAGGTGATGAAGATGTGGCTGTTGCAGCCACATGAAGTTCTAGACAGTATCCCCACTGTAGAGCTTAACTGCCAGGGAATTCATGTTTTAGGAAACATGGATGCAGTGATGGGGTATATAGCCACATTTCTAACTCTTGCTTGTGAGTATAATTTTTATTTAAGGATATTTAACTTTTTATTGTAGCTATATCCATTCTAGCATAATTTCCTCCTTTCCTCTTTTGTGTCCCTTACTCAAAACATTCTGAAGGAAATTTTGTATAATCCCCTGTTTCTCTCTGCTCCACTGAAAACTGTCGTCCTCCCAGCACCCCACAATAAGTCCTACATCCCTTCAGGCAGTAATCTCTTTTCATTTTCCTGCTGTTCTGGAAATAATTTCATCACTTGGTCCACCTTGGTTATCCTGACACAACCATTCTGCTCAGGCCATTGCTGTGTGGCCCATGCAGGTGTTCTTCATTCCCCATCTCCCTTGGCTTTCTCCAGCTGTGGTCAGTTCCAGCACCTGTGCCTTGCCTTTGTGTTTAATATGATTAAAGACTGTAGTTGGATAACCCAACATCAAGCAAATTTAATTTAGTATTCCAGGCAAAGCTCGGGGGGAGGATGGAGATGTGGGATGTGGCATTAGCAATGATAATGAAGGAGAAAGGGAGTAAGCAGTGGGAGAGGTTTGTTGTGTAGGTGGGAAGTCGTAGTGATGTTTTTTCTCATCCTGTAACAACAGGAACTGAGGCAACTGCCAAGAGGCACCTAATGCCCCTTTCTGGCAGCCCAAGCAGAAAGACAAGAGATTCACAGCTTGATTCCTTGCTTTTGGCAGCTCAAAAATGATAAATGAAACAGAAGTGCTCTGGAAAACAGCAAAGGCATAATTAGGCATCATTTACCCATGGCAGACAGGGGTGGTGTATAGTTGTAGGCTTACAGTGCTTTTCACACTACATTTCTTTATTAACCCTTTGTCCCTTCTGGAAAGTTTAAGTTGCTTTTATTCTGCTTAGGTACCACAGTGAGGAGACAGTCTTATTTTGTAAGTGACTCAAGTGGGTTGGAATAACTGCTCAGTTAATAGTTTGGAAACATCCTGGCAGGTTTTGAATTGTTTATTGTTTTTCTCTTTTGGTGATGCACAAACAGCTTGAAGTCTTTGAAGGAAGTATGATGAACCCATCAGCTGTGGAAGCAAAATACTGGAGATTCAGTCCTTGCCTTGCTCCTTCAGCTGGGGAGATAAGAAAAATCTCTTTTGCCAGGAGATAAGTGAAGCGGTGCAAATGGGTGACTGCTCAGCTGACAAGTGAAATTCAGTGCAGGATCTTCTCTGTCAGAAGCTGAGGAAATGGCTGTGGCAGTTTGTCTTCTCAGTGATTTGTGGCTGCCCTCCATTGCATCCTGGCCAGCAAAGCAGCACCAGCACTCCCTGTTGCAGTGTAAGGTAAGTCACACCTTGCTTCAGCTGTCAAGGAAAGCTGCTTAAAATAGCCCTGTTGGTTGTACACTGCAACATCTGAGGAGCTGTTCCCCTGACTCAGCTGAACACAACGTGCTGCAGAGAAGGTTGGAGCTTCTCAGATCAGTGGAGATCTGAGCTTCTCCAGGCCAGTGGAAGACAAACACTCTTCTTTCAGATTTGTCTCACCTGCAGATAATAGCCTCGCTGAACTTTTTTTTTCTGGAAGACTAGTAGGATTTTCACTCTGTGTTATGTGATATGACTTGTGGTATTTATTATACCTAAAAAAAAGCGATTTATTTATTCAAAAAATATAATTTATTGATTTGCAAAATTAGAAACAAATCTACCTAACTAAGGAAGGAAAAAAAAATAAAAGTGATTTAGAAGTTTTTATTTGTAATCTAAATACAGATTTGAGAATTACTTTTTTTTTCCTTTAGCCACTTCATTATCCTAGATATCTTGGAAGAAAAAAAAAAAAAAAGAGCATAGCTGCACCTTTTTCTGACCTCCCTGTAGTAAAATGGCAGTCTCCCAACAACCATCAAATTGCAAACAAAGGTGAACAAGTAGTTCTTTAGCTGCCAGGCAGCTGATTTCAGGATGTTAAGTAAGCTTGGAGAGACACTGGAGTGTCACGCTGCCTGTGACAGCCTCATTTGGAAATGGAGCCCGGTAGCAGCACTAGAGACAGCAAAGAACCTCTCTGAGATTTACACCTACTATTTAGGGGGCTCTATTTCCTGCAACATTCCCTATAAGAATTGTGTTAAGCAGTAAACTTGTAAGGGCCATCTATGGCAGAGAAATCAGCATCTCTCCAAGGACACTATGGGATGGGAAGCAGGCTTGTATCCTATTTCTGAGCTTTTTCTAGGATTTTGGTCTCAATATCACCCAGTTTCAGGCTAGTGGGATTTTTCTGAATCACTCAAGCTGTAGTCCAGTTTTGGGGTTTGGGGAGCCAAAGACATTACCTTCATATTTCCTGATTGACATCTTGCTGGTTTGTGCTTGAGTCTGCAGTAACTGACTCAATCTCCTGGTGAGCCAAATAAGGCACTGAAATTCAGCTGCCTCCAATGTTTGGCTGCAGGACGTTCCCACTGTGCTGCACAGGGAAACCACATCCACGTATCAGTAACCAAAACATGCAGCTGGAGTCCTTGCCCAGCCTTAGAGCCAGAGCTGATCAGTGCCAGAGCAGAATGATTCCAGCCACACTGGAGGAATGCACATGAGGCTCAGTGGGTCTACATGCACAGCCCCTTCTCACAAAAAGTATGCTGGAAAGCTTTTCTTGATAGGACATCAATAGTGACAAACTCATGAACATTGCAATAAAAATCCCAGGGTCTCTTGTAAAATCTCTTCAGGGAAGCAAGTGCTGCTTTTATTTATTTTTTTTTTCTCCTTAGGATGTGTCCTCACTTTTCTCTCTTATGCAAAAAGAACAATGTCCATACCACTGACACACACTGCAGTAAATTACTATTGATTTTATCAAGTCATTCAGCTGCATTTCAGTGCCCAAGCAACTATGGGGCCATTTATTGCTTCCTATTGTGTGTCCTGCATCAATGAGCATTGTGTGTTCCGAGTGGTGCATTGTGGAAGAAAATTACTCTGAGTCCTGAAAATATAGTCAGTTTGTTAATTGGTAAAATGTATTCCTTGTCGGCAATTGGTTCATTCCTCTCTCCACACTCCAATACCAGAATTTATTGAAAGGCTCTTTGAAAAAGGAGAGACTTCTATTATATGAAAATAATAGATATGTTGCACTATAAAAAAGAAAATTGATATTTTAAAATATTATGGAGTAACTAGGTTCATTCATTCATCTCTAGTATGCGTCTCTGAGCTGTCAGCATATTTTGCTTCCTAGTTTATAGCCTGATCTAAAGTTTTTCTTCAGTTTTTCTCTTTGTGCATAGAAAGGAATGCTGGGGGGGGGGGGGGGGGGTTAATACAGTACTTGGGTTGCACTTATGCACTTAGAAGCAATTTAATTCCAACAATCTCAAATGAGAAGTACTGTATGGGTTTTCTCTTGGCATTAATAGGATTAAATCAGAAGTGAGATATATACTGACAGAGAGGCAGGAATTAAGGATCATAGAAATAACATTTGAAATGGTACTTAAATTGATAGAAAGCGCCAAAAAAAAAAAAAAAAAAAAGTGCAAGGAAAAACATTCAAGCAGTGGGAACAAAGGAAATGTACTGTTCATTAAAAGAACTAAGGGTATGAGCAGGTGAAATAAAAGTGGCAATGGACAGTTTTATGACATCTGTTAATAGAGAAATGCCCTAGAAAGAGGCCACAGCAGTTGTCATATGCAAGAAAGAGAACCAGCAAATGCAAGAGAAAATTAGTGATCAATTAATTTAACTTCAATTTTGGAGTAAGCTTGGTAACTCTTCTTAGAGATCAAGGATAAGAACCACCAAGAAAGGCACAGAAGAGAAGTACTTCAGGTTTTCTTCTCTTTCTTTCTCTTCAGTATTTGAGTTTTTCAGCTAAAATCTTCAATAAAATCATTAAAAATTAGATTCTTTCCCAATCCCTTATTAGCAGGGAAATTTGTATAGAGTTAAGGAGGGGAATCTATAATTGAGATGAATACCTAGGTGAAAAATTTATATTGTAAATAATCAGTCTTACTTCACTGAGGAAATAAAACTAAAGGCCAAAGAGAACCAGTACCTCCTAAATATGAAAGGACTCCATGCTGCTGAATATTAAAGTTTCGTAAGGAACTGTCCTTTCATTTATAAGCATGAACTAAAAACAGGACATGCAGGTGAACAGAGTCCACAAGAGCCAATTAAGAATGGCTAAATAAGAAAATGTACACTTATGTACAGGAAAAAATGAATAAATTCCTCATCTAGCAGGGCTGCAACAGAGGTCTTGGGAAACAGAGAATTTTTCTTGTACAGAGGGATAGTAAGTAGTAAAGATGCATGAGGTTCAGTAGAGAAAAATGCAAGCAGTTCACCTTGGTGGGAAATGATGTTGTTTGAACAAGGAAATGGAAGTCTCTAATGTTGGAAGATTGCTTTTTAAGGTCTGATGTTCGCACAAATTTGGCATCTTTCAAGATAAGACAGTAAATGCTACTGCACCCTGTGACTACTTTACAGGTTTTGAGACACTCAGTCTGTGTTTCCTCGCTACAATTTCTACACAGGCAGCTGAGCAAACCTTATTCACCAGTGCAAAAAAGAGGAAAAAAAGATGGGATAAAAGTTTTAAACCAAGTTGTGACGTTGTGCAGGTTTTTACTCAGTTTTCAAAGAAGCTTTATTGGTTTGGCAATATTATGGAAGAACATAGTGTCAGTGATTTGGGTTTTGCATAATTTTTTACTCCATAGACCATAAGTGGTCTCTAAGACCACTTATATGTGGTCAGACAGAAGGGGGTTGGTTGCCATTTATAATTTTTCAGCAAGCTGTAATCTTTAATAAATGTTCATTTTCATAAAAATTCCACATAAAAAAATATTTACTACTAAGCATCCCTTAGGAAGATAAAAATATTTCCTTTAAGATTTTGATTCATACCATGGAATTTCATTTTTCTGTTACAGGCTTTTAATATCTATTTCAAGAAAATATCTGTTAAAATTAAGTTATTTAATTAATAATTATATAAAACTCTGTTGCACAGGCAGTGCTTTTTTCTTTCTCCTGTTAGATTAATGGTACACAACATGAAAAATCTAAACTAAACCTTTACCGTGTGTGCTAGTTTGAAAACAAACCAGTGGGAGGCACCAAGTCAGAATAACAATTTAATGGAAATTAAAGAAAAGGAAAAGAAAGTAAAAGAAAACACTGACAGAGTCAAGATACAACCTGAGTCCCTGTTTGGCAGGGTGGTGGTAGCAGTCTGGTAGAATGGTGGCTGCAGCCCTCTGAAGTGGTGATCCTGTAGTAGAAGGGGTCTGCTCTTCCTCAGAAAGTCCAGTGGTGGCTGTGTAGCTCCTGTCCTCTGGAAATCCAGTGGGAAGGTTGTCTGTGGTGTTCAGAGTCTCAGATTATATCCACGATGGGATGCTTGGTTCCTCCCTTTGGGTGGAGCATCTCACAATGGGGTAATGAGTCATGAGGCCAAGTGTTGATTAGGCTCATTAACAGAAGATAGTCCGGAGGGAGTTATCTCTGAGTCATGGGCAGGACAATGATGGGCCATGAACAGCAAGATAGTCTGGGGGGAGGAGGCAAGGAAACACTGCCCCACCTGATTTCCACAGCTCATGAGGATGGTAATAGAATACACCTCAACCCAGGACACCGTGCTGTACAGTTTGGAAACATAAATACTTTTTGTCCTCACAAGAAAGATCCGTCTAAATCAGTGGAGGTTGAATGAGCTTATATAGCAGTAGCATTATTCCTTCATTCATACAGAGACTCTACAGAGTAGGATGAAAGAGATGTAAAAGACATACAGACAGATGCAGATTAAATTTGGAGCGTGATTGATTGATCTTTTATGTTAGAACATTTTAATAATATCCTGTCCTTTAGTTCAGATGTAGCATCTGACAGCAGAAATGATGCAAATCCCTTGTAATGAAGGGAAAATGCTTCAGCTGTGTTGTTTGCTGTGAATTATTGCATCCTGTTTGTTGCACCTTACCTCTTCCTAGTTCAGCAAATTCATAGTCCAGCTGCTAAATATATATAGTTAAAGTTTACTTAGGCTCAAAAGTAGTTTGGATAATTTTGAAAGTGGCATTGTTTCATCTCTTAGTTGTTCTAGGCCTGTTCCAGCAGCCAATGAGAAAAAACTCCTGTGGGCATTGAAGGGTCACTACTGAGAATTCCATCAGTACCTACAGCCCTCTCAGCCAGGTCAATTTTCTGTCACTGTAGAAAGATAAATGAGAATATTAGTATAGTAAATATTAGTTTAAAAACTCCCTTTGCTGCATTTCAGTGCCATGCAAAATAACAGACATGGAACTGCTCCCTCTCCAGTACCTGCATTCCTTCTAGACCTCATCTGTAAGTAGGGAGCCCTACTTATGCTGTCTTTATGAAAAAAGATTTTCTTCAGGCCTACAAAGAACAAAGACATACTAGGAAGAACCTGTGTCTCTACTTCTCTGATCATGTAAAATGCTTTCCCAAATATTTGCTGATTTTTTGTGTCCTTTATTTTTCCAGATCATTTTTAACAAGGGCATACAGCACTCTGCTTTTCAGTCCACTGCTTTTTTGGAGAAATTTTAAGCTCCACTACTGAGTAGTATGCAGCTCAGCACTAAACAATAATAAAAAAGTATTAACATACTGTTTCAATCTAGATATTAAAATTAATTTTATTTCTGTTCATTCATTAATTCAGACCTGCAGCAATGTATTAGAAAGGATTCATATAAGAAAACCCCAAACAACAACACAAAACATGTCATTATTAAAAAAAGAAAAATTCATATTAACTTGCAATGTGAAGTGGAACTAGTCTGAACAATTTCCCTTTGAGGTGGTCTTCTGTTCAGGTATTTTTCTTCCCATGAAAATGTCACTATTTGAAGAACTTAAACCCTCCTGGTTATAGTCCCATCACAAAGCAGCTGGTCACACATAACTCCCAGAACTGCAACAGGAGTTTCACCTTAAGTCCCCCTGTATCAGTAAATGTGCATATGCAGAAATCAAACAGCTTGAAAGCAGTAACATCTTTTCCCAGAGTTATTGAGGTTTATTGTTAATGTTTGCTCTTTAAAAAAAAAAAAATTAAAGAAGTATTTGCTGCAATCCTTCTAGTCAAAAATCCGCTTAAATTTGACAAAATAGGATTTACATGGCACTGTTGGATGTGAGAACCCTTGAGAGAGCATTACAGTATTATTTGGATCGCGTGCATTTTGATGTTCTATATTTGGTTATTTTATCTAACACCCAGTTTGCCCATCACCACAAAGTTGTTTCCTGCTCTTACCCACAGCATGCCAATACTCAAGAGAGGGATCTCTTCCTGGCCCTGTTAACCTCTGAGATAAATCACAGTGTAGATTATTCAAGTTTCCTGAGACTGAAATGAGAAATACACATTGGTTATTTGGTATCTTCTCATTTTTTATTATCATGTGAGCATCTCAGCATCCTGATCTGTAAAGGTTTTCTTCGTTAGTTCTCCACTAAAGGCCTCAATTTTATACATTGAAACCACAAAATTCTCATAAAAGTCTATGAAACCAGAAGGCAAGCACTCAGAGCTGGACAGCAGGCCTTGATTCAGGCTCCGTGACAAATAAATTAAACATTAATGCACCAAAATTATTGACTTTTGGAGCAAAGCAGTTTTTTAATACTCAGGGGAAAAAGGTGAAAGTTTATTAAAGTTCGCAGAATATTAATGCATTGGAATCCATTCTTGAATGTTCTGAGGATTATCCTGCAATTTTGTCAACACTGCTTTTTGTGCCCACTCTGAGAGCCGAATTTCAGCTGCAATGAAGGATTTTGTGCTAGTAAGAAAAGATTTCTGACTATTAGGGCTGGAATAAGAGGTGGAATCTCCACCACTGGAGCAGCAGAGGCCTGACTTGGAGGACATTTCAAGGCCTATGTCAGAGTCACTTATGCAGATGTCTCTATTGCTGGCATAAACTCTTGGGCGCTAATAGGCCTTTGTCTGCTTAATGCTTGCCCCAAACATTAATCTTTATATTAACAATGCTAATTCCGTCGTGAGAGGCGTTGCTGAATAAGAAATTCAAACTTCATGCTGGCAAGCTGTTCCGGTTTGGCCAAATTTAGAAATATTTCCTCTGAGAGAAGGCACAACCACCCCTCCCCCACCAGATTTGGGGAAAAATAAATTTTCCTCGAAGGAAAGTGAAGAAGATAAAACTATTTATTTAACAAACACACGGGAAAGGAAAATGAGGTTAAATGGTAAAATCTTTCGCTGTAGAGGAAAAACCTGGGAAAAGTGTTCGAGTCCTCCCTTTGGTCTCCTCGGAGCTGGGGCTTGGGCCGGGGCCAGGCCCTCTGTGCCCAGTGGAAAGCCCTACCAATGTGCTCTGATGTTACAGCAATCAAGCAGCCCAGTAGAAAAGGGAGAAAATCCGAACTTCCAGAGAAGGAAAAGTTCAACTCTCAGTCTCTCTCTGGAGAACAAGAAACTGAAACAACTGGCCAAAAGCTGACTGGAAAGCAGCAAGCCGGGTGCTTCCTCGCTCCCCTGCCGCAGCTTGGGAAAAAAAAACCTGCTATCTTTATGTGACCTTGAACAAGCTGCAAACTGCTTTGAGAAAGTTTTGCTCAGTTTTTTTCCTTCCCCTTCTCAGGCTCAGTTTAGAGGCATAGAAAGGCACAAAAATTAATTTCTGGGCATAGGCAGCGATATGGGATACACATCATAACGTCACCCCAAGGCACAAGCGATACCACTTGATTATTCCTTGCCACGGGTTCTGAAGGGCCTGTCCTGACCCAGTCCTTCTCACAGCTGTGTGGCACATCACAGTCATTCACACACTGAAGACAAAAGAGTCACCTCACTCATTGTGCAGTGCAGAACCTGACACGGCAGATTTACAGCACTGACATATTTAATGCCAGTGGAAGGTGACTCTGTCTGTTGATTATTCGCATTAGATGGGTTATGACCTTTAAGCTGGCAGGCAAAATATCTTTTGCTGCTGAACTCAGTAAGGGGCTTAGTAAAAGTGACAGAACCCGCCCCCAAAAAAATCAGGATGAAAGGTAGATATTCAAAGTTAGGTGCCCAGATGAACCATGGAGACCATTTATGTGTTTAAGGAACATAAATAAGATGCTTAGAACCCCAAAATGCTAAGGTTTCTCAGATTTGATTGGAGCATCTGAAAATTATAGGTTCCCAGAATTTGCTGTAAGAAAAACCCTTTGTTTAGAACCCTTTATGTATGGTTATATTAGATTCCTTTATATATGAAGTGCTAGTAAAATTAGTAAAACTAATTTTAATCACCTGACTTTGAGTATTTCAATCAAAGTATAAATACAAATCATTCCACTTGCACACTTTCTGCTGAAGGGCTTTATATTTGAAAACCAGACCATAAGAAGTTAAGAACTTTCATTTTGTGCAGCCTTCCCCATTCAGAAGTGATTCGATTAAGAACTTTTGTCTTTATGATGGGAATAGAATTTAATAAACTTTTTAAATATATCCGTCATTATTATATAAACAAATTCTATTGAATTTGTGCTGTGTTGTTAGCAAAGAACAATTCATCAAGCCTATCTTTTTGCTTATAATTATTTTGTTGAAAGGACATCTGTGTGCTCAACATCAAACTAGTATTTCTCTCCTTTTCATTTTCCATTTTGTTCCGTTCCATATTAAAAAAAAAAAAAATCAGAAAAACAAAGAAAAAAATCAGAAAATTTCTTTTTCTGTGAAAAGAAAGGTCAAAGTGTGAATTTACTTCTATTTAAAAGCTGTGGTATTGATTTTATTATGTGTGTGGATCTAGATGGCTCTGTTCTTTACCTGCACAAGATTATGTTATTGGGTTGAGCTTGTTAGGTAGCTGTGTCTAGTTAAACGAAAAAAAAAGCTTCTTCCTGGAAAATGTCAGTGTTAACAAAATGTTCTGCAATGATTCAACCTAAATGGAAATGATTCATAATATCAAAATGGCACAGGACACTTTCTAAGTGAATCAAAACAAATGTATGCTGCATTTTCTTAGCTTATGCATTGTGACAGTTGTAGCCTGGGATGCCACTGGGATTTTAGACAGAAAAGAGGGATTGTTTTGAATGTGTCAGAAAAGATGCAGTCTCACCAAAAAGTCTGGCTTATGGAACACAATGCGATGTCATGCTCCCCATCTGGAATGGATCAAAGTCTACAAAGGGTATTTTTTTTCCACAGACACCTCTAATGTCAAATTTTCTCTTATTGTAGAGTGAAATCACCTTTTATAATGTAAGCAGTAGGGGAAAGTTCAAACTTATTAAATTAATTTCTATCCCACTTAAAACAGAAAACCTTGTGAAAATGAGAGAACATGAGCATGCACTGTGGGCTGGCTCACCTTTGTGAAACTCACTTCAGAACAGGAAATATTTCTCAGCTGCCATCTCTGAGCTCCCATTTTCCCCTGGTGTGGATTCTGGGTGCAGTACCCCTTTCTTTACTGCCTTCAGCACCCCTCCCACTGAGACCACTCACACTGGGGCACATCACTTCCTACATAGACAAGACATGGTGATAATAGATTATTAAATACTTTTACAAGCATCTTTGATTGAAAAAAAAGCAGTTTCTTCCTCACATCAAAGAAATACTAAGAGGAAAAGAGATGGAGTTTGGAACCAAATACAAATGCGTATTATTCCTGAATCCCTGACACACAAAAAGTAGTCCACAATAGGCAAACAATGTACTAGCAGAGGATTGCTCTTTTGACAGTAGACTTTAGACATGGAGTACAGGGATTATTTGTTACAGTCATTCCTAAGGGTAAAAAATTATAATCAATAATTTTGAAATCTGGCTGAAAATTCATGCGGAGTGTGGCTCAGGGCTGTATAAACATTGTGAAAATAACAGAATGGAATTTGGAAGGGCAGGGACTAATCATTAAAGACAGCCCACACGGTCCCAGTAAAGGCAAGTCACACTTAAGTAGCCTTTGGAGGCAACTTGAGGAGAAGATGAACATTCATATTGTATTTTTTTACTTAGATTAAGAGCAAGCAAAGCCACAAGGCTCTACGCCAACCGTATTCTTTGCATTAGGCCCTGGACAATGAGAGTGATACGAAGTGTTGCCAAAATCTCAAACTGTATGAGGAGTAAAATAAAAGGATTAGGAGGTAAACACATACATTTGGCTGCCTACCTTTCCTGGAGCTGTGGGGCAGAAAGTAAGCAAAGATACTGAGTAGGATAAATGATGGTGTGATGTTTGACATGGCAGCACATGCCTGGCAAGAAAGAAGCACTCAGAGTTTGAGTGCAGCATGAGACAGATTGCATGTCCCACAAACATCCCACCCCAGGGCATTAAACAAGAGTATTATTAGCAGTATTTATGTCCATTAAGACCACAATGCCTGCTGATAGCTCACGTCATCATTTGCCACTGCTCTCTGGGCTAGTGGGGTTGTACAATTTAGCAGTCACTGGGCTGGGTTTTACTCAGTACACTTGCAGTGACCATCTCTTCTTGGTAATGTGGTCTGTGGCTTACAGATAGATGCAAACCTTTTGTTCTACAGGCCAGTGTGTGACAGGCCTAGGTAAGATCCCAGGGTGACTCCAATATATTTAAGGAGAGAAGGTATTTGGATTTCCTTGATTTTGATTTTCAGGATGATAATGACTGTTGATTTTTTTCACGTCAATTGGTGTTGAGCTGTACTTTTAGACATTTAAAAACTTTGTGCAAGTGGATGCAAACTCTTACTAGAACACCCCTAGAAAATGTTAATGTGGTGTTAAGACCAGTCCAGAGTAGCAGGCAAGTGCATTAACAATGAGACTGCAGACAGGATGTTAGAGGGGGAGGAGAGCTGTTGGTCACTACAAAAGCTCTGTTCCAGCAGCACCCTGGGGCTGCTCCATGAGTTGGTCTCCAATGTCTCACATTCTCCACACTGAAGCTTATAAGCTCAAGCTGGGCTGCTTCAGCCTGCTCTGTGCAGCCTGTGCAAAGGACCTGTGTGCATTCCCAGCCAGCATTCCCCTCTCCACCAAACACAAACCTGCTCTTTGTCAGATAGTCCCCCTGTGGCCCATCCAACACGTACTGCAAGGGTAATGTTTTGTAAGAGAGGAGGAGAGTAAAAACAGGGGGAAGCAAATGTCAACCAGCAAATAGAAGTGGAAACACCTGTTTGGCACTGAGGAACAGCTGTACATATGCAGCTGCTGCTCTCTCTCTCCGTAAGCATCACATGCTTGTTGCTTTACTTAAGGTTGACCAGGTTCTTGGTGGGTCTGCAGGATTTAGTTGATGCTATTTAGAAAAGGAGGCTTCTATACCCTGTGGAGATTTACTCAGCTTTAATCAGAACTTCTATGGTAAATAGCAGACCTGGAAAAGTTGTATCTGTTTTTTAATTTTATTTCTAGAGAAGAGTTTTGAAAGGAAAGTTTTCTTACTACTGATCCTTAAGATAAACTGCAGATGACTTTTAGAGAATGATATGAGGAGTAGATTTTTTTTTGCCCTTCTACCTCCAATTACCTTTTATAAGACCCTACAAGCAATCTCATTTATGGAGGATCTACTTAAAGTGCTTGTGCTTGTTGGAATCTAAATGTGATCTTCATTTCTGGAATTTTTCTCTTTTTTAATAGGAAATTTTTCTCTTAGAAAATGCAGTTCCATTGCAACCTAAATGCATTCTAGGATATCTCCATAATCACTTTGATTAAAATAGTTTATTTGAAATTAAGCATACATCTTCCTACATGCAGGAAAGGTCCCATTCCTCAATCGTATGTAGGCAATTAATTCCTGCTGGAGAGCATCCAGCTCAGAGTATAATTATAAGCAATAGCTAAGAACCATCAAACTCTATTGCATTGAACCATGAAGGAAAGAAAGTATGAGAAGAGAACACAGGTTTTGTAGAGATATGAAAGCCAGAAATAATTGGCCTGCAAGCTGATTGCAGATGTCTAACCATGTCATAAACTGTGCAGAGTAGCCTAGTCATAAAGGAATTAAGTGCTGAACTCCAGGCACCACTGCTGATTGTAATAACCTATTCAGAATCAGCTTGGCTGTCCCTGCACTTCCTTTTGTTTCTTTCCTTCTTGTAGTGTAAATTTATTGTATTCCAGCAATAAGTAATTAGCTTAAAGATAAGTAAGTGGGTGAAATCTGGACAGTTGAAATCTATAGGAATGAAATAATTTTGCCATAACATGTGCAAAGTTAATTAGAAGTTGGGAACATATGGAATAAAAACATTAGGGCATTCAGTTCATATGAAGCTAGGCATTGATACAATCTTCTCCTGAAAAGGTAAAAAATTAAATGCAGGAAGCATTTGGGGGAAAAAAAAAAAAAAGTCAATCCTGTATTACAATGGCAAAGAACAGAGTGATCTTTTGTAAAATATATAAATATATTTTTGGCAGTGACTTCTTCCCTTTTTGTCTGCCAAGTCTTATGACAGTGTACATAAAACCAACTGCAAAAAAAAATCTTATAATTAGAGTACTCATCATCTTGCATTAAAAATTGGTACAAAAAATAAATGTCTTTAGTGGATAGCACTTAACTCCAGCTGACAGTAGGCTCAATCCTACATGTTTTATTCATAGTTTTAGTTCTGGTGACATCAGTGACTTTTGTACAAGGCCAACATGGTTTGCCCTGAGTCGTGCTTGCTCAGAAGGAATAGACATAAAAAAACTACCTTTAAGGATAATTATAATATAATCCAAGTAAAATCTCTGAACTTCCTGTTGAAGGAAGGCATTGTCTTTCCTGTAAAGGAATCATGTTCAAAGACCCTTTTATATCTGTATGCTTTGGGTATGCTGAAACACACCGAAGTGTAGCCTCCTGTCCTCATTTTACACACTCTGTGTAAAGCACTCCTGTATCAGCATTCCTTGAGCAGGCACAACCCCAGTGAAGAGCAGTGCTCTGCACAGCACCCTCAGCTCAGGGGGAAACGTGCTCTCTGCATCATGCTGCAGCGATTTGTCACAAGGAAATGTCCCTCTCTGAAACTCTAAAACTATTAATTGGGGGCAGAGTGTGCTTTTCTGATTGTGGCCACTGTCAAGAAAAACCTAAACTGTCCCATGGTCCCTACTGGGAAATAACCAGTGAAAGGGAGGAAAGGAAAAAAACCCACATGATCTTGCTCTGTCTTACTGACATAACTTTGGAATAGCTCTGCTGAAAGACCCTTTTTGCTGGTTGTAGCATATCCCTGGAAAAAAAAGAAAAACACCTGCTTGTAGAAACCTATGCCTTTGCCTGTTGACTTGTTTGAATGGGCACCTCAGGAGGGTTCCTGAGGTTTCTGATCTGCAGTTTGCTCTGCTTCACCACACACCTGCAGCTCCTCGTGCTCCCCGGTGCGAGTCACTCCTGCAGGCAGCTCCCGGAATGGTGCTCAGCCACCTTCCAGCTGGCTATTTGCCACCCAGCCTTGTGTGCAATGCTGCCTGGCTTAAAATGCTTTGCAGACAGATTTCAGCCCCTCTTTCCTTTTTTTACCTTGCTATAAAATCAACAGAAGGAACTCCTCTAAGCCTTGCATCTTTGAGCATCAGCATCAAACTTTGCAACAGTTTGTGTTTTGAGAACACGTCTTTATTCACTTCTGTTCTTGATTGTCTCTAATTTATCCAGGCTTACCTTAAAAATACTTTGCATTTAGTAGCACATTTTCAGTGCCATTTATTTACCATTTTTTCACCATTTAAATAAAAGCTGGGGAAACAACCATGGCAATTAACAGCACGTATTGTTTCTCTAAGACAGTCCTTGTAATTAGTATGCTAATTTCCCACAAATATGACCAAAGCTATATTAGCAACCAGTATTACCATATGTTTCTGGAAAGAAAATAATCATCAAATTTTTTAAGAGTCTCCTGGAAAAGGAGAATAGAAGATCTGATTTAAGACAATAACATGTCTTGAGAAAATTACACTATGTCCCTGTCATATTTTTATCTATTATGGTGCTGTCTGCTGATGCATTTCCGTTTGAAGAGTGTTATAATTTATCATGGAAGTAGAGGTCTATTAAATTGAGGCTAGTTAAGTGCCAAGAAACAGAACATCAGAATTTGCTGAATTTGGGACAGAAAGTTGTCCCCTAGATAAAGGTGGAGTCAGTCCTGTCAGAACTACTTGTATGTTATTATCAACCCTCGACACAAGTTGTGCAGCTTTTCTCTCTTTTTGGCAAGCAAATTGGGACATTAATTATTTGATAAGGTTTTTTAAAAGCATCACTGCAGTATATTCTTACTCTACTTTTCTACATTGCAATGCAGCCCAAATTTGCTTGTCATTGCTGCATGTTAAAAATCCAGGATCTGTCCAAAGGAAATATCATTGGAGTTGGCACAGACATCCTTCTGGGCTTCTGTAGACTGGGTAATCTTAGATATTTTCTGCTGATTCAGGTTCTCATGATGATAATTTCATCTTTTCTCACTGTGGAAACACACACATTTGTCATCTAAAGTATGGAGTGTAAAGACAAGCAATGCAGTGATGCCATATGCTGAGGAATCAATGTGAAAGGAATTTGGAAAATTGTAGCCTGATTTAAAAAGAGGAGGCCCTTTCTAGGCACTTGGGCCCTTCAAAGTCCAGGTATTTCTCATCAAATGGGTGGGCTCGGAAAGGTTAGCCTGTTTGAAGTGCACTTGTTTTTCAGATTCATAAGAATTCTCTGCTGTTTCAAGTTTTGTCAGTTTCTGTGCTTTACTATTTAGAACAAGTTACTCCTTTAGTGGCATAAGGAAGCCTAGAGGAGCAAGTTAGGCAGAATCTAAATATATAGAACATCCTTTGGCTGTGTCATCAACTCCAGCTCTTTGTTTTATAGGTATATAAGACTTTCTTCCAGAGACTAATCAAAGAAAAGGCTGAAAATCTACTTTGAAAGAACATAAACCTTTGAGAAAAACTGATAAAACCAGTCTGCAACTGTGTTCCTTGCATGGCTACTCAAGCAGAATATTTTCCAGCCTTTTGTTCCTGTGAAACTCCACTACATGTGCTGAAAATCTGAAAATTGCCTCTGGATTGGGGTGGGGAGTATTCTTTCATATGATTTGATTTTTTTTTAAATAAGAATTTAAAAGCAAAATAGAATATACTTCAGGGCCCCAAGAGTCAAAAACCAAAAAATGCCCCATTAAAGCTATATGAACTTGTATGAAAAATATCCCTTCACTATAGTAGGATAGAAAAGGTTTATTAATTCTGGTTTATTTTGTGGGATGGTGCACTTTGAATCTTAATGTTCCCCAAAGTTCTGCAAGATCAGGTTTTTTTTATTTTCCTAATGAAGCAGTTTTAACATTTCACATGAAGCCCATGGTGTTTAGTATTTGAATGTCTTAAGTATTGATACTAAAATGTTAAAAAGCCAATGAACATAGTTGTCTCCCAAGCAATGGTTATATTTTTAAAATAATATGCTTAGACTGATCTTTTTTTTCTGAAAATTGTTTTTATCTAGCTCAGATACGCATCTTACTATAAATCCAAACTTTTTAACAATAGAGTGTAGGAAACAGATACAAAGGTAAAATTATCAGTATTATTAGCAGTTTCCTGATTACAAAAAGCAGAATTTGACAATATTTTCTTGCATTAACATGGTCTAAATGTTAGAGTTAAATATGAATTCAACACCCATGTTGATGAAGGTCTGTCGTGAGCCACAGCTATTTCAGGACAGTTCACTGTGGTAGCTCATAGCTGACTCATTCAGGAGACAAGATGAAGAGGGTTTTTTCACTTGCATGACACAGTATTGTGTGTAATTATGTCCTTCTTTTTTGTGTTTGAGGAGTATTTGACACTTGCATTTTGAGACAATGACATTTCCATGCGATCCAGTTCTATGATACCACACTGACTTCAAGTCACTATGAAACAGCTGAGGTAGCTACAGGGAATATGTGAGGAGTCATCCCACTAACTTTTGCCAAATCACATGTTCAGGCCACTGTCTTCTGGGTAAAAGAACTTACTGTTAAAGGTTTTAACAATTTATTTTCAAACTCCAGTACTGGTGCTGATTTTAATTGCTGAAACAGCCAAGTTTCAGTTTGCCCCCTGTCCAAAAAAGCTAATGTTATAAAATTTCTATCTTTTACTCCATGATCAATATTGAAAGAAAACTCTCTCCTTTAGAACTAGAGTCCACAAAGAAAGATCATGAATCTTTTAATTACAAAGATATTATGGGATGCAATTCCACTGGATTAAGGCAATGGCTGTACCATGGTTCACTTAATTTTACTGATTTGGTGTCATAAAATGATAACACCATTCTTTTTGAATTGAAGTGTGGTTGTGCTGAAAATACTTTGTAACATATAACTCAAGCCGAGATTCCTTCTCTGAGAATGTATGATGGATATGAATACACCAACAATAAAGCCCAAACTTAACAACTTGACTCCACAAACTGATTTTAGATATGAACAAAGTGTGCAAAATTGGTGTGCTGCATTGTCCTAATCAGTTTAACTTCATTGTGAAAATGAATTTATGATAATATACCAGAGAACTATTATGCATTTGACCTTATTAAGCTGGAGTAGAATCAAATTGTATACTATTGACCTTAACCTTGGCTCGCTGTGTAGATGAATGAAAATAATTGCACTACTGAAAATAATCAAACGGCTGCACACAGCTCTGCAGATTGAATGGACCTTGGCTCAGTGCTATTAAGAATGATTTAGCCTATAGAAATAGAGTTTTGTAATTAATGAAGAACAAGGACAGGAAAAAAAATAGTACTCCACCAGCTGCTTTTACGCAAAAGTGGATGGATGCAATCATATTAGGAGGTAGTTGTTATAACTATTGAGATTGGCTTTAAAGGCTGAAACAGAAGAAATGCATGGCAGGGTGGAGATGGAAATTATGGCTAGACACCTAGAATGAGGTGTGTTTGTAACCCAAATTAGACAAGTAACTAAGGAATCCCTAACTATTATTCCAATTAAGAAAATGGAGCTACGGAGACTTGCAGCTTATGTGACTTTGGTGGAAATTTGCTTCGGGCACTGCTACAGCACGGATACTGCAACACGTGTATCAGACAACAAGGCCCTGGGAAAGAATATATATATATGGACAGATTCTTGCTAGATGTTTCAGAGATGTTTATTTCCCCAGCCACATGGCCGGGGCTCTGCCGAGGAACTGCTCAATCACGGCACCCGAGGGTCCTCGCCCACCCAGGGGAACACAAAACAACCAATGGGGAACGAGGCTGACCAGGGCCAGGGAAACCCCATCTCTCCCACCCAGGGCCCCTCTCCCAGGACCACATGGCAGGGGCGAAGGGACCCCGACAAGGCACTCTAAAAAATAAACCAAAAAGCTGGAAAGATGTCTTTCCTGAGGTCAATGAAAATATTCCCAACCTCATTTTGGGAAAAAAACCCATATTTGCAATTGATGCTGCTGGACAGTGGAACAGTACATGGGTGTGTGTCTGTGGTCACTTAGGTGGAAGGGTGTGCAGTCCTTCTTGTTCCAGAACCACTAAACCAGCAGCTCCAAGACCCAGAAACTGGTTGCAGGGATTGGCATTTAAGTGGCACAGTCTCCTGAGGCCAATTCAGGCTTGATTTTAAACCTCTTACTTAACAAAAATAATATGTTGCATGGTTGTTGGGTTTTTTCCTCCTCCAACTGATATTTTTAATTCCAGAAGGGATAAAGAGTCAAGTTCCGCTTTGTCCTATTAATTTAATTAGTATTGGATTGATGTAATTGAGAACAGAATTTGTCCTCTGCTGCTTCAATTAAATGAGAGCTCCATCAGGCTGATTCTTTCATATTACAGTGCATCTTCATTACAACATCATTTAATTCCCTCAGAGACTTCAACCCTTTATTTCTTTTCTCATGCAGAGTATCACTCTGATACCACCAGTCAGGTAGGGCATTTTACTCCTTCCTTCACAGAATTTGGCTACTCCAAAAAAAAAAATAAAATAAGAGGGGTCAGGGGTGACCTTGATGAACATTTCACATCGTGCTTTTAATATTAATGCTGCAAGATTTCATTGACAAGGTTTCATGACTAACACAAGCATGCTGGGAATACTTTTTGTGGCAAAGCTGTGCTGCTCTGTGTTTACTGACCAGCTGTTAGCATGAAAGGGGGACACGTTGGCTGTAGAGCCAATGCACAGTTGGCCTCCTTTGCTGAAGTGGTTTCATGCCAAACACATGAAGTTTTAATTAAAAGCAGTCTGAAATATTTATGCTGTTGGAATTTCCTCATTCTTGTACAGAGACAAGACAAAAGTTCATCTGAAATTTGACGATAGAAAGTATTTGACACCAACACAGTGCAGTTGTGCTGCCTAATTAATTCATCTGAGTTAGTAATTATATTGTTGGGTTTTCTATTATTGTATTCTCTGCTTAGTGATACCTTTTGCCAAGAAGTGTAATTGCTCAAAAAGACATGGAAGCAATAATCCTCCCCTGCTCCTTCCATAGCTCTCTTCTTCAGTTCAAAGGGAATTGGCATCACTGCATGTGGGTGCTTCTTGGAAAAAGATCCACAGCTCTGAGTGTGTCACTTCAGCATCCCTTTCAATGTTTGATGATACATTTACCATCTGAGATCCCCTTCTGCACTTAAACACTCACATTAGAGCTTTTATATCACAGCTGGCACCATGATGCTGTGGTTACCTTTGTAAAAAGTCTTTGTGGTTAGCAGAGACACCCACCAAGAGACAGGACCTGGGGTCATGCCCTGTGGAGCCTTGAAGCTCTCCTGTTTGCCAAACCAGCTAAGAATCATCGGCTAAAACTGGTGGGAAGAGAAGATGATATCCTAGATCTGACCAGGAGACAAGACATGCATTCTACATCAACACATGCTTTGTGGTTTTGTGATCTAATGACAATATGAAGCTTAGAAACATTTTCTCCTCTTTCTAGAGAAATAACTAATCATCTGAGTGATGTGTATGTGTGCATGTGTGTATACATACTTATGTACACATATGTACATGTGAATTCTCTTTTCCTGGTTTGCTTTGAATGGCTACTGAGCCACTTGTGAAGCCTCACTCTCTTAAGGGGTGAGGGCTTAAGTCTGCCAGGATCAGACCCTGTAGAGAAACTAAATGACTAAATGGTAATCTTAGGTGCACAGATCATTGTAAATTCAGCAGGACTCTTGAGAAGTGCTATTGATGCCTTAGGTTTTAACTTTCCTATTTTTCAAATCCTGCACTGCCTAGTGGGTAACTCTGAAGTTTCTTGTAGCCTGTTAACTTCTGCTCTCTCATGCTGGGTAGACATAACAAAGCCTCCCCAGGCCTGCTCTCCAAGGACACTCAGACCATCCTAGGCCAAAATTTGTAAACCAAAAGCCTCTAAAGGGGGGCAAGCTTGGGGAAACTGCATCATTAACTGAAGCTTTAACTGGAGAATTAACCCTGATATGCAAATGAACCAAACCTATAAAAGTGTGAAGAACTCGTGACCTGTTGTCCATCTTGGGGTCCATTTACCAGTAGCCTCTGGCTCCCAGGGGTACCTTTGAAGGCCCATCCAATAAATACTGACATTTATTCCCTTACTCCTGTCTAGTCTCTGTTTTTAGGTGGCCGCTTCAGGCATCACGATTGAAGTTATGCACTCAGCTTCTTTCATGTATTTGAACTCTCATCTTTACAATTGCTCTGATTCTCAGAGTAGGTACCATAGGCTGAAAAGTGATTCTTCTTCACTTTTTCCCTCATGGCATGTTCCTAGTTTGAGAGAATGAATCAGTGCTTCCTGATGGAATGCAAAAATGTGATGAGTAACAGGGAATTGTTGGAAAGAACAGATTAGCTTAGAGATGGAATTTACAAATAATAAATAAATAAATAAGTCTGGAAACATTGATACATATATAAACTAACACTGACTTGTCTAATTCTGAACTGCAACTTCTGCAAGATGGACAATCTGCCAGTGTGCAATTAACCAAGTTCAATAACAATTCCATTTTCTGTCCTTCATTAAAGTAACATCAGAAAAAGTGTCTACACTGCAGACTCAAGTGTACTGTAGCCATATCTGAGTTTTAAATGAGCTGTCTTGGATACTGGGAGTCCTTGCCAAGGTCAGGTTAAATTAAGCTTTCTGATCTCCACTTTGTCATGGCTATGCAGCTCTCATTACCCAGACTAGCTCATATAGTATTAACTTGCATATCTTCTAACTACACTGTTTTCCATACTGCAGATATAAATATATATATACAATCAGTTTACCTTTTTCAGTCAGCCAAGAAAAATCCAGTTTCTTGCGGTACAGTCCAGTCAAAATGTTTCCTGTACTTGCAAGTCCCATAACACCTCTTACCCACCTTAGACCCAAGCTGCATGCAGTATTAAAAACACCTGGATTTTTACCAGGTGTCCTCAAATTTGCTGCCTGATGAGTAGGGGTTTGGTGAGTGGTTTATTTTTTCTTTCTTTCTTTCTCTTTTTTTACTTTCTCTGATCACTATTTCAGGACTACCTGTCCCTCACAGCTGAACGTCTCCTTCATTTACCTTGTACTCCAGGTCTTCTATAGATTGCAGGATTTGATAATGTCCCTCCCATCCTGCCACATAACTTGCTCTAGCTCTGAGCTTGGATGTCCTTGAATGTCCAGTGTCACAAATAGAATAGACAGAGTGCTTGACAACCCACTTGATCAGTGTGGATGTGAGCACTTTAATTTGGGAAAGGAAATAAGAAACTTTATGCTTAAAAGTTCACTTCTAGATGCTGTTCACTAACTGTTCTAAAGGTTAAAAAATGGAGCAGTGAACTGGTGAAATAAAAAGTGAATATGGAGTGAGTATGAAACAATAGGATCAAGGAGGATAACACCAGAAAAAACCAGTAACACGTGTTTAAAAAAATATGTTTTTACCCTCATAAGAAGCATTGCCCCAGTACCCAGCCAAATGCAGTGCCTCAATCTAAAGAATCATTTCTGCACTGTGGCTTCTCTTGCTTTAAGACTGCCTGTTTAGCTATCTGTGCAGCTGGTGATCGATTCCACCTGTGATTATTTGATGATTTCTTTATTTCACAAGGCCGTTATCTCTTAGGCTCTTTCTCCCAATAAGGAAGTGGGGATTTTAGTCCTAATTAAGTAATTTTTCTTTTATTGCTTTCAAACTTTTTTTTTTTTAGTTAAAAAAATAGCAGCATATTGGAAGGAACTTTCCAATTGCCATAACCTTTTCTCCACCAGAGAGATTCAGAGGACCAATTCATGACACACCTCTCTCTAAAAAAATGTTGATTTACAGTTTCACAGAAAACCTACCCAATCCGAAGCTGTGAAGCCCAGTTGATTGGGGAAGGATAGGAATTAATCAGAGGACAATAATAAGCATTTACAAGGGCTGTAAGCAATGTCATAGTACATTGCATGGGTTGGAGCATCTGACTGAAAAAACCCCTGAACCTCTTGATTGACTAATCAGGATGTTCTCATTTCCTGACACAGGTCTTGATGAAACTCCCCTCCTTTGTTCAGTTCGTTTTCTTTAAAATTAGTTCCAATCTTTTTATTTAGCTCCAAAATAATAATTTAAAGCCTCATGAAGCTTGCTAAGCACCATTCTCTGTGGCTAGAAGTCCATTCTTGATGACTTTGCCCGCAAGTTTTGGTCTAGAGTTAGAGCCTTGCAGGTAGGAAGCCCAATTAGAGGGTTTCCTAAAGGGCTCGATGTGCTTGAGTGCCCCACAGTGCAAAAATTCTGGTCACTCCTGTGGTGCTAAATCCTTCAGCCTGTTCTTTTGGGGAAGGAAGAACAACACATCAAGGAAATGATGCTGACCTTCTGCCTTGCAGGCAACCTCAGAGACAACACACTCAGTAGGAGACTGGATCCTCGAGGTGAGGAAACCTGTCCCTTAACAAGACTTAAGACATTAACTTCCCCCTCACAGTCATTATCTATGCACAGATTTTTCAGCCTCTTTTTAAATTAAAACTCCATTTGCTACATGTAGCTGTTTAAGTCTTGCAGACTGCAATATTTTGTCAAACTCGTGAGTTTGTCACAAAAATACATTTGATAATGCCTTTCATTCAGTTTTCTTGTATTTCATAATGCTGGCACAATAAGACACAGTAAAACATGCTTGTTCCTGTACATTCATGTGAAAGCAGAATTCAATGAATATAAAAGACACGGTAAGCAAGATCATTGCAGAAAAGTGTGGCTCATAATTTCTTATAGTGTTGGTTTCTTTCTGTAAAGATTCATAGAAGTTTCAATTTTAATATCTAAATATCTCAAAGACTTCCTCCCCACCCCCCATTTTTCTCTTTCAAATTTGTGAGAGTTCTTCTGTTTGAACAATGCCTGATGATCTGTGCTGCTTCAGCTGTGGGTGTAATGCCTTTTACTTTTCCAGCTGGATCACTGGGAGCAATTTTTCACACTTCAATCTGTGCTGCTGCGTTAGTATAGCAGGGATATTATGCCAGTGAGCATTAGTTTTATAAATGAACACCCAATATAAAATAATTTTAGATCACAGTGCATTTGGGTCAGGGTCTGCAAAGGTGGACTTGATTTGAAATGGTCACCTTGTGATAAAAACCTCCCTATCCTACTCAATATATTTCCTCTTGCAATGCAGGGCTGCACAGAATATAACCTCAAGTTGTGCAGTTCTGGAGAGGGCTTATATGATACTTCCTCCTTTCCCATCTGCACTTATTCCTTTTTATGGAGGACAGTGCCAGAGAAAGAACCTCTGTATGTTTTGGGTTGTGGTTTCCTAGCAGTATTTCAGAGAAGTCTCGATTCTGACACTTATAAATGAAATCTAATATATATTTGATTCAAAATACTACTTCTTTCTGCTCCCTTCATGCTCATGAAGATCTGCTTATGGTGAGTAGTATCTTACCCCTAGAAGAGCCACATTGATTGCAGGAGAAGAACCTGAGAGATGAGATATTTACAGAACAGCTGCAGAGGATTTTGAAAGAGGCCACCCTGTTTTGACTTCATGCAGTACTGACATCTTTCAGATGTAGTGGAGAAATCATTCTATAACAAAACACACTGTTCAATCAAACTCTCAGGAGAAGCAGTGAGGTTATATAAGGTTGCATGCATTCCCCAAAAGCCGGATAGAGGATGTAGATTTCTATGCTCCTTGGAAGGAAATGCTTTATTTCTAGAAAATCAGTTACATATATTTTATGAGTCTTATGGTGGCTTAGAGGTGTTTTGGATTTTTTTAAACACCACCCCTCCCCCAATAAAAATTTCCCCCATAGAAAAATGACACCCTGATTCTTTGTGGTCACAAAGGATCAATATTCACCAGGCATTTCATCAGAATTTAGCATATTTTTTCAAACGCTGCATGTAAGTTGAATGTGTCAGCAGAATTGATTTAAGGCCACCCATCAACACATGAACAGTTTCCTTTGGCATTCACCTGTAAGATATATCACACAGTTTTATATCTGATACATCACAAACTGTGTTGTTTTTCCATGGCTTGTTTTCTAGTCACAAAGGAACACAGCTGTCACACCACCTAAAATGAAACACTCCCTGGCATTTTAATTTCTCAGCTTTGTAACCTGGCAATTAAGAGTTAACCTGCCTGGCTTAGCATTGTGCTACATCAGTCATACAAGGGTGAAACAGGTTAGATTTACTCATTTCTACAACCAATTACCAGACGTCATTCACACACACATTCTATCTGTAGCCATTATATGGCTCATTTCATAGAAGACTGCATTTGTGTTGCTGTATTTATACTTTATTTTGCTTATGGGTAGGGAGAAATGTTGTTCTGCTGAGTACTTTCTCATCCTGTCCTTAGCAGATTGCATATGCCTCCCTAATTTATTTGAAACAAACAAACAAACAAAGGCAACAAAATGAACAAACAAACAAAAGCCCCCAAACCCCCAAACCACAAAATAAAGTTACTGGTGCTTTCAGAATACCTTGAGGAGTTGTTATCTCCAGCAGCAGAAGCTGTGTTATCCAGTGTCTGCTATTAATATGCATATGCCAAAACTAAAAGGGAAAACACGCAAATGTTTGTCAAAACTGTGAATTATTTAAAGATACTATTCTGTCCTACCATCTGGAATATAGAATTTGGAAATTTTCACCACCACAAGAACATCTTAAAACATCTTCCCTGGTCATGGATATGGACCTTCTCTAAAATAATGGCTGTGGCACAGCATCTTCTTTCTGCAAGACCTGGACTTTGTGTGGTAGACTTAAATGGGAGGGCGATACCCTCTGTAATGTTTTCTTGGGTATTATTAATATTTGGCATAGCTAAAAATCCTTCACCATTACCATGTGAGATAACACTCATGAAGACATCTGTACATTTATTATCTCAGCCCTCTGGTGTATCCAGATGATGCAAGGGATGGGCCCAGTTAGTCCAAATCAAAGCAGTACCAAGAAAAAGATGTGTGTGTTCCCAATGGAGTACCACAGCCAGGGCTGAAAAATGAGTGTAGAGTCTTCATTATCACAAAAATTGAAGTGTGAAGACTTATACTTCATTTTAGAAGTAGTCATGGATGCCTGCTGAGTTACTAGGAAAGCTTCTGGATGCCTAAGTGGTAAAATGAAGATTTATTGGTCATATTTGTAACATTTGACTTTTGAACATCTGAGGAGTTTTGACTAAGCTTAAAGAATGAAGCCTTGCCTATTTTGGGTTCACCACTCCAGAGCTCAGTTCTGCATTCCACTGCCAAGCTTCTGATGAAATCACTGAGATTTTCTTGTGCATAAAGAATGCAAGACTGGGTTCCAAAGAAATGTTTGAACAAAATCACTGTGAGACAGCTTTGTAAAGTATTTTGTCTTCATTTCAGCCTAACGCCTGACTTCTCCTCTTCCTTGATTCTCACTACTTATGATAAATGAATCAGATTCATTTGCACTGTTGAGCACTTCCAAGAGATTTTATTACACATTTTTATGTGCAAGGGCCATTTTGAAGAATATATGTGCTCTCATGTTTAGTGCCCACTTTAGTTTCTCTTCCTGGCAGTTACAATTATTTACCATAGTTTTCCAGACTGTGCTTAAAAAAGAGGCAATAAAAACACAAGGTGGAAATCCTGACTCCATTAAAATAGAAAAGAACTCTGCTACTGATTTCAGCAAAGCCTCTGTCTCCACAGCACATTTTTCTTTGATTCTTGCTAGAATTTCTTGCTAGAATCAGAAGTGCTTCATGTGCAGTCAACTCATTCAAAAGTCTAATTCTCTTCTGAGGTCCTTTTTATGAGATATTACACTTCCTTAAAAGAAATCACGTTTTAAAAGCAACGCAAAGTACACCCCAAAGTACAGAAGAAAAATCTTATTTGTGTTTAACAGCTTTTGAAATACTTTAAATACTGCACTTTTCAAGGTAAAAAATAGGACTCACTCTAAAGGAAATTTGACTCATGCAGCCTTGCTAAGACTATTTATCTGCAAATTCTTTGTGGCTGCTCCATTGTTAGAGAAGTTTTTGACTTTGCTGCACATCATATTAAGCTGCATTGTACCTCAAAATCACTGACATATTACCACAGCTGTTCCCAAAGAATGGATACAATCCCAGTGGATGTCAGTCTCAACAGAGATCGCCAGCACAGCTCTGCACATGTGATTCCTGTGAAGTAGAAAACAGGAAGAGCATGTTGTACACGAGCAGAGAGAAGCCTGGCCCTCAAGAGTAGAGTCATTGACCTGGATTACAAAATATATGAGAAATTATGGTACCATGAGGAGGCAGAGTTTAAGACTGAACAGACCCAGAATTTTTCATTTAGTTCAAGAAATTTAAATATTTTGATTCAAGTTATTCCAAAATCTCACCCCACTAGTCTTGCTTTTCAACCAGTTCTTAATTAATTTGATATTTGTAATATTTTATCATCTTGTGAAAATATAGAAAAAAAATCTTTTTAGGAAGTACACTTTCCACTAAATAATACTTAGATGGAAAATTGCCACTAAGTCTTAGTGACATCTGACTCTGTAAATTGACTGACATGACTTAATAGACCTACCTGGAAAAGTTCAGCTCCTCTATTTAATTCTATCCAGTCACTCCTTTACTGCTCTGTCTATGAGGGTTCAGATGCAGCCTAGTCTCATCAGTGAGATTTCATGTTGCTGAATTTCAGTCATAAACATTAATTACTTTGTATTTTAATAATCTTATGCTGGCAGAGTTATATAGGAATAGTTTCAGACACTCACCATACAGGATGTGCATTAGATTTCTTGCCTTTTCTCAGCAATAGCCAAGTTGCTGGCAGGCAGTAGTTTCAGATAATTTCCATCTAATGGTTTGATATCATATAAAGAACAAAGGCAAGTTGTAATGAATCATAAAAGACTTTTTCATTATCCCAGAATAAACTGGACGCTGTTATTGAATGAGACAGTTCAGTGCTTTTGTATTGTGGAAAATTTCACTGAATCATTGCTAACAGTATCCTATGCCCACAACTAGGCATGAGTAGGAAAGAGATTTATAAAGGAAAAGCAATAATAAAAACTCTGAACTTGCTAAATTTAAAAAATGCTTTGGGATCAACACTGGACTCCACTTACTAAAATAATTGCAGCCCTAGTCCATTTGATGGCATCTTATCTCTTACACAGAGGAGAAAAAAGATAGAAATAAGAATAGAACTAACTGTGTGGTTTGTCATGGGTGACCAAATGTATGAGTTCTATCCTGGTATTAAAAGTGAATACAGAGCTGTGACATGTGGATTGCCTCTAATCTAAAAGCACTAACTTCTATAGCTGCAGGCATATTGTTAAAATTTGGCCTTTTATCACACTTCCCATTTCCATTTTTTCAATTCTAATCCAAAGGCTCATTGATTTTGCTTGTCTATGGTAGGGAGACTCCAATAAACAATGACCAAAAAAATGCACTCTTACAAAAATAAATAATCAACTAGTGCAGTGCAGTGAGATGAATGTTTAAAATTCTAAGACCATCAGTTTTCCAAGGGAGCAATTCTGTAAATATTACTTGGTCACTGAAGTCAACAGTACCATTCTAATGAGTAAAATTTTTTATCAAATCCCAGCTTTGAGCTTCCTAACAAAGGAATTTTCTTTCAGTTACTCAGTAACACTCATTATATTCATCACATTATTTTACACGAATGTAGAAATCAACACCCTCTGCTCAGATGAGCTCATGGTTATTACACAGAGAGTGAAGCTTCTTGGTGAGGAAGAGATACAGATTTAGGAGAAACAATAGGGAGATATTTGAGCAACACTTTTGCTAGGAAGATGATATTTTATATATTGCTGTTGGCTTTCTCTTCTTATTACACTGAAACTTCCAAAATCTATACCTCAAGTTCTCCAACTATTTCACTCAATTCTGGACAAAATTTCAAAAGACATCCTTTGACCTTGTCAGTGCTGCTTTTAACCCTTGCATGGCTGCAAACAGAGGGTTCTTCACTGCAGGCACAGGTGGTATGAAAAGGGATTGTTTCATGACTCATGCCTGCATTTCATCTTCCCTTGAGGGACCCCTTCCATGAGTTCAAACTGGTCATGGAAAACTTGCAGGAAGATGCCATCATATTCCTTCCATCCACACTGCTATAAAG
The DNA here is from genome assembly GCF_041296385.1 of Aphelocoma coerulescens. Classification (NCBI taxonomy): domain Eukaryota; kingdom Metazoa; phylum Chordata; class Aves; order Passeriformes; family Corvidae; genus Aphelocoma; species Aphelocoma coerulescens. The sequence continues at coordinate 16,478,279 of NC_091018.1, forward strand.
ACTTTATGTGTGCTGTAAAGTCACATCACTCTTCATTATATTTTAAACCTTGAATATTATTATCTAGCCTGAGGAAAAAAAATCGTTCTGATTTTTCTTCTGGAAAGAGGAGATGGATCTCAAATACTTTACTGCCTTTTAAGTGCTTATAAAAGCATAATTACAAAATAATATTTTATGATATGCTCAGCATTATTTTCCTTCCCATATACTGCTCTTGCTGACTTGGGAAAAAAGTTATGCAGGCCATGAATGGAAATAATTTTTCATATGTGAGAAGAGTGAATGATTGGTTCTTGCTCTATCTTATACCTGGTGGCTCAGGTCCAGCTGTCTCTCAGAAGTTATGAAGTCTGTTCTGGTAGGAGTACTCAGTCCTATCTTAGCAGTTCAGAAAGCATTGACAGAAAACTGTTTACATTGAAGCCATTGTAAAATTGTCTCAGAGACAGAAGACTGGTATCAGATGGATAACAGGTCTTACCCTGTGTAACCATTTTTATCTTTCTTTGCTCTCTTGCACCAAATATCTAAAAAAAACCAGATCAAAAAATCCATAGAGGTCTTTTTATTGACTCATAAAGTGCTTCATTCCTATGCAAATGACACTAATATTACTGAAATGGCTCACCAGGAAATGGGCAACCTAATTTTCAAACCAGTATCGTTCTTAAAAATCACATCAAGACGAAAAATAGAACAATATCATTCGTGCAAAGAATGGAGGAGAAAAATTGCTATGCACAGAGCTGTTTGGAATTACAGGGTGGTGTTTGACATGTACGGTGCTTACTATGAAGAAAATAGCTTTTTTTAATTCATGGGCATCTAGTAGGAAAAGTGAATGGTCTGAAAGAATATGATAGAAACTTTATCTCCCTCTTTCTGAAGTCTGTATTGATTTGGATTAGATCCTGTGTATATTGCATGATAAGCAGATTTGTATTTATTCTTTTGTATACTATGCAAAGCATCAGAATACGAAATCAGGTGTGCTTAAGCTTTATGGATATGGTGTTATAGTAATGCAGCAGCCATGCTAAGCCATTTACTGGAGAGAATTGTTACTAGGAGAAGATCCATTACATTTTTATAGTGAGAAATCATAAGCCCATACTTCACACTTCTGTGCATTAACAATAAACTAGATAGGAAATCATTCAAAATGACATGAAGGAAAATAATTTTATGATCACTAGAGGACCTTGAAGAGACTGAGAGTTACACTTGTAAAAATTACAATGAGAATACATCCTTTACAAATGTCTTGTAAAAGGAAAAATTTATTATCATTGTTATGTTTTGAGGGTCTTGTTTTCCTGGTGATTTTTAGCAGCTCTGCTCCTAGTGGCAGTTCTTTTTTTATTATTTTTTTTTTTATCTTTGACGGAATGATAGATTATTTTCACATTTTTCACAAGGACATAAGAATGAATGGGATAATAAAAATTGGGAAATCGCTGTTTATTGATAACAAATCTCATATTTACATCCCACTTTCAGTAACCAGTGAAAGAGAGGACATGTTTACACAGACAGCTATCATCAATTTTTTATAAAACTCAACAGCTGTTCAGTACTATACAGCTATTGCACTTTTAGTCAGGGCCAGGAAATAAGTGTTTGGATTGGAACTGCCAGATGTCTTTAGTTAATCCAAATATGCATATCTAAGATTTAATATGGCCAGAAGTGTAACTTCTCTTTGTGTTAAAAATTAAAAATTATCTTTCACAACTTCAAGAGGGTCGAACCATGACCCTATATCTCAGTTGAGATGACACACAGCTCATGGGACTGGCTCATGGACAGTTTCCATCTTACTGTTTGACCTGGCGTGGCCCTTTCTTATGAACTTACGAGACATTCACAGGAGAAAGTTTAATATCTGCATCTGCAAGGAGCAGGAAGCTTCTCAAGAGAAAAGGAAAACAGTCATCTTTGTACTAATTTATTTATACAAATATACATCAATATAATTTTTATTTGAGTGCATGTTGCCCTTTATTGACAAAGGGACCTCCACAGGAGAATTTGCCCTTTGGTGTCTATTGTGCTTTTCCAATCACAAACCCAGCATGAACATAAAAGCACTTAGGTATAGGATTCTAAGTTTTTATCATTTCCAATGAGTACTCAGAAAAATTGTTTATTTTCATGTCTACATGTCTCTTACCTACCTAGTTTAATAATTGTGGGCAAGTTTCAGAGTGGAAATTCTAACTTTAGGGTTGGGTGAAAACCTAACATCCTCTGAAAACATGAAAGGAATTTGCACAAGGCAGCCAAAGCTCATATGTAAATATCTACAGTACTCACTTCGTAGATGAGTTAACACAACAGTAGGATCCACGGGTTCTGCTCTTTCTCACAGAATAATATATCTGCCCTCACTTTAACCTCCCCACAATCTAAACTGGGCCTGCTGAAGTCAATAGCACTTAAGTCAAAAGCTGCAATGAATTTCACTGAGGTCAGTAGCAGTGTGCTTCTGTAAAATTGGCATAATCCTGAGAAGAATCTGTCCCAGCATCTTTAACTGTCAGCTGTCTCTTTTCTTCTACCTCCTTCCAGTGCCAATGACTATGGGAGACTTGCACTGCAGGGAAAAGTCATCCAACACAGACAGGGGGAAAGGAAAGGCTCAAGGACAAATGTTGCAGTCAGGCTTATAAATCTCTACTGAGACAGGTAAATAGAAGATGTTCTACCAGAGAGGTGACCCTTAGTGAGTAATGAAACTTCTTTGAGGCTAAGTAGGCAGTGTGTATCAGTTAATTAATGTATAATGGAATTTCCAGATGTGGTTTCATAAACATGCAGGGGTTCTGCCATCAACTCCTTATACCAAGATACCCCTTGGAGCAAGTTTTTCTTTAAATTCCAGTGATGTGAGTCTGCAAAAATAAAATAACAAAAATACAGAAAATAGGAACACACAAATCTCAAGATAGATTCTCACACACCTAATCTGACAGAGTTCATCCATTCTGAGATTTGCACGTGCATCTCCTTCTCCTCCCCCAACTCCAACACCTTTAACACATTTCTCCAGATATTGGCAATAGGCTGGTGCTATTTTTAATGGGTGCAAGACTTGAAGGGGGTGAGTTTTTCTTGTGAAGTTTCTTATGGTGACCCAGCTAATGCTGTGAGCAAGCCCCAGTGCTGGCAGATGGATGAAGCCACATTACCTTTATTGGAGTCAGAGTTAAGTAGCTGATGGCTTGACCTTATCTGAAAACAAGAGGCACATAAGGAGGCAACAAGGCACTCTCTGCTGTTCTCAACCTTTAACAGACTTTCCCATTGCTATACATTTTGAGCATTAGCAATTTTTGTTGTCTATTATCAAATTATAAATTACAGTTAAGCAGGATAAGTTTTAACCATGAAAAGTATTAAGAGAAAAATTTCTCTAGTTTTACAATAATTTCCATCATATAAAGAGAAGTATGTATGAAACTTTCAGAAAGTCTATTCTCTGTGTGCAATTAAATTATTTATATGGTGTATAATTAATATGTTCGGTGATTTTGGTAAAGAGGCTTAGCTTTTAATCCTTCTCTAAAGATAAGAGATCACAGGAATGAAATGCAAATTTGAGGTCTTATTTTATGTTTGTATAATAATATCAAGCATTTTTCACTGTGGATGATTCTCAAGAAAAAAACAACAAGAAATCCAGAAATCCCCACAGGCTAATGATTACATTATCAATGCAAGCAAATTCCTCAGCACAATGCTGAAAGGCTCAGGCATAACAGCGGTTCAGCGCTCTCTGAATCCATAGTGTAGCAGATCAGCTGTCAAAATACCTTAGTTTCCCATAGGTAATTTGGATATCTAATAGGTGTAGCAACTAAATTCTCTAAATCCATTTATTTAAGGAAAAAATCTTCCCGGTTTCAGAGGACACAGAGGCCCCAAATACTGTTGAGCTGCCATTTTCAATACAAGAAGCTGGACTGAGTGAGAGAGCCAGACAGACTGCAGATCTCCCATGGCCTTTGGCATCACAGTCTGCAGGAGAAGAAGAAATGTCATGACTGTGATCTGCAAAGCATGTGAAGCTATTGGCCATGCACTCAGAAAAGGGATTAAAAGAGGCCAGTGACAGTGCAAATCCTGAGATCTGCACCAGATGAGGTCTGACTGATCCGTGCATTTCCACTGATAGATGTACTCGAGGTGTGGAGTGGTGTGAAAATGTCCAGTGGTGTTGTACATGCATGTCCCTGTGATGCACACACGTGTCACTCACTCTTGTTGCAGCTCACAGTTTGCCTCATAGAGCAAATCAGCTTGTAGAAGCAGGCAAGCTTCTTAGTGATCCAATAAAATCTGATTTCTTACTGATTCACTTACTACTTTCTCTTGTCATAATGAAGCAGCTCTCTTCCAGGCTCCCTGTAACCACATTCTTTTCAAGTTTTTTGCCTTGACAAGCCTATTCTCTAACCCAAACCTCCCTGCCCACCCGCCCCTGTGCAGGGAGCCTGCTGATCACAGGCCAGGCTGGTGCTCAGAGGCTCCCTGCTAACTCCAGGCTGCCTGGGGAGGGGAAGAGCAAAAAATAACTTACCCTGACTGTAGGGTGGTTGTGGGTCCTAATGCTCCTGTGAGCTGCAATTTCCATGGAGGAGTTTAAGCCAGGGGACCTCTGTGTCAAACCTAGATGTGGTTGGATGATGGATGCAAGGGTTGTGTTGCAGGCACAGACTAATATGCAGATGGACATCCACCCTGTGTAAATCTCACTTTATTAGGAAAAAGATCTTAAAATGTCCTCAGGTTTCTACTGTCTTTAAAAACAAGTCTAATTCTCCCCATGAAAAGCTTGAGCATGAAATAGGAGGAAAGTGTCCTGTGAAATTTCCAAAGCTGTTCTCCAAATTCAAGAAATTTTGTTTGCAGAATCCCACATGTTTTGGACAACCCCAGGTGAACACGGGAACTTCCAACAAATTTGAATGTTGCCCATCTTTGAAGTATTTTCTGTTACTAATGAAGGTGACAGTCAACAGTCTTTCTATACAAACCCTCTACAAGTTTGAGTTAGTTAATAGTTTGTTTTTCCCGTGATAGTTCTAGTCTGAGGAAGGCTGAACAGAACACGTTGTATATATTTGGTAACTACAGATCCAAGAACAGTCCAGGTTTTCCCCTTAACTGCAGCATACACTAAAAAATATTATGTGACCTATTCTTTATTACTGTGAGAATGCTCAATATTATCAAATATGTTTGGTGTAAGTTTCTGGGAAAGACAGCCAGGCCTATCATCATAGCAGCCAGGTTCTGAATGGCCCTGGTGAGCTTATATCTCACATGTTAACATAGCCTTCATTTGATTTGACCATTTCAACCCTTATTCTATCAATCTGTGATTAATCACTTGGTGGCTGTAAGCCACTAATTAAGACACAATGGAAAAAAGCAGGAAGTTTAACAGCTAAAGGTAGAGCAAACAAGATTCAGCCACATGAAAGCTTACTCAGTTTACATTAAGCTGTAAATTATTAATTTTTCTACCACCTAAAATATATTACTGCCATACTAGATGTATCTACATAAAACCAAAAAAATCTCAAAAGAGCAGCATAAAATTGTTGGGAAAAAAACTCATTAATTATATGCAAAGAGTTCACACTAACTAATATTCTATTATCTGAAAATGATCTATACCAATAAAGAATTTTGTTTTACAATACACAGGTGAAAAGTTGCTATACTTTGTCATTCTAGAGAACACAGTTCCCCTAAGAGCTTGAATGAGAAAAAAAAAAACAGGCAACAGTCCACATTTTGGCAATTTGTCTGAAAGAGGTTGAAATCTTTTTTAGTTTCATTTGAAAAGATTTTACATCCCCTGTGTTTACTTTGAAGTTGAGACTCAAAGTTCCGAATACAAAGGAAATCTAAATAGTGGACTGGAAATATTTATTCATTTCAGATCATCCACAAAGCGGATTTTACTCAGTGTTTTTGCTCATGCTTGTTTATATTATTCTTCAAGATCTAGCAAATGCCATAACTTTCTACAAAATGAATCTCACTCAATTGCTAAAAAGACAGTTTTAATGAGTAGCTGCATTAAATTAACTTTGGAGAATGTCCCAGCTCTGTCATTTTCATTCATTGCTTCTGTCTATAAAAACTAGCATCATACTCTGAAAAACTGTTGTGAAATTAAAGTTTTGTCAATTATTCTCAAAATCACAGAAACAGAGATTATAAATTCAGCCTTGTCAATGCCATTACTGTTGGAGTATAGTATATCCTGTTTCAAACACAGTGAGAGATCTTGTTACAACAGATTATATTTTATTTTGCCCATTCACAGGTTGTAAATAACTTTACATCTTTCACAAATGCCCAGCAGTAAATATCTGCATATTTCTGTTGAATTTCTTCCCTGTGCAGACCAAAATCCATCTCTTTTCTGGTACCCTCTCTTCACCTCCCCACTTGGGCAAGGCTGCCAGATTTGTAGTTCATTCCAAGCGGAAGAAAACAAGTATCTGCTGTTTGAGATGACAGTGACTTCTGTCTGGTCCGTTATCACATCACAAAGTGTGATTTCCTTAGGATGCCAGGAGAAAGCCAATCATTATGAGAGCTGGTTTATTTCCATTGCTTTAGACAGCTGACGTAAGAGACAAGTCTCACTTATGTAAGAGTAGTTCTGGACAGAAAAGGAGCCACAGTAAAATTAGTGTAAGGTGTTCTTTTTATAACACGTCACTCAAATCTTAAGAAAAAGAACCATTTTAAAAATTGACAGCCTGCAAACCGAGTGAGTTGTGACTGATAGTAGATTTTTAAATGTAGATTTTTAGATAAATATGTATAGACATTGTGCTTAGGGACATGTTTTAGTGATGGACTGGGCAGTGCTGGCTTAATGGTTGGATTTGATAGCCTTAAAGGCTTTTTCCAGTCTGGACAATTCTATGATACTACAATTTTTTTCTTTTCCTTCTACACTTACAGAATGGTAATTTCTTCCAAATACATTTCCCACTATTTTTTTTAAGAGATCACTAATGAAAAAAAGGCAGTTTTTATCACTTCTTCCTTATCCACTACACTGCATATTGGTTACAGTGTCAAGAAGCAAGAGATTTGTTTAACATAATTAGTTCTTCATATAACTCAGTTCTTGTTATCACCCAATTATCCCCCAGCTGCTTTGAAATCAATTGTTAAGAAACTAAGAAACCAGGCTTCCCAGATAGCAAAGATTTTAAATTTTATTAAGGAAGTTTTACCAGATGTGTGTATAAGAGAACATAGGGGAAAACTATGGAAAATGCACTTTGCATTACATGATACAGCCTCTTAGAAAGGTTCTCTCTCTTAAAATTTGCATTATGCAGAACCACATCACTGTGTACAAAGAACAGTGATAAAATAGGCAACTGTTGTGGCAGTTTAATGTGGGTTTTATTTTTATTTTGTATTTTTAGAACTCCTGTTAGTACATTTGTTTTTAACAGGTGTTAAGGTACGAGGCTTTCGGCAAAACAAATTAGAGAGGAATTTTTGTTTATTTTATGAGCTTGCTGAAGACTTTTTTTTCTCACTTAAGATGTTCCATATTTTAGTCAATTAAAATTATCATCGGTTTGTTACAAAACAATTCTCATCTGTGACACCAGGCCAAAGTTTGGGTGATCACATGAGATTTGTATGTGAGAAATTTCCTTAACAATTAAATTGTTCATCGAATTTAGAATTTTATTCCTTGTATTTAGGAGGACTCTCAGCCTTGCTTTCACTGGGCACTATCTGAAATTCCCGTTGAGTTCCCAGGCAGCAGGAATTTAGTGTGTTAGGGCAGAGAGATTAGTTTCTCAGCCTGTTGCTTCACATGCTTGAGGATCACTGCGAGATTTAAACCTCCTTCATTTTTACATTGAATTTCTATGAAAAATTTTTCAGTTCTAGCAGGGAACATGCTCCTCCCACAACATTTTGATCACCTGAGAGTATTCCAGCAAGGATGCCTTCACAATACCTGGTAGCACCATAAAGACCACAAATAAAGGTCAACATTTCTTGAAATGTGTAGTAATTCTTTTTTGACTATCCTTTTTTTTTCTTTTTTTTTCTTTTTTTCTTTTTTTCTTTTTTCTTTTTTTTTCTTTTTTTTTCTTTTTTTCTTTTTTTCTTTTTTTCTTTTTTTCTTTTTTTCGCCTCTCACTATAAATCTTTTAAAAAGTGTTTGCTTACTGCAGGGAAAGAATACAGTGTTCACCAAGTCCTGTATCTCTTGTCATCTGCACACTTATTGATGTGCCTCTATTTAGGCTCAAGGACATTTTCTCACTGTGTCCAAATGCCTTTCTGGTGGCTGATTACATTGGCATTTTCCTGTTCCATTTCTGGCAGGGTTTCAGTGTATGTTTTGCAAGGATAAGTGAAGTGTCAATGAAGTTAAATGAAAAGAAACACAAGAAATGAATTGTTCAGCTTTGGCTTCGTGGTCATCCAGTTAAGCATTAAGATGCAAATGTAGTCTGGAATATTACAGAACAGTTGAACTAAAGTGATGCAAGAACAGTTGAACTAAAGTGATGCAAACAAGTCTTGTGGTTTGTCAGGTACAGCACTGAATTATTTTTATCTTCTGTTTCTAATTTTGCAACAGTTCTACATTTCTTTTATAGTAACTTATATCATAAATACAACACACATAGAAGGTACAGAAATGAGTTGGAAGAACCTGATAACTTAAATTCTCTTGCCAAGCTAGAATGATCTTTTAGACTAAATTCAATTCCCAAGTCATAATTATTTCATGTGATCTTTCTTTGGTTGAATTAAATCTCTTCTCCCTGGTATCCAGTGCTAGGATGAAGGGGAATGGTTCAAAGGTGTGCCAGGGGAGGTTCAGACTGGACACTGGGAAGCATTTCTGTACAAAGAGGGTGGTGTTTGAACACTGGAACCGCTTCCTAGAGAGGTGGTTGATGTCCCGAGGCTGTCAGTGTTTAAGAGACATTTGGACAATGCCATGCCTTAGCTTTTGGTCATCCCCAAACTGGCCAGGCAGCTGGACTTGATGGTTGCTGCAAGTCCCTTCCAACTGAAATAGGCTGTCCTATTCTATTGTAAAGGCGTTTTTAATTCACTCACAAAAATTCTCAGTTTCTGTATTTTGATAAAAATTTCCGAATCTGGAAATATCAAACAGCCTTTCTTTATTTAGGTTTTTGCTCTCGCTAAAAATAGTTTGGTTTTGTGTGATGTGGTATTTTTACTCTTATAATCTCATTTTGCTATTAACACTGAAGACTCCTTTCAAGGGTTCTTCTTAAGGAGACTTGCACATCCAAACGATGCATCTGATTTTAGGCAAGCAGACCATTATCCCATTTTTTTTGAATCATGACTGACAAAGAGTCAGCCTGGATCAAGCACTAAACTCATATAATAGTCAACCCATCTATATTCAGGCAAATCCTGTGGGTTTTCAAGCACTTTTGAAGAGGATATGAAAATTATCACATTAGGAAATTGGTAGTTATTGCTGCTGCTCTCACTCTGGATTCATGCTTTAATAACAATTCGGTGCAACTTTTTTCATTGTTTAAATCCTAGAGGAAAAGTCTGTTTACATTTCTTTCTCCAGCATGAAGATGGACAAATGATAATCTGCTTTGCTGGTTTTAGCCATAGCAACTGAAGATTCATGGCTGTATACATAGAATATCAGTACTACACTAAAAATACATAAATAAATAAAATGGAAATTATTTTCCACAGAAATTAAATCCAAACCCAGATACATCTATGGCCAAGGGGGAAATACAAATATGTATTGATATTTTTCAATATAAATAATAACAGAAAAGCAGTAACACAAAGCAACTTTTAAAGTACATGGTTTCCATGAGAACTTTGTTTTGTTTTAGTTTAGTTTGGTTTTTTTAATCAAGAATGTGCATAGCTAGGTAACTCAATTCTTATAAGAGAAATAGAGAAATAGGACATTATGGCTTGGAAAGGGTTGGCAGACAGGAGAACCCTTATTTGCTCAGTGGCTGGCAGTAGCTGCATTGGATACTCACAGTGCTTTCAGCAACACGCCAGTAATCCAACAGTGACCATCATGTAAACATGTCAAGATAATGATGTAAGACCTGTTCAGTCTGTCTTAGAGAGGTATGTCAGCTCTCTAACAGAATTAAAACAAGGTTTTATCTGTTTAAATGTAAGTTTGATCCACCATGCACACTGCACTTGTGTGTGCACCAAACAATATCACAGATGGCATTTGTACCAATCTAACTGTTGGCACTTAGGGCCTGCACTGCTACATATATTTTCCCTCCTTCCTCTTTTTCTCCTCCACTCCTAATACATCAGAATGGTTGTCTGCTATCTCACAGTGCAAAGTGAATTTTCTGCAGTGAAGCTCCTGGGTTTTATCTGTGATAGCTGTCTGCACATACCAGCGTTGCCTGTTACATAATTGCTCCAATTATTGGCATTGTCTTTGAAAAAATATGTGGTTTTATTTTCAAATATGAGCTATTTTATGGAGCTATTTTAGCCCAAGCAAGATTCCTTGCTTAAAAAGAAACTAGTTGGGAAAATATGTGAATACTAGATAAAGAAATTGAAAATATGGGATCAAGAAACCATTCAAAATTAAGTCAAATTAACCCAGACAGAGCAGGTCTGTATCAAAGACTGCATAAGGGAATGTCATTAATTTTCACATTTGTAGGAAGTTCTCCATTATTTTCCTATTTTAAAAACGGTACAGTCATTTTTCCAAATATGAAGAGCCCTGTCTAATGGGTTTAGTTTCCTGTGAAGAGTGTTTATGCCTTTGTTAATGTAGAAATTATAACAGGGTAGTAAATCTAAGAAGCTCCACGGATGAGGTGGTTAGGGAATACGAGATGTTTCAGCTCTAAAGCCATAATTTACCCTAGATGCTACAAACATCACCTGAAAACCACCCACTGACTTTGTGTAGGAACAACAGCATTTGCTCAGGACAGCTGAAGAGGATCAAAGTTGTTCATGCTTTTCACATTAAACTACCTTTATTCCTTCTCTCCTCTTGCAACCTATGGTTGTTCTCAATGGTTCATTTATGACACTGGTCACTGGGGAAATGCTCTGTGGAGCACCTGACAGAGCACAGGTTCAGGGGCAAGGGGAAATTCTTGATGCAGCAGCAATTATAAATATTTTAATTATAACTGAGGTTGAGATATGATACCTGACCTACAAGACTTCTGTAACAAGATTAATACTGCAAAAAGACACAAAGGTAAGATAATATGGATACAAGATTTAAGGGAAAAATACTTCCTAAGCATCCTGGAGAACGAGGAAATTTTCATCAGGGATTTGAAAAATGCATAATGCTTGCCTTGGATGAGGGATCCTTGTGCTGTGTGCGTGTATACCTCCTCACATTTTGCAGTATACCTTCCCAGCTCTAGGTAGCATAAATTCTCCTTGGCAGCCTCCAGAGCTCCCCCAGGTAAGCACCCCTTAGTGCTGCTGCAGAGGGTGGGGCCCAGAGCTATCACAGCAGATAAAGTTTGACTCCCTGTGAAAATCCAGCCCCCTGGGTAGCGTTACAAAGAGCTCATCTAAATGGAATGAGGTCACTGTGATGGTCAAATTGCTCAGGCTACAGTTTTAACCCAACAATTTGAAGTCTGTCTCTTCAAGGACCTCAAAAGCATCATTAGTTTCCTTCAGCCTGTGATGAATATTCATCCTTTCAGGATGAATAAAAAGAAATAAAAAGACAATCGAGAGCTACTTTGGCTGCTTTGTTAACAGAGGTTGTAGCCAGGACTGATGGCAGCCTAGGCCAGGTCACCCTCTGCAGCTTTGAGCTTGCAATCATAATTCTTCCCAAGGTGGGATCTGGGGTGACAGATCACAATCACTGCTGAGACCATTCCCTTAAGAAACAAACTCTTAAATCAGGCCTTGTGGATAATGTGAGACAGATAAATGCTCAAGGAAATCTTGACAATTAGCAAGCTTCAAATGCCACGTGCTAAATAAGAAGAGCCAGATTTAGCCATGTGCATAGGTCTCAAATAACTTCCCATTACCCTCCTGAGTCAGTATTGCCTACAAGGTAATTTAACTTACTGTCTTGTCTTCCCTGTTGATAAAAAAATAATCTCTTCCTCTGAGACACCTAACGGATGATCTGAAATCCATGCCTAAATAATTATCTGTCTAGGAGATTCTTTCATATGGTGAGTCATCATTCACTGTCACTATAAAGGGCTTGTTCTAATTTTGAGACCCTCATTAGAATTAAAATATCAAAGTATATACCTCTGACAGCTAGTCCACCAGAATTGCAGCAGGAATTCTGTAAAGCAAGAAGAAAACAAGGAATGTTCTGAAGCCACAAGTCTAGAATATACAACATTTTCAGCACAGAGTGAAGTCAGAGTTCAAGGCACAGAACATTTGAGTTCAACATGCTTGGAGGAATTTTTTCTTACTAATTGTCTGCAAGCAGAAGAGAAAAATGTTGAGAAAAGCAAAGATGCAAAATATTGTACTCCAGTGCAAACTTCCATGGTACCTCCAGGGAAGGAACAGAATGTAAGCTACTAGGTATAAAAAGCAATAGTTTTTCTTTTTTATTATTATTATTGTGGAAGAGAAGGTATGTTTGGGATTACAGGGGCTCTTATAGGATACTTTATTGGTTCCTATGCAGACTACCATGGAAGAAAAAAGTTGGAAAATAATCTAACAAGAATGTTGAGTGATTTCCAGCTCCCAGCTGAAGTCAGGTTCTCGTACTTTTTCTTCCAACCATTTTTGTATTTCCTTTCCTTTACAAGACACAAATGTACCAGGCTAAAATTAAAAAAAAAAAAAAAAAAAAAAAAAAAAAAAAAAAAAAAAAAAGGAAAAATCCTTTTCCACAAGCTAAAACAAAGCTCAGTGTGACATTGGACTCCAGAAGTCAAAGTTGGAGCAGAGTGGGAGGAAGCAAACTACAAAGTCTTGAGGAACTGGAATCTCCATAGAAAAAATTTGCTCTTTGTGCCTAATCTCAGCCATTAGGGAGCAATGCTTGGTTAGTAGGATTTGTTTAAACCACACATCAGAACAGTTCTTTGAAAGAAAATTTGACTTTTGACTCAAAAAAACCATTGAACTGGGAATGGATGCTGAAAAGCTGAAAACCTCAATCTGTGGCTGAGAATAGCTGTAACTTAATAGACTTAGACAAGTCAGGGCTTTTCCTCAGAATATTAGGGAGCAATGCAGAGGAAGTTTAGGGTACAACTGAAGGTGTTAAATGTGTGTTACCTGCTTATACAGCAACTGTGAAAAAGGAATTATGTCAGCATGATTCTGAAAGTAATTTTATACTAAATACATGTGAGCAGCATAACCTAGTTTATGTTTATGCTGCTGTTCTCACCTGGATCAGCCTTAGGTGGGTACAGCTGCTCCTGCCACAGAGGGACCTGAGAGAACTGCTGGGACCTCCCTGCCCCTGTGGGGAGAAAAAACACTGGTTCTTCTCTCTCTTGGCTTTAGGTGAACTGTAACTCAGATGACATGGTGGGGATTTTCTCCTCAGCTCCAACTGTTTGATCTTGGTGTGAGGAACCCTCCTGCTTCACATCTATTGAACCAATTTGGCTGCTACTTGGCAGGGCTTTACCCAAATTCCATCACCTGCCAATAGCTGACCAAGAAAAAAACGAGAAAGGACAACCCCTAGCCTCAAGATCCTCACACTTATGTTCCTGTCTCATGTCTCTTTGCAATGCTTTGATGACAGCCCTTGTTTCAGTGTCCCCCACCTGAAACATCCCCTCCACATCACTTCTCTGCTTACCCTCGTATCCCCTTCCTTAGCTTCTTCTTTCCATCTCCAGAAGAGGTTCATATGGATCAGCTGTCAGTTAAATAGATACAGAAGCAATTGACAAGACATAGCTTGGTTCCTGGAAAATAAAAATATTTCTTCCTTTATTTGCTTTACACCTGCTCCTAAAGTCTCCCTGCTTCCTCTTTGCTTTTAAGCATTGTATGTGTGACCTCTATACACACAGACACAAAAATACCCCAACAAACAAACAAAAAACCCACATCAAAGGCTTAAACAGGTTCAAGAAGTGTGGGTAATCCATGAATATTTAGCAATGCAGTGAATTGTTGTCTCCTCTATATCACACTGCAGATATTGATATAGCTCTACCATGGCTCTGCTCAGAGAAAGAAGCCCCTTTTTGAACTGTGATATTTAGGGTTCATTCATGTTTTGCACAGCCTGTACCTGCTCCCAGCTCATGCTCAGCAGCAGCAGCACCTTAGAGGTTTCCTATCTGCTGCCTGACCAGCAACAACTCACAGTTCCTGACGTTTTTCTTCCCCTTGAGAAACCTGCTCTCTGCTTTGAGCCCAGGCCCAGGCAGAGATGTGCCCACCACTACGGTGCTGATCTCTGTAAATGGTGAGCTGTGGTACAGAGGCACCAGGGCTTGGGCATCCACACCGGGGGCAGTGAGCTGGGCCTTTGCTTTGACATTTTTTCTGTGCCAAAGCCTGGAGAGATGCCCTGGCAGCTGCTCTGTGAGCAGTGGCAACGTCACAGTGTGCAGGGAGCTGGCTGGTTTTGGTGTCTCCCTCCATCCTAGTCCTCATCCCCATCCCTCCTCATCCTTTTCCAAGCCCCTGCCCTGGAACTCCCATTTCAGAAGCCCACCCAGCCCCTCCATACCATCCTGTGGCAGCATCCCCCAGGTCCTCATCACTGGCTCCCCCTGTCCAGCCAGGTCTGTGCTGCTGAGCTGCTCAGCTGTGGGCAAACTGCGGGGGCTTGGGGCTTCCTTCCCACCCTCCAGGCACAGGCTGTGCCATGAGTGACTCTGCATGAGGCACCTTCCCCCAGAAAATCACAACGTGGCATTTTACCCTGGCAACAATTGTCATTCCTGGCAGATCCACACTTGCCTACTGCCCAAACCTCGCCTGCCCTGCTCTGCTGGGTGGGACCTGCTCAGAAATCACTGTGTGCCACTGGAACCTGGAAAGAACAACACCCCTTGCCTAAGGATCACTGTTTTTTGAGGTTTTTTTTATAAGATGTCTGCTCTGTAGTGGCTGATCTTTTGTGTCAACTGTCCCAAATGTAGCAGAAAATATCTTATACATATACACACACTTATAATTATATTTACCTATCATGATGTAAAGCAGTCAGGATTAGATACATTTTTAAAGGGTCCTTTTTCTCCTTGTCACAAAAATTAGGCTTACAATGATCGATTAGTATGGTCCACCACATTCTGTGTTACTGCTTTAAAGAAAACTGCTGTAGCAATGGTTCTAAGTTTGTCTTGTGTAGCATTTGATTCAATGGGCACACAATGTCACCAGTGTCTTTGAGTCATTTTATGGCACTTCCTTTGCTGGGTTCTGTAGAGACTTCTGTAATATCTATATCTTATATATATATAAAAAAATCCCAAAATATTTTTCTTCCAACCCAGACTAATGTGACATCCAGCTACCTCTGATTGTTATTAAACGGTGTAAGTTGCCAGCTCTGCTGAAAGTTTTGTGAAGTTTCAGCAACTTCTGAGTCAGCCTGTAACATTTGTGGTTTTATGTGGAAATTGTGCCCAATCAACAATGAATGTGAATGCACAGCTTTGGGCAAAATGTGGATATGTAAATGTATCTGCATTGACAGTGAAGAAAAATGCCCCCTTTAGTTCCTTATAAGGTGAGATGAAATATAGAGCTATGAAAATTATGAGAAATTAGATTTTATTTGAATAAATTAAGAATGAAGATAAATATTTTTTCTGTATTCTACAGCTGGGTTCATTTGCTCCTGTTCTAGTTCAGTCCTGTCTAGCACTGCAGTGACAAGCAGAGTGCCATCTCGTGGATAAAGACCTGTACTCAGAATAAAACATGGACTTGCCTTTTCTCCACTGGTTGGAATAAAATCCATTATGGTGTACAAATATGACCCACGACAGCAAGCTCCATGCACAAGCACTGGTGATTTTTGACACTTCTTCCCTCCTGATACACAGCAACAACCTTACTGGGAGTGTGCCAGACAGCAGCACCAGTGGAATCCAAGCATATATTTCCCTGGAGTGTATTATTTTGAATTATGCTGGTGGTAATATGTAGTAGATATTCACTTGGTTGGCTTATTAATAGAGAACAATTTCCCACGCTGGAAAATGTACCATTTTTATCATGGTATGTTAATTATAATATTTCGCATGCCAGTAAAGATCAGTCACAACTTATATTTAGAGAAAGTCTGAATGATTAAGAACATTCCTGTAGCTTATGTTTTAATCCAGTTTTGGAATAGGGACAAAATCAGTATTGCCTGCCTATTAATAGCTGATAACAAATTTAAGGCATATTTCTGTGCAATCTGTCCATAAATTAGGTTTAAAAAAAGAGATGAATTTCCATACCATAGCATTCAATACACTCTCTCTGCAGTATCACAAACATACACATGGATTTCCTTGTTCCCTCTAAATGCTGGCCAGCTCCAGTAAATGGCTAAACCATAAATTGAAATCTGCCCTTCTGCTCATATTTTATCTGTGGTTGCATCCACACCTTGGCCTTCTGCACCCCATTCCTACACAGCCAGAAAGTGTCCCCACACTCTTCCCAGGCCACCTGTGCCTGCTTCCACTGCCTGTGCATTTCTCCTTTCCCTTTAGTTTGACCAGCACTTTCCTACTCAGCTGTGCCAGTCTCTTGCCTTCCTTGCCTGATTTCTGGTGCCTGGGGATTGAGAGCTCTTGTGCTCTACAGAAAGTGTCCTTAAAAATCTGAAGTAGGGTGGAAATTGCTCCTTTTGCAGTCTACTGGCCCAGCTATGTCATCTGACTGAACTCTGAGATGCCAAACAGACCCAGCGAGTGCATCTGGGCTTCCTTTGGCTTTAGCTGTTGTTGAATGAAGGGCAAACAGGTTGGCCTGTGAGAAATAAGGGCACAGCAGTTTTAGCCACTGAAATTCTCAGGTTCCTAATGAAACTTATCAAATTAATTTCACTACAAAGCAAATTGCAGTGTAAACAAAGCAGAGTAGTCTAATTGGCTAAACCAATCAGGGTGATTTGCTCCTAATTCAGAAGAATTTCAAGTGAAAACTGAAGAAGTGCTGTGCAGCTTTATGTTGTATGCCTTTTCCATGATTTTAAGCTGTAAAACATTCACCTGATTCACCGAGGACAGAGACAAGGCACTCACACAGAGTCAGGCCAGCTCTTCCCTTGGCCAGCAGCAAGGGTAGCCCTGCCAGTCAGCTCATGGGCAGTGCTATCTTTACACTCACAGGGAGCCTGGAATGTTTTCTGTGTTCTCCTATTCCATAGTAAAGACAAGGGCTTGGATTCAAGCAAATCTGCAAAAACTAAAATCCCTGTGCTGGGTCTCCAAGATCTTTCAAGGGCAGATTTCTAGATCACAACAAGCACTGTGGGGCCAAGGACTGTTTGGTTTAGGTTGTAGAACCAGACAGTTCCTGCTTAAAAACTGACTTGAGCAAAGCCTGCTTTCCCCTGCTGCCTTAGCCACAGTTCCCAGTTCTGTCCCTGCCATGGCCTGTTATTTATCTGCTGAGAGGTCCCTGCAATTTAAAGTCCATTAGCTGCAGGGCCATCAATCTGTGACAGAAGAGTGTTGTTTTCTGTCCTAGAGCCCAATTCCTGGCTGAGGACACCCAGCAAGATCTGAGAAAATTGAAGATAAGTAGGTTCTTATCAGATGGATCCACAAAAAGTTACCAACACTGAATAATATCTAAAGGCTGTACTCTTGAAAAATAGGCTGCTCATTGCGTTCATGAATGAAAAATTACAGCTAGAGTAAGTTGCAAATAGTAGCATTTCTCCCTTCTTATTAATAGGGGCAGTTTCTACTTCCATTTACATCATGTGTGCTGCATTCTTACAGATGATCATTAATTTGTTTTTGCTGAGAGCCAAATTTTGACATACACTCTTAAATCAAGTGAGGAGCTCTTCTAACCATTCCATACAGCAGTACCAGGTAGCTCTTTAGCAGATTACTGGGTTTTCCAGACCTGTTAACTATTGATTCTGTAGAAGGGACAATATTAATAGCTCTTTGGTGAATTTCAGAAACTGAGTATATACAAAATGGTAAAAAAGTTAGTGGAACCTCTTAGACATATGCTGTGTCTAGTCCCACTGATGCAGTTCTGTGAAAAGCAGTGAAGCAGACAGGACCTGTCAACAATTATTCATCAAATGCCTGATTTGTTTAATATTGCATACAGATTGCCTGCTGAATAACAAGAAGCCAGTTCTGGAACTTGCTCCAATGTAATTCAGAGCTCCTCCCAATCAGCTATTAACATCTGGACTTTTTAGCATGTTAGACCAAGCTACCAAGCTATTATTTTAATTTCATTGCTGCCTTCTTACAAGTTCCTATCTAATTAACTATAATGGTGCTATTTGAAAAGCCCTCAATTTTTTAGAGCAGCTTAGAAGCAGTGCTAGCTGTCTTGGCAAATCATTCATTTGGTTTGATAACCCGAGTGATTAGTACGCTGAAATGCAACCACCTTATTTCTAGACTCAGAATTGTTGAAACATGATGCACAATGCATAAAAAAGCTCTTTAGAAAACACTGATGCTCTAAGCATTCCTCAGTTTGCCAGCTCTAGGAGAAGAAACAACAAAAATAGCTAAGGAATGTTCTTCCTTAGTGCAACTGCAGAAGACCCTTTTCAACAATGAATAAATTCCCTTTCCTTGATGAAAAAAAGAATGGGTTTGATCCAGCTGCTACTCCATCAGGGAAAATAAAAGTGGAGACTTCCACAGTAGACGGTGCATATTCCTTCATGGGAATTAATGCATGAATTAAATAGACAGCAATGAAATCACTGAAGGGGCGTTTTCAAAAGAGGCACTTTTAAGAGTAAAAATCTTAGCAGAGCAATTTGGGTCAGAGGTTAATGCCCATAAATACTTTTCATATATTTATACAGGCAGGTTATCCTGTTCTTAAACTCCAAACAAGGTTTTAAGATAGATCTGTGATGATCTCTGACTCACTCAGTGTTTGAGCCCAGCTGTCCATGAGTGCTGACGTGTTGTTCAAGGCTTTCCAGGAACTGTGGAGCACGGACTGCTATGAAAAGTCTTAAGATCCCAAATAGAGGTGGCTGCTAAAAGCAGATTTACTCATGTAATTGTGACATGAACACGTTCACTTTCTGAGTCCAACCTGAAACATGTGATTGGAATCTTGAATTGTGAAACAATTTGTGTCCGAAATTCACAACATCTCTTCCAGAGATTTTCCAGACCTTCAACTCCAGTTTCTGTACAAAGCAGGCAATAACAGCAGTAGGCTAATGACAATCAAACCTGGAACAGCACTGAGGGCTCTTCAGATGGGAAGGACAGATATTTGCATTCACTTAGTTGACTTCCAGCACAATTCCTCCATTTCTCAGGGGTGACAGGCTAAAGTACTTGCAGATAATGCTCTTCCCTGGCCCTTGGCAGTCTGGTATGTTCTGTTCCATTTTCCCAGGCAATGAGAAAGTGCTTACAAATGGCACAGCTTTGCATTAGTTGAGTCTGTGGTCTGCAGTAGGACTGTAGACTCCAATTTTAGCTAAGAGATTTTTGGTTTCTTCAGACTGGTTCTTGTACACACAGTTCTCTCTTCTTCTCATCAACAAGCCCATAAGCAAACAAACAAAAACCCCAAAACTGAAAACATAACACCAAGAAGACTTAGTAATGATTTAAAGTGGAGCTGGAAGGGAGATGGGAAATGGGTTGCTAATGTTAAATACCTCCTGCTGCCAGCAGGAGCTTAAGGCACATTAGGACACAATCCCAGGCCATGTATCTGGGTTGACTGATCATGTACAAGAATGTGGAGCAAACTCAAGCCTCTGGAAGCAGAGACAGAGCTTTCATTCCTTCGATCTAAGAGCTCAGGTTGGGTTCTTCTGCCGTGGTGTTCAAGTGTCAGGCTAAGGGATTCAGCAGATGTAAAACTGGAACAGCTCTGCCTGTACCAGGAGCAAAATGTACCAGGAGCTTCCTGTCTCCACCACCTCCTACCCACCTGGATGCCCTACACAGGGACTGTGTACCTCATACTGCTGGCTCTGTACTCTGGCAATGCACATCCACTGCTCCTCACCACATTTGGGTCACAGGGAGTCTCAGGGCTGCCCCTGGGTGGTGACATGCAGACACCCACCGTGGTTTGCAGACAAGTGCAACACTGCAGGGCATTTTCCAGGCTGCTGTAATACTATTTCACTACGAGGTACAAGGGCAGGCTAATTTCTGCAGAGTGAGAAACTTAGCATTTTTAAGGAGCCATTAAGCAAACAGTAACTCGCCAAACAAATCACTGCTTGCCCTTTCTCAGACCTTGATTTTGCTACCATCCGTTGCAGGGAAAATAATTATGTCAAAGAATGCATAACTATTCTTGGTGTATATCAACATGGGCTTCTGCTGTGCATCCAAACAGATCTCTGGCAGCTTCACTGGGGCTCTGTAATTGTCTTTGATTAACCTAGACATAATGATAGGAAGCTGCAAGATTGTAATGGAGATGAGAATTTCACTTAACAAATGGCCTTATCAGGTGCTCTTCTGTATATCTGTATTTGCTGCCTCACTCTTGAGAAACAGGCTCAAGAGAATACAAGAGAGGTGTTGAAATGAAATCACAGGCCATGTAAGCTCAAAGCACTGCAGAGATGCAGTGAACCAAAATGTCCTTAAAACCACAGGCCTCACTCTCCCACTGCAGGTATGTTTTGATGGTTCTGATTTACAAATTGTTTGGAAAAAGAGAGGATTAAAGTTCCTGTTGTCATTTGAAACCCTCAAAGTAGTTCACAAGAGAAAGTGATGTGATATTTCTAGTCAGACAGACCAGCACAAAGGCAGACATTGAAGGAATTGTGGCTTAAACAAAGCATTTATAGGAATTTGAAAGCTGAAATCCTTGATCAGATTACACCACCATACCCACATTTATTTATACAAATAAGGCAAATAATGCAAAAAAACCCACATACCTAATTTTTATTACTTGGATAAAATTTCAGCAGCTAGAGACCCCCATAGTTCAGAGTCTACTCCAAAGACCACTGCATTAAGGAGGCCCTTACTCCCAATTTTAAAAACTGGGCTCATTCTCTGTTCCTTGGTTTTTCCTTCTGACAAGTGACAGGGTGTTAAAAACAGAGTACTGTGATGATTCATAAAATGTGTTATAAGGAACATTATCAGCTGAGATTAATGTTATATTATGTGTAATATTTATTGTCAGAGCAAGTGGAAATATTTTCTAAAATTTAAATTTCAGCTATGAACTTTGGCTAACTTTTGCAAATGCAGACGCAAAACTGTCAAAGTGTTTTCTGAATTTGGTTTGCAAGCTTCTTCCTATTTATATTTATCCATTTGCTTTCACAATTTCTTTTAGATGCAGGAAGTTTTTAGAATTTATAAAGCCAGCCAAAGGTTAGATTTTCCATTCATATGTGGTGGCTTTGTTATGCCTTAGTTTGGAGAAGGAATCTGAAAACCTCATCTTTAATGTTCTTTTTCATAGAACTGTCTACTGATGCCACTGCAGTGTAACAGTCCCAGGATAAATGTTCTGGGGTAGATTTCCTTACTCTGTTCTCCTGTACTTCATATCTGTCATTTCAGCTTTAGGATTATCAGCTCTGCTTAGCATTAGATATTGTTGAGAATTAGCTTTTCAAAAATAACATTTCTTTTAAATATACTTACTTTAATTAAAAATTAAGTCATCAGGGAAATACAACAAAATGATTAAATTTTGGGTAGGGATTTTTTGTATGACAGAGATGTGACTTCTTGAAAGAAATCCAGAGCTGACAGAAGTTGACAGACTAAAGGCCACAAAATTCAGCTGTTCGCCTCTATGATGCCCTTGGGGAATACTGATTCTCAACTCTAACTACAATAGCAAAACTGGGGTTTGAAGGTTTGTCCTGGGTTGAGGGGTATTCTATTACCATCCTCATGAGCTGTTGAAATCAGGTGGGGCAGTGTTTCCTTGCCTCCTCCCCCCAGACTATCTTGCTGTTAATGGCCCATCATTGTCCTGCTGCATGACTCAGAGATAACTCCCTCCGGACTATCTTCTGTTAACGAGCCTAATCAACACTTGGCCTCATGACTCATTACCCCATTGTGAGATGCTCCACCCAGAGGGAGGAACCAAGCATCCCATCGTGGATATAACTGGGGCTCTGAGCACCAAAGGGGGGACTCCACTGGATTTCCAGAGGACAGGAGCTACACAGCCACCGCTGGATTTTCTGAGGAAGAGCAGACCCCTTCTACTACAGGATCACCACTTCAGAGGATTGCAGCCACCATTCCACCAGACTGCTACCACTACCCTGCCTAACAGGGACTCAGGTTGTATCTTGACTCTGTCAGTGTTTTCTTTTACTTTCTTTTCCTTTTCTTTAATTTCCATTAAATTGTTATTCTGACTTGGTGCCTCTCACTGGTTTGTTTTCAAACTAGTACAAGGTTCAAGAATGTCCCCATTCTAACACCTACTCAGTGAATCTCTAGAACTGAAATATTCTTTTTTTCATGATTTAGAAAACAAACATGAGAACACAAACATAAATAGATGTTAACGCAAGATGGACTCGAGGGGTGCACTAAGCAGAACAACAAGGCAAGTGACTACTTCCCAAAACTGGATAATAAATAGTCTGACTGAGCAGCATGAGTTTGACTTCATTGTTTTATAGACTGGCTCTCAAACTGCACTTTTTAATGCCCAGCCATGTTTGGGTACAGGTAGAGAAATGCTACTAATATAACTGGTAAGCTGTTCCAAAAAAAAGTAGATGCTAAACCAGAACCTGGCTGGCAGCTCCAGTGCCACTGACCACTGATCTCAGCTGAAACTTGGACCATTGGATGCATGTACCCATATGGGCCTGCCAGCCACAAATCAGATTTAAAGGGCCAAAAGGAGACAGATAAAGATCTTTTCAGCTTCTACTGTATTTCACTGTGCACCTGTCAACACTAGCAAGTTACAACCTGAGGAGGGAAACAGTGTTTGAACAGCATTTTGTGGTGTTGGATAACTGGTTTTTGAACCTGTAGTATGAGCTAATGCTGATTTGCACATGGAATTTATTTTTGAAAGACAGTACATACTGAAATAATTTACACACCTAAATAGGAAGGCATCAAACCCTTTATTTTAAACAAAGCTTAGTCTGACTGGCTTCACTAAAAGATGCATTAAATCTTGACTTTGTCCAAAAATTATTTCATAACCTCAGTGGAAACCACAGGGTTACTAGCAGGAATGTTATCAAGGAAATAAAGTTACATCCACTGAAATCCCAATGAAAGTTTTCCTTCAATACAAACAATGATCTTAGAGATAAACAGCACAAAAAAAAACCCCAAAAAACAAAAAATGAAAAAGCATAAGAAAAAGGCACAAAGTCAATACAGCATGTTTTCAGAACAAACTGAAAAGGGGAAAAAATGAGATGTCTTGGATCCCTTGGCATATGTAAACTTCAAGAAGACATCACACTTGGACTAATCTCAAGGCAAAGTAGCCATATAAAGTAAATCTACAGGCTATCTAAAGTAAATCTATGGGCTTTCTTGGCCTTCTAAAGTATGGAAGATAATAGAAGAATAAGAAGATAAAAGGAAGTCCTCTTTCTTTTTTGTTAAAAAAAGTTGCTTTAAAGTAGGGTGGACTTTTTTTTCTCTCACTTTGTAGGATCTATTTTAAATGACCTATTTAAATGTTCTGCAATTATGGTGCTTTTGTATATTTTCCATGCAAAGCTAACAGGAAGGGAATCCCTTGAAGTCATGGTATTTTAACCAACCAAAGAATAATCTTCTTTTTCTTTCTCTCTTAATTCTTCATACAAGGTGTCTTAAAATAGATAAGACAGGTTCATTACCGTTGTCATAATTGTCAGCTTCTGTCAGTTCCATTAGTGGATAAAGGTGTCTCTGAATATTACTCATGCACTCCTAGCCAGCCCCCCAAACTCTGTACAAGCCTCCTAAAACCATTCCTCTGCTGCTCTCTCCAGTCTCTCAAACCTGTTCTTCAGCTATTCACCACCTGCAAGGGTTCCCTTGTTACAGCATTTCACTTTTTCCACCTAATCCTTCTGCACTGCTTCTGGCTTACTTTAGTGATATGTTAATATCTGAATATCTTTATTGATTTACTAATCACTCTTTTAATAAAATTCATTTCCCTTTACATTTGGTTTGCATGCTGGTTTCAGATTTGTCTGGGAGGTTGGTTAAACTTCACAGCTTGGAGATGACCTGAAATGTTCTATGTCAGAACAGTATTCGGGTCATAGATCTCGAGATTAGGCAAGACATTGGCTTTTTATCTTTTTTGTTATGCTCAATGCATCTACAAGCATATCCTCTTGGCTTAAGAGGATTCCAATAATGCTAGAATTTGCCTTTAGACTACAAGGTTTCCATCATTCAGGCACCAGTTTAGCCTTTTCACATTAATCTGCCTTTGATTCTTTCACTATTTAATAAATATGCATAAATGTTTCTTCTGAAAACAAGATTTCATGGACATGTGGGAAGAAAAGCTATTTTACCTTTTTAAATGTTGAAAGGCACAAGTGTGAGAAAATGCAGTCTTTTTTTTCTGGCTAAGTGAGGAAACTCTACAGAAGTTTATTTTTCTTCTTTACTTTTCCATCTAAACTTTGATGAAAATTAAATTCCCATGACTGTGAGCTGCAGTAGGCATTGTAAAACATTTAACATATGCTGTTGCTGTGCATTTAGTCCAGCTCATCCTCCTCTCAGAACTTGTCCCATCTCTCTGTCACCCCATAAGTGTCTGGGGCTCACACAACTAATCACACACCAGCTATAACACATGCTGGAGCACTTCACAAGCCAGCTCAGTTCACTAATTTGGTTGAAAATTAGCCTAATCTAGAGAAGAAAAAAGCAGTCATTTGGGCCTGGTGAGCTGGTTCAAGGAGGGTCCAGTAAATGCCAGAGATGGCACAAGAGTTTGACAAGACCCTTTGGCTTGTCATTTGGAAAACTTCACTGCTCTGAATAATTATTTTACACATAATGAAATCTAGATTTACATTTTATAAAGATATTTCTGGTTTTTTTTCTGTTTTCCTTTTGATGGTCCCGCTCCTGTTCCCTGGTGTGTCCATCCAGTGGAATGCAGCAGAGCTGCCTGAACATATTGCTGTGCTTAAGCCTTTGCCAAGGTGAGGAAGATTTCATTTTACCTGCTTTTGGAACAGTCTGGATTGGCTGCTCATGCCTCAGAGACAATTACATGAGGCAGAGAGGTAATGAGAGGACATTCCTTCCTTCACCCAGATGGGGCTGAAATTCACAGAGAGGGTGAGAAACCCATCTCAAATACAACCTTTCCTGGGAAGAGATGTCAGGGAAGATTTAGGTTGGATATTAGGAGAGGGTTTTTCACCCAGAGGGTGTTTGGGCACAGGAACAGGCTGCCCAGGGAAGGGGACACAGCACCAGCCTGCCAGAGCTCAAGAAGCATTCGGAAGGCACATGGTGTGATTCTTGGGGTTCTCCTGTGAAGGGCCACAAGTTGGTCTTTGATAAACTTTGTGGGTCCCTTACAATGCAGAATATTCTGTTATTCCATGATCATTGTGCTACAGTGTCAAAATGTTTGTTGTTAAAAGCAAACATCTCTTTTTCAACTACAGTGCCTTCCCTGAAGACACTTTATATCAGACCAGCACTGGTCTTTAATCATTAAGTTTAAAAAAAGACACAACTTAGATACTGAAACTGCAGTTTCTTTCTCAAAAGACCGTGCTCCTACATTCCTTTGCAGCAGTCTAGAGGCAATAGGAAAGCCAGTATTGGCCTGCTTTTTTAAAAACAATAATAAAAAAGCCTGTAAGCTCATGAGCCTATGGAGGCTTTAATTGAAATTAATAGAAAATGCAAAAGTAGAGGAAATTAGGGCAGCTGCAAAAGAAACCCCAGAAGCAAAAGCAGAATAAAGTAGAGCAATGAGAAAACCCATGTAACAACTTAATTTTGCTTCAGATGTTTCCCCCTTGGTGTAACTTTTTCCCCAAATCAAGCAACAAGTCTAAAGCACATGGTTTCTTTTGCAGATGCCTATTAATTCTACCCAGTGGTCCTTCAGCTGATGAGCACAGTAGCTGGGGAGTGGATCTCTCAGTGTGCTGAAAGACAGGAGTAGCTGGCAAGTTGCTCTGTGCTTGTTCCATGAGGTCACAGCTTGAACCTCTTCATCCAAGAGACAGCACCAGCTTAAACTACAGCAGAGCCAGAATATTTATTTTTCATTCTAAAGATTGAATGGAAACCGTTTTATTTTCTTTCTTGTAAGCTTTATTCTTGAACTATCCAAGAAATAAAGTAAAGAGACCTTTCTGCTTGCAGGTAGCTTTATGAAAGAGTTATTCCATCAACGTTTACACATGTAAGAAGCCCCATTTAGGTCTGTGGAATTCCAGAAGGTGATAGGAAACAGTCTCATGTGTGAGAAAAACATTGAGGAGTGAGGATTTAAATTAGAATGTTCAAAATTCATATTCTGTCAATGTCAAGTGACCTCAACCCATCCAATCCTGACTGGAAGCATACCAGGGATGGTATTGGTGGCATAAAAGATTTCCCTTGCTTCACTGTTGAGGACAAAGTTATTAGGAGCAAACAAAGAAACAAGTCTTGTAACACAATACATTTTCTCTCCTTCTTAAAGTACCTCTTTCCTTCTTATCCTCTAACATTTCTAGCCCCAGTCAAAGTCCTTTACATTTTCTCTGCAGTTCTTTAATTCAGTTAATAGGCTGGCTGGTCAGGGAGAATGAAGTGTTATTTCATGATTTGGTGTGTTCAATAATGTCAGAGTTTTCTAGCACAGGATCCTTATTTTACATATATTTCTCATCTTGAGAAATCATTTAGTGAGCAATTTCCACATGAGACAGATAGGACAAGAGCAGTTGCTTGTAGGTTTTACATTTAACCTTATCTCATAAAGCCTTATAGAAAAATATCCCACGTAAGTTCTTCACCCATTATTTTTCTAAATTTTCTTTGTCTCCTGATTTCACATTTTTGGTTGTTCCAGGGGTCAAGAGGATAGGCCAAGCTTGGCTTTAGCCTCTGACAGTGAGCCAGAGGGTGAACAACCCCTGGGTAAATGAGCACAGAGAAAGAAAATAAGTAAGGCACAGGACATCTTGCAACTTAGTGAAATTAAATGCCTACCCACTGTGCTCTGACAGCACAGTTATGGAAAGGTGGCAAGCACAATGTGATGGAGCTGGACAACCCCACAGGCTGAGTTTACAAAGAGACTTGGTGAGAAAACCCACTACCAGCATCAAGACCACTTGATCAAGCATTCAAGACAATGAGTCATGCAAATGAATAGCAAAATATGGCAATCCCTGTTGAAGGGATGCATGCATTTCAGTGATTCCTCAGGTTTCCTGGATGCAGGGGAGGGGTTCCTTGTTGCATACTGAGCAGGCGTCCTGGATAAAATGGAGGAAGTTAGGTGGAAATAATATAGAGACAGGCAAAGACATATATCTGACTGTTTCTTCCACTTTATTTAGCACAGTGCTCACTGACTGTGGTTCTGACTTCGATCTGTTGCAGACTTGCACTGTTCCCTATCACACTGTGTCTTTAAAAGAGTGTACATGCCAGGACTCACTCGAGTACATACAGAGTTTTCAAGGATGCTCTTCCTCCCCCTCTTTTGACTGCTAGTCTGGCAAAATATAGACAAGATGTGGACATTGGGTGGAGTTACTGGTTGATTTGGGGGGTTTTTTCTCCTCCTCGAAAGGCTGTGTCCTATTAGTTGAAGACTTATTAGAAGACTGCCCAGTCGTTTCTGTATTCTGCTGTGTTGGATGTTGTTTGCTGGGTATGGCTGTTGTTACTGATCTGTATGAAAGCAGAAACTTATTGTAGACCTCTTAAAGTGAAATTGGTCAACCATGGAAACGTCAGCAACCGACAGAGCCCATACAAACCTTTGCTTTCCTATTCAAAGAATTGTTAACCAGCTTCCCACATGTTCAATCAAAACAGCTCATTCATTACCTGGGCCCTGTGTGAAGGGCCAAATTATTAACTTTTGGGCTATTTTTACCATTCTTTGGGAAAAGGAAGGTGCAACACATAGCCTTTACATAAAATTATAGCTCCTGTTTCCTGTCAGTTCATTTCTCATTCAGGAAATTTCTGTGGAGGAAAAAACAAAGCAACTTATTGCACAGAACTGTCCTCGCCTTCAGCTGCAGCCCCATTTGCATGTGTGCCAAGCAGCATGAGGAAAATGTTCTCCAAGGTTTCCTGCTGTGAGCAGTAGACTCAGCATCTCAACTGGCCTCTGCATTTTGATGACTCTGTTACAGGAGGCTTTTTCTCCTGACAGACTTTGAATGCACATAAAGCTCAGTTTCGGTCTCAAGTTCCTGCATCAGCCCAGAATTAAATTGGGAGAGGTAGGTGACCAAGCATGTCTGTGTGTTTAAAAGTATTACTTAGAAGATCTCATTAAGATGTGAAAGGAAACAAAATATAAATAGGCTTCTGTAATTTCTGAGCAGATTAAAGGATGAATGCCAGTAGCCAGGAGTAAAAAGTACCCTTCTCTCCCAAGATCTTTGACTTAGGTATGGTAATGACATTATCAACAAGCTAATTGTACCATTACTGAATGCCACCCTGAGTGTGTCTGCTTGGGTGAGAAGTAGTATAGCTCACATTTCCCCCTTTTCTTCACATACTTTTCCCTGCAGAAAATCCTGTTATGAATCTGTCAGCCTGTTAGCTTTTGCTCTCCTTTTGCTAAGCTGAAGAAGGAAAAAACACATGCTGCTATGGCAAACAACAGACAGGGAGGAAATAATCAAAGGAGATGAATGAGGTTCTATCACAGTAGAAAATTTAAGAAAAGGTTAGAGATGATATTAAATGGGCATGGTGTGTAGCCTAAAGTAATCTTGTAAACTTCAGGGAACCAGACCAGGTACTCCAACTTGTCTCTGATGTCTTCCAATTATTATCTACCATCAGCCCATACAGAAAATTTCTACTGATAGTGATAGAACCTCAAGATGGATCTCAGAAAATGGGTGCAACAAAGTGATTCTAGGATGCAACCCTTTAAAATGTTTTATTCCTGAAGCACATCATCATCTTGGATCCCAGTCTTGACCTTAGCTTGTGCTTATGTTATACATTAAAATTCCCCTAAATTTCTTTGGATTGTGATCCTGACATGTAAGCCTAAATATTAGTGAGTTTGACATGATGTAGGCTAGCACAAGTAGCTTAGAAATCACTTAAGGTTTGGAGGAGAAGTTATTTTTAGTGACTGTAAATTAGAAATATAAATATATGACATACTGAAACCCTAGTAATGAAATTGTGCTGCATAACTAAATTTCCTTCTCAGATGAATTCTACAACACCATAAACACATGCCATTGCTAATAACAACTTATAATAGAAAACATCAAGAATTATCTACTTATAGTGTAATTTCAGTTCTCAAATAGTTATTCATTTCATGGTTTACTTGGTTAAACTATGATATTTTATTATGCTACCTGTATGATGTTTGATTCAGTCTCTTAGTAGTTGTTTGAATGTGGTGGGAGTAGTGATCTCTCTGAAATTGTCAATATGCTCTTTCACCTACTAAATAAGCAAGGAATTAAACAAAACTAGCATCTTGATCTTTACACCTGCATTTCTGTACCTGCTGCTAAAATAGTTATAAACCAGCTATCATCCTAAATGAATTTTATTCTACACCTTTGCTCTCTAGTTCATTCATTTTTTTAAATAGTGTTTGAAAAATTCTGCTTAAACTATATGCAAATCCTTCTAAACCGGGCCCTTTATATACACACATCCCCTTTTATGTGAATGGTACTTTGTTAATGGCTCCATAATTAAGAGAGTTTACATTTTAAAAACTTCAGTTTTTAATTGGCTGAATATTAATCACAGATCACTTTCAGTTCTGTTGTGATATGCAAATTATTAATGTCTCAGCTGCATTTGTTTTCAGGTATCAGTCTAACCACATAGTGCAAAATAACATTCTGCAATTATGTCAATTCGATGCAGCCAGCCTTTGGAGCAGGCTATTTATTTCATTTCAGTAAATGTAGAAAGCAGTTGCTGTTTTCCATTCCCTCATGTTTATTGCCAGCACTCACAACCGGTATGTGTACAGCACATAAACAGTTTTCTAACTGGATCACTTTAGCATTCATGGTAAAGGACAAACAGTTGAACTCCCCTTGCAAGATTTCATTTGGTTAACTGACTCTTCTGCTTTGAAATGAGATGTCACCTGGTTTGGGGGTATTCATTACCATTTTAAAGTGTATTATGAAAGGTAGAGTCAATAGGAGTTGTTAATTAGCAGAATCTGTTTAGCACCAGTGCATAACATTTGAGGATTTTTTTCCATCAGACTGCAGCTGTTACCTAAGCAGAGAAGGAATTTCACCTAACCACAAAGAATGAGATCGACAAATAGCGGCGTTGTCTTAAGAACGGGTCGGGTACGTCTCCTCGCAGCGATTTCGCTCCATAATTGCAATTCACATTAAATGCAGCAAATGTTACCATCCTGCCCACTCAGTTTCCACCTCTACTTTTGTTTCAAGCCGGGAGGGGAGATCGCCAGAGAAGAGCAGGGGGAGTCCTTTCTTGCCTTCCCTCTCCTTCCCCCGCTCGGCTCTCGCAGCCGCGCTGCCCTGCGGATCCTCGGGCGCGGGGGCCGCGCTGGCCCCGTCCCGGCCGCGGGCTGCACTTGTGGCTGCCGTGCCCGCCCATGGCAGCCCCGCGGTGCCCAGCGCGGCCCCGCCGCCCCGGGGGGCTCCTCCCGCTCCGCACGCCCCGCCTGGGCTCCGCGGGGGCGCAGCGCGACGGCTCCGCGGGAAAGGCACCGGCGGCGCGGCGCCTCCGGGTGCGGGAGAGGCTCCGGCCGTGGCGATGCGCCGGGATTGCTCCCCCGGAGCGGCGTCTCCGTGCCCGCCGGAGCAGCGCTCGGTGCGTGCGTGTGCGTGTGTGTGCGTGTGTGTGTGTGTGTGTGTGTGTGTGTGCGGGTGTGCGTGTGGCGAAGGGGAGGGGGCTCCCTGCGTGCAGGGGGTGGGCGAGAGCAGTGCGATGGGAGCGGGTGCCCGTGTGCAGAGGGATCCTCTCCCCGCATGTGTGCGGGGGACCGCGGTGGCGGGGCAGGGCTCAGCCGGGCGGCTGCTGCATGCGGCGGAGCCCGCGGGGTTCCGCAGCGCCGGGCTTGCCCTCGCTCCGCGCGGCCGGGGGTGCTCGCCCCGGCGGGCGCCCGGCTGGCCCCGCCGCCCGCTGCGTGCGCGGAGCCGCCGGAGCCCAGACCGAGCGGGGAGGGAGCGCAGCCGAGCGGAGCCGCGGCGACCCCGGGCGCCGAGGTAGGGACGGTGCCGGGCTGGCCGCGGAGCTGCCGGGAGCATCACCGAGGGCGGTGGGCGCCCGCCGGGCGTGTGAGTGCGAGCGGGGGTAGGGGCACGGCGGGGCCGCCTGTACGTTGGCGTTTTAATTTCTTTTAATTATTCCGAAGGTTTTGTTTTCATTGCTGTAATAATTACTGGTGCTGTTTTAAAGGCGGCGAGGGGTGGGGTGTGTGTGTGTGGGGGGGGATACACGACGAGGCGACAGTGGCTTCCTGCCGGAGCCTCTCTGCCATCGCGCTCGCCTCTCCCTGCAGCCGGCCGCCTCCCGGAGCCCCGGCCAGCGGCACCAGGCGCAGCGCTGCCCTCTCCCATCCTTCCCGGGAGAGCGGGCGAGCGGAGGGACCGGGGCCGGGCGGCCCGGAGAAGCCGCTGGAGGTGTGGGAGGGACGGGGGGGGCAGGATCTGCGCAGTGGGGCCGGGGAAGGGGGTGTGTGGATCTGCTGCGGGCTGGACTTTGCAAAGGTACCGGGGCGGGGGGGGTTGGTGCGTTCAGCGGCGGGGAGCACGGTCGTGCCGTGTTGCGAAGGGACGGTGCAGGGGATGCGGGGCTGCTCCGCCGCTCCGCGCCCGCTCCCGGCCGGGATGTGCGCGCCGTGCGAGCGCGCCCGTGCCCCTGCCGCCCTCCCCCGCCGGGAGCCAGAGGGCGACGGGGCGCCCACGGCAGAGGGGAGACGGCACCAGCCGAGCCGGATGCGGCAAAAATTGCGGTAGTGCCGGCACTGCTGGCCGGGCTCGCCGCCCCGCGCAGCGCCCGCAGCCTGCCCGCTGGGCACCGGCCGGGGCCCCGGGGCTGAGGAAGAGGAGAGGGCTCGAGCGTGGGCGAGGCAGGGATACGGGAGGACGGCGCCTGCCAGGGGGAGGGAGATGGAGCGGCGGGGGCGCGGGGGCACCGGTCCGCCCCTGGGGGCGCGCTCGCCGGGGTCGGGAGCCTGCGGGCATCGGCAGCCGCTGCTCCGCTCCCCCTTCTCCCTGTGCTCCCGATAAGCGGCCTCCTTGACCCCTTCAGCCATCCCTTCCTCTCATCCTTCCTTGTCTCCTCTGTGCATTCCCTCTCCCTCTCGTCCTTCTGTCCTGCGGTCTTTCCTGCTCTGCCCTCCCTTCCAGGTCCCCCGGCACATCGTCCCCTCGTGTCTCCTTCCAGCCCGGTTCTCCTCCCTCCAGCTGGCTTCTGCTTTTCTCTACTTTTCGTTCTGGCTCCCTCCTGCCAACTCAGTGGCTTCCCACAGCAGGAAATGAAAGGGACAAGTTGGGAAATGGGGGTAATGGGAAAATGGGATGTGTGTGTATGTGTGTGTGTGTGTGTGCACAAAGTATTGATTATTGACTGATTTGTTAAAAGAAAAAGGGAAAAAAAGATACCTTATAACTCAGAGGAAATGCTGTGTCTCGAGTTCTTCTGCGTAAAAAATGGCAGCTCAGCTGGCCTGACTATATGCAAAGGGTTCTTATCAGTGCAGGAATAAGAGAAAATTACATAATGTTTTAGGAAAAAAAAAATAGTTCTCAGGTTTCAATAGTGTCAGGCTGGCGAATTGTGACTTTGTTTTGCCCTGCAAGTCAGTGTATTGTTATTCCTGGGGATGGGGCTGTGTGCTTGTGCATGATTCTTCCATGTCTGTGTGCTTCCACTGGTCACCCAGAGCTGATGTTGTTCTGTGGACAGTTGTATTTCTGCAGTCAGTTTACCACCTACTTATTTAAACTAGGTATCAGAAGTGACAGAAACAATGTGTGTGCGTGCCTGTGTAGCCCTTGAGTGAATATCTTTATCATAGTGATGTATCTGTATGTGTTGATGCTTTAGATGCATATACTGAGCATTGGCATTACTTTTTGTGTCAGCATCTCCATCCTTTCTGTATTGTGCTATCCCAGCCCAGATGTTTGGGCATGCATAACATCAGCATTTGTGTTTAATATCCCTGAAATGCACAGCAACATATGAGCAGTGCAGGACTGAGGAGCGTAAATATGCATAAAATTGGAATCTCCTTTGGTTATTTTGCTTTGTTAGTTATGCATGCTTGGCATGTACAAGAGATAGAAATACATTTGACAGACCTGAGAGTTATTTGTGTTTGTCTACAGAAATTTACATTCCGTGCTTGAAATCATCCTAGCTCCTGTGCATTTGTTTGGTTGTTAAAGTCTTTCATGTTGTTTTGAATTCAGTTCTTGTAGTTTATCTATAATCCTTGGCAGGTACAGTAGCTCAGTGGTATACAATTTTTAACCCAAATGACGTTTTGGAACAATGTCAACTGAAAAACATTTTCTTTTTTTCTTCCCTTCTTTCTTCTTCAGATTCTTTATCTTTGTTCAGGAGCCTAAGGTTGCTTGCTGATCATAAGAAGATGATTCTGTGGCTCTTTCTGGTTCTGTCATCTCCAGTTTCTTCTACAACTGCAGATGCTGATATATCTGTGGAAATTTGCAATGTTTGCTCCTGTGTGTCAGTTGAGAATGTACTCTATGTCAACTGTGAGAAGGTTGCAGTCTACAGACCAAATCAGCTTAAACCACCATGGTCTAATTTTTACCACCTCAACTTTCAAAACAACCTGCTAATTATTCTGTATCCAAATTCCTTTCTTAATTTTACACATGCAGTGTCCTTGCAACTGGGTAATAATAAGTTACAGAACATTGAGGGAGGGGCCTTTATGGGTCTTAGTGCATTAAAGCAGTTGCACTTGAACAACAACGAATTAAAGATTCTCCGGGCTGACACCTTCCTTGGCATAGAGAACTTGGAGTATCTCCAAGCTGACTACAATTTAATCAAGTTTATTGAACGGGGAGCCTTCAATAAGCTTCACAAGCTGAAAGTCCTGATACTTAATGACAATCTGATTTCATTCCTTCCCGATAATATTTTTCGATTTGCTTCTCTAACCCATCTGGATATACGGGGGAATCGAATACAGAAGCTTCCATACATTGGAGTTCTGGAGCACATCGGGCGCATAGTTGAACTGCAGCTGGAAGACAACCCCTGGAATTGTACTTGTGATTTGTTGCCTTTGAAAGCGTGGCTGGAGAACATGCCCTATAACATCTACATTGGAGAGGCTATCTGTGAAACACCCAGTGACTTGTATGGAAGGCTGCTGAAGGAAACCAATAAGCAGGAGCTGTGCTCCATGGGGACAGGGAGTGATTTTGACGTGCGCATCCTGCCTCCCTCGCAGCTGGAGCCCGGTTACAGCACACCCAACGGCCACACCACTCAAACATCAGTGCACAGATTAGTCACAAAGCCACCAAAAACTACAAATCCTTCGAAGATCTCGGGGATAGTAGCAGGCAAAGCTCTGTCTAATCGCAATCTCAGTCAGATCGTATCTTACCAGACCAGGGTGCCTCCTCTAACTCCTTGTCCGGTCCCTTGTGTTTGCAAAACTCATCCTTCAGACTTGGGATTAAGTGTAAATTGCCAAGAAAGAAATATAGAATCAATGGCTGAACTAGTACCAAAACCTTTAAATGCCAAGAAACTGCATGTAAATGGCAATTATATTAAGGATGTGGATACTACAGATTTCGCTGAGTTTGAGGGACTGGATTTGCTCCATTTAGGCAGCAATCGGATTTCAGTGATCAAAGGAGATGTTTTCCGCAACCTTACAAATTTACGGAGATTGTATCTCAATGGCAATCAGATAGA
This sequence comes from Aphelocoma coerulescens, assembly GCF_041296385.1. Lineage (NCBI taxonomy): Eukaryota > Metazoa > Chordata > Aves > Passeriformes > Corvidae > Aphelocoma > Aphelocoma coerulescens. The sequence goes on from NC_091018.1 coordinate 16,513,579, forward strand.
GCGTCTGAGCCCAGAAATGTTTGCTGGCCTCCACAACTTGCAGTATCTGTATTTGGAATACAATGTTATCAAAGAAATCCTAGCAGGCACCTTTGACTTAATGCCAAATTTGCAGTTGCTCTACCTGAACAACAATCTTCTGCGAAGCTTGCCAGCGTATATTTTTGCTGGTGCACCACTTGCTAGACTGAATCTGAGGAACAATCACTTCATGTATTTACCTGTAAGTGGTGTTCTTGATCAGCTAAAATCTCTTACACAAATAGATTTGGAAGGTAATCCATGGGACTGCACTTGTGATTTAGTTGCTTTAAAACTGTGGCTTGAAAAGCTAAATGATGGTATTGTGGTGAAGGAATTGAGATGTGAAACACCTGTGCAGTTTGCTAACATAGAACTTAAGTCTCTGAAAAATGAGATTCTCTGCCCTAAACTTTTAAACAAGCCATCTGCTCTGTTCACTAGTCCTATGCCTGCTGTTATTTTTACAACACCACCGGGACCAGTCCGGAGTCCTCCTGGTGGCCCAGTTCCATTGTCCATCCTAATCTTAAGCATATTGGTTGTGCTGATTTTAACAGTGTTTGTTGCTTTTTGTCTTCTTGTTTTTGTGCTTCGGCGCAACAAAAAACCAACTGTAAAGCATGAAGGGATTGGAAACCAAGAGTGCAGTTCTATGCAACTGCAGCTAAGAAAGCATGATCACAAGTCAAACAAAAAAGATGGACTGGGTGCAGAGGCCTTCATTCCTCAAACCATTGAGCAGATGAGCAAAAGTCATACCTGTGGCTTGAAAGAGTCTGAAACAGGCTTCACCTTTGCTGACCCACCAGGGCAAAAAGTCATTCTGAGAAATATGAATGACAAGGAGAAAGATTTATTGCATGTGGATACCAGAAAAAGACTTAGCACAATCGATGAACTGGATGAGTTATTCCCTGGAAGGGATTCCAATGTATTTATTCAAAATTTTCTTGAAAGTAAAAAAGAATACAACAGCATAGGGGTCAGTGGCTTTGAAATACGTTACCCAGAGAAACTGCAAGACAAAAAAAACAAGAAATCTCTAATAGGTGGTAATCATAGTAAAATTGTAGTAGAACAAAGAAAAAGTGAATATTTTGAACTAAAAGCTAAACTTCAAGGTTCACCTGACTACCTACAAGTCCTTGAAGAACAAACAGCTTTGAATAAAATATAGGTCATACAATCTTATTGCCTACAGAGGACATTTATTTAATGATGAAAGTGCCTTTTGTTGACTTTTAACTTCCAAATACTATATTATATTGATAGGCATAGAGGCAGGTGTATCCAAGGGTGTCTGATTAACTGTAGCTGCATATGATTTGTCAAGTAGAGGAGAATTTCCTTAATGGGTTTTACTCCATAAAGCTCATGCCCTGTGGAATCCTGTAGGGATACTGCAAACTCTATTGCCAAAGGGATGCTTTATACACGTTACACTGAATTTAACCTCAAGAGGCATATATGTTTTGTATCTTAAATGCAAATCATCGTCTCCTTGTGATTTGTTAGAGCAAACACAAGAAACCTGGTACTGATATTTGTACTTCAGCTGGGTCCTTCATCCTGCACGTGGATTTAAGTTGGTGGAACTGGAGTAATCCTTTGATTTGTGGTGTTCTAATGGCACTGTTTAAAGCTTATCTGGAAAGTAACAAGCATGCAAAGAGAGAACATTCAATAGTATGTGTAAATTGGTTACATTTATGGGCTGCATCTTGAAACCACTGGAATTATAATGTTAAATTGTGCAAATATTTGTTTAAAATATACCATGCATTACATACCTATGAAATAAATCTGACCACCTGAAGCATACATGTCTATACAGAAAATTAAAAAAAAAAAGAAAAGAAAGAAAATAGCTCAACCTGACTTCTGCAGTATTCGTGACATCTGAAGAAAATATTTGATATTTATGCAGAATCTGTTCTAAGACTCATCTCCAATTAAAACTAGAGTTCCTTCTCAGTTACGTGAAACTCTTGCAACCCCAAAAGGTTGTCCAAAATTGTCAAAGTGCTTACTGTGTGAGCGTAGCAGAAATTATTTTTGTAATATAATTCATATTTATGAAATACTTTGTATACTACATAGGAAAAAAAAAATAATATGTACTCCTTAATATGTATTTAATATGCCTGACTTGTTTTCCTGATCACAATGCATTAATCATTCAGTATAAATAAAACCAGAACAATATACCAAACAGCAACTGGGGATGTAATGTATAGCATCATCCAGAATTAAGTGATCAGATATAATAATAATAATAATAATAAAATTGTTCTGTACTATTCTTGTGAGATTAGCATATTATCTTATTTCAGATTTGTTACCAATGGTGCATTTTAAAATAGATCCATTAGTTTTTTAGTATTGTGTCTCAGGCAATTATTTGCCATGAGTTTTCTTGCTTTTCAGGTCTCTACAGCTTAATCTAAATACTTTTCACTACAAGTATTTACAGGAATTCATGCTAAGGGGAATATTTTTATTGTATATGCAGAAGTTTTCTGTTCTTATTATCACTCTGGCTGCTGTTAGTCAGCAGAACCTGATCAGAACAGTGAACAATATGGCAAATCCTGTCTAAAACCACAGTGCAAAATGGATATAGTGGTCTCAGTTCAAAGGACTGTGTAGCTCACAACTAGAGAGTAAAAGCTTGCCTTTGTGAAAGCTGGATCTGAATAGCCAGGAAAAAAAGGTAAGAGAATGGAAAATCCCCATTGTATCTCACTGATAGATGGTACTTTGACATGAAAATGGAAATATATTGGTAAAGCATCCTACAGCAAATCTATATGATGAGATTAACAAAATTTCTTTGCCTTGACGAGCTTTAGATAAGACCCTCTTATCTCCTTTGCTTTCAGAACCTTTATCCCTCCCTACCTTTTATAATCAATACATAAATCAATTAAGGTAGTAGGATATAAACATGAACGTTTTTCATGAATTTGAAGCTAGCAAAAATTAGAGCAAGACTCAATAATAATACTGTGGAGAAGGCTGTGTCAGCTGTTTCCAATATAAACCTCTAATTTCAGGGCTTTATGACACTGAGTTGAAATTTTTATTCTGAAGTGATACTTGGCAAACAGCCTGCAGTATATTTTTATCAAAAAAGGCAAAAAAAAGCACTGCCTCTTTATTTGAGAGAAAGCAAACAAAACGTTTCTCTACTTTCAGGCATTTGTTTATGCTCTTGTGGCTTAGAAAGAAGGTGGTTTTATTATTTTTCTCCATACTTCAAAGTATGTACATGACTTCAGATAATAAAATTATGGGAGATAAATTAATGGCTGAGTTTCTTTCAAAAAGCTGCAGCTATCCATGCACAATAATTAACTCAATTCAGAATGTGATAGGGATTTTCAGGGCACAGATACTGCCTACAGATGCAGTTCTGGCATAAAAAGGTCCTGGTTGACCAATGATGCAATACATGGCTAAGGTTTGGATGAGAACGTGTGTTTAGTCTGGGGATTAAGGAGTGTCCATGATGCACTGACCAGGTGGACTCTGCTGGCTCCTTCAGTAGGCTAAGGGTGACAGGGTCTGCTCTGCACCATGCTGTGTGGCCTCGAGGATGTGTCCAAGTTCCCTGGGATTTGCCCAAGTTCCCTGGGATTTGCCAAAGCAGAAGGTGTCTGACACACTCACTGTGTTGTCACTGCCATGTCCTGTATGATTATCCTGAGAGGAATGTGTTAAAAAGTATTAAAAATAGCAAATAAGGAAATACTTCTAACTGATGGTAAAACTGATGTGCTTATGACTTGTGTTGTCCTGAGTCAAAAGAACAATGATAAGTGATCATACCTTCCTCAGCTAAAAAAATGAGGTTTTTTTTTTTTATTTTGTGTTGTGAGGTTTTCTGGGGATGTTCTTTCTGGTTTGTTTTTTTTTTTTTTTTTTTTTTTTTCCTTTGTTTGAAGGGTTTTTTTGTTTTTGGAGTGATATCTCCTATTTGCTGATCAAAAGAAGAACTGAACCGTTATGCTGTACCATTACACTGGGTCAGAGTTTCCTGATCACTGAGGCCCCAATCCCAGTAAGGCATTTCAGCTCAACCTAATTCATGTGCAGAGGTACTAATCATGAGGTAATAATTAGATACCTGCCCAAGAGTGGGGCTTAGATAGAGTTTTGTCATTGACTTCAAAACGAGCCAGCTCAGAACCATTGTATATAATCCATAGAGCCCAGTGACTCTTCTGGGGTTATGCAGTTGAGTGTAAGTTCACCAGCATCAGTAAAGGTTGCACAATCTGGACCTTCCTGTAGAAATTGTTCCTAAGTGTTTTACAATGTATGGTGCAATATGTAGGCATAATAGTGTGAGTGAAGAATGCAGAAGCTGGCAAAACACTATTTTTCTGTGAAATTGTTACTTTGAATGGCAACCTTAGTGTCAGTTTATTTTCTCCATGTTTTGAAACAGTGTATGTGTCTGCACAGCAGTTTTAGTGTGCTGTCCATTCAAATCTCTGGTCAGTCTTTCAGAGAAGGTGACTCTTGGGTGTGGCTTAACAGGTCTGTCTGTTCATTATATTGGTTTGATTGGCCATGCTTGTAAAATGGCTGTTAAGACCCATAGACATAAACTAAATCAGTGAAGGTGTTAACATAATCTGTTGTCTCCACTGTATTATAAAGAAGTTTCCATTTTTAAATGAAATCAATAAAGTGTAATCATTTCCTGGAAAAAGAAAAAAAATTGTGCAATTTTATCAGAAAGCAAGTACCACGGTACAAGAACACAAGAACAGGTGATTTATGTTTTGCATTTAGTGTTCAAGATTGACAATGATGCAGCAATCTAGTATAAATATCTTTTTTAGATGCTTTTTTTTTTAAAGCCATAATGATGATATAAATTATAAAGGCATGGCCTTGTGAATAATGTTAACAAATGTTTCAGAATCAAGAAAAAACATCCAGAACTTGATGGTGGTATAATATCTATAATATCTTTTGCATGATTTGTATGTTGATATTGTATGAAATGAGCACAGTGAGACTTTTTTTTTTGGTTGCATCCAAAGAGTTAGGAAGGAAATATAACAAGAATGTATTTATAATCACTCTATTTTGAAATAAAGTAAAGAAAACAAAATGTATTGGCTTTACCCTGTTTTGATCATTACTATTTTAGGTTAGCTTATAATTAAGACGATTACTTATGACATCCAGTCCAATGTAAAACACAGAAACCTATTGTTTATTAATTTTGTTTGCCTTCATCAACATCAAAATACTAGTCAGTGTTGACTTCAAAATTTGTATGAAATATTAATAAAATTGTTTGGTACTATTGTATTTCTGAAACTAGACTTTGTTAAGTGCCTGTGATATTCTCTTTCTGATTATTTGTATATGGATGAGAGAGAATCTGTAAAGCAGTTATGCAGTAATGTTTTCTAACCACCTCAACAATTTTTTATATTTTAGAAAGTTTTTCTTATCTTCTGTTGTCCAACAAAATATTCCTTTCCCCTGTTATGCAAATAATCCCTCCAAAGTCAGTGAATATTTTCCATTACTACCACAAGCAGAATTTAGTTTTCAGTTGTATTCTCAGTTCTTCAACCCAGAAGTGCTTAGAGGAACAATTACATAATGTTAGGGACATTTGCTTTGATTCTGCTCTCTTCTTATTAGTCATTTTCAATACCAGTTTTTTCAGAGGAAAGAAAAGTTAATTTGTCCTTAGCAGAAGCAAAAATACCAATCCATCTACCATTTCATTTGGTTAGGTTAGTTTTATAACTGAAAGTTGAAAAAACATCTTTAGGTAGTTTAACTTCCAAATTTATATCTTGTAGTTAAAATGGTTTACAAAGCCTCATAAAAAATCTCCATGACAAGGGAGAAGAGCAGAAACAGAATAACATTTAGATTAAACATCCCCTGTTGTGCAGGGTTTAACATGCATTATAATGGCAGTGAATGAGAATCAGAATGGGATATGGAGTGGAAAATCGGGAGTTTATACACATTTTTTTCACTTCCAGTTGAAGTGTAACATTAGGAAAAAACCCACAGCATTAGTTGAGAAAGGCCTAAATATAATATTCCATATAATTTCTTTCTGAAGAAAAGCTCAAGAACCGAGAATTAATTATTCATGTTCTGATAATAAGTGTGCACTGCTTTCCTGAATGCAGAGGAACTTGAGAGTTTTCTGGTAATATGTTTTGTAATTATTAGTCTTTATTTCCAATTTCAATTCAATCATCCTTATGTATTATGATTGATGCTGTGTTGGAAAACAAAAATAGGAATATTATTGCTCAGGGACAAACTCTTCTCAGAAATTTACCAATGTAAATCCAGACTGACTGAACAGACTTCAGTGGAGTCTTACCCTAGTGAACAAAAAAAGCAGAAAATACTAGATCTATCCACCACTGAAATAAAAATAAGAAATTTTTGACTTGAAATGTAATATAATCTTGCTTTATACTCTGTTTGTGTGGTAAAGCTGTTATTATTTTCAAATGACTGTAGGGAGAGCACAGACTAAGTGCAGTCCTGTGTCTGTTTGGTGTCAGTGGAACTCTACAATGATTCAAGAGCTGTGGGCATCCCAGAGCTGTACTATGGGTGCAAAATATATAAATTTGCTGGTTTATACAGAGACTTGGGATAGATCTCACATAAAATACAAATGCTTTCTTAACAATACAATTTACTTTCTCCCTATAATGGAGCAAAGTTTTGCTGCTCTTGTTTTTCATTAAGTAGGGAGTTTATTGCATATGTCTTTGTTTTACTGCTAATTTTATTTGTATTTGCTAGCAATACTTGAGATAATTCATTTACTGTCTGAAAGCAGTACATTGCAACAGTCTGTTATTTTTAAAATACCAGTCACTGGTAACAGACAGATACTGAGTTATATTGAATTTCCATTCCCTAAATAATAATTCCATAAATAATTCCTCAAAAGCGCAAATAAAGATCAGATAAGAAAAAAAATCCTATTGTTACTAAATCTGATTTTTTTCTATGTGTGTATGTGAAGGCTTAACACAGTGTAGTAGGACTCTGATGGATAACAAATGGTACCTGATTTCTCTTTGGTCTTTGTTCAACCAGAAAATAGAACGTGATGTCTAAATGGGTTGGTCATCATTTTGTAAAGGTAGAGTAACAAAGAATATTCCTAAGTTTCCCTCATCCACAAGGATTTCTTGGTTTAATTTAATGTAATTTCCTGGAAATGTGTGCACTATGACCTTCCAGAGCATCCTCCCACTCCATGCTCTCACTTCACCTTCAGTGAGCCAGTCCTTTTCAGCTGAAGGTTTTTCTAGGCTTGGATTGATGGCAGTTTTTGAAGAGGCAGAAGAGTGGGATTTGTCAGTTCCTAAAAAACCAGCTAAAAAAGACAAACTAAGAGCCTGTCCTGGATGGTTTCTGTCACGTCAGATGGTGTACAATCCAAAACAGAGAAATGTAGGAAAGAGTTTAAGCTTCTGTTGGGAAGCTTTGTGCTGGGCTGTTGAGGCTGGACAATCGTGGCTTTCCACGAGTGTAAGTTGTTCAGGGTAAAGTAAATGTGATTCAGTCAATTGAGTCCTGACAGACTGTGGCTGAATCCTGCAGACATCTGCCCCCACTTATGTGAGCTGGGCTTTGGTGTCACTGTTCACTGAAAAGCCTTGGACCAATTACTCGGGTTAAGGCAGATGTGATACAGATTTCTCAGAGAGGCTTTTAACTGGGATGTGGATACACTTGTGTGCACCCTGGGGACTGTTTGGGTGTGGGGGTCAGTCTGTACCCAGTGCTTGCTGAGCACTGCCTTTGGTAGAGGCTCTCTTCCTGTGCTACATTGGTGCTCACATCTGAATATGAGACATTGTACAAAAAGCACATCTCAGTGAGCAGAGTCACAAAGGGCAGCATGTTTTGACAGATTTTGAGCTCTTCACTGCAAGAAACTGCAGGAAAGGATGTACCATACAGCAGATTTTCCTGCTCCCTGGCAGGATTTCATAGACCCTGTGAATCCTTCTCAGCAGGGTATTCTTCTTGTCTATACACTGCAAATAAGGCTCCAGGTCACCAGTCTCGTGTATGTGCAGTCTGTGTTTGCTTATACCCAGAAATAGTTTTGTGGAGAAGGGTAGGAAAATAACTTCCCTTTTTTATTATTTTTTATTTTTTCTGAAAAGCGAAATGGGCTGAATTTGAATTTTTCCAGACTGAAAAAGAAAAATACAGATATTTTAAAGAGTGGTCACATTGTTGGTTAATATCTGTACTATGAAAGTATTTTACTAAGAGAGAGAGGAATAAAGCAGTTGGGTTTATATTTTTAGCATGCAACTTTTCAAGTTCCATTCTTGGCTTAGAATACACCCCTGGGGTGCCAAGGGACTTTACATGTGCAGCTCAGGGCACAATTTAGTTGCAAAGATTCATCCTCAATGTCTTTCTGCCTTTTGTGTGGTAGAAATGAAGTGCAAGGTTTTGAATGTTCCCTCTCTGTTTGCTTTAATGGAAGTTACATCAGCAGGCGTTCTTCAGGAGCAGACTTCAAGCTCCTGTTGAGTTGTGCCTGCAGTTTGATGGAGTTGGTTAGCAACAAGAGTACTAATGTCATGCAAGGAGTGGTTTCTTTGGATGGGGTTAACACTTTGAAATAATTGGGGTTCATATAGTTTCATTCTTAAATACCACCATGTCATTGCACTGTTTTATACTTAGGAAGATCTTTACTTCTACGATCAGTTCAATACAACAGTGATTTTACAGATGTGATCAGGAAATTGGGTCCAAATATCTAGAAAAATAGCTTTGCTTTTGATTCTCATGATGAAAATAAAGAGGGACAACATCATGAATAACCTAGATTTAAGATTTCTTTTTGTTCAATGAAAATGACTTTTGCCTCAATGAAGTGAAATGTTCAGAAAGTACAAGTGAAATGTTCAGGAATTAATTTGGGAAAATTCGGTTTGTGCCAACAAACAAGGCCCCTATTTTGTAATTCTTTCTTGAGAATATAAGCTATGGATGCCATAAGAGGTTTTATCTTTTAAGTAGCTTCCCCTAGAATCAATTCAGCTGTTGGAGCTATGCCATGAGCATCATTTTATGGTTTTGCTGTATTGGTCAACAAAACAAGAGTATGGCACACTCTCTCTGTGTAGCTTTGTCAAGTAATTTATACCACTCATGACAGCAAGGATAGTAAGGATTATAAATTGTAAAGTGTGTTGGTAAGGATTCCTATACATTTGTAATGTGCTTTCAAAATGAAAGCAGCATGCAAATGATGAGTATTATCAGCATACAATCCATTTCAAAAGGGGAGTACCATTGTACTGTGCATAGTGCTCTATTGTTCAGACTGAGAAATATCACTGAAAGTGGATAAGCTGTAGACTTTTCTTCTTCAGCTGTTAAATAGACCTGTTTACTTTGTACAGAGCAATACAACTCTGAGCTATCCACAAGAAAATATGTAAGCCTAAAAACAACAAGCAAACTCCTCCCAGAAGAACATCTGCATTATAATAATAAAATCACTCATATTTTCCAATAACATCGACACCTTTGGCTGTTTTTGCTATGCTGACAAGTTGTAGGACTGAGATGTGGAGTTCAGCTCCTGTTTCCTTGCTGCACACAAGTATTCCCTTTGACATTATACATGGACGAGGTCAGTTTGCCTAAATGTGTCTCAGTGCCATATGGGGCTGAAGCAACAACATGAGTTCATAGCCACTCTGCAGGCATTTGCTATGAACTAGAACAATGGTGAACTAGATATGCTCAGAGACAGCAGAAACACGGTGGTGACCTTTACTAAAATGCCTTCTCCTTTTCCCTCTGGAGCACACCTGTGCCATGGCCCACAGCATGCACAACATCCTTGGCTTGCACCAAGGAACAAGGTTGTAGGAGGGCTCAGTAACGTCCTTGTTTTGACATTCCAGGGAAGCAAAGTAACACAGGAGCTCTGTAATCAAGAATGCAAGACTCTCCTTGTCTGCTATTCAATATGTGGGCTGGTCCCTTTTGCAGCAGGAGTCTGGGTCCAGTCTAAACTCTAAGGACCAGATAGGAAGAACTGGTTTGACCAAATGAGATTTCCTGCACAGTACAGCTAGCCCAAGTTCTCTGTCAGATATGAGGAGATACATATTTTTCCCTGTCTGTAAATAGTATGCAGTCAAACTTGAATGAACACTTCTAATGGTTTGGTAATGTGCCACACATAATGCATGTGCACATGCAAAATTGCATTTCCATGTGGTATTGCTGAGTCTTGCTGGCAGTAAATGAGGACAACCATTTTTTTTACCTCAAAACCTATTGTGGTGGCCAGATTCAGATTGCTTTGCCTAATAATGACATATGCTTCAGGTATAATAGTTTATTTTCTTAATAACAACACTGTCTTTCCTTTTAACGAAGACAGAAGGCTTTCACCTTTTTTTTTACTCATTCTTCTCTGCAGTTGAAGTTCTATTAATCCATTTCCAACCCATAAGGAACAAAGAAAAAATCCTCTATGGGAGAACTCCACTTTATGTAACGCACTGAAGATGGCACTGTAGTAACAACTTCATACTGTGAGTGATAAGATATGCTTGTGTTTGTTGCTGGGAAATTGTGATTTTTATTTGGTTTTTAATTTATTTAGCTCAGCTAAATAAAGCCAAAGGTCAGTTTAATGCAGCACCACCTAGTACTGCTACTGTAATCAAGGGTGAAGAAGAGTTTCTGTTACTTGGGCTTATTACAAGGAGACTCCAACTCAACCCAAACTATGTGGAATAGTTTATAGTTGATCTTCATAATGAAGGGGGTTTTTTGTTAAGAAAGAAAAAATCCAAGGAAGACAACAGAATTCTTTCTGTAAAGGATATCACTCCATGTCTGTAACTTTTACAGGCCATGATAAGGCATATTAAAACCACAGCAGGTCTCTAGAGACCCAATGAACCTTGGGGCAGGGCTTTATGGTATTAGTTGCACTAAACAAATCTTCCAAAATTCAGTTTCCTATGGAGTCTGTAGGCTTTTAGCCATCTGAAACAGGAGCTTCAAGTTAAAAAGAAAAACAAACAACCAACCACACACAAGGAACACCAGTCACAGGTAACAGCCACATTTAGGTTAATGGTAATTTGTAGTAGGAATAAAGAAAAACAAATGTAAGCTGACACTTATATAGGTCTGAAATGATGCTTCTATCTGTTTCATAACCCACAACTTTCAAGCCTTTCCCTCATAGCAGGTGGGAGTTCTGGGTTGTTTTGAAGTATGTGAGTAATTGGGCCACTGTGCAGCAATTACTTCTCACAGCTACTTCCACCATACATGCCTGAGCTATTTTGAAGGGGATTAAAAAGCAAAACTTTACATTCTTTTTAGGGTTTGTCTTGCTCAAGAGAAGTCAGTGGAAGAATTTGTGTGAACTGCCACAATGGGGATCTTTTTCAGGTGTTGAGAAAAAAATTGCAGGTTTTAAAACCCCACTGATTTCCATGAGGGACAGCATCTGTCCCAGATGACCTAATGCTCTTTGTCAGCAAACTAATTCCAGGGAGGAAAATTTTGACTTTTTCAAAGCTCCCCTCTCAAGCAGCCTAAGTACTTCTCATCCTGCAGTCTGGTATTATAAGTGTGCATTTTTTCAAAGATATGGGAGTTAAGTAAGTAAATAAGTTTAGGGCTTTGATCTTGGAATAAATCCAGTAGGAGCTCTCTAATTACCCCAGCAGGATGCTCTGCTCTTTACACAGCACTTTCCAGCTGCCTGAGCAGCCTCCTCAGCCTCCCCTTCTTTGCCAGCTCAAAACATCCCACAGAAGCTCTGCAGATGCCTCTGCAGAGGAAAATGCTGGGTTTGTTCTGGTGTGAATGAAAGCAGGGGTAAATTATTCTCTTTGGGCCCACGACCTCCATCTACAGTAAAAACTCATTGTGGGTAATGGAGACAGACACAGGCAAGCCAAGAAGCCCATGGTAAGGTAGGAGGATGTTTGAGGGATGCTGAAGGAAGAACTGAAACAACTTGGCTTTGAAGTTCTAGAGCTGGAAATTTTGCTTAGAGGTGACTTTGGGGCCATGGGATTCCTTAGAGGCCAGTGAAGCAGTTAGCAAACAAGGTAGGTGGGAACAGACTGAGCTGCTACAAAAATAAGCATTCTAACTTACATACTCATGTAAACATTTGGAGATGTCTGTGATGCACTGTCCATTAATATTTAATTAATCACCACCTATTAAATATTTCATTTTGTATAGTTCTTTACTGGAAAGGTGATGGATTGTGTCATCCACAAGGACCTATATATAAAGATCTGGCAGATTTCTCAGTCTTTTGAAAAATAATTGTATTTATAAGCAGTTTGCAGGAGGTAAAATGCCTTATGAAGAGATTAATCGTGCAAACATGTTGTCTCATTTCAGTTTGTAAAAAGGCAGGAGTAAACACCTGCAGGCAGTATTTGTGTTGCAAAGGGAGAGTTATTATGAACCTGTAGAGAAGCTGCCACCTGGATCTTCACTACCCCCATCATCACACAAGATTTGAGCTGTTTGCTTCTATTTCCCATGGCTGAGGGAGCACGGAGCAGAGTGAGGGGTTGAGGTGTTAGCACACGGCACTGTCCCTGTGCTAGAGCCCCCTGCAGCCATGGGCAGCACAGCATCCTTGGAAATTCGTGTCCCCTGCATCCTTGGGAATTCGGGTCTTTGACTCTGTGCCTCCCTGGGACTTGTGCCACTCTAGTACCTGAAGGGTTAAGTGGCCCAAGACACAGGCCAGTAGAGCTTGAACACTGTCAAAAAGCAGTGCTGTGCAATCCTCCCCCTATTTTTTTGGCATGAAAATGGCATGTGAAAGCTCCACGCCACAGTCTGTGTCCTGTTCTGTGGTCACACATGGCCACCATCTCCATTGCCTGTGTCCCATCCCACACACACAGATCTTGGCAAGCCCTGAAAGCAGCCCCCCTCTCTGTTGTGAGGCCTCTGACTGTGCCACAAACAATGAACACCTCCTCTGTTTTCCACTGGCTCTTGTTCTTAATCCAGGAAAGCATTTTCTTAGGTCCTTAATAGCAAGCTTAGGGTTAAGCATTTATTTAAGCACTTTGCTAAACTGTGTCTTGCTGAATCCCTGCCAGATGAAAACAGATGGGCTAATTTACCCTGATGTTCTTCCAAGACTTCAGGAGAGCTGTAAGAGCAGCAATCCTGATGAAAGGTGGACTCCAAAGCAAGCGAGGGGCAGAGTTAAATGGTCCCAGGCCACGAGATGTTTCTGAGTTCCCTGGGAATCTGTAGATTTGGAGACCATTCTTGCCATCCTTATCCCTTATCATCCAGGGAAGAGTACAAGCCTCTCTGCAAGGAGTGTCACCCCAGCTGGTCATCCCTGGTGCCATCTCAGATACCTATGAGGAACAGAACCGAGGAACATCAGTCTTCCCCCATTTGTCACCAAGACACAGCTGTGCCTGGGCTGTGCAGTGAGCAGGGCTCTTTTTCTGCCATATAACCCAATCTGTGCCGTAGGGGGATGAAAACAGAAATGTGCTCCTCTTCTGATGGCATTTCTGATGAGCCAGTGGAGACACAAACTGTTGATGGATCCTTAAAACCATTCCCTTTTATTAAAGAGCAGCCAGACGTGCTGTGGGATTGAAAGATTCTTAAAACTGATGTTAATATTTTAGAATTTGGTATCAAATTTTGACCACTGTCGATCACTCATGAAATAATGTGATAAGTTTAAGGTTTTGCAATATGCCATGTGCTTTTAAAAAGTATTAAATAATGGCTTATTCAACATGTTAATGAAACAAGTTACCAATTTAGGAACACAGATTTGTGGAGGTGCATTTTTAAAGTAAATTGTTCTTTATTCACAGGCCTGAAAATATTTCTAATGCTGGCAGACATGTTTCAGTGCTGTAGTAGAAGGTATCAGAATGGTATATGACTTAATGTAGTATGGTTTTAAGGAAAAAGGGTGAGAGAGCATGGAATTAAAAGCTTTAACATAATTTAAGAGTATGCTGAATCAATACTGTCTTGGCAGTATTTATTGTTCCAGTGTTATATTTAAGGGTTTTTTTCAGTGCGTGGTTTTGCTTCTCTAACTGATGATACTCCTGCTATCCACAGGCAGTCTAGCTTGTTACCAAAATGTGCCTGTTTATAATAGCTTAAATGCCAAATGGAAAAGTAGGAGGAAGAAAGGAAGGGTGGAATTTGGGTTTTAAGATGTCTTTCTCATGAATTATTCATATTATTTATTTCACAAGATCAAATGCTGTTTTTGAAAAATAGTATGACAGGGAGTACGCAAGAGATTTCAGAGGTTCAATATGAGCAACAAACCTTTTCCAGGAGAGAAAAAAACAATAAAACAATCTCCAAACCTCAAACAGAAAGTTTGCCTAAGGAATATCAAAGATCAGTGTTCGTGGGACTGTAAAATGCAGACCTGAATCTATCATTTTATTTTTATAGCAAGTTGTTGTCAAGCTCCTTTCTGATCCAGGGCTAAACAGCAATTTTCGAAATGTGGTGGCAGAACACAGATCACCTTCATTTTTAGAACATCATAGCTTGGAATGAGCCACTGCATGTATTAACCTCTGCAAAAACAGTGAATTTCAGCTTCTTGAACAGCACTTTATATTCTTTGGGTAATTAGCTCCAGTATGTGAATGGTGAAGTTCCTTTATTTAACCCAGTGAGCAGCAAAGAGTAGCTATGGAAAGCCAGTCTCACCCTCCTTTCTTTGTAACCACTTAAAGGGCAGCAGTGGACGTCTTCCTGAAATTCACTGGATGTGTACTGGGGAATGCCCCCTGGCAAAGAAGCTGAGGGTGCTCCTAGCCCTGCTTCACTGGGGGGATGGAAAAGGTAGGCTTGGCATGGAGACCCTCTGGTAGCCTCTCCTGCATCTGCTGGGGTCAGCAGAGCTCCACTGACCTCAGTAGTCCCAAGATGACCTTTACAGAGGATCCAGACTCTGCAGTGTCACTGGTGTACGTGGCAGTGCAATGTGCTGGAAGAACAAGTAACAGGTTTTCCTCTTGATACCATGGAAGGATGATGTAGGCTTGGAAAGTACTTTGTACTCTCTAATGCCTTCTTCCCTCCTCTTTCCTTGCTTACTCTGCAGATAAATTAAGACCAACTGGGGTTGTACCAGCTGCCTAATTTATTCAGATATTCAGATTTGTATTTAATGTCATCTCCTTGTCAGCCATGGTAGACTCTGGTTCAGACCCACAGTTTTTGCTGCTGCAGCAACCCTCACAGGCACAGAAGCTGGAAAACAAGTAGGATGTAATTCAAGAGCTCCTAACATCTATGTAACCACGGATACCTAAGTGATGCATATGACCAGCATTTACAAAGTAAAGTGCATTGCTTCCAGAAATGGGAAGCACAGACTGTGGATTCTCCCTGGGACATACGTGCAGGAGATAAAAAGTAAAAGTAATGCTCTTCCACCTTTATGAAATAGGGTTCTGTAGTATGTTCTACTTTCAGTTGTTGTGACTATAGTAGAAGTGGATGGCTGTGGGTTTGTGGCTTTGGTGGCCATGGTAGACTTTGATGGCCCAACTTCATATTTGAAGTCAGGTGTGAGGGGGGCAACAAATTGCTGACAGAAGCTTGTCTTCATAAAGAATATTGTATCAGGTAACGACTTAATTGGTTTTAAAAAGTTGTAATATTGGTACTAAATGTCTCAGGGTTCTTTACTGTAAGAGTAAATAGTAAACTGTCCCACAAAAATACAATTTTTAAAGCAAAACTTAAGATGTACATATCATGCCTTTTACCTTCTATTTGTATTGTATCTCCTTATTCATGTTATATTTTAACACCATTCCCTACATAAGGCAGTCTCCTAAAGGTATCTTTCGTTTAGCACTAATTTGTTGAGATTTTTTTCTCCTCAGACACAATGAGGAGTTCTAGGACTCTACTGGAATCTGTTTCTTTCTGTAGAGATTCAGAGTACACATACTTTGCCTCAGTTTCTACTTCTTAGGTTAATGTCTTATTCATTCATCCATTCATTCATTCATTCATTCATTCATCCATTTTTGCCATTCAGTTTCAAGGTAGGTTTTAAAATTCTGCCCAGCTAAGACTATAAAATGTCTCAGCAATAAGTAAAGATGTAAAAACAAAATTCCCCAGGTCTTTCATGGAAGAAGTCACACAAAGAAACTTCCATTTTCCTGATGCTTTCCCAAAGAGCCATTGGTATCATCATGACCTGTTGGCTTTTTTTCTAGAGCTGGAAAACCACACTATGGGGGTAGGGAAGAAATAAAAAATGTATTTCTCAGGAAGAAAATGTTCTTCAAACTACACTAAACATTAATGATTAATGTTTTTTGTTTTGCAATAAGCTTAAAATAATTTCTAAGTGTTTATTGCTAAACCACTGGGAACAATCTCATTTTTAAGTGCTGAAAAACAGATAACTTGTTTCAGGTTGATATGTATGTAAAAGCCTGTAGGGAAAACTTCTGTGAAATTGAAGATTGCTCACAATTTTTCCAGAGTTGGAATAAAAAACCAACAACAAAAAGCAGTCCTTAAAAATTCCAATACTTCATGTATGGAGGTAAGTATGTTACTGATTTCTGCAAGTACATATGCCAGTTTCTTCATCTTACATAGCAAATCCCTCTAGGTAAGGTCAGCAGAGGCAGATGTGGTGGCTGCTCTAATACTGGGGACTTGAGGGCTGTTCCTGCTTTTATGGCACATTATTATTAGTTATCTCCTTGCTCATGTTCACAACTTTCTATTGCATGTTTTCCTCTGTATCTGATTCGATATGGAAAGGCACATCAGCAACAGCCACCAAAGTCAACTGCTTCAGGACATTTGTTCAAAGCTGCAGCTGCAGTAGCTGGAGGCCCAGTGCTGGCAGTATCTGCAGGAGATGATCCTTGCTCCTGGTCCTGTCCTGGGCACGCTGTTTTACAATCTGCTTAATGTACACATAAGTAGACTGTGGTCTGAGAAGGAGGAAAAAGATGAGGCATTGTTGGACAGTTTCTCATGATTAAAAGCCTGACATTACCTTAAAAAAATATTTTAACTAAGCCACCAGGAAACAGAAATTCCCCTTTTCCTCCAGAGCCCAGCCACGGACTTGTTTCAAAGCTTGGGAGAACGAGAAGCTTTCCTTTACCAACCTTTTAGAAAGTCCCCGTTTGGTCAAATTTAAATGTCCTGTGGTCAGTAGCTCTCTTTGATTTGGAATTACACTGGGATCTAAGGGAATTTGGGAGCTTCCTGCCAGCTGATTGCACTAGGGGGAGGTGGGAAGGCACACATGCACACATGCCTGCAAACCCATGCACAGAGCTGAGGCCTTTTTGTACAAAACCTCTCTGCCATACAAACGTGACAAGTGTAAAGATGAAGAAAGCATTTACTTCACAGCTGGTTTCTGTTAATCTGTGCCATGTAGCCAGTCCAGCATTATGTAATGTGTGGCTACTGCTGATTAAGGGCAAAGAAAACTCCCCAAAATAAACAGACCTATGAATCTGGTGGAAAAACTGACCATGAGGAGCAGCCAGCATTTGATCCTTGCTGCTGCAACAGGCTGCTTTGCTGGCAAAGCAAGTAACCATCCTGCTGATGAACCTTTCCCACGTTACTTTTGTTTCTGCCAGCTCTGCTTCTGTGGCCAGGAAGTCAGCTTGGCATCTTTATATTTGTTTTTTAGTGATAATTTCAGTTTTGCAGTTACACCCACCAACTTGAAACCCATGATGTAAGGCACTATTTAGGGGCTTTAGCCTGTACGTAGCAGTGTGGGAAATCTGCAGCACAAGTATGTCCCTCTGCAGTACTTACTTTTAGCAGGTAATTGATTTGGGTTTCAATAAGGAGCAGCCATTTGACTATTCTATTTTCTTCCCTTTTTTTAAGCAGTGTTACAGGACAGCTGCAATATGCCTAATTTATAGCATGCCACTATCATAACAATTGTTTGTTTAGGTCCTTTTTGTCCTGGGTCTGACTTATTTTGTAAGCAGCTTACATTTTATTAATTTAAAGCAACACCACCAAAAAATACCTGTCTAACTTTCAAGCCCACGTTAGTATGAAAAGGGGCTTAAGTCTTATAACCCAGAAGTCAAATTAAACCTCATGCAAAGATACTCATTAGTCAAATCTCAAGGCTTTATATAAGTAAATCTTACTTATTAAAATATAAATTTTGCATGCTTGAGGTTAACAAACTTGACTTTTTTGAAAGTCATGCGAGCCCCAAAGCCAATACTTGTCTGTACAACTCCCACATTTCAGCGTGTGAGGGACATTCACCCGTCCAAATGTGGCTGGATTCCTCCGGAAGCGCCTGTGGTGAGCGTGAAGAAGGAAACCTGTGTGGTCAGATTAAGGGGGGAGGAATGGGGTGGAGATGAAGTTTGGCTCAGAGCTCCTGCATGATCCCCGTTGCTGTGGAAACGACGGCCTTTGCAGCGCCTATCACATCTCTATACGTCCCTAAGAGCCATCTCTGCTGTGTGTCATGAGGAGGAGCCTAACACGAAGCTGATCAATTGG
The DNA here is from genome assembly GCF_041296385.1 of Aphelocoma coerulescens. Lineage (NCBI taxonomy): Eukaryota > Metazoa > Chordata > Aves > Passeriformes > Corvidae > Aphelocoma > Aphelocoma coerulescens. The sequence continues at coordinate 16,532,218 of NC_091018.1, forward strand.
GGGCCTGTGCTCTGAGGGGAGAATGTAGACAATAACTTTAACTATGTGCTGAAAAAGAAGTAATGAATCACCCTTTTATGCAGGGACATATAGTTACCTCCAAATGCCATGCTGTGCTTCTTAGGGAGAAGAAAAGGGGAGAATGATAAAAATGGAGCTCAGCTTTTATGTTCATTTGCTCACAGCCTTTCCTATGTCTTCCTTACCCTCTCAAGTGAGCCAGCCAGTCTATAATATCCCTCCTCCATTCATCCACTGCCTTGTGAATAAGATCATATCCTATATGATTATTTCTTAAACTAACAAGGGTCAAGCTCAGAGAAGTAGATGCTCCCAGTTAGAGCACATTTCCTTCTGCTCTTTGCAGTTTGCTTGTAGGAGCAACTGTCTGATTGTTACCCAGGCAACCAATGCAGGCGTGAATTTGATTAGATATAGTTTCACAGATGTGGGCAGCTTTTCAAGCATTGTTTGGTGTTTCTGTCAAAAAGAAAATTCAGTTTGTTAACTTTTAATAGTTTTTGTTTGAAGGACAGAGAGGAAAAAGTCAAGGATCTTACAGTAATTATTTTTTGATGGGGTTATCTCAGCTTGTTAGTTGCTATTTGTGTTCAGTAGATGGTTCTTCATTCCACATAAAGAAAAAAAATGTGGAAAAATTCAAGTATTGACAGCAGGGAGATGTGTAAAAGTACAAGAATTTTTATTGTCTCCACTGAAGCAGGTTAAATTATTATCCTCCCTGTAGAAGATAATAGCATTAAAATGTGAAGACTCTTTGGTCATATCATAATAATAACAGTACCGGGAACATATTTTGATGCTTAGCTATGCACGGCCTGTCTTGTGAAGAGGCAGCTTGGTATTTTAACTGATGGCAACGTTGTGCTCAGTGTGTTTATTTCTCCACTGGAACTTTCAGATGTAAACATCAGTTGAATGTGCAGCTAGAGGACAATGGTTTGACGTTCTGCATGAGCTCTTTTGGTGAGCAAAGCTCACTTTCTTCTCCTGATACAAAAGCAGAAGGGGGAAGTAAACTTTGTGGATAAAATAAAATGACAATGACTCCCCATAAAGCTGAGCATTTCAAATTTCAAATTCAGCCTTGCAAAGCTGTAAGCCTACATAGTGATGTTGAGTTCAGTTTCCAGGTAAAAAATTCAAGGGTGGTTGAGATTTTCTGTTCTGGTTCGAGCTAAACTCCAGAATAAACAGGATAAGCTGTTTAACTGTGATCACTTGTTTAGGATTGCAATGACCTGCAGCCTGGGAGCTGGAAACAAGTCTTCCCTCACTGCAGATTCAGTAACCTTGAGAGCTTTACTCACTTTACTGCAAATGCACATCAGAATTACTTCTCTTGAGCAAACGAACTCTTCTTTTATGACCCCATTCTTGAAAATGGATGATTTGGCTGCCAGTGCACTATCATTCATACCTGGTCTGTGATTTTATAAGACTGTAACCTTCTTCTGGGAACATTTAGTCTGGCTTTTTAAGGAAACAACTCATGATGACATTGTCCATCTCTCTGTGAGTCACTTACTTCCTAGCAGCTTTCAATATTTTTTTAGCAAACTCCAAACAAATTTGAAAATACCCACTAGTTTGATAGCACAGAGAGATCTGGAAGGTGTTAAGTTCCTACATATTCTGTTAAAATTGACAGCTGGATACATGGGAAAGAGCCTTTAGTGAGAGATAAACAGGGAGTACTCCTTTGCTCTCAGCTGAGTTTATAGCAGCCATATAACCAACAGCCTTTCAGCCAACTCCTCGCCTGCACAGCACAGGGCAGAGCAATCAGCATGACAGGATGGCTGCTCAGATGTGGAATGTGGCAGGGGAAGTGCCTGGGGACCAGAGAGAACTGCTGTGGGAGAGGAGAGTAATAGCAGGGGGACTGGGAATGTTCGGGGCAGAACCGCTGTGATAGAGCTGTGGGGAAATGGGAATTATCCAGGGAGGTGGGATGGGGGTGGTAATAGGACAGGAGTTATCTGGAAGCCAGACTTTATAGTGTTCATGAGTCAATTTCCTTTACCACATCATTCAGCTGTGATTTGATCCTGATAGTCTGTAGTGCAAATGAAAGAAGCTGTTACAGATCAAAACTTCATTAATGGAATGACTCCTGCTGGGTTGAATGGCTGTTGGATTGGGATCGTGTTTGGCAAAAACAAGTAATAAGGGTTCAAAAAAGAGAAGGAGTAATTGAGAGTAATTAAAAATCCATAACCAGAAGGCTAGATTTGTAATGTAGCTTAACTATCTTGATTGCTGGTCATTTAAAAGTGCAGCCAGTGAGCAAAAGATTCTTGCAGACTGAGGTGAGATTTTTGATGAAAAGGTTGGGAGAGAAGCTGAAAAATATAGTTCAAAAAATGTAGTGCTTCTTTTGTAGGTTGCTGAAAATCACATGGCTACTTAGAGCTATTTGCTCTAATAAAATTATCTCTTTTTCTGAACATCATCAATACAGGCTTTGATTTTCTGCAGATGTATTTCTCACCTTTGTGAATTGAGAAAGTGAGAATGAATTCTGTCCTCCCAGTTGATTGCCAATAACTGTTAATCCTCTGTGCTTTGTAATCAGATGGTATTGTTTCTGCACTTCAAATTCATTCTTTGTGAGACAGTTGCTAGGAATGCACACTTTTTGGGTGTCCAAAAAAAGAAAAGTCTGGTTTTTTCCATGTATAACTGGGAAATTTACATGTTCTTATTTCCACGTACATCTTTTCTTCAGCAAGTTTATAGTTGCACAAAAAGAGGCATTTTTCAGCACAAGTGTTGTCAAAATCCTTTTCACATGATTGTTAAGAAGGACAAATTCTGAAACCTCTACTCCACACAGTTAGCCAGCATCTCAAGCCTGCTCATTTTGTTGCTCTCCATTTGCTCAGCAGTGGGTACCAGTTCTGGCTCTTTGACACTTTTCCACCCTTTTAAAACAGAACATGTTATTTGAAATGAAGAGAGAGAAGATGAACTGACATTATTCAATACAATTTAATCACCTAATAAATGGAATGGGAATGGATTTTGCTTTCTCCTTTGAATTCCAGGTACTAAATCCTCTGCATACAAAGGCACTTATTCTGGTTTAAATATTCATAAATGCCAAGAAATACAACACACCCACAGCACACTCACCCTGAGCTGCATAAATGCAAGAACAGACATGGGTCAATATTTTGTTTTTTAATTTTCCTCATCCTCTAGATTGCCAATGCACCACCAAAGGAGACTAAAGGCCCTCTATCTGGCTAGGTGCATTTTATGCAGGGTGACTATTAGGTTTGGCTTCACAGGCATGGACACAGATAAAGAATGTTAAGTCACATGTTAGTGATGGTTTATGTCATCTAAGAAATGAAAAAAGCAGCCCTGTCAGGTCTTTAGATCTGGTACTTGCTAACCACACTGGGCAACAGGTCACATTGTTGTAAATATAAGATACTTGGACAAAAACATGTCAGTCCTTATAAATTTTCAAGCCACGCTCAGGGAAGCTGTATTTTTCTTGTGTGTTAAATTCTCCTCTGGGAAGAAATTACAACTCCTACTTTGTAACAGTACCAATAGTGAAACCTGTTTATATGGCACCTTTTTCAAAAGGAATAATGTATGTGCTCAACACAAAATCCTACACAGGTGTGGAAATATTAAAAGTACTAGAGAATAAAACAGCTGGAGGTTGGAAGCTGTGCCTGAGACTGGTTCAGATGCTGAGGCTGTGTTATGGTTTGTGGCAATAAGAGCTCACTAGCATCTTGTATTTAAGCAGTTGCATAAATTTTCCAGTATTTTGCCCTCAGCATAAACTGCTACACCCTCAGCTCCTCCCAGCTCACCCCAGTGTCCCGAGCAGAGGCAATGCCACAACTGCAGTCTGGCAACTCTACACAGGTTCAGCAGCTCTATGAAATCCTTGGTGTTGCTTGAATGGGAAACTTCATCAGAAAAATGCTGCACTGTAACTTGAACACAGTTTACTGTTGTCACCAGTAAATCTACTTGTGCTTGCATGGTGTAATAGCTCTGTAAGAATGCAAAAGCTAAAGAATCAATGTAAGGGTAACAGAGTACCAATTGTAGCCATCAAGAATGTTTCTGCTTCTGACTTAAAAAAAAAAAAAAAAATAAAAAGGCAACAACCAAAATCAAACAATAAGTATTTAAAGTGGAAGGGAGCCAACTCTATACCAACCCCCAGAAGAATTCAAGATGCTATGCAAATTTGTTTCATTCTGAAAAAAAAAACCCGGAAAACACAAAATTGACTGCTGCTTTGAACATTTGTCACTAGCTAAAAATACCCACAAAGAACTGATACAGATCCAGAATGTTTATCTGGATGTACCCCCATTATTTACACTGCTCTATTCACATTCCTGCATGAAGATAAGGCTGTGTTACCTTAGAGCACAGAGAAATTGCTCAGGCTTTCTGAAAGAGACTGGGAAGACAGACAGGAGGATGTACTTGTACTGTGCTTGTACGTTGTACTTTTTTTTTTCCTGCTTGTTTGCCAATAGAGCTTTCTTACAGGCAAAACCAGTTTTTCATCTGGCATTCAGTTTTTAAAAGAACTTGGGTCTCACCAGGGATCCAGAGAGCTCAGCATCAGTTTGTTCACTTTTCAAAGAGCTGTGTGGCTCTGCACCAAGGCTCCAATCCTCAAAGTCCTTTAAGTACTTGCAAATATCAAGCAGTTATCTTTAAAGATAGTGGCAGCACACCTTTGAAAATAGGGCTGTATTATCTAATTATTGCAGTTGTTATTAATCTCCTGTGTTACAGCAACCAGCAGACACATGGATATCAGTTTTCTCTTAAGTGGGCAGCTCTGCATAGTGAGCCCTTGTAGGTGGGCAGTGTCCCTGTAATGTCACCTGTAATGTCACGAGGCAGCCCAGCACAGGAGCTCCATCCCTGGGAGCTGAGTGACACTTCTGCCACTGAGTTATTGCAATGCTTTGGGTTCTGAGACAGCAGTGGGGTGGGAGCTGTGCAAACAGCAGGAGAAGTCTCCTTCTCTCTTAGTCCCTGATTGAAGCACAGGCATGAGGTGGGACTGGCTCTGCTGATACCAGACTCCTGTGCTGACCTGGGATTTCTGAGACTGAATTACCTGTGTGCTGCCAGACCCCCTGTTTCGGGATTTGCCTGTATGTGAAACACTAATTTACTACAGCAAAAATAAACCCAAGCTTCACAGTGCTGACAGCTCCCCTTCTAGATGACATGGCACTTGGGCACCACAATATCTAGACTGATAACAATGCTGCACCACCTATAAGAGCAGTAAATGCTGCCTCAGGCTATAGAAAGGACAATTTCTGACTCATTGAAAGAAAAAATATAAAAGCACATTTAAGCTGCTCTTAGTGGAGCAGAGAAAGTCTCTCTGAATGTCGAAGTGAGCAGTCACTCAGCTGTGTTGTGCTTGGGGCTCGTTCATAAAGGTAAAACTATTTCAACCATGAAAGTTTAAGGTTTTAAACCCTGTTACGTATTTTTCCTCATTTATGTATTAAACTCAATCCTAGCAGATCACACTCTGGATTCTGTGATAAACCAGAAATTCTAAGCATTTCCAAAATAAATAATGTATTGCTTCAGGATAGCTGATATCAATAATCCATCCCACTTCTGAAGTAAGATTTTTGCATCTCTCTGCTGCTTCACTGAAGCCTCAACATATTGTCTTCCCTCCAATGCATTACATTTCTAATTTGATTGGGGGAAAAAAGCCTAATGATGAACCCAAACCCAAATCTGATTTGGTAAAACTTCAAGCTGTTAATTATCATTATAAAAAATGTACTGCTCTGCAGTGTTCACAGGAAGTAATTTTTAATAGCTTTGAATTAAGAAATGTTAAGTACTTTAATTTGTGATAGCAAAACCACTTGAATGACTTTGTTTGCTTCTACTCCAAACACATATCTGTATCACACTTTCCATTTTCAATTTATTCAGCACTGTAAGTATTTTGATGCATGGATTAAATTGCTCTGAGGTTTGTATGTGTCTAACCAATTCCTCTTATAATAAATTCACTAGATATTCACTTGCAGGGATATTAATATGGTTTTTGCTGAGAGAAGAAGTAACTCTGGGAATCAGCCATGACTATCTGTCAGAAAGTGAAATATAAAGCAATGAATTCTATGATTTAGGTATAAATGTATTTGGTAGTATGAGAGAAACAGGATTGCACTGTATTAGTGGAAAGTCAGGGGATTCCTTTGGCAGTGCTGCTGCTATGAATGGCAATAGAAGAGAAAAAATGCATATCTGCACACATTTCTTAGATTGGTCGTGTCAGTGGAGTCACGTTCTCTTTCAGCAGCAATAAATCTTGCCTAATTCTTGTGATTATTTTTTTTGCAGCTGCCACCCAGTTTTACTATTGCTCTCTCTGTTTTTATTCCTTTGCCTCTTCCTTTTGTAAAGCTCTTCAAAATTTACCAAAAAAAAAAAAGCAAAACCTGGATGCAATAGATGAACGACATGGAGGGGAGAGTGATAAGTTTATAAAGGATGGATGATGGAAGTTGGTTTCATTTATGGTGCAGGGAAAGAGAAGATGGGAGAAAGGATAAAAGTTCATTTGGTCATCATTTGGTTTGATGTGATACATCTAATGATCATTGGATGCTAAATAGTTCAGCAACACAGGGGTCCTGTAGACAGTGATTCTACACAGTAGAAGTTTGAGGGAAGGCAGGTTAATGCCCTCAGGCTGCAACTTGTCTCTCTTTTAGCAGTGTTATCTCCAAATGTTGTTGTCTGTTCCTGTTTGTTGTGGTTTTGCACTTTCTTTTCCACAGAGGAAAGCATATTGCATATTTATTGCTTTACTCTCCCACCTCTTGAATAGAGAAATCAAGCAAGCCTTTTGTTATGGCTGCAGGCTACCATTTGCAAACTGCTGGTTATCACAGTCTATTGTAACCTCAAGGTACCTAGAGGAGTTTCAATGGAATTTTGTTTTAAGCCTTTAAATGTAGGTGTTGCTGAGAATGTTCTAATGACTCTACTGTAAAGGTACAGGTGTGAAAGCACAGGTAGTTTTTATCTAATACTACTTAGACCAGAGCACAGAAGCAGCAACTGAGATTAGAGAGCAATTGTGGTTCTTTCTAAAGCTATGCAGTAAAGGTCAACTATTTCCCAAAGAGCTTGCAGTCAGACCAGGGGACTCAGTACATGAGAAAGGGAGGGTTATTATCTGCATTTGCTAAGGCCCTGTGATCCAGGCCACAAGAAAAAAACCATATTGATCTCAATAATTGAAAAATATATTTGAAAAAAAAAAAAAAAAAAAACAAAAAGAGTTTCTTTGGAAATACCTTTTGATGTAGTCACATACTATTCTTACCCTATCTTCCTTCAGCCTGCTTTTGATGAATATTTATGTTATAACAGACTTTAAGCTGGAAAACTTAATAGGTGGCCACAGGAAAGCAACGAGGTGAATCTTTATGATGTGGTTCCTGGCACAGGGAATCAGCAGACAAGGAAGATGCAGAACAGAGCTGCTACCCATCCATCAGAACTGATAATGATCCCCCCTCCTGCTCATGGGCCTGTTAATGGTTGTAATGAGCAGTGTATGTTGGTGTGGTGAGGAGACAAGGTTTATTGGATTGAGATTGATGCAATTACGTGATAGGACCTATAAAAATGTGACACATTTCTGGCTGCTAGAGGCCTAAAGAAAGGAGGGACCAAGGTCTGCATGGCTTTTGGTTGTGTCTAAAGAAATCTGCTTGCAAATGGCAGTGGGTGTTTAATTTAAGAAAAGTGCACTTGCAGGCAGCTTTCCTGGAAGATACTTGTCAGGGCCTGAACGATGCTTCCAAAAGTAGAAGGAAACACTCTCTGGAATCTCGAAAAAATTGTGATGTACTGCAGCAAACCTGGAATGAAGGGTTTATTTAAAAAAAGAACAGCTGGTTGAGCAGTCAAAATATAACATAATGAGACATCTATCAAAAAATTCCCAGCTTCTTTTAGGGACTTCTCAGTTCTCCTTCATTAGTTACCAACTGCAATTTGCACTCAATTCTTAGAGTAAAATTTATGAACTGTGAGAGCAGAATAGAAAAATGATATTTCTGTTGGTTGTATGATACAGCTGATATAGAGCCTGAGGTAGGCAAAGCTTCTGGTTTCCTCTTGCAATTAAAGAAAGTGGTTTCCCAGAGTTTCATTCCAAAATAGATTGGCTTGGAAGAGACCTTAAAGATCACCTTGTTCCATCCCCTCTGCCAAGGGCAGGGACGCCTTCACTGGACCAGGTTGCTCAAAGCCCCATCCAGCCTGGCCTCGGACACTTCCAAGGGTATCCACAGCTTCTCTGGGCAACCTGTGCCAGGGCCTCACCACCCTCACAGTAAAGAACTGCTTCTAATCTGGTCAAATCAAATACAGGGAAATGAATCTCTGCAGTTCTCTCCTGGAAGTCGGAATCAGATCCACTTTAATTCATTTTCCATTTCCCTCACTGCCTCAGGGCAGCTGCAGATACAGTTGGGCTAGATTAGACCTGCCTAGGGAAGGGAATGCTTTTGCTGTGCCCAAGCTACCTGTTGAAAGCTCCAGTTTGGGACTTGCCACAGCTGCTGCTAAAAGATGAATTATTCCAAAGGCTGAGCATCCTGAAGGAGTCATCACCTTCTCTGTCACTTGTTCTGGCTTTGTTAGTAAACACTTCTCACCTGTGACAGTTGCTGATAAATCTCAGACAGGAGTTTCTGATCTATTGTAAACAGCTTTCAGTTGCTCCCCTGTGGGAGGTGTTTTTTAGAATTTGGCATGTCTCATTGCTCACATGGGGCATTAGCAGTATGGTGCTTCTCCAGTGTCCTTAGTGCACTTGTCAGGAATGTTAACAAGATAATAGTGGGATGGTTCCCTCCCTTTCTTGCTCCTCTACCTGGTGTCAAGGACAGTCATACTAGTGCCAAAGCCTTCACATTCAGGATGTTTCATTTGTAATATCCACAACTGCAGCATTGCCAACAGGCAAACTTCCATCCTAAGAGACTACTTTAAAATACCCACTGTACTCAGTGCAATTTCATTTCCTTTCTGTCTGAAATCAGTTTCTGGAGTAAGTTGATTTATGGTGACCTTCTGGTAGGATATTGAGGACAGGTGCCACCACAAACTCTTTTCATGCAGTTCTTAAACCTCCCACATCCCATAGAGTCCCATTCTGTTCTCTGCCTGGGTTCTTGTTAAGTCTCAGTGAAGGCAACAAGAATAGCCACAAATTTAAAGTTGGGCCTGAGCTCAGTGCCTTGTTGGACTGACAAAAACTATGACAAAAGCAGAGAATGAAAACTAAATTATATATTTATACAAACTACTGAAAAATATGCTGGGTTCCAAAGTTCTCCCATCATATTTTCTCTCAAAACACATGCAAATCCACAGTGGTGTTTATATTTAAAAAGGTTTATTGCCACTTATGGATGTACAAATGCAATGCAGTAATTTGCTTCATGTTTAAGACCCCAGGAAGTGTGGAAGATGAAAAGGAAATATGAATACCTGTAGCTATAATCACTATGTGCAAGAGGGCTTTTTTTTAGCTGGAGACAAGGTTTTGGAAATGCAAGATACATATTAATGAGCACCGTGCTCATGAAAGGTGCTAGCTCAACCTCCCCTAAGAGGAGAATCTTCAATTTATTCATTGGAAAAGTGCTTCATTAGCAGCAGGGCTGGTACTGCTGTGTCAGGAGCTCTCTGTCCCTGCTGGATCCATACTGTGGCAAAACCTGGAGTGTCTGCCTGCCTTGGCACGTGAGGAGAGATCCCTTGAAGTCAGTGGGCCTGGTTCTTTATTCAGCAGGTGTTTAAGGGGGTTTGCTGTACCCACAGGTTGTAGAAACACTGGTTTGGAATGAAAGACTGCTAGACTGTCCTTAGACCTGTCCTTTGGATAATGCTCAGGAAGGTGCCTACCTAAAATGCACGGGTGATGGTCAGAGGTTACAATTCTGCAGCCAGCACCTCTTTTCAGATGAAACCACTTTTGGATGACCACGCCTTCTAAACCAGCTTAGGCCAGCTTCAAAATAAAAGCTGGAAGGTGAGAAATTCTGATTCTGCCAATCTTCAGCATTGCTGGTGGAGTCCCTCAGCTGGGCAGGAACATTTGGTGCCTGTAACTACAATAGGATTTTCAGAAGTTTTCAGTGTTACATAAAAGTCATAGGTTTTGTGTGTTTCTGTGAGAAAATATTGCCCAGGGTTGTGTAGATAAAATAAATATTTATACAACACAATGTTCTCTGCAAAATTGGTGTTGTTCATTAGCTGGTGGAAACTGTTGTACTTAGAGATTTCAGTGAACCTGTGCTGATTTACTGCAGCTCACGTGGTGTTTTGCATGACTCTTTGACAGTGGAGAAAACAGGAATTGCAAATTGAATATAAATTTAAAGAAGTGATATTAAAAATTAGGTCTTAGAACTTGATATGGACTGTGATCACTGGGTGCAATTTAAATTGTAATTTCATACTCGATGTCTACTTTTGTAATATCAATTACTTCCCAAAAGCAGTCATTCCAAGACAAGTGTAATCATTAAGAAAGGCTTTTCTGCAAAATATTTTTTTTTTATACCATCAGATGCATTTTCTGTTTCTGTTAATAGTTATGAAAGTGAGGAATCATAACATTACAACTTTAAATTGAATACCAGTAAAATTAGAAATCTACAGCAGTGAAATATAAAAAAAACCCCATTGAACAAGCTTCAAGTTATACACTTAAAGTGAAAAAAACCAATAGTAAATCTTAAACATGAAGCAAAATATGGAAATGCATCAGCAGAACAGAATTCATGACTCTGAATAAAACATGGTGGCTACTGCAGAGATGTTTTTAAAAAGTATTTCTGATAAATAAAAGAATAGTCTAAGCACAGTTAATTGTAATTCATAGTTGCATTACATTTTTATTGTTGGGGAATTGCATATTATTCAAAGGTAGCAGAAAAATGTATAAATGTTCTTGAATAATATATTTTAAATATGACCCTTTAATGTGAAGACAAATCAAGTTAAACATAGTTACTTCTACATACGTGTCCTTCATATTTACAAGATGTAAACCAAAAAACTACCGACAGACAAAATTAGGCAACTCCAAACAGGTTATGCATAAAAATGAGAACATATTTGGATTCCTTTGGATAGCATCATTATGTGATTGAAGCCAGACATTCTCGTCTGGATGTAGCTATTAAAGCATTGGAAGTCACCTCCAGCTGTACTTTCTTTGGCCAGCAATTGTGGTTCCACACTTGAAGCACCCAACAGGACTGTGTCTGTGGTGCTCATTGCTTTCTCTTCTAAATGACCTGAATTAGACCAAAGTCACCTGCAGGGCAGTCAGAGATAACAGGAGTCTCTTAAATAAACAGAGCTTTTTCTTTCTTTTGTTTTCATCATGGAGGTAATAACAAATACCTGGCTGGTAATGACTTCAGCCATTCTAACTATGTATGCAAAAGATTGTTTGATGATTTCCTAAAGAACAGGAAAGTTAGTCTGGGGATTTATTTTCTGCAAGTCCAAATTTTAATTATTGTTCCATGCTACACTCAACAACTAGATGGATTAAAGTTTCAGTTTTCAAAAGCCTGTTTCAAATTTTATTTTACGTAGAATATAAATAGTTAGACAGAATGTATATGACTAAATAGATGAGCTGTATTTCAGAATCAAGGCTATTTGGTGATTCTGGTCATCTGTCAAAGCTAAGGAAGCAGGTGGGCTCTGGCATCATTGCTAAGCAGGTGTCTGTAGCAGCAAATCCCCCAAACAGTGTTTTTATGTGGCACCACGATGCCACAGATGTTCATTGCTTCCCTCCATTATGTAACCCTTATAGTCTAATTTATTTTTTTTAAATGAACTTGCAAAACTTTGTGTCATTATATATTTATAACTAAATCAGAACAACATCGTAAATTAGACTTTTCATGAAATTCTATCAGGTAATTAAAAAAAACCAAAACAAACCTGTCTTAGACGGTATTTACTGTTAAAATTCCCTGGACTGTGTCTCTTGATTTTACCAAAATCTGGCATTCTTCACATTTATTTGCTCAGTTTTCTATTGTTCCTGTCACTTCATTAGGACATTAGGGCCATTCCTGCTTTGTGTTTCAACTTGTCAGTAAATCCCCAGAAACAGTGAAATAGTAGTAGTGGCATAAGGAATTCTCTTTGCACCGAAGGTGTAAGAGGACTGTGATGTGTTTCTTGGTAAGGTCACATTTAGTGAAATAATAAATGTCTACATTTACAAACAAAACAAAAAAAGAAAACCCAACCCCCCTTCCATCCAGGTTTTTTTATATGTAGTTATGCTCACAGTGTGGTTGATCCCTGGTAGGAAAGCTCTGATTGTCAAGCCTACAAGAGTGAGTAAGGGCAGGAAGGATTTACCCCCAACCATCAGATGAGCTGTGTGAGGCCCAGGAGTGTGGGCTGCTCCCTTGCCTTCTCCATGCCTTTGGTCTGTGCCTCCCTCCCAGGGCTGGAATCCCCTTCTCCTGCCTGGACAAGAGGGGACAGAACTTTTATTTGCCAGAACTTTAATAGTACCCTGCAGCAGCAAAGCAGAAGCAAGGCCAAGGGTACTTCTAAGACTGGTTTTGTCTCCTTCTGAGTTAATTCTGAAACAGTACTGGGGTTTTTTTTGTGGTGGTTTTTCTCCTGTTTGTTTGGAGGGTATTTTATTACTGTTTCTATGAGTACACATGGTATTTCAGCCAGGAAAAAGAGGACCAGTGTTCCTCTGATCTTTCTCTTGTCCCCTAGCAGTTTTGTCGTTGGCTTTTTTCTTGTTTCATTGGTAGATGTTGCAGGGCCTATCTGCCAGATGCTGGCAAAATTCCTAAAGAAACACAGAAACCCTGCAAACACTGACTCTCGGAGGGAGAGAGAGCACTGCATCAAGTAAAGTCAAGGTAAAGCACATAATCATCGTTCCAGCAGCAGGGTGACATAACACTAATCCTGGCTGCTGTCATAATAAATCACAGCACAGCAGAGAGAAACTGCCACAGGCAGGTGGCCCCTACCCCAATATAAGTTATTGCAAATGCCCAGACCTGACTGTTTCTACAGCTGTAGCCACCAGCCCCAGCTGTCCTTGCCTTTGATTCACCTGGGCTAGCTCAAGCCATGTGGTATGCTGTGAAACCTTGTGCAGTCCCCACCACCACTTGCTGTTTTACTTTGTATATGAGGGAGAAAAAAACCCATAGAGGTCAAAACCTGAAGCACCCCTGTCCCATTGCTAAATGGGAATGCTGGGAAGTCTGACAGAGTCCAAAATAACAGAGGGGGTAGTTAATTAATCACCTTCTCCTAACTTACCCTTCTTAGGGCCGACTCTCAGGACAATGGCATCCAGGACCCCGTAAAGCACAGCAGTGCTGCTGTCTCATTCTCTACGTGTGCTTTTGACAAAATTCCTATGGCATGCTGATCATTCTTGCTATGGAATTAGGAAGCCAGTTGATTAGAAATCCAGGGCTGTAAATAAGTTGATTTCATCAGGGTATTTTGCCAGCTGAAGTGGCTCACGCATTTGACAACCCAGCCCTGCTGGAGAAACATGTTGTTTGGTTGGGAGAACACAGAGCTCCTCCAGTATTCCTCACAAATGGAATGTCTTTAGGATTCATCAGGAAATCTGGGACATTGGTTTTTTCCTCTTTGTGCTTCTGTTACTGCTCCTTGCCATTATCCATCCATCTTCAAGAGATATATTTGCGTTTCCTGATGAATCCTGACCTTATGGTGAGCTCTGTGTCACCATCACTTATCTGAAGTCATCTGTCTAAGATTATGCAATAATTTGAAAGTTATGACCCTGCCAACTGAAAGAACAGAAGGAGACGTTGCTGGCAAAAAACCCTCTGCAGATCTGGTGATGATTTTGATGATGATACTTATGTAAACACCCCCAACCTGTTCAATATTTTCCCATTTCTAGAGGAAATATTCCTGAGCACAGCACAGCATAACCTGCCTTAATATTTCATACTTAAACTTTAATATTTTTAAACTTCCCTGAACATTATATTTTCCTGAAAACCTTAACTTATTAATCTTTTTTTTTGCAGCTCCAGCCTGAGCTCTGTTTTCTGCAGATCCTTGATGAAAATGGACTCATTCTGGTTCTGAGCACTTCCTGAGTGCACTGAAACCCCACACAACTAAACACATACAATGGAAGTCACATCTCAGGTGTGTCAGTAGTGTGGCTGTCATGGTTTAACCCCAGTAGGCAAGTAAATATCACACAGCTGCTCTCTCATACACCCACCTCCATCCCCACCCTGGCTGGATGGGGAGCAGAATTGGAAAATAAGATAAAACTCATGGGTTGAAATAAGAACAGTCTAATAACCGGAATAAAGTAAAAGGGATGATGATTGTGATTATCATGATGATGATGATGATGATAATAATAATAATGATATTAATAATAGTGTATATAAGATAAGGGCTTACAATCAGACTGTAGTTTGGAATGTGCCTTCTCCAAAAACTGAAAACATCTGAGAGTCTTAATTTTTATGGTATCTTGAATTTGTGTATATGGAACAGATGAAATAGAGCAAACAGGAAATACCCCATCTAAGCAGAAACCCCAAATAAAAAAAAAAAAATCATAAAAAATGAAAATACTCATGTTCATCCACTATATTTGTAGTTTTAACAGAGCAAAATGCTTTCCTTAGAAACTAATGTATCTTTACGATATATATTGCTGAAAATTTACTTTTTCTGTCCTTAAACTGAAATGAAGAAATAGTTTTCTATATCAGTAGTATGGAGGTGATTGTTAATGATGCATCTGAGGTCTGCACCACGCTAACAAACAGTATTGGTGTGTTACATGCATGAATGGCTTTTTACATATAATGCAATCTGTTATTAAATTGTGTATTTAAGCAGAAAATAGGCAAAAGTGTTTGGACAAAACAAAAAAATTGGACAAAAGTGTTGAGAGGAGGAGGGAACTGTATGTACTAGAGAAAAACATGTTCATTTGGTCACTCTCCATTGACAGAAGCAGTTTAGGCTTTGTTGTCACAAAGCAAGGGAAACAGAGCTTCTCATTCAACTCTTAGTGTCCTTGACAAGAGCAGAACCCATTGCATCAATAAAGATCAAGGATAAGGTTCTCAAAATCTGCCTCTGGGCACTGCAAACGACATTCCCACTCATTTCAGAAGGAACTGGGTGTCTCTTTCCTTCAGTTCAAATGGTTGTTGCAGAAAATTAGTCACCAAGTTAGAAAATATTATCAATTGCAGAATTTGAATTCAATTTATAATGTATTTACATCTACTTTTACCTTGGCTCCAGTGCTGGAGCAATTTCATAGGCAACATTATTTGTCTGCCCAGAAATTATCACTTTTCTCTTCTGCAGCAGTAAATAGCATGTGCCACTACTTAATTCAAAATAGGTAATTAAGAATCTTGCTAATGATGCTTAACACATTTATTGTACTTTCAAGACAACAGATTTCTCCCAGGGAGATAGTGTGCAGTGTCTTGGCTGTTTGCCTCTTTGGGATCATCCAGAGATGTGCAGCAGACCCTTGGAATTATGTGGTGCATCTGTCAGCCAGAGCTCACCACCATTGCCTCTGCCTGTGCTGGGACTCAACACATCATTGGCATCAGCAGGATGCCACGTGAGAGGCTAACACGTGAGAGATCTGCACTGCTGCAACTAGAATTACATTTTCCTTGCCTTTCTGGAGGAATCAGAATCTGTTCTGTCACCTTATATTCAGAAAATCAGTGCTTGAAGGTATGAAGTCAATGTTCAGGAGCAATTGAGTGTCGTTCTTTTGGGATGTAGAACCCCATAAAATCCCCACTAGTGAAAAAAAGTCCAGTGATCGTTCACCCAGCCTATTGCATTAAATGTTTTCAGGACAGGTAGAGGAAAGTTCATGACAGATTTTTTTCTGTGTTTAGTTGTAGAGCTATGTTGTCTAAATTTCTAGATCTGAGAATGAAATCACAATAGGAGGTCCAAAGCAGGTGGGAGAATTTCCATCAACTTCAGCAGGGTGCAGGGGAGGCCAAAGTTTCATTCAAGTGTTTGTTTACTGTTTCATTTCTGATCAAATGTACTAGCCAAATTTAGGGAGATTAAGATACTACATCACAACAGCTGTAGTGGAATTTAACAGGTTTAAATGGTTCTGAGCTTTCATCTGATTGCAAAGTACTGAACAACTAATGCTGCAAATAAATAAAACTTCAAACCCAGAGAGCTGCATAGTGTAAGTTTTGAAATTTTATCCAAACAAAAGCTGGTCTCTAAATGTATTGTATATTCTACAAAAGGAAAGGTTGTTCACCTTAATTATTTATGACTGACTGATTTATGGATTTTAGGTTGTGGTTCACTTTTGATTTTTTTCCATGTTTGCTGTTTTCCCTGATCTCAATTTAACAATCTCTTTAATATTGATCTGGATATGGCAAGCAATGCAAATTTTTAATGTTCTGCATCATGTAGCATACTTCACTTATTGGGATTTACTGTCATGAATAATTTATAGCTATGTTCTTTAATTTGTTATTGATTGTTGCCATCTTTAAATAAAGAATGAAGTTCTCAGTTTTGCTGGATTGACAGGTGTGGATAGGTGTGTTCTGTTCAACTGCTCATAGTACAAGAAAAACTGTGGTAGTTAAGAACTAACAAAGTCAAGAAAAACTGTCTTGAACTGAGAACAAATCAAAAAAAGAAATAGTCTTCCCTTTCACATAGAAATAACAATAATGATTCTTCCTAGTTGTGTCCCAAATTCAGGACTCTACTGAAAAAAGTTTACAACCACAGGAAAAAATAAAACATGTGATAGAAGGTTTAATCTTTTTCATGGTAGCAATCTCAATACTGATTTCCTGATAATAATTATTTAGAGATGGTATAGCTTATTAATAGGAACTTATTTCAAAATCAGGTGGTGACATAGATTGCTTAGTAGAAGGATGCATGTTGTTCAAATCACGGAAGGAATTTGTTACTTGTGTTTCTGACTTCTCTGCAAATGATAAAAAAACCCATCCAGACAAGGTCACTGAAAGCACACTTTCCATCTGTCAGTTGGGGAAAAAATGGCCTCAGTAGGGAATAAAACCCCAGTAACAATTGGTAATTTCTGAGGGCCTATGACCTATCTGAACTAATTAAGCACTCTTTGAAGTACCAGTATTTCAGCCTTCATAATAGATCATGCATAGTCATTGCCTGTTTTTCTGGAGCAGCAAACTGCAATGCAGCAGATGGGATTTGCAAGAATATTGCCCTGTCCTCACTTATGCTGGAGTCAATGAGAGTTTTCACATCGATATTTATGGGTAAGAATCATGATAACACTAACTCATTGACCTCAGCAGCAGCAGAGAGAAATCAATGATGATGGCCTTTGAAACAGCTTTTCCTCAGTGACTTCAGCCAGCTTGGCATAAAAGACATAATCAGAAGCAGGGAGGTCACCTGGGTCACCCCTTCCAAGCACCACACTGCACTGCCTTTGTGGGGAAGTTTTAAGGTGCTCATTCCCCTGCTGAGAACTGGGTGTGCAGGGCTTATGAGAAGTCTGTGAGTGCAATCCCTGCTTTCCTTCCCACAGCGCAGGAACAGAGAAGGAGTGGTGGTGTGAGCTTTGTATGTCGAAATAATTAATATTTTTGTCACTCTGTGTGACTAGGAGGACATTTTCCTTGCACTGCCACAAGTAGAACAAAAATATCAAAACTTTTAAGTACATTTGGGATCACAGAATCCAAGTTAAATATTACGACTCATTATATGGTCACAAGCCATTAGTTGCAGCTCCAAAATTGGCAAGAAAGTAGTAGTTCAGAACTCATAGGCATGTGGGAAAAAATGTACTCAGAAAAATCTAAAAATTAATCAGAAAAAATGCGTTTCATTGCAATTCCCTTTTTTCATTTTAACACCCTATTGCTTATGATGATGGCTCATTAGTTTCTGTCAAATATTTCATCATTTAATCCTCAGCCTTACTTGAGAATGGCTACATTACATTTCTATTTTGGCTCTAAGGAAGTTTATATTTGTTAGTCTTGATTTCAAATTTATTTAATGCTAATCCACTTCACCAATTCATAGTACTTCAACTACATGTTTATTCATTTGTCATTCTTCTAAATTTGTGCTTCAGTAATAAATTGTGCAAAATAGTTCTTCACAGTGGTAATTATTCTAAGTCACTGCTCAAAATTACTTTCATATTACGTACAGAAATCCACAACAAGATATAGTCTGAACAATTAATGACTTCCTACACAAGTGCAGTCCATTCTCACCCTCTGTTCCAACAGGCTGTTAAAATAATACCGTTGGCAGCTAGCAAAAATTCTGAGTGCTCATTAAAAGAAAATGACTTTTTTTTTTTCCTTGGACAGTATATGATGGTAAATGTCTGAGAATTAGCAATGCCAAAGACTTAACTGCAGCTGTGTGCTACCTATTAAAACAAATGGGAATTTTTGTTGTTGTTGTTTGACTTTTGTTTTGTATTGGAGAAACTCAGAGAGTATATCATTCTTCTGCTTTTACTGAAGGCTTAAAATGACCGTCTGTTGTCTTTAGGAAACAGAATCCCATGGAACACATGGAGTCCCTCAGTCAGGATGTGTACCCTGACTTCGTACAAACCTGTGCTGCACAGTTTGCATACTGATGATTTTAAAATAGGGTGAATTATGACACAATCCTGGTGGATGCTCCCTGTGTTTAGATCCTATCAGGATGAACCTCTGCTGGTGTGAGTAGTCTGTCAGACCCCAGTTTTCTGTGACCTTTAGGAAGGGCTGGGTAATTTATTCCTATGTATGTGACGATGAGAACACCTTTAAAATGGCACAAAACTGTGCACCATTGTGACTCCAGGTAGGAAGGGTATTGGACATGGACACTTGTCTTTGCACAGCTCTCCCCAGCCTGGAATCCTGTGAGTGAGGTTTCATCTGTGACTAGATGCCTTTGAAATGGTGCAACCTTGAAATGGTGAAACTTTGGAATGGTGTGGATGGTACATCTCAGCCCAAGACAGATGTCTAAAATCACGGAGAAGAATCACACTCCGGAGGTGCTAGACTGTCTGTCGACTTTCAAGTGAATCCAGATGAGCAGCTGGAACAAGATATTTCATTCTGGATAGCTAAAATTAGGTGATATATATCTATACCAATTACCTACAAATTCTAGCTGCCAGCGTGGCTTACATGAACTGGTTCAGATTGTGTGTACTTGTCAGAAAGCAATGAGTGACATTTGTTTTGACATTGTTTCACTCTAATGCAGCAGAAGATGGTAAGAATATGCAAGCACAGGGTCCTTCTGCATAATTTGTATAATGATGATGATTATGGTACTGGCAACATTTGGGAGAAAGAGAGCAATTGACAGAGGATGGGAAGAAGCACAAGCAAATAAACTAACACAATGATCTAATCTCACTAGAAAAAAAACAGAGCCAAATTTGACCCAAGGATTGCAACTGCAAATAAGCATTAATAGGATTCCTCAGTGACTGTAGCAGAACATAATTTAATCTGAAGTGCACTTGAGAAATTAGAAATGCCTCCCTTTTGTTGCTTTTTGTCATGACAGAGGTCTGGATAAGTGTTAGGTTTTACTGTAAATTAACAAGATTAGCATGTCTGCAATTTGTCTACAAATAGTCTTCATCTGTTTAATTTCTCTCAGTGCTGTCACCCTCCATATTATCCTCTTGAGATGCTTCAAGGGGAAAAGAATTGTCAGGGCACAAAAATTATTTGAATTTCATTTTAAAATACCATCTTGGTTTCTTAGACTGTCTTCTAATCAGGCTAACCATCTTGAAGAGTAAATACAGAATTAATCAAGCTTGTGCTTTCATGTTCACAAAATTCCTGAAACTCATAGCATACACTGCAAAGATGTTAAACTCATAATATTATAGAACTTCATTAAAATGACCTATTCCTTGTTTTCTGGAGAAAGGTTGGATAAGTGAACAGGGTACATAAGCAATCATTTTGTAAAGTACTTCTCTAAGAGCAGCTAATTAGATCCACTTCTATTCAAAGATAACAGGAATTACATAGGAAAAGGCTTAAAAATAAATTGAACTTTTTCTTCAGTTAAAGAATATTGAGATTATTTTTGGTGTAATTTTGAAAAGTCCTTTCATTGCTGTAACTCAAAAATTAAAGTGAAATCTGTTCTAAACCACTCCCTCCACTCAGCTTCCCCAAAATGACTTTCATTCTCAACACTTTCAGATCCATTTTGCAGTTAAAAAACCTAAAATGAGGAGGTCCAGTGGAAATTGCCAGCTTTTGCAGGGCCTAACCTCAGCTTCTTCTTCCTTGGGGCTCAAATAACATTTCTTCCTCTCCACAGACAAAAATATCATACAGTGAACAGAAAATACTTTTCACCCAAAGTGCTCATATGGACTCACCATGTTTTATGCCATGCAGGCACAAAGGGAGAGGAGGGGATACAGAGCAGATGGTTATTACAAATGTTGCTCCACTGTATACGTTTCACTTGCAGATTCTGCTCTCACACATGAACCCTTTCAACTCTCAAACTGTACAGCACAAGGGCTTACAAAATATCAAGTAATTTTTGGCAGCTGCTGCTCAGTCTTACAGCGCTGCCAGATCTCTGGCAGAATAATCTGAATCTCTGTCTGATGTACAACCAGCACAAGGTCCTCATTATACTGGAATTTAATACTCAGGGCCAGAAGGCTCTACACACAATGCAAACCCAGATTCTCTCCCTTGCCTTTTGAGTGAACAACTGTTTAGTACGTGGTGCCTTACAAAGCTGCCATAATTAAAAGGATAACTATT
This sequence comes from Aphelocoma coerulescens, assembly GCF_041296385.1. Taxonomy (NCBI): domain Eukaryota; kingdom Metazoa; phylum Chordata; class Aves; order Passeriformes; family Corvidae; genus Aphelocoma; species Aphelocoma coerulescens. The sequence continues at coordinate 16,553,190 of NC_091018.1, forward strand.
TATATACACATTTGGATCCAATGTAAATAAATAAAAATTAAGAAATTAATGGAGTAAATATCAGAAGTTAAATATGGTGGAATGTATGTGTTTATGCCACCAAGGAACAATGAAAACTGGCCAGAAGTCTACATAGGACAGTTATGACATACAGAATGTCAAAGGCTGCATGGAGTCTGCACTACATCCCACTCCTAGGAAAAGTGTGTATACACAAATACACAGTTCTGCACACAACACAAATCCTTTTCTGCTCATTCTCCAGGGCATTATCTTAAATATTAGCAAGAGATTAGAAACACCACAAAAACTTATTCTGTGGTCTTTTAAATTTCAAAGTCCATCCATTCTCCAAGCGGGAAAGGAGGAATATCTTAATGATATTAAGATTATCATATCTTTGCAATATGTTCTTGTGAATGTGGATTGTCCCAAATATATCATCTCAGTGCTATGTTTACACTGCCAGCACACACACCCAAACAATACACATAAATCCTTGACAAAACACCCCCTTTCTAAGAACAGTCTTGTTCATCCAGAGCCTTAGAAGCTCCAAGGTCCCCAACATAGGAAGGCCATGGACCTGTTGGAGCAAGTCCAAAGGAGACCCATGAAGATGCTCAGAGGACTGGAGCACCTCTCCTGTGAAGAGGCTGAGAGATCTGGGTTGTTCAGCCTGGAGATGAGAGGGTTCTGGGGAAACCTCACAGCAGCCTTTGAGTACCTAAAGGGGCTACAGGAGAGCAGAGCTGCAGAGGGACAGTTCACAAGGGTGTGGAGTGATAGGACAAGGGATAATGACTTAAAACTGAAAGATTGATGCCTCAGATGCCTCAGCCTGGAAATCTTGAGATTTGTGTGGAAGATGAATACTGAGGCAGCACTTCTAGGCATGCACAGCAGCATAAGGCTGAGGATCTGGGGATTCATCTTGTCAGTGTAAGCAGAATTTTTTGACTCATTTTACTCATCCTCCCTGCACAGGTGACAATCTAGGTGCCTAAGTATTATTCTATATTTTATCCTAAATTAATAGATAATCAGAGTAACTCTAATGGGATCAAATGGCTAAGCAGGGAGGAAAAGGGAATTATTCTGAATGGCCAAGTCATCATCAATGATCAAGGCTGTAAACAGATATTTTCTTTTTAATTAATTCACCATCAGTGTTCTTTTCCATTAAAATGTAAATGAGGCACTGTAATTCAGAAGGAGATAACTGCAGAATGTGGAGATCTACTGGGCTGTGAATCAGTTCATGGCTGTTTGAGGTTACTTCATTTTGTCTTGATTTCGAAGCAATTTGGCAAAATCAAGAGTTAGTTGCTATGAGGCTGTTTGGCACAAGAACCCTTAAGGACCTTGAGGTTAAATAAAAACTGAGGTAGACTGTTTGTGTTTCTATTTATAGTAGAATTACTATAACCTTGTGACCATTTCTATACGATAGATTAAAATTTTGCCACTGAAATTCCCTCTGCAGGCTGATATTTATCACAACAAGCCTTCAGTATTTTAATAGCTCCTTAAAATTAGACTCTGATGCTGGAAAAGGCCTTACTGTTTATATCAAAACTGGCTGAAATTCAATTTTTTTTCATGGGAATTTAGGATATTTTGAACCAATTTTTGTTTCAGGCTAAAAGTAGTTTTTTAATTTCCCATGGAATCAAATATTTTTTTTTAAATGATAGTTTAAGATTAGTAAGTTTTTGAGAAACAGTATGAATTTGAGCAGATCTTTTTGAAATGAAAATGAATCAATATGAAATAATTACCAGTTTTCCAGAGCTTCCAGAGTGTGAGAAGACATTGCCATGAATTAGAAATGGTGAGTTGAAAAGTAGAGGACTCATAGCCAGGTTTGCCACAGCTTTGATGGAGCATTGCTTTTTGAGGAGGAGGCTGGATATTCTGAGTCCACTGAGCCTTCCTTGGAGCATCTCCTCCCAGATCCATGTTTATTTGGCATTCCATATGCCCTATATAATGAGGAAATAGTCTTCTGATTTTGAAAATGGGTACAAAGAGAGCCAGAAGACAATGCCAAGATATAAGCTCATCTTTGCATAACTTAACCTTGGAAAGTCTGCAACTGAGAGCCAGCAGAAAGTAAAGCCAAAGCAGTTGAGAAGAAATATGTTGTGTGGACTGTAATTTGGAGTGGAGGATGGTGCATCCATTCAGTCAGGAGTCACAGTAATGTTTTTCTTTCAGTCCAGGAAACTCACTTGGCTTCGTATCTTTCTATTAGAAAATTTAGGAACCAAGGCCTGCCCAAGTGTGCCCTGTACATCAAGGCAGGAGGCATTTCCTATGAGATTCCCCTTTCTCACTTCCAAAACTGTTCCACTCTCTATACCAAAATAATTCTTTGCTCACAGGGCCTGAGAGAGCCAATGACTTTGAAACCAAGTGGGTCAGGTGCACCTTTGGAAGTCTCTCGTGCCTGGAGGAATTATATTAATCCAGAGCAAGATGACAAGTGGTAGGTTTGAAAGTCAATATTTTAGTTTTAGCTACTCAGATCTTTTGTGGGTCCAAGATTATGTGTTTATCTGTCCAAAGGCTCAAAAGAAAAGCTGTAGTTGAGCCAGCAGCTTAACTCTCTTGGCAGAAAATTCCAAGATGCTGTCAATGCTGAACAGTCAGTGTTTATCATCACTAGTTTTCTTTGGTTTAGAACACAAAACTACAACAAAAATTTTCAAAACTTTATAATTAAATAATAATTGTTATTAAAATAATAACAAAAATATGGTTGAGATCTGTAAAATTTAGAGGTGTGTTTTACTGTGAAATATATTTTTCTAAGAAACTTATTATGACTTTTTCCAACATTATATAACTCTATGAACAATTTAGACTCCATTCAAGATCTACAATATGGAACACACATTGGTTTCTCTATTTCCCTAGCAGAACCCCAGAGGAGCTATTAAAATATAGGTAGTGAACAAACATTAAGTTAAAGTCAGAACTCTTCCCAGATCCAAATATGGCTATTGATGGAATATAAATTCGAAATGAATCTCCTATTCCTTTGTGTTTTAATAGCACTTTGAAAATACATATGCTTTAATTTTGCCAAAACAGAATAGAAATAAAAAGGAATGAAATTACTATACAGCATCATAAAAGTATTTAAGCAATCATGTAAATGTGAGAAACCTCGACCTTATTCTAAATCATTATGGCTATTGTATAAGAATTTATACTGTCTTATGTGATCACAGCAGTGATTGCCAACTTAGGAATGATCATACCTGAAATAAAGTACAATATTTTACTGCAAGCCAGGGAAGAAATTAAATTAGAACAAAAAAAGCTGTGAGAAGAGTGAGACATAAAGTCATGGCCTGTGATTTTACACCTTATTGTGTTAAATCTCCAATTTTGACACAATTTCCATCTGAGGCATCCTACACAGTATCAGCTGTCAGAGTGTGTGTGTGTCTGCCATCTCACAGATTTTACTTAAGCAAGGTTTGGCACGGGACTTGTTAGACAGGGGAATAGTCTCTCAGTACACACCAACTTAATGAATCTCAATCAGAAGTAATTTGTGCCATTTCCTCAAAACAATGATCCATGCAACAAAATCACCAGTTAAAGTAGATTCATGACTAAAGTGCATCGTGGAGGTGTGGATGGGTGCATGCAAATTTCTTTCCTAAATTTTAGGAGTTGGGTGGGAAATATCTACATCCTGCTTCTTTTGACCAAAAGATCTATCAGGTTCTCTCTGTGTACATGCGTGAAAACTCTTCATGGAGGTTCATTCCTCTTAACAGAATTTTGCCATAAAAAAGTCAGCACTGTGAACTGGAAAATAAATTCAGAGTCTCTAAACTCAATTCTTAACCCAGTCTGATATGAGTGTTGCTAACCCAGCAGACACTGAGCTCAGTTTGCTTCCTTGACTCACTCCTAGTTGAATGCAAATAATGACATAAGACTAGTAAGAATAGTTTGCAAGATGGGGCAGTGCTAGATGAAAGCAGTAGAAAATGTTCAGCAGCTGATCATGTCTTTTTCCAAATGTAGCATTTTAGTCACAGAAAATTAAGCTGAATTTCAGAACTAGGGAAAAATCCCCAAACATTTCTAAATAACAGTCTTTTGACTCCAACAGCAACAGTTCCTTCTGAAAAAACACTTTGAAAATTATGAGCTCTCTTTGAACTAGCATATGCCAAAAGAAGGATTGAATTGCAGCTGTTCCCAGTGCTCAGCATATACTTTCAACCTGTTCTTGGTTTCCTTTTTTATTAAAAATGTAAGAGACTCTTTCTCTGTGCTGAAAAACTGAAAAAAAATGCAGTAGCTTGTAAAAATTCTGCAAGGTTTGAAAAATCTCCTTCGTAAAGCATTTGACTTTAAAGTTAAGGCTAGGCTGCTTCCACAAGTTCTTTTGCAGCTCCCACGTGGAGTATAATCTTGTTTCAGGTTTAAAAAAATATAAACCCCTTGCTAGTGATGACTTTGGCTTTCAGTAGGATTCCTTGATGGTTCCTGCAGGATGACAAGTTGTGTGTCTCTGGCCCCTGCAGGGTGAAGATGCTGGGGAGGTGCTGGGGAGATGCTGTGGCTGGGCAGAGTCAGTAACATCACTCCAGCCACTGTCAGCACAGCCCAGGCAGGGCTTTTCTTCACTCTCACAGCTGACGTTATTTCTTTGGGAGGCAAATGTAATTGCAGTGCAGAAGTACCCTCTCTAGGCTGACAAATGCCACAGCACAACAGGATGAATAATTCACAGGCTAAGCGCAGTGAGATGGCAGAAGTCAAAGCAACAGTTCTGGAGATGACATTGGTAACAGAGAGGGGGCTTTTTTGCTTCTTTTTGTTTGTTTGTTTGTGTTATAAAATATTTCTTATCAAATTAATATGCCAAATCATTAACAGCTATGAGCTATATTAATGATGAGGTCATATACATAAACTTACAGGAGTGTTGGTGAAACTTTATGACCTAACCGAATATGATCAGGAGATATTCTAGGGTTTTGGGTTTTGTTTGTTAATAATCAATGAATAAATATTAGCCTGGCAGTTGCATCATGAAAAAGGGGGGAAAAAAATGGCAAACTCCTTCCCTTTGATGTAGGGCCTGAATAAGTGTGCAGAAAAGCAGGCATGAGGGAGCTGGGGATCAGCCCTCTGCCATCCTTGCTTCCTGTGAGTGCTGCTCTGCTGGGTCCCGATGATGGGAGCTGTGAGGAGGCCCAGTGATTCATCTGTAGGTGGCTGCCTGTCACGGGTGGGTGAAGTGCTTCCTATATATAGCTTGTGTATGGGTTCACAGCACACTTGAGGATGGCCTGGAATGAAAGGTGCTCTCAAAAAGCCCTGGGTAAGTTGTTATTTTATTATTACAGCAAGGCTCTAGCAGCTGTCAGTCTCAATAATTAGATCAACATTCATATTGCAAATGCCAGCAGGTTTGACTCAGCTGTTTATACTTCTGTAGCAGATAAATTAAATTCTGTGAAACTGATTTTGTTTCAGGTGAGATTTTTAGGAGATGAGAGAAAAAGGCCAGACTGTTTGCAGCTAGAAGATCTCTTTGTTAGAGATCCCCATGCTGGTGGCCCAAATGATTTCCCCTCTGTTGGGTTGTGAGGTGGCCAGACACGCACTGGCAGTTCCTGCTCGTGGCTGTGGCATGGACAAGTTCAGCACTGCAGCGTAAATGAAATCCTAATTTCTGGTCCCTGTCCTGCACAACACAGCTCATCAGTGCTGAACCCAAATAGATATAGGAATGCCCTCACAGCTGGCCTGAGCTGTCTGGGTCTTGCAGTGAAATCTAATTCTAAAGGCATTTAAAGGCAGTAGACTAGATAGCAAGGGAATGCTGCTACTCTTGTCTGGTGAGAGAAGTTAATCAGAGTCTCAGGAAGTCATCACCTGCCAGGGGTGCACAGCTGGAATGTCCGCCTGGAAGAAAAGGCCTTGTCTCTTTTCTAAAATGTGGCACAAGCCTCATGTCAGGAGGACAATCTTCTTATGCAGTAACCTTAAGTTTAGAGCTCTTACCCAAAACCATGCAGCGTAGGTTCAGTTTCTTCTTCTGTTTGAACATATTCAGCTTTCATTTTTTTGAAGTCCCTTAATATCAGAGCAAATTGGGTCATTAATTCCTGTTAACCCTCAGCTAAACTCACATATGACAAAAATTATGTACTGAAGTAATAAAATTTTGGTTTTCCTCACTGAATCATAATTACATCAATGGCACTGTGCATTTGAAGCAGTGTTTCCCAAGATGATCTACAATTTATATTTTGGAAAGCCCTTAAGAGGGAATGCTATGAACTTCAGAAGCAGAGGTTTAGGTCCAAACCCAGGAAACTTCTCCTTGATTATACGTTTATTTGCTTTTTCCATCACTGCCTCTCTCTTTCCCTGGCATGAATAATGTATCAATGCTTTTTTTTGGTTGGGTTGTTTTGTTTTGGGGTCTTGTTTGGTTTGGATTTTTTTTTTTTTTCATTTGTTCTCTGAATACCTAGGGAAAATTGAGATGTTAATTTCTTACAGTGGCAGCTAAGACAGGCACAATTAAGCAGTTTTCTTTCTAGGGATTGCTTACTGAATTCTTCAAGAAGTTTCTGTGCAGTTGATGCAGTTGAGGGCCAGGCTATCGATTCCTGGCTGACAGCAGACAGATGGTCTGTCAGCAGAGCTGCTCATACTTTTAGTGGGGTACCTCATTAATGAAGCCAACTACGAGCTGAGGTTTTCAGCTCCCTGGTATTTGAAAAGTGGTGCAGCACACTGCAAAAGTAGTTTATTAGATCCCATGTGTCATTCAAGGAAATCAGCAATACATGTTACCGGTGCCCTGCATTCTCTCTGACAAATCTGATTTTTCCATAGGTAGGTGCTAAAATACTGCTTTGCATCTGCACTAGCAGGAGCTTATCTTTGCATTCTCTGATATGTTAGGTGTCAAAGGATACAGAAAAACCTGGGACAGCCAGAAATGCCAATTGTAGGTCTTTTTAGCTTTGTATCACCATTTTTATTTTTGCTTCATCTAGAAAAGACTATTCATTGCGTGTTGTGTGTAAAAATTCAGATTTTAAAACACCTGGCTACTATTTCACACACTTTACATTTCAAATGAAACAGTGACAGTTAAAGGATCAATTCCCACTCACTTTGCTCTCACAAATAGTCCCACTGAAACTAAGCCAGCCCTCTAAAATGGGGGCTCTTGCTCCTCGTTTGTTTCCTGGAACTGAATTTCCCCAGGACAGTGACCTGTGTGATCGTGTTCACCAGTACAAAAAGATGCATTGCTTCATAGTCACTTACTACTTTGTGTACATGGCAAAACAATAATAAGCTAGTCCAGAATCCTAAACAATGAAAGATGATTTTACAATAAAGAAAAGCAGATTAATAACTACTGCAAGGCCTAATCACAAGAGTTATATCCATAAGGATCCTGACAGCGCTGTGGGCAATATCCTTAAATGCAATGTTACTGCTCACAGAGTCTGCTGTTCCTCAGATATTTTTTCTAAGTAATATTTGTACTTTCAGAAGAAATTTCTTCATATCCCTGTAGTCATCTTTGTCAATTTAATAAATGCTTGATAGTTTTGTTCAGTAAAATTTTAGAAAGGTTTCTTGTGTGCTGTCACCTTTTATTAGCAAAGTTCTCCACGGGGGCAATGGTGATGTCTGAAGGCTAAAGTGGTTGCATTCATGGGTTTTACTCAAGAAGCTCTATTTTTTAATGAATGACTGTCATTTAGGAAAACTCAAAGTGTATGGAAAAATATTGTTCCTGGGGTGTTTTATTCTACCTTTTTTGGTTTTTTTCATGTTCATCATTTGTTGTTCTTCTATTCTTTCTCTCTAGATTACTATTGACGTTCAGGATGACTGTCATCTGATGGCTTTTTATAAGCTGTTCTGCAGGCTGAACACAAATAACATGACAGCTTGCAGGCTACTTGTTGTCATGGTGTTCTTACTTTGCTCTGGGCAATGCCATATAAAGAATATTACATCTCGACTCCTATTTGCATCAACCAAATATTTTAGCATTAACACAATAATATCAGAATGGCAGGATGTTTATGACATTACCAGCACCAAGAAAGCAGAATAAAATTATGTTCTGTTTCTGCCTACACACTTTCACCCACTCCCAGGATCTGTACTACTGTGGTTACAGGATTGTTGATTTCTGTGGAGGTAAGTTGATTTCAGGTTCTAAGCCAAATTATGAAATCCAATTTAAAAGGTCTTTCTGACTGCATTTGCAGGCTTCATTAAGTGAGATGTAACACAGGAAATGTCACCCTACACGCTACTCTTTGAACTGTCTTCCACCAATTTACTCTGAGGCTGTCAGAAGTTCTCTGCAACCTCCACAGCTGAAAAGACTCAAAGGAATTACAGCACTGACCAAGAAAAATAAAAAATAATTTATAATTTGTGAAAAGTAATTTGTGTAAGAACATTACTGAATTTCTGGTTTACAGAAATTACATACACCAGGAAATATCTCTACATGTGAATACCCTTCCTGTATTTAGGTTTGAATTTGGTTTATTAGATTTGCTTTGGTATATTATGTTTAGTTTTATTACTGTATGTTTGCCTTTGGTTTCTTATTTGGTTTATTAAACTGTCTAGCCTAAAGGATAAAAAGCTTTTTAAGCAAAAAGATGTTTTTAAGTGCTTGTAACACAGTAACTGTAGCCACAGCTCTCACCATACAGCTGGTTCCAAGTTTCCAATAAATCATTTTGAATAAAACAAAGTTCTGTTGGTTGTTGGATACAAGGAGTAGCCTGTGTGAGCATCACTGATATGTTGCTGTATGACCCTCTGCAGCTTTGCAAACCAACTCCTGTCACTAAATGCAAATTTTTTGTCTGCAAAGAAGGGTTGTCTGCAGTTTTTCTCTCTTCCTCTGTAGTAAGAATGTTTGGGAACATGAAGAACATCAGGCAGAGCCTTGCTGGAGGTCCTGAGGTTGTTGGGAAATACCTGCTTTAATACAGCAGGCTTCATCCCAAAAAACTAGAATAAGGCAGTGCAGGGAGGGCGTGAGAAGGGCTGTCAGAGAGAGGTTGGACACTTAGAGCAGCTGGTGTGGTGCTCCCTCCACAACAACAGTGAAAAGGTTGCACTGTCTGTCAGAGATGTTTCTGACATCCTGCCTCTTTGCTCCTTCCATTCCAGCATCAGCACCCCCTGCCCACATTAACACAGTCAGAGATTTTTAATGCTTGGTCCTGTGTTTCCCCCTGTGCTTGGGAGAAAGACCTTGGAAATACCTGTGCAGCTGGTGAATTGTTTTCCTTCAGAACCTCTCTGAGGCACTTTTGAACACCGTGTGCTAACAAGCCTAACCCTGGGTGTTGTGAGTGGAGCTCTCCGTGGTGGTTGCAGGTGTCACCACACTCATTAGTAAAGCATGTAATTAATACCTACTATTGTATTCTCCTATAGAGTACATTTCTAGATAAGACCTGAATGCCAAGAAAATAAAACCAGAGAATAAATATCTCATTTTGGTGTCTCTTTATCTATGCTAGGCTACAACAGCCTTTTAATTTTCCAGCAGCCAGCCACTGAGGTAAAGAAATCCACCCTTCTCTCCCAGCACTGCAAAAGAGAGTGTTGCCTTTCCTGCACTGACAAATATTAAGGACAGACAGAGCCACTGGATCCTCCAGTTTAACATGAACAAGAATATACACCTGGGCTTTACAGCTGAAAAAATACAAGTATTTTGATGAAAAGAACTATTTAAGTGAAGGAAAACAGACAAGCAAAAACCACCACCCAAAGCCAGGTTCTATTTCATTAGGATTTTATTTCCTTTAAAAAAAAGCAGAAGCAAAATATTGATATCTTCTTTGTGCTTCTCCTATGTTTTATGCCAAACAGGGCACAGTGGATTCATCTGGGCATAGTTATCTTTTGCACACTCTTTCTCACTTTTCCAGGACAGCCTCTCTTCTTATGTATTTCAGCATTGTTCCTTCTTGTAGAAAGAAATTAGAGGTTTAAGGATGAATTTTGCTTAAATTAAGTTGCCAAAAAAATTCCATCCCCAAAATACTTAATGATCACTTCTCACTTTGCTATGAAGATGGAGAGCAATTTTTTCTTCCAAAGATCCTAGAAACATAAAAGAAAATGGAAGTTAATAAATAATATATATTCCACTTGCTCAAGACCAGTTAATGGACAGATCAATAGCCAGGCATATTCCATAGACACATAACATATTAAAAAATTAAAGGTCAACAGACAAATTAGATCAAGCTTTATCATTTTCTTCATTTACATTCACTTTGTGGCTTGTTTTACTCCCAAGAATTGCCACATTTTATCCTCATCTCCCCCCTGCCCTTCACAACAAATATTGGTGTACTCATGACCCCATCTTGCTGGTATTTTGTAGCAGGCCTTTATCAAGACTTTTTTTTCCCTCTGAATCTTTCTGGACACTGTGGACAACTTCAAAAGGGAAGATAAATAAAAAATAAATTTAACTTTCACGTTGAGTATGGTTTTACCTTTCCTGGCAAATGGGAAAGAGCTTCACCAGAGAAATATTTCTGGTACAGAAGAATATACAGTGTCATTCTAAAATATCCTGGAGACTAGAAATGCACCTTTAAGCATCTGTGTGCATGAGCCAGCTTTTTAAGGAATATTGGTTGGAAAGGCAGAGAATGAAATATTCGATTAAGCATGTTTAGGGGGTTTTTTAGCATGATATAATGTAAGGTCAAATGCTTATAGATTTTTTTGACACTGAATTATGCCATCTGTATTGTTATAACTCTACAGACAACCAAAAGATAAATGGTTAGACTACTGGCTGTCTTCAGCCTTTTAAACAGAAAAAGATATAGAAAATAACTGGTTTTCAGAGACACCTAAGGACATGATATTGCAGGGTACCCCAGGAGGCAGCTGAGCCCCTCTCAGCCACTCACTCCCCACAGTGGGATGGGGAAGCAAATCAGAACAGCAAAGGTGAGAAAACTGGTGGGTTGAGATAAAGACAGTTTAATAGGTAAAGCAAAAGCTGCATGTGTGAGCAAGCCAAAAGAGGAGCTAATTCACTACTTCCCATGGGCAAATGAGTGTTCAGGCATTTTTGGGACAGCATCACTCATAACAGTGACTTGGGAAGATGAACACCATGACTCTGAATGTCCCTCCTTCCTCCTTCTCCACAGCTGTGTATGCTGAGCATGACCCATTGGGTCTGGACTGTCCCCTGGGTCAGCTGGGGTCACCTGTCTTGGCTGTGTCCCCTCCCAGTGCCTCTCACTGGTGGGGTGGAGTGAGGAGCAGGAAAGGCCTTGGCTCTGGGCAAGCTCTGCCCAGTGACAGCTAAAACCAAGGTTGTTTTAGTCACACTGAAACTACAACACTGAAATTACACTGCAACATCACACAAGCTACTATGAAGTGAATGAACTCCATGCCAGCCAAAACCAGTACAGATGGATAATGCTTGAATTCAAAAACAGTTACAAAATGAGAAAGACCATTGTAATTGCTTTTAACAAAATCCTTTACTTACAAGTGTCCTAAAATCAAGTGCCATACCTTGGGAATGTCTTGCTGGCAGAAGCCTCTTTATGAGAGGATGCATTTGCAGTTCATTCATTTAGCAAAGAAGCATAAAATACTTTAATACTTGAGCCTGTGAAATGTGGGAGTTTTGAACATTTCAGCTGGAAAATGCTAAGACTGAGTATTACACAAAGTGCTAGGGCAAGTAATCTGTCAGGGAGAGGAAAGGGAAAAGAGAAGCAAGGAAAGGAAGTAATCATGAATTCTTTTTCAGTAGGCTGCTCTAATGGAAGAGCAATTGTGTTATGATGCTGTGACAGACCCTCAAGCCTCTTGTGATGCCGCAGCAGTAAAGGTGACCTTAAACTGACCTGATTGACCTGACCTGAATGAGCATTGATTTCCTGCAGTTCTTACCCAGAGGGCAGGTATCACCACACTGACAGAAAATTACAGAGAATTAAGGGCTTTGTCTGGAAATAAAGGATGAGCCAGGCAGCTGATTTGGTTCTGTTTGAAATGACCTCTTTGGGCAGTGCCCGTAATTACAGAAGCTGTGACTGCACCGAAACACAACATGGGATGGCTGCATTTCATATTCTCAGAACTCAGAACATTTTCATAGAGATGTCAGCACAAACTGAAGTCTGAACAACAACAAAACCAGATGGGAATCTCAACAAAACACGTCACTTATTAAGTGCTTGGTCAGCTCCACTTATAAACCAGCAAGCCTCTGTTGACTGAACTGGGTCTTATTACTATGCCAGCAACTCCTTTGAACTCCACAGTTCTTGAAACCAATCTGGTTTGCATAACAAAACAATAAAGTTAAAATAGATTATCTTTCTAGAAGCTGCTTTGTAGAAGTTTACTTTAAAACTAAAGATAGCTATTTTGACGGAGAAAATTTTTTATTTGTGTTCAGAATTTCCAGAATCTGGCAGCTGTGAACATCTGATACCAGATATTTGAAGAGACAAGAGGAATTTCAGGTGTTTCTTGTGTCAGATTTATTGTGTGAGCACAGATGGTTTTTCAGAATACACAGTGCATGTCCCAGCTTTCTAAGGCAGAAGGACCAAGAATAAATACCCGAACATTTTTTTTTCTCCTGTTGTTTAAAGAAGCTTTGGACCCTCAGATTAGTTTATGAATGAGAGCCTTCCTAAAGAATGGCAGGCAGAGCTGATGAAAGGCAGTATGTGACAGAGTCAACTAATAATTTAAATGGAAGCAATAATTAATTATATACACTTATATAAGTTCTCTTTACTTCAATTTCTTTATTGCAATTTTGCTAGCTCCATGTCCCAGACATTAGTTTCCTCTATGCTTATATTAAATAGATTAAAAATGATCTGTTTGTGGAAATATTAATCATTTAATAAGATAGATTCATTATTTACTAAAAAGTTGCCTTTTTCAAACCAACTCACATTTTACTTAGTTCTTTGAAACATTTCATCTCTTCTAAAGCCTTCCAATCTTACAGTTAAATAACTATTGATGATGACAAATCTTTTCTACTTTACACAAAGCTCAATCTTGAGATTTCTCCCTGAGTCCAGATGATCACCAGTGCTACCCTGCTCTGCAGTTTCAAATACTTTTTAACCATCTTTTTTTATTTCCTAAGGAACTGAACATGCCTCCAAAGGAAACTTTCTTAGTATAAACTCAGAGCAGGTCCATCAGTTTTGTGCTTACATAAGTTGGTTCATTTCCTATTCCTCTGTACTTTGCCTAAACCATTTTTAAAATCCACAATTCCATTCAGCTTACTAAATTTCCGTTTTATTTGCTTCCTATATCTCTTCCTGAAATAAAAATTCATCACATATTTAACCTCTTATTTAACAGCCTTACAAAACCCCCATGCATCATACCAGTGAGTGATAAATACTTAAGCAGGTAGGATCACAGATGTTCTTTAATATATTCATGTATTGATTGGTTGCATTTCTTTCAGTAATAGTTGAACCTGAACCTGTAAATGTTGTCTAAAAGAATCCTTCTTTTCCCTGTTACACGTTTTTGTAAAGGACTTGCACAGCACAGTACACAAAGGTGGGTTGGTACACTGAATTAAGCTGATAGTAATCAGCTAATGCCCATCAACATTTTTATGATGCTAAACATCAAGATTGTCTTTCATTTATGATCCAGCTGTCAAGTGAATTCAGTCTGGACACGTCTCTGAGTACTAAAGGCACTTTTAATATCAAAATCTGAGATGAGTATGCAGAGAAAACATTTTCACAGGAATGCAAATATAAAAATATTCTGACATTTATTCTGGGTTTTGAAAATTTATGACAAAAAAATCATCAACCCAGAGATTAAGGATTAAACAGCTCAGAGCTGGTGTGGAATAAATAGTAGCATTTTGCACAGTGCTGTTCTCAGCAAAGAGTGAGCACAGTGCTGACGTCAAGGAACAAAAAAGCTGACCCTTTTACTCTGACTCTTTCTGGTATCTACATAAGCTACAGGCTCTCTGGTTTAGAGATGTCTTTGCACCTTCCCAAAATTAGCAGAAATCCAGTGTCCCATATTGGTCACCTTTCAGTAGCTGCAAAAGTGCAAGATTATACTTCTAGCAGCTGTAAAGTTTCAGAGAGCTGTAGTGTCAGCGTGGTCTCTGAAGCCATCTGTGTCTCTAATCTATTTTTCCATATGAAATCATCAATATTCTGATCTACACAGCCACAGTTGGGTTTTGTTTGCACTACAAATACAATCAGTTACGCATTACTCAAGATCTAATTATGTTGGAGTGTAAATGATGTTGAACTAGGTAATTTCTTTGGAATGATAAAGTAAATTTATCAAACCCTTTTTGCCACCCAAACAGAAATTTCCCTAAGAGGATTCCTTGGGTTCATATTGGTTTGCTTTCACATTTAATGCTGTTTCACAACAAATTGCTGATACAGCTTCAGCAGTACTCAGTACCAACCATTTGTGAGGAAATGACTAAATGGCTTTTTTCAGTTTTAATAAAACTTTATCTGAAACATCACTGTGGTACAACTTTCCAGAAATATATATTCATAATTACTTGCAGTATTCTTCATTCATATTATCATGGTCTGATTATTTAAAAGGATGTAAATATCCTAGCTTGCATGATTTACAAAAGAATATAAAATATTTTTAGACTTTCAATATTTTGGAACAAAGATTAATAAAATAGTAAAAAAATCTGAATATTATCTTTCTCTACAGCAAATAAAATCTGCTTAAACCTTGTTTACAAATTAAAGAATGTTCACTTATGAGACTATTCTATAGAAGGCAAACATGAGAAATTTGGTTTGGCCAGAAAGATTCAAATCTCCCCAAACATATTTTTTCAATTTTTAGCAAAATTAAAATGAAATTCTTCTGGGACAAAGTTCTGGTCAACATAAATAGAGAAAAGCCCCTCCTTCCTATTATTCAGCATAAAGTGCTATGAACTTGTTTTTAAACTGTATCCTAGTTACATGATGTACATTATTTACGAAACAAAAAAAAATCTCAGTTTTCCAAGGAGTCCTGTATCAAGATGTGAAAGTGAAAATTTGAAAGGATTACAAATACATTTTTAAAGTATTAATAAGACATAAAAATGTCTGTGCTGCACATGCAAGTAAGCACTGGAACTGTGGATTGGTTTTACCACAACAGAATTGGTTCACAAATGATCAATTTTTTCTTCTCATATTAACAGATCTGAGAAACCAAATCATTCATGTTCAGGCCCATCTGTTTTTTCACTCAATATTGACCCTGCCAAACCTCCACGGTGTCTTCCACATTCATAAGGAATAGGAATCTTTCCATTCTAGTCAGCTCAAAATGTGTCATTCATCTGCATTGTGGTGTGAGACTTACCAGGACATGCCAGTTCTCAGAGCACTGAACACTTGTACTCCACAAGTAAATAAAAAAGGTAAAAGTGGAACAAATAAACTATTTTAGAAGCAAACTGGATCCCACAAAGAACTGGTTCAAGTCTGCCACTAGCAGAGCTCTGCCATCCTAAATCCATCTTGTACTCTAGACACCAAGGTTCATTGTTGATGATTTAGATGGCAGAATAGAAAGCACTTTAGTATGAAGATGAGAACATTTAGAGAGGGATGGCAAGCACTTTAGAGGACAGGAAGGGAATTTGAAAGGATGTGGTAGAATCAGTAAAACAACAAGTAATTCAGTGTGGGCCACAAGGTGACACACAGCTACAAGGTAGAATGATAGAAATGGTTCTACAGAGGGTGACCTGAGAATTAATGGACCAAGAACGGAACAGTGTCCACAGGGCCATAACCTACCAGGAGATGTGTGTAGGAATGTTGTACATAAGATACCTGAAGTCTGCAAAGTCAGTGGGGCTCAGCTGGAGTACTACATCAGATTTGGGCACAACATTAGAGCTGGATCAACTGTAGAAAGTTCAAAAAGGAGCAAAACCCAAGACATATCCAACAAAACCTCTGAAGAAAGCTGGAAAGTAATGATTTGGCTGAAAGAAGACCAAGGTGGGAAATGAGTATTTACTTCCAATGACAGCTGATATCATCAAGAGTTTGGCCAAGAGAGGAAAGCACCAACGTATTCTCCACGACAATAAGTAATGGATTTAAGTTACCACGAGGGAGATTTATCCTATACATTAAGAACATGCTGTATGGAAAGAGAATTAAGAGCTAAAACACAACTGTTGAGAGAAGAAGGGGATTCTGCATCACCAGATTTTAAAAACAGGTTGGATAAATGGCTGTCAAATAATTTTCAGGTAGAGCTGAATCTGTCTGGGATTAGTAAAGGAAACCAGTGACCTCCTGAGGTCACATCAACCCCATTCTTATGGTTCTGTGTCTGAAACACAGACTGCACTGCATGTATTGAGCTGAACTCAGAGCCAAATCACGCTGATTTTAGCACAACCTGATGGAACATTATCACCAATCATCACTGAGTCAATAATAGAGACAAAGCCTTCAGTATAATGTCTGTTTTATTCAGAGGGTAAAAACCTTGGTCAAGAGACAGTTACCCTTATTTTTATTTAAGAAATGCACAAGGTCCATGGTAATTGTTGACATTTGGTTCAGTAGCTTTAAATGTAACAGATTTGTGGTCCTCTTTTGCCTTTCACTGCATTTAAGAGATAGTAAAAGACTGCTAAAAATAATGAGTTTGCCTCATAAAAGTTAG
This sequence comes from Aphelocoma coerulescens, assembly GCF_041296385.1. Taxonomy (NCBI): domain Eukaryota; kingdom Metazoa; phylum Chordata; class Aves; order Passeriformes; family Corvidae; genus Aphelocoma; species Aphelocoma coerulescens. Next base: position 16,569,975 of record NC_091018.1, read on the forward strand.
GCATTAGAATAATAAGTTAGAGACCATAAAAACAAATGTCCCTGAGAGATTTTATCCATCTGGACTATGTAGAATACATAGCTACTGCAGTTATTTTGCAAACAATGTTAACAATATTATTCTAAACTTTCACGTTGAATCTTAAAGCTCACAACACATATCTGTTCTGTCCCAAAGATTCACAGGCTTCAGATTTACATCTAAAATTCACAGATGGCCTTACATGGTAATGGACCAACCCAAATCACTGACTCAGGGAAATATCTAAGCAACAGTTACAGCCATCTTTATTCAATAAAATGTTAAGATGTGATTAATAATGTCCACATTTAAAATAGAATCTATTCTGCTCCCATGGACTTTCACATATGTTGAGGAATGCATTTAAATTTTTATCATTAATATGAAAAAGGCCCCTAGAAGGGACCAAACTTTAAACATTCACAGGCATAAGACTGCTGGGCAGCTGGAACACAAAGCTAGATGCAAGTGTCAAGGCCAAGCTCTGACATGAAACACTCTGTTGCCCATTAACAGCTGCCAGCAGTGCTTATGTCCATACCTAATTTGAATGGAAATGCATTAGAGAGCGTTTCAAGGAAGGAAAGCCTGGCTGATCAATATGAAAATGGCAATTTTAGATTAGTGCATTTTTTTTTTCTGTTGCTCAGCACAAAATATTCAGCTTAGTTTGAAATTACTTTGTTCTACTTTAATGAGGCTGATCTAATTCCTAAAGCCTTAGACCAAAATGGTAATTGACAGGCATCATATAACATTTACAGGAGAAAATTAAAAATCTATACAGCATCTGTGAGGGATGGAGCTTTCTCAATGAGTAAGAAATGTTTGGAATGAGCAGCTATTATGGATAAAGTATAAATAAATTAATTAGGAAAAAAAAGCCAACATTTCATGACTATCTTCTTAAATAACTTGGTACTCTGCAATAATCAGCAGAGATCTGGAATGACAGCTTCTCCCAGAGCAAGGGAGGTTGGCAGCATCATGTGCAGTAGTCCCAGGGTAGCTAGGAAATGTGAAATACCTCCAAAGCTGCTGGGAGGAATGACACTGACTCCAGCTCTGTAGCCACTAGTGCATATGCTCAGCTCGAAATAGGGTTAAGCCACAGAGCTAAAACAGGAACACTTGCAGCAAATGACATCAAAATCTGTCCTTGATGGGTGCTATAGGCAGGAGATAAGCAAGCCTGTTAATTTAAAATAAAACTTATTCCTGTCTTTAGTTGGCTATGTTGTAACTAAATTTAAATTTGATTCCATTTTCTTGTACCTTTTATTCGTTTGGCTCTGATTAGGATCAGAAGTCGGAAATGACAAAATACCTGAGCAAAACATAACTGAATAATTCTAAAGCAGAGATGAAGACAAGAAAATCCTGTTCCTTAGAATCCTGCCTCACTGTGTAGATAATAAACTACAATTATTTCAAAGCAATTCAGATGAAGATTATTGTCTGAATTACGTGATTTCTGATTTGAACCATAGAGCCTCAGTTAAGTGATTAATCTGAGAATATCAAACTTTGTTTTTTCAAGGTTTTTAAACTTATTTTCTACTCATTCTACTTGCTGCAGAATCTACCACTACCCTGTTTATGAATCTTTCATAAAATGTTCCTGAGTACAACAAATGCATTTCCTATCAATAAGTGCTTGCCAGATAGTCTGGGTATATAATTTTCCTTCTCTTTCCTTTTCTTTGATCACTGGCTATAGGACCAGTCGTTTTTCATTATTTCTGACATATTTGGTCGGCTAAATCACAGAGAGTTATTTCTTCTCCTTGACAGTGTGACTGAGGCTTGTGAAAAAAAAAAAAAAAAAAAGAAATATATGAGAATTGCAAATTAGAAAAAGCCTCTAGGATCATAGGACCTGCCATCCTGGTATAAACTATCTTGCATATAGTCCAGTACTTTGCATCTGACAGTGTTCAGTACTGGGTCCTTCAAAAGAAGGCAGAAAAAAATCTGTAACAGCAAAGGGAAACTAATCAAGACAACTCACACAGTTCTTTGCCTGAACTCTGACAGTTTAAAGTTGTTTAACATCTGCAAGTAGAAGTTAAAATGCTTTCAAATGCTGTCATCATTATTAATTCTATTTATGAATATCCCTGATACTTTTATACATGCCAATTTGCTTTCCATTTGAATTTTTTTGCTTCAAAATAGCAAATGACAAATATAGCTTTGATGGCACAAACGCTTAGTCAAACATCCACTTACAAAACTTTCAGAATCAATACATTCAGCAACATAGAAAAGCTGTCACGATGTGTGTCTAAAGTACTAGGAAAACAAATTTCATATTTCTAATCATGAAATAGAAATCTTGAACTCTTAACTAGCAGGATTATTAAAAAAGCCTGTGGGATAACAGAATAATCCCTGAAAATTCAAATGTGTTTTACATTTTTTATGATCAAGTATGAGTTTGTAAAGTTTACATTGGATTCTTTCTGGGGGAAGATTGAACACACAGACAAGGTTTGATTACTTGTAACTTAACCTTCAGCATGTGGTCTTTTACCAAGGAAATTGCGAAGCAATCTGGGGCTCAGATTACCAATAATCTGAGTAAAAATATTTTCACTAAGATTTGCTGTGATTCTTATTCCCTCCTAATTTTAGTCATGAAAAAAGTGAGGCATTTAGACAAAACACAGTTATTTAGCTATTTTGGGACAATGCAGAGATGGGCTGGTTTTAGAGTCCACCTGAAGACAGCTGCTTAAGACTGGGATGAATCACTCCTGTTTTAGGCATCTTAAACAATCTACTTGCCTCTTTCTCTGTGCTCATGAGCCACATTCAGTGAATTGCTAAGCACCCTCAGCTTCCTGTACAGGCAATAGGACTTTAGGGAACCCAACTCTAGCCAGGAGCAGCTCAGTTCCTCTCAGACTAAAGCTTTAAGGAAGAGAATTCTCTTTTAGTAATAATCTGGCAACAGTTTAATGAAAAGTGGAAACACTGGGAGATAGGTGTGCCTATATTTCCATTAGTATCACTGGTCAAAGATTTAGAAAAGGCAGCATTAAGTTCTTTTGAATTCTCACTCCCAGGAGCACAGTTCAGAACAATTCCACTCCATTTTATCAGTAGGTTTTACAATAAGACCCTTATTAGATTGCAATTGATTTGCAGTAATCTATTAATTTTTAGTCAAATTAAAACAACCTTGATTGTAGTGCCACAGTTCATGCTGATGCAATTAATGTGGTGTGAGAGCATTTCTATTATGAAAATCCTTTATTCCCTGGCTCGGTTTATAGCTCAAGCATAAAGAACTCAAATGGCACTGAAACTTGTCAGACAAAGTCTCAGCCCGGGCAAGAATGTTATTCTTTGAAATATATAATAGTATAAAAAGAATTTGACTGTTTTCCCTTTGCAGTAATATAATGAGGAGAGAGAAGTTGGAAATGTGCTTCTGACCACTTGCCCCATCAGATCAGCATTCTTTAATTCTAGATGACTAATAAATGTGAGCAGCAGGAAAACAGGTTAATCTGTTTTGTCTTCACTACCTTCATGATATATGATACAAGGGTGCAAACTGAAGACATGATTCCACATAGAACCCATCCCTTCAAATGTATCCTTAATTTCAAGGAGTGAACAGAGAAAATAGTCCCAGGGAGATGCAGGAACTGCAGACATATCCTAATGCACAGACTTTTCCTTCATCCTGCTCTCTTCACACACAATAACTAATCTCACTGGTTTATGTTTAAGCTGTTTAAGACAATTTAAGTTAATTAAGAATAAACATAATGCCTGAAGTTAAAACACAAGGAACACATCTAAGTAAGAATATCTCAGGGAAGTCTCACCACCCAGGCAGGGACAGGCTGCCCCAGAGGGAGCATCAATGGATAAAGCATGAAAAGAAGCTGTGTGTGATATAAAGTCGGGCTAACACAAACAAGCTGGGAAAGAGTCATGAAACTGCAGATGTCCAGATAAAAGATAGACTGAAGCACATCTTTTACTCTCTGCATCTGGTATTTATCCTGGATTCATGCTTTGGGCTGTATTTTTAACTCAGTGGAAGTAGCACAAAATTCAGTGCTTGGCAGAGAGCACACACTCCTGTATCATCTTTGTGGGCTTGGTGATGCATGCACTAATCAGTGTAGCACTGATCTACAAATGCAAGAGATACAGTGAAACCGAACTCCAGGCTAAGGTAAATTTTTCTCCATTTGCTTCCTAGTTTTAAAGCAAGCTGCCAGTCTTTCCTTGAGCAGTGCATGCACAGTTCCCTGAGCACTGAAAGCTGTTGCAAGCTTTGTTGCTGCTCAAAGCCCTCCATATACTCACAAAACCCTCCCTTCACTGCAGCCAGAAGAAATGTTCAGGTAGCTGCTCAGGGAACTGATCCCAGTTACAACTCACCTGGCAAAATAAATACAGGTTGGTTTCCAGTCTCCAGCGTTTTTACTCCAGGGTTTATTACATGGATCACACTTGTGTAAAGAAAAAGTGGTGGCTGGAATGAACAAGTGGGGATAGGATATCCTCCTCTGGCAGCATTGAAAGACCTGGGTAACTTAAAGTGCTCTTCTATGCTAAAGAGAGTTTCCAGAACCTGCTTCTTATGCAGCTTCAATTTGCCTTTTCCAACAGAGCACAGCAGTGCAAAATGAGACCAAGGCACTCTGGACTCCAGCAGCCACCTTCACTTGTAATGTGTGGCAGCTACTCTTTGTCCTGTGGAGCTGACACAAGATAGCCTGATTTGCTTAAAAATCCTTTCAAATGGAAAATGGATACCAATGTAATAAGCAAACAGGAAAAAAAGTGCAAAATTCAATGTGGTCATTTATCCTAAGGTCTTTTGTTTCAACACATGTGGTTCCCCTTCCCTACATCTTTAAATACCAACTCTTACCTCTATTCCACCTCCTGTTTGTTTGTCCTGGGACAACAGAAACAAAAAAAAATGGTTGGTCATTACAAGCTGAAGTCAAATTCCTATTCAGCAACTGGTTCCGTATGTTACCCCAGCTGAGGAATCACTGGAAAGATGCTGAAGCCAGAGGACATTTTAACCAGAGCATCCACCAAGAAAACACATGTGGGAACTTCATTCCCCAAGTCATCACCTTTCTGTGAACTTTTCTTTACACATCTTTGCTGCCCTAAGTCTATTCAAGCTGATTACTTGAATTTTATACAATACTCTAAAACTTACTCTTCTTTGGGAAATTATCTTCTGAAATACCAGATTACCATTAGAAATATCAAAAAGTCCTGGTATCATTGTATAAAAAATACTAATATCATATTAAAAATCAGGATTGACTCAGGAATCTTCTGGAGTTGAGAGACCTCGGTCATTCTGCTGTCCTTCATTTTTACTGCAAAATCATTTCGTGAGTACAAAGCCAAAGTATAATTTAAACAGAGCAGACTAATTTAAGCATTAAACATTAGAATAGTTTGAGGAGCAAACTTCAATGTCATGGAGTATGTACAAAGGAACAGCAATTGATTTAATGCAGGAAGAGTGTCCATGATCAAGGTAACTTGAGTGTGTTCCCCAGACAAGCAGTAGCAGAAAAAACTCCATTATTGAAACAAGTTATATATAGATATTTTTTTTATTCCCACTGGGTTGATCTTTCACACAAAGGTTGACAACATCTGTGCAAGTATGGCTTTTTCTAGTAAAAGGGTTCTCTGTAGAACTTTAGATGAGCACACTTGGAAACAGTTTAGGGTCCAATTCAGAAATAATTAATGCTGATGGAAAGCTTGCTATCCATTCTAACAGGAGCTGGATTGTTCTCTTAGTACTAGATCTTGATGCACACCTGTGTGAAAACTTGTATCAGGTCTGTTGACATTTATTCAAACCTACATCCTGATTATAAAAAAAAAAAAAAAAAAAAAATTAATGGAGTAGAGATTATAGCTCTTTTCAAGTTTTGGACCAGTTCCACATTTCTTCCAATTTAACATCTAGCTGAGCACCCAAACATGAGCTCCAGTGAGATACAGTCAATTATATTATGACAAATGTTTACATAATTTCAACCACACCGATTTATAGAAATACACAAAAGTGTACAGATTGTTCAGACTGGAAAGGAAAAAACAAAGCAATGTGAAGAGCCATTAGTGTTGTCATATAACCTTGAAACAATTTAACTTTGTGCCTATCTCATATTTATATTTCCTAACTGCTCAGATAAAGTATTTGAAGATGATATTTTTGTTTTATCCATCATCTTATCATCAATTGGGAACAATTATCAGTAAAGATTTCATCTGTTTCCATACAGGTTTAAGTACTTAGGAGAAAGAACACTGCTCTTTTTCCATTATTAAAGTAAAATCTAGGGGTTTTTTTCCAATACAGAATTCATTCAATTAAGAGATTTTAGTTGATGTTTCATGGACATGGTCCTGGTTGCTACCAGTTACTTAAACATGCCCCTTATAGTGGCAGTACCAGAACTGACTGCAGAAACTGACAGAAATGTTAGAAGATTTTCAATTACCTGTAGAAATTACTACTAAGTGTGCAATGTGGACTTTTGGGAGCAACTCATTCCAGCTGATCTTTGTTTAACCTTGTGTGTGATGATTCCGAAGAACTCTCCGTATCCAAGGGGAGGCTTTCACTCATCCCTCTCTCCCCCTCATTACCATTCAGATGTAGGCACACAGTAGCAGATAAATGACTGATGAGAACACATGTTGCCATATGCTAAACGAGGATAGAGTTGTCCCTAATTCCAGCACCAGTGCTACAGTCTGACACCAGCACTGTCATTCTGCTGCATGGCAGCAGATGTTCAGAGCCTCAGAGGTTGGCTTCCCATTGAGGGAGAAAGCAATGACAGAGAAGCTGACTGAACTCTTGACTGGCACTTACTGAATTTACACAGAGATTCTGATGATGCCTTTTCCTGGTCTTAAAATCAAGAGTCACACACGGTTAGAAGGGGAAAAGGGATTTTACCTTGGTGTTTATTTTAAGGATCCTTAGGTGCACACGTCCAGGTCAAGTGCATCAAGATGCACCCCGCCGAGTCTCTGTCTGTGTTCCCCTCCCCAACATTGGGTATAACATTATAGGTTTTACTAATTAGCAGATCTATCAAAGATTCCCCAAGGAGAGGCTCGAGTGAACCCCCCTCCCCAAGGAACCTTCCCCTGGATGGTTCTATCTCAGTTTACAGAATGTGTTCTGGAGAGGACCTTGGGCTCTGGGGCACACTGATCCCTGGCTACAAAGCTCCTAAAATGTTTGGTCTCTCAGCTTGACAAACAAGTCCAAGAATGCAGGCAAAAAGCACTGGGAATACAGAAGTTGTAAAAAAGGTATAACAGGGGTATAAAAGAAAAGGCAAAAAATCTTCATGGCATCACTGAACTTAGGCACAGAGCACACAGGGCAAACACAGCTCCTAAAAAGATGTTTCTTGCACCAGCAGTATTTTATTGTTGGTTTTGAAGACAGAAAATAAGCTTCTAATTCAGAAAAGTCGTCAAACCTTTAAAAAAACCTGACCCAAACTTATTAATCAGTGTTGAGGTTTTCTATTAAAAAAAAAAAAAAAAAGACTTTTTATAAACACACCTCCCCATGAACTCTGTTTCCTGGTGCTAACTTATAGCAGTCCTCTGTAATAAAAACAGCCTGAAACAAATCGTGCTGCTGAGAAACTCAGAGAAAAATTAAGAAAAAAGGGGTGTAAGTTTCCTTCTGATGTAAAAGGCAGATGTATCCTCCAAGTTTATAATATTCTGGGCTCTTTTCATCATCCTGCTGTCTTCACACATAATAGCTAATCTGACTGTTTGTGTTTAATTTGTTTAAGACAATTTAAGTTAATTAAGAATAAACATAATGCCTGAAGTTAAAACATAAAGACCACATCTAAGAATATCTCAGGGTGAATATTTTCTCTGTCAATATTAAGTATATGTTTACATAAACTATTGGACAGATGTAATTTAAAGTGTATGCTTTAAGAGTTTTTGGGCCTGAGCATCTAACCTGCTCTCCAGAAGAAGAATGTGGATCTTTGCCTCTGCTCAAGAGAACAACTGCTCTTAACATCTGAAAATCAGTCACAGATTATGCCAGACTGTAGATGAATGAGTCTCAGTCTGAACATTTTGGCATTTGTGCTTCAGTTCCTTTCTGTTGTAATTGATCTCTATTATTTTATTTATTTGTCATAGGTGGTAGTGTGCAAGCAAGTCAAATATGCCTACAGCAGAACCTTGGGTCTACTGAGCTGTAAGTCTTGCTTCTCATCCCTAAGAAGAAAAGCTACCCACAGCAATGTTTTACATCTGATTACTGGTTCTTTGTGGCATGCTCTCTCTGGATGTTGTACAAAATGCCAACATTTAATATTTCATGTACTTACTGATCCTTTTGTTCACATTTGGGATGTAATGAAGGCCTTGTGCAACACAGTAATTTATTCCAGCCTCATCATATTCACCCATACAGTTTTCTTCTTCTGCTTTCCACTTTTATGTTGTTCACTTATATTTCACTGTAAACAACAAAGAATATATGAGCTATTTTACTGTCCCTGTGTCACAAAACAATGTGATTTCACAGTAATGGTCTACCAAGGCTGATTCAAGCCATTAAGTCATTTTATACAGACTACATGAGGAATCCACAACTTACACCACAAATTATTTTATATATTAAATATCAGATTTCTTCCAGGAGAGCACAACCTTTCTAGCTGTTTATAATTCACTTATGTTTTATTTAAGGAACAGTAATGAAGTTTGATCTAAAAGGCAATAATAAAAAGAATCACACACTGAAATTCACTACAGTTAATTTCTCATGTGCAATTGAAAAAATATTTTATATAAAACCAATCTGCTGATACTCCCCATAATGTTTATCAAATATTTTCCTATAAATGTTTCTTAAGTTAGGATTTTTTAAGGTTTTCTTCTGAAAGCCATAACAATATTTTTATTTTCATTTTACTCAAAGATAAAACCAGCATGAAAATGTTGAAATTTCTCTTGGGACAGAAATTTCACTTTCTCAGCAGCTCCAGATTTCATACATATAGTATCCATACACTTCCAATTTGTATAAATAAGGCATACAGAATACTTTAAATTTCTTATTTTTTCCTCTTTGGCCTCTTTTTTCTTTAGTCTGGTAAACAATTTTTAAAAAGATTTTATATCTCATGTATAACACCAAAAGCATGAAAGCCAAATTGATTTAGAAAATACAGAAAAGTAACATTTAAAGAATGTGGAAAAGTGAAAGCCTTCTGAGCTGAAGATATGAGGCAAGTAGGACCGAAATCCAGGAGCAGGTGTGCACCAGCTGTTTGTGCATTTTAATTTACACTGAAGCCTAAAAGAAATGACAGAAGAATTGACCTCTCTTCTGCAACCTGTGTGCTTGGTATTTCACCCTGTCTTCACAGGAATTCCTTCATCTACTCAGGGAATCCCAGTAAGTGAAGCATCAGTCACTGGTGTGGCAGTGCAGCACTGGACACTACGTGAAGATGGCAGGGAATGCAGAGCATGGTTTATGGGGGATCCTCTGAGACATCCTCTATAAAAACTCCAGCTGGGAAGAATGCAAAGTCAAACACAACCACTCACTAAATTCCTTTGCTACTATTTCTAAAAGAGATGTGAAAGATTCTGCCATGGGCACCACCCCAAAGCCACCACAGTGGGGAAAGGTCTGACTGATTTATCTGGTCTGGAAACCACCTCATCACTCAGCTGCAAAAGGCTCCAGAAGCCTTCTCTTCAAAGAGATTCTTCTATCTCTTTATTAACTCCTGTTATTACTGATGACTTCTTAGGTTGATAACTGGATTGTGAATATTATCCAGGACTTACCAGTGCTCTGCTGTTACACTTCAGTGACATTCCTCTGTCTCATGCTAGTCTGGTGGTTGCCTTAGTGGTTAGATATATTGTGCTTTCATAGAAATAGTAAAATACAAATCTCATGTTGCCTTATCCACAGTAGGAATTTTACCATAGGAGCTCAGGCTATTTTGGGAGTACCAGAATGAGCAAGGTCTGTAATATCCTCTTCAAAGATGACAATCTTTCTGCTACAAAGAATGAAACTTCCTCTATTAATTACACTTTTCTGCAGCTCTGCATCCTCAGATTCAGTGCTGTATCCCCAAAGGTATTTCATTATCTCTTCAGCCAAGAAAGGCTCAGTATCCATTACCCAGCTTCCCGCTGACAAGAGATCTTCCACTAATTACAAAGAGACTTTCCATGGATAAAGGTTACTGCAAAGTTTAAGTTGTTGCTACTGACAGTCACAATGACTCTTCATTTCTGTGGTGATCCTCTTACCCCTCCACACAGCTTCCTAACACATTCCTGTCAAGCTCTGCAAAAATGCAGCTGGTGATGGTTGCACATCTCAGAGTTAAGGGTTTGGTTCTGCCCATGGATGCCTTCCATGTCAGCATGGTTACAGGGGGAGTAATCCTGAGTTTTAAATCATGGAGTTATCTGCAGGTTCTCTGTGGTTATTTCCAAACCACAAGCTTTGAAATAGTAAGTTATAGTTGTTTCACTCCAACTAATAGAAAGATGCACTCTGACACTTGATTTGCTCTCTGGAGAGAGGTCTCAAGCTCCAGCCAGATGGTTCTGAGGCTCCTGCTAGGCCTGATCCACACTCGCCAATTTATAAGAATTGGAGACCTGAATTTCACACTCTCTGGTGTTAAAATTTGATATGAAAAACGTAACTGAATCAGCTAGTGACAGCATCCTTTTATATTTTATTGCATTGTGGTTCTAATATCATTAGAAGATATTGCACTCAATTACTCAAAAGGGAGAAAATTCCAGTATGAACACTTTCATACACAAACAGAAAGCATTTGAAGTACCTAAGGGGTATTAATGTGCAGGAAATCTGAGTTGAATACACTTTATAAGCTGCTGTGGAAGAAGAGTTCTTTTTTCCTTCCCTGCTTCTAGGGATGAACATGATTATTTTACTGAGAATAGGGGAGAAAATGGAAACTGAGCAAACAGCTGCAGTTCCAGAAATTCTGCTTCATAAATTATGCCGATAAGGAAAATGTAGCTTGGTGATTTTACAATGCTTGAGTTTCAAACTGAATTAAGTAAAAGTGCTTTATGTGCATTGCCAAGCACTTTCAAGAGGCTGTTTCCTATCTTTCATGATGCAGTTATCTTTTAATGAACTAGGTGTTTGGGTTTTTCACTAATGTGATGCATTTTATCTGAAAGATCTTACACTACACAGGAATAAAATATTCATAATTGAGCATCATGGTCCTTTTAGTCACTTATCCTCACACTGAGATTTTAAAAAGAGCATTACTTTACAATCATTTAGATTTTATTTTCTTTAAAATTTTCCTTCTCTGTAACACTTCCCAAGGGGTCCAAGGTTATTATGAATCACAAATGCACACACGAAAGATTCTGCCTGAACTCAGCACGCCTTAGACCCTTTTCACAGGAGAACACAAGGAGAAAAGCTGACCAGAAGAGGTGCCACTGTGAATTCATTTGGATCTGCATGTACTGTAGAAAATTCCAGTCTCCCTTATTTCTGAATAATTACCATACACATCCTATTTCTTAATTTAAGTCTGAATTGTTGTGAATTCCATGACAAGGATGCTACCTACCCTGGGAACATGTATCATGCTGTTAATGTCTTTGAGGTCATCACTTTACCTTTGATGAAGAAACATTGATCAATTTTTAAAGACAGGTGTACATTCTTAGGAAGGGGCCTAAGAATGTGTGCCTAAACCAAAACAAAATCTTGAGAGAGTTGTTTTATTAACTGTTCAGATGTGAATGCTGCATTCTGTTACATTCACACACCCAAACCTATGGTCATAATTTAACAAACAAGTTGCTCTTTTTGGCTTGTACACACAGAATACTTTTTCTCCCTTACTTGTATGAAAAATGCCCCCCTTAATCTCCACTTCTTTGCCTGGTTTCTCCATATATGAGTAACCTGCAGCACACCACTTATTTCACAAATGATATTTCATCTTTTGCTCCTTTATCAGCAGAACTTCTCTGCCTTGTAAGAGGAATCCATACATAAGTATTATATGCCAAAAATACCATTCTTAGTCACACAGTGGCTCTTTTACAGAAAGCCACTTGACTTAATTCAGTGCTGCTGTACTAGTTTCAAATTTTCCAATTTGGAACCTAGAAATAGGAAAGCGTCAACAGTATTACAAAATTCCTTACTACAATTACAGTAATATACTCTGCCTCTTAAAAATTTCATGTTAGTCTTTCTGTAGTTTAAAAATTTACAACACTGTGATTTACACCCTAGTGTGTTTTTAACATCAAAGGAAAAGCTCTAAAATCAAAAAATATGAGTTGCTGATGATCATACATAAATTAATATATTTTAAACTTCAAAATATGTTAATAAATTAGAAAATAAATTGCCTGCACATGACATTTCAGGGATAACACCTGCTTACCGAACTTAAGAAATTAGAGAATTGACTTTCAGATTTCATAATGTTTTGTTAAGACTTCAAAAAACTGTATCTTATCAAGGTCACAATTTAAAATTTATTCACTGGATATATTTGTCTTGAAGTCTTCTAATACTTTCATTGGTCCAGAAGGAAAATTCTAATTTCAGCACAGGAAGTCCAGTGCTGTTCTCCCTGGTACTTCTACCAACACTGAGCCTCATTAACTTTGTATACACTGAGAGTTTTAGAATCCTGGCTTCAAGTCTAATTCAAAGGCTTCTGAAAGTCCAGCTAAGGGAGGATATTTATGGATTCAGTGAAAGGGTATCAAATGCTAAGAAACTAAGCACACGTTTTGTGTACATTTCACAAAAATAATATCTTTTGGACGTCTGTAAGGAAAAACTCCATTTAAATGTAATGTTATAATAAAGAACTGAAGTTATAATAAGAAGAAAAATGAGTTAATATTGTACTGAATTAAGACTCTTGAGACACACATCTCACTTTCATTACAGTTTACCATTACTATTAATTTTATTTAAGGCTCAATTTGATGAATTCAATTCCCATTCTAATTCTAATCCTAATTTAATTCTATTTTTTTTTTAATTATGTTAAACAAAAGTATGCAGAATACCCTCACTCACTGTGATAAAGAAAGGATCTTCCTTTTAAATACATTGAATATGCTCAATTTTCCAGTCACTTAAAACTACAGAGTATCCATAACAGGGATGGTGGCAAAACACAACTGATAAAAGCTGCAGGTATTGTGGCTGCTGCCCATGGAGGGGCTTGAAGCCAAATGGAGGAGGGATCAGCACCAGTGCCAAGACTCAGTGTGAGGCAGAGATGGAGATTTGACTCATGGGAGGGAGGGAGGGAGGGAGGGATAAATGCTGGGTTGAACGTCACATCTCTTGCTGCCGTAGCAACGCCCCGTGGGACACCTCAGGAAATGTCAGTGGGGAAAATCTTTGCCCAAGATTCTGTGAGTGGGGAGAAGGTCAGGCTTCTCTTTTGGCCCAGGAAAGAAATGAGGAATATTATTTCAAAGGCACATTTTTTCTTCCTCCCCAGCATCAGAGAGGCCTTGTACAGGTGCTCCACGTAAGTGACTCGGGAGGCAAGGACAGCTGCTTTCACTGCAGCTCTTGTGACTGTCAGCTGATGAGATATAAACTGAGATGAACTGGACCTCTACCATTTCTAACCTGCCCTTAATTCAGAGAGCTGGTTTTGTCTGAGAGGAAGAGTGAAAGACAGAGAGAGATGCACAGAGATACAGAAGTATTTGCAGTAATACAGAAGTATTTACATCAGAGACAACTCCATCACAAATGATTATTCAGGTTTACTCAAATAAACACAGATAACACCTCTGTATCATTTCTCTCCATCATGGCTAGAATGTTTATTTACTCACCTCTGTATCATTTCTCTCCATCATGGCTAGAATATTTATTTACTCATTCAAATTAAACTTTTTTTAAAAAATCATTCAGTTCTAGTCAGAACAATGCAAGAAACAGCCATAACAGATTTTCTAAGGAAAGACTCTAAAATGTAGTTTGAATACAGGAAGTGACCAAGCAGCATAAGGAAATTGAGATACTCAACAATGAAGTCTTCCTTTTCTGTAATGGTGACACCAGCTTGTTCTGACTATCTGAAGAAAGAAACACAAAATTTGCTGTATTTTGAAGCAGTATCTTTGCTAAGTTATATTGAAACAGATGTCCGTGGCTCCAGTGAGACTAATGGTAGAATGTGGTTCATTTTGTTTAACCCTTTAGCTATAAGTTTAATATATGCATGTAAATGACTTTGAATTGATGTGGAAATAAATAATTCAAGCTGGTTTTAACGAGATCTAAATTACTAACTGCAGTATACATTGTTCTTCTTCGTAGACTGAGCACAGCAGAGTAAATTTTAATTGTGATGCTTAGGGATTTTCATTAGCAGTGAAACCCCTTGTGCACTGAAATGAGAGTGTTCCCTAGAGAGTGCAGAGGCAGGCAGAGAGAATATGTAATGAACTGAGCTCAAAAAAATGAAGGTCAGAGCCAACATTCATGCAGAAAAGAGGTCACCTTAGGAAGCTGTGTTATTAAATACAACCTGGAATGTCTACACCTCGACAAGCAGCAGGAAGAAATCGCTACTTATTCCAGATATAATCAAATGATAACATGTAGGTGAATTTGCAGTGGAATTGCAAGCCAAGATACATCTTAAGGAACAAGAATTTACTGATTTGCAAAACAGAACATGACTTCGTTGGCCCTATTCTTGGCCAAGAACCCACTCATCCTGGTTCAAAACTGACACAAGGAATTTTTAAGAAATACAGATGTGTACATTATTGTGCCTCACCAATCAAATGGAACTCAGCAGAGCTACTGCTACAGAATTTGCAGAAGGGAGAATTATAGCTTCATGTTGCAACAGAGCAAGAAACAGAGAATGTAAAATTTAAGCGCAATTATATTGGGGAACAAACTAAAAGACAACAGGAGAGAAAAACTTCTCTAGACAAATGATCATGTGGTGGACAGAAACAAACTGGACGATAAAGACCAATCAGCACCACACGGGTTGCCCCCAGGAGAGAGAAAATGCAGTAAATACAAAAATACAGTAAGAACTCTGAACAGCTGAGGAGTGACTGAGGAGGGTTGTGTGTTTACAATCTCGTAAGAGCATGTCTTATCCAGTTCACCTCACCAGTCCAGCAGGATGATAAAAGTTTGCTAATTACCTGAGCAGTTGTGAAGCAGCAGAGACCACACTGAACTCTCACAGGTATTTGATGTTAGCCAGCACAGCTATTCTGAGTCTGCATGTCCAGGCCCAAAGGATGGTGCTGGATGGAGTTACATCCAGCTGGGGATGATCACAAGTGATGTGCTGTGGGCCAGTTCTGTTTAATGCCTTTATCAATGATCTGGAAGAGAGGATCAAGTGCACCCTCAGTAAATTTGCAGTCAACACTAAGCTGATCTGCTAGAGGGCAGGAAGGCTCTGCAGAGGGATCTGGACAGGCTGGATCCATGGGCTGAGGCCAGTTGTACGAGGGTCAACCAGGTCCTGCCCCTGGGTCACAACAACCCCCTGCAGCTCCAGGCTGGGGCAGAGGGGCTGGAAAGTGTCCAGTGGGAAAGGCCCTGGGGGTGCTGGTCAAGGTGGGCAAGAGGCCAATGGCACCTGGCCTGTCCCAGCCATGGTGTGACCAGCAGCACCAGGACAGTGACCGTCCCCCTGACTGGGCACTGCTGAGGCCACTCCTCAAATCCTGTGTCCAGCTCTGGATCCCTCATGACAAGAAAGACATTGAGGGGCTGGAGCGTGTCCAGAGAAGGGAATGGAGCTGGGGAAGAGTCTGGAGCATGTCTGATGGGGAGCAGCTGAGGGAGCTGGGGGTGGATTAGCCTGGAGAAAAGGAGGCTGAGGGAGTTCTCTACAACTCCCTGACAGGAGGGTGCACCCAGATGGGGGTCAGTCTCTTCTCCCAAGTAACAAGCGACAGAATGAGAGGCAATGGCCTCAAGTTGTACCAGAGTGGATATTAGGAATATTTCTTCATGGAAAATGTTGTCAAGAATGGGAACAGGCTGCCCAGGGAAGTGAGTCACCATCCCTGGAGGTATTTAAAAGGCATGTTGATGTGGTTCTTGGGGACATGGCTTAGCAGAGTCAAGTTTTCAGTTGTATTTGGCAATTTTTTCCAACCTAGAGGATTCTATGATTTGCAGATTCTTATCTGGGCTCTCCACAAGAGATATCCACAACAGATAGATCTATCTATCCCCTGTACCCAAACTGCTCTAAAAGTGTAGTCATTGATGACTATTTGAATTTTGCTTTTTTCAACCTGTACATCTTCTTAAAGAGCTTTTTCTTCTCAGCTGTGTCTCCCAGAGGGACTTTAACTTCCACAGTCTGTGGACTGAGTAGCCTGATGAAAGGAACTGTGGCCTTTCAAAGTTTTCAATAGTGTCGTCCTCCCTTTTTGTTTTCAAAGCTATTTACATAGTATGGCACTTGCACCTACTGATTGGAGAGATTTATTACAGTTTTCACTCACAGTAAAGATCATAGCACAACTTTTTAGTATTGAAAGAGACACAATGGTTAAGCTTTCAAATTTAATTCTTGTGTCGCTGTGATATTTTCTGGATTTTTTTCTTATCTTGGGTTTTTTTTTGTTTTTTTTTCCCTGAAGTATATGAATACAAAAAAAAAAAAAAAAAAACAACCAGAAACAAGTGTTTAAAGTAAAGATATGATCTGGGAATTCAGTTAAATGGAACAACTTGATTATCCTCAGCTTTGCCACATTCACCCACATGTGCATCAAAAGTAACTCGACTAACACCAGGAGAGCTCCACTGCCTTTAGGCTAAACCAAACAGAACCTGGTTCACTACTCACTCAGCATCTCTGACTGATGGGGAGATGTCACACCTAACAACTACAACACATGGCTTTGGACTGGCATGCAACCAAAATCCATTGCAAAATGAGAGGAATGCCAAGACAGAAAATAGTTTCTCCTCGATGACAAGCATACCAGACTTCACTGCTATGTTAATAGACAGATGAATGTGTTTAGCATGTTTCAAGCTATTTAAAAAAAAAAAAAAAAAACAAGAATTAAAGTCATTGCTACCATGTCTGCAAGTTTCCCAAAAATATTAAAGTACATGATGCTTTCATCCAACCCTGAGTATTCTGTGCACACTGAGCAGAAGGGCTCTGCCCCTCCTTTCAGCTGACCAGCAGCAACAGGCTTGTAGCAAGACTCTGAACCTCAGGTAATCTCCTGGTTCCCAGCTGAGCTTATTATCTTGGGCTGAGTGCCTCATTAACCCTGACAATGTGGGTTCTCCTTGGGTCAGAGGTCCCACAGCATCTCAGAGGTGGCTGCAAAAGGCTGGTGAAACTGCACTGCAGGTGCTTAAACCACACCAGCACAGAGATGTTAACGTTTGGGACACTGCATGTAGGACTTCCTACCTTTAAACTGCTTCAGTACAGCAACATTCTACATTTTAAAAGGTGTTCAATAAACCTATAATGATGCTTAAAACAAGTCTGTTGAAATGCATGACCTAATACATTTTTAAGCACCATTTCCCAAGTCTACTCATGCCCTAACTAAACAGCTTTTTGGGGCTTGCATTCTATTCAGGGAAGTGGGAAATAATAACTGATTGGGTCAGAAAAAAAGCAATTCTAATGGCAAATTAATGCCAAGTGAATGGAATTGTGAACTGAACAGAGGGAAGGGGAAGAAGTGAAAACCTTTTAGAATAGATCTGGGGAGAAGATCATGACAAATGTACCAGAGGAAGAACTAAAGAGCCTTTTCCTTTTGCTGATGGTTACAGAGGAATAGTAAAGTAGGATAATGTATCACCTTCTGTAAAGTGTGCTTGGATGGGATAAAAGGTTTCTTGACCTTTTAAAAAGGTGGCTGTTAATCTCATACATACAACCTGCATCTTGCTTCAGAAATCAGGCTTGTTCTGAATCAAATGGACACACATCATGACGTGATGACAGCTGTAAAGTGTTCAGGATCTCTGCACAAGCCAGATGTAAAGCCCCAGCAGGGAAAAAAAAGAAAAATCTCAGCTAAGAATGATTTGATGGAAGATATAATTGGGTAAAGAAACTCTGGAAATAACTCTAAGACTTATTTATGTGACATTCAATGGAAGAGTTATTTAATTCATAAATTATGTCCCATTTTTCCCACTTCCCTCTTTCTTTGTATCTTTACCATTTCTTTCTCTTTGCCAAAAAGGTTCAATCAATTAAAAATGTATTATTATACTTCTATAAATTCACAGCATTTACAGCTATATCAACAAGCACTGCCCACTATGCTTCCTTTCAGAGAACAGCTTAACTGGACACTAGCAGGAAATAGACATGTCTGTTCCTAAAATTCAGAGTCTTACAGGAAACCTGGCAACATGAAGGTATTAATAAAATTCCAAGCCTTCTCTATTTATGAGTATCTGCTTAATTTTAGTGTGGACAGCTGCTAAAGGAGGGAACATTTCTTTCACAAGGACACAACGGGAAAATGTTAGGCTTCAAAAAAAGAAGCAGCGAATTTTGCAATCTCAGAATGGTTTGAGATCTCAGCGAACCTCAGTGGTCCTGAGACCATCCAGCTCTCTGCAGTTATTTCTCCAAAACTATCAGAATCATTTTTTTGCAGCTTCTTTGCCTCCTGCAGCTGACAGATATTCAACACTGTTAATGATCACAGTGGGTATTGAAAGCCATCAGCCACTAATAACCTTCAGTGTTCTAGAGAAGCAGGGTGGTCTGTCTCTTCTCCTTGACATAAAAAGAAAAATGTTCCACTGCAGGAATTAACAGTAATTGACTATTATCCTGATTGTGCCATACACACTCAATGATAATTTGCAGGTGCAAAAGCAGACAAGTTTCTCAATGTATATTAACATCTAGGCTCTGAAAAGAGACTTTTTATTTTTATAAAACTTTTTATAGAAGTTTTGTTACCAAAAGAAATGTATTCAGTCCCATATAAAATTCCAACCTCTTTCCCTCTTGCATGTTAAAAGTCAGGATCTGAACCCTGTAAACAAATAAAGGAAATTAGATCTTAATTTAGAGGAAGGAACTGATAATTGTGTGATTACCCTTCAGCTATGGGAACATCTTGCTCCAGTAATGGTCCTATTGAATTACATAAGACCACTTCTGAAGCAAGATAATATTCTATCCAATTAGTTGAGAGTCAAACACTAAACTATTTCAAAAGTCCTACAGAACATGCATTTGATCTGAAGTATCCAGACCATCAGATTTTTCTGTTAAATACTGTCAAGTCAATGCTAGCAATACTGCCAAATTAAAACTCAGACACTCTTAAAATGAAAATTATTTTATGCATGTTTATTTTATGTATTAAAACTTGAAATTTCTGCTTTTTAAACTTTTCACTGTATTCTCATTTTCTCTTTTCTAGGTATTCCCCCATTCAACTTATTTTTGTCCTCCACTTCTAACTTGGCAATGGAAAAAACCCTCAGTGGCGTTCAACATACATGTAACTGCTTATATATTGAGATGTCAGGGTATTAATCACCACAAAATGTTGCAATGACTGGACTAA
The DNA here is from genome assembly GCF_041296385.1 of Aphelocoma coerulescens. NCBI lineage: Eukaryota > Metazoa > Chordata > Aves > Passeriformes > Corvidae > Aphelocoma > Aphelocoma coerulescens. The sequence goes on from NC_091018.1 coordinate 16,589,673, forward strand.
AACCAACAACATAACATGTTAAATTAGACAGTATCAACAACTTTCTTTAGAATTATAAAAGGCCAAAGAAACACCTGAATAAATTTTATTGTTCATTCAAACATTATTTTTACAAAATCCGTATCTACAGACTAAACCAAAATTATCGTTTCCTCCTTTAAAATTGAAAAACCATATCTAGATCCATTTGAGAAGGTTTTAAATAATAAATTTGAATGGGTAACAAGCAAAGAAAGCACCTAAAAGACTCCAATACATCAAGCAGCCTGGGACAGAATGAATACATGGAAACATCTTTATTGATATATCATATTTTCTTCCTAAAAAGTGGCAACTAAACGTATGGTTGTATTTCCCTCTCTTTCACTAGATAAAAACTGTCTATTAAATAAATTTGAAGACTGAAACATTATAGTCTGTCAAAGGGATTTTGAAATATATATATGCATACGTAAGAGCCTGGAATTTGAACACTCGGAGCAATGAAACTGCAGTAAAAGTTGTACATCTGTGCTGATTTTTGTTATTTAAGATACGGCCTTAATGTCCCCTATGTGATAATTGGGTGTATACAACTGTTCAAGTATTTCTTGTGTTCTATTTTTCAGCCCTTCAAGGCAAAGTTCAACAATTACAAATCTTACTTGAAAGCAGTTTCAAGAGAGAGACAACAAATTTGCTATCTCTGGCTTGAAAACTGCAAATTAGTTACGTTCCCTCACCTGCCTGCGAAAAAAGCATCTTTGGCCCACTCTTGCATTGACTGAATCACCTGGAAGAGTCCACTGATCAGATTAGACATGAGTTAATTTCTGACTAAATTGCCTCCTGGCATATCAGAAGCCATCACGTCTCCCAGAGCCCCGCCTCCATTATGTGCAGTGACATTACCAGGCGACGTGTCATGTTCAGCAAGCACCATCCCTTTAATTGCCTGTCATTACAAAACACTTCTGCTTTAAATAACAACAAACCACAGGCACTTTCTCTCCCTGACGGATTTTTTACAGTTCCACGCTGAATCTTAGACAAGAGGAAGGAGAACAGGTCAGTGTCTACAAAGGAATCCTGTCAAATGACTCTGCTGAGCAGAGCAGAAATGGTCACATCGTCCGCAGTCGTCTGGCTCAGCAACATCATCATCCTTGGAGGGCACTCCAGAAGGACTCTTAAAAAAAAATCTCTTTTAGTAAAGCTGCTGGTAAGATAGATTTGTTTGTGATGGAGCTTGGTGTTCCTCTGCACATCTCTGAGCTGCCTGTACCTCTGCAAATCTCAAAGAGAATGTGGTGACCCAGGCAGAGCAACGATCTTTTGAGTTAAATTGCGAAGGATATTGGAGCAGGCTTAAAGCCAGATGGTTTTGTAACATCTGGGGTTCCTCAGGCAGTGTACAGAGGAAGGCTTAGAGGGATGGTTAAAGTTATTAGGTTTAAAAATCATAGCTAGTTTTATTTGTGTAGCATTTGATTACTGTAGAACTAGTAATACTATTAATAATAGTGTGTTCACCTTGCCTTCCAATGCTTGCAAGAGACAATATACAAAGTCACTACATCTGTGACCCATCAAGTATTGCTTGTACAAAAGCAAAAAGGGGGAATTGTTGGGAAATAGAATTATTGGGATCAATAAAAGAACTGTAGCAAGAGCCTGCAAGCAAAAGGCCTGTGTGTGAGAAAAAACTCTCCATGACAAGATTCTTGTGTGAGAAAAGGCCTGGGGAACAAAGAGGGAGGTGGAAGACTTGCAGCTGTTCAGATAAGACCCAGAGAAGGGAGGTAAACACTGAATTCTTTTAATCATAACATAACTAATAGAAACTTGCCAATGTAAGTCCAATTATGTAGAAATAGAAATGTGTTTTGATAAGCTTTAAGCCACTTAGGAGTTAACAAGCTGGTATACTATATAAGTGCCTTTAGACTGCTAATAAACGGAGTTTTGCTCTTATCAACCAAATTGGTTTCACTGCTTTTCTCCCCCCGCCGGAGCTGCTGGGCCCTCTCTCCTTTTTACAATTCTGACAAGGAAGGAACTCTTGTGAGGTTGTGCCTGTTCCTCCCTGTTTGAGCAAGCACATGGCAGTGCCTCTCTCCGGCTTTGTGCTGCTGAACACCTGCGCTGACCCTTTCTCGTGGCTGCGGGTTCTCTGTCAGCTCCTGGGAAAACTGAGCAGAGCCCAGTGTGTGTTACACACGTGGATGTTTGGGCATGGTTTGCTACGTTTCCATCTGTGGGAACAGACAAGGAGCTAGCCCGAAATGTGATTAGGTTAATCCTAACACGGATGGTAAAATGAAACTAAAGGTATAAATTAGATTCAGAGCATTTTTCGGCAAAATCTGCTAACAGACCGCGCCTCCCCCCATAATTAGAGACTACAGTGATTAAGGATATTTTCATGGGCCATCACTGTCTCCAGGCTACCTGTGTCACAGTCTCATCTTAAATTTCATTTTTTATGTACATCATGAGAATTAAGACTGTCTTCCCTTTCTCAAACCTCAATATTCCAAGTGTTTCCCATGGAGTAAAAGAGGTGAACACAGTGAACCTCTGCAGAGATCAAAGGCAGAGAAACAGCTGTGTTCCTTCCTGCAGAGACCTTTTGTAGGATCAACAGGAGCAAAGTACGGGAGGCAAGACACTACTATTACAATATCTTTGCATTAAACAACTTTTGCTCTCACCACCAAATTTACAAACATCATTATAAATTATCTCTTAGTTACAAGAAAAGTGTCCAGGCACCTATGCACTGCTGCAACTGCAGAGTCCTCATCCAGCATTTCAGCCTTGAAGGCCACAGTTCAAACTGGGCATAAGTTACCACCTAAAAGAATTTAATACCATCACCCTTATCTGCAAGGCCTGTTTATTTTACATGTTGGAAGCAATAAACAGCTTGCTGCAATTGGCAACCATAGGGAAAAAGAAGAGAGGACAAGGCATTGCATTACAGTGCCATTAAAAATATCCAAGGACAAATCTTATACTGATGGGGCTGGCAGGGGAGGTGCAGGGGGAAGGCTGTTTGAAAACAGCAGATGTACAGCCAATATATCTCAGCCTTGTCTGTAGCCTCTCCAAAACTTTAACCAAAATGTATTCAAAGCTAACTATGAAATAAATCCTTCCCCCTTTTAATTTAATTTTTTGGCCTAATTCTATTTTTCTAGAGTTTTTTTGAGCCTCCTTATTTTAGTTCATCACTAGCACACCTGATAGGGACACTATATGGACTAGATTTTTAAGCAAAAAACCAACTAAGCATAACAAGAACAAATCCACAGGCACTGACTCAATTCTAGAAGTTTCTGATAATCTAGAAAATCTTAACTGAAGAAAGCAGGAATCATAGGATCCTGCATTGGACACATGTTCCACAAAGTTCATATAAGAAAAAAGACAATCTCTTTTTTCTTACCCTGGAGAATGAGATGAATTTTTCTGGAGGTAAAGCCTTACTCAGCTTGCTATTCCAGTCAGTCCTGTTGACTTTGACAATATGAAGTTAAGTCAGAGCAAGAGTTCTGGAAAATCCCAGCAGGAAGAATCTCTTGCTCATATATAAACTGAGTTCACTGACTGAAAACTAAACAAGCCTTTTTTGTTGTTTTGTTTCTATTTTATGAGACTTAGGATTTGTAGATGGTCATTTAGTTGGTAGTGATATCTGTCAGCAACAGACTGGCTCCTTGGGGATTTAACATAAGCCAGGTTCATTTTATACCAATACTCAGCTTTGGTACTTCTGATAAGCTTCCATGACAATGGAACAATTACAAGACTTGAAAATAAATAATGCTTTAGTCAATTGCACCTTATTTTAAAAAGGATTCATGGCAATTCAATGAAAGTAATTTGTTTTTCCCCTCTCCTTCAGTAATTATTCTGACATATTCCTTGTAGCTGAGCCGAAACATTTCATAGGTCAAGGAGACTGGATGAGATTTCTTGGGTCAGCTACTTTTCTTGGGAGTTAGTAATTTAACAAAGCTCAGATCACACATTTTTCACAACCATTTGTAGATGGAAAAGATAGCTGGATATGATTTCACAACAGATGAAGGGGAAGGTGGGAAACAACCAGTCTGTATAACCCTTTATATAATTGTACCCATATGTAACAGTTTAAGGAAGGCTGTAATTAGATTAGGGAAATTTTTAAATGGTCCAGGCTTTGCATAAAAAACAGCATGGTGGCACATTTTTACTACCTATACAATTGACACTTTGCCCCAGCAGGTGAGGATTTACACAGCTTTTTTTTTATTTTGTGCTTTCAGGCATAAATACTCTGAGGGGCTCTAATTTTATTACCTGGGAAACACTTAAATGCTGATATGATGTTAACCTCTACCAAGAGCCAGATACTCAGGAAATATCACATTGTACTTAGTACTCTATTCATAAATACTAAACTTGGTGTTTTTTCAACATCCAAGGAATCTGCTCAGTTACTGCATTCTCTGTTTTCTGTGCAATCACATCAGATCATGGAAGCTGTTCCAGGCAGTACAGAGCTGCTGTCTTTTACTAAAAACCATGCATTAGACTTTTAAGATATACACAGCACAAAAAAGGAAAATAGTAAGTCAACAGAAGAACTGCATATTAGTGCTTTTTTAATTCTTTATTTTAAAAGTTATATTTATGTACTAAATGAGATTGTAATATCATGACAATCTGGGAATGCTTTGAGCTTAATATCCCCTCTAATGTAACAATTTATTTTACAGATTATAGAATAAAGATTGAAAATACTTAGACCTGGAGAAGTAGAATCAGAAGTCTTAGATTCTGGCTTTGTTCCTGATTTGCTCTTTTAAGACAGACAAATCACTTGAGTTTATAGATAAACCTGAAAATATATAGATTTATAAATTTGACTGCGAAAAGTTTGGGAGACTTGTTTTACATTAATCTAAGCCCTTGCAGTAGGGAGGTGATAACATCATGGTGGGGGGAGGCTGATAATGGATCAATAAGGGAATGTAACCCTTGCTTCTGTGTAAGTCTGGCAAACAGATATTTCTGTTATACCCAGTGATAAAGGCAAAGTTTTGGTAAATACTTTTCAGCCCTCCTGAGGAGTTCCAAACTGTTCTCTTTGCCTGCCTGCTAGCTGTTGTTCACCATGATTTGTGATCTAAGCCAAGCAACTCCTCTTTTTTCTGCTGCCCAAACAGATGCCTGAAACATCCTCAGCAGGAATACTGAGAACACTAAATAACAAACACTGAGCAGCAGACGTGAGTGTTAGAGCATGACTACCTCTGTTCAAATTCAAATTCAGGTATTCATATGGCACCCAGATATTCTCTAAAAATAGTGCATTCTTTGAGCATTCAAGCTTGGCAAACAAGGTATTTCATGAAGGTTGAATGCAACAAATTTCAGGGGATTCACAACAATGTTGTTAACTTTGTTTATTAGTATTTATCTGTCTTTGGGTGTTAGCAGAATCTTGTATGAGAAGTTATAAATATCCACAAAGTATGACATTTTCTTCTGGATATCTAAATCTTCTTTTTTTTTTTTCCTAGCTAAAAAAGGCAATCACATATCTACAAAAACACTCAGGGAAGTGCTTTCTGTGTATTTGACATTTATTTTTAATTTACACCTATCACAAAATATACATGCTTAATCACTCCCTGCATGATCTGTAAATTGAGGAATTACAACAACTTCCTGCCTTTGGGGCAAGGAGCAGATAGATTTTTATAAGCACACACTTTAAAACCCATTCCCAGAATAGATACTCATGAGAGTGGGCTTCTGTATGCATTTTCTTTGCTTTTAGCTGAACTTTAATCAATATCAAGGATCTTATATGTAATGTGCTACAGCTCCCAACCAAAGCCAAGAAACACTGCCAGCAAAACTACTGAGATTCTGATTTTATGCTCCTCTCCTTTTCCTGTCATTCTAATGATTATGTCATGCACTTATTTTGGTGACAGAAGAAAAAAGAAGATAATCCACTGGCATTATCAGAATTACTCCTCCAAATTTAGGCGTTTCTGGATGATAGAGCACCATGCAGACAAGTCAAGCTTGTACAAAATCAGAACTTGAAGCTGGTTTTCCTTCACAGCCCACCTAATATGGCTGTATCATTTTTGGTTTCAGCCTGAGCTCATTCTAGGTCTGTGGGAGCATCTATTCCCCTGGGATGTATAAGTCTAAATACTAACACCACATCCAGGCATTTACTAGGATTTACAGTCCCAGGCCCTGGTTAAACATCCAGCTTTCAAGACCTTCAGTGACCTTCTCAGGGAACTCTGTACATCCAGCTGTACCTACAAATGTGTACCATGCTCAGCTGCACGTGATCCTAACTCAGCGGGATAGAAAAATATTTTGACAGAGCAGTTCTGCATCCACATCCTCTACCCGGTCAGAAAGAGTAAATTTCTCTCTCAACAGATCTGTGAAGCCAAAATAATACATCATTCATGTGCTGCTTTAACCTCCTGCAATACAGATTACAACAGTTTACGATGTGTTAAGAATAAAAACTTTTGGTAACCTTTCTTTTTGTTATTTATTTACTTGCTTTTTTTATGAGGTTTCTGCTTTTCTGTTTTAACACAAACACAGCACTTGTTAGAAGACAGCAGAGGAAAGCCAGCTCTCTCTAAGTAGCACAGGCCTGAGAGGTCACAAAACACAGCAGAAATCCAGGGAATTTTTCTCTGGGACATCACTTCCATCTCTTTCAACAGATGTTTGGATGTCCCCAAACTTCCAGACTGTGAACTGCAGTATGAGCATATTCTACACCCTTGTCTTTATCACTCAAACACCTTTGGAAATCTCACCTGTTATGACTGAAGTTTTGAAAATATGTCAAGAACAGAACTACAGTGACTTCCAGGCTTTCAATTAGTCCCCAAATAATTTATAACTCCTCATTAAAATTTATATACTTTCTTGAACTGACACCTTTATGCAGAACTGGGAAGAGTGGTGAGTAATATTAATATTTTTCAGAAGATGCTTCATATGAAGAGCTCATTTTGCACGGTTACACCATTTCACATAGATAACTCAATAGTACTGAAGCCAGGCAAATAAAGTCATCTATTTTGTTGTTGTAAATTGGTCATGCAGTAGATGTTGATAAATCATCTCTTTTACTATAGCATAGACTGAACACTGAAAATGTTCAAGTAACTAAATAACACACCTAGATGTGTCTCATATGTTAATGCTGATTTTGACCCCAGAATAATCTTTTTTCATCTACCTAAATCTATCTATACAGAATAATTTACTGTTAAAGCAAACCAATTAAATGACAGCATAATGCCTTTTCTGCAACTGACCAAAAAGGTCATGAGAATTCAGAAACAAATTTAACATAACTAGCAGTTCACAGCTAATCAAATACAATTTAAAAAAAACCTACCATTTTAAAAATAAAAGTATTGCAGAATATTTGTTTCACTCTGTAATGGTGGTAACTATCAAACTCAGTTGGAGAACAGGGATTCCTGTGATAATGAATAATTGTATTCATGAATGACATTATTTCCACTGAAATACTGCATTTCCAAAGAGCTCAAGTAGCTCAAGGTAAAAATTCTACAGTAGAAGACAGCTGGGGAAGGTGGAGCAACCCCAAACACTGAGGGGTGATTTGGTCAATACTTCTCTCACAACAATCCTGAAAATATGGTTTTTAAAGCATCAAAGCAATTAAGGAAAAAAATGAAATGAATGGAAGTTGAAGGTCATCCCACTGCTGCTGAAAATCTTATCCAGATCCTTCTGAGGGCATTACAAAGGTAACTGATATCAGGGAAAGGTTTTCACAGGCCCAGGAGGACAAATAAGTGCCCAGCTCCCATTAAAAAGTTTTTGACTGAAATAAATACACTAGAAACAAATATAGAGTGTTTATTTATGGTGTAATGGGAAACAAATTGCTTTTCTCAAAGCATTATGAATTGCAATGCTAAACTAAGGAAGACAACAATTTAGACAACCCTATCACTCAGACAGAAAAAAGAATCTTTTTTTTGCATTGAACGAGTGAGTGATGGTAATGAGAAAGGTATTAAAATGACAGTACAGAGCCATTCACTGAGAGATAAACCTACCCATAAGAAAGGCACCCACAACATCATGATGATGATTTTTCATCAAGTTCATGACATACAAGTATTTGACATCCTTCATGAAGAAATTCCCTAGAGCAGCACTGAGCACTTAGCAGCACTGAGTACTTTGTCTTAATCCAACAAAGCACAGAAGGTACATGGAACAATGATTTTAAGAACATTCTTAAGGACAAGAAGGTACTGTTTGATTTGCTAGACAGTGGACAATTGTGCCTGTGCAGATTCCACGAAAGATGAACTTCAAATATTAATATCATTTTAATCTAATTTTTCTGCCTGACAGCAAAGTGTCTGGAATATATAAAGACATAACCAAAATATCACAGGCATGTTTAAGAACTTTTCATTCAAGGTCAAATGTTGGTTTGCCTTAGTCTATCTAAATGGCAACAACAGGATCTAAATTGAATGACCTTAATCCCCCTTCCCCTCCTACCACAAATCTTGAGAACGGCTGCAGTCCTGGAAATGTGAAGAGTTGAATATTTAAAAAAACCATGGAAGCCTTTTGAGCTCTCTATAATACAGAAAATGAATTATACTGCAGTTTCATGCAAACAACTTGTTTACAGGAATGTGCTTCTGGTAGTAGTAGAAAGACATCTGCCAGTGTGGCCCAGCTTGGTGGCTCCATGAAGTCAGGGCTCTGTAACTACCATGATCAGATGACATATATTTTATATACATGTCTGGGAGAAAGTTCACTGAGCTCTGGAATCCTCTGGGGGGAAGGGCACAGAGGAACAAAAAAAAGGCACCAAAAACATGGATTAAAATCTGAAATGTCTTTTTGTTTCACTACTTTTTAACTTCAGAGATGCAGTAAAATCTGTTTTCAGCTAACTGATAGTTCTAAGGTAATTTAATATCTTCAGACGAAAGTAGCCATATAAAAAGGAATAGACAATAGATTGGTATTTTTTATTTCCTGGCATGCACACAACTTTTTTCTCGTTTATGTGGCAACAAACTGAAGAAATCTCAGCATGGTTTATAGGTGGGGAAGACAGAAATCATTTCCTAAGTGCCATTTATACAGGGAAGGACATGTTAAACTAAAAGGATTGCAGCAGTTAAGAGAGGGAGAGAGCAGCAGTGTTTGAAGAGCAGTGAGTAACTCCTCACAGGAAAATACTGCATTGCATTTCCTCTGAGCTCAGAGCTGGCTCCAGACCCCTCAGCACGATGGCAAACAGCCCCAGTTGTATGCTCCAGGTGTGGAGTGCCATTCCTCCCAGCCACGGGAGGGGAATGGGAAGGAAAACAAGGCAGGAGGGGCCTGTGCCAGGGCAGTGCCACTGCCAGGGCAGCGCCTGGGCTGAGGCCATCGCCCCTCCCAGAGCTCTGCAGCCAGCACATCCTGCTGCTTGCTCACCTCCCTCACACTCCTGCAGGAACAACCCCTTGCCTTGTGCCTTACCCCTGCCTAGCTGATCCTGCTGCACCTCACTTTCAATAAACATGGACTGCCCAGAGCTCTCCTGCTGAAGTCAAGGTCAACTTTTCTGTCACCTTAATGGTACAGGATGTTTTGGAGAATAAGGAAGCACATACCTCCATGACACTGAGTGAATGTTTTATCATTCACCTGAGGCTGGACAAAACTTTTTTCACCATTTCTTGAATGGAAATCACAGGCAGTGCTCCCAGTGGAGCCACAAGAGCAGCAGAAATAATGACAAGGCAGTGGGATCACTGGTGACCTGACAGTGCTGTTCTCTCTCATGAGTGAAAATCAGAGCTGAATTGGCACTCTAAAACCACAGAGCAAATGAGCACACAGTTAATCCTGGCCAAAATCTTTACTTCTTAAGTATCTCAATTTTCCCTTAGTAACTCAGAAGTCTACTGGTTGATTTTTAACCACATTTGATTAAAGATAGTTATTTCAGAGAATTTAACCCTGGTTTCATGGATATCAGTGACCAGGTGCAGGATAGATGCCATAGAAGAAAAGGGTCAGAGCAGACCTGGTAGGATCCAGAATCCAACCAAAAAGCTTGCATGTGAAGAAAAACGTTGGACTGAAGAAAAACTATGGACATCAAAAGTTTCATTGCTCAAATCACCAAATCCTCCACAATCAATATCTTTCTGTTGTACCATGAAGCACTAATTAAACGAATAACGATTAGCAGCAGCAACTCCACAGTAATAATTCACAGTTGGTCAGAAGCCATTAACTTGTGTTAACTGAGTTAGGTGAATTATTCTACAGAATAAAAATGCTCCACGTTGTATCCTTTATATGGATAATTAACAAGCAAGCAGCTCACAGTGTTCAACACTAGCAAGGAATGGTTGGGACCAATTATCTGTTATAAACCAGTTACACTGTGAAATTGAGGAGAGTTTAAGTTTCTCTTAATCCTGTCAGAAGCACAGAAAGAAGCTTCAGAAAACTTGTCCTACTAGACTTTAGCCTGATTACACACATCAACTGGAAAATATAGAACTGATTACTTGATGAAGTCAAGAAATTTCCTAGTTCGTCCACACTGCTTTTCTACTTTTATGAGAGAAAAAGTTCTCCAAGAGTAGGATTAATGTTTTCCAAGGTCTTTTTCTAGAGAAACAGCCCTGACTCTTCCTGTGTCCTGAGAGCACAAGGGAAACCTGGGCTCAGATTGTTACCACTGGACCTATAACAAAGAAAGAAAAGAGCTTCTCTTCTGTATTCTGCCCACACATCCTCCCTTAGGTGCACTTCAGCTCAAAGTGAAATCTGTCTTGACTGTTCATTCCAACTGACATGACAAAGATCCTTGGCTTAAAGTGATCCTTCAAATCTTGTATGTGCAGAGAGACTGGCATTAGAGGCTGATCTCTTACTGCAGGAAATTGCCTAACGAGCTGCAGCAGTCTTTAGCATTATATCACATAGTATGATCTCTTCAGAAAGCTGCTTGAGCAGATGCATCTGTCTGCTGCAAAGCCATGTTGAGCTATGGTGAAAAAAGAAAAAGGGGTGAGTATGCAATAAAATATTTCAGGCAGATGGAGAAAAATGATCACTGCTACTGACTGCATATGAATTGGACACTTGCTTTCATTACATTTCCCTTTTTTCCATCCTGGCCTACTTATTAATTTGCTCCTCTCCTATGCCCTGACCTTTTATCTATAAGTTTTTTGAATTTGGAAATATCATTAAGTATAACTGTGTACAATTTCACTGCATGAAAATATAGCATGAACTTGTAGCCCTGGAAGAACCTCCCCAAAATAAATTTCATAATAAAGCCAGCACGGAAGCCCAGGTAAGAGAGAAAGTGCTTAGAACTGAGGTACAAGTTGAAGATTTTACAGTATTCCCTCATCCTAAATCTGGTTCAATATTCAGAAAGCTAAAAAGATCTTCTTTATTAAGTAAATTGCATCCTACACAACAGGAAACCAAGTGAGATTTAATTCCGTTAATTTGTAGACCATTTACTATTTTGACAAGGCAGATAACATATTTGTCTATTCCTTATGATTCAGAGGAATTAAAACAGTGGAATTATTCATATACATGCATAGATAGTAAATTCATATTTACCTAATTGTTATGCTTCAGATTAGTCCCCATCCCTAAAGACTATTCCTGATTTTATAGCCCCAGGCATACATATTGGACTCTTTAAGTGGAAATCATTTTAAAATTCACAAAAACATTCTCAACAACTGTTTTGCAGATGATACTTTCTGTCATATCAGACACATTCATTGACTTTTCAATGAATAGAATCAGAATATTATAATACTGGCCTATGTTTCACCTAAGATCAGCTGTAACATGTTCAGTGGAAGCAGAATTAGGAAATATTTTTGAAATAAAAAAAAATTTAAAGGCCCTGTGGAATCAATCTGTTCAGCTACAAATACCAGATCCTGAGCTGGTGAAGAGGTTTTGCAGGTTGGGGCCAACTTCCTTAAGAAGCTTTACAGGAAATAGATATTTCTTGTAAAATGGAATTAGGATTCACAGGCTGTGGTTTCTGTTTCCAATTATAATTAATTCACACCCTTTCCCTTGTTTCAGGCACTGTTCCTTTCTTGGATGGAAGTTTTCTCTTACAATTTTTGTTCCTCTCTGTAGGAGGAAGATTGAGCTCAAGAACAGAAGGTTCATCAGCAGTCCACTAACCCCTGTCTTCTGTAAACCCTAAAATATCAGGCTCCATGAATTGATTTTCTTTCATTCTCTGCTTCAGGCATAACTGTTAATGAAGTTGCCAGGTCTGTTGAGATCCTAAAGATTTATTTGTTATACTGAATATAATGTCAAGACAGAAAGTTATTGGTTGCTTTACTCTGACAGTTTTATTCATGAAGCAGAATACTGGAACTTACAGAAGCTTAGCCCACTCAATACATCATTCCTGAAACTTAGTTAACAGCTTAATGCTAACTTAGTTTAAAGGAGAACAATTGCCTTTAACATGCAAATACTTTATAAATAAATTGCCTTAAAACATCTAAGTGAATTACTCTGTCATATAATCACTCAGTGTAGTTGTGACTTCCTTCTATTAACCCTTAATCAATCCAAACCACAGCAGTCAGTATTAGAAATGAGCCTTTAAATATCCTATCCTCTTCAGTTTGTCTCCCTATCCCCTCTCATACTCACATTTTAGCTCTGCTGCATCAAGGCAACTTAAAAAACCCAACCCAAAGCAAAAAAAACCCTTGAAACTTAAACAACAAGAAATCAGTATGACTACCTTTTACCTGTATGACATATGTCATATTTTAGAAAAAAATTGCTTCACTCTGAAATGAGCAGGAGAAAAATTATTGGGGCAGATGAGAAATTTTTTTAGAAACTAAAAGCTCACCAGAATGTTTTCAAATAAAAGGCAGCATAATTTAAAATTCTGAGGAAACACAAATGAAAGTCCTGAAATAAATGCAAAACTCTGTTTCTGGGTGGTGGTTTTTCTTTCTTGAAAGGTCTGTAGAGAAAGAAACTTGTTCACTTCTGCAGAGTTTGATTTATGCATATAGTTGAGGTAGGAGTTAGGTAAGGAAAAGCAAATTTTATTTCCTGAATCTTTTAATAAAAAGCATATATTTCTTGAAAATCTTAGTTTACCAATCTAAAAGATAACATCCTGAACACCAGAAACATTTGAGTTTTATTGGATCTGAACTCCTAGCTTGCATTGAAGCAAGGATGATTACATCTTCCAGTAAAAATAGGCTTTTCCATGGTGAGTCCATGCTGTTACAAATCCAGTCCAGTTGCTACAACCACCTGCCCAGAACAGACTTTGGATGTTTGGTCTGAAGGTAGCACTAGTGACACATTCTGGGTACCAAACAATCTCTATCTTAAATGCAGTTTGATTTATCCTTTTCCTCCTCAGTCCCCCAAGACGGTCAAATGTTCCTCTTAATCTCAAGATATGAAAATTGGAGCAGAACCTACAAAACACGTGAGTTTAATGGTACACGCTTGCCAGAATATAAAGGTATGAAAGTCAACATTTATGAGTGCAGAGGGGGAAGATTCATGGCAGTGCTGAGAGGCAGGAAGGCTTTTACAGGGTTGAGATTGTGCCATTATTCAGGAAAGGAGAACTAAATTCCAATAAAATCCTTCACACCCTTCCACACTGCTGTGTGTTCCGTGTGTACTTTTTCTTGTAGCAAATAACAACTTAGAGTGTTTTTAAAAGACCTACTATTTTTTGCCTTTCTCTTATAAAACAAAAACCTCTAACAAGTCAAACACAGAAGGAAAAAAATATGATAAGGACTATATTTAGGACACAGAATGAGAAGGGATTCAATGGAAATATTGTGCTGCTCTGTCAGTGTTTTGCATGTAAGTGCTACTTCCCCAATGATTCCTTTACTTAAAATAAAAGAGATCTTGATCCAGCTATAAAGTATGCCTTCCACACACCTAGCCCTACCTGGTCTTACTCTGGAATTGGTTCAGTAAGAACGTGGTGCTTTTCCAGTTCCCAATGAGTGCTTTTGCTTGGTGCTCCCCAATTACTCTTTTGTTGCAATTTTCACTGAAGCTCGGGACATTTCTCCAAATCCCAAATTACAAAATTTCATTCATGCTTTCACAGATTTGTTAAAAAAATCCCTGTTCAAAATCTTTTGCTTCCTATGCATAATTTACAAAATAGTTTAAAGTGTCTCAAAACAAAAAGTCATTTTAAGACCATATTCTCCCCCCACTTCCTCAAGAAAGAACTTTCCCAGGTAAAGCAAAAGCCAACAAATGAAGAACAATTCAGTTCCAGCCAACTTGGCTGGTTTTGGTTTTCCTTTCCCTGCTCCTTTGTTCAGTTACAAAACTGAATATTGCAACTGCCCCCAGCCAAAGTGCAGCACACAAATGTTACCCGATCCTAAATATTATCCCAGGGATAACACCTACAAACACATGAGACACTTTTTTTTTGTAAAAGCTCTTCCCTCAGTAGTCTCTAATGTCTGGATTTGTCATGTGACAGAAAAAGCTGAAAATAGGGTAAAAATTTTATTTTTTTATGAAGCGATGGTACAAGTTTCTGTAGGATGTTCTCTCAGCCAGACTCAGTGCAATGCCAGAGTTGTTCTAAATATGCAAAAACTGGCCTCTGTCAATAATATTATTGCAAGGACTCACAGAATACCTCATACATATCTCCTGTGAGAGTGACTACTTTCATTAGACGATATAAGATGAACAGGAGGCCAATAAAATACAGCAGAGTTCCACAAACCAGGGAGAAACCCTGAATTTTCTGTTCAAGGTCATGGACCCAGCCTGAGCTGCTGTTAAATTAAAGCTACCCTTTTGAGATACTTAAATTATCTGTGCCATGTGGATTGGGAGCACTGACAGCTGATGAGAAAATTACTCCTGTACTACCTCAGGGGAATTCCCACACCTATTAGACCTCAGTGGAAATGAGATAAGTTTGCTTTAAGCTCCTTCCGGGCTGCATGCCAGAGTTTGGCAGAATCCATAAAAGAAACAGAGCTCCCAGACCAGCAGTCACTTAGACTTGGATTTGGTGTTTGACAAGGAATGCCTAAATGAGGCACAGGAGGAAAAATAAGTGCTTTGCTTTGATTAGATGAATCAGAGAGTACACTGTCTTTCAAAAAGGCAATTTTAAGAGACAAACTTCTCCTTATTTCCAAAGAATTGGTGAGTAAAATGATGGGATGTGCTAGAAAGCTGAGTCAGTAACGAACCCAAGGTTATCAATTTAGAGGCCACAGGTTATGAAATATTCTGTAAGACTATTATGGATGCTGATGTGTAATTTGTCAAGTGCACATGACAGATGCATCATAAATAATAAACCAATGCATAAATGTAGCTTATATCTTGGGGGATAATGCCACATTCTTTTCACTCATAGGTCATTAGCTGTCATTTTAATTCCTAGGATTAGGGTCTTCAACATTCCTCAACACTTCTACATAAATAATGCTGCACTCCTGTAATTTGCTGTGTTTTCCAGGTGAAAAAGTGTAACAGAGCAGAGCAGCTGTTCTTAATTGCCATACAAGAAGCAGGGAAATGGTAATTTTACTCTAATATTGTATGAGTGTGGTGGTGCATTGCCCCTTCACCCCACCCCACCCTTGGGCCTGGCTGCAATCTCAGAAGCTCCTGATAAGCTTTGCCTTGACCATCCGAGAGGTGAAGTGTCCCTTGTCAACACCAGTGAAGCAGTGAGGCACGTCTGGATCTTACCAGGAGCTCTTGAATGGTACAGATGGGAACAGACAGAAACAGCAGCTGCCCAAACAAGGCCAGCCTCAAGCAGTTATCCTCTGCAGCCCTGGTGAACCATTTACCTGATTACAGCTTGAGTGGAGTACTGCCACTGTTACAGCCCAGTTACCAACATGGGTTATGGCCAGGATGGAAATCTACTGATGGCCAAAGTCAATCACCTTGTGACTCTACAAACAGGGGTCCTGAGTGAGGCCCTTTGAGCTCTCCTGGGCCTCAGTCACTTTGCCAGCACCTCCCTCTGAGTGAGAGACCTCTCAGAGATTGTGGACCCTCAAGCTCCATGATACTCAAAGAACCAACACTGGCAAAGAGGCCAAGGCTGATACTACCAAAAACACCTCCTGTCCCTGCCAGCTCCACATTCCTACAAGAATAATATAGCTCCTGAAGCAGTTCTCTTCTTTGTAGCACAGTTTCCTTTTAAGAACCTCTGAAGAAAATCTGGATTTTCACATCTCTTTTAGCTGTCACAGAGCACATTGCTACTATAAAATCCTGCAGCCAAATCCCTACTTCTTCTAAGCCCCTTCAAATTGGACTCAACACAGATGTGTGGGTATTCCAAGCATTAAAACTGCCTTTTCTCTGAACATTCTGGGTAGAGCTCGTCCTGTTTAAGACCAACCAGGACCTCCTAAAGTCTTATCATGTTGTCATGCTTGCCAACTTTTTTCTTGACAAGAATGGTTTGCCTTCAGGAAAAGGAATTCACATGGTATTCCTGAAGTCCCTTGAATGATCCTGGTATTTCTTCATCTTCTTTCCACATCCTCCTGGCTAAGTAGGCTTTCCATGGTGCCTTCCTTATTTATGTTTGTAGCCCTTAGCTCTCCTTGCACAGAGATCCATGGGCTCCAAACTCCATTAACTCCACCAGGGTCCTGAAAAGTGGCTGATGAACAGTAAAAATTCCTTTATGAATCGACTTTGCTCACTCCCAGCAGGGCTTGGATTATGTACTCCACAGGACTGTTGCAATCATAAAATGGCACAGACATTATTATCCTTGTGCCCTATATTTTCCTGGTGAAGCACAAGGCAGCAGATATCAAATTAAATGTGAGTGATGTCAGTCAGATAGTTCTGCTGAGACACCTCAAGCTACCCAGCTAAATCTTACTACTTATTGGAGCAACTATAATAATCATTATCTTCATCATCAATATATTTATATTCTTGTTTTAGTTTGTTTTCATGGAGGCAAAGCTAGAGATGTTCCTTCAGAGTCTTCTCTTAAGCCTGGGTTTACTAAGGCTCTTCAAAAACATCTTCTTTACAGGCAAGGGCATTAAAGGTTTACAAGTGCTTTTCTTTTTGCCTTAAATTTATCTTTTATTTAAAGCCCCAAGAAGAAAGAATTGGAAGAACACTAAATTGGTGCAAATGCTTTCCTCATGGGGTCTCAGCTGTTATCTGACTATGGATTTTAAAATGACAAACAACAACATGTGAGTGAAAATAACATGTCATTTCTCCTCTCACCTACCTCTGGGTAAGTGGAATTGCCATTAAAAAAAAAAAAAATCAAGGTAATTTGTTATTTCTCTTGACAGCAGGAACTAAAAGTACATCGATGCTGCTGTCATGAGTGGTGTCTTGGATTGCCCCATAGTGGTGGTTCTGCCTGACTGAAGGGGACACTTGTAGAGCTCTAGGCAGGGAAAGTCAAGCTCAGAGAGCAAAAATCAACAGATATTTCACATTTGATCTTAAACTTAGGAAAGAGATAAAGGTTGAGGGAATTAAACCTATTTCCAGATGTTGCAGATGACGTTCATCAGTGTCATTAATCAGTGTTTTTCCCATCAGCCAACTATAAAAATGCATGGGCAACATCTTCTCATGGAACAGATCTGTTTACGTAAAACACACTGAAAATTGTATAACTGATAATCCCAGAGATCAAAAATGTTCCTACATCCTTCTGGTTCAAGGGAGTTAATTTCCACCTGTGAGACATCTGTCATCAGGTGTCAGGGCTGCAGACAGTGTGAAAGAGAAGAGAGCTACTAAATAGTTCAGTCCTGTCATAATGGTCCCTGACTGTGTCTCTATATACATCAGTCATCTTCTTACTGTCTCCCTCAATATTCACCTCAAAGTGCTTAAGCACAAGCAGGAGCAAGATGTAAATAAGCCAAACTTAATTTAAACTTGAGTCTCCTACAGCTCAACCAAAGAGAGAGAAAAGAGCTTTATGTTTCTGGTTCCCATTCTGCCTGTGCTCAGTCAGGTTCCCCACAAATGAAAAGGCCCTGTCTCCTTGCCTTCAATCACAGGCCAAGCTGGAAGTGTATTAGGATACTCTAAATTGTATCAGCTGCCATCTCCTTTGTCCTTATTTGTACTAGAAACTCCAGGAGAAAAGATATAAAGAACCATCTGTCTTGCTTCTGGTAACCTGGAGTTTCTCTGCTCTAAGAGAACCTTTAGTTGAAACCAGTAAAAGTGGAAAAATCTGCCCACAAGACCTGAAAAAGTAGCTAGGCATAAAAAGATCTGATCTAGTGTCAGGCATTACTTTAGTTTCTTTTGTATGCAATTGATGGAACAGAAAAAAATTGATCTCTGCAGAGAGCATGCAGAATACCTTTAAAAATGTCATGTGAATATCAATTTGCTTTGTTCATATTCCTTTTTGTTTGCATTTCCCAAATGCTCCAGTGAAAAAGCTTTCCTAGCACAAGTCTTTGCAAAGATTTAATATGATCTGCTCAAATTGAAAATGAGGAATGGTACACTCAAATATGGGGTTCACTTTGCTTGTGGTTATAAATCATTTGAAGAGAGGGCAGGAAAGTTGCCACATGCATTCTTCAAATGAAAATTCTTAATTGAGCATTTTTGAATGGCAGAAAAATACTGACTTTTAAAGGTAAATTGGAATGTATACAAATAATTGAGTTATTCATAAAGCAGAGAAGAGTGGATTGAAGAGAATTAGACAAATGGATACACTTCAGAATGAGCAGTACTACCTTTTGAGTGAGATAGCTAAAACCCTGCTTCCTTTATTTGTCATGATGTTTACCAAATACCAAACTGTCCAGGCTGGCTGTCCTTACCCAGTGAAACCTTTCTTGAAAAGGGGAATATGTGTGTCCTGAAAGCTGTGGGTGTGAGAACCTCAGGTTTCTTTTTCTTATTTAGGATGCTAAATAGGATAAAGGATTTACACTTACTTGTGGAAGTGGTCATTTTCTGACCCTCAGCTTGATGTCATACCAGCCAAGAGCTAGAAATAAATCACAGCCAGGCATACCATGCTTTAACCTTACCCAGAGTCCCCAATTAATTAACCTAAAGAGTCCACAGAGCCTCTTGTCAGTCTAACTTGCATGAGAAATTCTTCCCTAGCCTCCAAAACTCGTAAACAAATAAAAATACCAATAGTATTTTGTAAGCACAAGTTCAAGTGAGCATGCTGCTTCATTAGTATAAAAACAGTAATTCCTGTTTATCATAAGGGATTTGCCTACAGAGGGGGTGCTGGGAGTTATCAAGACCCATCACTCACAAAGCCTGGGCAAGCAAAAATCTGACTCCTTTGTGCTTAAATCCCCCAAGAAGGAAGGTGACTATCACTGAAAGCATCTCCAGGCCAAAGGCACAGCAAGGGAACAGCAAGAGTTGGTGCTGAAGGAGTTCCTGGGTGGGACCCACCATGCTCAGCTGTCCCAGGACAGGGGCACATCTGTACAGCAGCTGCTGGAAGGAGAATCAGAGAGCCTGGCAGAGTTCTGATCATAGGGATCCGTGAATTAAAGGCTGTGCTGGAAGTGAGCACCACTGAGAGGCACCTGCAGGAAGCTCTGTGGGTGCCTGCAAGCACTCATGCACATGGAGATAAAGCCTCCTGCTTGAGTCACTGCTGGGACATGCAAACTGTTCTCTCCATCCATCCACTGACTGCCATCCATGCACAGCCTCAGACAGCCATGAATGGTGACTCACAGCTCACTTTTCTTGCCCTTGAGCGCCAGCATTGTACGCTGTGTGTTGCTCTGTGTGCTCCTGCACCTAAAGGGACAAATTTGGAGATATTTTAATCAGGGAACACATCTGCTGTATTCTGTTAGAGCCAAACATTTACAACTGAGAGATTGTTTTGACTCCAGAAGAGTGATTGAGAGACAGAAAAATGAATTGTGACTTTAAATTTAGCTTGAAGAAAAAAAGCAAGCAAGGGGAAATGTTGATTTTTTTAGGGAAATCTCATTTCACCAGAGACTTAAAGCTTAATAGGGTCTGGAACCTTGGCTTTTCCCCACAGAAGGGAATATGTCCAATGGAGCAGAGTTGTGTTCAGTGAACGTGGGGCCTTTGTGAGTCGAAACTTCAGAGCCTGCATTGATTTCCTACAAGAGACTGCAGTATTCCCTCACGTTAAAGTTAATTCTGCTTGATACTGTTTATCTGGCTAAGACACATTGACATGGAACATTTCTCAATATAAGACTTGGACTCCTATTTGTGACCAGTTTCAGAGAGGATTCCTGCATCACTTGGCTGAGAAAAGGCAGGGAAGGAAGGCAGCCCTGTGTGATTTGCCTACCATTAATAACAAGCTGTATTTCCAGGTGTTGTCACCGAATGTCACTCTGACATATTCCCTCAAGGAACCTCGCTGTCTGACTGACACCAGCACAGATGAGATGTGTAATGTGTAACAACGTGCTCAGGAGCCCTACGGAGGCTTTCCCACTCAGCTTCCCAGTGCTGCACCTGCTTCCACAAAGACAGGTCTGCTCATAGATCTCAGAGGTGGCACAAAAATGGCTTGCATCTTTCATATTTTTAACATAAGTTTTTCCTGTCTTGCTGTAGTAGGCTCAGCTATCCCCACCCATCACTACTTCTATTTCAGGGAGCTGTTTTATGACTAGCTCCTCTTAAAGGGTGTGTTGAAATAGAGATCAGATGGTAAGACTGGAAGACAAGGACCACAAGCCTTGGCAAGCAGAAATGAAACCCTAAACATTTCTGTGCTTAAATTCAACATAGAGTACAGTGATGAAAGGCAAAAAATGCTTCTCCTTACTATCCTTCTTTTTCCCCCAATCCACCTGTGTTCTCTTCTGCTCTATAAAATTACACTCGAAAATCTTCTGGATAGAAAAAGAGGAGGTCATAATTATGAATCCTGTTCCAGTCTGGCAGTGTGAACATCCATTCACACAAATGCTACACCCTTTATCATAATCATGTGCCTCTTACTTTTATTTTTGGTTCTTGGTAAGTGGCATCAAATACCCTAAATTTCTTTTGTCCCAACTTTTAATGTTATTTATAATCCCTCAGCTAACCTGTAAGAACAGAATAAACAATACTTGTATTACAAACCAGTACTTTAAAGATAGAATATAGAGTTTGTATTTGAACACTGTCCCAAAATAAGAAATTATATATTTTCTCTGTTATTTTAATGAGTAAAAGAAGTTTGGGCTCTTCAGTTCCTCCAAATACAGGAGATTTATCAGACAGCTGTCAGACAGCTCTGTTTTTGTAATCAACAGATGAAGAACCAATGGAACTGTCACAAAGCTTAATTGACTTCTTGGGCTGAGACATTCATTTGTTGGGAAGTTAAAGATGAATGCCTGGAGCAAGACCTGAATTTCTTTTCATAAGTCTAAAAGGAAATGTCTCCTGATATGACACCAGGCAGGATTCACTTCATAAACAAGCCACTAATATCATATCAGTATGTACATGCAGACCACATCCCAACACAAGTCCTATTGGAAATGTGGCTACTAATCAAAAATCCCATAAGTGAAGTTCACTCAGCAGTTTCTTAATTCATACCAGGTCCTCAGAACACTCTGAAATTTAAATGCTTTAATCACAGGCTGCACTGTAGTTCTCTAATTAGCAAGTGTTCATGGAATGAGCTGCTCTGCAACAGGACACATCCCACAATGGCTCATAATTTGAGTGGGAAGGTAACAGACACATTTAATAGCACAAATTAACTTGATGGTAATGAGGAAGCCTCTCTGTCAGCAATATCACAAATTAAATTATCTGCTACCTCACTAGTGATGAGGAATAATTAAGAAAGCTACACAATTGCTTACAAATAAACCAGCACCAAATCAGCTGAAAGATGTCTGTCTTGGAATCTCTTTGGCACAGCAACATTCATCCCCTTAACTCTGATACCATTTGTTTGTAGGTAAACCAGATCTTCAGCATTATCTTAATTAAGCTTTTAAAATTTAATTTCCTTTTTCAAAGCAGAGTATCTTGGGCACTACGCAGCGAGTTTTCATTAACAATGCAGCAGCTTCAACAGAGCATTTCCAAGATGAACAGGAAACAAGAACAAAAAGGGCTGATGGCCCTGGGGGGTTGAGGGAGAGAGGAGCACCTTGCAACACAAGTCTCTCAACAGTCACCCTAAAACACAACAGATTCCCCAAAGGAACTCAGACACTAAGCAACTGAGCTGCAAATTATGTTTTAAAGCTGCATAGTTTATTTAAATTAGACTTCTGGTTTGTAGGCAAATATTAAATACTGAAAATACTTATATCAAGGCTTCTTTTCAAATATTTTTTTGTTTAATGGGGGGTTTTTGACATTTTAAGATTTAACTGAAATTAGACCCTGTTGCCTTTTTTTTTTTCTTTGAGAACAATTGAAGAGACTAACAGATTATTTTCCTGTAATTAATTAAAACAGAAGTGGATTATCAACTCTTGTAGCTTATTCATAGAGATTCCAAGATCGCTCTTGGCAGTTCAGTAATTATTCATATTAACTACAGATGCAATACCCTTACTTGGCACTTACTAGAACTGCAAATTGAAAAAGAAGCAAGACAATGAGCAATGTAAATAGGTGAAGTATGATGGACTTCTAAAATTTTTATAAAGTGCAATGAATCTTTGGTATCAATCAAGACTGCAAAATACAGAAATATTAGTCCTCTCTCTCCACCCTGCACATGTGATTTTGGATCTTTCACTTAACTGCAGAAAGTATAATATCCAATGCATCATATCTGGGAGATAAACTGGCAGCAACTGAGCTTAAAATGTCACAACTCACACAATACAACAGTGATGTATTTTGAACAACTGCAGATAAGGTTTGGTGTATCCCGTGTTGGTGTTTTAATTTATGCACTGGAGATATTAGGCAGTCTTTTGCAGTTTACATATTATTGTAACCAAGTATACAAGTGAAAAACACAGGTGGGCCAGCAATCTTTGGGAAAACAAATAACAAAGATGCTGCTAGTGATCTTCCAATCCTCTGTTAATCCAAGTGATGTTAAAATAGAGATACAAAATAATGCAGGTCTGAGCAGTTTCAGTCAACAAGGAAAGCCTAACAATGACAGAGGTCTCAGACTGGTAATACACTCTTCTCAATTTGGGTTTTCAAGATTTACTGGAGAAATAATGTCTTAGCAGTCCTAGTCACCTGGAGCATAAAAATACACACATATAAATGTATCCAGGCAGGGCAAGCATGCTGGCATTACATTTTTTACAAGGTGAAAACTCAATAAATAGGGAAAGGAACTAACACATGGTTGTCAATGCCACCTAGATAACAAGAAAAGGTAATAACCTTGGTAGACACAAGTAATTTCACCCAGTAGTGCTGGACAAACTGCTTGTCTATAATTCAGGGAAGATTACTGTTTGGTTAGATGCACTAAAGTTGAAATAACACCTACAAATAAGCCATACTTTCCCTTTTCCTGCTTAGTATGGAGATTCCTGCAATAGTACTGATTTTATGGAACTATATTTCTTTCTATGTGAACAGAAAGAGATATCATCTTAAATACTGGAGTAGTTTTGAGAAAGTTCTTTCCTGTTCACAAATAATTCACAGATTACTTCTGCTGAAAAGAAAAGCTATTCTGCAATAATACTTTGCAAAGTAATGAAACCAGGCAGACACTGGAAGAATATGACAAAATATATTTGGTTGAATCATGTCTGGAAAATTTCAAAGATCTTGAATAAAAATGAGATCCCTCAAATAGCAACATTTAAATGAAAGACAAACCATATTCAAATATCTTATATTGAACCTGAAATAATTATAATTTTTGAATCAGGGAATATATTGAAACATTACATTCTCTAGTAAAGTTACCTGAAGTTTTATAGTCATATACAGAAAGCAAGATTAAAGGGAAAATACTCATTTATCCAAAGTATTTGGAGTTTGTAAAGTATCCCAAATATCACAACTTCCAAATATCCAGATAATTCTGAAAGTCATTTTAAATTCAGTAAAAAGCAGCTGTCATGTCTTGGCATATATAATGGAATTTATAGCAAAACATACAAAAAACCACACAATGATGAACCTAGGTCAGTAAGTTTATAAGGCCAGTAGTCTGCCAACAGATAAATTATTTACTTTACAACCTAGTTGGCTGCAAGTTATTTTTTCTGTGTTTGTATTTATTAAAGACAATTCCAAACTACTTATTCATGCTCTTAATCAAACTAGATTTCCATATTCTGCAATCCCACTTCGATCACACCAAATTCCTTTCACTGTTTTTCACAGCCACAGAACATTAGTTGATCCTGATTTCTACCAGCCTTGGTTTGAGACATAT
This sequence comes from Aphelocoma coerulescens, assembly GCF_041296385.1. Lineage (NCBI taxonomy): Eukaryota > Metazoa > Chordata > Aves > Passeriformes > Corvidae > Aphelocoma > Aphelocoma coerulescens. Next base: position 16,614,154 of record NC_091018.1, read on the forward strand.
TCCTGGATACAAGGACAACTGAATCAAAAGTACTAAAGCTGTTGGCCTTCTATGAATGATGAACCTTTGATTAAAGACTTGCCAACACTGACAAGCAAAGACAGGCCACAGGACACAAAATAATCTCTTCCATAGCTGCCCACCTTCTCCTCCCCCCATCTACACACATGCAATTTACAGCCATTATTGTTTATTTCCCTAAAAAATTATCGGATAAGGCAAAATGTCCATGACCTTGGTGACCCACTGTTACTCAAACACAGGCTAGTAAAATGAGTTTGTGTCAGTACCACTTCTTTCCCAACCAATAGTTATAATTTGCCAGAAACCTTTAACAGGCACACAGTTCCACAGGCATTGAGCCTGTAACTTCCTTTTTACATTTCTTAGGCAAATCATCAAAATACAAACCCCTGCTGTTACACTAAAGAACAGTTAAGTATAGGCCAAGAACAAAGCAATTGTGTTTCCAAGGCTGTGCACAGTCCCCTTGCATGCACTGATTGCTGCAGCCTGTCACCTCCTGGTGATATGAGAAACAATCTGCACAGCAAAGAAAGCCACACAAATACAGCTCTAATGCACAGGGGTTTATCTAAAAGACTGTGATATTCTACTTAAACTGGAATAGGCCCTAACAAGGAGAACATATAAATATCTGTTAATGTCCACGTGTTACTGGTCACCGAACATGCATCAAAATGTCAGAAAATTACACAATCATAATGGTTGACTAGCAAGTCAGATTTTATAACTTAAATAGTATGGGTCAAGCACCTTAATTTTAAGAGACTTCTTCATATTTAAAAAAAAGTTTTCATTCCAAACCATTTTCCTTAAACATAAACTAACACTTACAACAAACCCTCACAGCCCAGCATATTACCACAAGAAAGACTTCAATATTTTACGATGTTGTCTGATTTGTAATGTACAAAACTGAGGGTAAATTTAGCCTTAAACCCCAAGTGGCAGCTGACTGCCTTCCCCAAGAGTCTCCCTACACCTTCCAAATTCTGTTGTCATAACTCCCCATGAGTCCTCAGTGACCGACCAAAGGATTTCTCACCAAGTCAATTAGCAATATAAATTCCACCCAGATGAATGTATTTCGGTGCACAGGGAGATCATTAACCTTATTATGACACCCTGTCCTGTTTTCAAGCTTCCCACTAATCTGTTGCTAACAGATATAGGTGCCAGAATTATTGCCTGCAAAGGCTTTTCCTTATAATAGAAATAATTTGTGGTGCTGCCAGTTATCACTCACGTTTCTAAGGTGCCTCTTATGCTAACATGTGGAAGACATTACAAACATTTTGTACCTCCACGGAAGGAAGTGCCAGTGCTTCTGGTTGCCTGCTTGTTCCCATCTGTGGCGCTGGCTCATTCCAGAGCCCTGTTGTTTAGGTAATATCTCGTGATACAGTACAGGATCCTGATTTTTGAGCTGCGGGTCCTCTGGCCTCCTCCAGAGGAAATTCTCCTTCCCCTGCACTAACCTGGCAGTGCTGTGTTTGAACGCAGAACTTACACCCAGTGTGACAAGCCTTGGTGTGCAGCCCTGCCTGGGGGGACCTGATAGCAACAGTGATAAAACACGGTTTGCAATAAGGACTGGTCTCCAGCTGAGTAAAAAACGCTCATTTATTTATCCACGTTATGCTACAGGGAGGCTGATGAGGACATCTACCTCGGACGATCTGGCTTCGAGTGCCAGCAGGCAGCAGCTCAGCTGAAGCTCTCAGAGCCTGAGCTCTCTGCAGGCAGCACAAACCAGAGCCTTGCAGAGTCCCACTACTCAAAGTTGTTTTCCTTTGTCACAAGACAGTTTCCCAAACTTCTCCCCTATCTAAGGCACTCTCCCAGGGCTCTCGCCAGAGCCTTACCACTCTTCTGCCTCGAAGCTCAATCCAATATTAACTAATTAAGACCGGACACTTCATTTGGCCTCGTGACTCACTATAACCCAGTTTAATTAATTTGTTATTTGCACTTCCTTGATGGTTTTGGTACAAGCACACAGTATTCTCTGGACACATTCTTTTCTTCAAGTCCTGCCACATGTCTGTTAGGTATTTCTTTGTATTAATAATGATTCTAAGTAACACCTTGAAGCAAATCTTGATTAGCATGTTAATTAGGAAATTCCTAGCAGGCACTTTGGGTGACAGCTTACTCCCAATCACCAAGAATAAAAAACGTGTTCAGATTGAGACATCAGGTTGAATTGCAGAGATGGACACAGTGGAAACGCTGTCAAACAAATCAAACTCCCAGCTCCTTTCCCCAGGTTCTGAGTGCATGCCCTTAAAAAGCAACTGCTTGTTCAAAACCAGCCAAGCACTGGCTCCCCAGGCAGCCTCCAGTGACTCTGTTGGGCTTCCTTTTATTTCTTTACAGGTGCTGGACTGGGGGCCATGAAGAGCCAGGTTACTCCAGAGCTCTGAGCATCTCCTTGTTAGCTCAGACCTGATCCAGGCTGCAGCTCTGGGAAGGTTATGGGAATATTTCCAATGAATGTGGCAGGCTTTGAGTAATGTCCAAAAGCACAGATTATGAAACAAACACTATCTGGTCCTCTGGCAATTACCTCTCACACAAAAATACTTCTCTCTTCTACTTCCCCCTGACTTCCAAAACAAATATAGGGCTGAAAATTAAACCAGGCCCATACTGATTTAAGTACTGTTTATGTAGCCTTAAAAAAAATATATGCCTTTACTATTTCCCACATTGCTGCTGTGGAGCTAACTTCATTCAGTACAGATCCACTACACAAGCAATAGTGATGAAACACAGTTGCAACAAGAATCAGCCTCCAGCTGAGTGAAGAATGCAGATTTTGTTGTTGTTGTTGTTGTTATACATTGGTTAGTAAGAAAGGGAAAGTGCCCATCACTGGTCTCAGTTGAATTATTTTTCTTTTCAATAAGATTTTTAAAATATGAATGAATTCTTCATGTGCCTCAGTTCTCTCACATAATTTCCAACTGAACAGTGCTTTAATCTGGAATTAGTTTCAGTATTTTCTATAGGGCTACACAAAGTGCAAGGACTTTTACAGATAACTAAGCACTAAGATTAGGCAAAATCTGAACAATCCCAGGTAACTACCCTAACACATGGGGGAAAGTTTCTACCCTGGAAACAACATCTTGTTTGTCAGTGCTGCATCTCCAAAATATTTAGTTAAACTAGCACTGAAAGTTGTTTTACATAACATACTGGTAGGTGAAAAGAGATACAGCACCCATCCCACCATTCCTCTCCAAGGATGGTAATGCCCAGTAGGTGTTAACTCTGCCAAAATCAGAGCTCCAGAGTTCCAGGACATTGCTCACCACCACTTTGCAAGAGGAGATTAATCTCATTTATCAAAAAATGCCGGGAATATGGACATCTGCAAGCCAACAACCCTTCTTCATCTCCATCCCCCTCCACAAGTGGTAGCTTGGTGGCCAGCTTTGAATAGTCAGATACTGTTTAGGAGGCTAAGAATCGAGCTGGGTTTAGCAGAAAAGGGGTGAAATCAATAAAATCTGGGGCGTTCTCTCATGGATCCAAACCATGATAGTCACTGCTTGCCTTTTGATCAATTTTCCTTTCACTAATCTCCACGTGGATTAGGTCAGCAAAAGCTAACTCTGTCAACTCTAACTCTCTGTTGGGACGTGAGGCAGAAGCACATTCAGGCCCAGAAATCTCCTGCAGTAAAATGCTGCCACAAAAGGGATATTCTTTGCTGGTGTCTAGCTCAGCCCATAATTTATTCTAGTGGCAATAAGTTATTTGACACAAAGATAGGGGGACACATCCCAGTGCAGAAGATTTGTGTTCAGGCAAGTGGGGTTATTAAAAAGCAAGAAAAGAAATGCTAATTTTCAGTCTGAATGTTTGAGATGGGCACTGGGGTACTACTGGTTTTGTCACCAGTTTAAGACCCCTGATAAGTAAATTCATTGGGTGAGAGCAAACATAAAATTTAGATTCTCTTGGGTTTTGTTTCTTGTGCTTGGAGAAGACTGAAAAGAGACATTCTAGAGACTTATTTGTAAGCTTGGAAACTTGCTGGAAAAATAAAAGGCATAAGTAAGAGAGGCACAATAAGGCAACAGAGGTGGGAGAGAGATAAAGAGAGAGAGGGGAATTAAGCACACAGATATTTCAATCCAGCCAATCTGGAATATTGGAATATAAAATATGGAGCAGTGAAAAAATAAGTTCCATAATAGCTGCTTTGCCAAGAGTGATCTATTAAGAAAAGGTCAAAAGATAGCAAAGTTGGTCCTGAAGCCTACAGCAAAATTCTCAGCCTCACAGAAAGATATTTCTGCAAAGCAAAAGCAGGTCATTCAAATAAATTGTTTAAGAAATTCTTGTACTACTACCAGTGAGCTGTAGGTGTGGTATTCCTTACATAAATTCACTAAGGTATTTATCTGGAGAGATGTAAAGTTAATGGAAAGTTTGGAAGTCTAGGAAAAGAAAACCACAAAGAAAAATGCAAAATCTCCAGTCTTGTTTGATTAAGAGAAAGAGAAAGGAAACGGAATTACAATTATATCTACATTAGTTATTTTCTTCTTTGAAAGTAGTATTTAATTACCTTTTCAAGAGTGAAAAATGTGTTATGCATAATTTATTTATGAAACTGAAAATACTACTGGGCAGGTCTGTGTAATAAATACCTGTATGTTGTTTATATTAGAATAATGACAAATATAGGCAATATTTGAGACAGAGCTGTTCTGCATATTAAGGTATTTACATTTACTGTTTGCCTGTAAACATTTCTAAAGTAGGAAAAACTAACACAGTAGAAGTATAAAACATCAATGTTATTGACTTTTTACCAGAAAGGTATTTACATACAGATTCTGAGGCCTACCCCCTACAAAAAGCACAGCACTTTAATGCAGATGCAGAGGAAATGTATGTTTTGTAGAGGTAAAAACTGGAAAATGAATGAAACATTCTACGTATTCATTGAAACATAGCTCCGGGGGATGTAGAAATACATAGAATATAGGCATTGGACCTGTATACTGATATAAATTTGAAATAAAAATAACATAATTTGAAATCCTAATTAATTTTAGACTGCATCTGAAAGAACTGAAATATAGCAGTAATATAATTTTCAACACTGAGGAGTCTGTCATTACTCATTCAAAGTATTTCACAAAACATAATTTTTTGTCGCTCTGAAACTCCCCAGGTTTCCAGATTTTCCTTATTTTTCCTCAGGGTAGAGAATAAAACAAATGACAGCAAAAGAGCAGACACTTCCTCCTCTACCACCAAAGCCTGAGAAACCTGCATAATAAAATGAGAAATAGGATTTTGCCCTAAAGAGTTTGTGATTGTTTTCTTGATCTCAAATCTCTCTCTGGAACATGGAAAATGGAAGGCTACTTTATTCAGATTACTAATTTCTTGCCTTTGATAAGCTTGATGGGAAACTACAAGAAAAAGGCAGGTGGAATAATGTCTTTCTTGAAGACAAGGGGAAAGAGTGGAACCTAAATTTCACCCAAGCTGTTCATTCATTTATATGTTGCAATTCTTAACAAAGTGAGGTTTTTTCTCAAGTTGTGCTTCACATGCTCTTTGTAAGAGCAGCCTATTAGTGTCAAACTGTAATAGCATCAAATTAGGTGATGTGAGCACTCAGGCCCTTAAGCCAAGTATTTTTTTTTTTATTGTGGCAAGAATGAACGTGTGGAATGAATCATGCAGTCCCAAAGCACTTTGGTAATCTTGGCTTTATCTGTTCTGTTGTACTGCTTTACTGAGGAGAGAAAGGCAAGATAAAACCCTTGATATGTGTGGCCCAGCAGCACAGAACACTCAGGTGACTCCACCCCTGTCAGGGAGATGTGGGCTCTAAATGTGCCTGTGATCATGAAACAGCCTCAGTGAGGAGACTGCCTGGTACCAGTTTGATTTTACAGAGAACATACACCAGGTATTGTTTCAAAAGCTACTGGGGTCTAATCCAAAACCCACTGAAACAAGTGAAAATCTCCTACTGGTTTCAATGGGCTTTGGTAGAGGATAGTGTTGCCTCCAGCCTGATCTCCTGTTGAGAGTACAGTGGATTATCCAGTAGTATAGGATTCCTGAAGATTTCATCTTGTTTCAGTATTAGATTTACATAGAAACATGTGGATAAGAACACTGTCATCATCCACTCAGAGTGGGGATTATTTTTCCCCATATTTTAAGAATCTCAAAACCAGCCTCCTTTCACTAACACAATTAAAAAGTACCCATGTTCCACAAATGTTGTACTTAAAGAGAGTCAAGTGAAGGAATGATGGCAACACTTTACATTGACAGTAGCATAGGGCTGCAGCATGTTTAGACACCTCATTTGGTTTTAATTAGTAGAGGGAGAAGGGAAAAATCCTGATTCCTTGACAGCACTAGATAATACATAAGGACAATCATATTTATCAAGTCACATTTTAATTTATAGCCAGTGACTAGCAGTTATTTGAATACACTGCTAATTAGTATACATAATGAAATAACTGTCAGCATGAGTGAGACTCTGTGATTGCTAAGACTGGATAAATAAAATGAACCTGCTTAAATTTTAGGAGGGTATTTTTTTTAACTGAACATGTGCATGTACAACCTTGATAAAATTCTGTAATAAAGAATATTCTTTAATTGTCACTGCAGCCATTAGTGGTCCTATATAATGAAATATTGGTAATGTCCTTGACTTTGTTCTGCAGAAAATTTAAGAATTATCCTTTATGTTGCTGCAGACCAGCTACAGAAGCCTCTTGAAGGTCTCTTCCTTGTTGGCATATGTTCCTTGTTCTGTTCTCTGTAATTACCATGCCTCTAGTATACACTAGAATACACTAGAGACAGGAATAGAAAACATAAAATATTTAATGCTAAACCTTCAAGGTGAGTACACACACAGGGATATGCATAAATCCCCCCCTTCTTATTAAAAACATGTACCTACATTGTTATTTTAGACTGAGCACCTACAGAAGAACCTTTCCTTACATCTGAGCAATGCTACCGGGACCATAAGTAAAACAATGAAAACAACAAAACCAACCACAAGCCACAAAACAAATAAACATTAAAGTTACCTTCCAATTTCAACCTTTCCCAGAGCAGATGCAGCAAAATTTATATTTCCTATGCGGGCGTCTCTTGCCCGTCATTAAAAGGCAGCACAATATTCCAGCAAGCTTCAGATAACATTTGTCTCTCAGGATATTGTAAGATATTAACAGTGATTAAGAAGCCCCCAACTAGGTACAATCTATGCCAGAGTTGACAAAAAAGCAGCTGCCCATTCAGAGCCAACAATGGTGGGTTTGAGGCCCTGGTGTTCGCTCTGTCCAGCAGATACTGAATGAAGAACTATTAATTACAGCACATATTTATGCCAGTGCTCTTCCCAGCTGGAATGCACCTCAGTGCATTTCTCTTTGCAGAGAGCACGACTGATTTTAATAGACTAGAGGGAAAGATAGAGCAAGAAATTGTAATTTACTTACAGTTCTCTTTCTTCTGCCCTTTCATTTGAAAAAACATTCTGCAGGAAAAAGCCTGTAGAGTGCATAAATTTCAGCAGACTCATGATGGACTTCTTCAGTCTTACCAAAACAGGGGAAAAGGTCACAATACCTGCAAAAATTTGAGGACCTTGAAATGTTTTACTGTACATTTCCCTCCCTAATTTTCCTTCCAATCTGTCCCTTTCCTATTCATTTGGACAAGAAACCACCCACCAACTACCACAATATGAACACTCATCAAACATCACGAAACCCCAAATGTTCAAGTGATCCTTTGCCCTATATTGCTCTGACTTTTGTACAAACACGTTTAATCTGATTCCAAACCATAAAACTCCTTGTGCTTCAGTGTTTTCAAACTTCTCCCACCGTAAGCTGAGCCATGCTGTGCTTGCTTTATCAGGAAAACAGACTCTTCCTTGCAGCCAAAGACCAGATCCCCTATCTCCAGCTGCCACTCAAACAGCTGCACTCCGTAGCTCACGACTCCTGTCATTGCAGCAATCTGGGGGGCAGAGCAGCCTCGCTGCTGCTCTCCTGACCCTTGCTAAGCCAGCAGCAGTGCCTCTCAGCACAGCAGATTAACCTGCTACTCCTGCTCCTTTCAGCCTCTGGCTGCAGCTGTCTTCTCGTCTCCACTATGAAATAAGTAAATCTGTACTCACTGCAAACCCCCATCAGTCAGCTGTGGGATTTCAGCCCCTCCTCCCCAGAAAGCAAGGTGCTTGGAGCTGGGTTCATTTTCACCTGAATTACTGAAATCAAAGAGGACAAGCTTGGATATCCAACTTCATTCCCACTTAGGCATTCATTGCTATAAGCTCAGCTTCCCAAATCGACGACCTTGGCACTCCTGGGGAATGAAATGAAGTTACCACAGCCCCTGTCTGCTCTGGGAGTGCAGTGACAATCCTCCCACACTCTGGAGTATAGGTCCATCTAAGCAGTAAATTGGGATGCTCTTCCCAAGTTATCAGCAATATTGTAATGAAAATGCCAATAGATCTATTTTCTAAGTTACAGCTGCCTGAAGTAGCAGGGAAGTTGTGGCAGAGAAAAAGCTAATTAAGCAAGTAGTGGAGGCATCTTTTACTGCCTCCTATATTAATGCTTCATTAAGGATCTGGAACTGCACTTAGCCTGGAATGATAACAGCATGGACATATTCAATAGACCATAAATGAGAATATAAAGTGCAGAACAATACAAAACACGGGTTTTAAAGGATAATCACCCTTAACATAATCAAAATGTGTACTTTGATTTCAAAATATAAATACCAAGAAGGGAAAACCCATATTTTCTTCATTAAAAAACCTATAGCCTTGAATGGAGAGAAGTTTCTTTCCTCAAACCATCGGTCAAATGGAGAAAGACACGTGTGAAAAAGCATTTTGCTTCCTTGTGATTCTCACACACGACATCTGGCAGGATGACTGTGCACACAATTGACATCCTACCAGTGTTTTCCATTTTCTCCTGTAACAGATTTTTGACAAACAGCAGCCAAAGCAGCAGTGTTTTCACAGAAGGTGACTTGGTCATCATGGTTCCATGACATGTTTCCATAAAAATGAAGCTTGAGTAAAGCCATGGTTGGGCGGTACCAGCCCAGGAGACCTTCTCCACAGAACTGTTCTCCTTCACATTTGGCAGCTGGAAAGACTTGTGTGCCATTTGTTCACAGCCCACCAAGCATTTATAATTTTTCATGGCAAGGTGACTGCTTTGAATATGAAGGCTGCCACTGCTGGGTAAGACAGACTGCACAGGTCTCTGGTAGATGGACAGCTTTAACCTGTCATCACATTCTGGGTTCTCTTGCACAAGGAATAAGAAAAGCACTTTCAGGCCTGATACACACTTGATGTGAAGCCTCAGGCACATTCAAATAAAAAAAAATGGCTTTCATGTGTTTTGTGGAGACTTGCAGATCAACCCTAGCCTGCATGGAAATATTTCTTGCACACTGTTGACCAAAATTGAATTCACAAGTTTCACCTGCATTTAAAATTCCCCATACTGAATATTTCCTTCTTAATTCTCTACCATGAAGAAAAGCATTAATCTATCAACTATGACCCACATATTTTGATTAAATTCTGAAAGTCAGTAAATTCTCATATAAGACACCAAAAGACCACAAAAAAGATCTGCATGTTCCATAGAGAGAAGATAATGAAGGCTGTGAAAATGAAAGCTTTGAAGCCTATTTTTCATATTCATTAAAATCAATATAGGCACTTGCCTGCTATACCCCACACCAAGGCAACATAACATGATCTTCTAGTGAGCAAGATTAGTATTCAAATCACAAGACTGATGCTGGAAATAGCTTAGAGCAAAAATTAAAATGCTGATCAATTCCCTGTTAATATAGGACAGATAAATTCTAAGATGTCCTGCCATTTCTTTCTCGTGTAGTTTCCATTTCTTCCTCACAGGACCAAATGGTTTCCAATGCAGAATCATAAGAGTATAATTTTACACATTTGGTAAACATATGTGAATGTTGGGATCTCTGCAACAAATAAGGGAAAATATTGGAATGAATGACAGCTCTCTACTCATGAACACATCCTGTTCAGGGATGCTTATTGCAGGAAGGGGCACTGCCAAATCCAAACCTCTGTAATCAGTGTTTGGATGAGCTCTGTCTGCAGAGACAGCTGCCATTCAGCCCTTCCTGTGTTCCAGAGGAGAGGATGCCATCAGGACATATCTCCTCATTGATACATTTCAGACTAGAGGAGGTGGCCTGGAAGCTTTTACTAAATGCAAATGTAAAGCTCAGAAGCTTGGATTATGCCAGCATGGATGCCAATAAAAATGCAAGGGAAAAAAAGGCCTTTTCTTTTCTCCTTTGATTACAAGGTACATGTTTATCTCTCCCCTTTTGCTCTTGATGTCTCAGCTAAGCACTAAGCTTACCATCATTATCCCACACTGCACACACTGAGCAAATTTGTCAGTGTAAAGGCTCTCAGTTCCACCAAGTCAGGCTGGTTGCACTTTTGACAGAAAAGCCTGAGCAGATCATGCTGTTCATGCTGTGCTGGTGATGAGGCCACGTGCTCCCCAGCAAGGCAATTGGAAAATTCATGCATGAGAATGTTATTTCCATTATTTAATACATTAGGTGGTATTTCTACTAGTTTTTATGCACATGGGTAAAAAGAAGTGGATTAACATTCTGAGAACATTTATGTTCCTGTTTCACTGTGCTTCCCCTGCACACATGGCAAAATTGGGCATGTGTTCACACATGGAGAAGCAGGATTGAAACCCCTTTCAAGCAATGGTAGGAGGGAGTTTTTACATGCAGAACACAGACATTAATGGGTAGACAACCTACAATTTAGCCTTTCCAATGATAATAAAATAGATAATATTGAATTCACTTTATATGAAAACATAAACGCATGAAAACAGCATGCTCACGGTGGCTTTCCTTTACCTATAGTATTAATGGCATTGGAGGACATGAATGAGAAACCATTCTCTGAATTAGCTACATGACAGAGAAACAAGTTCTTAAAACTTCCTGGCTGTGACTGATTTCCTTAACTCATGGTGGAGCCAAAAGTAACAAAGAGAGAATCACTTTCCAGCCAATGTGCCACGGTACCATCTCTTGAGGAACTGAAACCAGCAGGAATCCTACAAGGACCAGAAGGGTTGCAGCCTCACCCCTCCAAGCCTGCTCTCTTACAGACAGGGAGACGGATATCGCTTTTGTTCTGCTCTCTGTGAAAAAAAATTAGTGCTCTCCAGAGCTGAACTTGCTAGAAAAGGGAAGGTTACTCGCTAAATGACACACAGGAGCTGAATCACCTGCTGATGCTGGGTGGGATAGAAGCTGACAAAGAAAGCTCTGAATCTCTGCTCTAGTATTTTGTTAGAACATAAATTAATCAAACTTCCAATATAGCAAAAGCTCTGACCTGACAGCTCAAAGAGAAAACAGTGAAACCAGACCTCTCTTCATATCCTCACTGGGCAAACCTCCTGCAGGCCTGCTCTTAGACCAAGCAGCTTTCAGAGCCACCTCTGGAGACAACAGCTTTGTGCAACATTACAGCTTCTCTGTAAAAAGTCTCTTTCCTTCCTACACTCGGGGGTCTGACAGCAGGTCTGCTCCTGACTCTCTCAGCAGTATCCTGGCTTGCCCTTCTGCTCAGGGTCCATCCTGAGCGAATCTGCCTCACACGAGCTGCGTTAAAGCACCAGAGTATTTCCCATGTGGAATGCATGGCTGGGGAAGAGATCACCTTGGAGACACAGCCTGAACAAGAGTGCTGGTCAGCCCAGGTGGGGCACACGGACAATCCTCCCCCCCTGCTCTCTTCTGCCTTAAAAGCAAACCAACAAACACAAGGAACCCTCGTGCCAGAAACAAACAGAATGGGTGGTGTCTGGCAGAGCCCCTCACATCGATACTAATGGCCAGCCAGGACCTCGAGGTGTTTGGTGCTCTGTATTCTTGTCTGGGTTCTTCTCTTGCCAGCACAGTGAGTTTAATTGCACACAGTTGTGTGCCAGGGGCCACGCTGCCAATGCCCAAGAGTGTGGCAAAGGCATTAGGGTTCAGCTTTAACACCACAAGCAGCAGCTTTTACGAGTTAGAGGATCTACAGCCAGCGTTGCCTGAGTAAAGGCTCATTCCTCACAGCACAGTTGTGCTGCAGACATCCTGCTGAACACAGCCACATATGTTCAGAGCAGAGCATGACTTAGCACAGACATGCACAAGGACAGATCTTTAACACTGGGCAGTAACATTACCCAGTTGTCTCTTACCACTGTTATGACATTCATCTGTAAAGACAGAGGCCCCTCTGGTTGTGGGAATCATGCCACACAGATGCTGCTCTATGCTGTTTCAATCCTTTTGTTGGCCTTTAATGTGCTTTTGTTCCTCCACATGCTCCATAAGAGAAATGAACAGCTGGTGACTGTCTCCAAGTTTATATCTAGCTTTTATTTAAAAACTTCACAGTGCCTCCAACCTTCCCAGCTGACTGAAATGCAGAATGAGATCTCTTATTTACAATATGCATTCCTCCTTTTCTTCCCTACAGGGCATTCTGAGTCCAGGTTGCCCAGACTCTCTCCAACTTTATTCCCTAGTGTCCTTGTTTTCTTGCAGGATGTGCTTAGAAAGCATCCAACTGGACCACTAACAGATGGCCTGCTCTGACTTCAGACACTTGTAGAGCCAGGTGTTGCCATATTGAAGCTATTACAGATAATTCAATCCAAGCTATGGTGCTTTTTGAGATGCTAATGCTTGCTCTGATTTAAAGTACAGCAACATGAATTTTTTAAAAACCATATGCTGTCACTGTTCTATAGATAAGACCAACTATTCAAATTGGTTGGTCTAAATAGGCATAACCTCAAGGGAAACCCACAGAATAAGATGATTTGCATTAGTACAAACCATGGTCTGCAGGTAGAACTTTTACACTGCAATTTATTGCTGATGAATTGGAAATTCCTAACCTGTGGACGTGGCTGCTCTTATGTCCTGAGATTTCATTTGACTACAAGAGAGACCCCCCAGCTGTCAGACAGCTATTCATAAAATCTGTTATGGGTAATTTGTAATACTGGATACACTGGAAGGTGCCACAACACATGGCACAGACACCCAACAGACCACTGCAACACACATCATCTTTATTCAGCATCCCATTCCAGTGCAGGGAAAGAAACCCAGCTTTTCCCAGTGTATGAACTGGGAGTAATCCTCACATACAATGGCATTGGGAGCCTCTAATAAGCTAACTTCAGCATTCAGATTACCTGGCTTGAAAAAGAGAACTTGGTGCCTTTTACTTCAGTCCTTCCCTGTCCATTGCCCTGAAAAGTTCCTGGAATTTGCCATCCCCAAGATTCTGCAAGGTCATAGGGAAGCAAAAAGTATATCCATGTTTGGTTTAGACCTTGGCAAGTGCAGCTGGTGCTCCCCAGTCCAACAGGACCAAGGAGGAAACAGGACCTTCAGATAATTTTCTTTGCCATTCAGACACATGCAAGTTTGCTACAAACTGCAATTTGTGCCCCAAGGTTCGACAGTGGCAAGGTTTGACAGGAAGATTTACCTGAGAAGCTGTCTCAGGGACGCAGTGATGTGCTGCACTGCACACTGGGCTGCTTGGTTTTCAGTGCTCTGAACAAAATACCCAGCATTTAGATTTCCATTTGGGAGAGAATTTGAAAGCCAGCAGAGATGCCTGGGGCCAACAGCATCTACAGCAGGCGGTTTTAGCTGCAGCCAGTGCTCCTAACGATGCCATATTTGCTCTACAGCATTCAGTGGCTCTGTGTCAATGTATCAAACTGCTTCATTACAAGGCAATTACTGGCTGAGAAAACAAGGTGTTCCAGTCGGTATTTCATAGCCCCTGTCCTTGATGTTAATAAATACAGAAAAATTTTATTGTTATGTCACAACGTGGAAGGCCAGAAGTGGAAAAGGAAAACAACCCTGTAAATGAATTTTGAAAGCAAGAATTTATGAAATTACTCAAACAAAATATTCAGATTCCAGAGGGTCAGTGGGATTCACATCTGTTTGTTTTGCTTTTGCTGTGGGATTTTTGCTCATCGGTGCTGCTCCTCTCCCACGTGTGCACAATGTGATGGAGCAGCTTTTCCCCAAGCAGGGACCCCTTTATTCTGGCAGCCACGGGTGTGGGACCAGGGAGGCCAGGCTCCTACTGCTGCCAGCGAGCAGCACTGACAGGAGCAGGACAACTGAAGCTTCAGTCCACAGTGACACAAACTGAGAGCCTCTGTTCTCTCTCCTATGCCTCTGCCTCGACTTCTCACTCTGCTCCTGTTTGCTTGCAGCCAAACCTTCTCTGGACACTGCAGGTTTGGTCCTGGCACATTCTCCACCTTCCCATGCTTTGCAGGCAGGAAATAAATGGAATCTCCAGCCTCTAACAACTTCTCCCATCCATGTCCCACTCCTCCCCATTACGAGAATCCTGAGCAGCCCCTCCAGGCCAGTCTTTGGTCCATTTCACAGTCCTGAAATCACATCAAGCAAGCACTGAAAATTTGGCCCTTTAAAAATAATAATTCAGTTAGAGATAGGCAATATTACAGAAAAATATTCCCAATTGCTAATTTTTGCTCTGGCTGTGTTATGTTAGCTCACTGAAATTTAATTGCTAAAGGGTTATAAGAGCCTAGAAACAGACCTAGCATCTGTCTTTTCTTAATGTCTCAATTATCACCACAGTAATTTAATGGCACCGTGTTAAAGAATCACCATTGACATGCTAATGAATGGCACCATGCTCACGTACATTAGCTCTATTTTTAAGAGGTCATAGGTTGAAGATAGACATTTTATGCTTCAGATATCACTAAAGCAAGCCATGTCACATTTATCTCATTTTGCTTTTACAACTCAAATTGCTCTTCCTAAAAATATTCACTGAACAGTGAACTGCAAATGGGTTAAACTGTGGTCAATTACAATCATGTACTTGCTTCTTTACACCAAGATAAGTAACAAAAATCCTTTCAACCCATTTATTATTTAATTTGTATGTCAACATTTACTGTTGAAATTTTCTTCAATTTATGTTGTGGGGTTTTTTTTTCCCCATAAATAGCTATGTCCTTTACTATTAGCTTTTTAATTGAACAGCCTTGCTTTATTAGGTTTTATGCTGTTCTTCTCATTTTGCTGAACCAAATTTACCTATCAATATTTTTCTTCCATTTATTCCGCAGAAACCGTGTTGCTAACTAGACAGTCCCAAATCTATTGCATCTAAATGATCACAGCAATTTCCATAATAAGAGATGCAATGATGTACACTGTGATATTTATCTGCAAACGTTTCAGCATATTGTGTATGAATTTCTACAGACAAGTAATAAGGGGTTGACTTCACAAACACAATGGAACAGCTTTTTGAGATCAGCTAAATGCTGGTGTTATCATCAGAATTGATTTTGCATGGAAAGCTGCATCCTGACAATAATGTGAAAGGATTTCTTACTTCAGCAAATATACCACAAGACTGGAGAATAATGCTGTGGTATTTATTATTAGCCTCTATTTAAGAAACTTTAAAAATCTATTTATTCTGTCATTTTACACGTTGCCAACAGTTCCACTGCACAGCTCCGTTCTGCCATGAAGAACTGGGGAGGCCATGCTGCAGAACAGCTTTAGGTGTAAGAACTCACTGATGTTCCAGGTCAGCTCTTCGGGCTTTTAGTCCTACCCAGGTGGGGAGATACGAGAGGATGCTTCAAGTTATTTAGTAAAAAAATTCAGGTTTTTTAGTGCGTTGTTAGTAACACAATCGCTACGGAGCGCTTCGTTGCGAGGCACCTCGCGGGATGCTTCTCCTCTGTTGAAATTCCATGGAAAAGGTGGAATCGCATCCCGGAGTCCCCGGAGCCGCAGCCGGGGCCGTTCCGCCCCCTGGTGTCCGCAGCAGCAGCTGCACGTCCGAACAACTCCTCACTCTGCGCCCTAATTCTGGGCTCAAAAAAATAATAAATCAGTCACGGAAGCCCCTAATTCCGTGAGCAGTTTTCAGGTTTTCTCCCATGTGGTGTTTAATTCTTTCGTGTTGGGATTGTTGCCTCCATCCCTGGGGGGAGAAGGAGAGAATCCAAACCTGGGCTTCTCAGCAGGGGCAAGTCTAAGGGGTCTGGGACAGGCAGCCAAACGCTGCTCTTAATTTCTCTGCCTCCCATCAGCTGTCGCAGGAAAATACGACAATATGTGGCTCTACTCTTCTCCTGCCTGAAATATTTCTCTGGCCAAGTGCCAGGCTGTCCCTTCGTGGCTGGACTGCTGCCTTTTAGGAAAGCTGCCACTAATTAGCTTTGTAATCACAGTGAGGGAAGCAATGAAGGTGGGAGGGAAAAAAAATGGTCATTCCATGGATAAAGTGGTCATTCCATTAACTGTTTCTTATCTGCGATCACAGGAGCTTATAAATTGTCTCACAGTTACAATTATCTGTTATAAAACAGATTAAATTCTGTCAGGCAACTTGTGACATCTCTCTCAGTGCAAATCCTGCAGATGCTCAGTTTATCTCCCCTTTTGCAGAAGAGCCTGTGCTCCGTCTGCACTTTGCCATTCTGACAAACAGATCCAAGAAGGGATCACAAGGGAATCGTGGCAGACACTTCCCCTTCTCTCTCACACTGCTTTTTGTTAGTCAAAGGACATAATTTGCAGAATAAATTACAACTGTAAAATAAGGAAAAGGCTGCCTAGATCAGCTTAGGGCACAGCCTAGTGAATATTTTCTCCTTAGTACCCTGTTGATTGCTTGAAGGTGAGCTTAATACACTCATTGCTTATAACCATGGCTTATATTTGTTACTCTTTATTAACCCATTGCAGCTGTGAGGAGTATCAATCATTAGAGGGTTTACAGCCATCCTCATGCAATTTAAACCTGAAGGGTAATACATGGCTCTTAAAAGAAAAACTAATTATTGCAGGAGGAATCCAATCTATCTGTAGGTATCTGTAACTGGAGACTTTGAGAGATAGGACAGACAATAGCAATGAATTTAACTGTGATCCATGCAATGCTGATCTGAAAAATGATGGATGACACAGCTGACTGCAACTTCTTTAAGGGTCTTCCCACTCAAATTTTGCAAGGTTACATTGTATTGCATATTCATTACATTCACCTTCACAGTGGTCTGGTTAAAGGTCCTCATAGTACTTAATTGATGTCAACATGCATTTCTAACTAGGAAAGGAACTTTTCCCCTCTGGATGCCTAGAATTTTAAATAGGTCAAGAGGAACTGAAAATCCACACAAACATTTTAAATTTCAAGCAATAATCTCATGTTCTAGAAGACATAAATCACTGACCAGTGTCTGGTTAAAGTAAGTTCAAGGTCTCCTTGAATTTAAAACCAAACTAAGCCCAAAGCATCAAAGCAGAGCAGTGATCCCCACTGGCAGGTTGGTAGGGGGATGCAGCCCCTGGTGCCTTCCCAGCCCCATGAGCTCTGCACCAGCCAGCACCTGGCTGGGCTGTCCTGGGACAGAATCCAGCAACCTCCTGCTTCATGGGGAGCACTCCAGGGACTGCTCTGCTTGAAGCCAAATGCAGTCATGTGGAGGTGGAGAGATGGGGGATTGCTGGACCAGACAGCACAGAAGAGCTTTCAATGTCCATGAGTAGAAGCAACAACAGTTTAGTCCTTCAAATACAAAAGGTTTCAAAACAACAAGGGTTTGGGGTGTCTTATTTTCTGCCTGCCAAAGTCTTCTATTTATTTCACTGATTTTTTTATAAAGAAGTAAGACTTGTATATGTCTTTGTATATGACAATATAAGCTCATATTTCTTACTGCTGCTTCTCTGGTGTGCTAAAATGAATTTTGATACTTATAAGGGAATTTAGACAGTGTAAAAAGCAGAACGCAATGAGAGGTAATGAAGAGCACTACAAAGGAAAAACAATCATGCATGATAAACACTCTCATGTTTCGAGCACAAGTTCCAGGGACTTGAAAAGATTAGATTAAATTCAGCTAATTTAGTCCAATAACTTAAGCATAGTCAAATTTAATCATAAGAATAGGGATGCAATTTTCTACACTTGTTCTGTGTAGTCTTGAACACATTTAAAGATTAGCGGGTTGCAAGTTGAAGCACTTTGATTAAAACAAATTTTTTATAACTCCACCTCAAGAAGAAATGAGGGCAGTTTTTACTGTGTGCTGTTGGAAAGAGACTGGAGTGTCATGAGGAAAGCCCTCAGACTGCCTTGAAGAAGACTATAGTCAGTCTACTGTTTGCCCATAGAGTTTTGGAAGAGAAAGTAAAGTCTGAAGGATGTCAACATTTATGCCTGAGAAATTCAATTTTCATTGACAGTGACATTAGTCGCAGAGAAAGAACAAAACAAAACAAAAAACTAAGGCAGACAACTTCACTGGTTAATTTTCTTTCCCCCTCTGCTGAAAATGCTCTATTAATGAAGTTCTCCCTTAGCTTTCCAAAGCAGTGGGCTTTGAAAAAAGAAAGTGCAGAAACAGCGATGTAACAGGAAGGATCTTCCTAAACAAGATACTGGGAAATATGTCAAAAAATTCCAGGACAGACAAGTTCATGCACATTTATAGTTGTGCAGAAAAGCCTACATTGTCTGATCAGATGATGTTTCTGCTCTAGTCCATCTGGTGGAACACTGTTTTTAGGTCCCTTGGGGTGATTCTACCACATGCTCTTTTCTGTGAGACAGTTTATTAATTCTTCCTTAATTTGTTTATTCCATGAGCGGCATTGTAGCCCTTACTGGTAGATTTTTGAATGTCACCGTGTCAATAAAATTGATTCAATAAAAGCCTCTCCACAATATAGCCATCCCATGAATCTAATCATTCTATTTCCCCATGGAAGTCACCAGATACTCCACACAAGACTAAAATTTTAGGCCTTTTGCTCCTACACTTGAGAGTTTCACTATCCACATGAAAGCTCTGTAACAGTCAAACTCCTGCCAGTGTTACCACAATAATACATTCTTAATGTGAAAGGTGAATTTTCATGAGAAAAATTGTGCACAGTAATTTCTTATAGATAAACAAGAAGTCACTTTTTATGTCCTTTCATTGGATGATTATCTGTGTTCATAAACTATTTGATGCACACATATTATCCCCTGTTTAATAAGGACAACTTTGAAGAGTAAGCAAATTTTCAAACAGACATGAGTTAAGAAAAAAAACTCATTACTAAAGCAGTCAGCAATTCAAATCCCAGAAACAAGCAAGTGTGGCTTGGACCTTTACCATTCATATTTGTTGAAAATAATGCAGGAATCAGTGGAGTTAAACAGGGCTGAACTTCCCCCAGTGATGTCTCCTAGATCAATCTACAGGGCATGTTTTTGTGATATCACATTTAGTTCACACCAATCCAATGGATATGAAGAAATTTGAAGGATATTGCCCCATCAGTTCTGTTCCATCACACCCATTTTTTCACCCACACCCTGTAATATCTGGCAGTGCTGTCATGAGCAGGTTTCAGCCGTGCTGTCAGATCACATCACAAGAGGGTGCAGAATGAGGGAAGTGCACAGGTTCAGTTCACATAAATTATGGACCTTGTGTCTATTGAGGGTGGGTGAAAATTCAGGTGTCTGTGTTTCATTTTTTTCTTGAAAACTTCTACGAAACACAACATTTCTGTGAGGAATCCAGTAAATAGAAAAATTTAACATAAAAGAATTTATGAGAACATGGTTGAACCCAGCTGATGCAAACTGGAATACCACCAGATTCAAGACAGAAGTGCTCACCTAAATCTGTGCAACTTGCCATTATCTTCAGATCAGAATGGAACTGGTTTATCTTTCACCAGGCAGTAGGGGAAAGAGGTAACATTTCTGTGGGTTATGCTAACTCATTCTGCAGTCCAAACTAACAAATTCCATTCCCAGTATTCCAAATAAACTTGTTTGGCTTAGCCTTGAAGTCTAATACAGTCAGCTGTATTCAAGTTGAAACAAGCTGTCATTATGTATGTGCAGACAGGCTTATTCTGCACTAAAAGTTTTGAATATTCTCGTACTATGATTTCATCTTGGACCAGCTGATATTATTACAGAAACACAGACATTTTCAGGCACAAAAGTTATTGCCAAATTTGAAAAAGAAACGGCTATCCAAACTGATGAAGGGTTTATGTGTCAAAAGATGCCCATCACTTTTCAACCATATTACATGGTAATTTTTAAAATATTTTTAACCCCATCTATTCCCTTAGATCATAACAAGCAACACTTCTGTTATAACAATTCATCTTTATATAGATCTGGCATATCAGATGTCTCATGGATAAACAGAAAACTACTTAATGTATTTACATGAGTTTTCAGGATTACGCAGAACCTCATTTTTTCTTTTTCTTTTTTTTTTTTTTTAATTTGGAAAGGGAGGAGATGGAGGAAATAAGCATTTCCCATGAGTCATGTTCAGAAAAGTCACCTTCCAAGTGTACCCCAAGCGTTGCTGATCCATTACTGTCTTCCCCAGTCTGCCAAAAGACAAGCAATGCAGATGAAAGGGTGCAGGCAATCCAACATTGGCTCTGTCAGTGCTCAGCCTGGTGGATCAAAACCCAGCTTCAGCCTGGAAACTGCACAGCCATGCCAGCGTGGCTCCTTGCCCACTGGATTTAGCACAGCTTGTTAGCTCAGTCACAGCTACAGCTACACACAGGGGCTGGGGGGCTCCCAAAGCAGTGGTAACAAGCAGCACAACTACACAGCTCTCTGTAACCACCCCTGCACTCACAGCTGGAGCACAACACCCTCACTGGGTAATTTAGCTCCAACAGTGGCTCTCTGAGACTGCAAGGAAAGAGGACAAGAATGGGGCAAGAATAGAATCGCAGAATCACAGAATCACAGAATCACATGATCTAACCTAACACCTCCTCATCAACTAAACCATGGCACTGAGTGCCACATCCAGTTTCTTGTAAACATGTCCAGGGATAGTGACTCCACCACCTCCCTGGGCAGATGATTCCAGTGCCCAGTCACTCTTTCAGTGAAGATTTTTTTCCTGATGTCTAACCTGAGCTTCCCCTGGCACAACTTAAGACTGTGTCCTCTCATTCTGTCAGTTGTCTGGGAGAAGAGACCAACCCCCACCTGGCTACAACCACGTTTCAGGTAGTTATAGAGAGTGATAAGGTCTCCCCTGAGCCTCCTTTATTCCAGACTAAAGAACCCCAGCTTCCTCAGGTGTTCCTCACAGGGCTTGTGTCCCAAGCCCTTCACCAGCCTCGTTGCCCTCCTCTGGATGCATTTGAGCATCTCAACATCCTTCCTAAACTGAGGGGCCCAGAACTGGACACAGCACTCAAGGTGCAAATGGAATAAGAGTCATGGAATCCTTAAGGCTGGAAAAGATGGTCAAGATCACCAAGTCCATCCTTTGACTGAACAGCCCCACCCACTAAACCAGACCTTAGAGTGCCACGTCCCTGAGCAGGCTGTTCCAATGCTGAGCCACTCCTCCAGCGGAGAACTTTCCTTTGCAGCTCTCACACCTGCAAGGACGTGAACTCTTCTTTAACACCTACTAATCCACCCACTGGTGACATTTCAGATGACTGATTTATTGTTGCTCGGGTGGGATGCAGCAGCAGGTACAAACTGGCGTCACCGAGGAACACGGAATGTTCTTCAGCACTTGTAAATGGATTAAGGTACTACATGTACTAAAGGCAAGGAACATCATGTTGGCTTTTTTTTTTTTTTCTGACGAAGCAACTAAGCTTGAAATAATTACACCTAAACCATACTTCCTGGCTGTATAGTGGCTTCAGACTTTTTCATGCAGGACTTTGTCCATGGGGAGGAAAAGGTCTTTATAGCATATTCTGGCATCCTGGTCTTTATTAATACAGTACACTGTCCTTCTAAAGGGCAGAATATGTGAGGAATCCAAATAATTTAATCAATTTGCTCTGAAAAAGGCTTTCTCTCTAAGTTCTGTCTCTAATTAAGTTCAGTCATTCCAACTTATAGAGAGAAAAATAAAAAATTATTCAGGATAGGAGCTATACATAATGAGAACAAAATGACCATTGTTAAGTTAATACTAAGCTGAAGTTTAAAAAAAATTGCATTTTAAGATGTTAGGCATCAAAATTTTTAAAAAATAAAAATAATACAAATTACAAGAAAAAAACAAAAATCCCCTAAACCCCCAACCAAACCGAAACCCAAACAAAACCATAAACAAACAAAAAAACACCAACAACCAAACCCATAATTCCTGGAAATGAAGAAAAGAAAGTCCGTAGCTCAAATTATATAAAGCCTCATGTGTTTGCCATATTCCAATATACAAAATATCTACTTATGTAGTTAAATGCTTCTCTAAGCTCTTCAAAAGCAAAAGTTGGCCTGTGCAAACTGAGACATATGGAGAACATGATCTCTTTCCTAGGGTTCACCGTGCATATTGGAGACAGAACTCTGGACTGCATCCAGCTGTGTCCCATCATCATCCAATTCAGTGTTCTTTCCACAAAGTTACATTATTCACTGCCCACTGCAAATATTGCATCAGTTCCTGGAAATTCATCACTGTGCTTGTCCAGTAAAAAGCCCGTTTCACAAAACTAGGTGTTGTACACAGAGCAGCTACCTTTGACTTGCACATTGCTGCAGCTGGGAGACACCATTTCAGCTCCACATGAACCCCTTGTAGCATTGTTTAAATGGAATAGAGATTGCTCTGTGAACAACAGCAAGATCAGGCTCCTGTAGCTCTCTAATTAGTGTTAATTTCTGCATACTAATTGGGTGGATGCCAGTAAAGAATCAGTAAGCTTACTCTGGTAGAGTCAGTAAAACACTTCAGAGGAAAACTGGATCTGTGCCTTTTTGAAATCAGTTAAAATTTGTTGCTAGGCTTTTTATTTTGCTCAGTAGTGAATAGCAAAGCGATAAATGATATCTTAATATGAATTCACAGAGGTCTTCATTCTCTGAAATACTCTCTGTTCTCACTGCAGCTGAGGAGCCTTTTACAGGGTCTAGGCCCAGGTGATCAGACATACAGACGTACATCAGTCTCATCTCAGCTGCTGCAAGGGCAGCTTGCTGGAGCCACTGTTTCACCCCTCTTGTATGGCTCATAACAGGTAACTGAGAAAAATACTGTGTGGCTTTTAAGGATACTGAATATCCAAAATCTAAACTAAGCCATGTTAATTGTCAGAGGCTGGGGAAACACAACAGAGCAGTAGACTAATCTCAGATTAGCAGAGTAAAACTGGGCTGGGGGAGGAACAGATTAAGAGTAAACCTGCAGGAAAGGACTTGGGGGTGCTGGTGGATGAGAGGCTGGACATGACCCAGCCACGTGCACTCACAGCCCAGAAAGCCCCAAATGTGTCCTGAGCTGCAGCAAAACAGAAGAGCAGGGAGGGGATTCTGCCCCTCCAGTCTCGTGAGACCCCACCTGCAGTGCAACATCCAGCTCTGGGGTCACAGCACAGGAAGGACACGGAGCTGCTGGAGCAAATCCAGATGAGCCCATGAAGGTGATCAGGGCTGACCTAATTGTAGCTTTCAGAACCTGCAGGAAAGATGGAGAGAGACTATTTACAAGAACATGTAGTGACAGAACAAGGTGAAATGGTTTAAAAATCTCAGAGGGCAGGTTAAGATTAGATATTTGGAAGAAATTCTTTCCTGTGAGGGTGGTGAGGCACTGGCACAGGTTTCCCAGAGAAGTTGTGGCTGCTCCATCCCTGGAAGTGTTCAAGCACAGGATGAGGCTTGGAGAAACCTGGGATAGTGGAAGGTGTCCCTGTACATAGCAGGGAGATTGGAAATAAATGATCTTTGAGGTCCCTTCCAACCCAAGCCATTCTCTGATTCTATTTTGTACTCATTCCATACCAGTTAGGTTTCAACTTTAATCTGATCTGTGTGCACTGGGATGGAAACAAGGATCTCATGCAGATGTACATATCAGCAGATAACATAAACATGCAACACTTTCAGGTGTCTTTTTGCAAAGGATGGAGCTGGCATAGACTTGATGAATGCTTCTGCTTTTTCCTGGGAAGAGCAGCTGAGAAAGTGGTGATTTTATTAATCTCTCATTGCCAATGGTCTGACAGAGACAGAGCCAAGGTATCTGCCCATTCCTTCCCCCATTCCTGCCCTATTCCCCTCTGCCTCTTTGTCACTGCTTATGCTCCAGGAAGCAAATTCAGAGGAATTCCTTGTTCCATTTCATGGATGCAGAGTAACAGAAGTTGTCTACAAGAGGTAACAGCTGTTCTTTCTTGCCTGCTCCACAAGAATGGCTTTCAGATAGCCCCAATAAACAATGTTCTTCGTTCTCATTCATGTTGAAGCTCATGCTGCACAAACATTAGTTGTATTGATGGGAACTGACATAACCATTCAAGTCAAACTACAACAGCAAATCTTTCAGTGCTGCTGGGTTCAGCAATTGGTGAGCATAAATCTAGAGCTTTTGGTGCAAATCTCTTTTAGTCATCTGTTCTGTATGAGCATTCTCAAATTTATGGAGACACGCAAAGTATGTATTGTGAAAACAAGGAAGCAAAAGCATGACTTCGCCATTTCATAAACATTCATAAATATTTCTCCTTTTAGAATTTTGTACTTGTATGTTTTCTGAGCTAAGATTAAAAGCTTTTGACTACATCTCTGTTGGTTGCCTCCTTGATTTGGTTGTCTTTATCAAACATCAAAACTGAAAATAAACTGTGTATGCTCATCTTGTTGACATTTAGTACACATCAGAGGAAATTTTATGTGATAGCAAGCTTACCAACCCTATAGATATTGTCTATATCTATCTGCAGACGTAACAGAAATAGTCTGAAGTTACAAAGACAACCAGCAGTCACAGTAGCACTGGAAAATTACTCCACAGTGAATGCCTCATTCAATACATCTTTTAGAGTTTATATTTTCTGTTTCTGTTTGTGTCCAGGAAACATTTTTCCTCCAACTATGTGGCATTTGTCCTTTCTGTGAGTATCACTTTCCATGGCTGGCAGCAGTTCTTCCAGCAGGCCTTTGTGAAGGTTTGGCCCCAAAATGGGGTCACATGCATTCCCCTTTACAAGCATCCTCTTTTTACTCAGCTTTACCTGCTACATACAATTTGTTTGAAGTAACTCTTGGCTAAAGGTTTATTCCCAATTTCACACACTTCTGATTCTGTGAGCAATGCATCTTCTATGCACTTATCTTTTCTGGTTTTGATCATAAAAGATCAAAGCTAAAGAATAAAAAGAAAGGAAAAAAGCTTTGGCTGATCATACACAAAATCACGTGGGGAACCAAGCGGTAAAATGATCATGTTTAGTTGCATTAATCCTGGTGAAAAGTCAAAGCAGGAAGCTGCTACGTGAGAAACAAATAAAAGAAAGTCTTTTCATTCTTTCCTCACCTCTTTTTCACCCACGGTATATCCATGAAAGCCATTAGAATATTCAAAGTACTGTATAAACTACAGTTTTGGCTGAGACTTTGCTCAAGGAGGCCAGGCTCTGAGCCTGGGTACTTGAGGTACATTCTGCCCATCAGATACAGAAGTTCCCTTCTTTTTCACCATAGGGAGTGTCCCAGCTCTATCTTTTATCTTGGTACCTTCAGAAGCTACATATGGTCTTGCAGTGTCACAGTGCCACTTAAATTCTGAGATTTCAAAGCTATTTCATTTTCTGAAAGACATGAAGATATCTACTCTGCTCAGATTCTGCTCATTGAAAGAAACAATGGCTCTTTCAACATGGATCCTTTAAAAAGTGAAAAACACCAAACCAAACACACAGACACATATATGCTGTACAAATAATTAGAAAACAGAAATGCAGTTTTTTCAAATAATCACTTTCTTGCTTTCAGGAGTCCTGTTACATGGAAGTTGTTTTATTGATGTGATTTGTGGTGAGGGAAGAGAGTTCAGCAATGTGAAATGGCTGTCGTGTGGCAGTATAGTCTCAGCTCTAGAAAAGAAAAGGCTCCCTATTTCCCAAGGTATCTATTCAACACCCTTTTATGACTTGGCCTTCATTTTGTAACAAGAGTAGTAGCAATCTTAGCAATCTTTCCCTGTTCCTATAATAATAATAATTAAAAATTCCCTTATTCTATTATAAAATGTCATGAACTTTTCACTGTAATTTTCAAAATTACCCCAGAGCACCAAATGACAGTTACAACTAAATTAAACCAATGCACACATCAAAATGGCAGATCTGCATTTCCTTCTTTACAGGCTGAACAACCACATTGTGTGTGTTTATGGGGGTGGAGAGAGACCGAGAGAGTGCACTTATGTACACACACACACCAAGGCAGAGGTACATGCACAGCATACTGAAGGCTGAAGTGATGTCTCCATTTTACTTATTCACATGCAGCAGTATATAAAGAGTAGAAATAACTGATTTACCAATTTTGAAACACAGCTAAGTTTTGAGGTTACAAGTCTGGTAAGCATCTATTGTGCATGCAAAGAAGTTTTGTTTAAGGTTTGCTGGGATGAAAATTACCTTTTGTATTCAGCCCCTCAACACAATAGCTTAGATTTCAGCAGAGGACAACTGGAGGACATCAAAGTAAGAAATTATTCTATTCTGTCCGCTGCTAAAACAATGGAAGCACTGAATTACAGTATACAGTACCAAAAAGGAGTATTTTACTAGCATACATTTGTCTAACAGAATTTTGTGAATGTCAACAAGGACACAGAAAACAGAGGAATTTAACAGATGTTTTACATGCTGGGCAGTGAAGCACAGCAATGCTATATCCTTACCTGCTCAAGTGAAGTATCTTTCCTACATGGTTCTTTGATTCTGCCAGCTCCTGTTTTCACATTGTCACAAACATATGAGCTGTACCTGTATGGCTGATCAGGCCAGCCCACAGAACTGGGTATCCCAATAGTCCTTCTGGCAATGTGGGATTGACAGCACACAAAGGGCGCTGAGCACAAGTGCTCGTGAAGTTAATAAGAGCAGCCATCTCTGTATTTTGAAATGACTTTCAACCTTTCCATACCTTCCTCCACAAACATTGCTGACCTCATCCTGCAGTGCCTCACTCGAGGAAAATGTTTCACCAGGTTTTGCAGAGCTGATTACCTTCCTTTGAACAGACAGGCTGCTTTTATTGGTTCAGGCAAAAATACGATAGTAAATTTAACAGCTACTTTCCCTTGCCTCCATCCACGTGTGGGATCACACTTCTGCAACCTGACCTCACAATGCTTTTCAGTTGTGTTGCATTTTCTTTCACAGGTTTCCAGCAGTTCTTAATTTCTTTCCACTTCATCATGAGAACCCCAAGGTACCTCTGTGTCAGAATCTTGGCAGTGCCACTGGATGTACAAGATGCAAGACTTGAAGAAGACACAGAAGAGGAAATACAGAGAATATACTTATTAATGATATTTTAAAATCCTCTTTGATTAATTTTGTTGTATGTGATGCAAAGATTAAAAAGGGATATTAAGCAAGATTTTAAAATTCCTGTGTTTTAATGAATCACAAATTGAGATATACCAGCCTTTTTGCAGACGTAAATTATCCCCTGAGTTCTGCAGAAGTTTGACTATTAGGACATCCTGTCCAATTAGTCAGATTAGGTACATGTAAATGGAGCCTAACAGAATTAAACCTTGATGAAGAGGAAATATGTGTGGTAGAATATCTTAAATTATCAGAGAATTAGATGATTTCATTGGCTGACAGGAAACAGAACTTTGAGGGGTGTGTTACAGAGTTATTTTCAACAAGTGATTAAATAGTTATTAACATAAAACAGTATATAGACATGTCAAAATGTGTTTTATTCAGTGGAGGATGGTTAACCACAAGAAAAATCTGTCTGGACAGCACACTTCAGCCAGATAACAGCAAATGCTATTCATGCTTCAAAAAGCTCACAGTTCCATTAACCCAGCACTGAGATAGTATGTGTTTCCTCTCAGCAGGAATGGAATGACCTGAGGTTAAGGACCTGCATGTAAAAAAATCCAAGCATTTATCAGGGGAATTACAATTTAGGCAAAGAAAAATCTAACTTCTTGTTGCACATCCATTTTGCTATTGGAATCTCCAAAGTGCTTTATTTTTCATGAACATCTCAGGCACACTAAATCTTTCCATCAAAGAGGTTCCCATGCTCATGATACTGCGAAAAAAAGCAAAGTAATTCCTGGTGCCTTGGTTTTACTGCCCATAGATTACAGCTTGCAAGAGGTTCATGCATCTTTCCTGATGAAGTCAGCAGTGCAGTCCAGTTATAAATCTCTAGCCCTTGCTAAGCTTTTGTTGAGACAACAGTTAGTAAAGACTCATCCTGTGAGATTAAGATTCTCTCGGTGTGCATTTATCCTTGTCACATAAAACAAGCCGTGCCTCTGAGATGGACAGCTGGATGCCTGCCACCCACGAATGGAAAAGGTCAGCTAACTCTTAGGGCTTAGAGAAGGGACAGACATAGAGCAGGAGCAGAGCTTTGTTCCACAATTTCCAGCACACATAATGCAAAATCAACTGGGAGAAGCTGGGGCTAGAATCAGCAGTGCTCTTACATGCACGGGTCATTTTAACTCCTTGTAATCATTAGGATCTGCATTATGTACACAGCAACCTGACACCTCTGCTGAGAAACTGCCTCCTTTACTAATTGCTGGAAATCTACTAATTGCGGATCTAGTAATGGATTCAAGTCACCTGAGCTAGTTGCAGTTTTATTTCTGTTGTAGGAGCTTAGACTTAGGTGTAGTAAATCCTGTTAGGCACTGAGGTACCTTTTATATAGAGAGTGAAACTCCTTGAACGACATCCAAAATCCAAGAGTTGAAAACTGCTGCATTCTAGCAAATCAAGAAAAGCTTTTGACAGAAGTGATTGCACAGAGGGTAAGAGACAGGAGAGGGAAGCCTTTACTCAGTGCTGTGAGAGATTACACCTTCTCCTGGAAGCTCTTCCTTTCCTGCCCTATGGACAGAAGTGCACATTTTTCTTTCAAAATATCACACAAACTGTACTTAATGTAGCTCTGTCCTGAGAAGCCATGGCTTTAAATCCTTCTGGCAGGCAAGGAAAACCAGTTCAGATCTCCCATTTCCTGGACAAATCCTCTGGCCTCTACATTAGTATATGGAAGGAGGGTAATAGTTCTTCCTTAGGGTGCAAATTAAAGAATGAGCAGCTGGAAATTGTCTGTGATCCTTTACTGGGTGCACCCTGAGAATTTCCACCAGGAAATTTCCATAGGGATTTAAACAGGGCACCGACTGGATTTGCATCTAATCATCCCCAAGGAATGTGAGGTAGTTCTTGGCATGACTGTAGATGTGTGAAGAACCTAAAGGGAAGATGTCAGCAGAGTCAGTTATGTCACAGGGTGCAGGATCATGTCTCTGAAATTAAGTACATTGATTCTGCCACATCTCGTTGATCTGGCTTGGATCTGAGTCCCTCTGTCATGAAATAGGATATATGTTGCCATACTGGCCAGAATACTGAAGTGGAACTTATATTTTAACAGATTAACATTTTAATTCAGAAAACTGTGACTTTTGCTGATAATAAATGATATAACTGAATTTTTAAATGTATCTAACTAATATCGAGTTAAAAGTAACTATTAAGATAATTAGCATATTATTTATCAAGACTGATTCTAAATTTAACTACTTTCCACAATCCATATCAGTGTTTCAGTTGCTGGTAAGACACAGTCAAGTGGGCTAATGTGACACCACATTTGCTGGTTTGTTTCACTCAGAGTAATTAACCTCTCAACATCTGTAGCTGTTTCCTCCTGCATGGTTAATTGCAGAGTCAGGGGAGAGAGACAGGGTCTGCTGATTTCTCTAAAAGCTGAAGGGCTTTCCTGTTCCAAAGTTAGAGAAGAGGACTTGTGGAGTTACTACTGAAGCCATTAGAATGTAAACATTTGAACTGAGGTTTGGCATTCAGCTCAGAGGTTTCACTGGACAGAATCTCTCACATCCCCAGTGTGTCACAGCATCGTACCCTCGTCTCACGGGATGGAATTTGACAGGCAGCTCTGGGGGGTCTTTCCTACACCAGCCTTGCTTGGTGCAAAATGACACAGGAGGAGAAGAAAGCTGCCAGAGAAAAGGATCTAAATAATTCTGCATTCCTGCCTAAGAATCAGTGCAGATGAATAGTAACGGGGATGCACACAAGAAGAGCTGACCTTGTAAACCCAACATTCACAAGTGGCAGACTTTGCTTACAGACCCCACACCATTTTCAAGATGATGCCTGCTCTCCTCATGAGTCAAAGCAGTAACTCTGTAAAGAAAGTCATGCCCAAACTTTTTAGACTTCCAGTGTCAGTCCCACTGGCACCGAGTGCAAAGTTTGCAAAACTTTAATTAGCACAGGTCCATAGCATATGAGAGAGCCACTATCAAAGATAAGCCAGTGAACAAGGGGCAAGTCCTATCAATAAAATACAAAGAATTTGAGGCATGAAATGTATAAACTCTAAGGAGCTGCTTCCATTTGAGATAGTGGCAGTCTAGAGAAAAACAAATGGGTTTGACTGAAGATCTGCAAGAGCTGGAATGCCATCAGTTGGGCAACTTTCCCCTCCATTCTGCACATATTTGTCAATGGATTCACTTCCAGGGGCAGTGAGCATGGTAAACATTCATCAAAGCCTACACAGTGCTATAGATTTTAAGGAAATCATAAATTCAAGGCCACAGGCGACTACTGTTGTTAGTATTTGACTTCTTACCTAATAGACCATTTAATAGCACCTAGCCATGCCTGCACTGAAGAAAATTCTCTGCAATATGAAACTGGAGACCTTAAAAGCTAAACCCAAGCCTCTCACGTTGAGATTTTACACAGCCAAATGTGAGCATTCCTCAATTTTCAGCATTTGGTTTCATTTTTCATGCAAGAACAGATTAAAATTGAGAGGGAAATCTGCAAACCTACCCCTAGAGCAACAATTAAGAACAACCTTATGTTCTATTACATGGTAAAAGACAGAGATATCAAAATTTCATTCCCCAGCAAAATACAGTGTGGGGTTGTTGAGAATAAGGATTCTCTGAATCAATTTTAGGTGAATCTAGGTCTTTTAGGCTTAGGTAATAGGCTTATTTTGCATTATTTGTAATTGCTATGTAAAAGCTGCTCCAAGGTTTCTTTCTCTCCTCATTCTTATTTCTCTGCCTCAAAGAGAATTTTAGGTATTTTTAAGGCAAAAATAGGAGCTCCTGCCAGATCTGTTATGCCCCCACAAGAACACATCTATATATCCTTCAATATGTCACTACTCATAAATCTGAGTAGCTGAAGATGAGATGGCTTTGACAGAAAACATTGAAGAGGGCATTTGTTGGGGGTGGTGGTGTGTATATATGCACATAAATATATATATGTGTATAGGTACACACATATGTAGAGAGGTACAGTCAAAGATGGTTTTAGATACAAAATATTCATCCTCTGAGAAGGCATAAATTTGAGTATGACCTTTCATTTTCATTTGACCTTTCAAAAGATATTATTAAACTCTATCTCCTGGCAGTGCAATTGGTTTTCCCCAAAGGGCCATTTATCAGAGAATAAACTGGGTTTGTACCTTGAAGTGTATATTTTGTGGCTTTTACATATCAATTGGTATTTTAAAAGAAGCTCTCCATTCTGAAAGCACTTCTGAGAATACCAGAAAAAAAATTAAAAATAACTCAGGCAGAGTCCCTGACTTTTTGTCAATACATCACTCCAGTAAATCTTGTCAGTTAAAAGACTAACTCTTGAGAAGAGTTGTATTGAAATAAAAAACAGAATTAGATGCGACTAGAAAGTTGTTTCAGCAAAAAGGGGCCCAAGAAAAACTTGTTTAAACCAACATACAAGGACGTGCCAATTCAGGTAAAGTTTGGGTGTTAATAACAAAAGTACAAAACCTCTTGCACCTCTGCCAGTGATGGTGGGACACACAAACAAGGGATTCATTCTCCACTTCCCAGGGCAGGCAGGTGTTCTGCATCCCCAGGACAGCAGGGCTCCATCACCTGTAATGGTGACTTGGGAAGACAAACACCATCACTCCAAATGTCCCCCCTTGCTCCTCCTCCCCAGCTTTACATGCTGAGTGTGGTGCCATATGGTCTGGGATATCCCCTGGGTCAGTTGGGGTCAGCTGTCCTGGCTGTGTCCCCTCCCAGCTCCTTGTGCCCCCCAGCCTCTCTCTGGTGGGGTGGGTGAGGAGCAGGAAAGGCCTTGGCTCTGGGTAAGAACTGCTCAGAAGTAACTGAAAAATGTCTGTATTAGCAACACTATTTTCAACAAAACTCCACAGTCCTATACCACCTACTATGCAGAAAATGAACTGTATCCCAACCAAAATCACACACATCATAAAGATCAGGTGCTGGATTTTAACTGATATCTCTGGGTTACGATGCTCAACAGCCTGGACATGCAGACACTTACACTCATTCTTAGCTCAGTGTGGGTAACACCCCAAAACTGCTGTGAGTCCTTGTGTTTGGAGTTACAGATATCCCACTTAGGAACAGGCAAAAATGTTCATAGATTCCATTCTTGAATCATAGTTCTTTAACTCTGAGTGTTTTAATCCATGCATTTTGACACTGTTTATAATCAGGGCATTTATAGTAGAGGGAATCACACCACTTTCACAAGCAGTTCAATGCTAGAATGTACAGAATCAGAAACAGGAGTCACTGGTTCTACAAATAAGACTTAGTACTCCAGGTGAACTAAAATAATTTCATCAGCTACAAAGAAATATAAGTTAACCAGAAAGTAATTACCTGTGTGGAACAGCAGAGATAAAGTGATATCTAGATTTAACATTAATGTTAATTGAATTATGCTTCTGCTGTGGGAAAAAAATAACTTGTTTAAACTCAAATTATGGTCTCCCAAATGTGATTATACATAACACATTTGCTCTTCTCAGACAATTATGAAGCAAATATTATCTCATCAGAAGGCAGAGTTACTAGGAATATTTACCATAATGAAATACAAGAACAAACAGATAAACAAGAGACTGAGGGAAAAATGTTAATCCTCTGTACAGACCTTTACTTGAGTCCAAGACTAACAAGAGGACTTGGGAATTAAGCCAACACAGCATTTGAGCACATCTTTAGCCCTGAGTTTTGTCAGTCAGGCATTATACAAACTGCAGATTCTCCTGGAGATAAGTGATATGAAGGTGTCAGCTTGATAAACAATTTAAGAAGCTCTCAGGATAATAATAAATACACCTTTAGTATGTGATCCTCTATTTCAGAGGGGGTTGCTTAAGTCCATTGACTTGTGTAATGTCAGGACTCCAGCACTGCTGGCTGCCTGTCAGGAGCTGCTCACAGCTCCTTGCCATCCTCCCAGATTCAGTGTCATGCATACAGAAAAACAAAAGCAGAGTGTAGAAGGAAAGATACAACACAGATGGATTGGAGGAGATGTGTAGCATTCAATTGTTAAATAAAACTTCAGTTTTCTCCAGGAGATCTTACAGCAGTGTCAGCTTTGGTGCTCTCATTAACAGCAGGAGCAGGCAGGCTGCTGGAGCACAGGTGACCTGCTCAGGGTTACCCTGTAGGCTTGGGACAAACACTGGGGCAGGGCCTGTGTAACTGCAATAAACTATACTGAATCTCTGGCAAGCATATTAAAGGGGGAAGGTTAAAAACTGAGGAGGAAATCTCAGAAGACTCTACTTACACAACAGCATTAGTTGGAGGTAGATTAGTTTTTAAACCACATGGCAGCTGGGATGAAAAGCACACTTTAAAGCTTGTCTTGCTTTCCAAATGAATGATGGGCATAATTTCCTGTTCAAATGCACACGGGAAGGGATTACTTTATTGGGTACACTGGCCTGCCACCGTCTGCATTTCACTGGCAAGGGCCCTGAGGCACCGTGCAGAGCTGGGGACAGCTCTGATTTAGCAGCCACCAACCGGCAACAGGGACAGCTGCACCGGAGCTGATTCTCAAGCACAAATGCTTGTTAAGCTAATTGAGGTTAACTTCTTCTAACTCAATATGCAAACAGCTCCATCTTGCCTGGCTTCAGCCAGGGGATATCATGACAACAGCCCAATATATTAGGCAAGCTGGTACTGAAATCAAGCGAGAACTGAATTGGGTGGAAGATAGGGTGACAAAGTGATTTGACACCTAGAGATGTACAAATAAGTTTGAAAGAATGTTAAAAAAGTATTGGTTTGAAGGGAATGTGTTTAAGGAGCCCCTTGTTCTAATAAACTCCACCCCTAACTCTGTTTCCTTGTCTGGCATAATAATTTACAGGGTGATTTAAGAATTCATGTGCAGATGTTAGACCATGTAGAAAAGTCAACATTTTGACATCAACTAACTATAGAATTGAATTTCTAGTACAATTTAAAGTCCCTGATTAAGGTAAGACATAAACTGACAATTCCAGAGTCATAATGATAAGAGATTATCAGTAATCTCCTCCACATTTTTTTGAGTAAGAACAGTAATTTTGTCTGGGTACTCTGTAGCACAAAACAATCTGGTATCAACTATTTGTCCAAACAAAGAAGTGTTCTATAAATCACCACTTTTAGTTTTCACTATTCACACCCACCAAACAGAATTTTAAATAACTTTCAGAAAATGAAAAATTACCACAGAGGTTTGATGAAGGCATTGGCAAGATACAACACTGTGAATCTCACATTTGGTGTGAAGTAAAGAACCCAAAAGAAATAGGAGAAAATCAATAACAATTCTGTATTGATATTCATTATGAAAGAAGTGAGGTTGCTCATTCTAACAAGAGTGCTAAATTCAGTGAGTACCAGTGTGCAAAATTGTACCACTTCTTAGAGAAAAAATTAACCAAATTCCTCAACTGCTGGAAGAGAGTAATATCTGAAGAGAGAACACATATTCAGCTGGTTCAAGTTTGTGGAGTCCTGACAGAGTCAGTGCAGCTGCACTGATTTATAGCAGCTGAGCATCAGTCTAACATCTCATCTAAAGCAGCACATTGAATCTTTGCACAGAGCCACAGCATTTCAGCAAGACTGATGACATGCTTGCCACACTTCAAAGTAGGGATCCCCAGAGTGTAAGCACAAGATGGTACCAGAGACCTTGGAAATACAAGGCACAGGATGAAGCCAAAGCCCTCCAGCAGCTCAACACAAACAGTCAATTACTACAGAAAGGTTACCTTGAGAGTTTGCTAGAACTGGTATTAGGGCATAGCAAAGAGAAAAAAGAAGTGGTATCATATGTAAAAACACTTCTATTGTGATGACAAGAAGATATAAATGTAACAACCTCCATTGGAATGGAAGTATCCCAGCCTCATCCCCACAGCTTTGATGGTGAAACTGCTGATTTTTATTTTTTCAATCACTATATTTTCCTACTTCAGTTTTTCACATACAATGCATTATATTTATTAAGTTATTGGGTAGAGTAAATTAGAACTTCAGAAAGCAACTTGTATATAGATACACGTGTTTTCTGCTCCAACCTTATCACATGACAGTGTGATTAATATCAGCACACCAAGTCAGAATAAACCTTATAAATATTTAATCGTTTTCCTTATAAATGCATTAATAAAGCAGCAGTAATAGGGACAAAAATGCTGCAACACCATACCTCTCTGCTATTTTTGTTTTACATTTTTTATTTTTACTTTTTTTGTAAAATCATGTGAAATCAGCATACAATACTTTTCAGTTGTAAAGACAGCAAATAATGCTAGACAAAATCTGGGAAGACTTAGAGCAAATAGCAGCAAACTCATCATCTTGTAGGATTCCCCTGCACCAAAGGGCAGAAATCTGAACTCAGTTATCTGTGAAGATCTGGATATGCAGGCAATCCTTTATAAAGTTAGAATTCCAGTTTAAACTTCCCTTTTATAACCCTTCACAGATTTTATTTTGACTCTTAATTAGTATGCTGCTGTTTGACATGTGAGCAAGGATGTTTAACTAGTGGGCTGAGGTAAGAAATCACTGCCACCAAAGAAAGAACTGTGGACCACAGTGAGACAAATGGGCTCCAGTAATTTAAGTGCAAAGCTGTACAGCCAACATCTTCAGCAGCAGTTTGACTTGTAACTCCTCGTAGCTGCCTTCAAAGACAGCTGTGCCTCCAAACACCTCATCCCAAAGACAAACCAACAAAAAAACCTTTTTTCACTTTGCTTCTAAGTGGTTCACTGCAGCCCTCTGGTACACGGGAAAACCTATTCTTTCAAACTTAAAAACACACTAACTTTGGCTACCCTATTATCACTTGGCATTGTCATACTTTAGTGCAATTGCTTTGGTCTCACAGAGGCTAATGGGACATAGGGAACCTGTTGGTTACAATAGCAGCAGGTGGATGACAGCAATACAGGCATGATGAATACTCCAAAAGGTTCTTTGGTGCTTATTCTAGACATTAACAAGTGGTACAAGTTAGATGTTCACTGCAGTAATTCAGCATTTGATTAAAAAATATAAATATTCTTGTTCTGCATGAGATACTCTTCTTAGGAGAAACACACGGGGAAAAAAGCCCTGCACACTTTGATATTAAGCAGTAGCAGAGAATGTTCAGCTTGCCTCACTGCTCACTTGGTTTTACACTTGTTTTCCTCCAAAGTGAAAGAGATTCCTCTGTGCTAGAGGATTTGGTAGGTGGTTCCACACTGCTGCTCTCAGGATGGGGAGGAATGCTTTAAAACTATCAACTAATGTCCATAGGCAGCTGGGGAGCCATCCTTTCCTTTACAGAGTCTTTGCACATAGATCCCATTTGGAGAAGATGTGTGGCACAACCCTCAAGGCTACCGGAGTGCATAACCCTCCTGTGACGTGTAATCAAAGCACCACTGTCCCTCAGCAAATATTATACCCTGCCTGAGTGTTCCAGGCTCTGAAATTCAGCTTTAACTGTGACATCTACTCTCCCCTGAGCTGGCTTGATACAGCACTTGAGTCACACAGAGGCAGACGAAATGACTTTGTGAATAAAATTCTGCTATGCAAACTTTCTAGTTAGAAAATCTCCACTGCCATTTGCCTCCCAACCCAAACATTACTCCATGATTTCCCATTGTGGCTGAACATGCACTCAAAGCTCTTTCCCAAGGAGGCAGATTGATCTGCACAAAATTAGTGGGGCAGGGAAGGGAGCTGCCTTCAGGTGCTTTCAGCTCCTCTGGCACCATAAAGCAGCAGAAGAGGAGATTCTCCTCCTGACCTTGAGAACTTTGTTCCTTGCCTTATCCTACCTTCATTCTGTTTGCCATAAAATGACTATCCTCATTATTTGCTGAATAAAACAGTAATTCCAGTAGGCATTGTGACTATAGTGTCCTTCTGCAAAATAAGAGCTAAATGCAATTCTTAAGATGTGAAAAGCAGGAAGGCAGGTGATATTCAAAGCATTAGACACAATAAATAGTGCATTTTCAGAGGATTAAGCCTATTCAGGTATGTGTCACATGGGACTGAAGGTCAAGTGCATACAGCCACCTGAGCAGTGAAATAATCCTCCAGAAGTACCTTACCTGCAGAGATTTCTTATTAGTCTGAAAAAGAAATTATTAAGGGAAGAAAAAAGAAAAAATTCAGAAGCCTAACTTTTTCAGGGATTAGTTCTATAAATATAATATCATTCAAAGACCATCAGAAACATAAAATATTTCAGCTATTCTAAACATATTCTATTTTTGAAAATCAGGTATTATTCATATAACTAGGGTAGCACTGTGGATTTGTTTTAGCTGGTTATATTAAATCAATGTTGTTTAAAAATTCAAAAGAGTATAAAAGCCTGCATATGCCTGCAGCCTGTTTGAAGAAGTTTGCAGTCACAAGAGTGGAATGACTGCTGCAGTTGACAGTTCTGTCTGGAAACTGAAGATGCTGTGCCATGGCCTGCCTTTCACATCCTTGAGGGATGCTGTGCAAAATATACTTGATGGAAATTAAGGAAATGAGGGATCATTTTATACATTTGAATCTTGTTCTTGCAAGATCCCTTCTGCATGTCCAAGTTATTACAGTGAAAAATCCTGCTTAACTGAACTGCTGTGGCACTGCAGCTGCATGTATGATGGACTGGTCCTTCAGGGCAGCTCACAGTCAGGAGTAACCCCAGATGCCCTAGAATACCCAGACTGGGCAGAGAAACAATTTAGCCTCTAATCAAATCCACTGTACAAGTATCAGGTAAATCAAGGAGGATGCATTTCTCAGTGCCTGATACAAAAGTTCCTACATAATTGCTGTCAGAGCCCCATCATTTTCTAGTACATTGCTAAACCACCACCAAGATCAAAAGCACTTGAAAAATTGTGAAAGATGCAACATTCATCATTTCTTACAGTTCTCATAAGGCTTTTTTTTGTTCAGATCACAAATCAAATAAAAGGGACCCTGAAGTTTGAGAATATTCACTTGATTTTCTGATTTCCTAAGAACAACAATTGAAAAATGAAGCAAAGTGGCTTCATTGGCCTCTTTGAAACAGGGCAATGAGAAACTCTGATTCACATTCACTGAGTTTCTCCAGGACTTGGAGGTGGGCTGGTATGGAGAAGAGAAAACAAACAGAGAATCTGTATATTTGAGCAATTGTTTTCAACATATCCTCATTTCACTTTTTGAAGAAACTCTTTCCATTACTAGGAGTACAAGTACATCAGAATATATAGCATTATCTATATAAAAGGACACGTTGCAAGGGGTAAACAGGGTGATTCAGCTTGAATGGGTTTACATTAACAAACAACTGGCACCAGCTGATGATCAAGTTTAAAATCTTGACATAGAGTCAGTAAAGAAATCAGACTGGAAATTACCATAATTTTATGAACCCTATTTAACACCTCATCAAGTCTGCCAAACAGCAATCCAACCTCCAGGAATATTTTTTTTTTGGATCTCCATATTCCAGGAATTTTACACAGGCAATGCCTGCTGTCACAAATGGAAACTACTTCAGTAAGAGACTGCCACCACCGCAAACCAAACCACTCCCAGCTCAGACAGGCATGACCTTTTAAAAGGGTACCTGTGTGTCACCTCACTATTAAGTACTGTATCCATAATCTGCCCACCACTCTGCAATCTAAAACGATTGCCTAAGGCTTTTGTTTCCTTTTCTAGTCTCATAATTGCAGCCAGTTTCTGCAGCAGATTCTGACATTCTCTTGTGCACTGGCTGAACTCATTCTGTCATGAAAGGTCAGAACGTAAACAGCTTCAGAATGTCAATAGGTGTTTAAAGAATCCCATCTCAGCCCCAATTGCTTATGTGCTAAACCACCAAGTGTTGATTCAGAGGTCATTAACTTCAAGGTAGGCAACTTGAGCTCATAAAGGGAAAATTTTCTCTTTACTTACCTTCTTCAATAAAAATTTGAGTCCAGGTCACATTGACCATTAGCAGTTACTCAGAGTAAGATGAAGATTATTGCTCTTCCTTAATCCTCCTTAGCAGTTCCATGATGTGTATTTAATGAGAGTGACATTTAATGTATTTACATTTTGGGAGGTTGGCTTGCTCGAGAAAAGAGGATGTCGTGCTACAGATCCATTTAATCAGACTTTCCCTGATTTACCACAGTCCTGCAAAGGAACCTTATTAAAATAAATCACACCTAATACTACATAACGTGGTTTTTTCATACGCAAATTTTCAAAGGCACTTTAAAAAAAACAGTTTAGGTTCATTATTTCTAGTAAAAAGAAAAACTTGTCAAGCTGGCTGGTTTGTTGTGTCAAGCCAGGAATATAATGCAGGTCCCCTGCAGGGAGTTAGACAGACTCAGCTGCCCAAGACCAGACCAATATAGGCCAAACAAGTGAAGAATGTGTAATTGCAACATGGTAGAAAAGGAGTAAATGTGTGAGGAAATCACAAGACAAGGAATTATTTGTGATTCTCAGACCTATAACCACTTCTTGGATAAAAGGTTTCTGCAAATCACTCTTTACATTATTTGATATACTAAAAATTAAGAGGAAAATTGATGCTAAATTTAGACCAGAATTGAAATATATTTATTAAACTATGCCCTGCATTTCCCAAATTTAAATTCTTTGTTGACCAAGATTTTTGTTTGCATTTTCCATTAGGATCCCTTTTAAAAAAAAAAAAAAAGACAAGAACAGTGAGAAGCAATTTTAGTTATTTTTCCCATAATTTCATATTGGGTTTAGTATTGCCTTTAACACTTCTTTGAAGTTCAATGATCTTTGATGACGTAAAGTTTTAAGAGCTCATTTTGGATCCACCCTATTCATCAAAACAGCTGCAAAAAACTTATACCATATACCAGGTCACCTATAAACCCCACACATTTTAAAATTCAGTTTGAAAAAAGAAGCCTACCAGAAAAATCCCACTGAGAGTATCATGAGAGAGTGAGAGAACTGAACACATATTATTTTAAAGCTTGTGAGCTTATTTCCTCTAAAACAGTGATCTCTCTACATTGTTTCTTTTCTTTTTCTTTCCAGGATAAAAGAATAAAAAAGTAAAACATTTATTTTCCTGCTCTTAATCAGTTAGTGCATGCTTGTTTTTAAACACTGCCTTCAAACAGGCTGAATGAGACCCAGATTTGCAGAAACAAACAAGCACCAAAATGTTATGATCAAATGCAGAGCGTTTCAAGTCAAAAGGACTTCTTGTTTGCAAAGTAAGGAGCAATTGAAAATGGAGTTTACAGAGAGGCTGCATTTCAAGCCCAACTTTCTGTTTGATAGATAAATGATAGATCTCTCAATGTACACTGCAGCAATTTAATTGAAAACAAACAAAAAGCCAGCTAGGGCCTGAAAAACAAATCAGAGATGGAATAATGAAATAATCTCTGCACACTGCCCCAGTTTGCCAGGCACTGTCTGTTGCTTTTATCCAGAACATGCAATTTAAACATTTTTGCTTACTTGCTTTTTTCCTTGCAAGAACAGACAGAACTGACTAGTAGTCTCCTCTATTAATATGCCATGTGCATACTGTGCTCCAGCTGCCATGTTAAAAATACATAAGGCTAAATTAAAAACTGCTGCAAAGCCTTTTGGTGGCAATCAGATAACTCTCTTTGTAAAATATGATTTAAAATGATAATATTTTCCACACATTTTGTATCAGTAATATGGCTGAAGGATAAAAGAATACTACATTTTGATAACTATCCTTTATGGACATTCTGTGTCAATGCTATAAATAAACTGTATTTCTAAATAACATTTAAAAGTACAAGTACTGAGTCATAGCTTCAGCTGGTACAAACAGTAGTGAATCCAGCAATTTTCACCAGTTTGAGTGTCATGATCAAATGAACAGCTTTTCTCTTTGGAAGGAAAATAAACTCTTGGAAAGTAGTTATCAGGCTACTGAATAAATGCAGTGAACTGAACTGTGATGTTCAGCCAAAATCAGACCAAGTAGAAACCATGAAACAAAACCCAGTTTGGGGGAGATAATGATGCCAGGATGTGGTGTTGCTTTGGTCACAAGAAGGGAGAGCAGAAGGAAAGGGAAGCTGGCAAATTTAATGTGTGCCTTGTACTTGTTACAGCCACAAACTCCAGAAAGTTCTGTCTGAAAGTGAGCAGGGTTTTGGGAAGCTGACTGACCTCGGGGGAAAAGGGACTCTCACAGTGAGGTGGTATAACAGTACCCTCCTAACACATTACACTTCAGGGAAATGCATTTTAACTGCCTTAGTCACAACCTTGCCCAGCCTCGTGCCCACAGCAGGGGGACAGTGAAAGAAACTTGTCCAGCTTTTTTTGGACTCCTGTGTCCATATCTGCCCCATGTCCCAGCAAGAGCATCTGTGTCTGCCTCACCTTTGGCATGTGGCCTCATCAGAACAACCCCA
This sequence comes from Aphelocoma coerulescens, assembly GCF_041296385.1. Classification (NCBI taxonomy): domain Eukaryota; kingdom Metazoa; phylum Chordata; class Aves; order Passeriformes; family Corvidae; genus Aphelocoma; species Aphelocoma coerulescens. The sequence continues at coordinate 16,656,197 of NC_091018.1, forward strand.
ACACTGCTCCTCAGCTTCCCTGGAATGCTGTTTGAGAATTTGCTACCAGCAGTGTCAGTGAAACTTGGGATTATCCCTCTCCTGGAGTTCCATCCCTCTTCCACAGCCAGCAGTGCCAGTTTTCCAAGCAGCACCAAGTCCTGCTGCTGCAGAGCAGGGAAGAGCCATGGGGCACAGGCACTGTGCAGCCAGCCTGGCCCCAGCAGGGAATTCTGCAGAGCTGGGCTCCCCTGGCTGCACGGGGCTCAGTCCTCAGTGATCTGCAGCCACCCAACTCCAAACCCAATAACTCTGGTAATTGCATCCCCAAAGTCCAGTGCTGGGCTTGGGACAGCAGATCTCATAAAACAGTACTCTGTGAGGGATTTAGGAAATCCTTCCTTTGCAGATAAGGAGGCTATAACCTAATCCATCATCCCGGGCTTGCTTTGGCTTTGTTTTTACACGAGGGAAAGAAACCCATCCAAACTACTGTTCAGCTGTACAGATCTATTTTTTAAAGGAAAAAAATTATTCTTGTGGACCATCAGTATATCTGCACAAACGTTAATAATTGCCAAGCCAGGAAATAGTGAACACATCTAGGTAATAATTTTAATTTTAAAAAAAATTGGCCTAACTGCATAGTAAAGTCTAACAATTCTTCACTCCAACTACAGGAAGTAGATTTCTAATATGATTGTTCCACTTACTATGAGAAAAGTATTGGGGATGAAGCAGCTATCAGAAATAAATTAGAATAAAGAAATTCCTGTGCCATACATCGTGAAACATTACTATGTAATTTTTAAAAGACATATGAAATTTGGTTTATATTTCATATTGGGGTAGCTTCATTATGCATTTAATAGTAAGAGTTATTAAAATATCTGGCTTGTTCACAAGTTGTAGTTTCAGGGTCAAGAAAATAGTTTGCATCATTCTGAGAACCACACGTACAATAACAAAAATAGAAACTAAACCATAGGTGTTATACACATGAGAGTGTCATAAAGCAGAGCTGGAATATTAATCTCTTCCAAGATGCAAATGCACTGATAATGCAAAACTTCTCTCCATCACTGACTCACACCAGAAAACTCCACCGAGTCAGATTTCACCAATGCGAGAAAAATTGTTATTGGACGTTCCCTGATAATTAAAATTTGTGGTATTTCAACAACACCAGAGCTATTTTCTACTGTCATGGCATGTCTAACCCGGGGTGCTGGTGCAATGGACTGATCTGAAGAATGCATTGCCAAGAAAAATCTATAAAATACCTTTATTGCACAAAATACCGTAGGAATTAGGGTACTGCTGTCCAATGCTGCCATAGACAGGATAAGCCCTAAACATATCCTATTTAAAACAAGGGATTTTTGACACTTCTGCCTCTCCACTCTGCTCAGACAACAGACCATACAGAGTCACATGAGCTTCCTTGAGATCTACTTTTCTTTTAGTGTTGAACCCGATGACCAAAAATGAAATGTTCAACCCCTTTACTGAAATGCATTGATTCCATACACGGTGATAAGTTCCACAAGTCTCACATTTAGCCTCCAGTGCCAATACAGATTGAACATGTAGTGTGTGGATGGGTGCATGGCATTCCTGAGGAAGGCAGCTAATGTACTGTGAAATTGCACAGCAAATGCAGATGTGAACAACATATAGACTCAGTGGTCATTTAGCAAAACTTCCAACACTTCCCAAAAATCACTGGCTCAGCACTGAAAGCAATAGATTACCACTCCATTGTTAAATCATTAAACAATGTGGGTTAAAGGATCTATAACGAAATAGAAGAGCGGTGTTTTATAATAAGTATAAAACATTTAAATTTGCCTTGAAAGCAATACAGAGACATGCAACAGAAAATGAGTACTTCACAGTAATTTTAACCTGAGCAATTGATCTGGACAAACACAACTCCAACATTCAGACTTGAAAAATTCAGATTGGTTTTGATTCTTTTATTTCATCTATTAGTTAAAGTAACCCTATGAAGTGTTTGAAGGAAATATCAGGTGTCTATTATGCAGGACAAACTTGCTTCTAAATTATGTTAAAAATATGCATGTAATTTCCTTGACAAGATTGGCAGTTTTTTTCAGGGGAAAGACCAATTCAGGGAAGTCTCATGAGTGAAGGAGCACAGCTGCTTTGTGCAATAGGAACTCAGGTGAAATGGGAACATGGCATCAATCTTTCAAGCAAACCTCTTCCTTTCACATCAGTGACATGACAGTTTCCAGGTCTTAAGGGAGCCTATAATTTGCTCCCTTGTCGTCTGGTGGTTGTTTATATTTTGTTTTGAGTGGTTTATTTCTTTATTAGTTGGGTGGTTTGGTTTTTTTTTTTTTTTTTTTTTTTTGCTCATTTCAATATACTAGAAAATTAAATCAACCATTGCAATAAAATGCTTCTCTTTCTCTTTTCACTGGGTGCACGCCTGTTTCTCTTTGCAATATGTCCTAGAATCATCCTACTATTGCATTTCTAAAGGAAGTTTTGCTTTCTTAGTCCCCTATGTAATATAACACACAGCATAACATAACCATCTCCTTGTACATCTTAGACAGCTCCCAGGGGAGAGCTCTGACATGTTCTAGGCCAGGTAAATTTGCCCAGCTACTCTGGCAGATGCTACACTGTATGCAGTCTCTCAGCTTATTTTCCACCTGTGAATGAAGATCAAACCTCTTCTTTCGGATCCATCAAGATTTCCTGATGCGTTTCCACTGCACAAAAGGGAAAAATGGGAATTCTAGGAACAGTGTTCCCTTTTCCTCCTCACCCAGGAATACACATTTGGCAGGATGACAAGAGCAAGCTGGCAGCTGATGGGTTCTTGCTGGTGAGTCAAGGCATCTGCATCAGCACAGAAAGGGACTTCCCTAGAACCTCAAACTGCTTTTTCTGATAGGGAATAAGGAGAAATTACCTCAAACCAAATCATCAGGAGAAAGAAAAATCGTCAGGATGAATCAATAAAATGAACTGTAACAAATTGCTTTTACTGATTCAGCAGTTCTATTTCCTAAACTCTCCTGAATTCACTGAAGTTGTTACATATGGGGACCACCTGTCACTTTTGTTCCCTTTCACACCCATGAACTCTTCTTTCTAATATAAACATCAGACCATTTCCTGACTCCTATCATTCTCTCTGATGCTTAGTAACTATTGCACTCTTTGAAACTAGTAGTAATTTTCAGCCTTCAATTAATTATATAAATAGTAGCTGCAACTATTTTATTTGTTTTGCTTGAAAAGACATAATGATGCTGATTTATCTTTTTTAATTAAAAATAAAGAAGCTTGGTAGGCAGTGCAGGATTGAAAAATGGAAGTAATTTAATTTTTCCTACTGTTTTTTCTACTGCTGTTGCAGAGGTACTTTTTCCAGCCATCAGCTCTCATATCTAAATTTCAATATCAGTGGCATAATTGGAAGTCACAGAAATGCAGCTGAATTACTTCATCTCTAGGAAAAGATAAGCAATATGATTGCATTGCATCTATGCATGATTATTAAGCAAATAGTTGTATGGTGTAAGACCAAGAACCAGAAAATTACCCAAAGTATCTCATTATACAGTATAATTTCTCCAGATGCCCAATTCAAAGACCATAAAATGTTCATTTTCTAAGTCTTAGAATATGTTTCATATTCAGATTCCCATTAATTGAATAAACAAGATTGACACTGATCATGCTGTAATTATGCCTCTCCTGGTGGGAGAGATCTTTTAAAGTCCTTGCCAGGAGTTCAAGAGACAAACAGGACTCTCAGCCTTCGCTGCTTCTTGATAGTTGTTTATTAAGTCTTATCAGAGAAATAGAGCCACTAGCATGACCCAGACACAACACAAAGCAGGGAATGCAGGAGAAAGCCAAATTATCAAGATTATGCAGCCTTTTTAAAGGCAAATTTACCAATGGTTACTAAAAACGTACATTATTTTTACTTTTCTGCCAATTATTTAGTAACACAGCCAGGAACTGCAGAACTCTTTGTCCAATCATCCCAAACTACTTTTACTGCAGAATATGGAGTAGTAGAAGGAGGAGGAGAAGGTTTGGAGAACAACAACAATCCTCCATTTTGATGGTTTTTGCTGTTACCTATTTACTACATTAACAAACCCAAAACCTCTAAATTTTTCACGCTGTGATTATCTTACATAGTAGTCTATCACCTAATTTACACCAGTGTAGTTTCTCATTCTTCTCTAAGAGTAGGCAGCTTTTTTCCAAGGACAGAGGTCAAAACCAGTGTTGTTCAGGGGGATAAAATCTTTCAAAACAGGCAGAGAAACACTCTGCACTCTGGGCTCCCACGCAAGATTAGCTGTGGTGCAACTTCAGTGTCTTTGCAATTTTATCTGCAAACTTATTAATATACTCCCTTTCACTTCTAAAACTTGTGCTTTGTAGAATGAAGACTCACTTGGCAGATTTTCGTAGCATCTTACTTTTTTTTGCAATATATCAGAGGATTGCAAGTAAATCAGTGGCTCTACTGCTTTTTTAAAGTTTGGGCAACAGAAAAATAAAATATTTGCTCTTCAACAGAATTTGATGAAGCAAGACTTCTAAAAGATCTGACATACTTTTATGCAAGAGCTCCACAAAAAATTATATATGGTTGGCACAAGTAAAAGGATATAAAGGGAATTATTATATTGGTTGCAAGCAAACAAATTAAAATATATTCTACATATCTTAAGATGAAAACAGAGAAATAATTACTTTGAGTTTCACAGACCTGTCCAGTTACAATGAGTTTTATGCTTATTAAACATATATAAAATAAAAAAATACCATATTAAACTATTTAAGGAAAACAATTGTTTTATGGCAAGTAGAGGGTGTATTGGAACAAAACTGAAAAACAAATTATGGTGTAAAATATAAATGGCAAATTGAAATTAAGAGGTCTCATGTGGACATTACATACTTTGATTTGGGGAACAGCAAATATCATGGTAAGCAAACAGAAAAGTATATTTTTAAAATTATTATCAAACACCAGACATGGAAGAAACTGTTTGATTTTGAGGTTCTATTTTATAGAATTCTTCATAATGGCAAAAATATATGATTGCAAAATATTCATGGAGTGCTTAAGTTTCTCAGTGCCAAAAAGATGTTGTGAAACTGAACAGTCACACATCAATAATCATGGTACCCATGAGATACTGCTGAGGGTATCTGATGTTAAAGGTTGTATGCTTTAAATTTGCTGGCAGTGAGTTATTTATAATTATCCTAACTAATGTATCTTGTTACTTCATAGTTATGGCAAAGATTTCTTTAGTAAACTTGTGAATTTGGCTGTTCTGGCATAAACATAAACAAGATACAGGAAGAAAACCAAACTGGATCACATAAAGAAATAATATGTGGGGAAAATTTTCATCCATTTCCAGCATGCTTGAGTTACAGGTTTGGTGCTCAGCATGTGATAGTGAAATATGAGATTTCACAATTCACTGAGATAAAAGAGCAATTCACAGTTCCTAGAGTTACATCCATTATAAAACACCACCACCCCACTTATGTCTGAACATAATCTCTTGTTAAGGTTTGCTACCAACATGAGAGGTATTTATTTCTTCCTGTAGATAGATAATGCTCAGCTGACTAAAGCATGAAGTATTGCTGAGAGTTTCCCCATAAACTGTTATAATTCTGGTAAATGGGTCTTATGGCTGTTGTGGACAGCCCAGTAATTCTAATAATTTTCTTATTACCTGGTGCTCTTTGCCTTCACACTACCTAAATCACTAAAATTCGTTTTCAGTCTTCAGAAGTGACAGGGAGGAAAGTTTCTGCTGACAATTCACAGAAATGAAGATGATAATAAAGGTAAATTAATGTATTATCTAAAACAAGAACACTGCTGTTATTGATATGATACACTTTGTTACTTTAAATAACAAGACAGATACCATCCTGAGAGCACTGTGAGCACCCAGGATGTTAATAAGTACAGGCAGGAAGTTGCAGGGTTCTGACATTTTCATTTATAACTGTATTTCATGGACTGACATTAGGATTTGGTTACAGTCATTCACAATCTTATTTGAAAACAGTTCTATTCTCGAGAACCTACACAGCACAAGTGGAAAATGTAGAATTTAAATTGATACTGAACAAACCTTGGCATGTCAGATATACCAATCTCTTTGACCTACTAAATGCTAAACCTAAAGTTTATTTAAGCCAAAAATATGTAGAGTCAGTGAGTATACAGACAGAATTCCAACACAGAAAAGGAAAAGAAGAAAAGCTTAGCACCACCTTATAGAGATGTGCTGGCAATTTTTGAGTACAGTGGTAAATAAAAGCAAGTCATTAGATGAGGAGTTGCTTCATACAGGCAGTAATTTTAGATGGGATATATTGGAAACAGAGCCAAGATGGAAATCAGGGCCTGGAAACCACCCCCAGTACACTGAAAGATAACACTAAAATCAGCTCTCCCTATTACTGTTATCACCATGGGATCCTCACTCAAGCTAGTTTGTGTGTCTCTTGAATGACAGGAGATATTTTTTGACATCCACAACTGTGTGATGCCAGCAGAAAAATTCCTGTTAACTTCAGAAAGCTTCAGATCCAGCCCTGTGTGCTGGTTTGGCCAAAATTAGAAATATATCCTTTGAGAGAAGGCAGGTCACAAACCATCCCTCTCCCACCAGGTTCGGGGAAAAAAACTTCTTCCTCGAAGGAAAGTGAAAGAGATAAAAATTATTTATTTAACAAATACACAGGAAAAAAAGCTACTATTGCTAAATAATGAGACCTCTTGCTGTAGAGAGAAAACCTGGGAAAATTTCAGAGTCCTTCCATAGTCTCTCTCTCCCCCTCCTTGCAGCTGGGACGGGGTGGTGGGCCCACCTCCAGGGCCAAGGCCTCGGTGGAAATTCCTCTCGATATATTCTGATGTTGAAACAGTCCAGCAGAGAAAAAAAGGAAAAAATGAAGTCCCAGGAAAACAAAGTTCGACTCTCTGTCTCTCTCCAGAGAAAAAGAAAGCTGAAAACTGCCTGGAAAGCAAGCAGGCCGCTTCCCCCCGCTCCGCCACTGCAGAAACAGACTGGTTTTATCTCTGTGTCCTCGAAAACATGAGAACAAACTGCAAAACTGCTTTGAAAGTTTTGGTCAGGTTTTTTCTCTTCTCAGTCTCAGTTTAAAGGCATAGAAAGGCGCAAAATTAATTTCTGGGCATAGGGCAGCGACATGGGATACACATCATAAAGTCACCCCAAGATACCCTGTCTGTAAAGTTCTCCAAAATACACTGAGACTCACTGTGGTTACTCTTCATTTTGTCAAGGCTTCAGTTTTCCTCTAATGGGCTCAAGAAGGCCTTGAGGATAACTTTGACAGGCTAAATCCCCTTTCCATTGGGAACAGTAAGAAAAAAAAAGCATGAATAGGTACAGCTGGTTTGCACCTCTCATCCCATCAACAGCAACAATTTCAAGAGCTGAGGGATCTTTTCCTCATGCCATGCTGCTGCTTAGAGCACATGCATAATGTTTTCTTTTATTTTGGTTAATGCTTATTACTAATGTATGTAACATGTGTTAGCCTGTTATAAATTCAATTAAATGTTAATGTACACATCTGCTTGACTTCATCTGTATACTGATATATGAGACCAAGAACTAAAATTTTTACCCTGTGAATTGCTTTTACATTATGTGCCCATCCAAGGAGAAAGAGGGGAAAAAATCCTGTTAAATTGACACTGGGCAGCTACAAACTTCTCTAAGTCATTGACACTATAAAAGATATCTGCATCAAAGCAATTGAGATTAAAGGTACAGCAGATAAAACCTTTCTTGCCATGCTCAGGAGTACCAATGACTATTAAAGCAATGGAGATATCACAGTGTTTGGAATCAGCAGAGTGAAGCCACTTTTACAGGCAGGAATAGCTACACTCACTGGACATGTTCAACTTGTCAAAAAATGACACAATTCTCAGACACTACTGCAGGTCATTCATAGTAGAGTCACCCTGAGGAAGCAGCTCCTGAGAAAGACACACAAATAATAGTTTCCACTGTTACAGCTCATACAAGAAGAAACAGAGATGGCCAAACAAGTAACAGCAACCTTGGAATGTGAACCATTACTTAAATACATCCCTTAATTTGAGAAAAGCTAGGAATCATTAGAGAAAATGTGCTCTGCTCTATCATGCAACAAAGCAATTATCACCTTCCTCTTAATGTAATTTCAAAGCTTGATTTCAGGCAAACCATCTCAAAATTAAACAGAGCTTCAGAAAGCAGAAAAATATTCTTATGGACTTGTCATAGAGGGAAGATAAGAATACCATTAGTCACATCAAACACAAGAGCCACCCACAAGTTCCTGGCATGCTGGAGAGCAAGAAGTGTTTCCACTTTGTGACGTAGTCTGCGAAAGAAACCCATTGAAGATTCAGTTGCTGATGGATGAACACACATGTTCTGACTCACATGAAAACACCTACATGACTCTGTGATGAGTCACTAATTCATCCCAGCAACATCCCAAGCTCCAAAAGTCTCGATATCAAAAAGTTATGTGTGTGAGGTTTGTTTCTGCTGTCCACCTTAATAAGTGGCTGCAAGTTCTGGCAATAAAAGTCAGCTCAGAGAATCAATCCTATTTCCCCCCCCTTCTCCACTACTGTGCCTTTGATTGGCAAACTCAATTAGAAGTGGTGCCATGCAATCTTACTAATTATTGTCCTGCCTAATTTTTGTTGAGTCTGAAGGAATTTAAGATTGGAAAGCAATTGGTGAATCAAAAGAACCTGTGGGTTGTGGTGGTATCAGCTGACTTATTAATGCTGTAGCATGTAGACTAAGAAGATAAAACAGGTCAGGATGGACAATAAACTATTGTTAATGGACCACACTAAAACAAACATTTTAAGTTTTGAGGGTTATAACATTTAGAGCACTGTTTTAACAGTACTAATTTTCTCACCCTTGGGAAGCAAAAATGGAGCATCAGTGGTCTCTAATGGCAATGCTATGGAGGTTGGTGAAAATGTTGGTGGAATGTCTTAAGGACTTTGAAACTAATTGGATTAGTGCTTATATAATTAATAGGATTACTCTGACTCTGCACATTAATAGGATTTTTCCTTATCAATTCCAGGCTTAAATGTTATGAAACTGCATGTGTCTGTATACCTCCCCCAAGAACTCTGTGAATCACGACGGTTCCCAGTCTCATAATTGCAAAGCAGTTTCTCTGGAAGCTCCCCTCTGAATATATTTATCTGGGCTTTGCAACATCTTCTGAATAAAAATATTCAACCACATAAAAAACACTCAACCCCATAAATGTTTTCCAGTGTCTTCTGTACACCTTTATCTGTTCTAAACTGAGCTTTCCAAGCACATACATACTTTACTGAAACGAGGTTTTCACTGAACACATAATACCAAATTCTCTTCAAGGCTGCATTTAAGATTGCTTTTTTTTCCCCCTACAACCAATTTCCAATCCACTAAGCTCCTCTACTTTTCTCTTTTCAGCAACTATTTAACTTGGGCATTAACCTTTGTGGCTGGCCACAATCTCTTAAACACTTTGCTTTGCAATAGACTTTCCTAGGTTGTCAGTAACATTTTTCATAGAGAAAGATGATGGGGAAGACATTAATGGCATTTTTGCTGCCATTTTTACCTTTTAGCCTCCCAGGAAGCTTTCATATGAAACCTTTGAGAAACAAAATATTGTGGACAAAGTACAGTATTAAATCAGTGGCAATTAATCCACATCAGTGCATGACTGTTCACAGCACCTATTTAGTTGGCAATTAGCACAGACCAAACAGATCAATGCTTACATCCTTGACATGGTACAGTAACTAATTCTGCCTCTAGTTCCTCAGCAGAACCATCACCTTCATGACAGAGGTTCATTACTTACTCTGGGAGTTTGAAACTTGAGAATGAATTAACTCAGAGATTGTGCAAAACCTGTAAAAGCTAAGAAAGGATTAAGAGTGTGCTGCCACTCTTTCTGGTGAAAGGGAGGGGTAGAAGTTATTTCTTAAAAGCTGCTTGACTTCAGCAATAAGACTACCATAGAAATTGAAGTTAACTTGCTGGCAGACCCAGCAGAAGACAATATTTACTAAGCACAGGGTGTTTATATGGCTTGCACTGAGCAGAAATATTTTTTTTCATGACAGGGTATCTGGATGAGTCACAAGAACTGCTAGAAAAAACACACTCCCCACAGAAAAGGATAAAGGAAAAAGGAAATACTTTATTCTTTCCTGGGAATATGAGTTAATGGCCCAAAATTTCAGAAAGAAAAAATAAAATTTAGGCTGAAGCTTCAGGACTTGTTTCTCTGCAAGATGAGCAGGATCCCAGTGTACAACCAATACAAAGAAGAAAATACCTGAACTGCACCTCTTGCTACTTAAGAATGACACATGTTGCCCAGTGAAATCCCTAATGGACCTGGGTTGGAAAGTAAGCTGTACCACTTACCAGCAGGGCAAAGCCCTTTTTGGAGGCTGTAACTGGTTTTCAGCCACTCTCCATTTCTCAGTGAGTGAAAAAAGGCACATTCTAGCAAGGAAAAACAGTTTGCAGGTGTGGTAGAGCATCCATTAAAGTGCCTGCAGAAAGATGCTTGCCCTATCCCTACAATCAACTTCTTATCTCCAATCTTCTCATAATTTTACAGTCAGGGTAAAGGTAATTTTGTCAGGCAATGCTGTACAAAAGGAGCATATCATTCAGAGGATGCATTCAAGGACAGGCATGAAGAACATATTCTCATGTGCAAGAGAAGGCAAGGAGAGCCCCATGTGGCTTCCCTGTATCTGCCCCTTAGATTTTTTGTTTTCTCAATGTGCATTTCAATCCTTCTCCCTAGCCACAGATACAACACACCCCGCTTGTACGTGCTTGGCAAAAAAAAAAAAAAAGAAAAAGCAACTTGGCACTTTATTTTGTTTTTCTTTTTGATGTATATTTTATTACATTTCTGTAAACAAAGATATTTTAGAATTCATTTATTGTGCTTCTCGTGTTTCTGATTGAAAAATCTGACTTGAAAATTGAGTTTTCCACTTTATGTTTCAGTAGATTTAAAGTAACTCAGTATTGCTTCATGCATTTTTTCTGCTGAGAAATTGAATTGACTTGAGCAGAACCACATTAAAAAATAACATGAGAAGATCACAGGAAAAGAAGGAAAAAATGGTGTGATAATTACCACAGATATAGACTGACCCTAATATTAATCTTTATGCTACTCACAAGACTGAGCTGCAATCTTACTGGGAAAAACCTAACCTTGTTTTTGTTTGTAACAATTATCTTGCAATTGTTTGCAGCAAAGGCATGACAAAGTAACATGGATTTTGTACATCAGTCTTATGGTTTAGCTGATTAAATCTGAGAAGGCACTAAACACAGAGAGTACAAACACTTATAAAAATAAATAGTTGATCTTGTATTAAAATGAAGGTTCCAAAATTTGAACCTCAAGTGCTAATTACATATTTCATCTCAACACAGACTGGAAGCAAAACATAATATCATCTGGAAAAGTCCATGCCTTGTAAGTTTGCATAAAATTCTGGTTTCATTTCTATTACTTCTGGTGCTGCTTCAAAAATAAATATATTTTATTGTAATAGCAGTAAAGTCTTTGGCAAAAAACTGCCCCCACAACTATATTTCAACTCATTGTCTCAGTTCAGCTTCTTCCAGGTTTCTGTTGGAGCACGAAACCATTCGAGAATTTGACAAAATAATAGATTCCATCAACAAGGAAAACAATACACAAAAGTCAATAGAGAAATGTCTTGTTTCAAACTAGCCATTTTTAAAAGGTCCTTGGACACTCCCTAAGGCAAATTCAGTGTGCAGTTTAAACATCCTCACTGCTGATTTTTATATAGCTTATAACATACATCTTGTAAGTACCACAGGTCACTGCTGTGGTCACAATTTCTGTTTCAAATAATCATATTAAACCCTACTGTTAGTTTGGTTAACTTTTACTATCTCCAGCTAAATAAAAGATTCACAGATCCACAATTCTAGCTGAAAAGTAGGTGTGAAAATACTGCAACTGAATCACTTACAAACAAATGTCTTTTTAATTGACAGCAAATTATTTTAAGGAGAGCATACTGAAAGTGAATTGTTTCTCCTGGATTGAAGATCCTGGGAGTATCATCCAGTGACACACTTGAGGTGAAAAGAAATTTAATACGTTATTTCATTTTTAAAAAAAGTCTATATATTTGAGGGGAGTCATCTTTTAAAATTTAAATAAACATATTTTTCAGAGTTCCTAATTCTAGATCTGTGCAGGAAGCAACAGTGTTGTGTTACTGGGAACTATTTTGTAGTGGTTCGATGCAAATTGACGTGAGAAGGAGAAAGCAGCAATATTGTAGAAATAAATAAATGCAATAAAAGTTAAAAATGCATAAATATATGTATTATAGCACCTTCATCACCCATATATTGAGGAAATCCAGACATATTTATATGGCAATGTGGGATATCTGAATAAAGACTAGAAGTGGAAACATTTTTAAAACTACTCTTCTACAAAACAACAGAGATCATCTATTGCACACAGGTTTAATTTTTCTCCCTTAGTCCCTACAAAACAGTGTGCTCTTGCCACCACTTAAAATTAAATATGTGATGTGTAGACTCAACATATTTGAAAACATTTCTAAAAGAGTACAAATGAAAAGATTCCACATCTTGTGTTGTCTACAAGTGATGAGACCCCACAGTACAGAGGAGCAGGGTTAAAAGCAGCACAAGGACACTGCTGGAGCAATAAGTAACAATAAATGTGCAGTAGAGCCATCATGGAGACAAACAGTTTTCATAGGACAGAAAGAAAAGCTGACAGAAAAAAAAATCCTTTAATATTCCTTGGTACTTTCCTGAACCATTTCTACCCTTGGCATGGAGTGGCAGGTGATAATTTGAAACTCTGCCATATTATTTGCCGTAATATAAACCTAATTATTCTATTTTAGTTTTTAATTGTCAATTTTCCCCTCAGGTCTCCAGGATCACATGTTACTCAGAACTTCATAATAGTTCTTAACACAGAGTTTCATATTACTTTTTCCCTTCAATTAAATTCAACAGCATTTTAATTAACTTCTCAGAACATAACATTTTTTTTAAATGCTACTTACTTTCCTAGCTGGTCATTCATACTTTAATAATGAACAACTGTCAGGTGTGATATACTTTTGTTAACTTCTATTATTTTAATCTTTCCTTCAATAATTAAAAATCAAAACATGTTAATCATAAAACATTTTTCTGTCCTAGGGACCCTCATGATAAAGGCCAATCTTCGAGCACTTGCAATTTAGTGGGCAGGGTGGAAAAAAAATTTAGCATAAGGTACTCAAGGTTATATTGCATTCAGAGTGTTAAATACTTTGGGATGTCCCCAGAAATGCATTAGCAGAGCAGGTGAGATACACTGTGATGTAGCAGTGGGGTGGAAAAGAAAATCGTGACAAACTCTGAACTCCAACAAGCTGTCAGTGCTGAGAGGCCACGAGAATCACCCCCAGCTACACCAGAGGGCAACACCACTGGCTACAGAAGGGGAATGGGGTGGCTGCTGTTGGCACATCCCCAGCTCCTTATGAATGAAATCAATATACCATGTGAGATTAAGAAAACCACAGGTTTCAATTTCTATAACCTGTGAAATCAAAAACATGATTAAATCTTTTCATTTGAGGCTATTTTTGTGTCAGTCATATCATTTTTTATTGAAAGGTTTATGAGATTTTGAGCAGGTTACTGAGAAATCCAGGTCTGTTTCAGATAAAATTGTGTTGCTTCATGAACTCCAGGACATAAGCCAGTCTAACGTCTTGGGATTTTTATTTACAGAATCAACCTTCCTTACTTTCCTTAAACTGTATTTTAACCTATCATTCTTCAAACTATATATGAACACCTGTGTTTACAAGTGCAGAACTGTAGCCTGAGGGTTTCTGGTATATTTACCTCATCACAAAACAGTGCTGTCAAGTGAAGTCAGCATATTCAATATGATCTATTTGAGAACAACCAATCTGAGCAGTGTTTTTCATCCAGCAAAAACTAGTATTCATCATCCAAAATAGAATGTGTGTTTAGTCTGGACAAAAACATTTCCATGCACACCAACACATGCTCAGATCCCTTTCTTTATCACAAGAAGAAACATCAGCTGAAGGCTGCAGCCAACCAGAAAGATCTGTCTCCTTCTCCTGGCTGTTGGACACCCACTATCTTTAAGAGTGTGCCTATTATGACATTCAAAGTTATAATTTATGGAGGCTTGTTGGTGTTGGCTTTAAATCCTCTGTCTTTGCTATAGATGGGAGTGTTGCTATGGCAGCACCAGAGTCAATGCAGGCCACAAACCCTGCCCAAGTTCAGGGGCCTGGTGTCCACTCTACTCCTGGTTGCCATGGCTGCATTGCTCTAAGTACCAGCTAATTTAACAAGTTATAATCTGGCTCTGTGCATTGCCATCGTTGTTTTAAATTGCTCTGTAAAAACGGTTCTGGGATTGCAAGGACAAATTCCAGGAAATAATTCTGCCTATTATTCCCCTGTCTTCCTAAATGGCTGGGAAACAACAAGGTAGCATGACCTCCAAAAAGAATATTAAAACACTATTCAATAAAAACAACATCCTCACATTTTTAGAATATTTCTTAATAAAAGTTCCATCTGACCATACGTAGAAGAAGCCACTGATGTTTATTTCCCTCCATTCCCATTTCCTCTAGGTTCACACACTCACCATGACAAGTGGTGTAGTGTCTTCTGACCAGTATCCAAACTCAGCTGATGTCAGTGAAGCAAGTAGCAAAATTCATTTTGTAGGACATTTATTTCCTTTAAATACCCAAATAACTCCCTATTGAAGTCAAGAACAAGTTATGCCACATTCCACAGGATCTGAGAGGGAAATAAGGTTAAAGTCTGAAAATTATTTTTGTTTTGTTTGTGTTTAGCCAGAAAAACTCAACATATCACCTAATATATGGAATTTGTCATCAAGTTTCAGTATGTTATCAAAAGGTCCAGACTGTTATAAATCAGACAAGTTGTGTAGCTTTTCAGACTGTAGACTACAGGAAAAAAAGGGAAAAATTAGAATATCGACATTCTTCCCTACCACGAGACAATAATGATATTCTTCAAATGGGATTCAGTTGTACTGCAAAATATAAGAGCATCAAATTCATTTAAGTTCCCCCAGTTTTTACATCCTAAATGTTCACAGCACTACTGTCACTCTTAGTAGGATTTTTTCAGTGGGACAGGAACAGTATTCTCTCTGATACTTTCTAACAAAGTTTAGGATGCAGCACACTGTGCTTATAACAGTCCTGGATCTGTTTAGGGAGATTAACAAAGGCTCTTCTGCTAGCAAAAAATCATCATGAATAATGAGAATCTCAGATTTTCTGATTGATGAGACTTGAGTTTGAAATTAAATTACTTTCCTTAATTATCAGAAATTACTCCACTAAAAATAGTTTGTAACCAAATTTTTAACCCTTTTTTTCTACTCCTTTCTTCCTCTCCCTAAAGGTCCATACTTCAGAATCTGAAGAAAATCATTCTTACTATAAATTTTTAAAAAATATTTCTTTAAAATAATGTGCAATTGTTTTCAAACATTTCCGTTTTACAAACATCAAAGTAACCAACATTAAAAAACATTTCTTCCTAGCATTAACTATGACATAGAGAATACAAACTCCTCAGACATTTTCTCCTCTTGCTAAAGTTCACTCAAAAAAATCTGCATGAAAAATCACTGCAGAACTGTCCCTTCCCTTTCGAAGTAAAAATGCAGTATACAGGGAAAGTCACGTTAATCCTTTTGGAAAAAAGCTGGCCAATATTTGCTGTTTATGTCACAAATGTACCTGTTTCCATTAATTATGTTCCTCTCTTGCTTAAGCATCACATTTAACAAGCTTGCAGTGTCCTTGTAGAGCACCACAAAGGTCTCTTCCCACTTGTACAGTTCTCCAAGCACTGAGATGTCACATAACTAACACACAGGAGTTTCTGAAGGCACAGAAAGGAAGACCTCCCATTTGACCCAGACTCCCTCTTTGTATGTGGGATAAATATTCCTTTTTTTCTGAAGTCTGTCCTTCTGATGCCTCTCTTATTTACTGGACATATACATACCATATATGGCAGAGGTTCATTTGTGCTGCTCTTGTTGAACAAGAAAATAACCTGTTTCCTTTTCCTAAGACTGGAGCTCCAAATCAAGAAAATGCATTCACTGCTGTCTACATTTATAACTTAATTCTGCAAACAATAACCCTGAAACACTGAAACAAATGAAGCATTGTCTGATGAAACATATCTGTTGATCCTTCCCACTAAATAATAAGAGATTTCTTTTTTTTTTTTTTTACCAACACTGGCAGGTCAAAAATTTACTTAGATGGAACATTCTTGGGCGTAGCCACAGAAGCCAAAGAAATCAAGTGCTTTTCACTAAACTTAAAATCATTACGGAAAAATAGATCAGTGTCTAAAAATAACAGATCTAAAGGGGAGCTTACCTCAGGTTTGAGGCAGAAAAATTTAGAGGCCACCTCAAGAGAAGCTCAGAATAAGGGAATCCATATCTTAAGACTCATTCACCTACTGCTTGAAAAGTCATAAGAGAAGGCTGATTTTCATATATTTCTCTAATTTCCAGCTTGTAATTCTCTTGAATTTCAAAGTATATCCAAGACACTGACTTCCTAGACAAAGCCTCAGGCTATCTAATAATAAAAATGTAGTATTAAAACAAGTTTTCATCATTAAGAATTTCCTAGAATAACAAAGAGCTCCCTTGTAAGTACGTGCTGGAGTCAATATGACTGCTACACATCTAAGTAGATTCAAGACACAGACCCTGAGCATAGCTGCTAATGAAGAACAATTTCTAAATGTGTCTAATTTTGAAACAGAAAGGCTTATTCTAGAAAAAAATGAGGCAGTGGGAGAGCAAATGCAAAGGTAAACTGTAACTCAGAAACAACATTCACCCTCTAAGTGTAATTTCTGTTCAGAAACAGAGGTACTTAAATTATTTTCGGAGTTAATTATGAGCTTATACTGCATACACAGGAATGCTGGATAGAATTAATTTAGCATAAGACTATATGTACACAGCTCAAAACCAGAAAGACATTCCTTTTTTGTATTTCAGAACTGACAACGTTAAGCAGGTTGCATCAGAATTTCTACCCAAAATTACTGATTTCACCTTAAATATTCCTCTCAAGAGGCATCATTGTCTTGTTTTGGGATCCAGAACAAAAGCTACTTAAAGTAAGTGGAAAGGCTGCTACCAACATCAAGCTGTGTAAAAGGCCATTGGCAAAGCCACCTTTGTGGGAAAATGGAAAAAGAAAAGTCAGGAAAGTGAAGGAACAGATGGGTGGGAAAAATGATACTTTGGGAACAGCAATATCTGCTCCTATCCCAAGATCTGAGGCATTTTGTGTCATGTTTATACTCAACTGAAGAAAGAACTGCTAATGGTGATGGATGCTGATGTTTGTTCACATAATCTACCAGAAAGCAAGAATAATTTAAAAATAAAAACATTTTTTAAAAAAATTAGTTTTGAAGGGAGCTGATCGATACAGTGAAAGAATGAGAATTACAAAGGACATTGTGCCCAATGCAATGGTGCAGAGGAGTGCAAACCTTGACTGTAAATTCAGAGGAGCAAGGATAAACTCTGGGTTTAAAAAGAACTCAGGAAAGAAGGAAAGACATCTCCCTGTGTGAAGAAATTCTTGGGGGCTCTGATGATACAAACAATGATGGGAAAGGAAAGCAGCAGCCACAGCCACCGCACAGCCTTCCACATGTTCCAGGAGAAGCTGGGCAGATTGGGAGAGGTAAACAGGAGATTCATGCCCAGGAGCAGTGAAGTTTGTCTGTTTTCTGCTATGGCCAGCTCAGGAACCAAAGAGTGGCTCCCAGTGCATCCCCACATCCATGCCTGAGGAGCCCCAACTGGTGTCACCCTGGCCCCCTGTGCCAGCCAGGTGTGGCAGGTCACACACAGATAACCAAGTCTCACAGGTGAGGCTGTGAGAATGTCATGCTGAGGTGCTGGAGTATCAAGAAACTTTATAACTCCTTCCAGAAAGGGAAAATCAAACCAGACAGGAATCTTGTACTTCATAAAAGGGGTGTACCTAGAGGACAGGCAGATATATATGGGCACATGACACTGAATATTTTGGGGGATTAAAAAGCAATATTAATTGGATATTGTTGACCACTTTGTTGATGGTGATGTCTCCTCTTTTGCATTTTCAGGTACTAATACCTAAGGATTAAAGCTATCACTCAGAAAGATGTCAGTTCCAGTTGCTGTTTCATTTAAAAAAAAAAAAAATATTATTCCAATTCTTCAGAAGCTGGCATGTAGCCTGCAAATTAGTATCTCAGCTTTTGCCAGAAAACAACAAAATGCTCATCACCAGTGCCTTTTGATTGCATAAGTGTTTCTTTCCTGGTAGGCAGCCTCTTGTTAGACCTGGGTCAAAAGTCATCCTATATAAAGAAATCTATAGGTAAAGGCCTATTTAAACCAGAGCTAATTATGATAAATGCCAGCATTCCTCAGGTGAAAAACAAAACCCCAAATCACTGTGGATGAACTGATGCTCTGTATTATTAATTCCGGCCAAAGCCAAAAGTGGTTTTTATGAAAAAAACACCTTATCTAAGCTATCTGAAGAGCATCTTAATTAAAAGAAAATACAAAACCCCAACCAAATACCAACAATAAAACCTATGAATGAAAAAATTATTTGAAACAGTTCAATCCACAATATGGTTGGCTTTCAGCAGTGACACCTCTGGCTTATTTTCCTCCCTCTGGGGCAGGTTCTCGGGTGGTATGGGATATCTTCAACACCTGCCAGACAGCAATAACAACCATTAGGCAAATGAAAAGCTTTTCTGAGAGTGTCAGCCCTTATAAAAGACCATTCATTTCTCTCTGCTCACAATTTTGCCCATCACTCACTTTCCCCACTCACTATGGCAGTTGTCATATACCAGCCTGCTCAGCTGCAAATTCATATTTCCATTTTATAGCATAGGCCTTGCAAAAGTCTTTTCTCATGACACCTTTCACTTATGTTAACTGCAAAATAAAGACTGAAAAAGGCTGGAGTGGTTTCTGGACTTGATCATATTATCATAGTAGACCTCTGCATTTTTCCTTATAACAACATGAATTTCAAAAGCCTCTTATAATTGTGTGTATGTGTGTATGTGTGTATATATATATATATGTCTCCTGCCACCTGTAAGAAAACTATTTGTCTACAAGGGCATCTGGTGACAGCACATTTGCTTTTCTGGTGTATTTCCACAATTTTTTTTATACATTCTACACCATTACCAAGGGCTAGCTCAAAGTTCAGTGCATCAGGAACACAAGAAGATGTTCTTCCTATTTATAGGTGTGTGAGTGTATACTTTAATTCCAGATATGATCAATCTCCCTCTAAAGGAAGCACTCTGTGTTTTATCAAACCTTCTGGAGAACATCTCTCACAGTAAGTGAAAGTATAAATAAATATTCTTGCAAGGGATATATAAATTATTCTAAGTCAGCAGCAGCATGTCGCTCAGGGCTGATTAGATTCTTTATAACACCACCTTATGAAAAGGAAAAATGTTAAATTTGGTCCAAATATGGAATTTTTAATGACTGACATTTGTGGAACTTTTGGGATCAATGAACCTTCTGTCATAAAAGGAAGCAAAGCTTTTACTGCAGGACAGTGAACATTTTTTTGGAAATTCAGGTATGCACATGTTATAAATCTGAATTATATTCACACCTGGAGAGCTCAGCTGAAATCAGCCCTCATTGTAACAGGTGTTATATTTATATATAGTGAGAGAGGCACAACTACATTATCTTACTATCAAAATTGCCTAAGTGCTAAAGAGAGGAGAAAAGGGAAATGGCAGTGAAGGTCATGTGTTCTTCCAGGCTCAGACGCTGACTTGACAGCTGGTTAACAACATTTCCCATACTGTCCTCCAGCCTCTGGCAGCTAAACCCATTTTAAGAGAAATGGCATCACAAAGAAAATGTATGCAAGTGTATATTCTTCCAGGGAACTCTTCTAACTTCAAGGATGCTGGAAAAAAATACCACATATTACCCTAGAGGAAAACTTAACAATGTATGGTCTCCAAAACATAAAATAGTAAAGAAACACAGTGTTTCCAATTCCCATCAAGATCTATTTAAAAGTATATATAGAATATCTACCTGAAACACATCAGTGAAGGATATCTGAATGCTGTAAGGAAATTACCTCAATTCATTCTTCTTTCCTCTCAAACCCAGTTGCTTACAGAAATCTCTTATAGAAACAATACTGCCTATTATTGCCAGTGAAAGTCATGAGTCTAAACTTTCAAAAATATTTTTGGACAAAGTTTGTTTGCAGTCATACCAATTTACATCCAGAGTTACTCAAATGGTATCTACAGAGCTGTTCAGATTTACACAGTTGTCACTAAGAAGAATTTGGCTCTGTGCTCCACACACAGTTGCCCTCTGTAAAATGCAGTTTAGGTGATGACAGGTATTCCAGGGACACTCTGGGACGTTATCCTGTGTGGCAGTTCTATCTAACTTGAAGTAAATATGCTGTAGCATGTTGCTGTAAAATGGATTCCCACCTTGTTGTGAGTAGCCCTGCATTTATAGGTAAAGATGAATGTTCCTTCACAGGAATGGATCATTTCCAGGGTAATTGGTAAATTGCTGTTCCTTGGCAATTAGCACAACTTGGTCTACTTCTACAACAACATTTAAAAATTAAATCAAAATTGTTTTGTCTTTTCTCTGTCCATTTTCTTCCTGCTTGGGTGGGGGAAAAAAAAGGAAAGAAAAAAAATGAACCAATTGTGCTGCCACTGCTGTGGAAAAGTAACTTATGAGATGACTATGCAATGTTGTAAACCCCAATATTCTAACTGTCAAAAAAATATGAGATATCATATTTTTCACAAACAAGATCAAGCAGGATACTTTTATTTCTTCGGTTTACCTTCTAAAGATTAATTCCTTCAGGTTTTTTTTTCCAAGGACATGGGCTAGAATCTTTAAAGAAAAATTGATGCTTCTGCATAATCGCAGAGTGGAACCACGAAAAAAACTGAGATACAGCAAGAATTTTGACATTAGCTTAAAGTGGTATCTTGAGAGCTGAATCTGACCTTAAGTCAGTTGCTGACCATTTCATCAATCATGGCCATTATTCAGGCGTAGTTTACTTCCACTCCCACTCCCTCACTCATCTGAAATATGTTTTGATAGCTTGTCAGCATAACTGCTCCCTAACTTGGTGCCAAAGTTTTCTGAAATATCTGCAATACTGGAGAGAAATGCAAGTCTTACTCAGACCTGCTTATAGTTCTTAAGCACTATTGTTTTATACAGTTTACCATAAGTAAAGATTGTTGATTCAGACAGTAAAATCTGCTTCTCATCAGCTAGTAAAAGGCAATTCCTTCCTTAAATATCTTTTTTCTTCTCTCAGATTTGCTATAAAGTGCCATGGAAACTAGGCATCAGTATGGTGTGATATTTGCAAGCATCTGCAGGTTTAACAGAAAAATGTGACAATTAAAGGGAATCTGAAAATTGCTGCGTTTCTCTGATGTACGGGTTTTGTTAAATTAAAATTTCTTGATCATTAAGCAATTAACCTATTCTGTTGTAAGTGAGAAAATGATTAATGATTTGTCTAGTTTTAGAAGCTGGAAGGGAGAGGAGAGAAAGGTTATTTTTAATGTTACTAAAGAAATATGAGAGTTGGGAATCAATAAGGAAATGACAAAAAGCTCAGTGGACCCAGGTGTCTCACCAGGATAGTGTGATGAAGCTCCCCTGGTTTTAAAGCCAGCTACATGCAAGGGGTGGTGACAAGAGAGGCCACATTTAACTCAGCAATCTCCATGGTCAACACTCACATGGATAGAGATGGAATGGAAAATAGCACGAGTCTTAAATAAAACTTAAATTAGTGCTTGCAGGACCTGAGTGACCCTAAAGAATCTGATGTTCACTGTTAAATAATAAAACAATCTATCTCTGTGTCTATTTTACCAAGAGACATAGTTAAGCTACTCTCCCCTCCTAATTTCCTGTAGTATTCTGCAATTGTCTTGTCCTCTGACCTTTCAATGTAGATATACACTATTTAAATTAATTCTGGCAGCAATATTACTACATTTTTCATAATATAGAAAAAATATGGAAAACACATACACATTAAAGAGTGCCAACAAAGGTGCACTACTTTGCTTTTATAAAAAGTCCTTTAGAGTACAATATAACTGAGATATTGCTCTGAAATATGATTTAGATTGCCATGTAGACTGATTTTGCTGCAATTTCCTACTAACTGCAAAATGCCTATTAATTAAAGCAAGCTCAGTCTTGCCCCCCAGCACCTAAAGCACAGTTTTCCTGTTCCAAGAACCAACACAACTCCGTGATTTTCTGTAGCCAAAATGTAAGAAAAACACTTGAACCGGTCCTAAATTAGTATTGATTAAGTGAATGAATGAAGGCTGGAATCCAGTACTGCTTTTTTGGGGTGACAATTGCAAAATATACAGGCTTTAGAACAAATTTGGAACTTTCAGGATGGAAGGAAGGTCTGAACTTTGCAGAACAAAATTTTATTGCTTCAATTTTTGCTTTTGATGAGCAATATGCTTACACTGATATGGCTTTTTCAATGTAATATGCAATGGCTTGTTGTAACTCTAAAGCACATGAGTTGAAAACTGAAAAAAATAGAATTCCCCTCAAGAATTTTCTTCCCTCTCTTCTCAAAGTAAAAGCTGATGGGTGTTTTAAGTGTTGTGCATAAAAATCAACTGACATGTAGGCCTTTAGTGATCTGCCCTGCAACAAGACTTCCCAGAAGAAAAGAGATATTCCATGGGAAATGAAGACATTATTTTTCTAACAAAGATATTACAATACTGCCTGAGAATATGTGCACTTCCTTTCATTTGGAAAACACTGAATTTGGGTCACAGTAACCAAATCCCGTGAAGGCAAATCCTTCTCTGACTAGCTTCCACACTAATTTTAGGAAAATGGTGTTAAAAAGGAACCAAACATATTTGTGTGTTTCCTTCGCTGACTCTTTTACAGACATTTTAGATAATTTCTTCTGCTTCTGAATTTTGCTTGTAACTCTAGTTTTCAGACAGTCCTCCTCAAAGAAGGAAATATCTATACAACCATACCCAGTGCAACTGACTGCTTCTGCTTACCACCTTCTCCCCCTTTGCCTGGCAACACCCATAGTGACTTTCAATTCCATCCACCAGTTTAGATCAAATTTAGAAAAGGTAAATGTTTCAGACATGTTATACCACAGCAAATTCCCCCCTCATCCTCCCAAAAAATCCCTGAAACAGCTGAGTATAAGAATGAGCTTTGACTCAGTGTCTCTCAAAGGAAAATGGTGCAGTGTCCTTTGGTCTGTATTGGACACCAGAGAATCAAAACAGGACAGCTGTGTTATCAATACTTAAGTTCAGGAAGAGCACTAATAGATTAGTGCAAGAAAAGCAGGAAAAGGTCAAGGAGAAAAGAGTGTATTTTTTTCTCTCACTCACTAATGGAATCACAGAATCACTTAGGTTGGAAAAGGCCTCTAAGATCGAGTCCAACCACTAGCCCAGTGTTGTCAAGTCCACCACCAAACCATGTAATGAAGGGCCACATCCACACATCTTTCAAATACCTCTGGGCATGGTCACTCCACCACTGCCCTGAGCAGCCTGCTCCAGTACTTGACAACCCTTTAGTGAAGAAGTTTTCCTGATATCAAATCTAAAGCTCCCCTGGCGCTGCTAGAAGCCATTTCCTCTTGCCCTATCACTTTTCCTAGAGAGAAAAGACTGACCTCCACCTGGCTACAACCTCCTTTCAGGCAGGTGTAGAGAGCAAGAAGATCCCCCCAAGCCTCCTTTTCTCCAGGCTGAAGAATCTGAGTTCCCTCAGCTACTTCTCAGCAGACCTGTTCTCCAGACCTTCTCTGGACACACTCCATGTCCTTCTTGTAGTGAGGGATCCAAAAGTTACCAGGCTTTTGGATACTTTGTTTGTTTTTGGCATTCAGTTTGTTTTCAGTTTCTCTTTATTGGTACCTTTCTGTATTTCCAAAAGGTTTGTAAAACTGTTCTACAATTTTAGGAGACATATTGTTTATCAAAGACTGAGAAAAAAACCTTTGTGGTAAATATGCTACTAATTTAGCACAGAAATGACAAGTTTTTACGTAGAAATCTTTATACAAAGATTTGCTTTGAATAAAAGCTCTCTTTAAATGCACATTATGGTGTGCTATGGGAAAATACAAAGCAGCAAGTGTCATCCTTTTATTATTCCCTCTCCTGACATAAAATAATGTTAACATTGCAGCTCTTCAAAAGAGGCAAAATTTTCTTCATCTTGCAACTTGTAACGCAGGTCAGTGTTTCCTGAAGCCTTGACCAAAAGCAAATCTAACTCCAGACATCTTTATTTAGGTCATCTATCCAGGCTCTGTAGAAACCTACCCTGTGCAATGAAAGATGCACTGAACCTTTGACATTTCCACCGATATACATCAGTGCCTCAGAGATTTATGTGAACATTTCCATTCCACCAGAGTAAACACATCACTCTTATTGATTTTAACTTATCGAAACAAAGATGGAAAACTCTAACTCCATAATGTCTAGTTTAATGGCTGGCTGGGAGATCTCATGAACCACACTTACAGTCCCAGCAATGAACTTGATCCTCTAAAATACAGGAAAATTTCAGTGCATAAAGTGAAATTTAATAATGCTTCCAACACAAATAGACCTTGTCCCAGCAAACTTCTGGAAGTGCAGATTCCAGAAAAGAAAGAAAACTAAAACACAAAAGAAAGTACTCAAGAGAATGGTGGTCTCTTTACACTAAACCCTTGAATTCTCATGTTCAAAAAAATTTAGAAAGTAGTGAACCCTAGGAATCATGAATGACTGAAACATCAAAGCTCACAAAGGCAAACCCAGCACATTTCATGAGAAAAATAGGATACATTCTTAAAATTTTCTATAATTTAAGTTACACTAATTTTTTTAATAGTTATTTTTACTAGGTTTTGGGGTTTTGTTTTTTGGGTTTTTTTTAAGGCATGGATTGGCCTGACAGAAGGATAACCAATACTTTGCAAAGTTCAGTACTTGAAAGAAATACCCAGTGAGAAAAAAAAGTTAATATGTTTCAAAACTTTCCTATCTAGTGCTGTTCCCAGTGGAATGCATGCAAAAGAGCAGCAACAAACAAATCACCTTAAAAACCTTGGGTGAGAAGGATGGTGGATAGTTTTTGAGAAGCTTGGACTTCAATTAAGGCTTTCAGGCAAATCTCCTCTGTGGGTGTCCTGCGATACCTGAGACACGAGGTCGGGATGAGTTTGAGTTGCTCTACAATTTCAGTCCAAAAGAACTACACAGACTTTCATTCTACTGAATTTTTTGCATCTTCTAGAATGCTTAAAATAAAGTACACTTCTCCTTCAGTCATCGTTTACTCAGGGGAGAGAAACAATTGCCTATGAAAAACACTTAATTTTTTTTTATTCAGTCACTTTCTGGAGAGTCTTTTCTGTTTCTTTTCTGTGTCAGTACCTTTTGCCTGACATCATGGGCACTTTGCATAAACACACCTCGGTCTCACAGAGATGGAAATCACTAAAAGGCTCTTGTAACATAGTTCTCAATATAGACGATCATTAGAAAATCTCTCCCCTTTCAAAACATATTGTCAAAGCTGAAATTAAAAATCTGGAAAGCTCAGAGTTGCTGCAGATGTGCCAGGAGCAGTTACTGAACTTCCTTAGAAGGATATGCAAAGACCTTTCTATCTGTTCAAGCCACACAGTCCCATCTCATTGCATTACCTATTTAATTTAAGGGGCTAAGAGACTAGACTTAAATACTTCTTTAAAAATCTTTAGCTATGCACTTAGCTACATAATTACCAGCCTTCTTCACATTGAGGAGAGTGATAACAGCTAAACACCCATGATTCATGAGCCCAAGTGACATCACACCCTTGTGGGGGTTCTTTTACAAGAGAGAGTTTTCAGCAGCAGTCAAAAAAGATCAGGCCTGTGCACGATGATGGGTAAGGACATGATCCAGCTCCCACTGAAATCTCTGTGAATGTTCCCATTTGCTTCAGCAACTTTGGAAACAGAGAATATTCTGCTGGAGTAATGCTAACTCTGAAAAGATTCAGCTGGTGCTGACAACTGCATGGCTGGAGAGCCTGCCAAAGATATCTCTTGATAAGGGTGGAAAATGTTGTGAGTTGACTCAAATTCTTGCAAACTGCCTCGTTATCTGGGTTATGAGGCAAATAAGTTTAAATACTTTTCATCTCCAGCATCTTAGTCACCACCCTTCATATGCAAGAAGTGTATGTCAAATGAGTGTTTTCTCTCTAGAGGGAATCTAGCTTGGAAAGTAGGTGTTGATAGGGCTGCCACTGTTTTTAGGGAGTTTTCCTTACAGAGGCCAAAAACTGGCAACAGCTTCTTTATCAGTGCAACAGAATATTTCATAAACTAAGTTACTGTTGCTCCTGCCAGCATTTTAGAGGAATCACAGTCTGCAGTAGAGATGCAGCAACTCCAGTGGTCCGGTCCAACTACAGCTCCACAGGGTCTTAAATGAGATGGATATGCAAATCAGGTAGTCCTCTGTCTGCTGGAGAATCTGATATGCAAAAATGTCATTTCAGGAATTGGCAGGTTCTCCTTGGCTTGCAATTTTGCATGTTTTGCTCTCTCATATTTCACAGAAGAGGAAATTCCTAAACTTGGCAGCCAGGAACACATGAATAAGAGGACAATAATTCTGTAATTACTTCAGAAACAGAGCAGGGAGGATTCCTGCTCTGGTCTGTCTTCACTATCCAGTCAGAAAGCTTAGTATATAGAAATAATATCCTTTGTTTATAAGCTGAAGTAGGGTACAAAGAAGTAAACCAACTGAATTGGAGAGGTAACTGAAGGTCCTAGAGAAACTAATAACAGCAAATGTGTTATCCATACTATAATGCAAGGAAATTCTATGTTATTCAGAATGAGATGTCCATTATCCAGGGAAACACCCACCATAAATTGAAATGTCCATAATTTTTACAAAATCCCCAGTGGTCTGTTCTACACTCATATGAATAGAAAATTTTCCCTAATACCTAAAAAACTAATGTTTGCTGCAATTAATTTGGTTTCTTGGTCTTCTTCCATGAGACATATTTACTTTTTTATTCCTTGATTCCAAGCAAAGTTGGAGCCAAATCAGCAGAGGGAAACTTCTATATCCTTAGTACCCTAAAGAACTGAGGCAGCAAAAATTGCCAGTAGTTATTTCCATTGAAGAAAATTATCTTTTTTTTTTTCCATGAAGTTCATAGGATTCAGTTCTGCTGTAGTTCTCTTTATATACTCTCACTAAATTTGCCAGAGAGTATGATTTCAATACTCTGGGAATGTTGAAGTTCTTACTTATTTCCTGACTATTCTGTATGAAATATTGTCTTAAATCATCGTACAGACATACAAGAGTATGATCTGTTAGCAGTTAATATTGTTTTGGACTGAATACCTCACTATTTTAACCTAGAAAGCCCAGATGTCTGTTAATGAATGAGTTAGAGGATGGTTACCTCTATTTGGATCCCATGACTGTACACAACTCATTTTCCCATCTCAAAAATAGTAATAAAAAAAAAAAAAATAAATTTTACATATTTATATATATATAAATATTTATTCTGTGGGGTAAGAGTCATTGCTGATAAGATAGATGAAGGCCATCACCTTGCCTTAGTTTTAGAGAGACATTTATATTTCTTTATTTACTCAAAATTCTTTGTGAACCTCTGATAGCAATTAAGGACAACGTTGTAGTAAGGTAAGTGTGATAACTTTGACAAAGTGCAATATTTCATTTGAACAAAATAAACAGGGATGGCATAATTTAGTCTCCTCATAATTTAGACAAATGCAAGGCAAATTAGAAATAATTGCCCTTAAGCTACTGTGATGATTTTCTAATAAAAATGTAACAATATTATTTTCAAATTTAGAATATGGCTATCTCTAATGTGAGAGGAGAACACTGCATTATAAAAAGAAAAATGTCCACCTATTACACTGGAAAATCTAAGAACTTCCTCCCTCTTATTTACTGCATGTATAGCAGTGCTTTTATATAGCCTTAATTGAGTGCTAATTGACTGTCTGCTTTGCAGGCCTATGAAGAGTGATTTTCTTCATCACAGTTAGCCACATTGAGGGTTTTATTCCAGCAACTGCAAATTTCTAATTGATCTTCACCACAATTTCTCAAGCTTTTCCCCTCTGATATTCCTCTCAGCCTTTAGCTCCTTTATTCCATTTCATATAAACACACACAGCTTTGCTTCCTCTCACATAATGGTAAAGCCAGGCACAAGACTGGTCACATAAACTTACTTGTCAGATCCAGCAAGAAAAGGCAGAACAGCAGCAATAAACATGCATTTACCAAGTTCAATGAGTGGCAAATCTTAAAAACCAGATAAGGTGTTACACAGAGCAAACATCTGGGATTCTCTGTGCAGCCAACCACTATGCTCAGGTGCATTTTGCAGTCCTCTCCTTACAATGCTACACTGAAAGACCTCATGGAAAATCCTTGAGACAAACAGAACTTTTTAATATTTTTTATTTCTTTTTCATTCTCACTCTTCTGGAAGCCTTTTCAAAGTCAGTGAATATTTGTAGCTGAAGAAATAGCTGATTTGTTGAGTGCTGTTGGTGATGGACACCCTTACACATTTTCATTGTATTGTGCATTCTACACAAAACCAGGCTATGCCTTGCTTGTCTTAATGTCAGCAACTGTTGAAACCTACCCTGCATCTTCAGAACAAGGCTCCTTCCTGGACTTGACTCTTCAGCTGCATTCATTTCACAGTCCCTCATGGGTATATCCTTTAAAACACTTGCCTGCTGCAAGATGTATTTGGCATGGGAAGCAGAGTGCACCCTGCTGTGCTCTGTAAAATACCACATCCCAGTGCTACTTTTCAGTGGAATCGCTGCAGTGTGGCAGCTGGCAGAGGAGCATAAGCAAAAGGGATAAAATCATTTTCATTCCAAATTTCAAAGCAGTTGGAGTCCTTTTCTTTTTAGACACGTTACTGAAAAAGTCTCTTCATGCTACCACTGGTTTCTTGGGATGCCCCGTGAGATATAGATGTACAAAAACCTGATGGACAGAATGCTCTGCACAGCAGAACTCACTGTGCAATGAGGGGCTTACCCTGGACAGAACTATGTTATTAATTACATTGCAATTAAAAACTATGCTGCTGTTTAAGTGTTGCCTAAAATCTCAGCAAGACACAGATACACAAGAGTTCCATTAACTACTTGAAGGGCCCTTACATCAGGATTTAAAGACTAAAAAAATTCCACTGGAAGTTATTTAGTTTATAATAATAGCTAGAGACATTAATATAATTATTCCTCCTCACTGCACAATATAAAACCACTCCCTTTCACAAAGATGTCTTTAACTAGAGAAGATAAATGGCTGGGAGAGCAACAGAGACAGACAAAGAGCATTTTTTGAGTTTACAAGGTAGACCAAATGCAAAAACTACCAAATATTATTTGGGCCACCTGAATCCCTTCCCACTGCTCCGTTCACTAGGCACATGTTAGTCATGGTTGTAGTATCACAGATTTTTGTCTTTTATTCTTTTCCTTTTCCTCAAACAACTCAGATATTATAAGAGCATAATTTTATTTCTTTACACTGGCACAGGTTCCTAGAGAGGTGTTCAATGCCCCAAGCTTTTCACTGTTTGAGAGGCATTTGGATAATTCCCTTAACAACATGTTTTAATTTAGTCAGCCTTGGATTGG
The DNA here is from genome assembly GCF_041296385.1 of Aphelocoma coerulescens. Lineage (NCBI taxonomy): Eukaryota > Metazoa > Chordata > Aves > Passeriformes > Corvidae > Aphelocoma > Aphelocoma coerulescens. Next base: position 16,686,294 of record NC_091018.1, read on the forward strand.
TCAAAGAGTTGGATAAGGTGATTCTTTTAAGTCTCTTCCAACTGAAACATTCTATTCTATTCTATTCTATTCTATTCTATTCTATTCTATTCTATTCTATTCTATTCTATTCTATTCTATCTCACAGCACATTTGCAAGAAATGTGACATGACACTGAGGAAGGAAATTAAACCCTTGCCTTGATTTACATCATATATTCTACAATATACACATTTTCTACACCCACCATTCTCCCTTTGTTTCCCTGTTCAGAGTTCTTCAGTGCTTTTTTACAGGAAGTTCTGTACCCTTGACTGAAATTGAGTAAAAATATTCTGAAGTAGAAAAAAACCCCTGCCATAGCTGTGACCCAACCAAAGCACAGTTCAGCTGTCTCTTTTACCAGAGCACAAAAGACTGGAAAATGGGAGATCAACAAGGCTGCTGCTAAGAACTGACAGAATGATCATCTATTTACTCAGAGCCACTGACAGAGCTGACTAATACAATTTCTTGCAGCTCTTACCTTTACTGTAAGAACAGACAGCAGAAGAAGCACTGTCCCCCAGCTCACCACAACTCCTGGACACACTCTTGGTCAAGGCTGTGTGCAGCAATGATAGACAGTTTGGCAGGATAGACATGGTGCTACAAGGAACTTTGATTTGTCCTCATGTGGCAAGAAATGAAGGTACAGGACAACTCATTGCACAGGGCTTATGAGGAAATAATTAACTTTTCCTGCAAGATAAAATCCATAAGAACACCTCTTCCTGCAAAATGTTGTAACTTCATATCACCTGTTTTATATTTTCTGTGTACTTGTTTCATGGTCTCTCCTATGTGATTCTAGGAAGCACATCTCTTTGACCCTTCCTACTCCATTTTACCTCTCTTTGGAGAAAAAGAAAACATTTTTTAATCCTCTCCTCTTCTCTCAGTTCAGTCAAGTAATCAACTGTCCTGAGGTTAAATGAGAGTAGGGCATGAATGCATTCTAATGGTGCAAATTATCTTGGGTCTGACATGACAAAAGTTAAACTGACAGTCTTTTATGAACTGTCAGACTCAGATATACAGACAGCAATTTTCTTAATACCGAAGATTATTCAAAAGCTATACAGATAAATTATACAGATATCACAGTCAATTTCCAGTATTAAAAATATATACTTCCATTTTTATCTCCCAGTACACCCTATTAAAATAGTGAAACCTACAGAATTGCTTTTTATTTTGAAGTGTAAGTAGAGGTTCAAGGAATAAATGTGTGGACCTATTTGTCCACAGTTTTCACTGACCTGCCACACTGACAACCATTTCAAGTAAACATTATATGGACAACATTTAATCTATGTTTTACCTATATTAACAAACAGGATTATACATCAGCCTAAAGTTAAGCACCAGTGGAAGAATGGAAGAACGATATGTTTACTTAATCTCTTCCAACAGATCAGTAAAATTAAAGTGCCTAGAGAAATAATAAGTTTACTCATACTGGACTTCCCAACTACAGTACTGAGACTGACCAGCTAGGAAAGGAAATGAACAAAAAACCAAAACTCACAACTCAGCAAAGTGTGAAGGTATCTCATCTGAGGATGAACATCTATTAGGGAAAGGAGGCTGTCCTAAAGAGACAAGTTAAAACATCAAGAACTGGCAAAAGCAAAGGATGGCCAGCCAGCATCAGCCAAAGTAACACAGAAAATTCAAAGTCTGCCCAGTACGCCCCATTTGAGAGATAATTGGTGAGCACAGTCCTCATCAAGAACAACAGTTTTAGGGGAAAAATGAGAGTTACTGTCTCATCTCTTTGTAATCATGCCTTTCTGTGAAACAATCCAAAATGATTTTTGGTCATTTTCCATTTTGCTGTCACTGCAAGCAAAGAAAATGTGTCATTTCACCAAATGCAGCTTTCTTTGGTTTTAGCTTAGCACAATCATTTGATAATGTCTAACAGTGAGCTTGGCAAGCAGGCAAGAGCTACCTGAGATCTAAAACTAGCCCACTTTGGGCAGCAGCCTTTCCTTCCTGCTGCAAGGCAAGAGCAGAGTGTCCCAGATGGAGGCTCCTGGGACTGATGTGCAGCTCTCTGTGATCACATTTATCACACAGCCATCAATGCCTATCTTCTCTCTGGCTGCCAGTGCTGCATCATGTCCATCTGCTGTGTGTTCCCTCCTAACTCTTTCATCTCTACCTCATGGTCAAAAGCTCTCCTGACCTCTGCAGCCTGCAGATATCTTTAATTTCCTCTGAACTACTTTGCTGCTTTAACCTGCCATAAGGAGATGAACACCTGTGGACAATCCACTTTCTTGTTGTCCTATCTCTGAGCAGCCAAATCCATCATGACTTTTCCAGGTGCTTTCGAGTTCCACACTGGAGTGCTATCAGATGTAGATAAGGTGGTTTTTTGAAACAATCAAAGCACCAGATATGACCAGAGGCATGATTCAGATGGGAAGGGCTGCTCTGTGTATAGATTTTATAGGGTCAAGGCTTACTGGACTTAAGGCAAATGCTTTAGTTTGGAAAAATCTGCAAATGACAGCCATAGCAAAACATCAGTTACTCTGATCGTGTCTGAGATCAAAAGCAGCCATTTCAGCAATCTTTTATACTGTCATTATAAGGGAAGTGAGTTCTTACTCTCTATGCTGCTGGAAGACATAAAATTCCATTCAGGAAATTTTCTCACATAGAGAAGAAAATCTCAAATTTTAACATAATCTTAATACTGCTATGAAGCTAAATCCCACTAAATCCCCAACATATTCATCAACTGATGGTAGATAATAAAACAAAAGCAAGATCAACAGGTGGGGAAAAAAATCACAAATTTCTTCATATTTTATGCTAATATCTTTCAATTAATTAAAATTAATCTTTTTTTCCTTTTAACTACCACTGATATTGCACATCCATAGAATATTTTAGCAAGGATTTTATTATGGAGTCACATATTTACCTACCTGCTACACATGAAGTAATCATTCAGCTAAATTAATTTATGGATTAAAAGAACAGGAACCAAAATCTACCAGCAAAAAATAGTGGGAATTTATTATGTTGTCTATTTTAAATAGCTGAATCTTTTTTTTCCTTTTGACCATAAAAGAAACAGTAGAAAATGTGCTGTCATGTTTTCATGCTCCCCTGTGAAAGGGGAACTCAGACTCAATTTATTATATAGTGCTTTTACCTTATTGTGCAGGTGGACTCAATAAATTAAAATGCTCATTATATTGAATGGAACTTGTGGCATAATCTAGATTCAGGCCTTCAGCCAAATCCTTCCCTTCTGTAAAATTTCCTATGGAACTTTAGCTTCAGGGTGTATGTATGGTTCAAACAGGGCCCAGATGTGCTCAGCATGCTTTTAATGCTTGTTCTTTATCTCATGGATACCTGATTCTGGGTGTGGTTTCATGGAGTACTTATCAGGTTGGAGCTCTTCAACCTTGTTTTTCAATATAAGATATTCTTTTTCTTCTGTTTATTACATAAACCTTCAATTAAGATTATAAAAAGAGAACTTGGATAACTATTTCCTTATAAACACCAGCAAAACTCACTCTGGGGGTGTAGAGCTTATTTTGGGGCCTCACATGGATAGTCTATACTCCACACCCAGAAGCTGAAACAGTAGTGCACTTCTTCCTGTATCCATTTGACTTGGAGCAAGAGCCTGGGTTTGCAGAGGAAACTCAACGACTTTACCACTTAATCATAGGTTATTCCAACAGCATGCACTACAGAGATCTTTGTGGGCCAGACAAGTTTTCTCAGTAGAGCCCTTATTAGACCTCTGAGGTACACAGAGCAGTGGCAGGAGAGGGCAGATGGGAGGATGTATGAAAGGAAATAGCAAGCACATCCAGGTCCCTCTTTCTTGCAGCTTTCTGGATTTAAGAGGTTTCCTTCTGCAGATTTTGCAAGTGGTAGCAATCTCCTTTTCTGTGGCTCACTGAACTTCCTAGGCTTAGGCTCCCTGTAGGCTCTGCAGTTCACCTGAGGACAGCAAGAAATATATTGGAGTTGCTTCTTTTGTTGCTTTTTCAGAGGGTAACACAGGTAATTTAATGGTTACAGAGCACTACAAGAAACATCTCACAGCCTATACAAAGAATTTCGAACATTGCTGTAGTTCAGTTTGTCATAATGCTTGCTAAAAAGTTGCTTAGTTAAATCACTTAAAGAACATACCTGTAGCAACCAACCATTTCTTTAAAAGATTCTAGATCATTACTCTCAGCTTCTGGCCCCAGTTGCAGCTGCTATTACCTTCTGCAATGTCATCTATATTTATTCCTTCACATCTTCCTCCACTTTCACATTTTGTCCTTCGAATAATTGCATGAGAGAACCTGTGGAACCAGTGATTTATCCTGCCAGCTTTGATGTCACTTTCAAATTCACTGTCTCACAGCACAGAAAAATCTGACGTTTTAATGATGCAGCTACTTTAAACTGCCCAACAACTTTTCTCTGAATGTTGCTCTATTTTGTGCACCTGTGACTCTCCTCATGTAAGGCAAGGCATCAGAATACATTTTAAAGTGTATTGGTTTGGTTTTAACTAGCCCTGTTTTTCTCTAAAACCAAAAATAGAGAGAGCTCTCGTGCAAGTTACTGGAAGAGAACTATATCATTTTAGGAAGCCACAGATCTACCTGCAGCCAAACTAAATTTATCTCCCAGAAAGGGCATATCCCCAAGTCTCTTCACTACTTAGACAGGAAAGCCAAGTTTTTTAAAAGCTTATTCCTTCCCTGTATCTTTTGGCTCAATTATCTGATTACTAAATTGATTTTGTAACAGACCCAAGGTACTACACTTTTGTATCTGAATATCTCTTTTCCTCTTTGGACTGTCAATCTATTTAGGAGCATGCTGTGATCACAAATGATTTTTTCTTTCAATCCTAAAACTATTATTTTTAATGGTTTTCAATTATTAACCTTGGGACTGCATCAACTTCAGAAAAATGTTGGAAAAATTTTGCTGTAAAAGTCAACATATAAACCAAGATGAAATACAACTCGAATATTGTTATTGTGGGCCTGCATGTTTGTTTCACTGTCTACTTATATTAGCAAAGACAAGAATTCAAAAAGCGTTAAAAACGCCAAAATCAAAAATGAAACTGCTTTTTTCTTTTCTAAAAAAACTTCCAAATTTCCTTGTTTTCTGTTAGTGAGTAGTCTTTTCAAATTTCCACACTAATGTAGGTCTTTCCAAAGATTTAGTTGCACACAATCTACATCCTAAACCTACACATGCACTAATATTTTATTTTTTACATAGTAGACACTATAAAACAATGTAGTTAATAATGTACTTTAATACATGCTGCCATGAGTGGAATCTTTTCTTGTAATCCTGAAATCAATGACTCAATTACCTGATATGCCAGGCACTGTTTTCTTGAGGGAGGGTGTTTTCTTTTAATCAAGCATCCATTGTGTTTTGATGTATTGGAATTTCACAAGTTTTTTAAAACACTTTTTCATGAATGAGTGTGTACTAGCTATCACTGCTACTTTGACATCGAAAAGTTGATCTTTGTAATTGGTAATAAAAATACTTTGGTGTATAAAATAACATTGATTTTTCAATGCTTTTCATTTATTTTAATGTTACCATTAAGGCACATTTTCAGTTCATATTTTCCTCTTTTTAAATTATACCTACAAATGTGTTTGTGTGGCCTTAAATGTCATTTCCGTTACAATAATTTTCTGTTGATTTTGACTTCCATATGCATAAATGCATTGCAATAATAAAAGCCAGCTGTCAGTGCTTCCACACTTTCAACTTTTTAATGAATAGCTCAATAAATATGAAAATGGCTTCCATATTATTTAAATTTACAGTAAACATACCAATCTTATTTGAAGCCTAGTCTTATACCCAAAAATTTTTCATCTGTATAGGAGAACTTTTCACATAAGCTGATTACACTTGTGGCTGTGCCCATTTACATTTGTAAATAATCCTTCTCCAAAATCCTTTTACTCAAAACCACTCTCACCAAAACTAAGGTGGTTCACAATGTTTTGCATTCTGCATCTGTAGTTGACTGAACTTCAGTCTTCAGTCCTCAAATAGCTGAAAATCGTTCAATAATAATGTCATTTATTCTCTGATCAAATATTAAGTGCATTTGGTAAAACACAGGGATACCAGTAACTCACATGGAAGAGCAGTCACATCACCCAGATGGTCACGACAGAGGAAGATTCACAAGGATGTAAAGCACAGCTAGCTCCATACAAAATACAGATGAGGAAAATTTACAACTTCATTCTGAAATATTCGGACTTGTTGTTGTTATTATCTATGGAAAAAGAATGTCTACCTGCACTGGCAAAAGAAAGGTAAAGTTTTCCTCTACTCTAAAAAAAAGCGTTACTTGTTGTCCATGAAAGGCAGAAAAGTCAGCTAAGTAGCAACATTTTGTAGTTGTATGGACATTCATATCTCACAGATACTGACAAGGTTTTTTTGCTCAAATACCATGGTCTACAATATTCAACATTTATAGTTCTCTGAGAACACATTTTACTCTGAATCACATAAACAGGAGTTATCCTTTCTTAGTTGGAGATGCTCCTGAAAAAGTAATTCCCAAAAACATCACAATCTGATATGTGAAGTGCAGCTAAAACCTACAGGGTGTCATCTGAAAAGTCTAGAAAACAGAAATTTGTTTCACTTATTCTTGACAATCCCCACACTACCAAGGCAAGATTCATACTTGTGCACCACACACTAATACATTAGAAATATTAACTTAGTGTCATCTGCCAAATTGGCTCTAAATTTTGGTGGGTTTGTTTGTACTCCACTATTTGTATTTACTAAGTAATATTTTCTTCACTGTAAGTCAAATCAGCTTATATTAAGGGTTTCTGCAAGAACAGAGGCTTCACACCGTTATATTGGCATTTATTGTCAGTTTTATTTGCAGCTTTATGTGTGTCATTTCAAATACTTGCTCTATTTCTAATTATTTCCCAACACAATGTTTGTGAGGTGGTGCACTTGCCAAAACAATTCTTATTCTAGAAATGGGAATTTGTTCTATTTGATTTATGCCCTGTCAGATGTGACTGATGGAGGCTCTAATGGCAGGTAATACTTCACATCATGTGGTGCATCTCTTATAAACACAGCACTCGTTGCCCACATATTATGTACTGTAAAAAGTGCCAAATAAAATTTTCTGGACTTGTCAGTGAAGAATAAAATAAAATTCCTCAGTGATGGCAGATCAAATGTTTCATTTAGGTAGCAAGCACCACTTATTTGGGAACTATTTAACCACATTTGCTTGCACTATCAAGCAGAAATCAAGAAACTTTGAAGTTATTCATTAATTTCACAGTAACAGACACAAAGAACATCTAGAAGGCACAAGCAGCAAAGCCTTATGAGAAGTAAATATCTCAGCCTCCTCCAGCATTCAGGCTGCAGTGCTTCCATTTTCACCAATCACTAATTCTTCTACATGCCCAGCAGCAGTTAAGAATTGGCAACAACTAGCACTACATTTATAAATGCTTCACATTTTTTCATTCTGCAGTTACTGAACTGAGTGAGAGCTGGAAGTCTTGAAAACGTGAGGGTACACCCCTCAGAAAAGGTTGTCCAACATTATATAACCATGATGTATATACTTGAACAGGAGAGGGCTTCGACCTTGCACTGGTTTTGTTTCAGAAATCTGAGAGCTGATGTTTGTTTTCTAAGGTTTAAAAATGCCAACTGTTTAAACAAAGATGCATTTGATATGGAGAAAATATCAAAGAATGCAGAAAAACAGATAAATAAAGGTGTAATAGTTTTCGTTGGTGATACTGAAGTATTTCAGAGTGCTAAAAAAGGAGGCCTAACTGAAAAACTATTGTAAGAGGACCTCAAAATACTGAGCAATCAGGTGACAAAACAGCAGGAAAACATGCATGGTGATAAATATTAAAAGCAAAAAAAGCAATGCACTGAAAGGCAGGAGAGCCCTAACTGCACATGGGCAGTTAAAGATTCATGAAAGAGGAAATAGCTGTAACTCCAAAATTACCCAGCAGTGCTCAAAGCCCCATTTTCAGGAAAGGATTTTAAAAAACCAAACAAAGTCCTTGTTATTGTTGTGTAGGGACCAGCAATCTGCCTGCAATCAAAGTGAAAGAAAGGGAAAACAAGACTAGGACTTTCTCAAAATGACTGCAGAGGTGTATGATAGATGTCCTCATAAGTTTTAATGGGAAATAGCTAATCTTAGCTGGAAGGTTTAAAGTAAAGAAATGGCAGAACTTAATCACACCTACTGTAGTTAAATGTTGTTATTAATTGCCTCACGATTGGTGCAGATAGCAACACTTTACCTAAGTTCAAAAAGTGTCCAAACTCACAGAAGAAAAACTTCCCCTTGTGCTTATTAAACTCAAACGTGACAGTTCTGGCTGAGACTCTCATCAGTCTGAGGAAAGCCAGAGAATTTAATGATACCTTGGAAAGAAAGTGAAAAAAGTTACACAAAATAATACAGTAACTACTAACTTAATGGGAATACAGTGCTAAGAAATTTAAGGTAAAAAAAAAAATGGACACAGTAACACCAGAAAAAGTTGTGATGTAACATATGTCTACAAAACACATCAAAATATATCAGAGAGATTATAACTGAGAGGCATATTCAAACTCTGTATCTGTTTTCAAGATGCTCAACTCTGTCAAGAAAGTTTTCTTTCTCAAAGAAGCTTTTGGTAATATTCATTTAGTGAAATAAGATCTTCACTGCCTTAATTTGCTCTACTTTTAAAATAATAACTGCAGCAACAATATAACGAAGCATAGCTTATATCCTCTAATTTCCTAGAAGGGGTAAACAATAGGTACAGCTGAATGTCAGGAATTTTGGAGAAAGCTGATCGAAGTACAGATTGTTTTATCAGTTCCCACTCATTTAAGCCATTAGGATTCTGAGGAATAGCTATCAGATGGGTTCATCAGTCCATGAAGGTTATCAGAACATTCATGAGTTCATCTGAGAAGATGAACACTTGAAATAGGCAATGAAAACCAAACATCACCTTCTTTAAGTCTTATTTAAAACCTTAAAGCAACAGGCACTCATGCCAGAATTTAAGGCATGGACAGTTGGTACCTAATTTTGGGTCAGTGTTTTCCTTTCTTTTACTTGACATTTCTTCTTTTAGCTCCTGTCTCAGAGACAGGACACTAAACTAGGCTGATCTTTAGTGTGATCCAGCACAGGTGCTCCCACACTGCGCAGTCAGTTTTCAGTTTTGTATCACCTTATTGCACAGTCTTTATATTAACAAGCAAAAAACCACCACCCCCAGCCCCCACACTGTTAATGCTATTACTTTGCAAGGATAATATCTCACCACTTAGGATAAAGAAACAGAGAAGGGAGGAATACAGGCTTTATTTTCCTTAAAACCACGTCACAGTTGAAATGTCGCCAAGTACCCTTTTAATTTCTTTTACTGTTGACATTATGTTCCCGCTTTCTTGCTCCTTTGTCTTTAAATCTTCTATAAAATCCTACTTTGGATCCCAGTGCATAGGGATATCTCTGTGAATAAGGTTTCTGTACCTGCTGTGGGCACTGAAGCTGTACCAGGTAACCCATGCAAGGCACTTTAATTTGGGTTTCATAGCTGAGGGGAGAGTCAGGCTGTTAAAGTCAGTGGGTGACACTTTTTTCCTGTGTAAAATATGAAAGTGGATGAAGATTAATCAGTGCCATGTCACGAGTGCTGACAAACATTCATTAATAAAATCAGCAAGCACTTAGAAACACTATATATTCTAAATGGAGCACAGCAGAGTATCCAAAGGATACCAGGAGGCCAAGGGACTGCCACTCAATTGTCCTGCATGCAGTATTTTGCACTTACTAGTAAGGAATTGCACTCAAAATCCCCAGCTCTGCATTGGAAGTCAATATTTCCATCCTACCATTTTATATGCAGGCATGAGTGGGTATCATAAACAGAGAATCAAGGAGAACTCTGAGATGAATTTCCCTAACGAGTGAGGCAGGGCAGCAAAGTTTTCCAGTGGTAGAGATGATATTTTCAGAAATAATACAGTTATGTATTCTGGAGTTCTGCAACAGGTCCAAATACACACACTTATTGAAATTAAAGTAATTCATCACATTGATCTAAATGACAGTGATGAATCAAGGAAAAAAGAAATCCTTACATCTTCCTGGAAAGAGCAACAAAGCAAAACAGCAACTACTTCTAAATATATAGCATTGAATATATTCTAAATATAAAGCATTGATCAATATGATTTGTGGGAGACTAATCTACCTGACTGCCTAGTCTAGATTTCCATTTGTATTAAAGAGGAAACTCTTCTGGCCTGCACATACACAGACTGCAATTATAGGCTAGAGGCTGTCATTGTACTTTTTAGAGCAAAGAATGTTAATGTTCAGGTATGTTTTAAAGTGAAAAGAACAATTTTAACAATATACTCCCAGGGAGCAGTGCTAATCACCTCTTCAAAAAGAATAAGCAGGTCGTGGAACCAGTCTATCCATCTGATAACAGCCAATAATCATGGTTTATCCTTTATATTTAGATGATATTCTTGAAACTTCTGAAACCTGCCTTTTAGGAACCTTCTCACCCTCTTTCTCACATAGCAGACACAGACAGTGACATGAAAAATTTTGATCTAAGACACACAGGTTCCATCAGTGCCCCATGCATTTCTTTGTGGTGAATTTTACTTCTTTTAAGTGATAAACAATCGGGTAAAAAATGTCTTTTTTTCTGTACATACTTGCATACAAAATATGTGTAGAAAGTCCTTTGGCCAGCCTGGATATCCAAGCATCCACAGTAGTGTTAGTCCACAGAACAGACAATTGATTAGTGTGACAGGAGTGAAGTATCTCAGTGCTCTATGGATTTAGTTATGACACAGCTAGAGAGGCATAACCACCAGATGACAACAGATTCTCATCAAATCCCATAGTGTAGCCCACTGAAATTCTCCCATTTGCAGTTGAAAGGAAGGCAATTATTCATTACAGATTTGGGGAAGGTAATTTTATATGTAGACGACATTTAATGAAACCTTAATTTCTTCTGCCTCATTGAAACAATGCTACCAACACATAAGAAAACTGTGCCAGCTAAATATAAGACAAAAATCTGTGCTTTGCATTTAAGAAGAGTGAACAAAAAAGGCCCATTTTTACTGTGAATCAAATCTCATTATGAATTATTAAGCTGTTCACATTTGGAAAATAAATAGATAATTTTTATACATGGTAGCTCAAAGTATTGCTTCATCACTTACTCAATTACTTATTACAATTTATATGCAGATTACCTGAGATTTTCCAAAAATTTGGAGATGATCCTTGCTACCACAGTCTCTACATCAGTTCTACAAGGAAAGGAGAACTTGGGCCTGTCATTCCCAACAAGAAGTTTTATTTCATTTTCAATTTGGCCAGAAAGCTTGAGTCATCCAGTTGTTGCCCTCTCAGCTTTTTTTTTGTTTGGTTTGGTTTAAATTGCTGATTAGTCAGACAGAAAATGTTGTGATTTAAGGAAACTATGCTGGCAATTTACACAGTACACAAGATTTTGCAATACCCAGCATTCCCTTTCAGCATCGAGAACAATGCATTGGTTTCAGAACTGCCTATAACACTGGTAGGCTATTTTAAAATGAATTTTGACAGTGTCCTATGTTGCAAGTGAGAAATAAAACTAAGTTTTTGCCTTGGAATATTTGCATTTCTAGCTAGTAAGGCAGGAACTAAATGAGGTAATGATACAAACCATTTTTTATTCCTCAAATCAAGATTATCTTATTGACTGTTCATTCTGTTGCAGACCAAGACTCAACTATCAATAATAAAGCAGAAAAAAACTTAAAATTTTCTTAGAATCTGGTAGCTTTAATGTGACTTGGGGTTTCCTAGAATCTTCTTGGGCCCTGCATCTTCTAAGGAGCTGATATTTTATTCACTGCCTCATCAGAAGTAAATATTCCTGTGCTTGCTCTTCAACTTTTAAATATTTATACATATGTTTGTTCTTACAAACTTGGAATATTTCTATCAGTGACAGCAGTGAGACTGCTGACATATGGTTAGACAACAGAAGCCTATTTTTTTAACTCAAAGTATTAGCTGGTCAAATAGTTTTAGTTATAAATGATTTACAGGGCTGTTAGCATCAGCAGATTACTCTGTCACATCTTCCTGAGAATACCCTGTACAGTGACATCCACGTACCTTAAAAGCTCCAAAAAGATGCTGTGCCATGACCCTGGTGCTGTGAATAATGCAGAGGATTTATTGTCTCTCTGTGGATTCCCAGGTGAATTGTAGGCCAGTGACCTGTGAGGAGATCATCACCTTGTGCCTCTCAGCTCCTTTACAGCAGAAACTGTCAAAAAGACTCTTCCTCTTACAGAATGCTACATGTGCCACTAAAGAAATGCTGAGAGCATTAGATTTCCACTGACTTGCTGATCCATTAAAAAATTATCATCTATCACAATTCTATTTCTTGCAATGGTTTTTCTGTTTCAAAGAACCCCCCAAAGAATCTTGGGTTTTTTATGTACTCTTCAAATCCCTGTGCTGTGCCCACTGGAGAATAGAAAAGGCCCTATCCACCCTTGTTTTGTGGCAAGGAAGGAGATGATCATATTGTCCTTCCCCAAGACAACAGTGAAACTATTATTAGCTATGTTTTACAACCCAGATTTCAGAAACACCCCCTCCAAAGCAAATGTTCAAGCATGACCTTTAATTCTTCCTATATCAAGAGCAAAAGACCTTTCCAGAAATATTTAGCCCAATGGCACTCATTTTGTATTAGCCCTTGCTCATTCAAGCTTCTTGAATACATCTGGAGGGTCCTTAAACAAGTTTTTTGACACTATTGATGGAACCTTTCCGACAGCTCATTAGGCAAATTCATGAGCTTTCCCAAACATGCCTAGAGACTCGTGTTCATTCAGAGTTCAGTGTTAGCTAACAGATTGCTGCAGCTCTAATTAAAATGTAAAGTCATTCTAAGCACACAACCTTTGGCAAATCAAATGCGCCAACTGATTAAAAAAAAACTAGTTTCAATTGTAAGAATGGTTTGCCAAAATATTATGCTTGTTCCTAATGGAAATGAGCAACAAATTTGTATCACACAGTAGCTAAAAGCTGAGTGGAAAAAAAGGGCGTTTTAGCTAGTGACAGCATATGAAAGAGACTCCTTGTTGTGGTGAAGAGATTATTAAAACACATTTTTAACACAAACTGCCATGATCTCTGGATGGATTTTCTGATGAAGCACATATTTTAGCTTTCTGATAATATTATTGCTGAAAAAAGCATTTCAATGAAATCCCAAAGTACAGCAATAATTACAACGCTTCGCAGGGAAGTGATTTCCAAACCCAAAATTGAGGTCAAAGGCCAACAACATTCCCATTAATGCCAAAAATTTCTCTTCATATGATTTCAATATAACCTGTAGCTGTACATCTCATATCCACTATAAGAAGGGGAGTAATTTCACTATATATTAGCTTAAATTGGGATGGTAGTTTTACAAGTATTTGTTGCCCTAAAGAGATTGAAAGAAACTAAGAGAATACCAACAGTTTTCAGGAAAGGTTTACATATTGTAGAATAGGACAATGTGGTTGTTATTATTGAGACCAAGCTCATGTTCACTCCTTGAGTACCAAGCTCATTTGCATTTCCACACTGGGAGACATATATGGCAAAAAATAAACCATTGTGTAGAATTCTATATGGGTACTTCCTTATTAAAAAAAAATATCAAGAGCACTTACACTAAAAAAATAACCTCTATAAAAATGTACATAGAAACAGGCGCAATAGAGAAAAAAAATTATGAACAATGAACAAAAATATTGGAATATTCTCTTCAGAGACTCTCTAGAAATCCACAGAAACTCACCTGTCTCATGGGCTACCTTTAAAACAGCATGGACCTAAAATCTGTCTCATACACTGACTTAGCTCTTGAGGAAACACATGCACATGACTGATTCATTCTTGCAAAGTGCAAGTCCTATTAAGAAAGCAGATACATCACCACAAACTTCCACATTTGTTAGAAAAAGTGCAAAAAATATGCCACATAATTTAGAACACCCAACCTTTTATTTCTAGCATAAGAATAATTTATAGTTTATGGTCTTCCTTCACTGTTTCTCTGCTTCTTTTTGCTTCCTCCAACAACAGAAGAGATTAATGAGATTGGTGCTGTCAAAAAGCAGCAGAATTTAGTCACTTTCTGCACCACTGGCTCCCTCTCTTGAGGATTCAATGAATTAGGGTCCCATCAGCTCACAAATATGAGGATGCAGAGAGTGACCAATGATGCATCACCCGAGGCCTGCAGCAGAGTTTATTAGCAGCTGATGTGGGGAACAGTTTTGCCTTATCCCAGCACTAAGGAATTCTACAGGATTAGACTTGTGTGTGTCTCACTTGCAAAGCTTCATAGACAAAGTTCTCTCCCTTATGTGTTAATGAATACAATGTAAAGCACATTTTCCCTTCCAAAAGCTCATCTTACAGCAACTTCCAGATGAGAGCTGCTCTTACACAGCTAATGCATGGCACAAACAGCAGCTGTTTAGTAGTACATGCTGCAAATAACTCATGAAATCCACATTCTTAGTCTTACAGCAGTGATCAAACTGACAAAGAAATTTTGCCTGACTTAAGGGTTTCACTCTCTCTGAAATGATGGCTTGAAACACACTGATCCTCGGACTTCTAAGCAGATGCTTAAATTTCAGTGTGGCACTAAAATACATCGACTTCAATGGGACATAACTGAGGCTGCAGCCAGGAAAACTGCTCTGAGTGAATCGGGAGAGTCACTCCTGGAAGAAATGAGTGCAACAGCACTCACCAGCATGGGCACTGCACTCTCAAGCTGGTGACTCCTTTGCTATCTGACTTTTTAAAATAAGACGAGGGAGAAGTGACTGTTCTCAGGACAAAAATCTGTAAATCAGAATTTCTGCATGGAGGAAAAACAGGTTTGAGAGGCTTCATGACTGAGTCTTAGCATCTAAATGAGTTACTGGTGGCCTGGCCCAACTCTAACTACTGTCAGTGCCTTTCACAGATAGATATTACCCCACTGTTTGTGTATAAATGCTTCACTTAAAAATTAAACAAAAGATAAAACTCATTAAATTTTCTTCTCGATAACGTTAACATCCTCTCCTCTGTCTGCCTTCCCTCCTTTTTAAGATCTCCCATGAAAGCACAAATCTATTGTATAAATGGGTATTCTGAAAATATGCTCCACTGGGCATTTAACCATCCTGCCTTTGCAGCCCTGAAACTCTGTGACTTGTCAGCATATTCTTTCAGCATTGAACTCAGTGATGTACCTCAGCTCAGCAAATACTTTGTTTTTCTGCAGTGCCAGAAAAAAGGTGAGCATAACAATAAGTTCAAAATATTTTCAGCACAAGTGGCCTTTTATCTCCCACCTCTTTCCTGGTATACTTTTACATGTGTTATATAATCAGGAGACAAAGTCTTCTACTCCTGTAAATAAACATTTCTTCATTTATTTTTCTGAAGGTACTTTTCAGGGTCTCACATTGGTTTTTCTGGAAGTGTATTTCAATTAATCTTTGTGAACACTAGAGAAAATGAA
The DNA here is from genome assembly GCF_041296385.1 of Aphelocoma coerulescens. Classification (NCBI taxonomy): domain Eukaryota; kingdom Metazoa; phylum Chordata; class Aves; order Passeriformes; family Corvidae; genus Aphelocoma; species Aphelocoma coerulescens. Next base: position 16,702,011 of record NC_091018.1, read on the forward strand.
ACTTGGGTTTGAGATGTTTGATTTCTTTTCATCACTGTATTGCCCTTCACTTCCTGAGGGCTTTTCATATGTTCACACAGAATGGAGAGAGGCTACAAGGATAAAATTTCATTCAGGCAGATGCTGATGAGCTGCATGACAATGAAATTGCTGTGCCCTCCCTGCACAAGGGCTCTTCTTGCATTGCTCTTACATAACCCATGTCCTTCTTTTCTGAAATATTTGACTTGGATTCTACTTCTGGTAAACCACAGGGATGGGAGGGCAGTAAGGATTCAGATTCAGATTTGTTTCACCTACCATTGGAGAAATTTCTCCATCACTGTAAAAAAGTCTTTGTTCTAATCTCAGGTGTGTAAGACAAGAGGGAAACAGAATTTCAGTGCATGTCCCTGTGAATGAGTGTTCAGTTCTGGGAGGAACTGGATGGATTTGAGGAAAATGTTGGATAATATATGGAAGGACAATCTTTAACTCCATGTCATGTCTGCTGCCAGAGGCCCAACTGAGGGCTTGGATATCCTCACGCATTCAAAATACTTGGGAGCACAGACCTTCCTGAAGCTACTTCATCCCAGGTTCAGAAGAAGCAGAGATCCTTAGGATTTGTTTCTGTGCCTTTACAAGCATAAAAGCCTGGTCCCATGGTGCCAGTAACTGTACCCCTGGCTGTGGCACCAGTTCTGCAAACATTTGCTGATTCACCAGACTGGACAGGCCCTTTCAAACCCCTTCACGTTGGGAGGACTGATAAAAATACTGCCTGCCCTCCAGATTTTCTGCTCTTCAGAGCAGTCCCTGGGCATGTCTAACCTTACTTTAGGGTGAGAGCTGGGGCAGAGAATCCGATAAACTACATCTAATAGGGTAGCTGACCCTCAGAGCTGCAAATGCTCTCCTTCCTTTTCACTCTTTCTTTTATTTTTAAAAAGTTCACAGGAACATTTATTCCAGCCCCTGAACATAATCACTGAGTTTCATAAAGAGCAAGATTCCCACAAGGCCTCATAAAAGTTATTCTCAGTATTACAGTTCTACTTCAAACGGGAAAAAAAGCCACTTTACAATAACCTTGCTGTCACAGAGTGCTTACAGCCAGGGTGTTCACTAGGAATAATCCATAATAAAAAGGAACCCTTTGGGACTGTCTGTCCAACTGCCACGTATAAAACAAAGCAGAAAATAAAGTGTTGGATGTTTAGCTGTACCTCCAGCTACCGGCACCCGCAGTGTCAAAAAAAAAAGGGAAGGAATAAAAAGATAGGCTAATTAGATAGAAGTATCTGAAATGTTGCTCTTAGTGGGTTTTATTTGCTTTACAGTACATCTTTTAGTTCCAATTTAGTCTTTCTCTTTTTGTGCCTTTTTTTTGTTGTTTGTTTTGTGTGCTTTTTTCTTTGTTTGTTTGCTTTATGGGTTTTTTTTTTTGTCTCAAGCCATCACTATTTCCAATGCACTCTGAACAACTTTGCACTAATACAGATCCTTTGAAATTCACGTGGACTGGAATTTGGCATGTGCAAATGCTGGGCAGTTGCTGGGGAGCAGGGGAGAGGGACCTTAAACATCACAGTGAAGGACCTCAAATTCACCTCCGTAGTTCTAATCCTCTCAAATTTTATGGCTGTTGTGCCCCTGAAGAGAAATACCAAAAAAAAGCCAACATTGAAATTATACTTCAATTTTGTGCTTTTTTAAGGTAGCTACATATGCAAAGACATGGGTGGCTAAGACATGAACCTCCAAAAGCCAAATCCATAGAAGATACAAAGGAGAAATCCATAAAACAATATCAATTTTTTTTCACATCAACTGGCAGCTTCATCTTAGGTCCACCTCATTCTGATACTGCATTTTGCTCTTAAAACTGTGTGGTTTTTTTAACTACATAATAGGATGCCTCTCTCCTGCTAGTGGGTATCTGCCTCCTGTGAACCTTTATGGCTTGCCCTCTTATACCTTCTCTGTGAGCACATCAATAGTGAGTAGCTGTTGTGGCATTAGGCTAAACCACATTCTATTAATTATCGTATTCCACAAATTTCCTCCAGTGCTAAATGCATTTTGTGTGCACATCCAGAAACCTCTGTGCTCTAGGAACTTCTCAGCAACCACCTGATCTGTAGAGGATCAATCTGATGCCAGAATAACTGGCACTGAGCCTGAGACTTTTCTTCCCCACACACTTTAAAGACATGAGACCAAGCCTAAGGTATGCAATTCAACAGGGATTATTTTATTACTATTAGAAACAATCAGGATGGTACAGCCAGTGAGACAGGAAGAAATATAAGCCTAAACCAAGCCTTTGGAAAGATGTGAAATGCACATATCTTTAACTCTTAACACATTTATATTTCTTATGTGGAGGTGCTGTTTCACCACTTCATTGTGAAAAGGGCACCACATCAAAATGAGGTATTTTATGCAGTACATTTGCTTAAATGAAAGATGGAGATGGTTTATTATGGTTGTACAATTACCACAGATCAAATTTAGAGTGCATTCAGTCAGTTTACATGCTTGTTTATCCCAAGCAGATTCAGATAAGTCAAAAAGATGAGGTTTTTTTCTTCCTATTTTATTCTTACTTCAACTTAAAATTAATAATCTAGAATTGTGATATTTATCTTGAAGCACTCATATAAAGGGAGAGTGTTGTAGTGCTAGGTTTAGTTTAGCAGGCTGCAGCTTTCCTGAGAGCTCAGCAGGGCTGCTTAGGGCAGGGTGACCACGTCGCTGTCCCGTAGCCCATTCCGCACGGCTCCGCGGTTTTGCTCTGGTCAGCCACCAGCGTTACAGCCAGAGATGGTGAAGGAGGAGAGAAGGGTCTCTCCATAAGGGTGTAAGAGGTTCTTTTAATGGTTACATCTTGTCCCAGCAATCCCCAGAGGCACAGAGACCTCGTGATCCAGGTGCAGGGGCTTTTTCTCAGGGGCTCAGGGACGGTCCATGGGCAGAGTTGGGGTACAGGAACCAGGAGGGAGGAACTGAGGGAGTGGCCAGGGCTAGGGGCAGGGGAAAGTGAGGGGGAAATCTGGGATCAGAAAAGCAGTGGGTAAACAGATCACCACAGGAGAGAAATTTATATAAGGAACAAACATGTCACAAAAGGACAACTCTTCATCAGTCATACACCAAGAATTAATTTCATGAGTAGTCTTGACTAAAGCAGAGTTCTCCTACTTCAAGAACTTTAATCTACCTTCTCACCATAGTTTTGGTTTTTTGGTTTTTTTGGTTTTTTTTATCACAGGTTGCTTAATACAATAAAGATCCTTACCCCTTTCTAATTACTCAATTTTTAAGCATTAATAAGAAATCCTTAATGCCGTCCTTCTCTCGTACACCAAAATTAGAATGCTAACTACTTGTTTCACCTTTATTGGCAATTAAATTTTTTAAAGTGATATCACAGTTTCACTGAAACCACTGTGACAAGGATTTTCTTCTGATTGTTCAAAATTTGACTGCAAATGCTGCACGTTAACCACAGCACCTGAAGTCAGAATACCTGTATCAAAAAGTCTAGAGTAGAGCTTTCTCCACAAGATAATACATGTAACTGCAGCTGAGCAATCTCTCTTAGTTTTGTCCACTTGGTCAAGGAATCCTCTTCTAATTACAAGCCAAACATAAAACTACACAATTTAACTGGCTACAGAAAAGTTGTCGTTTATACCCACATGTTTATTCTGTCACCACTATAGTTATTACTCAAATACAAGAAGAGAACTTTCCACTAAAAATCTTTATTTCTCTCTTAAAGAAGTGCAAAAGTCTATGCACCAATGACCATCACCAAATGCTGCAAGGCCTTCAATTTGCTAGAGACCTTTTTCCCTTGACATTTTCCAGGCTCTGTAGCTAATCTTCCTTTAGCTGTTTCAAATATCTCTGCTGGACACACCCTCATTTCAACACAGGTCAGCTTGAAGTTGACACCTGACAGTTACTGTACCAACTAGAAAAAAAAGAAGTCACCGATATTTCCCACTCCTATTTTCCAGGCTCTTCCTGAAGTAAGACTGACTTAACACCTATTTTGAACAGGAGGAATCTCAGCTTCCTTGGAATCACTTGGAAAATGTTTCAAACCTTTCAACAAAGCAAATGCACAGTGGACTCACTACTACAGAATCAGAGGGAGGATGGCTGAATTTTCATTCATCTCTGAGGGAACAGAATCCAGATCAGGATGCAGAAAGAAGCAGGAAGGAAAAACTTGTTTTATTGTCCTTGGTTCTATCTACTTATTCCTACCAATCAGACACTACTAAAATTTAAAAATTATTTTTCAAAAACTCTAATTTTTGTTCAAATTTTGAATCTTTTTCTATCTCGTTCATTCCATTAGAAACACCTTAACAAACCTTGTCTAAATGGAAAATAACCATGTGAGATGATGATTTCCAGAAATACAGAAATTCCTCAAGCACTGTGTAATTTAATCTTCAGAATAAAAATTACCTTTATTTCCATATGGCAAGATGGTGCAATAGAATGCATATTTCCATGAGCATTATGCTTTAAAGAGAAACTAAGTGCATTGATGAATATGCTTTCCATTCTTTTTAATAATCAGATTATGATCACACAAGTGGCTTCAGAGTTTGAATGACGATGTAATAATTCACCCATGGCACTGTCAATGACACTTGGCTTTTGGCCTCATGCTTAAACCATGTTAGCTATAAATTACTATTTTATAATTCATGCCTTGTTGCTTAAGAAAGAAATTATTAAAGCATAATAACTGTAAAATTGTATTTGACTGCTGGTTTTATTCACTGAGTTAAGTATTTTCAGCACCCTTCCAATTATTGCTTGGATCAAAAAATTAAGTAAGGGGATAATATGTACTTGAGAATTTTTGATAACCACTACCATTGCCTTCTTAAGAGACCAGAGAACCCTACAATAGAGAGAAATACCAGACAGGATTTATAGCAGTTCTACAGAAAAAAAAAAAAATCACTGCCTATAATAGACATTTTTAGCACTGAATAAACATCAGCTAAAAGATGATATTTAACAGTCTGTTACAGCTTTCTATAGAAAGATTTTCTTGCTGCTTGAGAAATGAAGACTGTCAGAAAACTGTTAACTTCACAATATGTCTGACCATGTCAAGTAAGAAAACAAAAAATCAAACTTTCTGTGAAAACATTTACACTAGAGCAGCCTTGTAAAGTACCTTGGGTTGCTTAGTTTGAGTAAACTATTTCAAATCATTATCAGCAGTGATTTTTACCTACAGGAGATTCTGTCCTAGTGGGTCATATCTGCCATTTGGAGAATTTCTACTGTAGAAACAATGTTCCATGGACAAATGTGGAATGACTAAATATAAGCAGAAAGAGCTTAAACTCTGTGCAGATAGACAAGGAACAAGAAATTACACCTGAACCCATATTTTATGGATATGCCTACGAAAGTGATGCTCTGAAGCTCCTGTTTGGGTGTGAGGGTGATGTGCAACCAGCTTTCTTCAAGTACCTGTTCAGTACTCAAAAACTCTTTGGTGAAGGAGCACAGAATAACAGAGGAACTTTTTCAGACATGGATGAACAGAGTGTTCTGCTCTTCTTGGCCTCTCACTTCAGGAACTAAACACAAGAGATGAGCAGACTGCCTTCAAACTTCTACACTTGGGTGAATTTTTCCTCTTGGAAGACATAATGCTGCTTATGGATTTTTGTTTTTCACAGCATGCCAATGTTCTTTTCAGCAGGAGTTAAAAAAGTTTAACGTTATTTCAAGCTGTCTGACTCTTTCTTTCTCAATTATGTTATCAAATTATTGCAGCTATCAGCAAAAGAACTGTGAAATAAAAATAATTTGGTTGTCCTGCATACAACATTTTCAAAAGACAGTTTGCAGAAGTGTCTGTACCATATTTTGCACCTCTGCCTAGGAAATCTTGCTACTGCAGGTGACAGTGACATATTAAACTTGAGAATTCGCTAAAATCAGAACGAAAATGAAGAGGAAAACATGGCAGAGCTGCAACTGCAAGCAAACAGAAATCATTTGTCCAGTGTTTGACAAAGTCTTCCTTCTCTCCAGCCATATTAACATGATTTAGCAAGGCAGCTGCACACTCAGGTGTAGACTCTGTAGAACAAGTCACCATCCTTTACATTCAGAGGGTTTGGATTAATGAACATCCTTCTCCAAACCTGAACTGGAATAAATCCTAAGCAAAATTAAGTGATTCTGTATAAAAGTATGTTGTGTTGCTTAGGTGGCAAAGGAGAATTTTAAGTCTGAATAATAAGTTATTTACCAGAAAATAGGAATTTAACAACAAGTTAAACAAAGATCAGAAGCACACAGTAGAAGGAGTAGAATCATCCTTCTGCATGTGGGGCTGATCACAAACTCATCCTAACCAATTCCAAGTACATCATATTTTATTCCAAACTTTTTACAGGTTCGGTTACACCCCTACAGATGTTCATCTTTATTCCTTACAGTGTTGATCTATTATCAAACAGAAGGCATAGAAAAATATAAAGCCATTTTTTAAAAGTTTTCCAATTAGCATTTAAGAAAAAGAAATCTCCCCCCCCCAAAAAAACCCAAACCAAGCAAAATAGGATGCAACAAGCAACCTCCCCCCAAATAAAACAGAGCACACCCCACAAAAAAAAAAAAAAAAAAAAGAAAGCAAACAATAAGAACATATAAAAAATAATTCCACAAATTTTGTATCCTGAAGAACACAAAAGGCCTTCTCTTAAACCAATTATGCATTTTTTTTCTTGGAGAATTTGATAATTGCTCTTTAAGTAAAATTTTCTTTCAAGCTAGGTTAAAGGATTTAGGTAGGAAATATCTATATAGGATAATATAATTAATGCAACTAGACTCATGGCATTGTTTCATGTCTCAGATGATGATATGTCAAATAAGTTCCTGCTATTCCAGCATCCCTTCTTATTCTGCAGAATGCTGGGGTTTCATTAATCATGCTGAAGTGCAGCAATTATTTTTGAAATGTCTCCTGTGCAGTAAAATCGTTTTTTAATCCATCTTGCTATTTTCCTCTCAAACTATTTTCTATTTTCATACTTGGAGCTTTTGCCTTCATTTTCATAGCCTTTGCCAGTCTTTGTTCACAATGGCAAAGCAGCCTCATCATTTCCCCCGTTACAGCTGACACTGAGCCATCATTCATGTCACAGCATAGTGAGTTTATTTACACATAACTGTACCATATCAAGCTCTCCATTATCCTACAACAGTGATCTCAACACAATCACACACAGTTGAAAATGCTGATATCCAGAGGGTTTCCCTCCTATTTCACAGCACAAACTTCCTTTTTGCAGCTTGCTGCGACCATTCAGGGCAATATCAAGGTTTCTGCCTCACATATAAGTAGTGTCTTGATTCCTCTTCTCATCAAAGCATGAAAGAAAATTCTGTCTATGCAACTGATCACCATGAGGTGCTTGCAGCTGACTCATAAGTGATCATGCTGGAAGGTGAATATGAGAAATATCAGACGATCCCCAGGAACTGACCTGCATTATAACACAAAGATATCAGTCCTGCATCTGCAGCCAGACCACTGACTTCACTAAGGGCCTCTTTTCTCTTTTCACTCTATTCATTCAATTCACATACCAGTATGATGAGAACTGACTCACAAAACTACTTTTGGGAAAACTAGAAGCCTGAATTGAACAGCACTTTCACATCAGAAGAGATCAAGTGCTACTCTGGCTGTAGAGGATTGTGCCAGTTGTGTAGAAAAATGCAGACAGCAGAGGTTTTGAATTGGAACAGGCAAGAAGAGAATCCCAGCTCCTGAGTTTGCAGATCGAGGTCATTGTGGCACAGCACATAGTAGGATAAGAGAAAACATGTAAAAATTTGAGTTCAACTCAATTGGGCTATAGATCTTCTCAGGGGTGATCTCTCCCACTACATCTACTCCTTCTGGACTGTCTGGATTCAGGGACACAGAGAATTTCTTAAATTTTGTAATTATAAGGGAGCTTAAATGATTGTATGTGTCATCACTAACCTCCCCACCCCCAGCCTCACCAAGGCAACCTGATTAAAACAAACACACTCCAATTATAAAAATTCTCTGTCACTGTAAGCTCATTGAAAATCTGTACCTCCTGAACACTGAACCAACAATTATTTAATTATTTTTTTTATTAATTTGCATATATATATATATATATATGTAATAGTACCATTTCTAACTACTTAATGAATTAGCTTAGTAACATATTCCAGAATTTTTCAAACACGAGGGACCATCCTTCCTTTACACAAGAACAAAACACAGTCACAGTTTCTGCCTGGGACAGGAATATTTGGTGTCTGTTTTACATTGAGGTGCAACAAATGAGAAGATAATCAGAATATCATCTCCCTAAATACATCCAGAGTTACTGTTTGATGGTTTACTGTGTCGTTCTTTTCAGTGTTTTGTGCTTTCCAAATAACACATCATTTGACAATTACAGGAATTACATCCAAGTCCTTTTTGCCTTTCTAAATGTTATCAGGCATATAGATTGCAATTTTAAAAGCCAGATATTAAAGTGCAAGTACATTCCATAATCTAAAATATGTGAAAAAATACAAATCTGACAAATCAAAAGCCAATAAAAAATAAGAAAATAAGGATTGACCATTGACATATAGAGAGTGGGAGGATGTAATGTTTACTTGATGTTCCACAGGTAAAAATGGATCTGAGGAAACAGGAATGTGAGTTGAGGGGTAAGGGAAAAAGCCACTGCTTTTAATAAGGCCACTAAATTTTGTTTGTATGACTGAAAAGAGTGATTGTGTTGGAGAATGTAGAGATAATTATTAGGAAGATGAAAAGGAACTTAATGAAGATACAGGATGAGGGCATTTTGGTGTTGCTCAGCACTGGTGGCAGCCCAGCAGCTCTGTTGCATTAACAACACTTTTCAGCCAGCATTGTTTCTCTGCACCACCTGCTTCTGCATCTTGGAGCAATAAACACCAAAATCACTCGTCCCTCCATGCATTTGGAGTCCTCTTGTAAATTTTTGTTTATTTTTGTCCTCTTGTAAAATACCAAATACATTTTCGAGTTTTATTACTTAATTTTCTAACAATGTAACAATAACCAAAAGGCCAAAGATTACTTAAAAATATTAAATATAGTTTTTAATGTTGAAAAGGGAAGCAATCCTCATTGTACTCTCTTTTTCCAGCAAATCACAATTTTCTCCTCCTTTGATAATTCCATTGTCTTTTTTAAAAATAAATGAATATGTTGCCAAAGAAATCAAAATTCACCACTGTAGAGTGACTGAAGTTAGTTATAGAAGACTTTTTGTGGTATTGTATTTATGTCATTATTCCCAAAATCATTAACTCAGGAATTTTCTGCTCCCTTTTTTTTTTTTTGGCTTATCTACATTCCAGAGTGCAGATTAAGCCAAGCTCTCTGTCTTCTGTGACCAAAGTGCAATAAAAAGCAACAACTGAATTTGAAATATTTATTAGAAGTGTAGAGAATGAGAAGAGAAAAGCAACTGAGGGAAAAGAAGCAGTGAAAGAGCATTGGACAAGGTTACTTAAACTGCCAATTAATGTTCAAAAATAACCTCAGCAATAAGCACAAACATGACAGGCCTGACAAAGAGTAAAGCTGCAGTGTTAATGAATACTTGCTATCAAGTGCAGCAGCCAGAAAGTAGCTTTTTTCCCCCAGGACTTCCTATATGGAACAAGGCATTTTTCCTCACTTTTCCTGAACAGACATTAAACATCCCAGGCAAAGGCTCAAAGTTCAAAGGAACCATCAGTTTTGGGTGCATCCTCCTTGCTGACATAACTGGCATGAGATTCTCTACAGCCTCACATTTACAACTCTGCCCTTGCTCTGCCTCATCCCCTCGGCCCCTTGTGCCCCTTCAAACCTGGTCTGTTCAGATGAGAAGTTCTTTTGTAGGTATTTTACAAAAAAATGCAAAAATAAAAAGTGCCCATCGCAACAGGGCCTGTGTGACTCGAGGCAGAAAGTTCTGGAAGAAATGCAGAAACATCAACCCTTTTTTGAGACTTCCTTTGCCCCTGCAGTGTGGAACTGCTCTGAAATGAATGGCTGGTGCATCCCGTGGTTTTCACACACCCCACTCCTCTCCAGCTGGAATAGGAAGGAGCCAGCACTTCCAGTGACAAACTCTTACACAGTCAACTTTAGATCTGACTTTTCTCTTAATTGTCTGCCTGATTAATTACATGCCTTTTCCCCACCAGCATCATGTGTTTGAACACTGGGTTGAATTGTGACTTTATCTAATGAGCCATAAATACTGTCTGGTATAATATATCAGTTCCTGCCTCTGGGCTTCTGTTACCTGACACAAACTTGTCCTATTATTATTTCTGTGAAGTCCTTCACAGTTTATAGTGCACTTTCAACAAAATTTCACTAACTGTCTCCTATTTTAAATAGCTGACTTCCCTAACAGTCATATTCATAATTTAAATTCATGGTTTTTTAAGAATTTCAATTACCACTCTGCTGAAATATTTTCTATACAAAAAGAGAAAATACTTAATTAGAAAAATGAGCTAATTAAAAATAGTTGTGCTTCATTTCAGAAAAGTAACAAGTGATTTCAGATCTCTTCATTAACTTTAAAAAAGAGACTTAAAGTTTCCCAAATCTTTTTTTTACCTGAAGATATAGCAAGAATTTCAAAAAGCTCAGAGACTTGTATCTCTTTGAAATCAAAACAGGAAAAATCTTGCCCTGGGGCTCCTAAGTCACTTTTGAAAATGTGACAGTATTGAAAAGAATACAAATTGCTTCTTAAAGAGCTTGAAGCTGTTGATGGATATAGAGTTGAAGACAAAGAGGTTAATGACACTTAATTTTTATCTATGAATTTGTTGCTTGGCAAACAGAAAACTCCTTGGTTAGGGATCTTTCTAAAACCACACAAGTAAATGGATGGAGGTGATGGGAACAACTGAGAACACAATTTCATGTATATGAGCCTCTCCCCTACACAGAAAGATAGTGTGGAACCATTTTGATAATGCTTGCACTTTCTTGGTGGAGTTTGGGCAATAATTCTTACTCTTGCTCTTCACATATATAACTCTTCCAAGAGGTTTATATAGGAGAAATGTGCTAGGAAAGCCATGGGTCATCAAAAGCTGCTCCCCTTTACTTTCTGCCCAGATAAAAATAATTTTCTAATTTTCAGGAAGGACTGGGAGCTTTCCAGGGTTACATGTCCCAGAAACTTTGTTCTAAGGGACATTTGCAACTGTTAAACTCCTATTATGTGGCATATATGAAAATTATAATTGATATATTAGATATATTAAGAATAGTAAATGTTGTGTTTGTAGCTTATGGATAAGAGAACACTTTTATTTTCCCCCTGGGCTCATACCTATCAAAAGTTGTATGGGAATTAAATCCAAAGCCATTTCCACATTTTTGTGATGCCCCTGGATCGTTCCAACACCTGTCTGAACAGCACACTTGTGCAATGCAGTGAGGTGTGCAAAAAGAGAGCACCTGCAGATAACCACACCCTAATCCTTCTTGGATACTTTGTGAATAAAAAGGAGTGTTAAATATAGGCATTTCAATTTTAAAAAATTATATTTGTAAAATTTAACATAGTCACAATATCTAAACTTGAAATTATGTTTTTTTATAAAGCTATTAGAATTTTTTAATCTCCATTATCCCTTACAAAAAGGCACAGCAGCCCTGTCTCCTGACATCTTATCCAACAATATTGCATATAATCAGTGTGGCAGAATGAGTCCAACACTTACAGTCGCTCATGTTCCATATTCAAGAACAAACTTTTAATTAGTTGAGAAGGGTGAACATCCCCTTTGTCTTGGTGCAAAACGAAATTTTCATAAACTGAAGCTTATTCTTTCACTTCCATGGGAAAAAAAATATATTTTATAACAAAGTAATTTAATTTTATAAAAGACAACAGTAAAGGAAAGATGGAGAAATGTATTGTTTGATCTAATATCACAAATTCCCATATTGCAGTAAAAGCTGGTGTCCGGTTTTAGAAAAGAAAATAACATTAAAAAAAAAAGGAAAGGATCAATCTTGATGGATGGACTTATGAGAAGAGTTCTATTTTCTCTTCCTTTGTGTTCCTAAAACTGTGTGTTTATAGCAGCCATCCTAATGGGGTTTTTCAGGGAACACATTCCTAAACGTGATGGACAGGCTTGTATGTACAAACACACAGTACATGCCATTGGCCTCAATGTGTTAATATTTATTTCCACTCTATCTTATTTGCAGAAGATAAAGGTGAAAGCAGAACTGACAAGGAGATTATGTCAACAAGAATTTAACCTAATTGTTTTGTCTAAGTATATAATGTTAAACAAAAGTCTCAACATTGCACATGAACCAATGATAACACAAAACAGCTCTTTCAAGTTTCAAGGATTTTAAAAAAAGTAATAAAAATAGAGAAGATCCATCCAAAAAATATGAGTTTTAGGCAATTCTATTTCTATCCTCAGACTTGTATTCTTTACATCCTGATTAACAAATCCCCTTACATTTTCTGGCTCCTGAATACTCCTCTTAACACTCATGACATCCATGACTATCTCACGTGGATTTGATACAGCACTTATATTTTGCATATAAAAGACAAGGTAAACCTGTAATTTTGACTGCTGCTACACTGGAAATGAACAGCATGGCAATAGTGGGGAAAAGTGAATTCTCTAATGGACTACAGAGGGATAACTTGTTATTTAAAAACCTTTCTGCTCATTTTTCAGAGAGTAAGTGGGTGAATGTGAAGGGCTCTACCTCCAGGAAGAATAAGTTCAACAAACTGCAAGCAGATAATGACACATTGAGAGACAATGCTACAATTTTCAGCAGCCTATTGAACCAAAAGCAAGGTACAAACACCCTGTATTTAGATCTGCCATGCTGTAGGTTGGGTCTGCACTCCCACTATGCACAACATAAGAATTGAATCTTTAAAAGTACCCAGGCATTAAAAGTAATGCCAGAGTATGTTCCCATGGACAGCCACTTTCCCCATCTAGAAAAGGGAAGGAAACCATTGCATATGAAATTTAAAATGCCCTTAGTGATATGTCACTTAAGACAACTGCACCACTTATCAGCTTGCAAGTGCTGCTTAGCTTTTAAGTAGAATATGAAATAAAATATTTAAATATCAGCATTTACATGAAAAATGTTTTAGCCTGCCATACTATTATTTCAACAGGAATTCAGATACTCACTCTCTCCCTGTCTTAGCAAACACATTCCTAAACTTTTGGGATTCTCAATATTTTAGAGGTCTCTATCTTACCCTTTATGCATTCAAAACTGTCTGTAAGACTTGTGAATTGGTAAAGCAGGCTGCAGTCACAGCCTGACATGGGCTGCAGTATCTTCTCAGTTGATCAGTGCTTCTGCAGCCCAGATCTCCAACAGAATGCAGGACTGCTGACAAGTAAGGAGAAAATACTGACAGAACCATTTCTGCCACGGGGACATTTCACCAGAGCTGCAACATTTCTGTTTCAACAGCACATATTGATTGCCAGGCAAAAATGAGTGAAAGACCCTATAAAAGAGAAAACATATCCTAGGCTGGGTGAATGCAAAGTTCAGGTTCCTTACTTAGAATGATTTAGACTCATGATTGATGAATTATTAAATACCCTGCTGTATCTCAGCCAAAATATCATATTCCAGATCTGAGTCAAGACTTAAATCTGCAGCCAGTCAGGACCCACAGTTTTCTCCATCCAGTCACCTGTTGCAGACCAAAACATTCAGTTTTTTTCTAGTTTTATGTAAGGAAAACAAAACTACAAAGCTGCAGAACATGGAGCAAAGCAGAACAACTCAGCTTTCTCAGGAAGACCTGACATAATTGGCTAGAAATACAAAAGCTGAAGAGAGGTACCAGATGAACAGAGTTGTTTCCTGGCACAGAGAGCCTTTGCTGGGTCAGTTTACAGCACACAAAGCACATGGGGAAAGGGGCAAGATGAATATTCAGAGTCAGGTAGGATTCCAGAAAGATATACAGAACTTTAACACAGAAATGTGTTAAAGACACTGAAGTGTGATGGCTGATCTCTCTGTTCTAATCTAAATAGATCCTAATCACAAAAGAGTCCTTCAAAACACTTGGGAGAATTTTCCTTCTAAAATTTTACTGCTAAACCTGGCAATATTATCATTAATCCTCCTGCAGCTTAGGCAATGTTATGCTGTTGCATTTTTTTACCAGTGAAAGACAAAATGCAGTGAGGGAAGAGATGCTTCCACCACTTTCTCTTCACAGAGGCCTTTCTGGGCTGCAATAAACAGATTTTTCAAGCAATCACACTGCACAGGTAACTCCAGAGTAAACTCAGAGCAAGAACCTTTCACCTATGGACACATAAGCATTACTTTTAAATCTGTTCCCAGAGTAACGAGGCTTAAATGCAGGCATGAATTCTGCATTCCAGACTACGTACCTGTCTTGAAAATTTTAGATCACACCACAAACCCCTAGATGTTCTCCCCAAATTACGTTGCCTTTGAAAGCCATTGTGCTCAAAATAAACAGTGATTACTCGTAGTTTTAAAACATGCCTTGAACTCTGCTGAGTCAGTATTGGCTGCACACAAATTGTCCTTGAGGATTTTGATTGTTCCATAAAGCATCTCTGGGACTCTTAGGAGCACTGCACACTCTCCTTGCTACCATTAAGAGAAATGATGCCTTGCATACTGGATGAGAAATGCTGGAAAACTGGCTTGGGTTGGAGGTGGAGATTCTTGCACAAGCCTGGAAAATTGAGCAATTTTCAAAATCCATAGTAACAAATGGTTTGTCTAAATTGAGCAATAGAGATGCATCTGAATTGAAGACCCACACACAGATAAAAATCCCTTCTGCATATAGAAAACAAAGAAAAAAAATCCCACATGACAATACATTACAAAGTTCTTTCCAATATTTGCTCTTCAACAGGAAAAACTGTACCAAAATTTTAAAATCACTGTAAATACTGCTTGGATATTTAAAAAATTAAAAAAAAAAAAAAAAAAATACACGCACAATAAAGATACAGCTAAAGCTTAAATGCAAAGAGTAAACATTTTACTTAAGTTCAAGGCGAATCCATCTTTACAATTGACAGATTCAGACATTGAAAACCAACTGAGTTTTGATTTAAAAAACACATGCTCAGAATTAAACTTACTTTTCAGTTACTCATGAAAAGGTTTTGGGGATGGAGAGTTTATCATCTCTTCACTTGCACCCCTATTTAAAATGTATTGTCACCTGCTATTAGATCACAGACAGATTTCAGTAACTGTAATTTCCCCAGTAATGCAATTTCTTTGTTCCTGAGTGTAACTGTATGATTTGAAAATAATTCAAGTGCCTTGTAAAGCTCATTTGAGGGTTTAAATGGGATGAACATTAATAAAATGAAAAAAATGGGTTGCACATGTACAATGGGATGTTTATAATACATGAATGTAAACCTCTAAAAGAGGATATCCGTCATTAGTTTAAAAAATTCTGTGCATTTGAGCAGAATTAGAGCAGAATTTTTGATGAATAGGCCACAGAGCTAAAAAAAAAAAAAAAAAAAAAAAAAAGAAAGAAAGAGGAAGCTGTGAAAAATATTTGGATAAATTAAATGCATCCAAGTTGACAGGACTTGTTTCAGTTCACCCAGGGGTACACAGGAAACCAGCCAATGCAATCTGTGAGTCATTAAAGCTTATTTTCAAGAATTTGTGGAAGATATAAAGGGGAGTTTCTAAAGGACTGGTGAAGGGCAAACTTCATGGGTATTTCCAAAATGAGGAAAAGGGCCTGGAAAATTATAGATCAGCCAGTCTAACTTCAATGTTCAGAGAGATACCAGAACAAATCACTTAAGAGTCAATTTAAAAGCACCTACAGGATAGTAAACGTGATAAAAAGCAGCTAACATGGATCTGTCAAGAACAAATCTCATCAAAACAATCCAATTTCCTTTCATGACAGGATAATGGGTCTGGCAGATAAGGGGGAGGCATTAGAGACAATCTGTCTTGACTTTAGCATGGCACTTGATGCCGTCCCCCGGGACACTCTCATGAGTAAACTGGGAAATTTGGGGTTGATGAAGACAAAAGAAGATGGGCACAAAACTTCATATATGGGCAGCAACCAACAGTTTGCTGTCAGCCAGAAAAGCATCTTAAGCAGAGTTCTAGACGAGTCTGTTCAGGGCCCACATCTACACATATTTTCAATTAGTGCTTCAATGGTAGGCTGGAGTAAATACAATATTCACTCACACAAAGTAGGACTACATATAATGGATTAACTGGATAGAATCCAAAGTGGATTAAAAAAAAAAAAAAATCAGTTGTAGTAATTTCACAAACTACTATAGTTAGGAAGATGCCCAAAACATTATTTTGCAGCAAAATAGTAGTGTAGAATAATTTTCCACAACCTTTGATGGATGCAGGGCTGCTCTGGGGAGCACCAGGTATTGCTTTATGCCTTCAGGCAGAAGTCTGCATAAAAATTTGTACTTTTTCTTACATGTTCATGTTAAATTAACCGATTTTGTTTAAAGTTTATTAAATGTTTTACTGTCCTGAAATAGTAGGACAGGACATGGAGAGGGAGAGGGAGAGCAGCTTGCTTTATTTTAGAACCCTTTATAATAACTTCTTTTCCTTCATGGTTTCTTTCAGCAATGTCCTAGATTGAAATGTAGTTAGATTTTTCTGAACTGTAATTTTTTTTTCTTTTAAAGTAGTGGTTGTGCCATACTGAATGATAGTTTCCAACATAACAAAATCAAAAACTAGAATTAAACAATTTATATGCTGTTATTTATACAATCAGCCTGTATTGGCATAGCCCAAACTTCCTTCATATCAAAGTGAATCTGGTCTATCCAGTAATTTTTGCACTAGGTCATCACAGGTTTAATTATAGAAAACACTCATGCATCATAGGTGCTCAGCTAAAACAACACTGCTATTGTCATGAGAAATGCATTTATCAAGACTAACTTGATGTAGTAAGGTACTAAAATACACTGAGTCTCAAAAAGCATTATAAGCTTATTTCTCAAAAAATAAAAAGTTGCAAGAGCTCCAGCTACTTTTACCCCAACTCATTGTAGAACTTGAGAGAGTCACTTCAGTTTTCATTCTGTTTAAAAAACAAATGATAATTCTTCCACCATTTACCCCCCTGTGCTGAATAATTATTTAATCTCTTTGCAATTATTTCAAATTGTATAAATGTGCTCAATATTGTTATTAGCATAATCCAAGCTGGGTAAGATACAGAAAAAATGCCACTGTATATATTCTGTCACATCAAGTTGTCATGCCTGGCAGTAAACAAAAAAAAGTTGGCTTAAAGTGAGATGGAACAGGGAAAAGAGAAGCTGAAGTAAGTTCTAGAAAAGGAAACCAGAGAGGGTCTAAATGGAGATATCAACACAGAACTGGCAGATTGTCAGGGAAGAGGGGAAAAGTAGGTATGACCCAGTGAGCAAGACAACCACACCTCCAAGCCAAAGACAGCTCATCTGGAAACCAATCAAAACCTAGACAAGTGTTCAGAGCGATCTCAGTCACTCATTGAAACAGGGACTCCCTAAATCCACAAGCTTAAGCTGTTTGTAACAAGTAAGAAACTTAAAAAAAAATATGGAATTTGCAGAACCACAGAAATCCCTCTAGTGCTGCTGCAGAGGGCATGATGAGGGCACAGAGTATGAAATATTAAAGCAAAATCCCTTGCACCACAAAGTAAGGGTAAAACAAACATCATATTCCTGCACCTAACATCATTCTTTGTAAGGCTCGGCAGGTCACTGACTTGGCCATTCTTTACTTTTCACTGCCAAAGATGAACAGAAAGACAGGGAGAGAGATAAAAGCAAATTAAATATCAAATATTTGTGGAAGTGGGAAATGCTCCAGTTTTGGTGCAACTTTAAAATCTCTTTTCATTAAAATGTTCTGCCAAAACACTGGAGTGTGTTGGAGGGTGAATGGTGACAGGTAAATTGCTTCTGTACTCCCCGTATTTGTTGTCATGGATTATCTTTTTCTGTAATGGCACTTATAAAACCCGGGTCTCTTGTGTTCAGGGA
Organism: Aphelocoma coerulescens; assembly: GCF_041296385.1. Classification (NCBI taxonomy): domain Eukaryota; kingdom Metazoa; phylum Chordata; class Aves; order Passeriformes; family Corvidae; genus Aphelocoma; species Aphelocoma coerulescens. The sequence goes on from NC_091018.1 coordinate 16,720,185, forward strand.
GCTAGGTAACGTATATTTTGATTTACAGAGGCATGGTAATGTGTTTTGCTACAAAGTCTTATGGCCCCAGATACAGCAAGGAAGCATCCTGCTGACCGAATTAAAAAGATCAGTAAATGTTCAGCCAGCCATGGGATGAAGAATGATCAATCACCAGAGGAGGATAGGGATCTGAAAATTGCATTGCACTACAGCAAATTAGTTTTTTAACCATTAGTGAAAACTTCCTGTTTAGCATTGCCAAAGGTGTTTTTTTTCATTTGCAATCAATACAATGCTAGTGCTTGTTGTCTTTTTTAGCACTTGAAGTAAGTTTAAGGTTTTTTTTTAATAATAAACAAAATATAATTTCTATAGAGATCTTGTAGATTTTTCACTTCTTGATTCATCCCTTTGACAACTTGTGCAGGGAGAATCAATATCGGTAAAGTCAAAAAGTCCTGTTCTCTGAGGGCATGCATGAGTGACAGCAGCAGAGATTTAGAAAAAAATCAACTGAAAGGGGCCTGTGGGGTAAGCCAAGAATAGATCAACCATCAGTGAGCTTATCCAGCTATATGGACATTGTATTCATCCCAGGCCAGGGCTCCAAAAGATCCCAGCAGGCCAAGATAATGAGTTTAAACAGATTTAGGTTTTGAACATGCACAGAGAGTCTATGTGCTAGTTTGAAAACAAACCAGTGGGAGGCACCAAGTCAGAATAACAATTTAATGGAAATTAAAGAAAAAGAAAAGAGAGTAAAAGAAACCACTGACAGAGTCAAGATACAGCCTGAGTCCCTGTTAGGCAGGGTGGTGGTAGCAGTCTGGTGGAATGGTGGCTGCAGTCCTCTGAAGTGGTGATCCTGTAGTAGAAGGGGTCTGCTCTTCCTCAGAAAGTCCAGTGGTGGCTGTGTAGCTCCTGTCCTCTGGAAATCCAGTGGAAAGAGTGGCTCTGGTGTTCAGAGTCTCAGATTATATCCACGATGGGATGCTTGGTTCCTCCCTCTGGGTGGAGCATCTCACAATGGGGTAATGAGTCACGAGGCCAAGTGTTGATTAGGCTCATTAACAGAAGATAGTCTGGAGGGAGTTATCTCTGAGTCATGGGCAGGACAATGATGGGCCATGAACAGCAAGAGAGTCTGGGGGGAGGAGGCAAGGAAACACTGCCCCACCTGATTTCCACAGCTCATGAGGATGGTAATAGAATACACCTCAACCCAGGACAGTCTATTAGGGCTTGTTTCTGCATTCCTGATTTTCCTTCCTCTGGTGGCTTGGCCCTTTTCACCTATTCATCCCATTAGAAGGACTTGACCAGAACTATAATCTGAGCTCCTTAGCTGCTGCTCAATGCACTTTGAGTAAATGACCAGTCTCCATGAAGAGGAAAACCTGTACACCAAAGTATTGAGTTAGCACAATCAACAGATGCACACTATGTCTTTTTTGTCCTCATAGCATAAGTCACACAGTCAAATCTCAACCAGTCCTGTCTACAGCATCCTCCAAAATGGGAAAACAAATGGCTTTTTTCTTGCTACCTGGTTAGTCACTGAAAGCACCTTCACCCACTCACTTCTGCTAACCTGAAGTGTTTTTTTAGGTGTGGTTATCATGACTGTAACTCTCTTCAAAGCCCATTTCATCTCATTTCTAACTAGTTCCTGGGCTAAACAACCAGACTTCAGAAAGTAAAGCCTCTGTGAACAAAACCCTAATCCTTCCCAACATCAAAAATCCTGTGGGGTTTCATTTCCCTGACCACAGGCCTGTCTGGGCAGATCCTCCAGCAGTCCTGGAGGTAATAGGATGGGTTAATGTGTTCCTACTGACATGCTGAGCATCACTGGCTGAGTCAGTGCAGCCAGAAAGGGACCTCTGATTCACACAAGAGTCACTTTCTGTGTACAGCAGAAAAGACAGAAAAGAGGTGAAAAAACTTTCACTTTGCTCAATGATTTATATTAAAAAATCATAAGTTAAAAGAATCGCTTTTCAGATCAGACACGCGGGTTTTCTCTTAAATTTTTTGATAAATACCAATGCACTGCTCATCTAAATAGAACAGGATCCTATAATAAAGTGGTGCAGTGTGTGATACCAAGCAAGATATCATGATAGCTTCTCATCTGGGACAGCCAGTAATTTGTTCCTAAACCCTTTTAGGGGGGTGTAATAATTAGTTATAATGCAGGTGCTTAAGTCCATAAGATCAAGTGATCTTTCCCTACAGCCTAATTCCAAGCTGATTTACACTGATTCTATGCAGGTGATAGCAGAATCAGACTGTTCATCTCCAGTATAAAAGTCACCTCTTAAGCAATAATATACTGTTAAAAACAAGAGAATCAAGTGCCTAATGAATAGAGAAATAAGAAAAAATATCAATATTCCAGAAAAGAGGTACAAGGAGAATCAAAACCAAACCTGCTTATCCCTGCAATGATTTTTTTCATAAGGTAGACTCATAGAATATCCTGAGCTGGAAGGGACCCCTCAGGACCTCCAGCCCTGGTGAACACCACCATGAATCTCACCTTGTGCCTGCTTGGGTAGCTGGACTGAAAGTGTTTGGGGCTACTATAAGTTTCCATTACACATTGATAATAATGTTAGAAGAGAGAGGGACACCAAAATTCAAGGCATGGTAATCTAAATTTAAATTAATTTTAAAAGTAATTTAAAATTTTAAATTTAAAAAATTACTTATTAAAAAAATGCAGATTCCACAAAGAAAAAAAAAAAAAAGAGAGAGAGAGATGAAAAATTGGGGGAGAAGCTTAATTCTCCAGCTCTGTTGTGTTTCTAGTTCAGTACATCTGCTGGATATCATGTTGTATCAGTGAAGTATAAAACTATAATGCAAGTAAAATAAGTATTTTTTTTAAAAAAAAGCAATTTTCGAGTATGAAAAGGAAAAGTTTTATATCTTTAAGTACGAGCTCCTCTACTTACACCAACACACCAACAATATATCAAGTTCCAATTATCCCTGTGTTTGCTTTCCAGGAAAATTAAACATTTGGTGTCTTGTTGTTCTTGCTTTTGTTCTGTAATGAATTGGACACATCTAAGTGTTACTTAAACATGCAGCAGAGCTCTGCTCCCCTAAGAGTTAATTTTCTGTCTGTGAAAACCTGCTGCTATTTAACAAAGTACCAGCTCCTAATCAACCTTCAGGTATAATGGCTAGCTGGGGTATGAAAATAAATTCACTGCAAAGTTCAACACATCAGTGTTTCTACAAATAAAGATCTTAATACTGAAACAGTGCAATATTTGTCTCTATAAATGAAAAAGATTAAATGACATGTCAATAACTTTGTAATTAATCATTTTTCCCTCTTCAACATCAACAATAATTAAGAGATAAAAATTAATGGGGAGGGTCTCAATAAACACCAATGGAGTTGAATGGAGATGCTCCATGTTTTAGGGTTGTCTTGTTAATGAATACAGAAGAATGGGGAGCTGGATAATTTTTTGTCTTTTTTTTTTTTTTGACCACAGAGAACTAAGCATAATTTATAGACATAAAATATTCACCTTCAAGAGATTTTTGCATAAAGTGGATTAGAAGAAGCAATGGACAGAAAATACCTGAAGAAAACGTATCCATCAATTTATGTTGTCTGCTAGGAGCTTCTGTGCCATCACTCCTGCACAACTATCACACAACACACAATATCCTTCTCATCTCTTCCTTCCCCTCTGTCCTATACCTGTAACATATTTACTGTCCTTCCCTTCAGTTTTTGTTCTTCCAGAACTTGTAGGATATTGTACAGCTTGTTGTCTCCCTCTGAAATAACAAAATCGAAGTTATATAATCACCACCAAAGAAAATATGCATTTACAATAAGGTATCAGAAGATAATGAGTAAAAAAGTGTTTGTTTCTTGAGTATAGCATTTTATTTTCTGTTGCTGTGAATTTAGGTGAAATCTGTGTTAATCTCTTCATAATAATCCCTAAAACTCCTGAGGAGAAATCTTCCTGAGAAAAAAGACATTCATTCAGAAAACATCCATGTAAGGAAAAAATTCAGATCTCCTTTTTACCACTTTGACCTTGTCATGGGTATATTCTGCACTGATTTGTCCTCCTCAACTGCCCAGAGCTCCCAAGTTGGTGGCACCTGCCTGAGGTGGAGCTTGCTCTCACTCCAAGATGCTAAAACACCATCACAGACCCCACAATTCAGACTGCAAACTAGAAACTTTGCAAAGACCTATCTCTGTTCAACTGCCTTGATTCTCTTCCCTCCTTTACCCCTCACCTTCTCTTCTCTCTGCCTTCTGCTTCTCAGGTATCCTTTTATAATAAGTATTTCTTCCCCCCAGAGCATAAGATTGGGTTCTCTTTCTGTTCTATGGGAAATCTGCCTTTTGTTTCTTCAATGATACGGGGAGAACAGCAATATAGGAGTGAAGAGGGTTTTGGGAAGGGGATTTCATGGGGATGATAGATGCCCTTTTTTTTGGTTGGTTTTGGTTTGTTTGTGGGGGCTTTATGCAGGGGTTTTTTTTGAAGATAATTGGATTTCTCTCACTGCCCTCATCCATAGGAAATCTCTTTTCTCACCTGGTGCTGTTCTCATCTCCTCACAGTATTAACACCAAAATCCCTGCACAATCAAAAATGAGAGAAAGCAACCAAGATCACATCTTCCAAGGCATTACTCACAGGAGCTAAGAAGAACAGATCTCAGATTATCTCAGACTGGTTCAGTGCATGATTGACGCAGTTCAAGTGTCTCTCGAAGTAAAGCAAATCAAAAGACTTCCAAAATAAAAGTGGAGTAGGAAACAAAGATCTTTACAGGCACTGCTCCCTAATCTTAATGATTTTAATTAATATTTTATGGGTTGTGAATGCAAGGGGTTTTATGCTTTGCCACTTTTGTGTAATCAAGTTTCTTTCACTCTTAGCTGATTAATCTCAGTTTTCTCTTTTAGGTGATTGCATTTGTTCAGAGTTTGGCTCAGAATGACACACTGGAAGAATAACCTACTGAAAAGCTAATCCTTGTTGATAATTAGCTGTAATAACTTCTAAAAGGAAAAGAAACAGCAAGCACAGGGACAAAAAAGGTTGGTTTTTTTTCTCCCTATTTGTCTCTTAGAGATATACTGCACTAACCCCAAACATTGCTGGCTCACTCATGAACTCACAGTTAGTTTGTTGTCAATTTGAGAGTTAAAATATCGAAAATTTTATCACCTGTGACTTCTGAACTCCTGAAATTATGAAACAATAAGCTGGTTACATTTAAATTTTTTAAGCTTACTGATTGCTGCTCTACCCATTAAATTTATTTGACAGATCTTCCAGTGCCCACAAAAACTTATATGCACAGATATAATGTTTATATAGACACTCTCAAACTTTCTTCCACTTTACTTTGAACTAAATCCAAACATGACTGTGGAGTAGGAGGGGGGAAAAAAAAGAAAAAGTAAAAGTAATGCAACACTTCCATCATCTCATGTCTTTGTTAATTTTCCCAGTATCGTGTGAGACTCTCCCCACCACGATGCAAGATTCTCTGTGGAATGAGAAGAGTTTCTTCAGAAAGAGAAGTACCAAACACATCACTGGGATGAAGGAAGTAAAAAAGGTACAGAGATGACAGAGATGATTCTTATTTCTTCCTCCAGTCCTTGGGAAACTTTGTGTGACCAAAAGTAAAGGGCTGTTATAGACAAAGTGCTTGCTCTTGGTTGTTGCAGTTTAACCACATCACATCCTTGGAACAATAAATGAGGAATGTTTTGGAAAATGGAGGAACAAGAGATAAGGGGTAAGGGATTCTTCATCCATTTGACAGATGTACACAGAGGGAAAAAAAAAAGGAGGCAAAGAAAGATCACTGCTGTATGAGAACAGAAGAAAACCAACTGCAAAGAATGGTAAAAGAAGCTTGTTTGAAGCTCTCAGATCTCCTATCAGTAAGTTTTTAAAACTGAAAGAAAGCCTCCCTTTATTCTCCTCCCTCCCCTCTAGATCAAAATGAGGGTCCTTTGAACAAGAAGTAAAACAGAACTCATAGACATAGAAGTGTAACGAATTGATAAAAAGGTTGAGGCCAGAATGAAAGCATGAAGGGGATCAGAGGATAAAGGAAGAGTCATTCGAAAAGTATCAGGGGAAAACTAAAAAAGCAAAGATGATCAAATAAGGTGGATAAAGTTTAATGTTAAAACTGAACCTTTTGTGTCTATTCCTGGAATGGCTGCTGCTTAAAATATCAAGGAACATATTTAGTCCTGATTCTAACTGTCATTAATATTCTCTGTAATAAAAAAGCCTCCAGCACTCCTGCACTCAGAGAGAAAACAGTTGTTTTCAGAAGATTTTAACATGTATTTTGTGCATTTTGGTATTTTCATCTCAGCATGCAACCATATGCTGCCTTTTAGTATCATGATTAACATCTGCATAACTGGCTTACCTTTTAAGTGAAATACTCAACATATTTTAATGCAACTATATGGGGAAAGAGTTCCTGACTGAAAGTCAATACAAATAAATGGAACAGTTCCTATTAGGTCTTCCTTTTCTCAATATTTTTCATTTAAGTATCAAGGCTAACATTGTAAGGCAGTGTTATTGCATCGTTACAAATTAATTTTGGATTTGTTTGCATGGGGTTTTTTTAACATTTCCAGATGTAGATATTTCCACAGTATTTCCCTACAGAAGACAGCTATTCTAATCAAAATAGGAAATGAGAAAGGGAACTACTCAGAATTTGTTGTCTAATAGAGAATGACACCTATGAGGAAAAGGAGAAAGAAAACAAACATACAGATACCCAGAAAACAAAAAGATCACTTAAGGAAATAGACTGATGATATATGCTGAGGATGGGGAAGAAGGAGAAATCAGGGGTCTTTCTGTTATTCATCTAGCTCAATGGGGAGGGAAATCCTAAACCCTAACATAGCCCTTTCCTCTCTCAAGTATCTAAGGACAGAAAATTCACCCATTTTACCCATTTTTTTTCCCAGAAAGCCCAGCCTGCATTGTCAGCTTCTGTTCATTCAAGTATCTGCAAAAGATTCACATCCTTTGTGATTGTCTCCTTTCACACAGAAATCTTATTTCTCCCTAAAAGAATACATTAAGGTCAGATACTTCTGAACTTCTGAAAGAAAATTGCTTTTAAACACACCAGGGGGTAGCCTGGCCAGTTCAGTTCTACTAGTTCACCATGACAAACCAACAGTTGTTAGATAACTAATATCTGGGATCTTGTGCCAGAAAAATGAGGTAATTTTTAATGTTGTCCTGATTTCAACTGGGATAGAATTAATTTTCTTCCTAGTAGTTGGTACAGTGCTGTGTTTTAGATTCAGGATGAGTAGAGTGTTGAAAACACAGCAATGTTCAGTTGTTGCTAAGCAGTTCTTGCTCTCAATCAAGGACTTTTCAGTTCCCCTGCTGTGGCAGGGAGCAGGTGCACCAGAAACCAGGAGGGAGCATGGTCAGGCAGCTGGCCTGGACTGGCCAAAGGGATATTCCACACCGTGGAACACCATGTCTTATCTATGAACTGGTCAGGGACAGGCTGGGCTTTGGGCAGTGCATGCTGAGTAATTGTGCATCACTTGCCTTTCATAAGCTTCACTTTTTTCTCTCTCTTTTCATTGTCTCCCTTTTCATCACAATTAATATTATTATATTGGTTTGTTTTATTTCAGCTATTAAACTGCTCTCATCTCAACCCAAGGACTTCACCTATTTTCCCAGCTCTCCTCCACATCCCCCTGGGGTTGCACGAGCTGCTGTGTGGCACTCAGTTGTCACCTGGGTTTAAACCACGACAGCTGCCAGTGCTCACAGCCAAGGAACATCTAAATACACAACAGAAACATGGGGGGGAAAGATGACTGTGTCATAAAAATCATTAATTTTACATTGCCTATATAAATAGCTTTTCAGGAAGCTTTGCTAATGAAGTCTCAAACTTGAAATTCAATTATACCTCAGGTGATTCGACAACAGGAAATGAATACATTTAACTCTTCAGACATTTGCTGTTCTAGATCACCTGTTTAAATAGGTTTTTCCAGCCTGTAAAAGAATAAAGTGACAGAACAGAATATGAGTTACACTGAGCATATTAGTAAATCATGAATTATTTTAATAGTTCATAACATTATATCCAAATATGTAAAAATCATTATATAAAATTAGAGAAACATTTAGAAATTCGGTTTCACTACTTCTTGAATGGCATTTTTTATCCTGAGATGTGATATGCCCTCTAAAAAAGTCATTTAAGAAGAAGACATAATATTTTGTTTGAGTTTGGCTACTGGTTTTTGGTTTTGGTGAGGTTTTTGTTGTATTGGTTTGGTTTGGTTTTGTTCTTTTAAACTGGGATTAACAATTACCAAGACAAACACTTCAGTGTTTTTCATGGTGAATGTTATAGAAAGGTACTTAAATTCTATCTAAGGCATGTTAAGAATGAAACCTGAATGGCTACTAGTTCAGCAAGCAGTTTAAGGTAACACACAAAGGACAGACAAAAAGTATTTAAAATAATTAGGGAAACAGAGGTAGTACAAGTCCCACAGGACTACATGAACATTTGTTCCAGACACATTTTGCCTTAAAGAGCAGATGCTGAAAGGTAAGAATTCAGAATCAAAAGCCTCAAAAATTCAAGTTTCAGCAACTTTATTCGTATTACAGCAAGCTTTTATCCAATCTTCCTGCTTTCTGCAATCAACAGGTAGCAAGAAATCCCTCAAAAAATATTCCATTTTAAAATCTTTAGCCATTCAAAAAAAAAAAAAACCACCTTTCTTCTTAGCTAAAAAAACCCTCTACTTTTATAGAATATTAGAAGTGGGTGTTGCTTGATAACTACTTTATAGTTTAAAGATTTGGTAATGAAAGCTAAGAACCCTCCCTAATGAGGGCTGGTCAATGTCCAGCAAAATTTTCTAGTTATTCTGTGACTGAATGTGACTCTGCAGAGAGGAAATATCTGCATGTCCACAACGGTGAGCCAATCTTCTGGCACTGTATACAAAGCTTCTTTCATGGATCATATGGATTTCCAGGGCCTCTGTCCTATCCCCTCAACACCAAAATTCAATTTTCAGAGTGTTAAGGAATGACTTGTCTTTACTTCAAACAATTATCACTTCCAAGCTAATTTATAACAGGAACCTACTTTAGAAGTCATAGGAGCCTCCAGTTTTATCAGACTGAACTGGATATCAGATATGTCCAACTTTGGTGTGATTTTTGTCCTGACTATGTATTTTTAGAGGGCACATGGGGCTAATGGTAGAAAAGCTTTTTTTCCTGTTTCAGGAGATCACTGAAAGACATATTTAATAAATGAATTTTTTTTAACTGTTGTATTTCACAAATCTCTCATTTTAATGCATAAAGATAACCCTATTTCAAATAATCAACTATGCTCAAATGGAATAAATGAAAAGATCATATGGAAAGGGAAAAAATATTTCTTCTTTTTAACAGCCACTGAATCTCTTGCAGTAAGATTTTTAATTGTTTTACACTATATTGCCATCTATAGGATAGCACCTAAATATAACTTCCAAATATTAGGCTGATAATTTTCTTTATAGCTCTTCCTTGCAATTTGCAGACAGTGAAAAAAGGTGATGAGGTTCTATGATTCTCTGTAAATGACTGATGGCTATTTCATCATTGCAGCACAGCCACTGAACAAACAACTGCAAAATTCTAGTTAGGTAGTCACTAGTAGATAAAGGTAGTTCCATCTATTGGGACCAGAGGAGCCAGCACATGCACACCACCACAATCCCCAGAGGTCTTTGAAGTAATGGCCATATAATGAAATATTATAATGAAATATTATATGCTCAACAATAGGTGGAGTATCTTTTGCTTGGCACTCAAAGAGATTTCATCTTTTGAGCTAGTTGCACTATATGCTCCACCTGGAGAACCTGCTGGATTCAGATTATCTTGAAAACATGATTAAGACTTATCCTCATGTGGTATTTTCTTCCCTATTATCTTTATTCTACACCTAGTGCAGTATGCATTAATAAATCATATCTGGTACTGAAGCTTGCTGATGAATAATCAAAATTAAAGCCATTCTTTTCATGTTTCCTACTCTAAACTTCTTTGTTGTTCATCTTTTGGGTTTATGCTTTGCCTTAGGGTTTTCAGCTTTTTAGTTCTTCTGACTGGGTTATTCTGTGAATTACTGAGTTTCCCATTTTACCAGGCATCATTCATCTTCCTTTGCAGTCAGATTTGCCTGGATAGGCAATTGTTCACAGTCCAGACATGCTGTTCCTTGAGTGCTTGTGTTCCAATTCAATTTCTGTGCATCATGATGGAAGCATAGCATGGGAAGCAGAAATTATATACAGTTGCTTTACACTGTTACTGTAGTAATGTTAGCTGAATCTCTAAAACTATTTTGTAAACTCCAGTCTTTCTCAGAAGCTCTTTTTATGTCTTTCTCCCTATTTCCATTAAAAAAATAACTTGTGCTGTTGAAAAATCTTCTTGTGAAGCAAAATAAGATATTACAGCAAGCAAGGGGTAACACATGGGGCCAGTCTCTTTGCACGACTGCCTCTACCCACTTTCAATACATTTGGTTCTGCACATTGCTTGAAAAAGAGCAAAAAGCTGCATATGGCACTAAATTTAACCTAGCAGGCATTTTTATGTCTCTATAGTAAGAACCCAGATTTCTCTGTATTCAGAAGAGGGAAGTCAAAAAAAAGAAAAAAAAAAAGCTGGGAAACAGGTTTGTGGAAACTAGAAGAGGATTCTGCTCTTATTTCACTGCAGAAACAGCATAATTTGCAGCAGATCTTTATTATTTTCTATTTGTCTTTTATGACACATTTTTTACCTTTCACACTTGCTCTTACTGATCCCAGCTTCACAGGTTTGAGCTTCTAGAAATACAAGCTCTCAAAGGCAGGAGAAAGAACAATATCCAGGCAGTGCCAGACAATATGACACTTTTAAGAGTACCAGAGAATCTGTCTTAGGAACCCAAATTTTTAGTAGAACAAACACTTTTAGGAATAACACAACAAAAACTGAAAAGACCCATGATTCTTATCCTGGTAAAGATACAAAGTGAGCCTGAGATTGGTCAGGCAATATTATGCAGTTGTCTCCCAGCATTAATGTTTTTGCTTCCTGTCTTGAAGTCTGACAGGTACAATTTTAGCTCTGTAAGCAGATGTCTTGTTCTGTGCATTAAGGTATATTGCCAATATCATAAAGATCCTCAGCAAATGCCTCTTCAGCACTTCAAAATACATGAGTTCACCATACCTGAGAAATCCAGATGGCAACTTTTAAATGAAAGTAAAAAGGAAAAAAAACCTCTACTTTTATAGAATATTAGAAGTGAGTGTTGCTTAATAACTACTTTATAGTTTAAAGATTTGGTAATGAAAGCTAAGAACCCTCCCTAATGAGGGCTGGTCAATGTCCAGCAAAATTTTCTAGTTATTCTGTGACTGAATGTGACTCTGCAAAGAGGAAATATCTGCATGTCCACAATGGTGAGCCAATCTTCTGGGTTTATCCTGCAGTTCATGCGAGGGCTCAGCTGATTTTTCAAAATGTGTAAAAGGCAATTATAGGTGGTGAGATGTTATAGGGTTCCCACTGACCTACTTCTTCTTTTCAACATCATTCAGTAATATTTAGAAAGATATCTTTTCCCTCTTATTGAACAAGAAAGGTATTAGCTCTCCTTACCAGGTCTCACTTCACTGAATTCACAGCAGTTTTCAATGAAAGAATTATTACATGAATGGAGGTGCTTAACAGATACATAACTTCTATCCACATTACCATACTTTCAGCACTCCCACTTGTGAAGCCACCCCAAACTCATGCTGAGAAATGCACTGCCTGTACTACTTGTTACATCATCCCATCATTCCCTAGCTCTGAGGTAGGCAAAATTAAATTATTAAATATTAAATAATTAAATTTTCCATACATAATTTTAAGCAGACAGTATGCAAGAGGAGTTTATACAAGTTAAAATGGTCAATAATCCCATGAATTTCAATTTCTCTCCAGCACTTAAGAAAAATTAATAGCATTTTTGTGCTTGTTTCTCTCTCTGATGTCAAGTAAATGAACATATTGCCAGGCTCCCACAAACAGGTATTGCCAGGTTTGCATGGCTTTGTTATTTCAAAACCAATTGCCTCAAACAAGGCAAAGTGAAGATTACTCATACTCCTGCCTCCTGCTGAGCCCCATGCTTTAAGAGAGGCTTTTAGTCTTATGTAATACACAAAAAAAGGTGCCAACATACTCTGAAGAGCAGAAAATACACTTTTCCTCACATTCTTATGCAGTAAGTCATGGAGTCAGCTGGATGCTTGTTATGGAACTTTCCAAAACAAAGGCAAGTTTAGACCAAGCTGATGAAAGTTCAGTAAATCTAGAGTGAGTAAAAATAGGGTATTTAGAGAGAAACATCTTAGAAACTTTGATTTTGAAAAAGCAGGCACTCTTGGATATTTTGATTCTGCACTGAATTACCAATCTGAATGCTTAAATTTTCACTTAGCACAGAAAACAGAATGGAAAATGTTATTTTTCTGAAAATATCAAAGTCCATCAGGAAAAATATTGCTGGTATCAGAAAGGACTGCCCAAAAAAGGACTGCACGAAACAATGCAATTTTGTGAGATGAAAGTTGTCTATGTGTGTAAGACTATTGTGATCAACATCCACAAAATGCAGCCCAAAAGGAAAGAGTGAACAAGCCCCAAATAATGTGCTTTGGACTATATTTACATCTAAAGTTAGAAGCTGAGCAGGATTAGCAGTTTAGAAGATCAAAGCATCCAAAGCTTTTATTTTTTTACTTGAATCTTTAAATTTGTTTTCCTTAAAAGCAATCTTTATTAAAATATTCTGCAATTATTCTCATTGAAATCTATCTTATGATAGAAATCTATCTATGAAAGTATTAAGTTTAGTACACAGAAGAGAAAATGTCATTTTTTAGGCTTAGTAGCATGAAAACACCAAGAGAAAACAGCTAATGGAGACTCATTTTCTCATCTTTCACTTTACTTTTTTTTTATGTCAGGGCAAATTCAGCATAAAATATTACCAAAAATTAAACTGCTGAAAAAGTTTAAAAGTTGAACTTTACACAAACTTTCAAAAGAATCATGAAAGAGTAAATTTGACCAAGTAATATTGTGCTTCCCTCTGAGCTGCCTCACAGTCTTGATGACATTTTTCAGAAAGCTAAAGAAGTAAACACATGTTAAGCACCCTGACTTCCTTTTAAATTCAAAAGCAGTCTTCAGGATGTCATTTTCTCTGTATTCACTTTACTTTCTAATATTTCATTTCATGCAGCCAGTAGTTACAGGTGGAGTCTTTAAGTATTCCAATTAAATCATTAATGAAGATACAGCTTCTATATCCCAGCAGAGTGAAAGCATTTATAACAGAGGTCCTGGCTCGTGGCAGTTGCACAAAACTCCATCTGCTTGCTCATCTTCTTTCTCATTTAGTGGCCACAAATGCCAAAGAATAATTCTGCCTCTTCATTTAGTTGTGCAGCCATGGCTTTTGTCCACTTAACCAGCCAGGTTGCTACCTAGGAAAATCAGAAACCTAAGCCTGAAACCCCCTTAATGGTTTGGTGGAATCAGTGTCCACCCTCCAAGCACTTCGGGGATACCAAATGTGTGTGAAACAGCCCAGAGCGGTGCTGTGAATCCTCAAGCACATACCTGTGCTCAGTCAGCACAGTAATGACATAACTGATATTTTTCATGCAGTGATATTTTTCAGAATGACTGAAAGTTTACTCTTGTGCTGCAAATTTTGAAAGAGAAGCTGCTAAAATAAGCAAATGATAAAATTATCCATAATAGCTGCCTTTGAATCATGTCCACAATTCTGTCACTTGGGCAAAACCAAACTGCAGCAAGTGATGAGCTCACATTGTCAGTGACACACAGCTGGAGAGTGATGGGGCATCTGATTGGATCCCTAAGTTCCCCCAGTAATTAACACAGACCCAGCTGCTTACTTTTGAAAGATAGTGATATGGAATTTAAACAACTTCTTATTATGCAAGTAGGACATTTTAATTTTATATAAGAAATGGACTGCACACACCTCCCACATTGGCATTTCCAGATTTTGAAGGTGGATTTCTTTTTCCCCACCACCTCAGACTGCACAGAACAGAGCAGCCACAGGTCAGTGTATTCCAGCATTAGTGCAAACACTTTCAGACACAATGGACAACGCAGTTGCTGCAACATTTCACCCCTTATTGGTTGCTTCAGATATCCAAAAAAAACCCATCAATTTGTCTAGCTCCAGCTTCATAATCACTATGGAAAAGGAGAAACTAATGCATCAGAAGATAAAATAGGGATATGCTCTATTGTCCTTCCTCCTGGGCAGCCAAAGCAAAGGCAGCATTTTGGATAGTGTTAGCAGATTCCACTTTTAATTTAAATTATCATGCCACAAAGCCATAAGAGAAAGGCAGTGACAGAGTCTCAGAGCAGAACCTAAATGCAGTGTTGATGGGGCAGCCACAATATGCATAGCACCTCTCCTAACCCAGAGAAATCCTACAAAATTACCTTGCACATAGAAAATCTACATCTCTGCCTGATTTAGTATTCTTTCCCAGATGTTTTTTTTAAGCTCCAGATGTAGGTGAGATTCCATTTATATTATCTATAGTTATTCAAGGACCATATAAACATATAAATATCCTTACCCTTTCTTTGAGGAATTGCAAAAATAAATACCAAAAATCATCAACACTTTTTCAAATTTCTGGGTAAACATATGTATATATAAAAAAAGATATATCACAGGGAAAAAAAAAAAAAAAAAAAAAAAAACATAAACAATAAAAGCCTCAGGCAGAACACTAAACCATCACAAGACTGTGAGAAGTTTATCATCATGTTGTCTTCAGCTTCTAGAGAAAATTCACTTATGGGTTTCTTACATCAAGCCTGGATGATGATGATTTTTCAGCATCTAAAACAAACACGTATTAGTAGAACCTGAAAGAAATGCTGCCCAAATCCCATATATATTATCTGGCCAGAGCAGAGGCCTTACTTGGAAAAAAAAATCTTTAACTTAACAAAAAAATGTTATACTACTAAAATCAACAAAAGTTGCACATAAATGTATCGATGTTCTTCAACTGCACATGACTAAGATAAATGTCCTTTTCCTGATTTACAGGGTCTGAAGTAGATATATAAATATTTCAAGTAATATTGGACCAAAATACCTCAGCACTATATTTTGATGTTGATATTACTTTCTTTAATTGTGAAATATCCTGAGCTGTATATTCAGCAGCTGTCCAAAATGAGGCTCTTTCCCCACTGCCATGGCATACCTCTTGCTTAAAATAAACAACCTCCCAGCCCCTTCTCCCCTCAAGGAAAACCCCCCAAGCTCAAAAGTCACAAACTCTTATCTTTCCTAGTTCATACTTTTACTTGGCATGCCATGGTGGAAGAGCAGCATCTTCTTAACTGACAATTATGGCAATATAGAAGTACAGAACCAAGGACTGCTTTGCCACCTAAATCCTGTTGTTTAGGCAGAATCTCTACAGCTGAGCAGAAACATCTGGCCCAGTTACAGCAGGCCCCTGTCCCAAGTCATCTGAAAGGCAGAGGAAGGGTCATGTTACACACCCCAACAGCAAAAATCTGTTACATGCAGTACCCAGCACTTTCTCACCTATCACAGAAATTTTGACTGGCTGGGGGAAGTTTGTCAAGCCAGGCAGGAAATCAAACCAGAAAAATAAAGTGGGATTTCTAGCGCAGCACAGGGGAAAACATTTGCACACTAGAACTTGTAATGCAAACAGTTCTTGGGACTGCAGGCACATTTTCTTTGTTATTTCTATAACCAAATGCATGTAAATGCAGCTTCTGCCCTTTCAGAGTGGATGTCAGGCTGAAAATATTGAAAATTTCCAATAAGAAACACTGCACAAGAGGCTGGGCTTCTTACACTCCCAGGGAAAAGCTGGAATGTGGAGTATGAATCTTTAGGTATGGGTTCAGTATAAGGTCTCTCAGTGAGCTCATTTAGCATGCTTTATGGGGTTCAAACAATTGTTTGCCAGTAATTCCCATCTCAGTCACAATGGTAGCAGTGTGGTGATCTGCTTAAGAGACAGAAATTAAAACAATTTATTGTTTTAATTAGCATCTTCTCTTTTACACTGAGATACTTGCTTCAAGTAATCTGACAACTTAATTGAGGACATCATTGATTTTAATTAACATTTTTCTTAGGAGAAAGGCTGTTACTGTTGGATGGTGCAGGAAATTAACAGCAGGGGGGGAAAAAAGAACCCTAGTCAAGGAACATTCATTTCTGGCTCCACTGCAGAGTTTTGAAATTCACAGCCTTTACACCGTACAATTTTGATTTGTCAAAAATACAGGTAGAGAAGTACTAATAAGTCATAACATCCCAGACTATTTCAGTGATAGGACTTGATCAAAATGGAGTGAACATGCATAGTATCACTTTAATTGGTCTGTATTTAGATCCAGAACAACTACTGTTTTCTTGCAATACTCACCAACTTACTTTTCTTTCATTGACTAGTTTTTCATAGCCTTTGAAAACCTGATACCGAGCTTAACCTTTAGATTGAAATGATTCCTTACTCTAACCCATCTGCTAATGTAAGCAAAAACTTGTGCCTTAACAAGACTATTTAAAATAATGTGTTCAATTTTTATTTGTAAAGACACCCAAAATTTGCTGGATTGTAATTTTTTGCTCTGAAAAACAAAAAATTATTTAAAAATTGAAGATAAAATTCATATTTGTAAAGACAGGAAGCCTCTTTTTTGAAACAAAACGATATATTGACCAAATCCAAGATGTCAAGAGCAGAGTCAGATCCCTTTATAGGCACCAAAACATTTTAAAAACGCAGAGCAGGATAATTCAAATGCTGTTTATCATGTGCAAAGGGCTCTATCACTTCAAAGGAGTTCAGTACCAGATGAAGCAGAGCCAGTTCACTAAACACTCCATAGGCAAACTGTTTTTCCCCCTATTCATTAAAAAGCCAGAGGAAAGGGCTAAGGAACACTCAAAGGACTCAACCTGCAGCATTATTTTTGTAGGCTTTGCACAAAAATATCTAAATGCAATCAGGAAGAACAACTGGAAGACCTTCTCGATTTCTTTCTTTCCATTTAACCACATTCCTAATTTATCTCTCTTTTCAAGCCTACATACAGTTCACGGCTACTTGTCACTTCAGACTTTCATCCTACATAATTGAAGTCAATGAGAGATTTGTTACTAAATTTATTCCCAGCACAAATTGTCCCAGTTCATGGCCAGAGACCCACAGTTACAATTAGCTTTAGCCAGCAGATGTAAATATTCAGTACTTGTTCACATCCAAAGTTGACAGCTTTACCTTTTCTATTATTTTTTGAAGTAATAATTACTGACAGCAGGTTCCCCTGTATATCACCCAAAGCAAGCTCACTGCCCTTTAGCTGTTTTCATCTGTCTTTGTGAATGAGAGACATCAAGACAGAGTTTGTTTTTAAAGGTGAGGAAAAAAAGCCTTTTGGGCATTTGAGATTGCAGGTGGAGTGCAGAGGAACTGTCTCAGGTGTCTCATGCAGACACTGTGCAGAAAATGACAAACCAAAGCAAAATGCCTTCAAATTATACTCCCCCTCCACCTTTTCCCCCCTTTCCTCCTTCTATCAAACTTTGTAAAATCATTGGGAAAAGTCTGAAGGATTTTTCCTTCACTTCCATTCTATCAACAGTGAAGATTTTAAGTATTTGTTTCTTGCTTTTAAAACATCAGATGCAAGGCAAGCACTCCACAACACTTCGCAGCAGGTACATGCTGACTTATTGTCATAACAACATTGATTATTTTGCTGTTGACTCAGTTTATTGTTCTCCTTAAAGGACATTTTCAAAGAACCTAACCTAAGGCTAATTTCCTCTTAAATACACATGAAAATAAGAGCATGAAAAACCTCTCCAGACTACTGGATTGCTCAAAGTTATAAACCAGTTTATGTGCTTCTCTGGACTGGTGCATACATGAAGATACGGGAAATTATTCAGCCATTAAGAAGCTAACAAGATCTAAGGACTGTCCCATAGCTTCTTTATAAAGGATTGTTGTTCTGAAC
Organism: Aphelocoma coerulescens; assembly: GCF_041296385.1. NCBI lineage: Eukaryota > Metazoa > Chordata > Aves > Passeriformes > Corvidae > Aphelocoma > Aphelocoma coerulescens. Next base: position 16,738,406 of record NC_091018.1, read on the forward strand.
CAAAAATACAACATGGGCCAACACTTAAACTTTCATTAAAGTCAGTGTGATCACAGTATCCACAAATGCTTTATCTGAATTAATAGTGTGAGGAGGATTCAGAACACTGGCAGCACCTCTCATGACTACCATGACTTCAGGATTTCAGAGATGGGGGTGTGGGCAGAACAAAAACCATACTGAAAAACAAGCCAGAACAATCATTTTGTTACAGAAATATGTTTGACCACCTCTATTGTTATTCTTGGTAAATTTAGCCAGTGTAAAAAAATCTCTCAGGATGCTTATATGAAGAAACGTAATTGGTTATTTATTGTGCAGTAAAAAATATGTATTTTACTTCTAGAATCCATTCATAATTTCTAAAAGACACTGGAGGAGAGTACAAGCAATAAGATATTGTTCCATCTCTACTTCCCACAGCTTTGAAAATAAATAGCTCTTGTTGGGGTTTGGTTTTTTTTTAAGATATAGTTCACACATTACTCCTTTACACAAACTATCATGTATTAAAATTCTACATAACCTGTAGAAGAAACAGATCCAGGATTTTGCATTACCTGTGCCAAAGTTCAAATTACAGCATGTGACACAGTGTAACTATCCCACCATTTATAACCTGTGTTTAAAGAAACTCTTTATTGAGCCTGAAATGAGAAATATACCTGAGATCCAAGTCTGGACTAACAGACTTTATCTTGGACAAATCAGTTAAATTCCTAGAGCATTTAATCTCAAGAGGCAGTGACACTTGTAGACCCTGGAAGCTTAAGTCAGATTTAAACTAGTCCAAATAAGGATACCCACTTACAAGTCAACCCACTTATCTTCTGTAAAATACCTGTATTACCTGCACACAGTGCAAACAGGCCGTTTGATTTTTAATTTTTTTTCTTAAGTTTTAAAGATAAGCAAATAGGAAATCTTCCCACTGGAAAAAAAAATGTAATTTATGCAGGAAGAGTAAAGTCCTGCTTTCCTCAAGGCAGATGAAAGCCAGCTCCACTAAAAGGGATGAGTCAGCAGCAATCTCTGTTAGGATTCAGCAAAGCCAGACACACCTCAAACTCCAAAACTGTGCAGCAGAATTTCACAAGTTTCACTGATGCCAACAGCTTATGACTCAGCCTCCTCGTCCTCCTCACTGGAGTCCCCCATCTCTCAGAATGACACCTGCCACAAAACTGCCATGGCAAACTGCCACCTGCACCTTCCCTGCTGCACATCCCTGACGCTGGGATACCCTCAGTGAGGTTTTGTGAAGAGGCTCTGAAAAAAAGCATCCACACAAAGTTTAGCAATTTGCACATTAAATTCCATGATGCACCACAGGAATCCTTCAGCCTTTCTGACCACAAACCTTGAGGGCAGCTCTCTGAAAGTCACTGCAAGAAAGGATGAGATCCAAAAACCTGCATCCTGGAGCTGACACTCACTGGATTAAGTGGCAAAGCATTTAAACTTATGATTAATTCTAATGAGCTTTAATACCACCACTACACCAGACAGGAAACTGGTTATAACCTGTAGACAAAAGCTTTGGTGTGGCTTTCTGAAGGAATCTGGAGATATATTGTGACCTGGTTCCACAACATCGAGGATAAAGAAGCTGGATCTCAAGCTTGATTTGGTTCTCAGCAGGACCCTCAATATTCTGTGTATTTCTAGATAAACTCAGCAAGCTTCACAACTTCACGTGTAAAAGGGAGACACCCTCAACAATTTACCCATCCTTTCTGCCTAGTTTGTGATCCTTTTTAACAGGTATTTTCCCTTATTCTTTGTCTGATGCCCTCACACTTGGCAGGAAGGTATTTTTAGGAATGTTTCAGAGTATTACACGTGTTCTATCATCACCCTGTAAGGAGAAATCTCACTGTAGGCTCTGTATTAAGAGCAGTGAGTGATATTGGGCCAAAACCTAACCCAGACCAAGGTACCTTAATTTTTGTGAGACGGGCACAGTATGAGCTGAGCTGCGCAGCTGTGAGCCACTGGTTCATCTATTGCAGGTTTTATTAAGTTCTTCTTGAGAAGAAACCATCAGGCAAAAGCTGAATTCAGAGCAGAGGGTGCAGATGGCCAATGCACCCTTCTGGCTACCTCCAACTTTCTGGAACAGGAATACATCAACAACATGATGATTTGGATCAGTAGGGTTTGACCAGAAACAAACTGCCAGCAGTGACCAAGTTTTCAGAGCAGTCTCATCCCAAACTGGAACCCTGCACAGTATTTCCTGGGTACCTGAAGCAGTTCAGTATCAGAGGATCTCAAGGGCTATACAGTTTATTTAAAGATGATTTTTTTTTTCTAGCTGAATCTTGAGTGAGTCATCAATCACTGAGCTATTCCTGAGCTGGTTTTCCTCTACTGCAATCTAACATTAAACTTTGTCTAACCAGTTATGACCGTTTTTGAAACATTTTTGAAATGAAACCCCTTTTACCTCATCTGTCTTCCTGCCACCTTTCCATTCCCTCCAGCTCTCCTCCTCCCCTGGCATCACCACTTCCATTTCTCCTCCACAGGGGAACAAAACCAGACTGTAATTACTGTCTTCAAGTATTTACTCACTCCCACATCTTAATGGAACCAAACTGCTGATCTCTCCACAACCCTAAAATAGGTCTCAATCATCAGTTGAAAAAAACAGCATTGATTTACCAAACCATGCAGTCTCCCAACATCCAAGTGCTATCCCACAGCACTCTGTGCCAACAACTTAAAAATATTTCAATACTTACCTTTACTACCATTGCAGCTTTTTTTTGGTGTTTCCTTAGTCATACCACTTATATCACATCCCATTTTATATTACTTATGAATTTGGCCCTCCATGGGTAAGCATTTTCAAGACAAATTAAGGAAATGCTCATTAAAAAAACTCTCATTTTGAAGGAAAAAAATGCCACAAATATATAAAACATCAAAATTACCAACAGAAATGGGAACTAAATAGATAGATACCCTCTTCTACATCTAGATAATTTGGTGGAAGTTGTAATAGTCATCTACTTGACAGTATTTTCCAGTGGACAGGACACTCAACTAACCTTCTGGCAGATTCTGCTGGTGAAAGTGCTCTCAGATTCACCTAATGCAGTCAAGAAACTAATGAGCTAAATCAGCCCACCAATTTCAACAGCTTAAACCTACACATTTAATGAGTTATAGAGAATATTCCTATGAACAGCTCTTTTAGCAAGCACCCACAAAGAGGTGATGACAGATCGTGGTAACTTCTTCATGGGGGAGAGAAGCCCTGTCTACAACCACATTTACCTAGAGATTAAAGCATCTTAATTTGTATCTGCAGTATAAATTTATTACATTAGACCAATTTAATTTATGTCATTTTCAACCAACTTAGAAATTAATACAGGTTTTCCATTCAAAATAGGACCAGAAAGGTCAGTTAGATGTGAAAACAAAGATAAAGGAACTGTCTATTTTACTGTAAATTTTCCTTAAACAAGCAAAACCGAATTAACCTTTTCATCTGAGCAGAGCACACAACTAGATAACCAAATACTTCATATGTGGACAAAGTATCTTCTATACTGTGAGTTTCACAAGCATTTGTACCAGTACATTGCTCACAGAGAGGAAGAAATTACATATTTTTAAAGAAGGTGAACTTCCATCAGAGCAACAGGTCCTCAGATGGTGGAGTCAGCACAGAAGCAAAAGCCTCTCCCAACACCTCTCACCTGATGTTTGTGCCCCAGGACATGGTTCTGTTCACACACAGCAATGCTGGGCCCTGTGTCCTGACCCACTGCCTGATGCCAGCAGCAGCTCCCCGTGTTCCTGTCACAGCACATGGAGCCCCCAGTGGGATCATCCCACCTCCGTTACCCATCAGGACAGAAATCTGCTGATCAAAATGCCCAGGAGATCCCAGCAAGTGGAATGAAATTCTGTATAGGAATGTATAGGAAAGCAAAATAAAAGCCATCAGGTCAAACCAAACTGACTGGGGAGAAATTCCTTCCTCACTCCATACCTGCCAACTGATTAAGTTCTGTTAAAATTTACCAATAAACTTTATTTGTGTATACACTCACTTCTAAAATTTCTCTGGAATGCTTTCCAGAAGAGACTTTGCAGAGTTTCTTCTCTTCCCAGGAAGATTTTCTTTTGTCAAAGTTGCAGACAGGTTACTACAGAGACTACAATTGAGAGTCAGACTGTTCTGAAGTGTTATTATATGTGTATTTAATATGTACAAGACAAACATTTATTTAAAGCATCTATTTTCTTCCCCTAGTACAGAATGGGTTGTTTTGGTTTGGGTTTTTTTGGTTTGTTTTTTTTTAACATCAGCATGTGGCTCTATTAATCTCATTTTAACATTTTCATCTTCTCTGGTTCCAATTCCTACATCACTGCAAGACTGCGTCTCATCACACACATCTAATGCATCATTTTAGTTTGAGTCATTAATCTTTGCTTTCCATTCAAAAGATAAGCCATGTTTAATAGCTATATCATATCATCTGCATCGAGGTTCTGGAAGAACTATTTTGCAAACTTCAGAAAAACACTGTAGCTATACCAAATTTAATTACACATCCAAATATCATTTTTAAGAGGCCAAAAGTTCTCTCTGCAACAGCAAGAGCTGGTAATAAATTTTAAACAATTTCTGCTTGAGTCTTGGGAGAAATAAAAGAACACAATCAGTTCCCTCATGTCCCTCTCCCCCAGGCTAGTTAATGTTATCTTTATACAATAAAGATAAGGACACAGTTTTAAAAAGACATTAGCATTGATAAATATTTAGTAACCCGATAGCACACTCCCTGAAGAGGCAGAACACTTACAGCAGATTAGATTGCCAAGAGAATAAATGAGTTCTACGCTGATATTGCACACCCTGAGACAGGATTTAACCTGTGACAAGCACCATGGCCTCAAATATTTCTCCAGGTGCTACCACTTGCTCATCCCATAATTAGTGACAGCACAGCCTAAGCACTACCAAGCACATAAAGGACACTAAGGCATAACAGCCAAAATCATGTTACTTTCATACATTGATATATTTGATAACTTTGTGTTAAATCTTAAGAAACGTTTTCTAAAGTGTTCCAACACCACTGGTTCTCTTCCACTCAGTGTTTTAGCTGATCACTGCACACAAACACCACGTCACCAACCACATTCCAGATTTCTCCAAGCAAACTTAAAGCACAGGAAGTGACACAGAGCTCTTTGCTTCTCTTCTTGACTCACAAGACCGTTGTGATGCAACTGATGCCTAAAATGAGGTTGTAGAGACTGAAGAAGAGACTTGCAGTGAAGATTTTGTCAGAGCTACTGCAATAAGGTGGTTTTTGTGCTCCATTCCTGCTTGACCTTTCCCCCATGAGAAGGAGGTGGTGGCACTCTTTAGAATGATCATCCAGCCTTTCAGCAAGAATACATCACACATTGGAGTTAAAGTAAGGGTAATACAGGACAAGTTAAAGGCATGAACCAACTGGTGAACCGGTCCTTACCTGAGGGAACACATCTAATTATATTCAAAAGACTTCATTAAACTTTGAAAGGAACTCTTTGCTTCTTAATTTTAGTGGTATAAGAACTATAAATAGAATAATTCACTCAATTAATAGTGCAGGGTCCTTGCAAGAAAAGGATAATATGAGGGTTCATCATAGTACTTCATATCACAACTAGGGCTTCAGATAAAGAGCAGATTTCAAAAATGCCTCATTTCTTGAAGTAAAATGGCTTATTTTTTAGAAGAACTGATGATTCTAGCTAGCTGTGAATGACCACTGAGGACCCTTAGAGCAGTATCATTTCAAGAAAGAGTTAAATGTTCTGTATGAACAGTAGACACATATAATATACATCAAAATTAGAAACACAGATCTTCAAAGTTCACTGGGACTCCCATAAGTATAAGCAAGTGATCAACTTCAGGAAAACATTATGTTAAATAAAGTCACATTCCAAGCCATGCAGCTGCTTCTCTGATTCTTGAATTCATGAGCCCAAGATGTTTTCACAGCTTTTATTTAATGAATGATCCTCAACATATAGTTAGACCTAAAGGCTCAAAAAAAGAAGGCAAATAAAAAGTAATAAAAATTCTTTGGTTTTTTTTTAAAATCTCATTACATTTTAAGCCAACCTTATGAGCTGAAGAAGTAAATAGTGAGTTTTGACCTCCTGAGATTCCTAAGAGCAAAACAGCTTCTAGGAAAAAAGCTAGAAACACAATAATACACAAAAGTATTTAGATGGTCTGCTCCTCTAGTCTTTCCCATTGGCAGTAAATTTAATAAAGATGTTTATTGTCAGCAACTGAAACATTTCAATTCAGGAAGACATGAATTCCACCCCTTTAGTCCTTTCCTTTACTGTATCTAATCAGACACTATATAAACATTATTGCATTCTCCACAGTCAGGTGGGTCCCTGTGTATGGGCTGGTTTTGATTTCTCCTTAGGACTGGATTCACAGTTCCTCTGTACACTGTTTTTCTGATGCTTTTGTTCCTAACTTCCTTTCTCAAGTCTTTCTTCATCTCCTGATGCCAACAGTACAAAATCTTCTCCCCGAAAATATCTGCAAAATTTCCATGTGGAAAAAGTGACTCTTTAGTCCTTAAAAAGCTGTGTTTTCAACAAACACCATAATCTCTCTTCATGATTTGACCAGTCCATTAAAGTCAGATTGAATTCACTGATCTTAACTCCTGCATCCTAAACCCTCAAGCTCCAGACAGTAATGGTATCCCCAAAAGACCAGATCAGCTCTTCCTGCAAACCCACCCTCGTTGCTTATCTCGCTGGTTTTTATACAGCAGGGCATTCAGCAGCTCAGCAGCATTAAGACCATGTCAATTCCAGAATTATCTAGCAAAGCAGGGATTTCATAGATAAAAGCAGGCATGCCTTTGATGCTAGGTATAGAACAGCACGAGTGTTCATTCAAACATGGGTGCTACAATCAGGTGTAGAAATCTCTTGTTGATCTAGGGCTGCTTGATTTTCCTCCACCCACACTCTGCCTCAGTGCTTGCACTGTGCAGGGCAGCTCATAGGAACCACAACTGACAGAGCCCTGGCTTCTTTGGACACTGCACTGTGTCCCCTCACAGCACCCCCAAGTGCTCCCTGGAGCTCACTGACTCACTTCTTAATGCAAACTGCCACTTACAGAGAAGTTCTGAACTTCTAAGGAAACGTGATGAAACACATCCACATAATGGATTAGATGATCCAAGACAGGGAGAGGAAAACAAGATGTCTCATTAATACCCTGCACAGTGGTGCTGTCTGTGTTCTACTGGTGTTTAATACAGTGAAGAGTACTTAATGCATTATGCTAAAAAGCCTCAGGCCTCTGGAAGATTCATTCTGTGAAACAAACAAAATCCTATTAAGTGCATTTGTGCTGGTAATCTCCCTATATTATAGTAAAATAATCTGTGGAAAAATCAGAGTGCTGATTATGAGCAAGGCAGCCAAAACTGACTATGGGTCAAAATAGAGAGCTGGAATTTTTGCATTTAAAGAGTTTTATACCAAGGACCTCCACTTTATCTGCAGGTATCACAAAGAAAAAAAAAAAAAAGTGCAAATTTATACAGATCTTAGGGAAGAATACATGCCATCTATTCCTAAAGATATCATATGAGAAAGGAACTGGGTGGAAAAGGAAAAGAAGGCATACGTGATATGGTGGCTGAGAAACTTTCTAGCCTTACAAGACACTGAAGTCTTTTAAGAGAACACAGCTTATTTTCTCTAAATTAATTTATCCCGAATTACTGGAGTGCATTGTACCAATACAAACATTATTCCATTCTGTTCTGACACCTCCTGCCAGCAGATGGCTTTCCATTTAGGAAAAGCCATAGCCTACTCGGAAAAAACATAGCTAGACTCAAACTCAAGTGTCTCTATCCTGCTACAAATCTGGCTTCTTTTAGAATTACAATGTGCAGCTTTCCAGCTCTTATCCACAATGAATAGCTTTCCTCAGTCATTAAAAAATACTTTTTCTAAGCTGTTTCGATGTGAATTGCTCAGCTCGGAAACACTGGAGAAGATTTTATTTTATGCCTTGGGATAAAGCTTTCACTAGTCAGGCATTATAACAACCCCTTAATAATTCCATGCTGATCTTGAAAATTTCAAGCCTATTCCCTCTGTTACTGAAGAATTGTTTAGAAGTACAGCTAAGATGCACTTGATCCGAGTCACAGAGATGCTGCAAGCACATAAGTGTAAAACTGCAAGGCCACACTTCCTTTCCCTCTCCGTTTTCTTCCCCCACAGTCTCATGCTTAAAAATATTATTTTTTGACACCAAATAACTCTTAACACCTATGAAAGGAATGCTTGAAATCTGCAGAAAATTGTGTGTTTGCAGTTAACACATCCCTCAGCTGAAAGGGCTTCTCCAGCTATTCCAATATCCTTTGTGCTGGTTGTTTGCCTTGCAATAACCACCTGGCTTATGTACAGCTGGGAATAAGTGCTTTATTAATGGTAGTTCCAATGTGAATTTGCTAAAAGTCCACACAAAGCTAAATTATAATGAATTACAAAGACAAACAACATATTGGGCTTTCCATTCATTTGTACTGCAGCTAGTACAAGTCTGCTAGTTTCTAGTGAGATAAATCATGATAGCCTCAATAAGGGAAAGAACAACTCCCCGTAACAATTGCCAAAACAAACACATCACAAGGATCCCAGCAGTTCCTTCTAGTACTATAAACTATGAAACAAAACAATCAACCTGAGGCCAAAGTTTGGCTGCTGAAACTTGATTACTTCAGGGTACTTAAATCTCAACGTGTAGGTCATTTGATCAAGGTCACACTCGTTATATAGGAAAATATTAATTCTGGTATTGCCTGGATCTATGTGCTAGGCACACTGATATTGAGCAGTAGAATGATTCTGCATACACACTCAATTTCTGTTAAAATCATGGCTGTATTTTTGCATGATATACAAAATTACTGTTGCTTTTTATGAGGTGAGGTTCTCACAAGAGATCAAGAAAGCCAGAAGAGAGTTGCCCACTGGTTGTTGCAGCTTCAAATCCCCTCATGATTTACTGCCAGAATGTGTTTAAACATGTCCCAACATATTATTTTAGCACTGCCAAGCACAAAGATTTTTAAAAACAAAATCTAATTCAGTGTCCTGCAAAAATCATAATAATGCCTTAAAAGCCATGAAACTCTGTTTGAAGAAAAGCTGTAAAGTTTCTTCCCTGCCTCCTATTTTTCTGATGCTATTAGGTGTCCTTGCTTCAGAGTTTCAAGGCTTTCTCCAAACAATGGTCAGAAACAATTTCACTGAAAATGAAAGCCAAGATTCTCATGAACTCTGTTGACCAAGAAAACAAAGTGTGAAGAGAAGTATCAGAGAACCATGACAAAGTCTGTCAGTTTTTCAGCTCAGTGTTTTTCTTCTAATTTCTGATACACTTTAATGGTAAGCAGCAAATACTTTTGTCGTGGAAAGGCATCTCTTTTGTGTGTGTATTCACCTGAGTCTTCCTGACAGATCTGAACACTATACTTGAGGCGAGGTTAACTTGTTTTACTCTAAAGAGATCAGTTATGTCTTTGAGGAAAACAAGGTCACCTATCAATGGGTAAGACAAGGACAGAAAGAATACAAAGCCTTTATGATCAAATAACAAGACTTCAATATAGGACATTATTTAAGTTAAAACATTCCTCACCTGCCCATTCCAGCAACTGTAAGCACTGTTACTTAATTTTAGAAATAAGAATAAACAGAGTATTTTCATCTTGGTAAGTGGCACTGAAGTAAATCCATATGCAACTCTGGGACCCAGGAACAAGCACATATTCTGAAATCACTTATGCTTTAAAAATCAAACCTTGTTGATTTAGGGCTTAACCTGCATGAGAGATGGAAGGGATTGCCAGTGACCCCTCTTCAGATTCATCACGTCCTTTTACTATACATCACACAAGACAAACACCTACAGAATCAGCACTGACTTATCTCCCAAACAGGTGGTTTTAAGAATGACATGACAACTGAAAAATAAGTACCTCAATTTCAGGTTTTCTTCACATTTCTAAAAGCAGTGTGACATACAAGCACACACACCAGATGCATTCTATATTGTTTCCAGAGTATTTTTTTGTCAAATAATGTTCTTCTATTAGGGAAAAAAAGAGAACAGAATGTATCTGCATACTTTGGAAATAGTCATTTAAACTTTCCAGACTAGAGGATCAAATACTATAAAATGTTTAAAGAATATTCTCAAAGCACCTAGATACCTGAGCTTCACTCATTTGTGCTAATATAAATCTTCTTGCTAAGGAGAGTACTGAAGCATAACAAAAAGATCCAAAATCTTATGCTCAGCATCTCCCTGACAGGTAATACACCAGGGTGGAGGGCCACTAGCAATAAAAGTTACATGTTTCAGTAAGATACCCAAACCATTTTCAGCAATAACTCAAGAGTGAAATAAAATATACATTAGGGGGTGGCTGCACTACTTGAAATTCGCATTTCTGTGTATATACTTTTGTTTATAATGTTATATTGAAAGAATCATCATACTGCACTGCATTATACATGTGCATTGCAATGGAGATGGGATGAGACAGAGGAAAAATTATTAAATTCTTGTCAACTTGTCATAAATGGTTTCCAACTGTTGTTAGTTACCTTTTGAACCTAAGAAAGGTCTTGTATTAATACAGTGCACAGCTGATTCTTCAGCTGAGAAATAATCTCTTATTTCCTGGTACAATAGATTACAAAGCACAATATTTATGATGTCTGTGTGATGTAAAGGCATTTAATATATCTGAAAAAATCCATCACAAAAGCATAGTAAATACATAACAGAACATACAGTTTTTTCCAGGGAATAGCAAAAGGAGTTAAGGTAGGGAAAATCTGTAGTAATTCACCTATTTCCAAAGAAAAAAAAATCAGTTACTGCAAATGATTAGATTTTCAGAATTGTATGTGAGCATTTTATTTTCAAACACCAATATATAAAATAAAGAACTGAGTACTATTACTTTTTTCCTTCAGTTTTCCCTCAGAGTCAAATGTAAGTCAAGAAAATCTTATGATGTTTTCATTGGTATAAAACAAGGGGCAAAGAACCTCATGGCAAAGAGTGTTTTATATGTTACTAAAATGCAAGAGATGGTATCTTTCTCTCCTGTATCTCCCAAAGAGGTGTTAATGTGCAAATTGTAACTTTTCTGTGGATGAGTATCACCAGCCACTTCTTGCTTGGCCATTGGTCTTATGCACTTACAGAAATAAGAAAACACCTTCCTTTGCATTAAATGAGTCCTGAAAAACTTCTCTGCAGAAATCTTGGAGTATCCAGTGATATGAAGATGGCATCAAACACTTTTCTGGGTACTCTCAAACCTGGAGCTGTACCCAGCTTTGAAACCAAGTGAAGCTCCCCACGTGAGTGATGTGACAAGCACCAGGACCCAAGCACGCAGCTTCTTGGTCTGATGTTGCTTCTCCTGTTACTTCTTCCGCTATTTTTGTTTGTTAGCACACCAGAGTTGTTAATGCACTGCCTTTCACAGCTCTTTTTTCCACTGCATTTTATGTTCTGCACTGCTGTCACTTCCTTATATAAAGGCAGATTGTGCACAGAGCAGAAAAGAATTTTATTTTATTACTGAGCCCAAAAGCCAATTATCAGAAGATAATACAGTCATGCAGTCAGGGCAGAAATATCATTTCTTTTCTCTCCATGGGGCCAAACAGGTCTTAAGAATTTTACATTTCATTGATTTGTTTAAAGCTTAAAAATGAATCATCAGGCACAGACCCTTTCTGCAGCACCAAAAGTCTCCTGCTGCAGTAAGTTATGCAGGGCTGTTACAGGACACAGCTCTGATTTCCAAGAGAATTGAAAGCCCTTGACTTGGTGCAAGACCCAGAGCTTTGCCCCCAAGGATTTCTTTTATTGTGCTTGCTTGAGTCCTTGTGCAAGAGGTGTTCAGCCTCTCCATGATAAGAGTTTATAAGATGTCCAGATTTGGCTTTGACACATATCAAAAAAATGTTGGAATTTTATTATTTTTGTCTCTCAATAGGACACGGTTAAAAATTAAATCCCATGTTGGGCTTAAGGGATACCAAATCAGGACTCCCTTCCAAAAATAGTTCTGACAATATAACCAGACTATTTAAAGAACAAGATGGAGTTTGGTTTCAGTTTGTTAAAATATCTTATAATTTACATAAGCACTAATCCAGTCTTTTACACAAAAATATCTGAAATCTGTTGCAAAACAAGACCTCTCAACTCGCATTACAGTTATAAAAGGTCAAATTTAAATAAAGCAAACAAAACATAGCTTAAGATTCCCCTTTATGTGTATCTCCAAACTATACAAATGCATTTTATTTTTTGAAGCTTCCATCAGCATGACAACTTAGAAACAATTTTCACCTTTCCCAAACAGTTTGGTAAGAAATAGCTAGACATTCTTTTATTACCCTTTTTTAAAATATATTTTCCTCCTCTATCCAGACTAAAATGTTTGCAGCATTGATGAGCCTTATGACACATGTAAATCATTCTGAAATCTGTCTATTAATGAAACAAATCTAACAGTACTGTAGAACATAAACATGCCTTTGTTTCAAATGTGGAAACAATATTTCACCAGGCCTGGAAAGGGAGAACTTAGCAACCACTTTGGCTCTGCTTATTGCAGCAATAATTTCTATTCTAGACTGAACACTGGAAGAACAGTTTAGTGGCAAATTGGTTACATTTCCAGTATGTAAACTATATTACCAGAGGAAGTAGAAAGAACACCCTTTATTAAGGGATTCTGTTTTTTTCAAAACTAGATTCTGCCTGATGTTAAAAAGCAGAATGAACTAACACTCAGCTGTGTAACACTGTATTCTCATTTACCCTAGTCAGATTGTCTTAACTGGTTTTTTACTGTCATGAGTTCAGAAATCTATTTCTAACACCACTTATAAACTTAGTGTTTTTGTATAAGTGCACACAACATTCACATATATGTGTATGAAACACTGGAAGAAAAAACAACCATCACCTTACCAGACCTCTTCTCCCCTGGATTTGTGCTACAGTTGCTCTCTTGATGCTCTGACAATAAAATAAAATAGAGAGAACAAGTTCAGAAAGAAAAGCAATCATTATACTCTTATCCACTACCAGATTTCCAGTATAACAACCTGTTAGTGGTGCTGTCTGAGAAGTATTGGCATCAGAAGACCTGACCTTAAGCTTTTAATTCTGAGGCATTATCCCCAGAGCAATTCAATGTACATGACATCTATAGACACACAAGTGCATGCACAAAAAACTGTGAAGTCTTCCCTATGCTTCCAGGACTGTTTACAACTTTTTACTCTTTAAGAAAACAAAAATTGTTCTCCTCAACTGTATATTTTAAGTTCAATATTACAATGTCATAAGTAGAAATCCCATTAAACATTCAGATGATATCTGACTTGAATGCTTTCCTAGGATTAACATTCTTGATTAGAATTTGTAAATTATGTCACATGGACATTTAAACATGCGGCAAATAGTGTACAAAGTACAAATTAATACTTCAGAGTACTATCAGAGATATTTTACCTTTATAAACACACAGCAAAAGTGCACACATGTAGGCCAGAGGCAAAAGTACAGTTAATTTAAGAACCCCAAAAAACAAACAGGGCAGGAGGGATTGTTTTCTATTTTGCCATTTCCATCAGCTGTCTGATCATTTTGCTGTCAATCACCATTCCCACCACTTTGTGGGTACTCAGAGGAGGTCATCTCACCTCCTCTCTAGTGCTGAATCCTTGAATTCTACTTCAGCAAACTGTGGCTGATTGTCTATATGGCATCAGCTTCCTTTTATACTGCAATGCACACCTTTAGTTCTCTAATCACAGCACTTGTCGCAGTGACAATTTATCAGAAACAAGAAAAATAACATTCCAAAACACAGACTTCATCATTAAATGAGAACAAAGAGGACAAAGATTGTACTCAGGAAAGAATTTTATGGGATCAGACGATCTCTTTCCACTGTCAGTCCATAATTTTCACATGACTCACACTGTTCCATGTGTGCCCTCAGGGACACACATAAGATCTACTCCTGATTCCCCTCAGTCCTGACCAGCTGTGAATCACATCTCTCCACACCATGAGCTCTTAAATCTGCCAGCATTATCCACTTTACCCTACAGCCCATTCTACAGCCACGGGTTGTGAATCTCTTGATATGAAGACAGAAAACATGCTGTCATTTACTGTGTCCAGCTTTCAGATTTGAATTATTTCACTGCCTGTAAAAGCTGTATGTCTTATGATATTGATTGCAGTTGTCATACATGGAATCCCTAATTAGCTTGGTCTTTGCATATTAAGTGCTTTAATTAATTAATTTTGAGTTAAATATTTTTAAATTGAATGTTAAAATTAACCCATCAGCCCAGGTACCAAAAAAAAAAATCAAGTTCCATTAATCACTTGTACACCATATGAGTTATCTTTCCTGTGTTTACTGTATACTTTTACAAGAGTTTTAAGATGTTGGATGTATTTTAGTACTTTTTTTAGGTGTTTTTACTTGTACTTTGGTTCCAAGGCAGATTTCAAAACCCCAGTTCCAACAAACAGCACAGCCCCCACAGCCATTACCCTGTAAGCTCCATGGCAACCTGAATTTTAATGACCCTTATCTCAACTAATACCACCCCTCTGACAACAATGAGCCATTGGTGGACAGAGATAATCTGTCAAAGGGAAAACACCAATCACCTTAAACCGAAGGGGCGGGCTGTGGGCGGAGCAAAGGCTATAAAAAAAGGAGCCAGAGAAAGGCACGCCCTTTCTCTCCAGCCTTGCTGAGGTGGAGTTCAGTGCTGGGAAAACCTACTCCTATTAAGGAGCCTTTAGTAATTTTTTTGGCTTTTGGACCAGCCAAAAGCCAGCCTAGCACTGTAAGTCCTTTTTCTCTACCTGAGGTCCAGTGCTGTTTCAGCCAGAAGATCTAAAATCCCTGCACTCCTGGGGCATACCATCTACCGAGCCATAGGATCCCAAATTTTTATATTTTTCTAATTTCTGTAATTTTTTTCAATTTTTCCGTTTTCAATAAATTATTTTAATTTTTAACTAAGAGTTGTCTCTTTTCTCACAGCAGTAACTGATTCAAACATCTCATTTAAATACACAAATGTAGTCTTAACAAGCTGATTTGAGCAACCTGGTCCAGTAGCAGGTATCCTGCCCATTGCAGGGGGGTTGGAACTAGAGATTTAAGGTCCCTTCCAACCCAAACTATTCTATGTGGACAGAGTCACTGTTACATCAATAAAGGCCTCAGTTCTCAAGTTTCACATTCAATAAAATACGTAATTACCAGGAAAACGTGTCTTAGCTTGGATACAGTAGTCCTGATCCAGTCTTGGCTTGTGTCCTCCCACAAAATGAGAACATCATTAGCTAGAAGAACCATCCTCCTAAGAAAACAACTGCAGACTGAAGACAACCAAACCCAAAAAAAGCTCTAAATTAGAGGTGTTAACAGTTTGCATCTCAAGTCTGTAAATAAAAATGCAAGGGTAGGTTCTACAAGGTATTTCTTTACAACTTAGAGGAGGGAAACAGAAGGTAGAGTTGTATTGATAATTGGGAATGATCTTTGGTCTCCCCTCACATCCTTAACCAACTACAACGTAAATTCCTTAGCTTCTCTCCTAGCAGAGTTCTGAGTATGTTTTCCTGTACAAGTGTCTCTCAAATAAGAGCTCTGAGGGCTACAATGCCCCTGCTGTTCTTCAGCTGTCAACTCTCCCTTTCTGTACTTTTTGGCTCTAAAAAAATTTAAACAATAGCCTGATTCTCAACAGGGCTTTGCTTGGCTAATTGAGCACAATAATGTACATGAACAGCATTTTTGTTCTTAGCATTCCCAAGTGACTTGGGTCAGCTCTAATTACCAGCTAAAACATTTCCATAAGTACAGAATTAAAATGGTATCTGGGCAAGCCTGATCTGCTTATCCTATTATTCCTGCAGACACGGGCAGGAATAGCTTTGGACATCTATAGTGAAATATCTACACCTGATCTAGGAATCTAGATTTCACAGTCAGCACAGGGAAACAGGCAGTACTACAGACTGAGTCAGTCACCCTTTTCCACTGTGCACCTTCAGCTGAGATGGTTTGCATAAGAGGAACCCCTACTTCTCTGCTGGCTATGAGCTGAGTGAGCACAGGCAGCTTTCAGTGCACATTCTTGCCATCCTCAGTCACACAAAACCTACCCCAGTGCAAGCAGCCTTGTGTTGGGTTTCACAAAGCTCAGAGACAGCTCTACACAGAACATTTTATTTAACTAATAAATGACAAATTCATTTCAAAAACTGTTTTGGATTGCTTGGCTTAAGAGAAGCTTCCCTCAGAGACTGGTGGATATGAACTGAGCAAATCTCACTGTTTCCTTAGCACCACCACCCCGGTGCTCCTAAATAGCAAAGGCCAATCTCAAAGAACATGTGAGTCATGTCTTTATAAAGCTCTGGGCCTGGGGCTGTACTTAAGTGGCACTCGAAGAGAATGGTAAACAAGAACAGAAACCTAGCAAGCTTGTGGCAAAAAAAAAAAAAAAAGAAATGTACCAGCAAAGAGAGAGTGTTCTTTCTAAAAGCCCAAACAAAATGTAGGTTCTTGTGTCTCCTGATACAGCAGAGAGACATTATAAAAAAAATTAAAAATTCTATTCTTACTTTTTCCCGACATTTTCTTCATACTCAGTGGTACATGAGTTCCCAAGTATTAAGGGCTGCTTTGTTCCTTCGTCATTTCCTCCTGGCTAACAGCTAATAGAAAACAAACCCACTTGAATCAAACTTTTATCTTCATTTTAGCTTCTCAAAGCAAACTGTCATCTCTTCATGAAGACAGAAAGAAGGTGAAATGAAAGACAAATAAAAAACATACACAGCAATGGACTGAGGCATAGCAAAGACCTTTTCCCTGCAACAAATATTCCATGTACATGTTTGATCATGGCTGCAATTTGCAGAGAAATGCAATCCTAACACGATATTGCACATTCCTATACAATTTAACAACACGAGTGATCAAAGATGTGTTTAAAATTAAGTATATGTATTTAACAGAGTGAAATAAGGGAGGCTAGAAAGTGAGTCCGTTTTAAATTCCCAACATGACAGTCTGTTATGCCTTTTCTACTTTGTGCAGTGCCATAGCTGATAATATTTTTTTGAATCCACAGAAGCTAAACCAAAACTGCTTTTCTCAAACTTCCAATAAGCAACTGGAAGCAGCACAATAGCCACTGTAACTGCAGGTCTCTGTAAGCTCCCGTGCATCAGCACTTCCCACACGTCTGCAGTGCTTTGGGGGGTGGTGGTGTCTTATAAAATATGTTCTGCTTCAAGCAAGAACGTTCCAAGTCATTAAATGCCAGATCTTCCATGCACAAATAAAAGGCTCCTGAATTCTCCTCCTTAGGATAATGGTATTGATATCCCTTCATGACTGTTTAGAGTAATAGATGCTAAATAGTAAAACCACTCAGTAATCCTGTGCTTTGTTCCACAGTGCCTGCGAGTGCAGAAGGGTGGGTATGTACTGAAACACCTCATTAGCTCCTGTTTATTCTGGCGACTTTTGGATCAGACTTTGTAGCCCCATATTCCACAAACTGTTTCCAAGCATGAATCAGTGCAGATCAGACTGGATTGCTCTTCAACCATTACATCAGCCAGGATAGGGACACCAAATCAGACTGAAACTGAGGGACTAAACTAGGGAAATGTGGGGGGTTTTTTTATTCCCCAACAAAACAAGGCCTTTTCTCTTCTATCTTTTTCATGGTTCCCTTTGTATGACAAGATTGTTAAAACAAACAAAAAGCCCCAGCTTTATCGAGTTGTAAATGTTTTCTACACAGGCACGTCCTCAAGCGTCTGTGTGAACTCATCAGTTCTAACTGTGCTGACGAATCTCAGAAAAACCATTCTCGTTCAGTAATTCTTACAGATGTACTTTCATTCCTCAGTAACTTCATAAATGTTTGCTGGGATTTGTGTTTGCTTTTTGTTGCTTCCATCAGTCTCTGATCATCATTAGTGCTAAATCAATACATATCACATTTCTAGGCCAATCACTTTCTAAAGCTAATGAAATGAAAATTGTATACATTTCGCACAAGATCCTTGTTACCTTCTCCCAGCTTACTGATTCCATTAGCTGTGCCTGCTCAATTCAGACTTTTATCTAAATAAAAATGTCCATTATTAAACTGAGATACTTACTCAATATTCCCTGCACCTTTAGCAGGATTGTTTATTTGCACATAATTTAAATTAAGACCATGACGTTTTTCTCAGAACAATTAAGATGTTCCAAACCAGCATCCCATCACCATCATTTAGGCAGCTTTAGTTACTAATTCCTGGAAAAAAATAAGGGATTTTTGTTGCAGTCTGGAGACCTATTGCCTGAAGTGCCAGGATACCAGAATAAAAAAAAAAATTTGATACAAAATCAATGTCATCATTCTGGAAGCCTATTTTTGACAAACAAATAAAAACACAGACTCAGTTGAGTCAGAGCTGCCACTGACTGTCCTACTCCTGAAACAGATTATTTCTTTCGATTTCCTCCCAGGATTTTTCCACAGCCACTGCCTGAAGTAGGAGGTTATCTGCAGGAAAGTCTTTGAAGCTCAGCTCCTCGGGCGAGACTTGTGCTGTGGGAAGGATATAAGCTCTAACTCACACCATCCTTCCTCCTCAGAAGTCTTCCTCTCCTCTCTAGGCCTCCTGGGGAGCTTGTGCTGCTCCTCAATCAGCACGTTCATTTGGCCATGAATTTCCCTTCAGACTGAGGCAGTTTTCTTGCAAAAATCTCTGAGATTTCAGAATGTCCTTGTTCTATGCTGGATGGAATCCAAAACCTTTGATGTTTTTTTCAGCTAATTAAAAGATAGACAGCCTGCCCCAGAATAACTATCTTTGATAAAAATATAAATTGATCAAAAGAGATTTCTGTCTGGTAAAGGACAGACTATTTCACAGATAGATTTCTTAGATAAGATACCTGAAATCATAGAAGAGAGCAGCACTGCTATCATCATTATTACAGAGAAGTAAGAAAGAATACTTATTTTGTGACTCTCTCTTCATGACAGGATCACCAGACACCCAGTACCCCTTGGCCACCAATAATTTTCATCCTAATTCCTCTTTGTCTTCAATTAACTGAATTAGAAAGAGATTATATCTCCCAAGAGCAATAAATGGTTGCTGAGGTCAAGATCCTTGTTAACAGAATGGAGCAAATATCGTGAGTTTTTGTGCTGTTGGCTCAGCAGACTGCCACAACCAAACCATCTTCAGTGGGATCCCTCCTCTGAGAGGCATTTCACTGCCTGAAGGATACTCATGGAATCCTGGTTTACCAGACAGATCATAAAACACAAAGTTAAACCCAGGGAAGCCTGGAGGGAAACTCCAATGTTTAATAAAAATTCAGAGGGATGAGGCACAGAACCTGAGTTAGCTGGAGAGCTGGCTCCACAGGATACATGTGATGTGGCAGAACTGAGAAAAGCAAATGCAGCCTTGCTGCTCTACACATCTACTAACCAGCCATGAGCAAACGGTGTGAATCAGGCTTGGGAACTGCCAGATTAGTGCACTAGTAAAGCAAAATGGAACAATGTCTTATTGCACTATTAGCTGTAAAATAGTTACAAATAAAACATTATGAACACATCTGGGGCAGTTCCCAGCAAAGGCAGAGGTAGATGGCTCAACACTCCTGTGTTTTACAAAGGAGAGGGAAACTGTTTAATTGGCTCATTAATGTACAAAGGAATATTGAAAAATTATTTTCTATTTAGATGCCAAACTGAGCAGCTTCAGAAATAACAATAGTGAATGAATCATGTCAATCGGAGACACAAGGAGAATGGCTTTTAAAAAGCCAAGACAGAAATAAAATTTCAGGATGACATTTCTCCATGAGCACTTGCTCATTGCTGCTCAGAAAGACTAAAGGAGCTGGGAAGGGGCATGTCAGCATCTGCCCACATCACAAAGCCTTCTCCAAAAGCATCTGGTAGAAGCTGAGAGCAGTAAAACCACTGTCTGGATCAGGCTCACTCTTCACTTTCCTGTGTCACTGACAGCTGATTATGGGCTGTGGCTTTCCCCTCATATCTGGGAAATGTGCAGCAAATATTACAGTCCTGGGAGGACTGCAGTGAAGATTTGGGATCTGGGAGCCATTCTAATCTCTGCTGGGAGCAGAACTTCCTAAGGTGTCAGCTGGTTCAAATGCATGAAGGAGAAAGAAGTTAAAGCACTAATGAGAGTACATTCAAGGACACCTCATTTTACCAGACAGAGAAGGACACTGGCAGCCAGTTTTCAAGTTTGCTTTAAAAAAAAAAAAATTCCCTCTTTTTTATCTGAGGAAACCAAGAAAAATATCAGAGCTAAAACCTACAATTACAGGAAATCACCAAATTTGTCTTTTATGATTTAGGATGTTACACTTTGGGGAGATTAGTTTCATCATAACTGGGTCTCAAAATATTGTCTCTAATCCAGGTCTTTAATCCAGGCTGCTTGAAATGAGTGCAGTGGAACTTGACTTCTACAGTGTCCACAGAAATATGAACCAAAGATAGTCCAATATATAATGCTGCAGAGCCTTATTATAGCAAAGTTTGTATCCATACAAATCAATTTCTGTCTTTTTTTCTTTCTGTCTTCTCATGCCTCCATCTTCCTCAACCACAGGCATTTCTTTAAAACTCTTTTAATTTCAGGTTTTGTAGATACTCACCAGGAGCTTTAGGAGACAGGACATGTTAATTTCTGTACCTGCTCTCATGTTAAGGACAAAGATATAACCACAAATCCACTGAGCTGTGTTTGCATTGTACTCCATGCTTACATAATGTAATTATTTTCTAACACAGAATTGTTGATGAGCAGGTAAGAGGTCAGGGCACAATTTTTGATGTGACTCCTACCCAAATATTTCTCTCTGGGCTGGTTATCAGACAATGAAAGATTTGTGAGGGCCTCATTAGCCATGTAATATTTAGCTATGCCAGTCTTCTTTTCACTCTTGTCGCCAATAAAGTCAACCTTAATAAACAACAAACAGAAGGCTTACAAAGTCATCAAGGTTTTTATTTTTTTTAACTTATCAATTTATAAATTAATTAAATCCTTTCTCAGATTCCATTTACCTAGTTCTCTGTAGCCAAATCACAGGTTATGCACATTAATCTGTCCAGACTGAGACTTTCAATTTCATCATTCCCAGGAGTCTGGCCAGGTGGGACACTTTATGCCTGGCACTCTTAAGCCATTATTTCTGTACTCAAAGTCACCACGCCAGAACCTTTCATTTTGTCTCTCCATTATTACCACAAGGTAAAAATATTTCTCAACCTGTCCCACTTCCAAATATATATTTCACCTATGAAAAACCCTTCATATTAAAGACAAAATAGACTCCCTTAAAATTAGTAGCTCCAATAGCTCACAAAGGAATTCTTCTATGAGTGAAAAGTACTTGCATAAGGATGTGCAAGACCTGTCCCTTAAACTTTACATAAGAACCTGCCACAAAAAGGTGGAAAAATGAACAGAAACATTTATTTCTTCTTTTCTGATTCGGTACAGAACTTCCAGACTGTGCCAGCAGGTGATCTTTGTCTCACTCTAAAAAGTACTGTTATAAAAAGGACATACTGACAGTATTTTTTCTTAAAACTTAGAGATCTTTTTATTAAAGCATTCAACCAGGCTGTTTCATTCTGAAGAACTTTAATTAATATGTCTAAATCCTCAGGATTTTTCAAGTGAAACTTGTGGATTATGAAAGTATTTTGGACAGAGCCTCAGAAAAACTGTATTTCTATTCAAACACATTAAATTCATTATGTACTTTGACAAGTTTTGTTTCCATCAAAGGACAATATGCAAAAGGAAAAATAAGTTTTAAACACCCCTCAAAACTGATGCATTATCCTACTTGATAAGTATTGGCCAATTAAATCTTTTAGGATAATACACTTTCATCTCCAGAAATTGTCTTTATTTTGCAACAATCACTGTGGTAAATAAAGGTGTGGTATGATGATCTTAAGTTTGCTTTAGATGTATTTACATAGTTTGACATATAAATAGCATCACTTATTACTATATATTAACTCAATATATACTTTGGCTTTAGTTCAATACTAGGAGTGCAACCACAGAAAAATGGTGGATTCCCTAAATCCAGTAATACACGTGGTTTATACACTTAGGATTTGGAATCAGATTTGAATAGCAGTAGTGATGAACATCACAGCAGCTATTTTCCAGCTGAGTTTGAATGGTATCTGTACTGTTGTGCATAAACAAATCTGATGATTGTTGAGGTTACTGATGCAATGGAGCTGAATCAGGCTCTTCATTGCTTTACTAAAGAGAACAGTAGGTTCACTATGGTTGTTTTTGCATAAAAACTGTGATTTTAGTGTCATATTCCATAAGCTAATGAACAACAAAATTGTTCTTTCATTCCTTGGCTTTTGTTGAAGAAACAAACAATAAATGGTGCCTGATTAGTCACGTTTTGCAGTTTGCAAGACACATTCAAGGGCATTTGTAATTGTCTGTAATTTCCATGCAATAGGTGGAGCACACTGGGACTCCAAAGCATTTCCCAGATATCAGAATCCATTCTCAAATTTTTTCCAAAGTATAAATTAGAAAATAATTTCATCAGATAACTAAAATAACTTTAGGAGGTCATACGTCAAGTCACCTTAGGCAATTTAAGTCAACTGGATGAAATGATACTAAAACAAATTCTTCTAGATAATGAAACCAATGGAATGTGAAAATAATCTATATCAAAACAATTAATTAATCTAAATTAAATTAATCCAGTCAATGGATTGTTTATCTGTGAAAAGAATCATCAGCTTAAAAGATGAATACTCAAATTCTTCTTTCCAACAAATGGGCTGGTTTAAAAAGGAGTAAGTGGAAAAGTTATTTCCAGCAGCATGAAAGAGCATCTTGCACTTGTCATTAGTTGTTTTTCCCCTGTAGTACCTGTTTCTGCTTTTAAGATTGAGTCACAGTTGTCACTTCGCTTTCTTGATGAACAATCTATTAAGAATATTTTTTTCATGTGCAATATAATAAGCATCCCTTTAGTTTGACTCATGGGTTGTCAATGTGCATTTCATTTGCACAACTGTAAGCTCACAGTATATGTTCTCAAAAGAAAAATGGGAAGAAAAGGTAAAAATAAAGTCAAATTCTAACTTTGCTTGAATGTTAGGATGACTTTGAATCAGTAACTGCAAGGTATCTTACCCATTATATTATTTTCTATTGTATTCTAGTATCTAATATATTCTAAATGTATAGGATCACTTTCTGTTAGCTTGGATGCCACACTGAATTCCTAATGTGGCCTTAGCAGCATAACTATTTCAAACTGGTAAAATACATCTGAATTAGAAATTCTTTCCCCCAGGTGTGGTAAGGGTGGAGGAGCTGCACTTAAATGGATTGTATTAAAAATTCTTCTCTTTATCAGTTTCTACTGATTGGCTCCACAGCAACTGCCTCTGAACTAATTATGAAATTATAAATATTTATAGGATGACCCTAGGAGAAAGCTTCTGTTACCTCAGTGCTCAACTGACTGCTGAACTTATTCCATCCCTGAGGGGAAGAGTCCTGCAATTTATCTGCATCACCTGCTTGATCTACTACCCAGGATTACACAGAGGCCTTCAAGCAAAACATTGCAAAGTTCACACACACACAAGAACAGTTCTGTTTTACACAAAGTTACCACAGGAGGAACTTGCTTCTTGCATCACATTAATATTGGAGCTACCAAGCCTGTGCAACACTAATTCTTACATTTTCACTTGCCTTGATCCATCTGTCTCCTAATTTGCACAGCACACTCTGACACAGGGCTCTGATTAATTACCTTATAGGATAAATGTTTGTCTTTCTCCACCTCTCCCTAAGAAAAGTGTGATTGAAAAGGCACAGTTTTAAGGCAATGGAAAACCATCTGTAGAGTCAAACTGATTCTTGTAAATTATTAGGCCTAGTGAAATAATAAGATCCTGTAGAATGCTGAAATGATGGTCATTTTACCATGGAGGCTCTCTGAGGTGTTATAGCAGGCAACACAGACACTCAGGTTACATGGTTCTTCATGGGGTGACAACACAATATTTCATAATACTCCTTGTCCTCAAGACACAACTCCCCTTGTTCAGCTCCATTTACCACTTCCAGACTGACACACAAAGGAAATTTTCTGATTCTGAAAACCTCAGTCACTGCAGACCTTTATGCTTTCACATCCCTAGAAGACCTTGAGGATTCTTTTATCCCTCCCAACTTTTAAAAAGACTTAACTTTTGTCTGCACCAACAGAAAAACAGACATTTCTGAGCAGGATCAAGGCACAACAGGGAACCACTGTAACTTAACTTCAAGTCATGCTTTTGCAGCAAAGTCTTAGAAGCTTAATGCTGAGAATTTCCATCCTTTTGTGAGCTTGAGTCACAGCAGGAAAATTTAATGTAGGTTTTGACTGAAAAACTATGCAGGTATTCACCTTACACACACACACCATACAAAGAGTCTCAGCCTATACCACTAAGGCAGTAGGATCTTTGACTGAATGAATGCAGAATCAGACCCATATATTATTTGTGGTAGCAAGAAGACTGGCCTATGTCTATGAAATCTATCTAAAAGAAGATATAGTCCAGGCTCTAAGCTCCTAGAACACTTAACAGTTATTAAATATTAACAGTATTGGGATAATCAAATTAATGTGATGGAGCTAGCCTGTCAAAAGAAGGAAAAACAGCCTTTTCTTTTCCCTTAGTCATGTGGAAAATTACCTATAAAACATAAGTCTTGCTTTTATCCTGAAAATTTTCCCAGATGTAGACTGTTTCAGACTGTTAAGAACTGAAGTTTCAGCAATTCAACTGTCAATGATCACTAAAGAAAGAAATTGTCACGTAAAAAGTGGCCAAAATTATATCTCATCTTCACAGAAAATTATTCCAATAGATTATCACTTGAGTCCCAGTCACTATGAAGAGTAACATCAATAACAACTATGTTGTGATTTAAGAAAATAATTTCTATGCATTGTTAATTTTGCAACTATTGTACCTGAGTGGAGATTGACACACGCTTTCAGCCCTGCTACCATCTTTGCAAAGAGATGATAATAACTGTGATTAGCATCACAGGGGGTGAGCAGTTAGTGCATCCCATTTCTGCTCTAGGGACTCTGTGGGGAAGGGCCCAGTTCATCCCATTTCTGCTTAGAGACTCTTTGGGGAAGGGCCCACTAGGAAAGCAACCATTGAACTCCTGTGGGAAACTGTCTGATCTTTGGGTTGGAAAGGACCTTGAAGCTCATCTTATCCCACCCCTGCCATGGGCAGGGACACCTTCCACTATCCCAGGTTGCTCCAAGCCCTGTCCAACCTGGCCTCGAACGCTTCCAGGTATGGGGCAGCCACAGCTTCTCTGGGCACCCTGTGCCAGCACCTCAGCACCCTCCCAGGGAAGAATTTATAACATCTGATATAAATCTCTTGGGTTTTAGTTTAAAACTGTTCCTCCTTGCCCTGTCACTACTTGTGTGCATAAAAGGTCACTCACTCTTTTTTATGACCCCTTTATGTGCTGGAAGGTCCTCTAAGGTCCCCCCAGAGCTTTCTCTTCTCCAGGCAGAACAACTCAGCCATCTTTGTAGGAGAGGTGCTCCAGCTCTCTGAGCAGGAGCACCTTCCTCAGCCTATACAAAACTAGACTTATAATGTATAAAATCAAAATATCACTATTTTATTTTATTAATGGAAGTTTATGAGCGTATCATAAAACCTGATTATTTAGAAAAAACCTTTTCTGCTAAGAAAGGGATGTTTGTTAGTGGCAAAATAGATCATGAAGCTCATCCATGATCTATTCACTACCTGAATATGAGGTTGAGGGATTTAACATATAATAACTAAATCTATGTCACACTTGATAGAAAATAAGCATATCCTCAGATATTTAGACCCTGCAGAGCATGTATCTATATCAGCATTACAAGTCAAAGTTTATTGAATGAATAAACTGAAGGGTATATTTGATCCACATGCATTTGTTATTCTTTTAATTTATAAGAGCTTATTCATAAAGTCATTACTCAATTTTTATTTCTTCATCACACAAAAGCAAAACTGGAGCTAATATCAGAATAAAAGTGCACTGCATGTAACAATAATTATTTCAGTACTAGTATATCATGATGATTGTTTCTCATTTCATGTTTAATTGAACAGTGATGGAAGAATAAAATCTGGAGCTTGCATTCAGTCCAAAACACAGCACAGCACAAGTGTTTGTGCTTTGACATAAGATCTCCATCCATGCAAAATACCTCACATGGTCAAGAAATTTCCACTTTTAAATGACTGTGGAAAGGGTATATATGAAAGTGTTCTGATTCCATTATGGGAGTGACACTCTCCACTTAAACTACGGCCATCCTTACTTTACATCCATTACATCCAAATGCTCAAATTCTTTGTGTTGCAAGTATTCCCTGTTCCACACAAGCAGTAGCACAACCTTCTTCAAGGTCAGCCCCTTGGTCACCTTTGTCACCAGACTAAAATCTGTTTCAGAAAAACTAAACTAACTGGACAAACTTTAAGGATAAGGCTACACTGTAGGGAAAGGAAGCGTTTCCTGGATCCAAATGTTTGCTGAATCTACTTTTGTTTCCACATGGGAAGCAAAAATCAGGAGTGCACTGTGTGCACATCTTTATTTTCATACAAAGGCTACTCAGATATTTTAGCCAGAGGCAACTTGTGGATGATGAAAGCATGAAAGCTATGAAGTAATTTGTAGAGTCCAGCTGCTCCATAGCACAATCAGGGCCTATATGCATATGGATGACAACTATCCAACATGAAATCGGTAAATTCAAACAAGTTTATACCCACATGGTAGGGCTAAATAATTTCTATAGACACATTCCCTGACTGATGACTGGTGAAGAGACAGATATTCATTTCTTTCAACTATTAGGTCATCAAAAATCAGAATTCTAAAAGCTGAACACATATGAGCTGGCTAATTTATATATTCTATCAATAGGGATAAAATTGTTCTGTTATTTTTTCATTTCAAGTAATTTCCCACACTAAGAAGCAGCATTATTAGTCAGCTCTTCCCTTTATAACACAGGCCTATCTATATAAAAATGTAAATTGGGGGAAAACAATACATTTAGAACTAACATCAGAAGTTACTTGCAAAAAATACTTGAATGAAAATTAAGTGGTGGGGGAGTAAAGAAACTTCCTAAAGAACAAGATGACAACTTTGGCAAGACTATCAGGCAACCACAGGTCATTGTATTGCTTCATAAAACAAATTAAGTCATATTAGTGCCTAACTAATATTAGTGCCACCAGAATTAGTTTTTAAACATTAAAACCTTTCATAACCCTCACACAACCCAGGCTGCAGGTTGCTCTGCCCGAGGGCTGAAACTGTTTTGTCCTGGGTTCCCATGATGAGTGCCATACAGAGCGTTTGATGCTTGCTGGCTGAACTCATTCTGTCAGCAGAACAGTTGGGATTGCACACTGGAATTCTCACTGTACTTCAAGGACAAGTCATCTGATCAAAGAGTGCCACAAGTCTTTGCACTGGATGACAGAGAGGACATGGTAAAGTATTATTTATGTGAATGACCATTATGAATTTGAGATGCTTTTCTAAGCCATTTCATCATTACCCATTCACGTTTTAAATAACCCCCGATTCCTGGCATTGCAATTATCCTTCAACTGCATAATATTATAGCTGAATAGTCTGTGAGAACAGCATGAGCTGCCACATACACACAGATACCCTTACATGTGTTCAAAGTATTTTTTTTTCTGAATGAAGGGAAGAGTAATGAGACAAAACAATCAGGGAGAAAAATAAATCCTTTGCTAAAGTCTGTTCTCTAAAGCTTGTTTCCTTGGGAGAGAACATGACACTGATCAAGAAAACTATAGTTGATATGTGTCCTCCAAGTAAACAAACACATTGCTTCGTTCAGTTATGCATATCAAACATGCATGTAAATCAGTAATATTCTGTCATTGAAAGGAAAATCATATGTGAAATATGACTGATTAAAATCCCTGACAGAATCACAGTAAATGAGTTCAAGAAAATGAGCATGACAAGTCAGATGTAATACTGTACAAATAAATGTATCTGTTAAGCACTTTTCTTAGACATTGTTTCTTTACAATCCTGAAATTTGTTTAAATCACTCAGTGTTATCAGAGGAAAATTTTATGAACAGCTGAAAATGACTTTTATACAAACTAAGTAAAACAAAGTAATGGCTTAAAGATCATGTCACATGTTTTTGTGTGAATAACATCACTAGAGCAGAATTTCCATGCTTCAAAAACAGATCAATAGTTATGAAAGTGTTGAAGGCTTAAGAACTTCTGCCAATAATGTCATTTATTGAACCATTCAATACAGCAATGAGAAAGACATTTTTTACTTATTTTCTACCTCTCTGGTAGACCCCCCCAATTAACTAAACTGAAGGAACAGAGTTATTTTTATATTGTAATGCACAACAATCTTTACCTAAGATAACATATGCACCAGTGTAAACTAGCAATTTAAATTATTCAGTTGTCATAATGTGTTCAAATGCAGGGAAATTATGAAGATAAATTTTCTGAGTCCTGACCCAAATCTTCTGAATGTCACAGGAAGGATTGCCAGTGTTCTTAATGACAGTTGGCTCAGACTGGCAGAGGCTAGTAAAGAAAATACCCTGCCATACATGGCTGGTTTTAGAGAGGCCACATCTTTTGCTCGGTAACATTCCAATGGTACAGCAGTTGGGCAGTGTCCCCTTGACTTGTGTTCCTTGTCTTTCCCCTCATCACAGTGAGACTGCACCTCAGAATTTGGCTGCAACCAGGCAGAGTCAAAGAAAAATGGCAACAGCTCCAGATGAAATTTCTAAATAATCTCACTGGATTATATCTCTGCCAACATTCTGCAAATTAATAACCACTAGAAATCAGCAGAAGATTTGTTTGCACTCTTCAGAAGTAAGGATTTTAAAAAATCCAATCTAATCTAATGCTAATCTGAAGAGAAAAATGCCTCCACTGAAGAAACTCAAATTGCATTGATGTAAGTGGATGGGACAACAAAAAACGATCCTTCAGTTTTCACATGTTTTAGCTTCACTCCAGTCTGGAAGAGATATCATAACTCATTTCTGTCTACAAAACCTTGGCAGTGGTAAAGAACCTGTGCACTTTAGTCTGTTAGGATGTTTGAGAGAATGGCACCACATTGAGTGGTATCAACATTAAGGAAGTTTCTGGTTCACAACAGGACCAAACTGAAGCTGAACCAAGTTAAAGACACACACAAACTGACTGAAAAACAATTGCAGTAAACCACATCTAATTGACTGAATTTAGCTTTTATTGGACCATTTTTCCTTTGAATCTTTCTGGTTTTAAACTTCGAACATTATATTTCAGAAAATTTCAGAAAATATCTGAAATTATCAGTACAACTTTGTAATAGAGAGATTCACATGAAGTGTAAAAAAATTTAACAGATCCAAATATAAAGGAATAATATCTTAGACTCTGAGCAGCCAGAGTGAAGAATATGTTCATACATCAAAGACAAGGGGAAAAAAGCAAGGGGAACAGATCAGATACTGAGACTATGGAGAAGAATTAATGGGAAAAGGCAGCTCTGTGGAAAAGCTGCAGCTTAGTCTTAAGATCTGCAGGTTGCTTGCTAGCTATCATATCCAATCCCTGTGCCAGATTTGCACAGCTGTAAACAACTGCTGATTAATTTCCATTTCTGAATACATTACAAGCCAGGCAGGTTGAGAAGGGTACCTTTCAAGTTTACCCTACAAATAAGGAACCATGTTTTTGTACCATCCTCACATCTTCCTTTTCATCTTTGTTGTTCTTCATGTTTCTGTAGTTATTTTCATCTTTCTCCCATTATAGCTGTTTAATGCTAATGAGACAACACTTGATCCAACCCTAAGTACATCAATGTGCTTTTTTTGTGTGAGTATCAAATGCCTACACTCACACTACAG
The DNA here is from genome assembly GCF_041296385.1 of Aphelocoma coerulescens. Classification (NCBI taxonomy): domain Eukaryota; kingdom Metazoa; phylum Chordata; class Aves; order Passeriformes; family Corvidae; genus Aphelocoma; species Aphelocoma coerulescens. The sequence continues at coordinate 16,768,696 of NC_091018.1, forward strand.
AAACACAAGGCCCAGGTAACTATGAAAAGACACTTAATTCTTTGATAGTAAAGGTGACTTATATTTTTGCTATTTGTCACCCCAGAAAAGCACAATAAGAAAGGAGAAAGAAGGTTACAGAGCCCAGGAGAAAATTATTTTCTTCTAGAATGACTAAGCTAGGTGAGAAGGAAAGGATACAAATACTGACTGGAAGAGAATCACTATCAGGGTATAGCTACCTGGACTCATAAGCAGACCAGTGCATGGCTTTATATGTGGAATAACTATCTGCATTTAATTCAGAGTCATTTGAGGTCAGTGGAAAAAGTCTTGTCAAATTTTCTAGCAGTCAGAGAAAGCTGTGATTCTGGAAGGAACAACAGTTCCATTTGCACTTTTCCATGATAGGTCCATGGGAGATGTGTCCATATTATGTAGAACACTTGCCAAAAGGTGACAACTGAAGTCGTATCAGCACATGACAGAGCCTAAGCCAGTTCACAGAGAAAGCAACAGTCAAACTCACAGTTCCACTGGAGCTGGGGGACTTCTGATGAGACTTTGTTTAGGTCCCTGAATTGGTTCTGTAACTTATGGGGACAAGGATTCTTCTGAGCAAGAGCGAAACACCTTGATGTGAAGATGAACCCACAAGATTCACTTATGGCAAAAGCTCAAAGAGGATTTAAGTCCATGAAATAATCTTGATTCATGACAGTAGCGCTCAACGCCTGACTTCTTAAAGTTTGGTATTCCAATTATAGCTGTGTAAAATGCTTATCTTCAGCCTCAGCCAGTTCAAAAGCAGAATTGCTTTCAACTTGACCTGACTTCCTGAATCAGTAGTGGACTGCTTGATATACTTTTAATATCTGCAGACTATTCACTTGCACTGGAGAGGAACGGTCTTGCTCAACTGGCTTGTCCTGAAATGTTCTGAACCTGCCATGCATTTAGAGTTCAAATTAAGGTCATTTGAGAAGCTCATATGCTACTTTGGCCCTCACTTGGTTAACTCAATGTCTGGACACAGGAAACTGAGCTTAATGATCTGTTTCTCTTGGTATTTCTCATACTGGTATACCAAATGATGCTTAAAAAGACCATGCAACATTTTTCATTTATAATATATTTGTATATGGTTATCTGTCAGGTCAAAGCACTAAACTCAGGCCAAAGAAATCTGAGCTATAGAGCTGTGAATAGGGGGGAATGTTCTTTCAGCCTCCAGGAAGCAGAGATGTTAAGAAATTCACTGAATCTATTTTCTGAATTTTTGGGGTTTTTCCCCTTAATGAGAGTCATGAAGAGGTCAGGTTTTTAATAGCATACAAAGGAACAAAAAGTATTATCCACAGCAAGCAAAGAAGATGGCCAGAAACACAAACTGGGGCTGACTGAGAAGTCTCTATCAGAAATGCTTCACTTCACCAGTAGGACATTAAGACCAGAAACCCTGAGGAGGTAATCAGCACCAAACACTCCCTGTAGTACACAGCTGTATTCCTCTGGCCCCAAGAATCTCACCTTTTCCCCAGCTGTTTGGAGTCATCATTCTGGCTGATACTAAGGACTGCAAGTGATTCCAGAAGAACACTGTTAGCTTTGAGTCATGAATGAGATGGCAGTGAATTAAATGCAAATATATCACATCACACCAAGGACATTAAATCATAATCAATTAAGTTTGGCTTCCCATTATTATTTGTTTAATCCTGAAATATGATATGCAGGCTGAGCACAAATGGATCCTCAGTCATCTCTGCTTTACAAAGCCAAATACAGAAAAGCCTCACTCTGCTTTCTATCAACAGAACTTCTATGATCTAACTTCAAAATTATTTCAAATTTATAGAGTTAATTTAGTTGGGAAAATTCTACCTAGTCCACAGAACCCTATACAGCATGTAGCTTGGAAAGCTTCCACTTCCACCAATTATAGAGTACCACGCAAATGAGAAAAATGACTAACGTTTTACTCAGATTCTTGTGAAATACTCATCTCCTTGGAATGTCATACCAAGGATGAGAAAACAGTGATCACACTTTCCCCTCCATGTCTATTACAAATATCAACTAGATCGTGACTTCTCTGAAATAAATGAAAGCTACGCTCCATAATAACGTGTTCAAGGAATCCAGCTTGTCAGAACCACAGGCATTTTCAGGTGTACAAGCTGGCAGGTCTCCTAGCAAGCCAGGAGATTGTGTAAGGAGGAAATCATGCAGGCCAGATCACAGGGACAAAAATCCATGAACCTTTTTGTCATCACTTACCATCATCCTGAAGTCAGCCCCTGCTCTGAGCTGCCCTGTGAGAGAATCTCTCTTGTTCACCCATCTTTTGGGTCTATCATAACCCCAGGGAGATTTGTCTCACGACGTAAGAAATTAAATTTGGCAGTGTATGTTCTTCATGCCTCCCCCAATTTTTCACAGCTCTACTGACTGCTCATTTATTAGATCTTTTGACTTGCTTAGAGGTTTTCATTGTGATTTTACTTATCTCTCAGCACTGAAGAAATAAACTTTCACCGACATCTGCTGGATGAGGGGAAGGGAATGAAATATGGCTGCTTTTTATTGCCTACACATAAATTTTACTGGTACTAATCAATAAACTTTTTACTTGCAGCACTCAGGGGCACACAGTTTAACCATAACAAGTGGCAAAAGAAATGCAGAGAAGTGGCATTATTTCTGAAGTTGAAGGTAAGATCGCATGAAATTGTTTTCTTTGGACTCTTTGTGCCAAGCTACCATGTACATGGGACACAACTCTCAGTCATGGAAGACGTGGATAAGTGATTATAATTGAACTGCTTTGTGCTTTTTAAGTCAATCCAGGCACACAGTTTGCAGTATATAACCAATTGACTTTGTCTCAGTGTGTTACTTGCTACCCTAGATCACGAGTTTAAGAAATCGTAACAGAAATAATTGCCTTTCCAAAGCAGTCTTCCTACAAGTGAAATGACAAGGTAAAGAATGTCAAAAAGAAAGGAAAAGCTTCCAAATGCCCAAGTTGCAGCTCTTTCATAACTAAACTCCATAACTACAAGATAATCCAACTAAAGCCTACAGTGAAAATAAACAAAATTTGCAAACAAGAATATAGTGTAGGTGTGGCATCCATCCCCTTTGCAATGATAGCAGAGGCACAGCTTTTGTGATTTTTTTTTTCATCTATTGAATTTAAATATACGTTTCAAAAATAGAAGCATTTTTAACACATTTTATAAATGGAGAAGTGAGATGGTGATATTTTACACTGCAAGTTAAAGAGATCATGGATGAAGGTCACTGGAGCATATAGGAACTGCAAATGTGTAGCCATTAATCACTGTAACCAGTACAAAATTTCTTTGGAACCTATGAATTTCACCTGTATCTCTGGGTAAGATAGGGAAACCTTCTTTCTTACACCATATTAAAAGCCTGTGCTGGAATGAAGTTGAAGAGAAAATGAATTATATAGATTTTTAACTGCAATATGGGACATAATAAACTGAGTCCAATGGAGTTTTCATTATGCTAGAAGAAATAGATAACAACATTATTTCTTTTGCAGCAGTATCAGCAGAACACAGCATGAAATACTCTTCAGACACCACAAAAAAGACCCCAAAGAATTTATGCTGAGTGCACTAAATGCTTTGGCAGACAACTACTGTGGTACAGAAAGATTATGGCAATTCCTGAGTTCAGTTATGAGAGTTGCCCAAAACAGGCTAAAGCATTTAGTACCAGTACAGTAAAGGTGCAGGGAAGATTGGGGGTACTCATTATTATGTGATCTGGAAAACTGATCACCAGAGGGAGACTTTTTCCCCTAACAACTTTCTGAGGTTTGACCATAAATGATGCTTTATCCACCAGATTCCTAACAGCTCTGACAACAAAACAGGATTGCTGACTTCGGTGGGGGGAAGCCATGCTGACAATCAATGTGATTGATAAAGCAAGCTTCATTTATTAGCAATCCAGAGGCACTTACATAGTGTGAAAGTACATGCTTATCAGTTCTTTAATTAGTTTAAGCTTACAAAAGCACACTCTTACTTCTACATAATCGGGTTCGATAAAAGACTACATTTGGCAAGCTTCTATTATTTATATTTTGACTTGAGAAATCAAAGTTCTCCCTCCCTTCTCATGGTCAGTACATCTTATCAGCACAGCACTGTACCTCCTTAAAACACCCTCTTAGTTCTCAGGCCTGTTTCTCACGCAGGCATTTTCTCATGCAGGCATTTTCTCATGCTGGCCTTTGCTTGTACAGTTCTTTTATTGATCTGTCTTTATCAATGATCCATGTCCCTGATCCTCTAACCATTCTCCAGCACAGGATGACAAAATTTAATACCAAAGACAGACTAGAACACAGAAGAAATTTCAAAGGGAAAAATATTACTCTAACATTAAATTTTCTTCTTCTTTTTTCAAACAGCCATAAAAAATATCATTGCAGTTACAGAAGAGACATGAACTGGTTAAAAGGTAAAAAGTCACCCAGTCGAATCCAGAGTCTGGAATGTGACCATAAAGCTTTGCTTGTATTAGAAAATGAAGATTTTGTGCAGTCAAATTTAGGTCATCCGTCCCTCAGGAACAAAGAGAAGAGCTCTAATTTGATCCCAGAGTAACCTGCTGGTTTGTCACCATTCCATCAGAGAGGAAAAAGATTTGTTCACTTCATTGAAAGGACCAGAGGAACCTAACTATGCAGTGTTTATTTGGCTGGGCAGCAAACAAAATAAATGCAACTTTGTTATTTTAACTAACCTCAGCTTACTACTTATGGCCAAACCAAATGCTGTATTTAAAGGGGGAATTTCTTAAGATCATTCTTCTCCAATTGCAGGCCAGATTAGTATCATTTCTGTCATAATGCAATGCTGAAAGGATACTTGGTTTGCAAAAATCACTGCTTTGTTGTGTTTTGGGATGTGGTCTTATTATTATTAATAAATTATGCTGACCTTGATTTATTAACAGGTATACTTAGGTTTTAATGCAAAAAGTATTAAATAGTACTGTGTTAAACTGCAGGACAAATTGTTAACACATGTACCCCTGATTATTTATATTTCAGGTGCTGTTTAGAAGGCATTTGTCCAACTTCATTTCTTTTCATGTTATGTTCAGGACATGGCTCAATTTCTGGGGGTCAGACTCATTTTCAGAGTAAGCAGTTCACAATCATTTTCCCACTGTGAGGGCATGAGAGGTATAATGGGAGACACAGCTTTGGCTTCTATTATTCATGCTTATTTGTCTTACATTAATATCCAATATAAATATCAAGATTTAAAAAGCCACTATACTAAGGGTTACAGAGAAGCTGCACAGAAAGAAATCCATCCTCAAAGTGGAATTTACAGTCTAAATGCAGTTTGTATCCTCTTAACCTTTGCAGTATCTCTACCGTCTTGCAGGCATGAAGAATGATAGCAAGACCCACACTAATCTGTTAAGTACTTCTTGAAGCAATTGTTATCTTTCCTAGACCTCTCTGGCTATGGTGGGATTGCTAAGAGTGCATTTAAAAGCACTTTCCTCCTTGTTTCATATTTGAAAGAGTCACTCAGGCCAAGTCATTTCCTCTTTTGTTTGATAGACGTGAGACCAAAATACTTTTGTACATCACAGTAGCTTAATTCTACTCAACTGCTTTCAAGATGTATTTAAATCACTAAGCATCCTCTACCTAAGCCTAATCCCTCATTTAGCCTTCTGAAAAAACTTTATTCCTGGCAAATAGTTATAATTATTTCACATACTTGTCTCTGTGAAAACATAAGTCCACAATTAGCTCACATGAACAGGCACAGATCAGAAGAGCTTTTAAATGTGGTTTTCTTACAAATCTTTAGAATAAAAGTTATCATTTGTTGCCAAGCTTTCCTGGATAGTTTTGTAAAGAAACTGATGTGAGTCAGATCCCCTCACTGGGTCACAGCCTATTTGTTTTTCCTTCTCTCCTGGACCTGGGAAAATACTGCCCAGTTGAGAGCACAGTTCAAGAGCTCATGTGCCAGCTACTGGTTCTCCACGAACCTCCTGTCCCATCTCATTCCCTGGCACAAGTTTCTCACGTTTTCAGAAAGGAAACAAGGTTTTGGTAGATGTTTCTAGTCCAATCTGTAGATGGATACATCAGTGCCATCAGAACCAAACAAGAAGAGTCTTTACCCCATAGAGAAAACAATATGGTCACTGGTAAACCATAAATTAGAGCAGAGGTTGGATTTAAAACAAATTCTCTTTATTATTCAGAGTATTTTGTTTATCTGTAACCCACAGGGATCTGAGATTGGGCAGCTGCTCTGCTTGGTCTGCTCTTGTATGGCTGTTATTGCACAGCTCTTCTCACTTCTGGTGTTCTACACAAAAACATTCATGGTTACTTATCCAGATTATTCCATTATCAAAAAAAAAAAATAAATAAATACAAGTTGGCAATCTAAAATTTATCTTGTGTCTGAATTACTGCTTGTATAGGCTTTAAAGCCTACCATCCTTTCAGAAACTTTTTCCTCTTGCATTTTTCTTCCAGAATTTCAGAAATACCTTGCCAAGATTACACACAAGCTGCCATGAAGTTCCCAATATGAAAATAAAGGATTTTTTTCTTTGATTGATGGCCAAAGTGCTCTCCCAAGATGTGACTAATGCAGCTACAGAGCAGTGGGGGAAGGCCATTAAGGCTTGTATTGATTTCCTCTGAATTCTGGGTAATATATCAACAATCTTTGCTACTTCTACTTGAAATTTTTAATTTAAATAACCAGAACCAAGCAGTCAGTCATTTGCTTCCCTTAGAGCTGAGGCCATTTTGCATTGATATTTCAGATGGAATAGAAACCATAAAGCTGCTTTGTGTTATGCATGCTATTAATAACATTTAGACTGTGATGACATAGCAAATGATACACTACATGGAAGGTTTTTGATTGGTTCTGCTGCTGCCTGACAGCTTTGGGCAACACAATATCAGAAAATATTTAAAAGCCTCCATTTTGCTCCTTCAGATGAGGAGCAGCTGAGGTCACTTGGCTTGTTCAGCCTGGAGGAGATTAGGAGGGGACCTTGCTGGGGTCTGCACAGGGGGAAGAGAAGGGGCAGACACTGATCTCTTCTGTGGTGACAGTGACAGGACCCCAGGCAATGGCTGAAGTTGTGTCAGGGGAGGTTTAGGTTGCATGTAAGGGACAGGTTCTTCACCCAGAGCATGGTCAGGCATTGGAACGGGCTCCCCAGGACAGTGGTCACAGCACCAGCCTGACAGAGCTCACAGAGAGGTTGGACAGTGCTCTCAGGCACAGGGTGTGATTTTGGGGACTGTCTTATGCAGGGCCAGGAGCTGAACTTCGATGACCCCTGTGCATCCTTTCCTTTCTATGATTCTAGATCCAGAAACTGGGTATCAAAAAATGCAATTCATCTGCAAGAATATATTGTGGGGAAAACTTCACATAAATTTTATGAAAGATGGATTTCACTCTGCTGAGTATTGTACTCTCTTTTGAATGCTACAACCTCCATATGAAGACCAAAAGAGAAAAGCAATATTGCAGCCATTTATAAGAGTGTCTCCAGGACACAGAATTTCTAAAACGAATTTCTACTTCTTTCCCTGTGCCACTTTCAAAGCTGATAATGTTGTCCCTGCTGTACCAAAAGAGAAAATGAAAATATACCTCTTGAAATAATAAAATTGAACAAATCTATTTGTTATTCAAACATTGTATGAGAATGTGCACATGTCCTTGACGTTTATGTTGGTGTGATAATCTGCCATTTGCAAGATATTATATTCAGTCACACATAATGCTCATGCTGAAGGATGTGTGCTCTTATTAACCTCAAAGTACTTACAAATTATAGCTGTTTTCTTTATTAGTTTGTTCAAAGCCACTTGAAAAGGCTGCTGAAGGATGTCCTACAGAAAAACAGCCAGCATCCTTTGAGGCACTGATGGTTTCTTTCCTGTAACCCTCTCCTCTCCTGATTTGCATTGAATGCATTCTAATACTCCTGACTTTCTTTTCTCCTTCCTAGTAAGTCAACTGCTAATTAATCAAATGCTGATTTTAATTGGAAACATTTTCTCATTAATTTGAAAGATGATTGAAAGAGACTTAACTTGAGCATCACCCTCTGCTCTTCCAAAAAAGCCTGTGTGGCAAAACTCCTGTTTCAAAAAAAAAATATCACATCAAGCTCACAGATCTGCTCATGTAGAGAAAAAAAAAAAAAATCCTCAAAAGCAGTATTTTTTAATACTCATCAAATCAAGAAAAATTCTATAAAACTGCAACTTGAAGAGCATTCAAAGTTAAGAATTGCTTGCCAAATTTAATTCACTGTGTTTTGCTGACTTTCTCACAAGTCTGACACAATCATACTCTCACTGACAAGGTTTGCAAACATGCAAAGTGCAGAATAACCTCAGGGTTACCACACTGTGCTACTAGGTGCATAAAAAACTGCACTGTGAAGTGGATTAGTCTGACAGTCACAGAATGCATAGTCTTTGTTTCATTTTTAAGCAGAAGTTTAAGAAAATTTGTTTTCCAGGTCCCCAAACTCTAATCTAGGTAAGGGCTCTTGCTAGCACAGAGCTGCAGCTGATTGTCATTGCACACCGAGCATCAGTAAGGCATTTAAGGACTGGCAGTGAAAATTATAGGAATTTCCCCTGCCTGCAAAGAAAAGGCATTAAAAACATTCTGTAACAAAGAAATTGTAAGGTTTCCTTGTAATAAACAAGAAAAATCAAAAATCCCAGCTGAAAGCTCATTGAACTTCCAAAAATATTGAACTCATTGAGGCCAAAAGTTAAGATCTATACTTAACTATGAAGATCATTCAAGTAATTTTTAAAATCAGGCCAATTAGTTTAGACACAAAACAGTCACCATCTCTCTCTTTTTCCTGTCTTCCTGCAGTACCAGACAAAACACACGAGATCTAAGCTTGCTCAACATAATCCCACATTTAAAAGTGATGATTTACGAAACACCTCCAAATGCTGAGCGGAGCAGACACCCTCTCACCTCCCTTGAGATTTACACCATCTAAGTTTTAGGGCCTACATGTGATGAACTTCAACACCTAAATTATTACCAGTGTAATCCACATAGATGTTGAATGAAAGCTCTCTAAACAGCTACTCTTAAAAAAAAAAAAATCCAGATTGAAAACCTGTTAAAAGGACTCTCTTACTGCAAATCTTCTGTGCTCTCATGAAGCTTTCTGAGCCTATGCAAATCATCTACATAATTGAAAGAGCTAACTGATGTTCTGATACATGAGAATATGCTTTTTGGTGGAACAGATGTTAAGAGCTTTGTTTCATAATTTGTCAACTTTACTAAATGTCACTGAGTTTGTCTTAAAACTGAGTTTTCTTTTTGTGCTCCAGAGTATATTCCCTGAGCAAAACCTATTTGTTGAACTTGTCCCAGTTTTTAAAGCCTATCTCCTTCTGTAACTGAAAAATGAAAATATCTGGAATAACAGACATGGTCAGACTACAATAAATGCAACAAGGTGGTGTTTTGGGTTTTGTATTTTCCTCTTTCAATGGTCATAAGTTAAGATTTGTTCCAGCACTGGAAATACTCAGGCACAGCAGAGCAATGACATCATTTGAGAGCAGACTGGGCCCTAGGGATTTAAATGGAAAACTACTAAAGCTTTCAGTAACATAATTACAAATTTATATTCAAATTAGGTCTTTTGAACAACATCATTCTTCTGATTACTGGATTCAAGGTAAAGGACTTTAAAAAAATAATCTTTATTATTCTCCCTTTATGGCTGGTTGTTTTCTAGACAAACACACTGACTGCAGCATAAAGCCACATTTCTTTATTAAAATGGCAAATGCTATTCTTTCCTAAATTTCCCTGAACAAAAAAGAAGGTTTCAGAAGAAACACCTCACCATCAATTGTATTTCAAATCACTAAATAAGCAAATTGATGAAAAAGAGAGCTGAAGAGGAATACTGTACTGCATTGCAGTTTTCTTTCCCTTTCCTAAAACTGATGATTATTCAGTGGTCATAAGATAGCACCCACAGACAAAAAGGCACCAATTCCATATAATGCATTTATTGAAATAATAAAATTGTCTGAACCAAAGGCTAAATTGTTATTAAAATGAGACAATATACAGTTCTATTAGCTTCATAACTTCGTGCATTACTTTGCCAAGCCTAAAACAGAACAGGCACCCATTCTACAACCTAAATTCAAGTAATGAAACATGATGAAATTCAAAATAAAAGATAGGTGAAAATATAAAAATCTAGAAAAAAATAATAAAATGAATGAATGAAATCACAATTCTATCAGCATTCATATAAAAGCCTCCCAGCACAGTATATGAGGCTGTGATATCCACCTCAAACAAAAAAGTCATTTCTTTGTTGTTTGCTTCATTTTAGAATATGTTTTCCTGACTGAACAGAAAAGACAGGACGAAGCAGGAAAGATCCAGTAGGCAGAACTGTGCACTGCAGAGTATCTTGATTATGCTCTCCATGGTGTGCACAGTGAATCCTTTCCATGCAATGAGATTTGACACCCAAGGGAGACTGCCAAGCTCTTCCCGTGACACGAGAAGGGCATGGCAAGCACCACGGAGACAGGAGAAGTCATCCAGGTCCCTTTCAGTTGCCATGTGAATGCAGAGGTACAAGAAAAAGGAAATTAATGTGTTTTCAACTAAACTCCAGCAATTTCCTCCATAAAATATATTTCTATTTCAGAAGTTCTGTCAATGCCTATGACAACAGTGCTTCCTAGAGAAGGATGTTCTTCCACTGCAGCTGGATGTCGTTGCCTTTGTGGTGGTAAAGCCTTAGAGAACACAGGTGAAGGATCTGCCTCGGATCTGAATGAGGGAGGATGAACCAGACTTCACCACTGACCTTTTCTTGAGAAAAACTTATAGATGAAGACCAATAAAATGAATATTATAGAGGACTTCATTTTTTTTTAAGGAACATAGAAGTGTTCTGTTGAAAGGACCCAGCTCCTAGCAACAAAAAGCTGCCCAACCAGTTAGAATTTAATTTCCTTTTCCTACAAATGCCAGTATCCTCAGTGCTCACTAACCAATGAAGGAAAAAAAAAAAAAAAACAAACACCAAAAAACACAAAAAACCCATAGGTGTTAGAATTTTCTTTTCAGAAGTTGTGATAGAACAAAATAGATTCATTAACATTCATATTTTCCTTAACTGAAGCGATAATGGACCATCTAGCTTGTCAATCTGGTGTGCAACAATGTTTTTCAACTGACTACCCTAAATTAATTTATCCTGAGAATGGAGCTCAGTGCACCTCATCATAATAGTCTGTGCCATGCAATTCAAAGATAAATACACACATTTTTATCTCTGAGTAGGATAAATCTGGAATAAGCCTCCTGAAATTAATTGGGGTTACTTCATCTTACTCTGATGTCACTCAGATCTGTGTGTGGTCTAGAATTAATACAGAATGATAATCACACAGTATATATTCTGTGTAAATGTTAGAATAACTGTTTCACTCTTCCTGTTCTATTTGGATGACTACTATGTAAAACTCAATTAATAGCCCTGGCAGGAGGAGTCTCTCTTTTATTTCAGGAATGTGTGACTTTATGCAGAGTCTGCTCAGCAATACGTGAGATACACCAGAGGAGCACTTAAATAACAAGGAGCTGGGACCAGTACAGGTTCCATTGATGCTGATGGTTCCCTTTTCATGTGGCTGACAATTTTAATAAAAGAGATTAAATCCCAAAGTGGGTTTAACTTTATCATTCAATATAACTGACACTGCAGGAAGTGCAATATGCAGTTAGAAGGAAAATTAACTCTGTTCTATACAGCATATCCATCATGCCTGAGCAGTGTAACAACTTGGGGTAATCACCACTGCTTTTTTCATTTAGCTAAAAATAAATATTGAAAACAGAAGTTAATCAACTATACTGTGCAAAAAAAATATTCTTTCCATCTTAAATCATACTGACATCCATCTATCAAGATGCTCATGGGCAAGTCTCCCCACTAAGGGATGAAAGAAGACTGCTGCACCTCCAAATGACCAAGTCATTATAGGAAGGGCTCTTTTTGATAGATACTCTGTCTGTGCAAGCTTTCCTGGTGGAGGTTAGTAAATAATTTCTGTCTGTTCCAGTCTTAACCCACTGGCCATAGTAGCTCCAGCATTCTGACACTAACTCTCCCTATGCACAATGGCACTTCTGCCTCCAGAAGTCGGGGCAGAATTGCTGACCTGAGGCACATTTTCTCCTAATCAACCCCACTGGGCTCAGCACTCAGTGCTGACCCACACAAAGGTGTGCTCCTGGTGTGCTCATCCATCCCTCAGCAGAAGTGCTACAAGGAATTACCTCCACGGCTCAGCACACTACCAGGAAGAAAGAGCAGGGGAAACATCTGCATTTCTAAATGTATCAGTTATTGTGCTTCAGTTTCCCATCTAATGTTATAACAACTTTTGGCATTCGCTTCCCCATACTTGGACAATGGGTAAATATATTTTTTCAGTCAATTACCAGACTAATATATTGAAATGCTTTGCTTGCACTTAATGAGAAACTAACTAGAAACAACACACACATTTCAAAAGCCTCAACAATTGCAATCTAGAGACAGCACCACTGTGTGCTGCAGTAACCTGACAGTTCCTTGGACAGGAGATTCATTGGTTAAATGAATGTTTGGTGGATAAAGGAAGAGCTCACCACAAAATCTGATAAAAACAGTTTAAGACTTTCAAGTGAACTAAGATTAGAATTACAGGTTACCCTGGTTACAGCTGCTGGTGAATTTCAAAAGCAGTTTGAATTAGCCTAAATCATTCATTGCATGCCTTAGCTAACATATGAAAGAAAAAACCTGACAATGAATTATCACTTGGGAAGGCAATTCTGATCTGAACTGCTGTTACTAAATGTAAACAATTTTTTAATTAGTTTTTTTCAATGACTTCAGGTTGTCCTATTATTGATAGTACCTCAATTGTTATTGCAAATAAGCAGAGGCTTTGCTAAATAAGTTATAGAAGACTTTGTAATTAATTTTGATGTGATCTACTCTTGATAAATCCATGGGGAAATTAACTCAGCTGGATACTACCACAACTATTTGTATTAAATGCTTTCTAATCTTCTACAGATAAGTTTCCTCTGATAAAAATATATGGACTAGGAAGAATTCACAAAGCTGTATTTCAACTAACCATTAAAAATTCAATGAAAGATCATGAAACCTACTGAAAAAACTGACCAAGTATTAATACTTAAGCAATTGTGAAGGAATGTAGCAATTGTACTGTTAAAAGAGATCAAAGAGATGGGAATGGTCATTTTCACAGCAGACAGAGCAAAGATTATTCCACTTTTGAAATATGCTAAATATTTATCCAGATAATAAATGTATTTTCTTCTAGAGCTAACTCATCTTCAGTGATACTGTTTTATGGGAGAGGTCCTGACAGAGAGATTTAATGCTGGGGAGAAGAAATTAAGTGAGACATTTAAACAATCTAGAAGAATTGCATAGGGAAGTTTACCTAATGTCAATCTTCAGTGTGCTCTGAGCTTAAACCATTCTGAGGATGAAGCTCTCTGAGCTTCACAATCTATTTTGGCCATTATTCATGAGCTAACATGATAAATTACCTTCCTTGGCAAAAAGGCAAAAAATGAAACCAAACACAATGTTCCTTCTATGTGGAAGCCCCATAATGAAAGCAATCTGAAGATCAATCACTGACAATTCTAGCTCCTACTGAAAATCAGCAGTTTTATGAATAGCAATGTTTTGTCAGCCAAGACCTTAAAAGGCAACCAACTCCTATCCTGCAGTCTTGCAAACATCTGTTATCAGTAACAATTTTGCCTACTGTTTATATCATCCTGCAAGAGGAAAAGAAACAACCATGGGTTCACTGACAACTGAGGCCAGATTTGGATGCATTTGAATTTTCACCTAGTTATCAATAGGTCATTCAATGTAACAGCTTCACAAGCAAGACATAGAAATGAAATATGTAAATTAAGGCATTTTCGTATTTAAGCATGCATTAGAAATTGAAGAGTTTTCTAAATGCCAGATTAACAACAAAGGTCAATGATTATCAGTCCAGTTCTGAAAGAGACACAGCAGGTTTAACATCTGTGTGCCAGAACACAATGCTGAAGTTCTCTGAGAGTTCCATGAGAACCCAGGACTCTTAACTTTGTAAGATTTTCCCTTGTGCCTATGGCTCCTTTTAAAAATATTTGATGTTTTCTTATGCCTCTTTAAGTCCTTATTTCCCACTCTTCTACAGTCAAAACGAAGTTAGGTTAATTTACTCTACACCCTTTCTGTTGGAGCAGATAAAATATCAATTCAGTGGGTGAGTGAAACTAATGTTAAATGGCCTAAGTTTTAAGACAGCTTCTAGAATAGGGCACTTCTTGAGTCTGTTTCCAGCTTAAAGAATTATCACATTTCATTAACAAATTGTCCAACTCCTTATGATAACACAGTTTGTTCACACACCAACACTTCCATTTCAACAACCCTTTCCTCCTGCTGCTCAGTTTTCTCCTTGTAGAGATTTCTGGACTGTGGTTGTAGGATTTGCTCTCCACCTCTATCCCTCAATTGTTCCCTTCTGACTTCAATACATTTACACAAAACCCCCTTTTTTCCCCCTCTCTATCCTGGTAATTAGATTTTGGAACTTCCTGTTAAGAAAATTCCCGGTCTGACCATTCACAAGACTGGCAGCCACACTCAGACCACCCCAGAGTGTCACTGCTGAGACCAAAACCCCTTTGCAGGGGCCTGACAGGTCCCTGTGTGTGTCCCCCACACTCTCACCAGATTTCCTTACCAGATCCACCCCAGGTTTCCCGTAGGTAAGTCTCAGATGTCTCATTCCATAAAACAATTTATTCCTGGCGCAGTAACACAAAAATGGCCCAAGCTGCTGTCCCCAAGGAGGGACCCTGAACAAAGGAAACCCTTGACTTTTATCCCCTCAGAGTTCAAGCATGAGAAAGTCTGGGATTCTCAGCTCCTGCCGTGTCCCTGAGTGTCTTCACCTGGATGAGCCTCAGGTGCCCTTTGTTATCCAAAGGATCAGCAATTCACGGCCTCAGGCTCCACCCCAGGCCACCTGCACTGAATGGATTCCTCAGCATTACCCCCTGTTGGTCCCCCAAAGATCCATTCTTCCCACTCAGATGGGGTGGATGAAAACTATCTAGGTAGTTTTACTCCAAACAAACAGAAACAGAGTCAACAGAGCAGCCTGTACTTTCCAAAGGTACTCTAACTACTCAATAACCTAAAGTTAAGTAGCAAAGCATCCTCTAGCAAATGGAAGGCTCATTTTAAGTGGTAAATCAGCAAATAGACTCAAGCAGTACACTCATACAAGGGTGACAGACCCACTTGCACCTGATATGCACTTTGCAGTTCAAAGATAAGACTTTATTCTCAGTAAGGGTTGTGAGATAGTCTCTTCTTCCCACAGCAAATGCAATTGGGAAACAGCTAATGGACAAATCAGGGAGCAGCAGACACAGCTGTTCCACAAGGGCCATAGACCAGGAGCTGAGGCTGACCAAGCAGCAATCTTACCTGGCAGGGTGCAGTGCCACAGTACCCAGGCAGGGCTGGGCTGTGGATAGTGACATGCTCTGGTGGGCATCCAGGGACCATCTGAGAAGATGCAATAACAAAGCAAGTCCAAGGCAAATTCTGAAATCCCATTTATCAAGTTGGGACAGGAGGAAACAGGGCTAGCTACCACACAGCTCAGGGAAGGAGTAGGAAGCATGGCTAGAGCTCCTGAAGAGGAGAAAAGCAGAGGAGATGTGGGTGGTGATCCCAGGTGAGGCTGCTCCAGGCAGTCAAGGCTTGTTAATGTACTCAGGGCCCTGGAAAAACACTTTCCAGCAGAGAGCAATGTTCTGCACCAGCAAATGGTGTCAGTTCCAGCTGAGCAGGAGCCATAAGGATGGGATGAGGATGATTTCTGCCTTGGAAGATGTGCCTGTCCCATGGCAGTCACATCAGGGGCTCCTCAGGTGCTCGCACCCCATGAGAAACCAGTGCTGCTGCTGCAGCCAGGGAGCACAAGGAGCTGCCAGCACCTTCCCAAAGATGCTTGGGTTCAGTGGTAAAAAGTGGCACTGTTGATCCTGTCTGAACATTCCCTGCACAGCTTTACATTGTTAGCAAACTTTATTGATCCTTTAACAGAGTAACCTTCTTATGAACTAATGGGATAGTGAGGATAATTTACACATACAAAATTATGTGCTGGCAGCAATTCATCTTTCTTTTCCTCATATAAAGCATTCTTTGCCTGGTACCTCGTTGAAATAACCTAATCTTTCACTTTTGTGAAGCTAAAATAGATTGATAGAAGCTGAAATCTGCCTGTAGTACACATTTTAGCTCCCAAAACAATTTGAATACTTTGTTATCCTGGAGGTTTTTCATCTAGAGACAGAACATCTTTAAAAGAAAACAAAATCTGACAAAATAAAGATTCTAACCAATACAGTCTGGCCTGATAAATATAGGCAAGGAAAGAAATTTGCTAATAGTCTGCACCATAGCTAAGTGAACTTGGAGGTAGAAGTAAAAGATTACTTTCCACTATAGGTTTAATCTGAATCTCATTTTGTTCCTGGGTGAAAAAGAAAGGCCAGAAGAAAATAGAAGAAGTGGGGAACCTGGACATACAATTTTGGTAGAATAATGTAATATTTTTCATCAGAAATATATGTATAGTAAAATGAAAGTTTTTAGAAGTTATTAGTTCTGCCTGAGATGCAATCTTGATACCGTATGTTTAATGTTTTCTATTTTCTGAGCAAGTATGTTAAAAGTTATTAGATGAAAAGCAAATCACAGACCACTGTAAAGCATTTGCTGAATCAATTTTTCAAAGTAAAGAGCATCGAAAACTGTAATTTAGTCCTGGGCCTTTAGAATTTCCTAACAAAAGTACCATTATTGTGATTTTTTTAAAGTCAATCAGCAATTACAAATACATAGTTCACTTGATTTATGCCAGTGAATCTACAAAAAGGTGAACAATTGGCAAAGATAAATTTCTCTAAATAAACTTTTCACTTTAAGGCCTCAGAAGGTATTGCTACAAAATTATAGACACAGATCGTTTAATGAGCAAATTCACACTCTTAAATATCTGAGAGAAAAAAAAAAAAAAAAAAGTACTTGGCATGTTTCTGAGACCATTTCCTGACCTAAAATAAACAGAAAGTGCCCAGTGCTGTGCAGCCTCTGACCAACACTGAGGTCCCAAAGTGAGTCCATAGACACACATCAAACACAGCTGCTGGGAATTTCCAGTGCCTCCAAGTGGGAAATGCTAGAATTGCAAACATCTAAGATTCCTTTGACACCTGACATCCAGATCCAGTTTTTGTTAGTTAATCTTACTTAGGGAATTACCTTTCATTACCCTTTTATTACAACATGAAAAGTGCATCATTTCATTTCTGTGTTTTAATCTTTTTTTCTTTATGACTTTTTTTTTCTTTTTTAATTCCTTTAGCTACACTTACTCCTACTGCCAAAATAATTCACCAACTTTCATCAAAATTCTGGCCTTTAAAGGCAACTTGATGTGTTAACAAAGCTGTATTGTTATTATTTTCTGAAAAGAGGGAAAACACTGCCTTTTAATAGAAAAAAGGAAGGAAAAAAAATTATTTGAAATATTAAAATATGTCTGCAGTGAACCATTTAAATGACAATAGCAAGAGGGAGCTTTATTGAAAGGATAATGAGAAAATCTCTTAGCAGTGGGTACAAAGAGTGTTTATATGTGAAGACTTTCCCTTGTAGCTTTGTGGTTTCCAGAAAACAAGCAGCACTTGGAGGATACAGCCAAGGGAAAGGAGCTCAGTCGAGGAACTCTTCACAATTTAAAGTGATCCTGGTGTAACTGGCTGTGCCTCCACAAGCCCTGGTGTGAAGCAAAATGTGTTAACATTTGTCTTAAGAGTTTTCTTTCCCAGAGAACTTGAGCTAAAAACAGGCATATACACTGCTAACATGCAAACCCTCTGTTGATAATCAGAATTTTTTTATCTGCTGTGATCACGTTTGTTTCACTTACCTTGCAGCCATCAGCATCATACTGTAGATATGAGTTGGTTTGAAAACGTTCCCAGTCCCATTTTGACAAGGTTTTCCTCATTTAGTTTGCTCTTGGACCTTTGTTTCACTGAGTGCTGTTCAGAGGATGCAGGATCTGATTTGGAGAGGATTTAAGGGGACCTTACACGTACTTTTGTGCAAACTGTATTGATAATAATAAAATCTAATAAACAAAGAGTAGGATTAAATGGAATAAATTGAGGGCAAATAGTTTTCATAATGGAAGAAATATGTTGCTCTTCACCTCAAGTTCCTGTAGTGTTTCACTGTTGTAATTACTGTTTCAGTCTTTGTAAAGTAAGGAAATAACATTTCCTCCATTTTATAGAGGAAGAAATAAAACACTCCAAGGGAAAATTACTTGGAAGCATCAACTTGACTCTGGAGTATTTACTTGAATGTGTGACTCCCACATTAAACTAAATTACAAAAATAAATACCACAGTTAGTTTCCTTTCAGCTTCCTTTCTGGGTGTTGAATAATTTGAAAGATTGCGTTCTCTGCCTCCATGGACAAGAGTCCCCTCTCCTCATAGTAATATTCCTGTGTCTTTTGCTGAGGATAGATGAGATGGGGGAGCTGCATGAAAAATTTATTTATGAAGTTGTCCTGGTTTGAGGTGTATTCTATTACCATCCTCATGAGCTGTGGAAATCAGGTGGGGCAGTGTTTCCTTGCCTCCTCCCCCCAGACTATCTTGCTGTTAATGGCCCATCATTGTCCTGCCCATGACTCAGAGATAACTCCCTCCAGACTATCTTCTGTTAATGAGCCTAATCAACACTTGGCCTCATGACTCATTACCCCATTGTGAGATGCTCCACCCAGAGGGAGGAACCAAGCATCCCATCCTGGATATAATCTGGGACTCTGAACACCAGAGACACTCTTTCCACTGGATTTCCAGAGGACAGGAGCTACACAGCCACCGCTGGACTTTCTGAGGAAGAGCAGACCCCTTCTACTACAGGATCACCACTTCAGAGGACTGCAGCCACCATTCCACCAGACTGCTACCACCACCCTGCCTAACAGGGACTCAGGTTGTATCTTGACTCTGTCAGTGTTTTCTTTTACTTTCTTTTCCTTTTCTTTAATTTCCATTAAATTGTTATTCTGACTTGGTGCCTCCCACTGGTTTGTTTTCAAACTAGCACAGAAGTTAGTCCAACAGACCAGAAGTAGCAAAAATACTTTTGTGTGGCTACAGTGAAATAACAGAGCATGTGAGTTTACAGAGCCATCACCTGAACACTTTCCATTACCATTAAATCCACGTCTCAAATAGAAAAGAAACTCAATGGGGTAAAATATCCTCTATTGACTAACATTTTCATTACAGGGAACCATACAGCTCAGAAGAGAATGATCTGTTGCTGTTGTTTTCTACTGGGTGTTTATTATCCCCAGGCATACTGCAGTGGGAGAGTACTGTAAGTGATTAATGATTTTACCTGCTGCAAAAGAGCAATTGCAGAAATGCCCATTTCATTATTTTATCGGAGACACACCACTAAAGTGTAAATATCCAAGTATCTGTAGAGGAGGACACTTTGGTATCAATATGGAATAGACTCAGTCACCTTAAGAGCCATATAATTTGGAGTTTAGAAGTTACACCTTTTATGAACTGCCAGACTTTTACCTACTGGTAATCTGAGTTACAGAATAGCTTCATCTTTCGGATGAGTTGTTTTGGAAACATCTTGTCACAAAAAGAACTATGCTATCTGTGCTGAAAATAGACCACCCAGTCTGGGCTGAGTATTCCACATGCATTACAAATTGTGGCTCATCTAGTCCCGCAGCAACTCCAACTTTAGAATTGCACTGACTTAAAATTGTTTTGGCTGAGACGACAAGGCTCAGTTCTATGTAATTCAGTGCATTTTTTGGTCAGGCCAAACTCTTCTGCAGGTCTGGTGAGGTCCAACTTCCTCTTTCAGCTCTGCCAATGTTTTTGTACCTGCAAAGAGACCTGCAGCTGCCTAGGAGTTTCCACGATATTAACAAATTCATGTGTGTCAAAGATAAAATTCTCATTTCTAATGAAGGAGAGAAGGAATAACTACAAGCCCCAGAGCTCAGACACTATGGTTTTCATCTAGCACATTAAAAGTACAGGTTCAGGCTATTAATCTAGGGCAGCAATTAAAATGTGAGCCTCCCATATGACAAATTTTAAGTATTTTAAGTGCCAGGTGCCTGGCTGTTCTCAGGTAGATGATTTTCTGTCTCCTTTTCATTGTTGATAATGGCCATTTTGTGAATGTCTTTTTCCTATCTCTCATTCTGACCAGGTCTTCCATTCTGCATCTGTCCAAAGTCTGGGATCAGGAAAGATTCAGTTTAGGAGATTCAGCAATTTTCAAACAGAAAACCTCTAAATCTTTTACAGAACATTCCCAGGTGACTCTACTTGTGAACATTTATTACCCTGAAGTCTTCCACTTCACTGAATTTCAAAAGTCTTTTGCAAGCAGATGAGGTGCTGAAAACATTCAGATAAAGGTTACAAGAACCCTCTATAATATAAAGTGGCAGGCAGCTGAAGAATAAGAATTGCTACCACTTCTTCCAACAAAAATTACCTAGGATAGAACTGTAATAATGATGGCATTAGAGAACATGAATGTCTTCAATTCCCAGATGGACTGTTGTCCTGTAACCTACAGATTTGTCTGAGAGAATTCCCCCTTTTGCTTTATCCAAGTGCCCTAGCAGCTATCCATGCAGCCCCAAGAATGTCAGAAAACAGTGGCTGCAGCCCTACCCAGAGGCTCCTTGACCCAGCTGCTGCTTTGTCACATATCATAAACTAATATCAGTAAAACCAGCACAACTCCTAAAGCATAACCTCATTAATTACCAATGCTGCATAATGATTTCGTGGCAGGTTTCAGGTCATCATCACAATAATCAGGAAAATAATATTGTACAGCCAGTCCTGAAGCATCCACAGTTCTATTTCCAAGTGTGAGTCATCATTCCTCTTTAAATTCACTTCCAGGGCTTTACATTTCAGTCAGAACATTTCTTTTCAACCAGGAGGCCAAAGTCCTAAACCTCCCCATCGGTTTTGAGCTGTGCTAGTCCTCTGCCTCCTGTGGAGCAGTTTCTGCCATTAAATGATGTGAATGATACCAGAATTAGACACCATCTCTCTGAACACTCCTACCTGCTTCTCTCCTGCATCACTGCTGCTTGTGCTCTCTCAGTGCCTCCAGGTGCTGCCGACTGCCTGAGCTTCCCCTCACAGCGATTCTGCTGCAGTAGGTACTGCAAGAGCACGTTGCTTTGCCACCACATTTCTTTTCCCCTACTTTGTCCCTCTTTGATGCAATCATAGATTTTCCCGAGATTACTTTTTCAGTATCAAAAAATGAACAGAAAAACCCCTGCCTAATTAATCATCTAACTCTCCTCCCTCATTTCACCAATCACAGATTTTTCAGAGCCACATTTTCTTAAGGAGCTTACGTAAACCAAATCATTGCTATGTTTGTCTATTTCCTCTCAAAGATCTTGTAGGATAACCCCCATAATACTCCTGATCTCATTTCTTTCTTCCATATTTCCGTCTTAATAAAGCAATGGGTGAAACAAAGTTACTAGCAAATAAACACAACCATATATCCTCAGCCTCTGATAACCTTGTCATTGTTTTCTCAAACAGTGCCTCTTAAATTGCCAGCTGGATCTCTCTCTTTTTCAGTTCTGGATGTCTGCTTGTTCTCTCCCAGACTTGACCTTCCATCTAACATTTGGTCTGTGAAAACATGTGGGAGCAAATGAAAACTAACCTGGATTTTCATCTCTGGCTCCTGTGGTGTTTCAGCAAAAGCAAAGTCAGGTACCTCTAGCAAAAACTGACAAATCCACAACATTCTGAGAGTAAATTTCCTACATTTTTCTAAAATACTGTAAGGCAATATTTTGCTTTGCACTTCTGCTTGGTGAGAGAAACTATTTGTACAGCTTTTCCTTTCATCTCAACCAAAGAAAATCATGTGTCTAGTACCTGTCATATGTACATGGCCATACTGGCAGGAAACTTGCATAAAACACATTTGCTTGTTTTATCTAAATAATCCCATTACCTGCCAGCAAATAGTATAAACAATGCAATGCACAGAAACAGATATCAAACTGGATTCGAGCCACTAAGCGAAGGAGGAAAACACTGACTTAACTCCCAGAGTATGGGAAATATAATCCTACCAGGATTATATATGTCTAAATTTTACTTTGTTCACATCAAAGCCTGGTTGCAGGGACAGCT
Source organism: Aphelocoma coerulescens (assembly GCF_041296385.1). Lineage (NCBI taxonomy): Eukaryota > Metazoa > Chordata > Aves > Passeriformes > Corvidae > Aphelocoma > Aphelocoma coerulescens. The sequence continues at coordinate 16,791,192 of NC_091018.1, forward strand.
CATTTCATTTCCCTGGAAACTAAACTAAGGATGGGATGGATATTCACAGAAAAACAGGTGGCTGAAGACAGCTGGCAGAGACTAAACACCCAGCTTTAAGGCAACTTCAGCATAATGACATGAATCCTCCAAATTCTAACTTTGTAGCTTGAATTTCAACAAATGCTTTAAAATTTAGAATTTTAAAGAGAGACAGGTTTAGAAGGGTAAAGTGCCTCTAAACAGGTAATACTTACTCAATTGATCAATGTGTAAGGAAAACACCCAGTAGCTTTACAGTCTTGTCCAAATCTGTCTAGATTTGGTTTTTTAACCCATCCTACAAGTTGGTCTTAAAGCCAAATGTGCTTTCCCCTTCCTACTCCCAACCCAGTCTTGGGAGGAAATCACAGAACCGTGGAATAGGCTGAGCTGGAAGGGACCCACCAGGATGATTGAGTCCAGCTGCTGGCCCTGGACAGGACAGGCCCAGCAATCCCACCCTGTGCCTGAGAGCATTCCCCAGTTACAAACACAGACAGGGCTGCCCTGTCCCACGTGCAGAATCTGGCACTTGCCCTTGTTAGACTTCATCCAGCAGGTGACCTCGAGGTCTCCCTGCAGGGCCTCTCTGCCCTCAAGGGAGTCGACAGCTTCTCCCAGTGCAGTCTTGTCACAAACTTAGTGTTCCTTTGAGCCCTGTGTCAATGTCATTAATGAAATGATTGCTGACTTCAAAGCACAGTTAGGCAAAGAGAGACTGGGAATCTGTAGGCACCTCAGAGTGAGAGGTGATGTCAAAGGAAGAGAAACAAGAGGATAAAAAAAAGTATAAAGAACAAAGGAAAGAGAATGTGGAAGGGAGAACCAATAGAGGCCTTCAATAACTGAATAAAACCTGGGCCGTGTAGACTGGGAGGTAGTTAGTCTGATGAAATTAACCTCAAGATCTGTGCCACTTCCTACCTATACTACTTATTACCCAGTCTGTTCTTGTACAGCATGTTTGTTGAACTGGGTTTTGTTCCAGACTAGCCCTTAGTGACAATAGATTTACGAGACCAGTCTGCACAGTTACAGGAGACACACAGATATACATGAGACAAATTGAAATGGCAGCACTGTACTTCTACTGAAGGATGTAACATGTGGCAGTGAAAAAATCCCCCTGGGCAAACAGCTTCCACTGAAACTCTGCTAAAAAAGCTTTGTGCTTCTTAAGGGTTCAACTTATAAAAAAGAATTGATATATGAGCTGCAGGCAACATTCAACATGCCATACTCTAAGTCCAGAACTCAGTGAACAAAGATGGTTAAGTAACCCACAACATGAACCAAGTTTTAATTATATTTAAATTCTCAACGTTATTTAAAGACAAATAACAACATAATGTCTCTGTCACAGAACAGAGATAAAAAACTGCAGTCCCCAACCAACCAACAGTCCAAGCATGAGGCTGAGTTAGTAGTGAAAACCATGCATACTTAGCAAAATACCCTGCTATGGGTTTCACACCTCAAACACTTTTTTATATTCCATTAGACTACTATGAAGGGAGACAAACATTACAATGTATTCATTGACCTTCTGCAGTTTTAATTCAGTCCAAGCATGAGTTGAGTATGAATTTGTGAAAATCAGTTTTCACCTTGTGTTGTAAGAGTGAATTGTGAAAAAGATCTTTTTGTGAAAGGCCCCATCCTTGCAGAAAAACTGTGAAATAGAGGGCGAAAACAAAGGTGAATGGATAATAGAAATGCCTTTGAGACAGCAAAGAATGAACAAAAGGGGCTAATATTCTGCAAATAGTGTTGTTGAGTTTTGCACAGCATTTCAAATGGAAGCAGGAAAAAACTATCCTACTGTGTAGTCCTAGACATCATTCCTAGTTCTTTCCCACCTCTGAAGTCACACCACTGCAGCTACAATCAAATAAACCCAGGATGTGATTGTTTTCCATGCCTTTCCCAGGAACAACTCCTGAAGTCCCTTCAGAGAGGTGTGCAGCACTGAGTGTACTGGGGCTGTCACTGGTGGCCTTAACAAGCAGACTTTAGTTAAAACTTCAGTGCCTGATACAGCAGCTCACTGACTTAATGGTGCTTCTCACTGTGAGCAGAGTACAGCTGTGGTTTGTCATCAGGGCATGTTCCCAAGGCACTTGGCACACTGTAAATTCTACCATCAAGTGGTTTGAGACTTTCTTACATGGGCCAGGAATGTAAAACTCCAAGAGACAACTGGAGTCTCATTGAACTGTAATGTTTCTTTAAATGGGAGCGAGAACAACCCAAGGACATCCTGCCAAACCTTAAGAAGAGGGAATTTTCGAGCTGCAGGACCTTCCAGAGGTGGAAAACAAGTCCTGTTATGGGGCTGAACAGAGGATGGGACAGCAAGGGGTAACAGGGAAGATTTGGCACTTTTTAAGGATGGCATTATTTAAGGATGGGAGACATTGAGTATCAAGGGAAACAGACCCTTACCTTTCCCCATGTCTTAGGGCAAGGGTCACCAAGTTTTTGATCATATACCACCCAAATTACCATATGCTGTCACTGCCCAACACAATTTAAAAACATTTCAGCATCTCAAACAATAAGGAGGAGGAGGAAGATGTTAATGGAAATAGAGATGTCAGGGAGAAATTCCTGGGCATTGTGGCAGTGTCTGGGGATGTTATCAGCTCATCTGGTTAATCCAATGTAGCTGGTTATTCCTGCAAAAGTAATCCAATTTATCTGCTTGTTTCTGACAAAAAAAAAAAAAAAGGAAAGAAAAAAATCTCTTCCAATTGGTAAAACATATTCTATAAGATTGTAAGTTTCCTGAAAAATTCCAGAGTAAGGGGCTTTTTTTTAAGACTGCTTTCCAGAGTAGTTCCTAGTTATACAGAAACTTCTGAGATAAGTTGAGATAAATTACACTATTTTAATATACATGTAAATTTTGACTTCCCATTAGGGGAGACAGTAAATGTTACAGTGGAAGGCAGTATCAGAATTTTTATTGTGTTAGAGGAGTTTATTTTCTGCTCACACCTCCAACTGACCTTGAGAGTAGATTAATGACAGAGACTTCTGACCAAAACAAATCAGTGAGTCCTTTTTTCGTTTTCTTTCAAAATACACCATAGCTTTTTAACAGATTTTGTCAACAACAACAAATGGTTTTTATCTGCTTATTTTTCACACCAAAAAAGCCAGTTGTTTTAAAGCAATTCCTGAGCTCTCAGAGAGCCATTTGGCATTTTAAAAAGCGCAGAGCAAAATTTTTAGAGCAGGTGCAGACAGAAGGGATTTTCTCCCCCCTTCCCATCTCTGCTGGTTCATTAAAAGCACATATTCTCTGCTAGGCTCTATGTGTGTGCAACACAGTATTGCTGTCATAGAGATGCTTGTATAGATGCTTATAGAGAGGGTGCACAGAGATGCTGTGAAGTCTGGATGGATGCTGGAGGTGATGCCTCCCTGTCAGCCCAGCACCGTGTCTCAGCTCAGGAGCTCTGGTGAGAGAGCTGGAAATCACCACAGGCAGGGGATGCTAAAATGGCTCTACAGCCTCCCAGTCCTGGTGATGCCATGAAGATTTTTGCCTTTTCTTTTATACCCCTGTTATACCTTTTACAACTTCTGCATTCCCAGTGGTTTTTGCCTACATTCTTGGACTTGTTTGTCAAGCTGAGAGACCAAACATTTTAGAAGCTTCGTAGCTGGGGATCAGTGTGCCCCAGAGCCCAAGGTCCTCTCCAGAACACATTCTGTAAACCAAGATAGAACCATCCAGGGGAAGGTTCCTTGGGGAGGGGGGCTCACTTGAGCCTCTCACTGGGGAATCTTTGATAGATCTGCTAATTAGTAAAACCTATAATGTTATACCCAATGTTGGGGAGGGGGGAACAGAGAAACAGAGACACAGAGATACACTTGGCGGGGTGCATCTCGATGCATATGACCTGGACGTGTGCACCTAAGGATCCTTAAAATAAACACCAAGGTAAAATCCCTTTTCCCCTTCTAACCATGTAAGACTCTTGATTTTAAGACCAGGAAAAGGCATCACTGGGGCTGGTGGATCTTTTGCTGTTCAAGATAGATTATCCCCCCTGCACTGGGCTTGTTTAAACACTTCTGGTTTAATGCAGAAGAGCAACAAACACCAGTAATTGTTTCCTCCTCATTTCATTGCTGTGGTCATGACTTAATCCTAAAATGAAGAGAACATCTCCCAGACAATTCCTCTTTGCCTTTCCTCACTCCTTCCCCCTTGAAAGTATGTTTTTAAAATACTCATATATAGAAAGAGACAGGCAGGTAGGAAGAGAGGAAAATAGTATCTGGAAAACATGAACATTCTGTCTTTATATCTTTAGGGATAAAAGGATGGCGTGGTTCCAGTCATAAGCCCATTGTACAGAACACTACAAATACACAGCCAACAGTTTTATTGCAAATCTTCAAAACATGCTGGTTTTTCCTCTTGAAGAATGTATTTTTGAGGCTCATAGGGACTGGGCAAAAAACTTTGACTTGCTTATAAGAGAAAAATGTTAAATTCTTACAAGACAGTGTTTGAAAACTTAAATCCTGACTGTTCAAACACCTATTCTCTAATCCACTTCAGTTCAAAACAGAATATTTGAAACTGTCATAAATTGTGAGAGACAGCAGTTAACAGTAGAAGAATAAATTCACAATGATTTTACCCTTAAGAATCTGAGTTCAATTTATTGTCAAATCTAGAACACCCAGAGGAAGAAGCCTGAAGACTTCCTCTTCTCAGAATGAGAGAAAAATTCTGAACATTCTTAGGATCCTCTCAGTTAAGAATATTTGTTAAGGCTTTAGCACAGATCTTAAGGAAAGAAAACACTTGGTAAGATAAACCTCATTTCACTTCTCATTGCTGTCAATTGTAACAAAATATGTCTTCATAAGAACCACAAATGAGGTTGGGCCTCTTTTATTGCCAGTTTTCTAAGAGCTAGGGTCAAACTCAGCCCTTGAACTATTTCCATCTTTTATTTACAAGCAACTGAAATTTTCCTTACACAGTCTCTGCCTTACCATTAGAAATTATTCTGAAGACCTTCCAGCAGCTTTTCAATCAAGCTCAGTGTCATCTTGCCTAAAGTTTAGAGTGCAACTTTTGCAGTCCCTGCCCACCAAATCTCCAGAAATTAATATATATGAGCATGGACCCCTTTTGGCTTGTGAAACGGACACCAAAATGTAAATATTCAGAAATCAGGTTTCAGATCATGAAAATTAAGCCAAAATACATAAAATATATTTCTATGTGTTTTCCTGACAGATTTATACATTACTCAATCTCCTCTGGAAGGAGCAACCTCTGCCCTTCTCATCAGGATGGAAATTACTGAATATTTCTGACATACTGCACACATGTGAGTCATGCTGCTTCTCAAGCATTTGTAATAATCCAACCTTGAACAAGCACTAAAGGCAGGCCAGCAGTGTCTGGTCATACTGGTTGCAATATCAGCATCCAGGCTGATGGGCACAGTTTTTTTGTGGGAGAGAGTCCATGATATCCTCTGATTGTTGAACTGTGAAATCACATGAATCTCCTCGCTCTGTGGCACAGGAACAGTAAAACCAGCCACACCACCCCATACAATTCACACCAGGACACAGGCTTAGGAATATCCATGAAAAAGTTTATGAAAAATTTTTCTCCCTACTTGTGTACCTTTATTCTTTTAGTACTTTATCATGAAATATTAGTTTATTATTAAAATTCAGTGGCAGGCTACAGAGGGCTGAAAAGTCAATTTGCATACTAACTAACAACACAAAGTTCTACAATCAGAAATATCAAAGACATATTGAACTAATCTCTGAAGGGAAGAAGTTCTGATTCTACTTGATATTTGCTAAAAAAATATGAATCAACCACCAATTATAATGTGTTCCTGACTGACAGATAAAATCAGTCTGCTTGGAAGTAATTTAAGCATGTCTAAGTTCAAGGAGTAACTTCCATGACATTAAATTTCATTGCATTAGCTAAATGAAGACAAACTTTTAAAACTGTCCAACCTGATTCTGTGCTGAAATGAATGATGAAATTGAGGCAGGACTTACATACATCTGTCCCCTCCACCAGCTAGACCATCATGAGTGGATGTATTCTGAATATGGAGAAAAACAATCTCCTTTCCTTTCAACTGACAACGTGTAGGACTCTCATCCCAAGAGGCAGCTGGCCTGTCTCCTGTTTTGATAGCTCATATAGCTCATGGGACAGTGCTTTTCACCTGTTCTGGGTTGAGTTTTATCCAGACTAAATGTTTCCTTTGTCCTTTTGTCCTTTCCACTCTTTGTTAATATTTTAAAATATTACATTTACCACTTTAATTTGAGAGCCTGTCTTGTCCAACATTTTGCTCTTGCAGTTGCTGTATCATTTAAACCTTTCAGGTGCCTTGAATCAGGCAGCATCATCTGCTGGGCAACAGTAACAGCACAAGCAGTTCCAGAAAAGCACTTTTCAGGCAGACATTGAACTGTTCCCTTTATGCTTCCATGAAAAACTGACAGGATATGCAATGTGCAGTGATAACAGGAGCTGAGTTTTGTGTTTAAATTCCCAATTACAGCTATGTGGAGAGACCCTCACAAACCAGCTCGTGTAATGCTCCTCAGCTGCATGGAGAGCCCTTGGTGGTGCAAATCCCACATCCCTAGTACTCAAACAGAGGGATGCAGCCAGCAGCACCAGCACAGCACTTGGAAAGCACTGTGGGAGGCTCACTTGCTCCTTACTGCTCTCCTCCACTGCTCTGGATTGTGCAGGTTTAGTCTAAGCTCTGCCTAAAAGGACAAATCTTTGCTGCTGTGCAACCCAATCATGGCAGGTTCAAAACCAACCCCCTGAAAATGGGGAGATGAAAACTACAAAGTATTCTTTTGAAAGAACAGACCTTGCTGGCTACTGGTCATTTGTAAGAGAGGAAGCCTCACAGGCTGTGTTATTCCTGTGTGACAACAGGCATGGAAATGCTAAGGGTGCTGGAATAAAAGGCCCCAAACTCAGAAATTAGGGCATTGCTCTGCAGTCAGCTATGGCTTGTCACTCCTCAGTAAGATGGGAAGCCTGTCTGCCACTGTATGTGGCTTAGAATGCTCTGCCAGCTCAAAGCTTAACACACAGACGTGGCACAAAGTCACAGTCAACAAGATGTCAAATAAAAGAAAGAAAAAAATAATGATGGCATGGCCACCTTAATCAGCAAAATTCAGCATCATTTATACATGTGGAAATATTGAAATAAATTTCCTCGTGACTTAGTTTTCCCTCCTGTTCAGATTATTTCTTTATCTGGTGGTGTAAAGTCACGAGTAATATCCCTTACATTTGGCATTTTGTTTTATTTCCTCTTGTCTGAGCATTGCACCTTCAGGTATTTCAATTATATATGAAAGATGGGTCTCTTCCTTTTGCTTCACTGTAGATGTTTTTCATTTGCCATTTGAACTCTGTAAATGTATGTTGTCAACTTTACTTAACTTCAAAAGTTACTTCTGATCTGTCTTACCTTTTGGGTTTTAACCAGCTAAATTTTTTAATCTGTGTCCCTGGTATTTGTTGTCTGCTTGAGACATACAATTTAGGATTCCATGAACCTCATTAAAAGTTCATGTTCCATCCATGGAGTGTGATTCAAAACACTCAGTGAGATGCCCAGAGTAGGCATTATGTTTCTCTCCATAGACTTTTGTCCATCCCTTTATCATCTGTGATAAGTAGCACATTGTGGAGTAAGCTCTAATGTTCTTTTCTTACATGTCCTTAACCAGTTCTATAAGAGTATCTCTAGTTTCACCTCAGCTAAACTTCTGCTCACTGAGCAAATTCTGGTTTTCTTTGCAACTCATCAAATGTTTCATTAGTTTCAATTTAAAGAGTTTGTAATTCTTTATGCTTCTCCTGAATTTATTCCTGTTTTAGAAATTTTGTCACAAATATTTTTGCCTCAATGTCTTTGTGAGAAATTTGTCCCTGCTGTATTCTGGCTCCCAGATCATCATAAGAAATGACTCTGCACGCTTGCTGGGTGTGCATTTTGCAGAATTCTCCTCTGCAGGCACACTGACCTGTGAATATTGTGTGAATAGACACAAGCAGGAGCACCAAGTGCATCTGTTTTCAGTAAGAGGTGAGTTAAGAGACCATTAGCAATCATGACTACTCAGCTCCACTAGAGCTGAAGCATTAAGAGGTTCATCTCTATTTGGCCTATCAGCATATTCCTTCTATCACAACAGTGACTGCCTTACTCCTTTGCTGAGGTGTATGCTCTGCATTTCACTCCTTTCATTACCCTTTGAATTTCTACTCTGCCCTTTACCTGTCTCATTACCACAGTGCCCATCACAAGAAGGTGATGACATCTGAAACTGAGCAGCAAAACCTGACACAAAGGTGTATTTGGAGAAAATTCACTGGTGATGATTACAATGACCCTGACTGGAACTTGGCATGGTATCCAGGGGCATGGCAGAGGCAGACAGCTCAGGGTAAGTGATACCACGTGTGTGAAGTGTAAAACAGAATAGAACCAAGAAGAATAGAACCAAAGGAAAGGCAGGCACAGGTCTCTGCTGCTGTGTTCATTCCCCCCTCTAACACTCACCATGGAAAGGCACTTTGTAAAACTGTCTTATCTCGGGTATCTGCTCCTACGGAATGAGCAAAGTGAAAGCTCAGCTATGAAAAGCACCTTATTCATCCCTGAGGCATGCTGAACCTGGAACAGGCACAGTAGTCCAGGAGCCCTGCTACTCTCAGTTTTCAAACAGATAAAGTTATTTCCATTCCCCAGCACTGGCCATACACCAACAGCTGGTTTGTGCTTGATTTTACCTAATGGATTTCATGCTTTTTCTAAAGGAGTATAACACTGCCAATTGGGTAGGTTAAAATAGAGCTCAGGATTTTCTGAAACCACTCCTTGGGCCTTCACAAATCTTCCTTTCCCAGATTCTTTTGCCATAAGCATCTTTCTAGACATTGTGGGGTAACATCAGAATGATGGAAAGCTACAGCACTGTGCTAACTTCATCCCCCACTGCTGCACAGCTACAGTCAGGATCACATGGTAATGCACAACGTTGAGCACTTCTTTAGATACCAAGGGGTTGAATGTCTATAGATTCTATATCACAGCATTCAGGTGTCTTTTATGGACACAGCTGTAAAGAAAGATTTTGAGGATGAGTGTCCATTCTCCACCTAACATGTCAGAGGTCACCTAAAGAGGCAACTGAGCACATAGACAACCTGGACAGGATGGTTCTCTTTGAAACCCCTCCAGAGGAAACTACACCTGCTCCCACCCATGCTACAGGTTTAAGCTCTTCATTGAATAAACAGTTAAGTTCATAATTTCACCACACTTTCCAAAGTATAGTAATAAAAATAGGTGATGATGAAATGTTGAATAAAAAACAAATTCAGTTTGATATGAAAAATGTCCCCTTGAGAGAAAATGTAATCCTGTGTTCATAAATCTGCAGCTGGAGCTGAGTGAAAATGAGCAGCCTTAGGTCAGGAAACTGCACAGAGGTGGAGGTGGTGTAGATCATCTTATAATTTAGAGGCAATGGTTGCAAAGCGCTTAGATCTGATGGGGAGAATTATTTACAGCAAGTGCAGAGAACAATCTGGTGATATGTGAGGCTCTGCAGTTACATAAAAGAGAGAGATTACCCTTTGATCCAAATATCTGTGCTCTCTTATAGCCCTCATTACAGACGTTGATCAACAAAGCCTACTGCATTGCTGCCAGATGAAAGAGATGAGAGTGATACTCTCTCGCCTCCTCAGCAGCTTATCTATGGGACTTGTGGAATTATTTGAATGATGGAACATAGGGCTGTACAAAAAAATGGAGGTTTTAGTGATTACTGTTCCTTGGTGACTCCTCCTTGGAGAATGAATGCAGGAAGTTCTGCTACACAAAACCACAACCACCACCATCCTGAAATAAACAACCTCTCACATAAGTATGAATATACAGATGCACTTTTCACATATTGCATTATGCATTTCTTGTTCACAAATCATTATTAGTCAAATGCTTTTCTGAAATAGATCATTATCCTATCACAAGGATAACCAAAGAGTCATGTACAGCCATCCGTGAACAAGGTCTCCATCAGCTCTCTGTTCTCACTCTTAATAAATGTAACATTTACATAACTGAGAGCTAAATATTAAGCTTGAGGATACTGCATGAGAAGGAAGATGAAAAAGAACCAAAAAACAGAACCACATCAAAATCTGAAGACAACAATCTGCGGATCACTCCTGTTCTGACTATTCTCTTGTGCTAAAAGCAGTTTTCTTGTAGAGTTTAACCAATGCCATTCCACTGTTTGGGGGTTGAATTCTCTCTTGCACAACCTCACACTTCCTTCAAAATAAGCAAGGAGGCATCAAGTGAGGTGGAGTTTTCCTGTTCTGTTGCCCTCCACAGCCAATGGCATCAGTTCCCCTGTGAGGTCTCCCTTGTTACCCTGAGCACACCGACCTCCCCACTCAGTCTCTACTACAGCTGATGCTCTGAGATTTATTTGCTGTTACTCATAATAAGAAAGCTTTCCTGAAACTTGCTATTACTGCAGTAATGTGGTTTTTATGACGGCAGGCAAACAATTCAGTGTAACTAAACAGGAAATGGATGGCTAGGGACAGCTTTCCCTTGGAACACCCTGGATTTTCTAATTTGTGTTGATTCACATACTGCTCATACCCAAAAAAGAGGAACCTACTGAATTCTCAGTATAAAGGTGGAGAGCTGATTTCTTTTTTACAGGAACTGCAGCTGCAGAGAAAATTGCCATCGATAAAATGATATATGATCATTTATGCAGCAGAAATAACTAATAGAGCTGAGACTGCACAAAAGTGCAATATTCATCTTACAGAAAGCATTTTTCAGTGAGACTGTATGCAAATCAGGTTTTATGCTGCTGAGGATTCTGATTAAACTTATAATTTAGGTTTTTAATTGAACTTTTTTATGGGATTTTTCACAATAATTCTGACTCATTTATATAAATAATTAACTGCTGTAAAATAAGTTGCCAAAATAAATTCATAAATCCTATGGAGAATGATTTTTTTTTTTTAAATTCTGGCAAATTTCTGCAGTATACAAACACTGAGCACCTCATGCTTGGCTTTTTCTGTGTTCCACACAGCCCTAACAAATCTGTACACAAAGACAGGATTTTAAAAAATGCATCTGTAAAAGGAGCAAACTATTTTTTTTTTTTTTTAAAGAGATGAGCAGATAACATACTTTAAAAAACTTACACAACAATAGAGCCATAAAAATGATTGTTGTCCTGCAGAATAGGTAGCTTTTACAGTGAGGCATATGTGACCACATTGCTGTCCAGTCCCAAAGTATAAAGTTAGTGCCACTTTACATTAGGCTTTGGAAAGAAAAAAGGTAGCACTGCTGTATAAAATTAAGCTTCAGACTTCTTTTGGATTTTTCTTTTTAAGAAGATGGTTTCAAGTTAACTGCTTACCTACAAATACTGAATTTATTTACAGTACTTTAATTCCAAAAAATCCCATTCGTTTCAATGAAATAATTCTACTTTTATGCTGGCACAATTTAGGTCAAATTCTGAATCACTAACTTTTAAACTCCAACTTTAAGGAATTTAGTATTTCTCTACATCCAGCAAAATCCTGCTTTACTCCCTGCTGCACCCAGTATTTTCACAGATCTGGGTTTTAAGAAATCTATTAATTATGTTCCCTGGCATTCCTAATGTTGTATATCCTTTCTGTAGTAAGACAGATATGCAGCTGCTCGTTCATAACTTATTTACATTCCCAAAATTAAAATACAGCCCATAAACTGCTAAATGAAATTTTTAGTAAAGCTGAGATGGAAAGTGCTGTTCCTCAGCAAGTGAAGGACACAGCAGAATGTGCAGGAGATTTAGTGGGTTTAATGTTGTACCCCCTGCAAAATGTCTTTGATTTCCACCAAATTCAGTGTTTTCTAGGAGGAGGCACACAAGAAACAACTGAGCTCTGTTACACTGCTCAGACAAAAGAGGGGAAAAATTATCCCAGCCCAAAAGGAAGCTTTAACTGTTTTAAGCCTCCTGGGTGACTTCATGGAAACACTACAGCCAGTTTTGAATGATGTATGAAATGAAAAGTTCCTGCCCAGCCAGCTGAGAGTTCACAGACAGTGCTCTGCCATCGTTTATATGCTCTGCTGTTTGATGTAGTATTTAGCCAAGTTAGAACCACAAAAGCCTGGCAGCTTCTTTATAGATGAGGAATGAGCCTTTTTGAGCACTGAAAGTGTAAAAGCAAAGTCTGTTCTGCAGTCTGTGGGGGGAGTGCAGAACTTCAAAATTTAATCTGCATTTGTGCAAAACAGAAATGATGAGCAAGCAAAATGTGTTTAATCTAAAACTAGACAAAATATTTAGATCATTCAAGTAACCCTACTTAAAATTAACAAATAGTCCATATTTCATGTAATTGTTATAGTCTGGTTGTATTACATTTATTTTGTCAATGTAAACAAATGCAGTCTTTCAGATATAAAAAATGGAGAAAGACACAGTAGTTTAGTAATATGGAAGAATTCATTATTTACAAAAGAGAGGGTGCATTTTCCTTGATTGCTTAGTCTTTTATCCACACAAATGCTGTTCAATAAGCACACAACTGACCTCATTTTGACTTAGAGATTTTCATTTAAAACATATTTCAAGCTTACTTCAGTTTTCTCACTGAACTGTTTCAGAAGTTCTAAGGATCAGAAACCTGTTATATAACCCCAGCAATTTCAAGCAAATCTTTTCATTCTTTTAATTTTTAACTGTGCTTCAAAAAGTTTAAAAAATGGGTTCCGTGAAAAACAATGTAATTCAAAAAATACGAATAAAAGATGTATGAAAGAGATACTATCACTGTGCAACATTATTAATAATTAACCACAACGTTATTTTCACAGAAAATGTTATTATCTAAGCTCATCAGACAGTGAGAAAACTTCCACAGAGACATTCTAGCAATGAGCAAGGTCACCACAAGACCTAGGTGTGCTCACTCCCAGCAGTGGCTCCCTTTACTCCTGGGACAAAATGCAGGGTGAGGTCTTGCTTTCATTGGTAGCTTTACCACTAAATTCACTGTGATCATCATTTCAATTGAGATGTACAAAGTCAAACCCATAAATTAATAACTGAAAGCTCATGGTCTACTTTCTAAGATATACAGGAAATCTAAGAATTAAAACTGCACAAATTGATCAGCCCTCAGTTTGTTCCCTCAAAATAATTTCTACATAATAATTCTTTCTGAAGAATATTTTTAATTAATAATAAAGGTATTATTTGCGTCTTTCTTTTTTTGTTTTTTCCTAAATAAATCATAAAGAATTATTTAAATTTATTTGCCAGAAACTTGGAAATTTGAAATGAACCTTTTTGCCCATGAGATTTGAACTCCATCTTTGTAGGTTCCTCTTTAAAAAAAAAAAAATCCCCAATTCCCACTGGAAGAAATTAAATAATCTGTAGACTATTCAGACAGCATTTTTATTTAGCAGGTTGTAACAGATGAACTGAAAGGGCAGCTACTGTTAAACTGGTACTTATACAAACTTCCAAAAAAAGCCTATTATTTCAATTGATATTTCTGTTATGGAATGATTTCATCTTCTCCTCTCTTGACCTTCTACATGTTGAAGTGCAATAGTCTTTCAAACAGCTGTAGTGACACATTTAAAAAGGCAGAGCTGCCCAGCATTATTAGAACTCAGTGGAATACATAAATATAGTTTCAGAAGCTTTTATTTCACACTCTCACAGTCATCAGAAATGCTTAGAAATAATAATTTAGAAGTGTTTTATCAATGTTTTGGTTGTCTGGGACCCAGTGAAATGGAGACATATTCAAAATGACAGTGGATTACTGCAAGGTAAGCAAAATATGTGGAAAAAGGTTCCATAGGAAATCCACTGGAGTCCATGTCGTTTAAACATGACTGTCAGTTATTCAAAATGTCATCTGTACAACCAGAGTGCCTCAAGCTCTGGATTAGCAGCTGATTCATTCATTGTAATTTCTATAAATGCCATAAGCCATTCATGATCTTTGTTGTCCAAATACATTTTGTCATAAAAAATCCCAGCAAATAGCTAATATTTTATCTTCTCTTGGATGGAGCTTTACTTTCATGTTAATGTACCTGATATTAACCTCTATTAATAATTTTTCTAGTTCAATTTTTTCAGTTATTGAAAGGTGCCATATTTCAAAAGTATATTTATAAAAAAATTTCTTTTCTTCATTCCTTTCAAAATGCTTCCAAACTAAAGCCCCTTGGACATAATTCCTCTGAACCTCTGCAAAAGACCTCTGAACCAATTTATGAGGGATACACGTGGCATGTAACAAAACTACCCCTGCTGAGTTGTAATGGCATTTAAATGCATTCTGCATTTATGCCACATCTTTATTATGAGCTCAGAATTACTAAACAATACTTTAATGCTGCACTGGGCTGGTGGTGTGGATATTAGATCCAGAGTGGATTTGTTTTCTGCTCTGTGGAGCATTCCCAGCCATTCAGCAGGAGAGCTTGGTCCATGCAGCCGTGAACTGATCTGGCCCAGAGCTGCTGCGCTGGAGGGGAGCAACTGCATCCTGTCAGCAAGAATCAGAATTACTTTAGGATGGAAACATAAAAGACACTCCTTTGCAGAGATGTCAGTTAGGTGAGATGGGATGGGGAAGCCTCTGTTCAATACTGTAACTTTCTACAATATTGATAACTCTTAGAAAATTAGAAAAAAAAATTATACACTATATATTTACCTGCCAAAGTCCCTGTGAGTAAAGGATCTCAGACCCAGGTGTGACAAAAGAAAGGAAATCTGCTGGTACCTGTGACCCCAGAGATCCTAAAATAGACCAGTGTTAGCACCAGGGATTGAGCATCTAAGCATTGCTCCAGCTGTGTTTCTCAGTAACATCAGCACAGCTTATGAACTACTCATCATTCAAGTGAGCAAAACCAAGTAAAAGATGCCAAACTAAAATTCACTTTGCAAAAGTTTGAATAATTACAATATTTTGCTTCTGACTTTTTAAAAAATGGTCTCAGATGCCTCAAAAATAAAGACGATATATCCTAAGAAATTTACCTTGGGAATAGTTAACTGGTCAGGGAGAAGTGCCTGCAACAGAAATGAGAGGTACCCCCTCATAAAAATCAGCTGGATTGTAACAACTAACAACAGCAACTCAAGTGCAGCAGTTCAAAAACCAACTTCTTGTGAGAGACTGATCACAGGGTATGTGCAGCTCTTCTCATTCACCAGAAGCAGCAGAACCTTCAAGCACAGCACAACATCCAAACTGGCAATGACAAACAATGTCTAATTTTGCCCACCAGTTTACACCAACCAATGCTCTTCCAAGGAATCAGGCCAGGTGCACACGGGGTTCTACATGGCTGATGTCATGAAGATTTTTGCCTTTTCTTTTATACCCCTTTTTTATACCTTTGTATAACTTCTGTATTCTTAGTGCTTTTTGCCTACTTCTTGGACTTGTTTGTTCAGCCAGGAGACAAAACATTTTAGAAGCTTCGTAGCTGGGGATCAGTGTGCCCCAGAGCCCAAGGTCCTCTCCAGAACACATTCTGTAAACTAAGAATCAAGGCTCATTCAAGCCTCTCATTGGGGAATTTTTGATATGCTAATTAGTAAGACCTATAATGTTATACCTGATCTTTTGGGGGTGGGTTTGGTGTAGTGTGCATTTTGGTGCATTTGACCTGGACGTGTGCACCTAAAGATCCTTAAAATAAATACCAAGGTAAAATCCCTTTTTCCCCTTCTAACCACGTTTGACTCTTAATTTTAAGACCACGAAAAGGCATCATTGCAACCATAAAATCACTATTTGTCCTCAGTCTGAGAACAGTCACATGCAAATAAGATTTAAGACAGAGTGGTTTTATTCTTTTCTGCAAAATTTTCTCCTCTGATTATCACCTGAAACTGCTTCTAATGTTTCCAAGAACACAAATACACACAGATTTACTCAGGAGCTATCACATCACAGATATCTTGAAAATATGAAGGATAGCTTAAATCAAAAGGGAGAACTAGAGCTGGAAAATATCACTTAGTCCAGAGATGTTTTTTCCAGCAATTTAACACAATCTGCTGTTGTTCAGAGGGTGTAGCACCACAACACAAATTACCTCTTCTGAAGGAAGCTGGCAGAATTGTTCAATTGTCTGTAACTCAAGAAATGGAAGTACAAGCATCAAGGAAGCGAGACAAGTGTTCAAAGATATGTGGGCTTGTAAAGAACAACCCATGCATCATGCTGGATTTCTAATTCTTCAGTTCTTTCCAATAAATTGAGACACAAATGCTCTTGTTTACCTTATATAACAACAAGCTATACCTCTAGCTACAACAAACTATGTCTCTACCTGCATGAATCAACTTAAGAGAAAACTTTGGTAAAGCATTCTAGTTCATTTCATCACTGTCACCCGCCTGCACAGTCTAGTTCTTAAGCAGAAACTTTTCAAATCAGTGTGTGGGGTATAGCAAAGACATTCCTGAAGCAATTCCAGTGAGGAAATGCACTTAATATCTGTTCATCAAAGAATAATTATTTTTAGTGAGCTCTAGGCACAGTACAGTCCTTTCCTGGAATGCATTATGAAAACATATATAAATATTACATCAATAGGTGAATCAAGATCTCTACATCTAAAAAATATAAGAAAAGCCACCTTACAGTTCAAGGAAGCACCACGCATTGCAAGCGTTCTCAAAAGAAAGCTATATTTGTAATCTTCCAGAATCTAGGAGAAGGGAATTTGCTCAGCCAGCTGCTGCCTCTTCCCTCAAAATTCCTAATGAAATAATTTATTTGATAATGCTGACACAGAGAGAACTGGTAACGATATGACCACCAACAGTTTGCCCCTACATTTCATTTACAACAAGCCTGCATTAGCTCTGTTGAATTCAGCGTGGCAACACCAATATCTGGTCCTTTCCTGTTTTGGGAATTACCACATGGGGACACCTGCTGGAGAGGCACAAAATTATTAAATTGAGGATAGGTGAGCTAAAGGTGCTTCCAAATGACTCCTGATGTGAACAGTTTCACTGTGACCCCATACAGCATTCTCCAAAAACACTGGCTGTTTGTCTCACAAGGACTGAGTTTTATAAAGCTCACCACAGAAGTGCAAAATCACAGCCTGGTTTAATGCACTCTCTCCATCACTCTTCTCCTTGTACTGCCTTCGTGAGGTGACAAGCATCAAAATACCCAACCAAGCTGTGGGACAGGGTGGAAAGTGCTTGAGAGTAGGTAGAGAACTTCTGGAGACAAACACCCACACAACACCACTTCTGAACAGTGCATGTAAGCATATGATGTGTATCACGTAATTGGTACCTTGGATTTTTTTGACTTGGTACTCAATTTGTTGTTTGAACAGACAGTAAGGATAAAGGCAGCAAGCATCAGAACCATAGGAGTAAACAAAATTCATCCTTGGGAACTATTTTCACTGACATCCATTCTGCCTTACACAAGGAAGATACAACAATAGCGGGAGCCTCTTTTCAAATAGGGATAATTCAAGATAATGCAACAATTCAAGGTCTCGTTCCTGTCCTCCTACGTGTAACCTTGAGCCCTGTGCCCCAGCTCTCAAGGAAATGCAGAGAGAAGAACCAGCCTGGCATTCACAAGGTCACATTTTGTTCCTATTGTAGTGCTGCTGTAACTTCCAGGACCTACTTGGCTCTTGCAGCATCACAGGCAGAGAATTCTTGGTATGGTTCTGGAAGTTTAGCTTGAAATACTGTACTTTTTTAATCACAGTTAGTCTTCTAGTCCTTAGAAAATTAATTAAATTAAAAATGCCATGCTTGAATGTGTCATGTATCAATTTTGAAGACTTAATTATAAGAGGGAATTAAGCTTTGATTAAGCTTTTCTTCTGAGAGCAGTGGCTGTCATTCTCCTTTGTTTTAAAATAAGGGAATCTTTTTGGCTCAGCCTAAAAAAGTGTCACTATATTATTTATTCCTGACAACACTGTCTAGAAGTCTGCCTGGTCTGAAGACAAACACTGCAGGTACAATGGTCAATTTCTACATTCTGCATCCTCAGAGAGCCATGGCATTACAGTCTCCTTGTAAAAACTGGGAGAAAAAAAAACAAGCACAAGGTGGCAATAACAAAACATTTAGAATCACATAGTTTGGATCAATTTGTTGAAGGAAGGTGACATTTGAAAAGGAAATCTTTTGTTGTGTTACCAGAAAATTCCTATTGGTTTTTTGAGCTTTCAGGCATGATAAGAGTGTGGGCAAGTTACAGAGACTCTTGTACTTAAATTGATAGAGAAAAATCGAATAAAACCGAGTTCATGAAAAAAATAAATCAGGAAATTTTGGAATTGGAACTCTGAAAAACAAAGCACCAACTCACTCTACATAGAATTGGGGTGAATGGGGGGTGGGGGCTACAGTTAGCCTGCTTCACTCATGTGATGTATTTCCATGAAGCAAAGTGTATACAGTCAGACAATATGTTCCCAGGAACTTCTGAATCACCCAACACTCAGCACCCAGTAACAAAAATTAAAATGCAGCAGCAATAGAGGCTTAGTTTGAAGAGTGACTGAAGGCTGCTTAACAGGGAGGGAAGCAACACCCATAGAACAGGACCAGTTCCATGGAATGCACATGCCAATCATCCTCCTGGACAGATTCCTATCACTCAAAGTCCTGCCAGGGGTATACATTAACTTTAATCTGGAAATAAGGTGCTACATTTAATTCCAAAGTCATTAACAGCTGCCCCTGTGTTAATGCAAATTGAATAGCCCCAAAGTTTGGCAGAGGAAATGAAATCTGACTGATGCAAAGCAGAAACAAGGAGAGCTTCTGTTATTATTTGTATTATTACAGCAATGAAAAGGCCCTACCACTGCATTTGGAAAATGGAAATCAAGGCTGCATTTGAACAGACCTGTATTGTTGCAGACAATACTTGTCTGAGAGAATAACTAGGATGAGAAAAGAGGAGAAAAAGCAAGCAGTCTTCATTTTATAGATAGCAGCAAAAGCAAAGAATTCAGTGGTTTCATTCCACCTAAATATAGACAAACTAACTGAATTACCTTAGCTGAGAGTACAGAAGCTTGAAGCTTTTTGTATATTCAAGGAGAAGAGCGATGCACAGCTATGTAGAAATGCCACACATTTGTCCATTAACTATTCAGGAAGCCTTAGGCAGCAGCATGACTTCGTGTCTCATTAAATATCAGAAGTTTGGTGGGATAAATCCAACCCAGAGAGGTTTGGAGACTTGTCCAGGGTCAGACAGGGTGATTCAGCAAAGCAAAGAACTGAATCAAAAAACTGGGAGTCCCACACCACTTCCTGGGTCCAAAGGCATTTCTAACACCATTAGTGAAGGTGGAGATACATAAAACTGAATTCTGAAACAAGCTTGCCTAAATGAAGCCTCAGTCAGATTGGTGAAACCTGGACATGCTGAGAATCCCAAACATGCAGCACCTTTCTGGAAAACTCCCACAGGGAGGATTTGTAATAGAACATGTGGTCTTGTAGCCCCTGGGTAAATGCAAAGTGCCTCAGAGCACAGACACAGTTTGCATTCATTTTTACATTTGTGTATTGCCACAGGGCTCAGCTTACCAAAGAGAGGTTGCTCACCAAGGAGGCAGGTCAAGCCCTCAGGAAGGGTGCAAATGTCCATTTAGACTCTTATTTCTGCCTGGGCTTGTTTAACCAGGGGAAACTCCACGGGAAGTGATGAAAATAATGAAGTGCTACTGCTCACCCAGAGCCTGCTGTCTCTGAGGTACTTGGGAGAGATGATTGATGTCTGAAAGAAGGAGTTGACACTGTCTGTCATTGATGCCTGTCTTGTTTCTCCTGCATTACTTTTCCTTGGAGTGAGCACAGGAAAAATTAACTCTGCAATTGCACAGAGATTATGGAAACATAGGAGGAGGAAGTGATAAACAAAAATAAACCCATCATAAGTATCAAAAAGTTAGCTGTATGCAACCTAGCCAGATGCTTACTTATTTAATTCCAAGTCCAACCTATTTGGATTGTTATCTTCTCAGGACAATGGACAAACTGCCACACTGAATCTGCTCAGGAACTACCACATGACATTCACTGTCTCATTGGTCCACTCAAATATATATTAATAACATTTCAAGTTCACATAGAACTCCTAATTCTACTAAATTGAGAACTCCTAATTCACTAAAATGAGAAGATGCTTCATGTAAAGACACTAAATGCAACCCATAAACAATTTCACTTTATAAAACAATTCTTTAGTACTTCAGACAAAGGTGACAGACAATTCTCATTAATCTCCACAAGTGTTTGCTTGTGGCTGAAGGAGGGAATTAACCAGATGAAGGTCAGGTCTCTAACTGAACAGCCACTGCAAATGACCTGCAATACTTCCAGCCAAACACTTCATATTCCAGTCAAGCAGAGGAAATGATTACAGTATAGAAATCTTATGACAGAAATGGCTTTGCAATATTTATATTTAACAACCCCAAATAAAAAATAACATACAAAGTACAATGCTTCATTTGCCATTCTGTGCATACCCTCCCCAGAGCAGCCTGCAATAACACAGGAATGCAGGATGCACCATATCAGAGCAGAAGATTGTTCTGTCAAGAGCAGCATCCTGCCTGCATTTCAATGATGGGGAAAATATGCCTTGGTGTAGTTTGTATTATAATTTTTCAAGGTTATTGAGTATTTCTGGATCCTTCTGAATGAGAAGTGTTATGCAAACACTGATAAATAACTTTACTATATATACACAGTTGTAATTTAGTACTAGAGGGAGATAGGCCATGGAGTCCAGCTAAAAATCTTGGAACTCAGAAGCAAATGATTTTTAATTTTCTTTTTTTGAGCAAATAAACCAAGTAGGAGAGCCACGAAATCATTCTAAAACTTTTTTATTTAGGAATATATTATTCCTGAATGAAGGCTTTGAGGAAAACTGATTTGAATACAGTGAGTTATGTTGCTTTTTAAAATAAATAAATAAGCATCACATTTTAAATAACCCATGATATCAGCATTCACTTGATCTTCTTAGATAACTTCCAGATTGTTTTGATTTGTGCACATTTTCAAGCAACTTTTGGTTTTCCCAAGGCACTGTCACACACAGAGCACAGTTCAGATTCTCCACACTGAAATCAATTCTGAGCCGAAGGGCACAGCCTCCATGGCAGAAAGGGGTATGAATTTTGTACCCATTTAGTCTCACTTCTGCTCTCAGCTTTATGTTTGTAAATCTATACTAAACACATTAAATGAAATGTGTTTCAAAATGCCAGGTGGAACCAGATGGAGCAATACCTTGGGCAGGCTTTGGAAGTATTTATTCAATGGAAAATGAGAGTAAGTATAGTGGTTCACCTTCTTAATCCAATTATTCTAGCATGCTCTCAGCAGAAGCCATCACTACATGCCCCAGAAGAAAGTAAAATAAAAACCAGCTGTGTCAGAAATACAACTAGAACTTCAGGATCCCTAACAAGCAGGGATGTGCACTCTCAAAGGCAGAGCCCAAGGCAAGCAATGGTACCTGTGCTCTCTGCTCCTTCTCTTACATTTTCAGGGGTCATGGGCAGATTTCTTACTCTGGGACTGTTTCCCCATCCATTCAAATAGGTCGTGGAGAGCTTTATTTAGGAGTTTGTTGAAAAGACCTTTTTAATCACCCCAAAGCTAGTTTTATACAAATATTTTAATATTCCAACAAACATTTGCTGAATATCATTGCTGTAATTTCAAAACCCTGTTTTTCCGTGCCTTGAAAGAAATACGACAGCACCATTCCCTTTTGAGAGACATTTCATATATTTTTCTCACTTTCTTGCCTTCTTCAGGGTACTACATTATTCATTTCAGTATTTATCTATTTTGCTTTCTCGTTTTTATGCTGTCCTTCTCTCCCTCCAGTCACATGAGACTCACATTGATCAAGTTCTCACATACACATTTAAATCTTAATCAAACAGACCTCAGATGCATAATGCCCTAAATACATCCAAATTCCTCCTACGAGCACAGTTTTAACACAAAGTTTATGTGAAACCTTATTGTAGCACTGAGGGTAACACTGCTCTTATTTTAACCATGAACATTTGCATCCTCCAATCCAGTTATTTGGGGAATTATAATGCCTCCCATCCCTACCCTTCCCTCACCTTCCCAACTTTGTTTGGATGTGATGAGACACCATTTTGCAGGCAGGCATTATGTATTCCACTGGCTCCAGTAATAATTTTTCTTGCTGTCAATGAGACCTCTACAAATTAAAGAGCTATGCAGAAACTAAGCCATAATAGCAGACACAGGCATGACTTTCAGATACCACAAAGAAAATAAATGAAACCATCTAGCAGTTCTGACAACTTGATAACACAACATATCTACCCAGGCCAAGGGATGGAACTTGAAATTACTTTATCCAGCAGTAACCTCAGTGTTTTCTCATGCAAAGTCAGGCACGTCACACCTATACACTGTGCAGATGACAAGTCATTGCTAATTAAACCATAACTCGTTAGCAGTCATAAAGACAATAGCAATAGATTTGGAGTTCAGTGACACTAGCTGGAATATGCAACATACTTCCAAATGTGTGGCCCATCACAAATTGCATCTTTTAAGCCACATAAACAGAAAACACCTATTTGTTCAACATGGAAAAAAAAAAAAAAGCCAACTTTGCCTTAAAATATCCAAACAAAAAAGTAAAAATACATCTTTTTCTGTAAGTGGATGTTCTGAAAAGTAAGGGCCAATCAACCTTTGTACAAACTTTTGGTCACTGAATTGGCACTATGGCTCACTCAAAGAAGCAGATGTGGTTTTAGAGATCCTGGTCAGTTCTGATTTTTCTCTGTGGCCATCTGCAGTACCAGTGGGGTGACTTCCTGGTGTCAGAACAGGGGACATTCATGAATCTGACATTTTGTTTATTGAAAAAGAATAATGAAATAAAAATCACCTTAGTTTTTATTACAGAATGCCAGTTCATGATAATGCCCATCTCTTGTGATTTGAACTCTGCATTTTCCCAAGGGGTTTGCTTTAAGCATACTCATGGCTTTTTCTAGCTAAAGGAAACATTATGGTATACAAGAAAAGCATATTTAATGTGTTCCTGACCTTTATCTTAACCTTTCTGAGCTCTGTTTCCTTACTGCTTTTCATTCTGACCATGCAGCACTTCAGTTCACACCATCCTTGTGTTTTTCCCCTTTACCCTCTACGTTTGAGTTTAAATAAAATATTTAAACTCTTGAAATGAGGCATAGCGACCTTACTCAGGCCCTCTGTAAAAATGGCAGATTTATCACACGAAAAACATGACACTGGATGCCAGAAAGCCTCAGCTACATTCAGACAGAGAACTACAGCATGTTGGTATTTGGCAATAGAGGAAAAGTAATGGCATTGTAACGTGGAAGCTGAGCATTGTGGTACTATGCAACAACATATTAATCATCTGTTATGGAGTAGAGAATGAGAATTGGATTTGATTTTTCAATACCTAAATATGACAAGTTCTCTTTTCAGTCAAACTCACAAAAAACCCCAACATATGCAGAGCTCAGACAGGAGATTGGTCTTCAAGTAAATGCTTTTCATTTTGTTATATCTACAGTAAATTCTGTCAAACCGGGAGAAAGATGTTTTAAATGTTCCTGTATTACCATACATGACATTATAATAGAATACATCCTTTATTTCAATCGTGTTTCACGGTTCTACAAAAAAGATTTTTAATCATATTGAGGGAAAGAACAAAGAAATCCCATCCCTTACTTAAGAGGTCAAAACCTCTTCCTGAGTATATTTAAATATTTTTAACCTATGAAGCAGGCAGTGGTCCCAGCTGCCTCTCACCTTCATTTGCTAAACATATGAAGAGAAACTTAATTGTCTTTTAAGATACACCCTTTTCTGCTACAGTTGGTAATGGTTTGCAAACCAGTTTAGGAATGCAGAATAAACACATACAGAAGACTTGTACAATTTATCCAGGACAGCTATGAAAATCTCAGCTATTACCAGCTGTGGTTTGCAGATATGCCACCTGAATTCGGGAATATTTACCAAAACTTTTCTTCATTTCAGTGTCCCTTCAGTGTGCCATTAGCAATTAGTTTTACCAGCAGTACTCCAAACTAAACTCATTTTTCATTTTGATTACAAATGGTACTCACTAAACACCAATTTGCAGAGTTTGCATTAGGATTGGGAACTGTAGGACAGTGGTATTTAAGCAGAAGATGTTTTCTGTAACACAGGGATGCAGTAGCACCAACAGTCCTGCTGGGAATCTGGTTTCAGTTTGGCTTGGAAAGCTCACACACACTTGGTGTCAAACAGGCTTTGCTACAGAAAGCTTGCAAAATAGAGAGGGACTAGGAAGAAAAAAACTGCAGAAAATCAGAGAACTTAGTCATACTGCCAGGAGAGAGGAGAATGAAATTCACAACTGTTGTCCCTCAGTCCAGTGCCTTTTCTAGAACTAATTCTTGATTTAGCTTCACGTGTGACGCACACCACCACTCTTCTCCCATGATCCTGTGTTTGGCTGGTGTTCTCTGATCTATCCTTCTCCATGTGGAATATATGAAGTGACTGATGTCTGTAAACACGATGCTTCCATATGGCTGAACACAGTTTAAACATTTAGGGTGCTGTTATAAATAATTATTTAAGTCTTACTGATTAACAGATGAAGGCTGCTGTTGTACAAGGGTCTGAAAACAGACTGCATTTTTCGTGGAATAAATCTGTTTGAGTCCTTGGCCTTTAGGGACCTTTTCTTTTTTTTTTCTTTTTTTTTTAAATCAGCACCATTTAGCATTTCCTCAGCTTTTAATGCTCTGTTGTTCAGCCACGCATGACCCACTTCCAATGGAAAAGTTAGCATAACAGCACATGTTTTTCCTGCTCATTTGGATTGTAAATATTTGTACTGCTTGCTATCAACAGCTTTGCAATTCTCTACCAGGCTGCATATATATATATATATTTAAAGACACTACAAATAGAACTAGATACTGCTGTTATACATAAATACATTCAAATAAAATTGGCAAAACAATCCATGTATAATAAGGAATAGTGTAATTTCCAGGCATGGGCAAGTCTTGAAATTAAAAGATTTAGGATGTTTGTGGTTCAGATACCCACATTAAAACATTAACTTTCACTGACAGTGGCAGAAGCTGGCAGATGTTATTTCGCTTGTGCTAACTCAATAAACGCAGGTCAAACCCAGTTAATAAATCAGCCATCACTAAGTGTCAAGCAGTTCTGTTACTCAGAGAGAAGACAGGTGAGGAACCAGGCTTGTGCTTATCTGTCACTCAGACACACGTCTCCACCTGCCATCCTCAGAACACAGAGGAAAAATAGGGTTTCTTTCTTCTTTTGGTCTCACCCAGGAAGAGACACTCAAGCTCATGCCCTGTTGCTCACATCACAACAGGACTGATTCAGCCCATTTTTAGGGGGACTCGGCTTGTTCAGAAAACTGGCACCCAGGGTGTGCTCTGAGAGCAAAACTCCTCGGGCAGCACAGGGGAATCTCACCCTTACAGGAGGGCTTCCATCAGCATTTAAATGACAATTGGCAAGTAACAATAATTTTAACCAAAATGGCCTCTTAAAACATGTAGTTACAAACCTTTGTATCAATAATTAATGCATTTATTACCCACCTCTCTCATGTTTAGCAGCCATCTCCCATGGTGGACAAGTGACAGCACTGATACAGAGAATGATTCACCTTCTCAAAGGCACATTTCCTCTATGTGACCGTGCTGACTTCTGGGAATACTGATTGGGGTAGAATTTATGATGACTTTTGCTGACTTCTCAATTATCCCTCCTCATTACTCATGTTTGGTTTCCCTCGACTGAAGTGAGGCATGATGGATTTTTCCGCTGTTAAATATGGAAGCTGTGTGGTCCTGACCTCACATGTGAGATTCAAATCTGGCCCTTTTTCTCATGATTTACTGGGAATGGAATCAAACTGGGCAACTGCTGATCACTACCCCACTGATGGCTAAGTCATTATGGTAGAAGTGTATGTTGACTCCTCAAATTGAATAAATGTTTTGGCAAGAAATCACAGAATACACTGATCAGTGACCTGCATTACTTCTGTCATTAGCTCTACTGATTGCACAGGCTCTGTCATCAGTCTGGACTTCTATCTAATAATATTTATACTGGACAGATTTGGAGGACAATCATACCTACAGTCACTGGGACTGCTGAGGCTGAGGCACAGAAAACAAAGGCATCCTCTGGACAATAAAATGGGGCTGATTAAGGAGAAGGGCACAACAATATTAAATCAGTGTTACTTTACATGTTCAAAAATTGACTTCCCAATGGAGATGAGTGAGCAGTTCATTCCTCCCATGCTGTTGGGGTTTTTTTGCTAATCATCAGTTGAATAAAATGTCACTTTATTAGCTATGTGCTTCACTCAGGTTTCATGATTATTTTTCATTAAAAGCTGACTTTACATTGCAGTTATCTGACAAACTTCAAACATCAAAGTATCAAAGTTCACTGTTGGACATAACAATGAGGTATTCACAGCAAAGTAAGTGTGAGTAAAAAAACATCCTGATGGTCTCTAAATTTGTATTTGGTCTCCCAAATAGCAAGAATTATTTTTAACAGATTGGAACAGCTCTTAGCAGAATTGCACATTTCCATTAGCAACTCTTCCAGCACCAGGGACCAACACTGCTGCCTCATGGAACTTTGCAGCAGCCACAGGGTTAGATTCCTAATGCTTGGCTTGCTCCAGAACTGCCCTTTTTAAGCTACCAATTACTTTTTTCTGTTACCAGAAGTCACAGATGGACTCTTAATCGGGTGCTGCAATGTGTGCCGTATTCTACAAAACCAGATCACAGAAGTCTAGCTGCCACCTCTGACCACAGGCCTGGGAGCCTCCCCATTGAGTGATGAGTACAGCAAAGAGGGAGTGCAGCAGGAGGGCTTTGGAATCATACCCATGCATGGCACAGAAAATCACCTGTATGGCCACAGATAAAGAACTCTACCACAGCTTGTAGACATTTTACAGTAAATCGTATCCCTCTGCTCTCTTTCTTCACAGGACCAAATCTGTATGATCAGGAGGGGTGCAAATCCAGCAGAGATGCTCTGTTGGATGGGTTCAGCAAGGAGCAGTGGTGGTTTGGTATGATAGACATGTAACAGCTTTCAGATGGTTCAAAATCCTAGTTCAGGTCTCATCCTAAGTATTGAAAAAAAAGACCTGACTACTCTTTCAAAGTATCTGAAGGTCTTAAGTCCAGAATTACACATTTTTTTATAACGTAGAAAAAGGCTGTGGTTTACTACAGTTTCATCCCCACACAGACTTACAGGTTTGGCTATGAAACAGAAGCATCCAGGGTGTGAGGACATGGCAATCACACCGAGACAGAAACACCCAGAGAAGCTGCCAGTGTTTATTCCAGCAGAGTGCAGTCTGTGAGGAGCACTGCCTGTTCCCCACAGCTGAATTAGCCCAGGACTGCACCGTACAGCCCAGTCCTGGGGCAGCTCCTCAGAGCCAAGAGAGGCACAACTGCACAGTGCCACAGTTGTACGTGCTCCAAACAGCTTGGGAGCTGCCTGGATGACAGACTAGCTGAGATAAGGAAGTCTGATGTAATTAAAAGACAAATATTTTCAAATAGTTGAAAAGAACATTTTCAGGCCATTTTGTTTGCTTGTTTTCCTGAAATGGATTTTTAGCACAGCAGTGCTGTCCTTCACATGTTACCTCACCTTCCTTTTCTGCACCAGCCCCTGGAAGCTTTACTACTCCCTTAGGATGGCATGGCAGGTCCTCAAATCCCACAAACGTTGTTTTGTGACTGCCAAATGGGACTTACTCTGTCACAGAATAAGTCTCTGAGGCTCTTTTTGAAGTCTACAATGCTTTGAGCTCATGTTTAAATGCAGTCATCCCAGAGGAAAATCTTCAAATTGCTGTCAGGATGGTGATGGCCCTTTGTGATGCTACAAAGCCCTAAACTTTGCCTAGCAGGGATAAGATGCTTCATACGTGGACACTCTGCTTCTGCCATCCCTGTCTCATTCTGCATCAATGTAGAGAGAATACACAGCTAACAGTTAGAAAATATTTTTTTCTCTCTTGCTTGAAAAAATATGAAAGAAGGAAAAGCTAAGCACAGTGCTTCTCCTCCAAGCTAAGGAGGCTTTAAAAGTTAATAACAATAACAAACTACTGAAGGAAATGCACAACGTGCCCAAGGAAGAAAGCAAGTTGGCACTGATACATACTCCTCATTCAGCAATAATGCAGCTTTTACAAAATGCTGTCAGGAAACAAGAAGACTTTCACCTTTCTTATAGCCTGAAACAATTTACTGCAAATACAGTGTAGGAATATGCTAAATATAGGAAGAGAAGATATCATCATATGGTTGTTTTAATTAGGACCTTGAAAGCCCAAGTAGTGGAATTTTAAGACTATGTACTGACATTTTAGGCCAATGCATAATGAATATTTAAACAATCCTGTGAAATACCCGCCTGCAATTAGAATTACAGCCTTTATTATGATCAGTGATATTAGTATGGTTTTAGACAGTGCAATTTTTAACAGCTTTATGCTATAAAAGGCTGCTCTGTTAGGTGTAAGTGAGCCTCAATTTCACATGCAGAATTACAGATATTTAAGAAACTACCTCATTGCAGTTATCACCTCATGTGAGATTGCAACAACACATTTCCCCTGTGCTCCTGAAGACACCAGAGAGGCTAAATGTGTTTGAAAATCACACCTTAAGGATAGAGAAATGCAGAGAGAAAATACACACACCAAAAGGGGATTAGTGTACATACAACATTCAAATGGCACCTTGACAACATCCAGGGCAAACAAATATCTGTAATTAATCATGCATAGCCCACATTCCTCTCCCTGTGTAAGGCAAATGAGGCCCTGAAGTAGGAAAGTGAATAGTGTACTGTTACTACACTAATTAATATTTAGGAAGCTATATTCTGCTATCCATCTTCCCCTGTGAAGTTCCTGTCCTTGTTTCCCAGGACATCTGGACTACAGGGATGGATTAATATACTGGGAAACGTTTTCTAGTGTTAATTGTAGCACTCATTAATAGCTTGGAGCCCAGCCTTGATCGCTGATTGTGTTTCTGTTGGGTACAGAGGCTCAAATTCTCTGAAAAGTTGGTTTATAGCCTCTAAAGTTCACTAAAAAGACAGAATTCAGAATAAATTCCAAGACAAGAGATAGCAGTTATTACATAGATTTACATTGCAAGAGAAATAAATGTTGCAGCTAAATATATCCATTAAACAATTATAATTTTTATTCCCTGCATTCTTTAGGAATACAGTTTTTCTTTCTGCTCTTTAATGAATCTATTCAAGCTGAGATTTACTTCTTCAGAGCCAGAAAATGCAAAGATAGAAGGTAGATGAATACTTTTTCTTTCTGTGTGTTATATTGAAGCTTAATATATAATTCTGGGCAGTGACAGTGTCTCTTGAGCATTAGCCTCAAGATTTTTGCAGTACTTTCACTGGTAAAATTCCTGCTTCCCCTTCTGACTATAGACTTCTGCTAGTGTGGTTTCTTACTAGTAACTTTTCTCTGAGTACATATTTACAAAGCTGTGGCTAAGTCTCTCCAAGCCTATCCATTCACACCACAGTCTCCCACCTCAGTCTTAAGGATTTTAAAAGATGTTTAATATCACTTTTTATGACCTCATTCTCCAAGCTTTACTGCAATGGCTGAGGAAGGGCAATTCTCAGAACAAAATGAACCCGAATCATCCATTTATGAAAAGCAAAATCATGCCAGCCATACTTCATCACTGGCAATTAAGCATAATTTCTGGTGCCAGAAATAGGAGCAAGAAGATTTAAAGGCAGACAAGAGAACTGGATTCATCTCCTAGGTAGACATAGTACACTTCGAAAAATTTACTTTTAAAATTACAAGCTCTTTGCCTGGAGAGTTACCTGAGTCCAGAAACACAAATCCAGTCAGGCTTTCAAAGTACTGTCCTTAACCTCTCCTTTGCTTTGAAGGTTGCTGCTTCTATCTAACACGTGTAAAACAAAGTATTTCAGGGAATAAAAAAAATTAAATTTTTCCCAGCCACAAAATTTACTCCAAAAAAATCATTTTGCCTGTTACTGAGTCTTGCTTGTCATCTATTCTTGTCCATTAAACACACACCAACACTGCCACAGGAAGGTACAGTCCTCACAGCTCATGGAGCTGCCTAAAAGCAGTAGCTCAGACTGTCCTGAAATACCCCACTCCTAATAGGTAAGCCCCTTTTAGCACCAAAAATAAAACAAAACAAAATAAAATAAATGCAGGCATAGCACATTTCCTATCACTTGCAATCAAGTGGCTCCTGTAATGTTCTTGCTGAAGAGAAAAGAAAGTTTAAATGAAATCTTCCTGAACAGACACTCTCATCTCCATCACCACCCGAGTGGTAGCGAGCAGCACTCGGGCACTCTGAGCGTGCATGTAATGGTAAAACACTGAAGCATGAAATGGAAGTCATAGACTCTGGGCTATCTTGCTAAGTGGTGCTTCACATGCCCACTGGAAACAGATCATTTGGGAAAACGGCAGGAACTTTGGGAGCTGTTGAAGCAGAGAATCTCTAAGGCTACAACCTCTGTCTCAGCTGCAAAATCTGTTCGTTCCGACTGCACTGTAATGCCAGAGTGGGAGTTACCTTATGAAATTCATTGCTTATCCTAACACCTGATCAATATTCCCCTAAAATCAACATGTTTATGCTTTAAAACCTTCACTGGGCATTGATAAGCATAAAGCTAATGAAGCAAAGGTGAAAAAGGAATAAATGGCAGGAAGAGAACAAATGGCCTACTTATTGCATTTCAGTGCTGCCAATCACTGAGGAGTTTGGAAATGGAGTCTAACAAATAATTACACTCTTGACCATTCTGTGCCAACAACACTACATTTAGAAATATCAGGGAAGGTCAATTTGCAATATATGCCAATGTATGTAATTATATGCCAAGAGTTGCTAGTTTTAACAGAAGCCTGGCCTTCTTACTTTTAGCTTTACCCCTCTTGTAAAGCCAGAGATGGTAGAAGGATGGGAAATGTCCCTCCAAACAGACACGAGCTCTACTTGACCTTGAGAAATTATAATAATTAGTGTGCATACACACACACATATATGTCAGCATAAGCTTGGAATGTCTAACTATGATTGAAATATAAAAAGCAACACTGCAAAATTAACATACCAGTCTCAGAAACCCGTATTTGCCTTCTGCTTAACTGTGACAACATGGAACATAAAGAGGCCCAAATTTAGAGCACCATCTGGAAAAATCCCATTAAAAAATATTCTTAGATGTTAAGTCCTTAGCAAGCAATTAAAGTACTAATAAAAAGTACAAAATTATTATTGTATATAAGAAAATGGACCATATTTAGAAAGAGTTGTTAAGGACCTTGACAGGGACAGAATAATTAAAATGAATTACTAGTAAGTAATCTCTTTGTGTCATAGTCATGGTTCTGACTTACAGCATTTCTGCTTCTTTAGGCAGCAGACAAATTATGATCTGATTTGTTCCTAATTCTTTGTCTCTTGCTGTTTTTCTAACAAGTTTGGGATTTAAGGTATTTATTAATTGAGTTCTTTCATTTAATAATATTTTTACAGTTGTCCAGTTGTACAGTTGAAATACATTCAGCATGGATAAGAAGCCTGCAAAATAAAAGAACCTACTGCAGCTATGTATTTTTTTTTTTAAATATGTGATTGAAAAACACCGTTTTGGTTACCTATCGGGGATAGATACAACCACTTCTGAAAGCAATAAAGAGGGACTTTGACCTTTTCCTGAAAATGGAATTGCATTGTCAAGGGCATACAGTGACACTTGACTCCGTAGGAAATATTAACACATTTGATACATCCAGGGCTTGTTTTCAAGGAGACTTGTTTCTGGATTCCTGAGGATTTGTTTAGATTCAAACAAATTATTAAATCCAGCTGTTTTTTCAGTTTTTTATATGGTTCACTTAATACTGAGGCATTGAAGTGGCTGAATTTTCTTTTAAGTACTTGTGCGATTGGTTTCTCAGGTTTCTTATTTGAATTTTTAATATGGTTGGGGTTTTGGGGGTTTTTTTTGATGACATGCTTTTATATTTGATGCTTGGTATTCTCCATTCGGTGAGTGATTTTAAAAAGGCTTTCTATTGAAAAAAAGAGTCATTTAAGGTAAAGGACTGGTAAGGTTATCTTGTAACTTAGATGACAATCATAAACCATTAACAGAATACATTAAAAACAAAGTAGGTGAAATGAAATGTGTTTAACCAGCCCAAGCAGTGGGATTTCTTTAAAATACATGGCATAAATCTATAAAAAATGAGTACAGCACCAGAAATTAATATCAACTAAGAACAGACAAAAGGGCTCCATTCATCAACTAATCCAGCCTCCAAGATTAATCTAGCTACCTCTCATCTCCACTGACTTTAATTAAATCCCTCTGTCTAGTTTCTTGAGTTGGTAAATCTTTTAAAATTAATTCCACACTCCTGTTTGTAAGACTCTTTTACTGCTAACCCTGGCTAGCATGGCTGAGAGCTGGCACCTAGTATATCTCCTCATTTGCTTCCATATTTAAACAGGCTGTTAAAAATGTTCTTCATGGCCAAGAACTGAGTTTAAATATATTTCTAAATCCAGTAATAGAGGATTACAGTCACACCAGTCACTCTGAAAACACCATGTCCTGTAAGTTGTTTAATTATCCTATAAGAACTCAAATGATTTAAAATATTCCCACCCCAAAACAATCCTGTAAATCATTTCACAATGCTTTATCACATTTTAGTACTCTCCAATTTCCCTCCAAGCATGTAAACCATTTCCATCCATTATTCTTCTGCTTTATGGGACTCTGTAAGTTCTTTTAAAGAAGTTGGTTGAATTTCAAATTGGAGCCAACATAAATCTATCATGTGTTTATAGTAGTGGGGACAGCATAGAAAATTCCCAATGCAGTGGTGTCCTCTGGCCATAGTAAATATCAAGCCTGCCTCTACACTTTGCTTGATTCCTCCTTTCCTGTGTTTCCTTTTGTACAGCCTAAGAGGGAAGTTCCTATCAGCTGGGCTGCCCTCCACACTTATTTCCTGACATGCAGTAGAGTTGCTGACCTCATGTCAAAATCATCAAGTTCAGACAGGTATGGCTGAATCTCCCTCCATAGGTCTGACCATCCCACCTCCACAAATAATGGGAACAATCAGCAGCTTTGTAGGCAGCAGCAGAACCCCACGAAAGGCTGCACTGCATCCCCACGGCCAGGTACAAGCAATGCCAAGCTGCCTTTGCCACGTGAGCCTGCAGACACTGCGCAGATGTTTGAAGGTGAGCAGTGCACAGTGCTGGGATCCCCCTTTCCAGCAGCTCCTTCTGAGCACTAAACAGAAGGCAGAAGCGTGTAATACGTCGTTAGGAAATTGCCCTGCTTGCAGAACAAAATCACTTCTCACTGCGAGTGCCTTGCTGCAGCTCACCGCTCTCCTTGGCTTCCCTCGATCTGTCAGGAGGAGGCACGTACTGTGAGCTTTCCAAGGCTATTGATTCTGACACGCCTGCCATTTCCTTAGCAAAATAACTTGCCTGTTTTCTACATAGAACCCTGGCAAGGGAACATTTACCATCTGGCTCTTAAACAAGGGGCAAGGAGCAATGCCAAGACATATTGTTCTGCTCAAATATGTCAGCGATCCTTTTATCTTCAGATGGTATTTGGTAAGTTGCCTTGACTAGCAGAACAGCATCTCTTCTGTTTCGCTTTCTGCCTTTGAAACAGCAAAACTGAAAGCCCTAAGTCCTATATTGTACCCTCTTAAATCAATCAAGGTAAACAAATATCCTGCCATCTGCAACTTCCACAGCAAAATAAAAAAGTTTAAAAAAAAAATTAGGGAATACAACCTGGCATATTTCCAGGCAGCTAAAACATTGATGGCCTTGGTGAAAGGTGAGATGATACAGACTTCAGTGGGCAAGGCTGCCAGATTAACCAGCAGTGAATGAGCAGTTTTTGACTGAGTTCTGTCAGGTTCAAGAAAAAGCATCGTGCTCTGACTCTGGATAAGGAGGCGGCCTTGATGGCATTGAGTGAGTTTTTGCATTGTTTTCTGCTAAGCAAATGTTAAAAAGCAATGCTCCCTTGAGGGAAGGGTGTAACTACTGCAGTCTCTGGGTTTGCAGGTGCCAGACGGTGAGGAGCTGCAACCTTCCTAAAAGCATGTCCAAGGTGAAGCCTCTCAGCAGGACCCCCACACACTCACACATGTATGCACACATGGATAGCTCTTTAAACTGGGTCAATGGCTAAAGGGCAGGAAGGGTCTTCACATGGGGTTCCACGGTAGAGGTTTATTGCAGCCACACGTATGAAGGGTTCCAGGGACAAAGCAAAGAACATTGGAAGGTCCAGGTTTATATATGGGAGCAGATCGAGCATCAGGGACCAATGACCTGAGGGCACAGGGCGGTTCTCAGGGGGGACAGGGTATGGGAGCCAATGGGAAACTCTGGGGAGTGGTGATGGGGCAGGGCCAATGGGGGAACAGGGAGTGGAGAACCTTCTAGGGCAGGAACATAAAAAGTAACAAGGGGTGGGGAGGCCAATGGGCCAGCCAGGGAAGCAGAACTGGGGTACACTAACATACCAAAGCAAAGCGTCCTGGGGGAAGCCTCTTTTGTCACCCTCACCTGCAGGATCTTTTGCTACTAGGGGCTGTCCCACCAGTGGACTCTCTTTGTCCCTTGTACCACAAGCCCTCCAGGCACCACATCTAACAGAAAGCATACCTGAGGTGTATCAGGAGCTGCAGGACAACCCCACACCCTGCTCAAAGCATGCCACCCCTCACATCCATTTCTGTGTGGAAATGCAGAACACTGAAGGCCTTCCAAATGTTCCTGTTTTATCTCACCTGTGGCACTGTCCTACAGAAATACAGGATCTCCCAGACAGTGAGTGGTGCTTACCACAAGTACCCATACACTTTTCAAAGCACCTGGCATAGCCATGCTGGCATGTGTCTGTTCACTGGGTTAATCACCCAGAAATCACAGCTTTTTGATGGAACCAAAACCTGTTCAACAAAAAGGAGGGGGGGAGTTTCCAAACTTTTTCTCATGGAGACAAAAATCAGCCAATAACCTGACCACACCTGCTCCACCTGATGATGATCACAGCTGAATTCACACCTGCACAGGCAGCTATTTTGTGTCAGTGACATGGTGATATCGGAAAAGAACCCATTAGTAAAAGAGGAGGTCTTAGAATAATTTGTAGGGGTTGACATACAACTTAACATGGTAGCAATTAAAAGGCCAGAGAAGATGATAGTATTGCTTGAAAAGGTACATGAGAATTTGTATGGTTATGATAATTAAAGCCAAGATAATTATTGAGATACAATAAATATTAGTTTATTAATTTACTTTTAAGATTGATGCCTCAGGCAAAGGAGAGTGACTATCTTCTGAAAGAATCCCTGCAGAATAGCACTGCAAGATGTGAAGTGAGGATGCTCTTTCACATTACTACTTCAAAATTGTAGGAGCTATCCCCTGCTATGAAGAACAAATTGTATGAGCTGAACCAAAATCAGCAAGATCACATCCTCACAGGTTGTATGATAAAGAGTTCCACAAGGAAAGCATCTTAAATGAAAGGCTACCAGAAATGTCAGTTTCTTGCAGAATCAGTATCAGTAGAAGAAGAGAGTTTAAATTATTTAAGCAGTAACTTCTCATTTTCTAAATTTCTATCAAATTTTAAAATTCTGAAGGAAGATTTGCTCAGTTTGACTTTATGGTTGGCTGGAGGACAGTGGAGGTACTTCTATCAGGAAACAGCATGTTTACACGTGTGCCTCATTAAAACTGAAAACAGTGATTCAGCAAATCTAAGTTAGAAATATCAGAGCCAGAAATACCTGAAGCTCTAAATAAGACACAAATACTCAGTATTGAGACTTTGGCACTATTTAGCTTTGGCAGGAAAGGTAAGTGTATGCACACAGTTTTGTTTTCCAAATTGTCACTGATATATCAAAAGGGGGAAGATGAAAGGCTTAGGACTCAAGTGGTACCATCAAAAAGAAAAACAAACTTTAAATTGTAGTTCAGACTGAGAATGGTGTGCTAGTTCTGAAGCTGGAAAATCTGGAAACTATTTGAATAAGACAATACTCTTGAAATTCCCTCTGTTTTGTTAGGGAGCTGAAGGAACCAAATGGAATCAGTCTGATCACATCTTCTAACCCACAAAATGATTAGAAGAGAGAAATCGTTTTACTTCAGGGAAAGGCTTGGGACATGCTCCTTTAGTCGGTGCCCATTCTAGAAAAAAGGTCTATTTGGAGTATTCTTCAGTCAGAATTTGACCCCCATTTGTTTCCTACACACATCCTTTGTGACCACCTGGATTCCATGGAACGCTGTGTGCGTTTGTTCCAAAAGGTGAACAAACTCAGCATTGACCCAGCAGCTCTAAAACACAACAGGAATTTCTAAAAGAGGAGGAAGTGTTCAAATCTCATGCTGAGAATATAGCAGCCACATCTATTTCCTGAGAAAAGTAACCACCTCTAATGGCAGAGAACTGAGTTAAAGCAAGAAATAAAAGAAATAAAAAAATTAAAAAAATAAAAAAATAAGGAACACAGACATTCCATCTGGTTTCCCAGCTGCTTCTGTAAAGAAAAATCTCTCCCTGTTGAAAATTGCAAAATTGCTGTTGTAGTGCAGCTTTTTCAGAAAAGAAAAGCACAAGAATAAAATTGACAAGCCCTTTCAGTAATGGCCCAAGTTTTATCTTGCACTTGTTACAGTATTTGCCTGTGAGAGACTTTCCTAAATTACATATGAGAGATTAAATAAAACTGAAAGAATTGAAGGAATATGCTAAAAGCAAAATCTTAACTTTAAGTCAAAGAATAAAGGAAAGATAGGCCAAAGAGCTCTTTCTCTAAAGAAAAAAATTATTTTATTTCCTTGAGTTTAAAATCTGTGAAGGAATTTCAGCTGCCCACGAGCCTGAAGCAGGGAAAGATCAGGGAACATAACAACTTCAACTGGTCAAAAAATGAATTTTTTGGGAAATCTTCTCTTAATAAAGATATTTAATATTGTGGCTTTACTCAGCAGTCAGAGGAAAGCTCTTTCCTCCATACTCCTCCTCCTCACAGAGAGAGGGGACACAGCAGGATGTGAGGGTGCTTCCCATAAGCTGCTCCTGTGTGCCCAGCTCTGAGGCACAGAGCTCCTTCCAAAGCTTCCTGGCACCACTTCTGCCCCTTTCTGATCTCCTCCTGTGAGCCCCTGCTGCATCCACTGCCCTTCAGCCACCAGCCAAGCCCTCCCTGCACTGGACCCTCACATCCCAAGCACCAGACACGATCCAGAGGAGGATGCAGACATTGGTTTTGCTCACTGCTGTTAGAAGGGGTGCTCCCACAGCCTCATTCCATCACAGGCAGAGCTTGCTTTGTGTGAGAAACTGAGTACAGCCCCCACTCTACCCCAGCCTGGTCAGATCCCTGCTCCCACCACATCCCTTCATATCCAGACTCCGTTACTGCTGAAGAGCCTTTGGAAATGCTCATTCTTCCCTTTTGGAGACAGGGTTCTTTGTACTGACTGGCAAATCCTGGGATTAGTTAATCTGTAAATTCCACAATATGTTCCTTATTTCCAAAAGCTTATTCTTATCTAAATGAAAGCTGCTTTCACTGGTTTTGTTTTCCCTTTTTCTCGTATCTCAGGCCTTTGGGAGCTGGTTGTTGCATCACAGCTCTGGGGAGATGGTTACTGAGGGTAAAGTTCAGTTATTTGAAGCTGGGCAAAAGAAGTGTTGATAGACCCCCACACATCCATAAAACCAAAGTATAGAAACTCTCCACAGGGTATTCTGAGTATTTGTACTTCTCAAATTCTTTGCTGTGACAATAGTCTCAAGGCTGATGACTTCTCACAAAGAACTGAAATTAATGAAGTACTGCTTAACAGTCCCTCAACTTCATAAGAAATGTAAAGTAGTTCCTCCTAATTCTCAGCCAACTCTGTGAATTTCAAATGTAATTTGGGATTGTTTTAGTTAAAGAAGCAAGCTCTGTCAGAGCAAATCAACACTAAGTCAGTCTGAAGATGAAACTTTCCTAAAACAGTATCTTCTATGTGGTATTTTACTGCCTTGAATATTTTTTTTCCAAAGTAATAAAATGTTTTTGCAATATTACATCTTATTAATAAAATATTTTCACATTAACAAGTAGGAGAAGTGGAGAAAAACAGTCGAGGAATCATAAAATAGAAACATATACAAAAAGAGAAGACAGAGAAAAATGGAGATTACAGAAAAAAAAAAAAAAAAGATATATTTTCTTTTAGGCTTTGTGAAAATGTGTGAGACTAATGCTGACTAGCAAAATGCCACCTAGCAGCACTGGCATCAAAGGTTTTACAAAGAATTTATGTTAACTAACCCCATGTAAATGCATTTTAAACACATTGTAACAGCTCTTGACGTGGCAGAAATGACATGTAAAACAAAATTTTTCTTTTCTCTTTAGAAGTCTGCAAATGCTGCTCTTCTGTAGAGCATAATACCTTAATTTTTGGACTGGCAATTTCAGAAAGCACATTAAAAACAGGTTCCTGGATTAATAAACTCTCATTTATGTATTGAAAAAGATAAATAAATAAACAAGCACCACAAAAAAACTCCAGACTAAATCCTACAGAGTTTAATAGAAATGAAACTTGTAAGATTCTATAGGAAGTCTCATATAAGATACTCTAAAGGGAGCAATATGTCCTTCCTATAGGTCTTTAGAATCATTACATTAGACTCTGAGTGCAGGACTGTAATTTTCTATTAACTTTTATGGGATGCTGAAAAAAATCTAGGGAAAATTAATTTCTTATTAAGTTCCATGATTATTTCTTGAGGCATATTGTAGTACTATTATAAATAATGTATCATTTGTATAGCACATTTCACCTTCAAAGAACTTTACAACCATTAGGCAATATTTCATCTTTTCTGACTGCGTAGAAACATCAGTGCTTTCCAGAAAAACAATATGAGCTCTATCATCACCTCAGAAGTGCATTTAGAATAATACCTGGCCTTTCCAAATTTCAGCATTTCAATCTCCTGGGGCTGAAAACATGGCAGGAATCTGAACTTTGTCCAAAATTCACAACTTTCAGACATGGGCCATTAAAGGCATGCACCCAACTGAATAAGCTAGTGAGCACAGATGATGTTTTCAAGAGATGAAGAGAAGCAGAAAAGTTACAGGGCTTGCTCAAAGCCCCTGATCCAAATGTTGGAAGCTCAGAATTGTTAGCATGAAGCAATGGAAATGTGAAAAAGTGTTGACTAAAATTGTCTACGTCCCATAGAGTTCTCATTGAAATCAAAGGCAAAAGTGACTTCAAAGGAAGATGGAGCACACAAGTAGTGTATGTAAAAAATGAGAAACATTTCTCTTATGAAGACTGCTAATACTTTATAACTGTGACTGTTGTGCCTGAAGCTTATTTCTCCCTGCAGAATGTATTCCCCAATATTTATATCCATTTCTATTCACAAGGATTAAGAACAGTGCAGCTGTCTCAACCAGTTAGTAACATCTCCCATGCAAAAACTGTAATCCTGAACATTACTGGAGTTGAATTATGGACCACAATCCTCAAAATCTGCAGAGAACAGTTCTCCCAAAGGCACTTCCACACAGCCAACCTGGAGTAAGCCAGCTCCAAAGGGAAACCACTTCCAAGTAAACCATACAAAACATGATGGTCCAAATCAGTGACTGGCTTACTGCCACCAGCTTACCTCAGGGATAAATTATTCCATTTTGTCTAAATTAATTTGCTCTTATGTCTTGAGGTTACACATTTTTATGTATGCTTTTAAGAAGCTCCACATATAACCTTCACAAAAATCACAAAAACCCTTAAAAATACAGTATACTAAGAAAAGTCCAATTTTAAAATTCTTTTTGGTTTTAAAATAACCTCAAGTCATAAGCAAAGTAGCTAAATAACCAGATTTAAATCATATTTTTACATATAATTCTAGCTAGGTCAACACCTGTTTCACTAATAGTTAACTGCTCAGTTATACTAATTCCTGAAAGATAATTGCATGAAAAATTGTCAGGCTACATAACAGACATGATTAAAAACCAACTGTGACATGAACACAAGGGAAATAAGGTGTCATTAATCTTAATGAAATGTGATTAGAAATTATGAGATAAAAATACCAGACTCTCATTTTTAACATTATTATATAATGTCATGGGTTTGGTATTGGTGTGCATATATTTGTGCATGTTTTAGTAAATTCTGTAGGCAGGGTACTGCCATAGCTGGTTGATCTGAGCCTAGGGAGAGGACTTTCCTTTTGAAATCAGTAGGAGTTTTGTTACAGACTTCTTTGGAAACAGGTATCCTTCCTATATTATTCATAGCAATTGATACACTAATGCCCAGAAAAAGCGAGAGGGATCTGACATGATGTGCAAGTATTACCTTTGTACTCCAGAAGGCGATACAAGGCTTTGAAAGGAAAATATATCTTTGTTGCTTCAAAACCTATTTGAAGTCTTTTTAGTGTTCAGCCATAAATCTGAGCAAAATTTCTCCGTGTCAGCTGCAGAACAATTTGGCACCACTAAATCTGCTGAACTGTCAGGGTGGTCAATTGGGCCCATACTTTCAGCATAATGTTGTGAGGAAAGGAAATTTTTGTGATTCTCTTGTGTTCTTTTGTCAGACAGTGAGTGCTTAAGAGCCCATTACTAAGATGTTAGAAAATCCAAGCAAGCACTAGATCAGATAGGAAAGCAGGTTCCAGTTTTCTGCTGTTTTGAAACTCCCTGGTTCAGTTGGACAAGGCTCTGCCACTGCTGGGTGACAGGGCAGAATTGTCAGGAACCATTCATGGGTGGTTACCTTTTAAAGATTACAGCCTGCTGCTGACAGGAGAAAATTGGGTCAGTCTGTTACTGTTTTCAACTTGATGAATACCAGGTTCTTACTGGTAACCACAATTCAAAGAAAAAGCAGAAGAAAATATAATTTCTGGCACCAAGATGTTTTCTAAGTGAAATTTTCTTTGATAAGTGACCTTCATCATCAAAAATACTCTGAGAATTGCCACACGGGTGTCACTCAAAGCCCTCTTCACCTTTCCAGGAGAGGCTTGGTTAAAGCAGTCCCAGCAAGGCAGCATTTCAGAGCATTCCTAGGCCACTGTAGACTGAGAAGCAGAGCTTTTGTGAAAGCCCTTTTCACAGAAAAGGAAACATTTCACAGAACAGGAGAGAGATTGGCAATGTTTACCTTCCTCCAAGGGGGCAATTAGAACACCAGAATGTCTCTGTTCTG
Source organism: Aphelocoma coerulescens (assembly GCF_041296385.1). Lineage (NCBI taxonomy): Eukaryota > Metazoa > Chordata > Aves > Passeriformes > Corvidae > Aphelocoma > Aphelocoma coerulescens. Next base: position 16,832,900 of record NC_091018.1, read on the forward strand.
CACTGACACCAGTCCATCAGTTTCTCTTGAATTACCACCATATAATGCAGTGCAATCCTGGATTTTCAGTGTGTGCATTTCCCATGGTTGCTCACCACAGCTGCCCAACAACATGTTGGAAATATGCCAGAGATAAATGTGCTCTGATCCTGACCTTCTTTCTGGGGTGGGATTCCCTCTGCAGGCAGTGGGGGCTGTGTTTCAGTGAAGACATCAGGATGAGCCCTCTGATTTGGCTGAGCTAGAAGACAGATTCGCAGGGCAGTGGTCACAGCACCAAGCCTGGCAGAGCTCAAGAAGCATTTGGATGATACTCTCAGGCACAGGGTGTGAGTCTTGGGGCTGTCCTGTGCAGGGCCAGGCGTTGGACTCGATGCTCCTTGTGGGTTCCTTCCAACTCAGCTGATTCTGTAACCTATCTTTGCCACATTACCTCCATTTTAATGCTGCAAAATAAAGCAGTGGAGTACATAGGACTGCAGTAGAGCTATCACCATGGCAAAGCATGGACATGAAGAATTAGGGGATCAAAGAGCAGAAAATTTTATTGTTTCTTCTCTTTGTGGCAAGTGAATGCAGCCTACGCAAAGCGCTGCTAAAGGCTCCAAATGTTCTGGAACAGCATCTGCTGACGAGACTAAGGAAGTGTTTAATGCAGAGATCCTTTTCTAGTGAGAGATAAAGGCCAAGTTAGGAGTTCATGTTCATAAAGGTCATTAGTATCATAGGCCTTTATTGCATTATGGACTAATTCAGTTTCACACTCAGGCTATTTGAGTAAATCTAACTTTCTATTTTCATCAACTGCTGTTTAATAAGAGTTTGAAGCAGAAAATGATGGCAAATCATTTTCTTATTTTTAATTTACTCTAAGATTGTTCCGACAGCCATATTGGCTTGGAAATAAACAACAATAAATGCAGATTGGCATCCACAAAAAGGATAGGCTGTTCTCTAACCACTGTAATTAATATTGCTAGGCTGCATACTTTAAGGTCCCTGTGTTTCTCAGAGTTGTGGTGTGCTAGCTAAAATCTGTTCAGTCAGGCTGATTTTGGCTTTCATCCACATATATTAATTTTGCCCAGAAGCATTCCAGAAACTTAATTAAGCCGGCAGGTTGCATTCTCTTATGGTCCATCTTGAGCACAGTCTCATTTTTAAGACTTGAATTAGAGAACATATTCATTTGGGCTGTCTACTTAAAGCTCTTAAAGAAAAAAAAAAAAAAGGTAAAAAGAAATGAAAGATGCCATCCTCCCTTAAAGCATGATTATTTAATTTTTCCATGAGAAATCTGTGCTGTTGTACTGAAATGTGTTTTAAATGCACTCCTTTTTCTGGAAGTGAAGGTGCAGGCTTTGCAGTAAATAGCTGGTCTGCTCCTCACAGAGTGCACACAGTCTGCTGCAGGTTCCATCCTTCAGAAATACAGTTTATTCTCTGACATTTTGTGATAGATATACTCAGACCTTGACTGTTTAACTACTGGCTCAGGCCTCCTAACTGTTTCAATAAGTCATGAAAACTTTTTTTATTTACTTCTAAGCACAGTGAGAGAATGGACCTGAACCAAGACTTCAGGCTCAGACACTTTGCACAGTGAGGACTCAGAGCTGATTTGTAATTCCATGCAGGAAAAGAAGGAAATTCTAAAACATTGGAACATACTTTTAATTCCATCTCCAAAACTGTGCCCATGCTCTAATTCAGTGACTAGGGACTTTCAGTTATGTAATTTCCTAAGCTTCTATTCTGGGTTTCCTGAATAGAGTTCTCTTTTACCCTAAAAGATGGTAAATACAGAGCTGGTTAATTTTTATAACCATTTAAGCCAGTCACAGAATCAATGCAGAGTTCCAGGGGTCTGTGTGACCTGCTGGGCCACGGGCTGTCTGTGTCAGAACAGGGTCCTGGAAGGAACTGTAATGAAGTTACTGCAAAGGAAAACTGATGCCCCTGAGAAGGCCTACTAGCCAACAGAAAAAACTTATACTTAATCCAAAATAGAAATCATTCACTTATTTTCTCAGGCAAATTAACAAGATCGGGAATCTTTGAATTCTTGAAGTCTCACCTTGATTTGTCCCAAAATGAGGGTGAAAAAAGAGCCAGAAATGTCCAAAGCACACGTGCTATGTTAATAACCAAGTGGTCACTGAGTTCCATGTCACTTTGCCTCAGTAAGAGTTAATTGATCAGCCTCTGAAAATATTTAGTTTATGTTTGAATCCTCATATGTGTAGAATTTTCTGTAGGAGCATTTCCATGCATGACTGTGGTAAACAGAAACTCCTGCTGAGAAACTGAGCACAAGCATTGTTTCACCTACAAGTCTGCTTGTAGAATACAAGCAGATGTCAGCTGTAGAATAAATTTACAGAGAAAGATTTCAAATAAGCTAATTCAGTGAGTAGTTGATAGCAATTACATAGCTTCCCCATGCTGAACACAAGCCATCAAACAGAGAATAGATCAAAACAAGGAAGCTCTTTGGTTTTCTTTGCCATGAAGTCCCAAGCCACCTATGTGCAAATGACATATTCTCTCTTCTGCCTACAGAGGGCTTAACTGAAAGAAACTTATTCCCTACCCAAAGATCAAATTAAGTCTATTCAGGAACAAAGTTAGAAACTGAATTTCAAATAATTTAATTACACTATGTAATTGCTTTACAGAATCCATAAAGTATTCATTAAACAATTGTAATTCCTACCTGATTCCCACCATGACACACATCATGCCTTTGAAACATAAAAGTCCTTAAATTCTTTCTTTTACTGAGCTAATGAAAATGTTAAATTACACTAGCAAGAGCCAGCTGAGCAATTGAAACAACCATTTCAAACAGATGATTTGGGATGATACAGTAAGTTTCAAGGTGGGAAAACATCATTAAATAAATTGCTAGGGCATGAATGCAACACCCAGTGGTTAAACTCAGCGGGTCATAAATGATTCTAACTATGATTTTGGTGCTATTAATGTGTTCATCTGGACCTCCAAAACAATCAGTGAAATCATGGGTGAATTTTTGTAGACAACTGTTCTGCAACAGAAGGAAGTCTCACGGTGTCATTTAGTTATCACATGCACTTAGAGAATTGCAGCTCCTATCTGTCATTTAGATAGCTAAACAGAAAAAGAGAATAAACCTGCACCATCTTCAGCTGCTGTTTCATTGTTCTAGTTCATTGGGCATCTAATTAAGATTTGGAAACCCAGGCTGCATTCTGCCATCCCAGTGGAAATGCAGCTTGGACATCAGTAGCTGTCCCTTCAGGCCATCAAACTTGACACTGGCCACAGTCAGGGGGCTGATGGCTACGGGGATCTCTGGCAGGGGATGGTGCAGACAGACCCTACGCAGATGGTGCAGATGGATTTCTTCACTGAGAGGGCTTAAATATTGCACTCCATGGCCTTTCAGTATACTTCCCACCTCCTGTTGGGCAGGTTTACATTTAAAATCCGGCCCTTGGGTTGGGATCCTGAAGCATTTCACGTCTGTGCTGCTTTAACTTCACGCACAAATGACAATGTCATCCCCACCTGGGGTCCCAAGTCCCACCTCTCCTGTGACCATTGGTACATTGAGATACTGGAAATTGGGCTGATGGGTAAGAAATAAGGGCAATCCCAGCTGGCTTTGGAGTACCCTTCTCTTTGCTGGGCATGCAAGAGAGTTCCCATTTTCAGCTGGCTTAATTTAATTGTAAATGTAACTCCACCATGCCCAAGCACTGCCTGGCACAGAGTGCCCTGGTCAGATTGTGACCCTCTGGGCACTGCTCTAGCACAAATTAGAAAAGCTCTTATCAGTAGGACAAACCAAGCTGTCCAGTAAAAACTCCTGATCACCACAGGAGTTGCACACAGTCCCAGGGAGCCTCCCAGCCAAATGGATGCCATGCATGAGACCACAGCAGTGCATCTCCTCTGGTGTCACTGGGACCACAGGACAGACTCAAAGCAGGGGCTTTTACAAGGGCAAAACTCCTCCTGTAGCTTGAGAAATTCATGCCAAAATTGTCAGTACCCAGAGTGTGACCATTTCAGAGACCCCACAGCATTTTTCCAAGAATTTTAGGCACCCTCTCAGACAGAACACTGTGACTGATAGAGGGTAGAGAGGAAAGACCTCTTCTGAGAGCCACATGAGAGATGAAACTCCTTTGAGCCCAGCAGAGACAGTATTTCCTTTCCCACAGGCTGTGTGCATCCCGGAGCCTTCCAAAATCCCTTAATAGAGCTGGGATGCTCTCAGGTTTTGATACACCTTTTTGAGTATTTAAATTGGAATTTCCTACAGGTTCAGGCCACATTATTTTTTCTCATCAGCAAAGAATCCAGCATCACTTACTTGCATGACAACTGGTTTAAGTTCCTCTGTCCACAGGCTGAACTGCAGAAGGGGTGGTGGCCAGTGCCAGAGAAGTAGCCCCACAGTGCTGCCACACAAGGGCCTTTAGCATCATCCCCAGGACCATTATCACCTGCACTGACAGGATGGCAAAAACATTGCATGGAAAAAAACTGCCAAAAAACAGCCCAGAATGCGAAAAATACCCTGAAATTCTAAAAATAGCACATCAAAAAAGAAAAAAAAATATAAAAAACACACCAAAACAATATAAAAAAGTTTCAAATCCACTGGCAAATGCACCAAAAATGACACCAAATGCCAAAAAAAAAACCCAGGCAAAGATGCCCCAAACCACCTAAACTGTCAAATATATATACCTCCAAACGGGAAAAAAAATCCAAATATTTTGTAACAGGAAAAGAAAATGCAATGAGGAGAAATGTAAGTTCAAAAAGCAGAAAATTAAATACAAATAATAGTAAACCCCCCTCCAGAATTCCAGCACATAACCCCCCTCCAACCCCCCCAAGTGAAAACAAATGTGAAAAAGAAAAAAAATCTATATATAATCTGCAAAACTGCAGAAAAAAAGACAAACTAAAAAAAGTAAAAAATAAAAAAACAAAATTACAAACTGATTTCACCAAAAAAAGCCAAAAATGCACAAAAAATGCAAAGAACCATGATGAAAAAACGTGCTATAACGCAAGAAAAGCCACACGATGTAAGAAAAACACTAAAAATGAAAAAATCCCTCTCAACGTTGCAACAGTACCCACAACAAAAACACAAAGAAGCCAATAACACCACCAAAACTCACCAAAATAAAGCCAGTGAAACACAACTAAAATGGAGGAACTGTGGAATAAAAACCCACCAAAGTCTGCCAAGAAGACGAAGTACAAATGCCAAAACCGATTGAGGATCTTTCCTGTTTTCTTTCTATTTTGATTCCCCAGGCTCACCCTGCTCAGCTCCGTGACTGCCCACAGCCAAACAAACTCCTGTGCCACTGAGAATTTTTTCTAATGTAGCAAAACAGCCTTTACTGCTATTTTTACATAGCCTGTCCAGCAGGAATGACTGGCTCAAGGACACACATATAAATCTGTGGAGTGCTAGCCCAGAAAAAAGAAGAAGAAATAATTGAACATTCAAACCCAACTAAACTGGACATGTCTCACCATGGAGCAAAGTGAGACTGCTACTGATTGCCAAAGTTGTTGAGCCAGCCTGAGGATGACTTTTTGGAGGCAATCTGCCACAACAGGGGCTGTCTGCATCTTTCTTGCAAGTTGAAAACCATATGGTTTGTTTTCCAAAGAAAGAGGGCTGGTGATAAACAAAAGCAAGTGGTCGCAAAATCCCATTTGCCACAAAACAATTTTCATAAAATTCTCTTCAGATTTCATATTTTTCTTAGAGGCTGGACTTGAAACAGTCCCTGCATCTGTATCAGAGGACAGGCAATAGATGTTACTGCAATATAAATGACAAATAATAGTAACAGGAAAGATGTCAATGCTGCAGCATATTCTTAAATATTCCTGTATGCTGCAGGACAGGAATACACAAACATTTAGCAAATCCCAGAAGAAAAAAATCCCATACATAAGAAATCAGTATAATATCTTTATCATGTAATTTACCTCAGTAAATTAGCCAAACTATGAGAAAAAAATCATTATTTAAATCAAGACTGTTGCTTTTCCATTTGTGTTTCTTCACCAAATTTATTTTGGTTATTTCATATCTTTGCAACTCTCTTCCTAATTATGCAGACTCACAATCTGACTAAAATCACAAAACACAGAAACTGTCTATTGCTAATTATATGAAAGATTGCTTTCTGTCTATATTTGTTGTCCAATTCCCTATGCAAATTCCCTTCAGCACATATGGAAAGATGCATTTGTCCAAGTGGTTGTGCCATTACTTGTTCTGCAGACAGATTTGTGTTGCAGCACGGAAGTGCTGCAATCTGATCGGTTCTGCGTTGATGGATCAGTTTAGAAAATATAGTTTACAGACTGCTTAACTCCAAGATCTTTTGAATTAAATAATTCACCAGAAATTCAATTACAAGCAGAGCACCACCTTCTCTTGACATAAAACTTTCACAGCAACTTCAGGAAATGGCAAAACACAACCATTTCCAAATTAATGAAGCCAGCATTGATTTCTTACAGGTGAGACCGGGAGGTCAGCAGTTTTGTGGGTATAAAGCTGAAATATGTTTTACTTTCTGGTTTGTGTCAGGACTAACAGGGAACTTCTCACAAGTAAGTGGGCACTTGCTATTGATCACAGAATCAATTTACTGGGGCCAACATTGCCAACATTGGGACAGAGTGGTCTGTGACCCAACATCCCAGAGCACACGGCACACCAAGGGAAGGAGAAGTGGCTGCATCTTCCTAGAGGAAGATGAGGCTAAAGCAGAGTTGCTGCAACTCCTGCAGACTGACAGCAAGCTCAGGGTTAATTAAGATGACTGATTCATTGCAGTTTTTTTTAATCAGTGTATCTTGTTTGTATATAAAAGCCTAGGGAGAATTTTCACCCCGTGCTGCCCCATGTCAGCTACCAAAAAAAGACTCTTATTGGAGTGTTTCAAAACTCCCAGAAGGACAAGAAAACCATTGAGAGTTTGGCCCTGAAATGTAGCAGCTGTTGCATTTTGCTGCCCATCTACCATTACAGTACGAATGGAACAGGTTATCTGTACAAATTGCTAAAATGTGCTTTAACCCACTCCATCAGAAACCTCAGGTGTCCACAGCACAGGCTTGGCCAAAAATTTCTGCAGTCTCCTTCCCTTCGCTCATCGCTCTCCCAAATGCCTCCTCAGTAAGTCAAGACACAGGACACAAAAGGACTTCTCCATGCCTCCATTTCCCTTTTTTTTGAGTGAGGCAGAACTACTTCCAGCACCACGTCAAAAGCTGCTACAGATCAGCAGGCAAATGCTGGCATGGCCAATACTCTACTCCCTGATTTGGAGGGGATTCAAGCAGGTCATTTGAAGGCACTGTGGTTTAGATCCCACAGAGAGGGCATATAACTATCCATCAGCATTGGCTGATTCCTACAGACCTGACTGAGATCTCCAGCAGGCAGGCAATCATGAGCTGATTGCATATTCTAGGATTTATTTTAGCTGCTGTGTGTCAGGATCAAAAATCCATGGTCTGAGTAAAGAAACATTCAGCTGTAGCTCTTAGGCTCTAACTCTTGCCACCAGCTGTGGTTCAGAAGCTTTCAGTCTCCCGGCCCCAGCAGCATACAGGCTGTCTCTATTTATTGAGGGTTCTTAGTTTAAAGACTTCCTCCTGCCACAAGCAGCCAATAATCTGTCTGCCAGAGTTTTAGTCATGCTCTGCTTCCTCTGGACCGTGTTCCCACACTGCAAGCTTCTGCTGTGACAAAAAATCCTTAATTCAAACATTGGATGACTAAACACTAACAGCTACAAAACACTAATGAATACAGAGAAGTTTGTAACTTCAGTTTGGATGATAAACTCTTGAGGTTAGATGTTTATTTAAACTTCAGTAACCTCTCCTAGCACTGTGCTGTTTCAGAAAGGTATCCACTGTCCCTGAGACCTCTTAAAAAAATCTCAAGGCCATCCTCTACCCAGCTGGAAATCTTTAAACATTCACATCAACTGTGAGCCATCTTCTAAATTAAAGAGAGTGAACAAATTGAGCAATGCAAAAAAATTAGAGATGTGTTTGGTCCCTGTCATTCAGCAGAGAAACCTGGTCAAGGTACCTAACTTACACACAGCTATTTGCATGTGCATCCTCCCCAGACTGACTGATTTTTCTCTTTTGATCTCTCCTATTTGAACCTCTACAAGGGTAGCAGCAGAATTATTTCAATAGACTCACATATATTTAAGGGTCTGACCCAAAAGCCTTTTGCAAGGAGTCCAGAGCTCAGAGCTAACCAGCAAAACTGAGTTTTCCTAATCCTAACGCAGCACCCTAACCACAAGATTTTATCTTTCGAATCCACCTTGCACAGTCAAGGATTTGATTTTCAGAAGGGACCATTTCCTAGCTGTATTTTTCCACTGGAAATTTGGTTCCATCAGGTTAGATCAGTGACTTAGAAATTTAATGGAGCAGGAAAGGCAATATCACAGGGAAAACTTGAAGGGATCTGCTGGACATGAGTCAGGAGGATAAACCCTTTCCCCATCCTATTATACAGAGCCTGACAAGGAGATCTTGAGATAGCAAATACAGGGGAAATAGCAGTGAAGTCTGACTTCTCCCTAAACCTTTAGTGATTTTCTTCTGCAGAAATCATTGATCAAGGTCCCCGAGATTAGCAAGAGGAGCATTCACAGGAACGGCGCTGTCTGTGCACATCAGGGCAGATGATCCCCAACACCCAAATTTAAGTGGGAGCAGCTGGGAGATTGCATTGTCACATTTTGTTAATACTTCCTAAACTTCAGTCATCCAGACAAAATACAAGTTTACAGAAGCCACTGTAGAGGCAGCACGTCTTTGAAGCATTTTAAATATCGGGATTTAGGCATGTTTGTTTATGTAGACCTTAAATTAGGGGGTTTACAGTGTCACACTGACCCTCAAACTGCACAGGAAAGATCAATACTGATCACATAGGGCAGAATTCAAAGTGATAAGGGGCTGAAGTGTTCTCCATTCAGTAATAAGGATGTCTAAGAAGCCTAACTCCTTAGACATATAAATAGACACATGGACATATTTTATAGTATAATTTTTATACATATGTGTGTATATAAATATAGTTATATTATACACCTTAAGCTCCTAAAAATAGAATCATAAAATGGCAAAAGAAAACACAAAAATTAAACCCAAATAAAAAACAGGGAGCATTTCACATTACATTAAATTCTTCCAGCACCTGACCTTGAGGTAGAGTGGTCATTTAACAGTGAAAGCTTCAAGTATAATAGATTTAAAATTAATGTTTTTCTTCTGCTAACTATACTGTGCAGCAAATGACACAAGTACATCACACAGCTTTACTCATTTTCACCACTGCTGTTTGCAGGGGATTTAGATCCAGCAGCCACGGGGATATACTGGGTATTAGAATGACTGCCAGCCTCTATAAATTACCTCAGCAAGTGGATGGCACCTCGAATTAACAAGTGAGCTGCATGAAACTGTTGCTCAGACTACAGGGAGAGAGGTGGAAAATTCTCAGGGTCTAAAATTTGGCTCTTACACAACAGATAAATAACTCTGCATAAAAACTCCCAATGCTGCTAATGATACACTAAAAAATTTCATGTGTATGTACAATATATGGGATATGCACATAAATACCTAACTTAATATACAAATACATATGTACTAAGTAACACAGGTATATATATGTGCCTATGTATATATATATATATATAAATGTAATGAACATACAGAGGTAGAATTAGGGACACTGATTGGTTAAAGCAAGAGTTCAGGAAAGGTGAGAACTTTGATCATCAACTTAAAATGGGCATTTTGGAATTTTTTACCACTATATGCCATCTATCAAATACTTCATTTCACAACCAACACATGAACATACTGAAGAAGGTGATTCAGAAATTCTGCTTCAAATTACCCTACATTCCAGGAAATATTTTCCTTTATACATTTCCTGGTACTTGGGACTACATGTTTTTAAAAACAAAATTCTGGGATGATTGCTTCCAAATTCAGAAATTCAAGGAGCTCATTATGCAAATTAAGAAACATCCAATAACTAATCCTGCTGTACCTTATTATAAAATATAATCAAAATAGACAGAGTATGATACTAAATACAAATTATTGTTAGAATAGTATGAATGCTAAGAAACAACCTCCATATAAAGTTGAATAGTAGTACAGGAGCCATTATCAAGCCTCACGAATACTTAATTATAGATATTTTGCAGAATTTGCATTATATTATCATCACATTATAATGTGGCAATTGGGGTCCAGCATTTGCAGTTACTATAAAAGGGGTTCCTTCTACCTGGTAATGGAAAGAATAACTGAGCAAGAACACTGTGGCAAAGTTTAATTGAAATCTTGTTAATACTTCAACGCATCATGGTTTGATTCATTCAACTTCAAGCAGATAAAATTTAAGACATTATAATTTTTAAATTAATAAAATAATCTTCAATCTCCACTGCAAGCTGCCTCTTTATCTGCTACTTTCCATTTTATAAAGCTGTAGCCTCCATGGGTATGGAGATGCTGTAGAAAAGTTAACAATCAGAACTCATCTCTTTCTAGAGATACTTATCTGGTCTGTCTCATTAAGTTTTTTATAATTTTTAACTTATAGATAAACCTGGCTCACAGCAAAATCATCATAATCACAGCATCCTTTTGAAAAGTTCTCTAACTTGTTTATTGACAAGGAACTAGTTGGCCTAATTACAAATTATTATCCCCCAGGGTAGAAGGTTAGCAGCAGGCATCTGTACAAATGGCCACTTTCTTGCTGTATCAATTGACACAAAAATACACAATTTCATTATCTCTGAGGGCCAGCTTCCTGCAGTATTTCATATCATGGTCATATCTGGATTAAAAAGGTTTTGCCTCTGGGAGCCATACAGTTGTTGAAAAATCTATATTATTCTTTTTAACTCTATAAAGAAAGAGCCAGGACTCTGTGTAGAGATGGACTTTGATTATTGCCTGTTCTCAGCTGTCAGAGGATCTCCACAGCTCTCGATGCTCCACACAGGGTGGGAAAGGACTCAGGTCTGAGCTGGGCCAGCATGTGGAGGTGCAGCACAGGAGCCCATTGGGGTCGATGCTGTCTCAGCTGCACACAAAGACTTGACACAGGTCTGGTTTCATGGGCTGTGCTCCAATTCAAAACTCAGAGTAGCAGAAACAAACCCTGGAAATAGAGGGAAGAGCTCTCTGCTGCAGCAGCTCCTTTCAGGGATCTCAAGAACTTTGTCAGCATGATCCTAAGAGACACTGATAAAACCCAGAGGATAACAAGTGACTGAAGGAGACAAAAAGCAAATCCAAGTTAACATCTGCCTTTCCCTATGCCAGCAGCTTTACATGTATTTTGAATGCCCAGTAAGAACCACAGTGCAGCAGAGAATGCCTCGTCCCACTTAAACTTACCACCTTTTCTACCCTACCAGCCTGTAACCTAGAGCCTTCAGTAATTCTGAAGCTGAAACATGAAAATCTGGCTTTTGAAAGATTTGATGTCTTCAGGGATCTCCTGGCTTTCAAATGAAATTCTTTGGATGAATTTTATGCTATAGTAGGTAGCATCCACCCCAGCAGGAAGGCTGGAAGAACTGGAAAGCTTTCTAGTGGTAATTCTCCAAACCCTTTCAAAACGGGAGTGAAGCAACAACAAGGCAAAACAAAGACAGCCAGAGCCATAGGAAATGTTTATCAGAGGGTGGGACACACATTGTTCCCTGATCCTGCACAGTTCAAGGTCAGCCATTTACACTACCTCACCCAGCAGTGTTAATTAAACAACCACACTCTGAAGTGCAAATAGGACCCATCCGATCATTCCATGGTTGTACACCAGTCCTACAGAGACAGGAGCTGCTGACAGAAGGGTGGAGGATGTAAAATCTGCTCTAGCCATTGGCAATGAGCAATAGGAACGTCTGTCCCCCAAATGTCTACTGAAAATTCCATCTAACTTCGAAAGTTGAAAAAAAAAAAAATAATGCACTTTGGAAAATTTCACATGAAGCTTGGACAGCATTGAAATGATCCCTAAATATAACTTCTTCAACTATCAAATATACAGTAAACTGAAGAACCTTGAAAAATGAGAGTTCATTCAATTTTTTTTTTTTTTTGGTACTCTAAATCTGTCATGTCAGGGCCTAAAAAAGTATCATTCACTTAGTAACTCATCATGGGAGCCTCAATCCACTGAGGATCCACTAGACTGAAGTCTAGAGTGTCCAGGCTTATGGAGAGAATGGATTTCACAGCCCATTGAGTCAATGGATGTTTCAGTCTGCTGGGTTAATGTGGGTGCTGCTGACACACAGAGAGTGCTTTTACAGCATTAAATAGCCTTACTAAACTTTTCATGAAAAAGCACTTTACATTCAGAATAGTATATTTTCAAATTATGACAATTAAGTTTTGTTTTTCAGAAAAAGAAAAGCAATTCATTCATAGTGTAAATTATTTACTAGATTTACCACCTGAATTAAAAGGAAAAACCTTTTTTTCTTCAGTTATGATAGCCCAGAGAACCTCTTTTAAAGGTCAGTCTTGCATACTTCTACTCCTATTAGCTGTAAATATACTGCTTCAATGATTGAGGCTGTTTGTGTTAGTAAAGTTTTGCCAGGTCAAGTTTTTAGTTGAGACAGAACAATTTTAAATTTCAAAAGAAGCAAGCAGATCCTGCAAGAAAGGGAAGTCAGGGCCATCCTCTGTGTGAAAGCAGGTGCAGGATTAAATGAGATTTTGGGAATGAGACTGCTGCACACACTTCATTGGTGGCACAAACGGTGTAGCTTTAATGTCAGCCCTCCTTCAGAGTCCTGGAAACTCAAGTGTTCATCTGACTGACTTCATGGGGCAGGTGAAAGCCAAGAAGGGCTGGAAGCCTCCCAGGAGACACTTCATTAGTGTTTGTTATCTGCCCTTTCACTGACTCTTTGTTCAGAAAACTTTAGAGCAATATACTGACAGAAGTTTCACTGACTTTCCATGTGAAAGAAGGTGGATGGAAAGCCAAAGAGCAGCTCTCTAGGACTGCATCAATAAAAGGGATATCATCCCTTCATAAAGGAAGTTCTACCCTCTGCATGAGGCCAAAGGAACAAATTAGGAGAAATGTGAATATACTTGTGAAAGTCTCATGTGGTGGTTATTGATAATTTAAGCATAACAAACTGGAAATAAACTTTGTCCAATCATGGCATTATTTCTTTGTGACATTACTCAAAGCAAGACTCAATCATCTGGGAATAAAAAGGAAAATTTTCACATGTCTCAGGATAATTTTCTTTCATGTCGATTATCAAGCCTTACACTCTCACATCTAGGGAAATCTCTATAACAAAATAAACCTTTCTAAGAAAACATTTGAAATCCTTTAGTATTTCTAAGTTGTTTCTTAATATTTTTGATCCAAGTACACACCTAATGGTTAATTAAGAATGCAACAGATACCTCCTGCTGCACGATCAGGGTTAATATTCCAAGAGAGTCAAAGTTTTGCAAAAGAGCAAAAAGAAATGTAGATAAGAAAGATGAACAAGGGTAATGAAATAAGCCCCCTTTAATTTCACAATCCTATTAAAAGTTGAAAAGTAGAGTTGACCTGTTTCCTGATGAGACACTGCTCTTCCACAAGCTTACGACACGTTTCTTGAATGTTGATTTTATTTAGTGGGCTCCTGATCTCAAAAATGCTTAGAAAATAGCATGGCCATGTTTTATTTTTCATTTTCAAGTTGCAACAAGATATTCCACTCTTTATAAATTTACCATCTGTTATAGTTAGCATTAGAGCAATCCCTAGGTCAAAAGAACATGCAGTAAAACCTTAACTGTGTCTCAAACGCAGAGCTTAAGCTTTCCACCCGCTCAGCCTCTGATACACAATTCTTTCCAAAATTATCAGTGTGAAGTATTGAATCAAATATCCATAAACAGTACTTGAAATAAAAAGCATTTGGCTAAGTTGTGGTTGTAGCCCACCACCTGTAGTGACTCAGAATAGGTATGAATTTACATTTCTAGAAAAAAGCACTAGTTACGTACTTCGTGCTTGCAACAGGAACAAGGGCACTGAATTTATGCATATCAATTCATTTATTACATTCCTTAACAGTACTTCAGAACTGTTTTATTTGCTCTATTGTCTTTTTGCTGCTGGTGGATGAGAAGGAAGATCAATAGTCAAGTGGAAGTATAGTATTTTAAAGCAATTCAGGACTTAAAATAAGAAAACAACTGCATAAGCCTTGGCTATCCCATTTAGAAACAGGGAAATGTCCTAATGTGAAATTGAAAGCCAATCTTCAGGCTAAAAATATTCAGAACAAAATGTAGCTCTGTTCAAAATGTGCAAATTTCTTTTTATTCACTTAAACTGGTTTCTTTCTATAATAATGCAGTGACTAATTGTGCCCTGAGTAGGCACAAGTGTGCCTGACTGAAAAGATGGAAAATGGCAGTTAAATAATTAATGTAAAAATATGTTGATGAGCCTAAGAAAATGTGAGATATTGGGAATTAAATAGCTAGCATTACGTAATCTACTTACTGCATAAAAGGCATTAGAAGTATCCATTAAATCTGCCATAAATAAAGAAACCTAGGAAAAGGTAGTATTTTTCCCCTTTTGCTTAAGAGGAATAGATACAGTAACTTTTTCATCAATTAAATAAAGAACCTCATATTATATGAATCCACAAACTTCACCGTTTACTTGAGAGTAAAATTAAAATATGAAATACTGATTTTTTTTTTTTTGGGGGGGGGTGGGCATGGGAATGAGGGTGCTAAAGAACCACATTATACATTCTAATTTTATACAAATAAAGATTGGTATTAATGATCTATGTATGTATTAAGTTAAATTAAGAGTTATTTTCAAACAGGAAGAGTAATGCCAGCCTGGAGCTGTAAGGTTGCTGTAGGTGTCTTCTGAAGGTCTTTGAGACCAGGAGAGACAAGAACCTGTCTGATGCAGAGAAAAATGACTGCCCTGAAGCACAGAGCGGGGAAAGAAAAAACAAAAAAAAAAAAAGTAATTTGAAGTCTTCTCGAGGCTGATCTTCATAGGAGTGTGGGGTTGTGGTTCCTCTGTGGCAGATCAGAAGCATTGCTCAGAACAGTAAGTGGATCAGAGGAAAGCTGAGGAGAGACACCTGAACCCAACAACACAACAGGGCAACTTTATCAGAATCAGAGTTAGCACTAAGGCCGTGAAGCAGCCTGTGCAGCTGGGAGAGCCCTGCCTTGCACAGCTAATCAGGCACTGAAGCAAGTAACAGCTTCCACATCACCAAAAAAAGAAATCATTCCACTTTCTCTGCCTGAATACTCTGCCCTCTTCCTTTCTTTTTGAGCAGATAAAGTAGAGCTGGGCTTTTATTGCTGCTACTCCTGAATTTTATTACCGATTCCAGCAATATATTTATAAGTATGGATATATTTTGAAAGCCAGCCTCCTTTTGCAGTACATCTTAGGCCTGCAAAACTTCTGCCCACGTTTAAACGTGCGAGGGCACGCAGAGCCAGGGGAAAGCCTGGAGGTCTGGCTGTGCCCTCACCGAGAGCGACTCTGTCAGAGCAGGGAGCGAGCTCCTCACCCGGGGGAGATAATCCCAAAGTAAGCTGTAAAGGCGTGCAGGCAAAGGCAGAGAACAAGGAGGATGGGTTCCACAAGCAGATTTATCACAGGTGAAGGATCAGGGACGAAGAGCAGGTTCAAACACAGGGTCCAGGGATTTTATACTCTGAGAAAGCGGGGTGGAGAAAGGGGAGATAGCCAATAGGGAAGGGTGAGAGGGGAGGAATCCACTGGGAATTAACCAATGGGGAACACTTGTAGGAGGGATAGCAGAGAACAACCAATGGGGCATCGAGTAACACAGAACTTTCCAGAACTAATGCATAATCAACTAAGGGAATAAATATTGATGAACTTATACATAAAACTGGGAGGGGAGAACAGAAACCAATCCACTTGCAAAGGCAATTCAGAGGAACAAAGGATGGTGGGGACTTGACCTCAGCATGGAGGTTGTCTTTAAAGATCAGTGCCTGACCACCAGAGTGGATTTTGTTGTTTCCTCCGGGGTCATTGTGGCCCCAGCCACTCACACTGCAATGAACATGAACTGCTGGGGTTGAGTTTACAACAGCCTGTCAGAGGGGTGAGTGCTCTAAATGATGCCATTCATCTCCTGGCCTTGCATTTTGCAGATGAAAAGGATAAATGATTTTAGCCTAATGCAGTACCTGCCTAGCCAGACCTTTACAGTCCTCTTATCACCATGGTAACCCTGAAGGAGAAACACACAACTAACCTAAAAGTGCTGGGAATAAGGAAAACAGTTTTACTCCTTTCCTTGTTCTCCTCCACCCCCTCTCCCCCCCCAAAAAAGGTAAATAATGCAAAAGATTCAGCACCAAATACTCCTGATTTACTCTCCAGACTCTGAGAAGTTAATCTGTGCACTCCTTCTTTTGCTTTTGTAAACTCACAGTGTGTTTCAGCAGAGAAATTCTCTTGACAAAATTACAAATCAGAGCAACGGGAAATGTAGCCCAATGTAAAACTCGCATAACCAGCTGTATAATCAAGGTTTTGTGTGAATTTGGAATCATCTTGGGGAATAACACAGTTTTTTACTGCATTCAGTTTAGTACTCAGATTAGAAACCATGCTAAGGACCTTAATTAGAAAATCATGTGCATACAGCCACATATAAAACAAAAGGAAACCCTGGTCATCCTAAACTAAGCCCTATAAGACTAAAATAAGACAATATCTGCCTTGAAAATTCATCTTTCTACATGGAAGCATCAACTGCTTTGCCACAAAGACAGCTTATGTGAAAATTCTCAGGTCAGGCGCCTTCAGAGAAAGTCTTTTCCCTAATAGCTGTCAGAAGAAAGGAACTCTGCTTTCCACAGAACTTAGCAGAATTCCATATCCACAGTGGGACAGCTGCCAGTAAATTCCCAGCACACAGTACCAATCAACACATCACATCAGTGGGAAACAGGCTGGAGAATCCTTGAACAGGATTAAAGGCCCTTCCTTAGCCTGATGGCAGTGTCCAGGTCTGCAGTGTCCCTGCCTAACACAAGTGTGACACCGTGTGACACTTAGCAAGGGCTCTGAGGAATCTCTGTTATGATTTCCACACCAAATAACACTCTGGCCTTGGAGAAGAGTGCTCAGGGCAAACTGCATGGCTGTACAGATGTTTTCTGCCCATAAACTGGAGCAGGTTGCCGAGTAAACAGGACTCCACAGCTCCTCACTGCTCCAGGCACATCCGTCTTCCTGTTTGTGTCTTCACCCTCTGAGAAACTCTTAACCCAGCGTTTGTGAAAAGTGGCTTGCAACATCACCAGAGTGCCTGTTATGATAACTCTCTCCTCTGTACCATCTAATGTTTCTAACAGCAAATCAAACAACAGATGTATAGCCTCTAGAGTCAAACAACGTGTTGTGTTCCAAACAGATTTGCTCTGCAAATATTGGAAGATGTTCTCAATAGCTAATATTACCATTTCTCCTTTTTTTTTTTTTGAAGCAACAAGGAGATGATAGTAAAAGTCACTATACATTTTATAAAAATAAATGTCTGTTTAGAACTAAAAGCAATATATGCCACAGAATCATGCATCTCTTCTCTGTTTTGCAGCTGAATACTCAAAATTGCTTCTTCTGCATTTATTTGAAAATGAAGGCATTTTTTCTAACACATATTCATTTTGGAGGAGAGATTTTACTAGCATTTTCATGGACTTAAGGTGATGGCAATACATGATGACAGTGTCTAAAATTATTATTTTCCCTTGTAAGTTTCCTTTTATGTTAAATTTTCAATTTTCTAATTTCAGGTTTGTCTACTAGGAATAAACCTGTAGAATGTGTTAAACGAAGTGCTAGAATAGAAGCTACCTATTAAGCTTACTCCTCACAATTTGAAAAGAAAAAAATCTCATTTAAATGATTGGCTGTCCTAATATGTAATACAAAAGAGACCATCTAGAGAAAGTAAGAACCAGAAGTCTGATCTTATTAACAAAGTACCACTCATAAACAAAGGTGTTGTCACACTAGGTCACTTGACTTCACAATAAATAAAGATGATTTATGCCAGGCAAACACTTCACATTTTGAAAATCAGAACAGATATTAGTCAAATTTTAGCCAAAAACAGTTGTGGCATATGGATGTTTCCTTGTGTTTAATAAATGTTTAACAAACACTCATTAAAAGGTAGAACACAGAAGTTTCAAATGCACTTTAAAACTTGTGCAATGCTAGGTCAAGGGTTTAACAAAAGCACAAACATAACCTCTCCTTCCAGCCTGCTGTTCGGTGATTTCATTAGGAAACGCAATTTAGCTAATGATTCAGTTAATCTTTTTATAACCACTCACATAAATCTTGAATAAATGTTATGCAAGCTCCAACACTAATTTAAATTACTCCTATTAAGAGTCATGTCCAAATAAAAACATGACTGTAGGCAATAACAGCCTTACAAAGGTATGTCCATATGGTACAACTTTCAAAAATACAGAATTCCTCACATCCCTAGCCTTCCTCTGCTGTCATTTTAAAGCTGTTGCATTTCTTTTTCCCTTGTCTACCTTTTCTTCTGCAAAAGTGATCCCCAAAAGATAAAAATGGGCAGTAAACCTTCAGATGTTTTGTAGTTAAACTCTATCTATTTGTCTTTTATGGTGAGCAATGCAAATTTTGGCTTGTAGAAATAACCTTATTAGGTATGCAGGCATTTCTCTGGAAACACTATCATAAAAACCACAACTAAGTCATTAATCTTTTCAAAAAGCTTGTTGAGATCCCCATAGGCATTTAAATGGATCATAACAGGCTCACATATGAAATATAGAGCTGCAGCCAAGAGTCTGACAGAAGTGCAGATTTGGACAAATAAGACCATCAAAGCTTCAGCTGAAGAGATTTCTCTTCTCTCCACAGGACGAGGGGTTGATAAGACCAATCATGGAGAATGAAACTATAAATGAAATAGAAATGCCAAATTCACGCCAGCAACCCATGGACTGTTAAAAGCCTACCTGCCTGAAGACAGCAGCTATTAAATGATTATATCACTGCAGAGAGACTGGCACCATAGGATAAATGATGGAGTATTTGCCCAGAGGTGAACATCCCTGTTTGTCCTGGTGGATTATTATATCACACTCAGGGCAGTGAGCTGAACACTTGGTGTATTAAATCAATGAAATTATGATATCCTCGTGCTCAAATGGAGTGGGGAAAAAAAACCAAACCACCCATTTTCTGGGATAAACCCCACAAATTAGTGGTAGTCATATCCATGGACCAAAATATCAAAATTGGACCAAAGAGCTTACATGCTAACCAGTCCTCAGAAAGAACAGGCCCAGATTTCACTGTTTGCCCCTGGACTAGCTCCAAGCTGCTTTCCAGGTTAGGTATGCTTGCTGCAGGTTATTTTACAGTACCAGGATAAATTATGACACCCAAATCTACTGCAATCTAAAGCTGAAATGGTCAGATTCACTTACAAAATTTATTCAGAGAGGACTATGAGCTGAATCAGAGATGCTGAGACCTTCACCCCAGAAGCTGTACAAAGAGACAAAAAGTTCTGCCAGATCCTGGGGAAAATACGGATTTGGCCAGAAACAAACACGTTGAAGTTGGTCTTTTGGGGGGGAAGTGGGGTTATGGGGTTTGTTTGTTTTTTATGGGAAGTACAAAGAATTGCTGTCAGTGTGAAAGAGATGGCAGGTATGAAAAAAGTTAAAACAAAGTTTGCAAAATAAACATTCAACAAAAGCAGTAATTGAAATTTCATAATCTCCAGGAAGGACTTTATAAACACCCACACTATCACTATTTGTTTCCATAAACCATTCCAAATTTGCTTCTCAGTATCAGCCAGGTAATTATTCAGGACTTTTAAAATTTAGTGTTAAATTAATGTACAAAGTACCACTGTTTTTCCTGCTTGCCCAGCTCTAATGGAAATGCTTAATGCCATGTTGGAAAATAAAAAAGTTACACAGCAATGAGACACAGAAGAAAATGAACGTGTGTTTGCATTCAAGGAGGAGAAATATGCAGCCTTTGTGATAAGTTACACTTTCTTACACAGGCATTTTCTCTGAGATTTCTGCAACCTCAGTAGTCAATAATCTTCTCTTTCTTTTTTTGAGCAGGGTGTAAAACTACTTGGGATTGTTGACCCAGCAGCATGGAGAATTATTTCCATTTTCAGTTAGCTTAGCATGTAAATGAAGCACTGCTCTGGCACCGTGGTATAAAAAGTCTGAGAACTCATTTGCTTTAAGCACATGCAGTATTTTGGAGAAGTACTTTATGATATGCACAGAAGTTTAAGTAAGCTTATAAGTACACAGGGTTAATGAGCAAAAAAACAACTGTAGTCTTTCTGTTGTGCTGCAGATCAGCTAAGAAACCTAGTGACAGTGAAATGGCCCAGGCTCCTCATTCCCACAGCGAGTTCAACTCTGCCTTGAAGTCTCATCATTGACAGTTTGGTACCACAGAGGATGGACTTGAAAGTGCTGCCTCCATCCCCACTGCTGTGTCTGGCTAGGGAAGAGGATAAGGAGAGTCTGCAGTGGCCCCATTTAACCTCAAACACTTCACCAAGGCTGCAAATCAGTGCTCAGTATCCCAAAACACTCTCTGCAAGTACTTCAAATGGACAATTCGGTTCAAAGTTACAGGAGATGAACCCTGGGTTGTTCCCACTGCTGAATTAATCAGTGAATAAGGAGCTCTTACTCTTCTGAAATAAACTGAAAGTTATTAGAAAGTTTTAAGTTTCTTGGAAACTTTGGAAAGTTTTAAGTTTCTTGTCCCCCTCACCCCCCATCTAAGAGTGGGGAGAAAACATAAAATATTAAAAATATTTAATAGGCTGAAATTAGCAAAAACTAAAAATTGCTGTCACACGGATTGTTTGGTTTCAATATTTTGTGTTCATTTAATGATATTCCTTTGTATTTTTAAAGTAAGAATTACCTTGCTTTTCTAGATGAAAACTGGTTTCAAACAAAATCCTAAAGCTCTTCAATTTTTAAGATGTCAAAACAGAAGAGGGTGACAGTTCTAAAATTGTTTGCAAAATGGGAAATTATTCAGACTTACTTTTTCCCATGAAAATGATGAATGTGTATTCTACAAGAAGTAGATGGCAGAATATCACCAATGATCCCTCTATTGCTGCTCAGTCAGGATGCTCTGGGAGCACTTACAAGAAAATAATAAAGTAAAAATCCAAGCAAAAGACATCAAAACAGATTAGCTTGATTAAACAAGTAATTTCTTTTAAAGAAATACTTTCTATTGCCTTTTCTTTCTAGAAGTCTGTTTTCTCATTTAATCTTTCTTCAAGCTGTCAGCTACCAAAAGCAGTCAACAGAATTTGCTTGAAGACCATACAAGGGCTACAGAAAAGTCACAAATTATTTCTCCAGTATTGCTGCTCAGCTGCTTCCCTTTTCAGTGTCATTCAGGGTTTTCATGTATTCTGCTGCTCCTCAAACTGCCTTCTCCTTGATTTTTTAAATTTACATCAGGAACACAGACCCCTGAAACCAAAGTTACAGGTGCTTTACAGCTGATCAAAAATGAACTACCAATACAGTTGGGTTTTTTGTTCTTGTTTTATTTGGCCCTAGTCTTTTTTAGAGATTTCATATAGGTTTTAATTTAGGTAATCAGACTGTTTTTTAGGTCAACAGAAAGCTTCCTATTGGGAATACATTTTCTTAACAAAAAAAATGTGGATTTATTCACACCAAACTATTTGGCTGTGGCTGCCTGCCTCTGATCTAATTAATATTTAATTATTTATTTGAATTAGAGCAGCTTCTCTGAGTGCGTGCCAGACCAGAATAGTCATGGAGCTGGAGTACAGAATCAGCATTTGCAGGAGCCCAAAGTTCAAATCCCTATCCTGATTTAATTTTTGGCTTTGGAAGGTGGACAGCAGCTGCCTCCCCTGTGGTAGGAAGAATCACACAGGATCTGACTTGAATTGCTGCTGAGCATCTCAGAGTCAAGATCTGAGCAGGGTCTGTTGCCTCAGGTGTAAAGTGGGATCAGTGCTAAACTGCTTCTCAGAGATGTGCTGAATAATTAGCAGTCACAGAGAGCTTTGAAATGGAATATTTCATAGCAGGAAGGGGTAATGAAACAATACTCCTGTGCTCAGAACTTCGTAACCACTGTTTCTGTGAGCTCCTCGTGGCAAATCTTAAATCAGAATTTGGATGAGGAGGAAGCAGAAAAAGCTTCCAGTTTTATAAAGCTGCAACTAATGAAAAACATCATACTTCCATATTATTGATCAATGTGATGGGTGATTCCCAAGTCTGATTTTAACAAATGCACACAAAGCTACAGAAAAATGATCCATTTGTACCTGTGTCAATTTATTTATGGTTATATTGGTTTTGTATTCGAGATTTGCTATACTTTACATGCAATTAAATCAGTGTTCAGCAAAACTGTCTTTTGAACAGGGGTGGGAATTATCAATACAACATTTTAAGGGGTTTTTCTTATCAATACTTTATATAATGTCCACTTTATGTAGTGTCCATAGAAATCTACATTCATGAATTTATTTCATCTAGACAGCCCCACAACAAAATATTCTTTGGATGCCAGAAGTATCCCACCACTTACCCAAATAATGTCCTAAATGACAAACCTTTGTTAGCTGCCACATGATTACTAAGGCAGGCTGGAAAAAAAAAAAAAAACGACATTACAAAACTCCACAGCTGTAGGAGAACTATGAGATGACACGACCTTTTTTTTTTTTTTTTTTTCCAGTAGTCATTTCCTAATCAAAGCCCAGAAGCTGTTGAGCTCCTGCAAATGTCACCTGCAATTGGCTGGAGATGGTTTTAATTGCCTGTGTGCTGCCGTGCGTGCTGCAGGGTTTTCTCAATTACTGCAGGAAATCTGCTTTTGCTGCCGGGGTGTGGGGCCGTGGATAACCGGGATAACCAGGATAACCGGGATAACCAGGATAACCGGGATAACCAGGGGGATGATGAGAGGAGCTGGGAGGCTTCGGGGCGCTGCCTCCTCCAAGCCCCCGCGGCAGCGCTCCCTGGGCGCACTCGCGCTCCCATCAGGGCAAATAAAAGCTGCTTAATGGCTGTCCTGTGCCAAAGGAGTTAATTAATTGCTAATTGTTCATTCAGAGGCGTAAGGCCATTGACAGAATGAGGCTCGATGCACGCAGGGAGTTTGTGAAGGACCGATCCAAGATCTGGTGCGGTGCCATCAGTACCGATAGCACACGAGGGCTGAACGGGGAGTCCTCTCTGTTTGACTCAGGGAAATGCATTTTTGGCAACATTAACGTCTTTCAGAAGCTCCAGTCAAATTCACAAAGTTTAGAAACAAAAGGAGCCACGGGAACATTTTCCAATACTTCAAAAGTAAAATGTTTGTTTTCTGAAATGAAGCATGACTTTCCTATCTGAATTTCCTTTCAGTGCTCTTGTTGAAGAAATAAGCTTTAAAATATTCAGAACAGAAACATTTTTATTTTGCTCAAAAGTGCAAAGCCAGATATTCTGTTTCTTTTAAATACTCAGATTATTGCAACTATTTTTTCAGAATGCAAATTAACAAAAAAACCAAACTCTATTGTTTGAGTAGTTCTATATGCTGTATGGACGTGGGTCCCTCTCACACAGCTTTTCAGGATTTGAAGGTACCACTTGCAATTTGATGAGTACTCTCAAGCACATTTCATATCCCATGCTTCAATTTATTGAAGCACCAACTAGCAGTAAATACTTAGCTTGCCCAATTAATTCCAATTCACCAGCAACTGAGTGCCTCTTTCATATTTTATTTATTTACATGCCTTTCCCAAACCCCATTATAAAGCTTATTATGCAGAGGTGATCAGAGTAGTTTAATATTTTTTTCCATTGGAAAAATGATATTTCATGAAAAAGGTGTGTCAACATATTAAAGCCCCATTCCAACGGGGGTTGGGATTAGATGATACTTAAGATCCTTTATTGTCATAAAATGGTTTGGGTTGAAAGGATTTATTTACCCAGCATTTTCAGTGTCTGTCTTAAAGTGACAGTAAGACTTGAACCTCTATTTCCTAAATCCTATGCTGCTGACGTAGGAATGAAAAAAAAAAAATTAACTATGTTTCCAAAAATTACTATCAAATATTTACCATAGAGAAAGGAATTTGCAGATGAATACCATAACATTTATCCTTACAAGTTGCTCACAAGATAATCCTACAAGTAATTCTTTTTCATTTTGTCAGCAATAAATGAAATAAAATGTGTACATTTTGCTCTTAAAAAAATAGAAACCAGCCAGTGAACTACAATTCTGTTGAAGATCACAATTCTGTTGAAGACCACCCAACATTAGCACTAATGAATCATCAGGGCACCTCACAAGCCCTTCAGAAGGGCTGGATGCAGAAATAATTATTTACTAGGAGAGTACCTGACAAGATTGTTGTTTTGATGAATTGGCACATATGGAACTCGGAGATGATGAATTGCACTGATGTCAATGCTATTAAAAGTTGTTTAATATGCACATAATTTGATTTATGAATTTTTCAAAATAGAAGAGCGCTCTCATCTCATATGAATTAAAACATTAACGTTGCTAAAACGTAGCAATAGTACAGGCAATAGATATTGAATAAAATCTTCCACTCTGTAGCTCTTTCCATTCTCAGCAGGTTTAATTGTGGAGAATGACAATCAATACATGTATCTACATTCCTGTGAAGTCAGAACTGAGTTTATCATTGCAGAGAGAATGGTGAGAATACCTGGTAGTTCTACACAGTCAGCAATACCTGGCTTAAGTTCCAGTTTGCTAAGTAGAAATTTCCACTAGGTGTTCCTATTTCCATATTTCTATTTCCATACATCATTTTTAGGTACTTTTAGTCATGCAGCTCTATGGTTCTCTCATCTGTAATATTCCTAACAAAATTAAGCACAATGGAATAGAATAATTCATAAAAACTAAAATGCTGCATATACATATTTTATTTATATCCCTCTTCAGAGTCTTGTACTGGCACTGCAGACATACCAGATCATATAAATGCCTCTTCCTACAAATATAGCTCTAAAACCTTATACAATATCATTTTTACTAGTGAAAAATGAAGAGGGGGGGAACAAAATACACTTTATAAAGGGAAAATTTGGGGTTTCCCTTTCTTCAAGGATAGCCCTGGCCATAAATATGAGGCTAACACCTCAGAACAAGCTGAAAATTACCCGGGGAAACAGAGGACTTCCAAGATGTGCTAAATACCACAGATGTCAGACTATTTGCTCTTGAGGACTCATCAGAAACTAGAGCAAAATGCTTTAAAATGCACACAGTTAAAGCACACAGCAGAAGTAGTTTTGTTCCAGCCAAAAACACTAACGAACTAAAGCTCAAGCAGAAAACACACTGCTCTGTGTGTGTATGTAGTAATTCTCCCTGCCTTGTGCAGGTTCAGAGGACAAGATATTTATCTTCTAAGAATGTTTGAGAATCCTATGGAATTGACCTAAATCCAAACTTTGAGTAAATTTGTGGCACTATGAAAACCAGCCTTTATAGCTAGGTAATACTATGGAGCAAATTCTTTTTGACTCTTTTATTTTCCTCTATAACTGTGGAACAACAGGGGAGGGATCACGCTTGAAAATTAGCCCTGACTAGTGAAATTTCCAATAAAAATATGATGGGGAGCATGAATAAAGTCTTACTGCCATTTCTCCAAAGCCACATCTCTCCACGACAACAGCTCAAGAGGCTTCCCTTGCCAGCCAGCAGTGAGGATTCAGGCAAAACCTCAAACACAGCCCACCCAAGCAAGTGACAGTGCCAGAGGTCACAGGTGTGCTAAAGCAAATGGATGGCTCAATCTCAAGTTCAGAGAAAAATAACATAAAAAAAATTGTTAGAGGATTATTTATATTTATTTTCAAAGGTCAAGAAGGATTTATGTAGTGGAAAGAGAGCTGCCTGGCCTACTTTGTCCATCTGTAGGTGTTTAAATGTTTTTCAGTTTCTATCCAAACTCTAAAAATTATGCATAAATTTCACTATTCTTTTTCTCCCTAGCAATCCATCAACCTTAATTGTAATCGTGCTGGAAAAACATAGCACTCTTTATGGAACGTTTATAGTCTGAGTTGTTCTGCTGCCATTATAAAAAAGCTAAATCGCTGAGCAATTTAATTTAATTTCTCCAGTAGTGCCTCCTGTTTTCTAAACAAGAACCATAGCTCTTCTAAGTTTGAAACATCTGAAATATTGATTACAGTACACTTTCAAGAGTAAAACCTATTAAAAGAGTTATCTTTGTCATTCCACAGAAGCCATAATGGAGTGATTAGAATGTGTTGTCTATACATTTTTTCTGTCCTATTAAAACTGAAGTAAAATAGAATTTTGGGATGTGTGGTTATATATGTGTGTGGGGTTATATGTTCCCACTGGCAAAAAGAAACTTGTTTGCCCACAGAAAAGCTGTGTTTATGGCTGCACACTCCCTCAATACTTTGGTAGGAAGGGTTTGAGGAAGAGAAGGTGATTCTGTGTGCTGCAGTGGAGTTCCCAGTTTCAAGGCAGGTTTTCTAGATGCCTGAGGACTTTTCTTTGTCTTTTTGGCTGATCAAAGCCTTTTTTTTTTTTGCATATAGTCAACGGGGCTTTTTTTCTTCCATGTAGACTAAAGGAGTTTTCAACCCCTTCCACACTGGAATATTCATTGATCTCCTTTTTCTTATCTCAGCACGAGAAAATGAGAGGAAAAAAAAGAGAGCAGTAGCCAAACAGAGACATCAAGGGTAGGAGTTACTGTCTTGGTTTCATTCTCTTAGGGCAGTACACTAAGAAAGAGTAAAGAAAGAAATTACATGATGCTCCTGTATGTCAGCAATCTGTGGCTCCAGCACCCTTCTGAGGACTGGAGAAGGGCTGTATTTCTACTCCCAGTGTCAGAGGGGTTGACCCAGAGCAGATCAGACAACGATGGCACATCTTTAAGGCATTTGTGCCCCTTCACCTCTCAGGTCTATCACCTCTGCCCAGGTCAGCTTCCATCCAGTTTTACGGGTACACCATCAAATATATCAGCCAGATAAGAAGAAACACTGAGCATGAAAGAGTGGTTCGTGCAGTAAATTACATCAAACTTGCTCAGAAAGCTGCATTTCCACAGAGCAATCAAAGGTAGGCAGCCACGAGGGTCAAGGCATCTCAAACCAGGTGAGCAAGAACAGAAAAAAGGGAAATACTCGATTAAAAATCTTCTGGTGGAGGATGAGTAGAGAATCAGAGAAAGAAGCAGCTGGCCACACACAGTCCTGAGGAGACCCTTCATCTTGTATAAATCAGTAAACCTGCTGAGGGTGTTTTCCTCCAAAAAAAAATTTTTTTTTGTAAACAAACAACTTTAGCAATCACTAGACCAAAAAGATAAGATAATTTGGCCTTATTCTTCCCTTAATGGATCTCATGGGGATTATAACAAACCTTAAGAGCAATGTGAAGTCAAAAGACATCATTGGGTCTGTGTAACTTGGCCATTCACACCATCAGTCCTGCCTGTATCAATATCTTTTCTTGCTCACTGAGATTTATCTGTACTTGAAAAATGTCTGGGTTTCATGGTATGAACTAGTTTTATACCTTAAGAATTCTTATTTTGGCGTTTGTCAATATGAAGGACTGTTTTCACTTATAAAATAGCTCATTTTAATTCATGGTAAAACCTGCAATGGATTTTTGCATGCAACTAAAACTTTAGGACTTTGTTAAATTTTGAAAGAACAAATACAAATAAACAAACTTTGTGCTCTTTCAGTTAACATGCCAGGGAGCCTAAATGAGTATATAGCACCATTTTTTGCCATTTGGTAATTTTTCCCATATTAATTTTATTCCAGTAGAGAAGCCTACTTAAAAGCATAGAAATCTATCATATTTACATATCAAATGTACAAATAACGACAAAATCCTCTGCAATGGACCAACATGCCTAAAGAATTATAGAAACAGCCACAATAAAAGATCAGAGACACCTTCATGTGATTTGAACAGAAAGCAAGCAAACAAGTGAGTTTGAAACATCAGTGATTTAATAAACTAAAGCGTAGTCACAAAGAGTCCACCATCCAACTTCTTTGAAATATTAATGGCAAAGGATTGTCAGGTTAGTCCTTCTACAGTGGAACCACATGAAAAGCCCTAGAGACAGGGATACCCTTGTTAACACT
The DNA here is from genome assembly GCF_041296385.1 of Aphelocoma coerulescens. NCBI lineage: Eukaryota > Metazoa > Chordata > Aves > Passeriformes > Corvidae > Aphelocoma > Aphelocoma coerulescens. Next base: position 16,861,322 of record NC_091018.1, read on the forward strand.
GTCAGTCCTCATGATCTCAGTTTTCCCAAGGCTTCTCCATTTTCAGGTCTGAATTAATTCTGGATGCAGTTGGGCAACAGATGGGATGTTACTGAAATGCTCTAACATATCTCATAGTCAACTGCCTAAATTTCATCAACTACTCTACTGTTCTTTCCCCTCTCCTCCAGAGATAAGTGCATGTAGGAACTTGCATTGATACAATTTATGCCATCAAATTTTACAGACAGGAAAAGTCTGACAGCCTGGAGAAGGCTGACAAGGCATATTTTCTTCCTCTTAAAAAAAAGGAGATGTATATTTATATATGCACACACATAGAGAGAGACTTCTCAATCGCTGCAGCAAATTATAAATGATGCATGAAATGAAAAATTCCTGTTGGGTGCACTAAGAAGTGTATGGATAGTGCCACCATGGAATCAACATTTGCCATGTCACTCACTTACTAGGAGACACTGCCTCAAAAGTTGACTGAAAAAACATCAGCAGTTGCACATTTCAACCTGCACAGTATTTGTACATTTTCCATTTGTTTTCCAAGTCTGCTCAAAATGATCATATTGCCAACCTTCAATCACATCAGGCCAGGTTTATGTGCTGGAAATAGGCAGAGATGGTCAGTGAATCAGGATTTTTATTAAAAGAACCTCAAGTAACAGTGAATTGCTAAATTGGGGCTTTCCTCTGCAATTAAAAAAAAACTAAATTAAGTCTTAGTTTACTCTGAGTTAGTATTTGCAATCAAATTAGCTACATTTGCTTGATTTTTGTCATCATAACTATTCTAAGACAAACTTTGATTTGGAGAAATTTATAATTGCAAAAGGATTTAACTTTGTGACCATCAAAGCCATGCAGGCTGTCAAGCATTTTCATTCTAATGTCCATGGAAGAGCTGCTTCTGATATCATAGCTTGAGCTTACTCTGTGTAAGAGACTTTGGGAAGGATCTACACGTAACCAAAGCTGAAAACAACATCTCAAGAATGTGAAAAAAGGTAAAACAGTGACAGAAAAGCTAAAGGACAGACCCAAGTTATTAATGAGAAAGGAGAGATTTTGGAGTATGAGACTACGTAGCAGCATTCATGGTCTAATCTGATCTTCTGTAAATCATCTGGATTCTGTGCTTGTGCAGGCTGAGCATGTGCAAAGGGGGACACAACACCAGCTGGAGACAAGGCATTGCTGCATATCCTGCTCTACACAAAAAAGTGAAAGTGTTGTTCAAATTTTCTAAAGGACAAGTATCCATTCAGAATCTTAATCCAGTTTGAAGCACAGAAAGCTTATAAATGTAAAATATTTTTCATTGAGAACTGGGAAGAGCAATCCAAACACCCTCCAGATATCATCACTATATATGCCTCGGGGCTAAATGCTATAAATTTCACCAGTTTGCCTCCTCTTCTGTAGGCAAACACATATCTGCATCTGTAAGTCACACACAGGTGCAGTTCCAGCCACTTATGCTTCTAATTAAACAGAATTGAGTTGCAGGTGTAAATCAGCCAGAACCTGAGTCACATTTTAGTTGAGCTTCATTACTGGGTGCAATTTTAGTCTTGGTAAAATGTCAGCCTTAAATTTGTTCTCTTGATGCAAAAGTAAGTCCAGAGTCCAAAGTCAGTCCCTGCTCCATTATACACAATAGCAGATACATATACATATGTATACACATACAATACATATACACTGTTAGCAATCCTAACAGACTAAGGAGAAAAACAAGAGGTAAGTTACTCTTGAAAGATGAACACTGATAAGAAGAACAATCAAGGAACTGACAAAATAATCTGACCACAACCAGCTCCTTTCAGCATTTCCTTTGATTTGCTTTTAAGGGAATGCTTAAATAACTACAGTGCAAAATTATGTTTAAGAGTTTGCCTGATGGGTCAGAGGGGAAGATCTGTATCACAATGCATCTTCAGAATGCATCTCAGGATAGCTCTTGCTTTTGTCTCCTCAAGCACATCATACTTACTCAGATCTGTCTTTTGCCTTGCTAGCTAACAGAGACATCTAAAACCCCATAACTTTCAGAGCTAAGCTGAATCTTGAGCCTGTGGGTTTACAGTCACAACACTCTATTTGCAAAACCTCCAACATGTATTTAATCACCCTATCCAGGTGAAAAACAATTTCCAAAGGGAAAAGAGTCTGGAAGTTCCATTTTGAGTTCTCCCCAAACTCAAACACATAGCCTACCCATTTTCAGGATGACTCAAAAAGAGGGAGAGGCCTGCTCTAGATTCACAGTGGTGTTACATTCCTAACTGTTGCTTTCCACATTTAAAATACTTAAGAGGCAGAATATAAATTCAATTTTACAATATCCCTCTAAAAAGGAGAATTTCCTTTTCTCACAGGGAAAAATTAATCTCATAGGCACTATTTATACTACTTAGCAGTTATACCCAGGGAGAAAAAAAGAAGTAGAATACAAATTTGTTTTGACTACTTAAGAAAAAAAAACCTGGGAGTTCAGATGCTCTTGATAGCTGGAAGATTCACATACTTTTTATTAAATACTTACTTTGAAATAAGATATGACATTCTGCCTTTATTGCTCAGTTTGCATTGATTAAAGCACAGCAAAGCCAACTCAGGTAGCAAAAGGGAAGCCTCTCTTAAAGGCAGCATCATTACAAATCACACTGGTAAAGGAAACAGGTGAAATCCTCTTCAATAATTCATACACACACCTCATTCACATCAAAAGCCTCCTCTCAAACAGCACCACAGCAAAGTATAACTGCTTGATTAATCTAGAAAAATACTAATTATACACTGAGAAAACAGTTCTAGGGAAGAGAAGGCAGCAGAGGAGACAAAATAATGGCTAATATTATAGGAAGTGCAGTAGTACTTTGGTTTAGTCAAGTCAACTTGATTTGCAACAGGAGAATAAGGACCCTGCTTAGCAGGAAAGCAAAAGACATTTACAAAGGACAGCAGACATTCAAAAAGGACATGCAATGGAAATAAAAGACTGGTACACTCTGAATGTGCTTGTTGCCAGTGGAATATACCAACATGAGCAGCAAGGATTTGCATCAATCTTCTTCGTGCTGCAGATTGAGGTTCAGGAACTGTGGCTCTGAACAGAACAAAAGCCTTTCACTGCAAGGCTGATCAGGTGGGTTTCTGGCTGGTTTACCTTGTCAGGCAGAATCTGCAGTTCTTACACAGCACAGCAGGATTTTAACCCACACAGTTTTGCTTTCTCAGCCAGCCAAAGTAGCGAGACCTCTGAAAGGTTGTGTTTCTTGTTGGACCTCTGTGGAGTTAAACTAATCTCCCTGTTAGGTTTCCTTAAACAGTTTCAAAAAGGGTAGAATTCACTGGGCCATTCATCTTCATATTACATGTATTAACCTTTCTGGTTGGGAGAAGGCTGGGAGAAGCTGGCACTGAAATGCAAAGGTGTCCTAGAGCTGCTGTGGAACAGCTGCTGCTGTGCAGACATTTCTCTGCTGAGCCTTGACCAAGTGTGCACAGAACTTTACACCTGGATTCCATCAAAGCATTTCAAGGTACACATCAGCACACTGATAACAGCATAAGAAAACCAGATCTGGTTCATCATAAGTGGAACAGAACATAGGGAATCATCCAACCCTTCTAAATTCTGGGTCTTCAAATCTCCTCACCTTAGTTTTACTCTGAGTAATGCCCTAATACAAAAGATCACACATTATGTGGTAAAAATAACCACTTAATTAATCAGTTTTTCCTCATAAAGTTTGAAAGATTTTCAGGTATGTCAATGATATGGAAGCAATAACACCAACATCTCTCCTTCTGCTTGTCACTTTCTGTGTTTAGGACATCAGTTTGAATCCGTATAGAGGAAGCAGTGCACCAATACACATATTAGACAGAAATTATTCCAACCAATTAGCACAAAATGAATCTCATAAGGTGAATTACCAATTTTACAGCACCTTTCCAACCATTGTTGGAAGAGCCTATAGTAATCTAATATAAAACATCACTGTTCAGCAAAGACAAGAGTGTTACCCTACCACACCCTGATCATGCCATCTCACTTGATGAAACTCAAGAGTGAGCTGTGTGTGACCTGTGCTATGACAGGGATGCAAGAATTCCTACAAATGCTGTAGGAATCTTGTATCCAATGTGCAATTTTTCAAGGAAGAACAAAAATAATTAAAAATTGTGGTAGAATCACATGGTCATGTATAGATCTTTAGAGCAAATATATGCAAAATCTCACCTTAAAGCCCAAGCTAAAACTTGCACATGGGGCTATGAGAAGAAGTTTATGAAACAAAGTTGGAATTCAACAGTGGAATGATCTTCTACAAAATTTGTGTGTTCACCCAACATCCATCTTTTTGAAGGCCATAGAATTTTCTTGAGTTAAAAATAGATTTATGAAAATAGAATACCTTTGGAGATCATTTCACTGCCACTGCAGATTTTGTTTGGAATATATTGGAATTCCATGCTGACAGGATGAAGCCTAAAACTTTAATGCATTCATGCAGACATTTGATTCAAATCCACCACTCTCTGTAAAGGTGTTTCTAGGAACCTCAATGGGATTTGGACCATGTCCTTTACTTAATCCTTATCTTGACTTGTTTTTTTCATAGAACTGAAAGTTCATGAGTTTTTACAGGCCTAGAGCAGTGATGTTTATCTCTTTTTGCTAAGGGCTTCTTGTTTAAAATATTGTTAAGGGGAAGAAAGGAAAAAAGAAATCTTTAATTGTTAATTATCTGAATATGGATTTCAGAAATTTTCACTTACAAATATGAATGCAAAAGAATTTATTTATGAAGCAAAACAACATGCAATATGCAGTAGTAGTTCATCAAAGCTAGCTAACATTTCATTTTCATTAAAGTTGAATAATTCCTTACTAAGTAGAGTCACTGTATATCTAATTTTCTTGTAACTGTGGTGAAATCTCAGTATAAAAAAAAAAAAAAAAAGTAGATCTTGCAATCAGAAAACTGCTAAGATCAAAGTTACTCCTAGTAGCTATTACACTGTTAAAAAGAGGTAACATTGTGAATAAATAAACAAATAAACCCATAATTTATTTTAAAAAGCAGAAGATTTGGTTTTCCAAGACAAGCTTTCATTCAGAGTTTCTAAGATCTGAATAGTTCTAGTAGTTACTGGCAGTAGGCTGGCTGGACCTTGCACAACAACAGTAATGAGGGTCAAGCAAGAAAAGTGTTGCTTTTCTGAGACTTTCCAATGTTCTTACTAAAGTAGATTACACCATCTTCTGTATCCAAGAGAATGTTTTGAGGAGCAAGGGATAGTAAGATATGGTGCCACCCAAACTGGTAGATTTTGTGTCTATACAGTACTGAAAAGAGCAGCTCATTTTCTTTATGTGATGAAATTCATAAACACAAGAGCAGCCTCTCCGTTATAAATTACATCAAAGCCACCTAAGCCACCTTTTTCAAATCTTCACACTAATCCCAACACTATATTTTTTACATACTTGAATGCAACTGCATGGATTTTCAAAAAGATGGGATATTTCCAAGTTCCACTGAGGTTTCAGGGATGAAACACTCCATGACATTAGGACAACTGAATTCTTTCCATTAATGCTCCAACATTAATTTGCTTCACAACTTCAGGCCCACAGTGTTTAACATACTGATCCAACAGGATTTGTGCCAGCTCAGCAATTTGCAATCTGCAGCATTTTAGTTTATTCAGTGTGAAATGTTCATGAGTTTATTTATTCCCTAGGAGAAGGAAGTACCCACAAGGATTATATTATAATCCCTCCAGATCTGTTAAATTTGCATATATTAGTGGCTAAATAAAAGAGAAAGCTTTGGGAGCCACAGCACCAGTAAAAGCAAGAAGGACCAGTTTCTCATTTACAGCATAAAAGAAGCCTGGCAACAAAAAGGTCCATAAATGCATATTAATATTATAACCTGGCTGTCTGATTAGAGATCTGAAGGGGTAGCTGTGCTGGTAACCAAGAGCAAGAGGCTGATTGTTACCTCTGCTCTGCAAAAACATTTGACCAGAGAAACGAGAAGCTCCAGCTGCAACAACAAAAATCCCAGAGTTTTCTAAATGTTTGCACAAGAGCCTGCTCTGTTCAACATCAGGGATCATAGTGAGGAAAGAAAGGCTGCATGCACTGTCTTCAGATGAGAAAAAGCAATAATACATGATTTTAAAAAATCAGAAAGAGTACTTTGCATTAACATAAAATGAACTCAACGAGGCACCAAACTCATGTTTAAGTGATCACTGTGCAGCAAGTTTCTTAAAAATAAGATTTGAATCTGAAATGTCAGTGCTTTGAATGGAATGCTATTGCCCATCTAAACCAACTTCATTACTTTTATTAGGTGTGAGCTGATGGAAAGGCACTTAAAGAGAATGAATAAGTACACCAAATAAATTTTATATTCATTTTTCTGACTTTATGCTTACACAAGCCAAGGTGCACTCAGTATAAGGCAAAGCATTCTATAGAAACTGAATGGAAACAAAATTAAGCAACTTCCATCATGGAATTAAATAACTGATACTGCAGTTAATGTAGTAATGACACCTTCCCACAGCAAATACCTTGTAAAATTCCTTGTAAGACTAATTTAAAAGTAAATGTTTGGTTGTCAGCAATAAATGCTCATGTAAAAGCAAATCAGCAAAGATATCCTCAGGTCATGATTCTTGGATCCTTTGCAGTTATTTCAGAGCCCCAATGTTAATAGTTGCCAAAATTGCTGCTGGTGTTTTGAATATCCAATCCCATTTGTTAGCAAACAAAATGGAATTAACCTATTAAATCAGGAATGAGTAAATGCAGTTTGGGCACTTTTATACTTTGCCCACATAGTAGAGGCCATTTGGAATTGCCTTTCACTAAATCTTTTCATGTGACTGTTTTCTTCAGTGTCTCACACATTTGCTCACAACTCCTCCCAGTTATGTTCTATAATACACTGCTGAAGGAACAGTGTCCAGGGATTATGGACATTACAGACATTATTGCTTAGTTACCATATAATAAAAACTGTTAAAACCCAAAGGAGAAATCTTCAGCTATATTAGACTGCTTTGCTAGAGCCATTACCTCACAAACATCAGATGCACAGTACTGCAAGTTTCAGGAGTCTACAATAGCCTTTATGGACCTTTTACCAACCACTCAGTGCTAAAAATATCAGGGATGGCTGTGAAACCATAAGGAAATGGGTTTTGTTAATGAAAGCCTCTGTAGATGCACACATATGAAAGAAAATTGCCTATTGAGAGAGCTGTTCTTAGTGTCTCCTCCCCGGGCCGTTACAGCCCGTGGCTCATTCTTTACCAAGTGTGGGATCTGATTTCCCAGTGTTGTGATGTGGAAGCAATAAGCAGAATTTAATGACAGAACAGAAAAACTGCAGGGGCGGCATGTTTCCTTTCAGTAATTTTGTGCAATTTTGAGAAAGAATATTTCATTCTTCCACAGCTATTCCCTTCTCTTTTTAAGGAATCTTATAAAAGAATATTGGAATTGGGCACAGCAGCAACATCTGTACTGCCCACGGCACGGCTGTGAGACCACGCTGAGCCCAGATTCGGGCATCACCTGGCTCTTTCCCTGCTGCCACACGTCCAGGAGCATGTCTAGAACAGCTGAGACACATCATGGCAAGGTTTTGGAGGTGGTGAGTGTCATCCTGCACTTGTGAGCCTCCTCAGCTGGGTGTACAGGCAGCACACAGGACTCTGAAAGCCTCTCAGCCACCTGCAGGGACCCCTTTTTCTCTCCTTGATGTCATTCTGCACTGCTGCAGCCTCAGCAAGGCTCAGACAAACAGCTGGTCTCAGAAGCACCATCAACTCTGCTATAGCCTCTAGAAAAAGCAAAATAGTTCAAATTCTGAATTTCTGTTGACTGAGCAGCGGGCACAGGACATAAGGAGCAGCCAGGTACACTCCCAGACCCAGAGCTCTGTTAGCATTCATAAACACATCTCCTCAAAGCACAGAGAGCAGAGTCCTTTAATCTTTTCTAAAGACTCTGAAGCAGAATCTCTTGAAACACATTTCTCTTGAACATTCTTTTACTGCACTTCATTTTTTATAAAACAATTTACTGTTGACTGGGAACTTGGAGCACAATGGTTTATTACGCTAATCCATCTCCTCCACATCCTCAGCCCTCTAGCCAAAAAATATGCAAATGGTTTCTAAATGTTGAGTGCGTCTGTACAGCTAAAAGTCTTTTGCTGAAGCCATGAGAACAATGCAGACATTTTTTTTCTTGCCTTTAACACATCTGAAACGTCACATCTGGCATCAAGGACAAGCTGCCAGCAGATTTTCAGTTCTGAAAATTGCTCACCATAACATCATAAATGGTATTTGAGTGAGAAGGGAATGCAGCAAACCATGTATTGTCAGACACATAAATGCTACCAAGCACCAATGTTTTCAAATTGTTACCCATTAAAAAAAAAAAGTTGAAAACATCAGACTTCTAATAGAAATACTAAGGGATGCAGCTTGCAACATCTGTTAAGTTTTAATGGTGTTTTAAAGCAAATCTTGCTCTTACATTCCCTTAGATGTTTAGTCCTCTTTAAAAAAAGTAAGAATTTACTTTTAGAAACCATTATTCTAAGAAGTCTGATGTAAAACAAGCAAGTAAAGCATTTGAACACATGCCAAGTTGGAAAAATTATTTCTAAAGTGGATTCTACAGTAAAGCTGCATTCAGAGAAATGTGTAACTCACTTTCGTCATTTTAATCTCCCTGAAATGGATTCTGGGGTGTAATGCAAATAAACACTGTGTTGAAAATACATTCAGACTGCACAGCCCTGTAAAACACTAAGATTTACTGATTAAAGATAATATTCTGTTGAATACCTGGGGGTTTTAACATATGGCTGCACATACATCTTGACACATATACATACACATGCAAAATTCTCTTCAATGGCACAAGCAACATGGTTAATTTGAGATTTCTGTGGTACTTATGAGCAAAATAGAATGTGGGGATAAACATTTGTGGTGATCAAAACCAGTGAAACCTGTTACTTTCATATTGTATAAATTATTTGCAAAGCACCCATTCTGTCTCTAGCTGATATATTTTTTCTTACTGTGCATTGGCTTTGTAATAACAATAACTGTCGCCATAAATTACTAAGAACATTATTCAATTTCAAGTAGCCCCATTTGTTTTCATGTTTCCAGCAAAACTATGACAATAGAAATAGATTATTGTAATTGCTTCTTCAAGCAAGGACTACAGGTGGTTTTATTTTTCCATGACTAATAACTCCCATTTTCCTATTCATTCAGCCACTGAGATGTTGAGACTGTCAGCACAGGGAGGTGATATGGACCTTATTGTGGCGAGAAAATATGGAAAAAATGATTGAGCCTTAAACATACCATTGCATTACACACTGTGGTGACAATGATGAGAGACAGAGGTCATTAAAGCTATTTCAATTTACATCAAGAGCATCTTTCATAAATAAAAAAAAAAAAAGAACATACACACAGTTTTCTCTTTTCCTTATTTTGAAACAAGCCAGAGGGAAAATCTTATCATCAAACTACTCTAACATCATTACAAACATGAATGTGCTACCAACTGTGCTCTGATATTTTATCTCCTTTTCTCCTTTATTCATAAACAAAGTTGTTATTCTAAACTGACCAGTGTAATTGTCACCCATATAACCTGTAAAGGGTCTGCCTGTTCTGTTGTTCTCACTTTGCTCCATATTTGACCTAATCCAAACTGAAATACTTTAGACCCAACTTTAAATACTTTAGAGCCATATTAGCTACAAACTGCACCCAAACACTTGTCTGAATTAAGGCCACTTTGTAACTGAAAGATTGCCTGAAAAGGGGGTTCCAATATTTTAGCAGAGGCTGGTGAATTCTGGTGGGGTTTAGCCAAAACTGTCATGGAAGTGCCAAATCAAGGGGCAAAGAGATGATCAGAAAAAATTGACAAGACAGAAATTGGCAAATTGGGAGCAGTGTGGGAATTCCCCAGTCACATGTTAAAGAACAGCAAACTGTGTTGCTGTGCACAGAAATCCCTTCTGCAGCTGAATCCTTCTCAGAATAAAAACCCGATGATTTCCACCTGTTGCATCTCTGATCTTTTACTACCTACAGGTGAAATTAATTTGTGTTTAACAAAGGCACTAGCAAAGGGAGGTCAGCCACCAGGACACAAAGTACAGTTGTCATGCTGTTGCATTTTTCACAAGGTGCCCAAATTTGATGTGATTAGAATTTTTAACAGCTGCAGGACTAGCTAATTTTGAATTATTAAAACATTTCCAGGTTTTGCAAGCGGTTTCATTTGAACAAAAACCCAAACACGTATTACACCAGAGATTTAAAACATAAGGATTATAGGTGATTGCAGATGTACATCTTTAATACAATATAGTATGAACTTAAAGGAAAAAGCTAAGGAATTGACTGACCTCATGGTAAACCATAAATAGGCAGAAGAAGCAAAATTATTAATCACACTCCTAGAAAAAGCAGGTTCAGTCTACCAAGGCTAGCAACATAAGCCAGTTTATGATGAATTATGGTTTCAGAAACTTTTATTAAAAGCAGCCAGGTTACTGCAGAAAATTAGAAAGAATGAGTAATATGTTTTCCTTTAAGTTCTGTAAGCTTCTTTCCCCACTTAGTTCATTTTCACTTTAAAAGAAATTTCTCTTCATCAACTATCAGGAGAGATTCTCCTCCAGGGGAAGAAAACTTGCACAATTTTCCTACTTCTTACAATTTTGAGAAAATCTTCTGTAACCAAGGTGCTGCTTTGGGTTAGACCACCTGTGGAAGCTTCTGTGCTTAACTATTGTTTCTTTTCTAGTAATTTAAGAAATATGGATGCCAGGAGAGTGACCAAACTACTGTTAGGGTGACCAAATTTCTTTGCTGCTTTAGTGGTCCCTCAAAGATGCTGACAGCCTGTCCATAAGGGAGCATCCTTCAGGGCATAAATCCATTTCTGGCCCAGGAAGAGAGGAATGCAAAGGTGCTTAAAGCTGCTTCCATAGACATGAGGTTATGCAAACACCTTCAGCAGGAGCTTGGAATGACACATTTAATACTTGACACCACAGATGTTTTTTAGTGCAACCTCCCTCCAACAGAGAATTTCCTACGCTGATGAATGATTACCTGTGAGTTCCTCCTTTCATAGAAAGGGTCACAGGCTTCCTGCAGCCTCCGTGTTCCTAAGAGGTAGAAAGTTAAATCTCCAGCTCTCTGCACAAGTATTTTTTTGAAGTCTGATCCCAGCACTGCTGATTGAAAGAGATGCTGCAGTGCAGGCAGCACAGCCAATACATTGCAGTGGCATTTTAAATCCTCTGCAGCAGCAGGGCTCCTCAGATGTGCATCCTGCACTGCAGATCTGCTGTCTTCCACCTTTGCTTCCTTGGAGTAATAAGAATAAATGAGTGCACTGGAGAATGACTGAAGGCATCATGCATTGCCATCCCTTTCTTGGAATTTGCAGTAAAAATTATTCATATACCAAACAGTTTCACATCTTATACCTTTCTTTCATGCCTAGGGCTTGTAGCATTCTAGGCTGTTCTTAGAGTCCCTAATATTTGTAATGTTTTATTTACATCAACCTGTACCAAACTAAAGGCTATACTTGCTCAGGAAGCCTCAAGCTTCTTTTTTCTCTTCTGTCTCCTGTCTGTCTGCTTCTAGCAAGATGCTCTCAGGGAGAAGCCAAATTACATGCTAATAGTATTTTTTTGTTAAGCTTTTAAATTCACAAGCACTTGCTGTGTCAGTTTACCTAGTGTGGATATAATTTAGAATAAAAATCAAGCTTTGATTCCATTTTAATAAGAAATTTTGTGTGGTTTCAAAAAAAAGACTGAAATAAAATAGGATGCCTTGTGGATGCCAATTCAGAAGTTTTATACAGATATAAAAAAAGTTATAAAACTTTTAAGTGGGTATTCCATTTCCTAGGATTTCTGAAATTCATTTCATCTCAGAACTCTGTTAAAAGAGAAGGCACATCTTTCCTGCCTGTTTGTTATGATCACCATAGAAATTCTTGCTTCTGAGAAATTACAATTTGTTTAGCCACATCTGTGCTGGAGTCAGATAAAAAGTTACCAAAATGCTGCAGTTTCCAAGACCAGGACCATACTCTCTGTAGGAGGGGATTTCCACCACAGAGGGTGTCTGATCTAAAGTAGTCACTGTGGCCTTTATTACTATTAATGTCTACATACAATGAGCCATCAGGGAAGTAGAGATCTGAGCGTGAATTTCATCCTTTGTGCATGTTCCAACAAAACTAATTTACATCTAGAATAGTCTGGGTGTAATTTCTATTTCATGAAAAATACTTCTTTTAAATAGAAAGCAAAATATTAGCTACACTGATTTTCTGATACATATAATTATACCAAGCATGACACTCAAATCATGGCTCTTGTAATAGTGCAGCCCTTTGATACAAAGGATCCTTTCACATCCCAACACTGACCACTAACCCTAAAGTCATAGCCCTTCACACCTGCTAGATAAGTAACAGAAACCATAAATAATGTAAACAGTGCTATTTTTAGCTTAGACCCCCTTAATAACTTATTGGGTGAAAGGTGTATATATTGCAAAGTGTATCTTAAAAAAACAGTGTCTTTTCCAACTTCATATTAAACCTGGAGTTTAGGATACTCAGTCCAGTACTGCAGCACAGCGCTAAAAGTCTTAGAAATAAATGAGATCAGTGTGAATGCTGTAAGTTTTCCTTACCAGTTTCCAATAGCTGAGTGCCAGACCTCTGGATCCTTAAAGCAATTTATTCATGGCACAGTAACACAAAGCCAGCTCGAGCTGGTGCCTCCAGAGAGGAACCCTGAATCCCTAGGCTCTTACACCTTCACAGCCACTATTCCCAGATAATCTGGACTCTTCCTGCTGAGCCCTCTGCTCCTGGCCTGAATGTCACTCACCTGGCCAGCACTGGCAGGTGTTCTTTGTTATGCAAAGTGTCAAATGTTCCCGGCCCTTTCCCCCACCCAGAGCTCAATCAGGAGCTCTCCCTGCAGCTGCTCACCTGCACCAGGTGTATTCCTCAACAGTGCTACCTGGATATTCTCTTTTTCCCATTTTCACCTTGACCATCAGTTGGGTTACCAGCCTTAGGCAATTGCAAAATGTGAAATTGTTACTTTGATTTACAGTAAATCTTTTATCTGATACATTTGTGGCTGTCAGGTCAACTGCCTGTAAGATTTACTGTCAGTCCTCAAGCAGACACAGTGATCTGTAAATCTACCACATTAATACATAGGTGTGTAGGATTTTATCATGGCAGCTCAGCCCCACACAGCCATTCTCCCACTCCCCCACCAGCGAGATGGGGGAGGGAATTGAAAGGGTAAAAGTAGGAAAATTTGAGATAAAGGCAGTTTAATAGGTAAACCAAAAGCCTTTCACTCAAGCAAAGTAAAACAAGCAATTAATTCATTACTTCCCATGGGCAGGCAGGTGTTCAGCAGGGCTCCATCACGTGTAAGAGTGACTCAGGAAGACAAATGCCATCACTCCAATCATCCCACCTTCCTTCTGTGTCCCCCAGCTTTATATGCTGAACGTGGTGCCACATGGTTTGGGATCTCTCTTGGGTCAGCTGTCCTGTCTATTGCCACTCTCAACTTTCTGTGCCCCCAGCCTCCTCGATGGTGGTGCACTGTGAGAGGCAGAAAGGCTTTTTCTCTGTGCAAGCATCACTCAGCAGTAAATAAAACATCCCTGTATTATCAACACCGTTTTCAACACAAATCCAGAACACAGCCCCATACTAGAAAGTTAATTCCATCCCAGCCAAAACCAGCACAGCCTTTTGTACTTCTGGCTACCCCCAGGAACATCTAATTAATGCATGTCATTAATGTCACTGGAATAATAGGCTTGCACATATTTGCAGGTTTTGGGCTGAATTATTCCATCAGGTACATTAATTGATAAAGCCCCATAGAAGCTCCAACTCAGCCTCTCTGCTTTGCAACACAGGTCTGTGGTTTTGTGCTGTTTTAGCTTTTGCACCAGCTCCCATGGAAACAGGTTTTTCTCAGTTCCTAGCCCTGAAGCTGTAAAAAGCCCTTTTCCAACTGCAAACACATGCCCTGCCACAACTGACTTTCCCCAGCTCTAATTGAGCAGAGCCTTGTCTAGACCAGGCTCAACACAGGCACCTGGGCTCTGACCTTAACCTCTGGAAAAATAAACACATTCAAAGACTATCCAAAACAGGAATGATGGTGATAAAGAGGGACTACTCTGTGGGGAAGCTGGGGACTTCTCAAATCTTTGCAGATTAACTGTAAGGTATTGCATAATTAATTTTGCTTCAGCAGTGAAGAGAGGTGATATTCATGTTGCCCTAAAGAAAAGCAGGAGACCTCTAAGACAGGTAAACAAGGAAAAATACAAACTGATTAACATTTTTTAGATGTCTCTGACTCAAGAAACTTCTGCAGTAATTGAAGACCAAGGCCATCAGCATTTATTTTAAAAGATAGGGTAGAATTTACACATTAATTACCATGAGACATACTTCATAAAGTATTCAAGCATCCTTGACAAAAGCAGTTCTGGTCCTACAGAAGCACTAGTGAAGATCACATTGTGTTTTCTGGGAAATCAGAGGAAGCTATTTTTGTAACCTTTTCAGATCTACTTGAAAAACTCAGTATCTACTTGTAACCTTTGCTTCTCAAAAGCCCTTGAGAAACAACTCTCATGTTTAAATCTCCACCCCTTTCATCACACAGACAGTCCTTGCACACAGGTGGTGAAATCATGGATTTTTATACTCCTGTCAGGACACTGCATGAGTTATGTGCCACAGGTGAGCACAGATGAATGCAATACTCATTTTGTAGCTGCTTTATGCCAGTCTGATGAATGCACCTTCTGCTGTTGCAACGTAGCACAAGGATAATCTATTACAAATAAAACTTAATGAAGATTATATATTCAGTCTGAATCTGTTGTCCACACATTTTGTCTCTGGACAAAAATGACTCATACATAAAGTGTGTGTGCTGCCCACTCGCCACCATAACTCCACAGCAGCATATTCTTTTTATAATGCACTACAGAAAACAAACACATGCACAGTAAAACTCCAGCTGGGAGGGATAATGAAGCATTTAGCAAACCAGACAAAGACCACACGGCAGCATCTCCCTCAGCACAGCAGAACCTATCACTGGATATAATAATTAATAAGCTAATGACAGACTTTTAACCATCCAACAAGTTTTTATGAAATATATAAATTATTTTTAATTTTCTTTTCAGGGGTTAAATCAGTCAAATATCTAAGATCTTTAAGTATTTTTGGTATATGCCAAGTTCACTGCAACCCTCAAGCACTAGAACTTGGGCACAGACCTAATACCTTTGCTTGTACAGCTGCTTGGAGAAACATGAGAACTTAACTAACCTCAGACACCTCACTGATGCTGACTAAAACAGGACACTGGAACTCCTACACATGGTCAGCAGACAGGAAGACAAGGTAACTGGAAAAAAAAAAAGGAATTTTTCTTATAGCAGCACACCAGATTCTCCCACCACGGTGCCTGAGGCATGACAAAGGAGAAGAAAGACTAAATGAACTGTGGGCAGATCTTGCCAGGATTTTCTGCAGGACTTCTGGAATCCCTTCTCCTTCCCAAGTCCTGTCCTTGACATGGTTGCACTACTATTTGTAGGCCAGAGGATGAGTTTCTGCAAAAGAATTTTGTGGCAAGCACTGCAAGAACTTTGGTTTTCAGTCCTTTTTGAAGGGGCCCACAGGTTGCAAACACAAAGCCAAGCCATCTTTAGAGACCATTGGTGGTTCTAGTTAATGCTGAGAAGGGATTTTCAGAATTTAAAGGAAAAGAAACCAAGTTCAGTCATTAGCCCACTAGTTAGTTTTTCCCCCAGATCTGTTCTCTGACCCCTGCAAAATGCTGGCAGGAAAGAAAGTCACACATGTTTGAGAGAATTAAATAATCCTTCATGGACTGAAAGTAAAAATACACGCTCTGTAAAAAGTCCTGACAAGCAACTTGCTGGTTCCTGATGAACCTCGAGAGAAGCTGTGATCACTCACTGAAGTGTGACAGGAAAGGGAGTTAAGGAGAAAAAGGTCTATTTAAGCTTAAGGGCAATCTTTGCACCAGAACAAAAGGCAAATGAACTCACCACAAGTGCTGGAAATCAGTTCCTAACACAAATGAGGTGTGGAAGTGTCTTCAGACATGATAGTGGAGTAAAAAACTGGTTTTAAATTCTGAATAGACTTATATAAAACAGGTATCTGAGACAGAAGCTTTGGGTTTGGCTTCCGTTCCCTCTACACCTCCCCTGGGCAGAACTACACAAATAAATAGTTATTTTAAAACAAAGAATTGAAAATAAAGACCAGAACATGAGGCAGAACGTGCAGTTAACTTGTTTTCAAGAAGAGATAGGCTTCTTCTCTGCACTCTGCCATTGGGCCACCTTCAAAATACTCTCAAGTAGTTTTCCATCTGTGAAGAAAACTCCGTTGTGGAGAATCCAATTCAAAGTGGGATTGTGCAGTATCATTAATGTGCTCTGAGACTGCAAAGTACACTGTCCTATCAGTCTACTCCTAAATTTTAGCTGACAATGCTAAGTGATGAAGAACACATCAAAAATTACTTTATTTTCCACCACGACACAACACTTAGCAGCTCAGATTTTTAGACTTCATTCCATTATTATCTATTAATAACCTATGAATACCCCAAAGTATGATACCAAGTCACTGCACAAACATCAGATGAAATAATGTCAAATGTCTTGAGCATCCCAATTTAATTTCTGTTACAGACTTTGAGACATTTTTCTGGCCAACTGGCACTCTCCTACTGTAACTTGTCAGGTCTCTCAATTTTGTCTCCCTCTGGCCCAGTTATTCCAATGAGAACATTCTTCGCCACAACCCATTTAATGCTATAAACTCCACCACTAACCCAGAAAATCTTACCTTGGAAGTATCCTACTTGCACAGACAGGGAACATTTCCCTCTGTGCATGTTTTTCTTATCCTCACACTGTGGGGAGTTGACCTTGGCTGGACTCCAGGTGCCCACTAAGCCATTCTAGCACTCCTCATCTGGACAGGGGAGAGAAAATTATGAGGAAAGGCTCAAGGGTTGAGATAAAGTCAGGGAGAGCAATCACCAACTACTGTCATGAGAATCAACCTGGGACAAAATTAATTTAATTTATTACCAATCTAATCACAGTAGGATAATACAAAATGAAAACAAATCTCAATACACCTCTCCCTCACCCCTCTCTTCTTCCCAAGCTCAATTTCACTCCCAATTTTCCCTCACTCCTCTCTTCTCTGGCTGCAGTGCTATTGTGAAGTGACTGTTCCTCCTTCCTGAAGACTTTATCTCAGAGGAGCTGCCAGCATCGCTGCTGGGCTCAGCCTTGGGCAGGGGCAGCTCCATCCTGGAGCCAGCTGGCATTGTCTCTGTCAGACACAGCCATTATCTCTGACACCTTTTCACAGAAGCCACCCCAAGTAGCTCCCCAAAGCTGCCAAAATCTGGCCCCACAGACCCAATAACACACATCAAGTTTCGGTGCTGTGATGCAGTAAATTATTACAGTTTCTGCTACATTGATGCAGCAATTGCAATAATTGCTGCAGTGGTTCTCCAGGTCTGCAGAAATTGAGTCTGACTTCTGATATATGAAGTGTTTGATACTGCAACATCTGCCTGATCAGCATATAGTGTTTTTTCAACAGGGAGCTCTCGCAGAAGAGTCTGTAAACAACATTTATAAAATACAGATGCTCTTGGTTGCAGATGCATTGAAGGAAGCTTAATAGCAGTTTGGATAAGTGGTTGTGAATTTCCAAGATGATTTATTACCAGTAAAAAACAACCCATTTTGTAAAACTTATATCCTATTAAAGAAGCATTAACTGAAAAGCAGAGCTAGAGAAATTGTCTTCTCTAGAGTTCTGTGGGGATTCTTTCTTTCTTTCTTTGTCATTATCAGCAATACAAACTTGGGCAACAAAATAGATTCTTTTGATGATGAATTTCATGTTTCTTTTGAAAAGTAGCATGGGTGGGTAAATAAATTCTTTTAAAAAACCTCAAGATTGGAATTCATGGCTATGCATAGTTTAAAAAAAATGAAGATTATTCTTTTAAGTCAGGATGAATGCATACATTTGTATTCCCTTCTGCACAATTGACTGAACTTCACTTTCAAAATGTCAAGGATAAATATCCTTCAAATGGTTCCATTAAAACTGTGATAACCATAGTAACAGAATGTAGTTTGCTTACACCTTTTTTTTTTCTTTTTTTTTTTCTTTTTGGTGTGCATTCTTTGCAACAACACTGCTAAGAGTGGTAAAGAAAAGCAATCCCTACCTAATTAATGATTTGAATGTGGGTGTTGATAGCCTTCATATGTTATGAAATTTAAAGATCTCTTTCTGGGTATGAAACCTGAACAGGCCATTATGAAAATATACTACCACCTGCTGCACTCATCCATATAGAGAGGCTCTTATCTGCTGTTTATTACTTCTTTTCCACCAGTAATTATTTGCATCAGAAGAGGAGAGAGTAAGGTCATAAGGTCCCCTCCAGCTCTGGATATTCTATGATTCTATGCTTAATTTAAGTCAAAGATAATTAAGGGATCCAGCTATGCAGCCTCCAATTATTATCAATACTAATGGATTTTATACAGCTAAATCCCACAGATATTTGGCAAAAAAAAAAAAAAAAAAAAAAAAAAAAAAAAAAAAAAAACCAACCAATCTCAGTGCTTAAACTAACGCAAAGTGTTGCTGCAATATTGTTAATTACTAAGTAGGGAACATAGACTTAGGTCTTTTTCAACAATACCAAGTACAATCCAAGGAAAAAAGCAGCGTTTCTAGGGGCCCAGAGCAGTTGTGAAGCACTGTGGATTACAGAGCCACGCTGTCATCACCCCATTTGCACAATGCAGGGGCTGGACACAACCTAATTTGGGCTCTGAATTTAACACAGTCTGATAATCCCAGTTCTGTCTATTTCTATTGTGATATTTCATTCAGCTCGATCTAAGTTAACTATAATTTCTTAATTGGGATAATCTGGTAAAATATCCCCCCATTTCCCACCTCCCTTCTCATAAGAAGCAGCTTGTGGTGCTCAGTGAACCTGTCAGCTGCAGAATAAAGTTCTGTGGTGCAGGCTGCACTTGGTGGTTCTTGCTGAAAGTTAAAAAGCTACTGATGAATTTGGGATCAAGTCCTAAAGTTGTCCTTCCAGACTGCTGATATTTCAATACAGCACACTTCACACTTGCCAATTCCTTTACTCTGTGTGGGTATAGGTGAGGCAGTAGAACAGTGGCTTTTGGATTTGGCATGGGTTTCAGTTCCAGATGTCTCTGCCCTTCAGTGCCTGAAGTTCTAGAAAGAAAATTATCCACGTATGCAGCCATATGAAAATCCTTTGGATTAAATATAATAAAAAATACTTTCCATAAACAATAGGGGGTTTTAACCTATATTTGGGGCTAAATTTACTCATACCCTGTGTCTTCTGTGAACCTATTTATTGAGAATGCAAGATGGGCAATAGGGCATCTTTGGCACTGCATTTCTACTTCATTCACTTGCAACATTTCCATCACAAGAAAAACAAATGAATTTGAAAAAAAAACCCTCAGTGAGGAAACTCAACCTGGATCAAAATTATTTTCCTGAGCCTGTGTCAAGATGGTGAGCTTATATATTTTTCTACATATTCTGTTTTAAGGCACCATACTGGGATGTTACAGGGAGTTAATGATTTCAGGGAAGGATTAAGAAAATGGTCAGGGAAATTCATAAGCTGCTTTGGTACTGTCAAAAGGAAAAGTGGCAATATTATCTGCTGAAGGGCTTTCCTGATTCGTGTGACAGATTATCCTTAAAGGCTGAACAATGCTTTTCTGAGTCCCTTCTTGAGTTTGCAATGTAAAATCTGCCAATTTGCAAGCTTTGGGAAACACAGACAGTTAAATCAACTAAATGCTTTTTATTATATGTATCAATTCCTTTCATTCTACTGCAGAGCACTTGCAAATGGTCCACCACCCTTCCCACACTTATCTAGCATTTAGTACTACATTCTTCATCCAATCAGAAATAGAGATGTTAGGGATATTTTACTCCTTTTAAACATTAGTCTTTTGGCTAATAATGCACTTCTCTCTTTTATTTGTCCTCATAAAATAATGAAGAAAGAATAACCCAGCATCTCAATTTTTTAACAGTGTTATGTGAACAGGTTTTCATTGAGTTCTGAGAAGGGACAATATTTTGCAGTAAACTCTCATGAAATCTTATCCACTTAGAAGACAGATTTGGGGTTATGTTCTCTGTCATTAAAAATACAAAACTGCTTTTACTTTCAATATTGAAGTGGAAAGGTTTTCCCATAGAAATATTTTTTAGGGAAATATTTACATATTGATCTCACCATGCTTCTGATGTTTTTGCAGCATAATTTATAATTTTTAACCAGTCTGAACTTATAGTGAGTTTATCAACACCTTATAGGCTCTAAATTAAGGAGATTATATTATGTCATTGGATGAAATATTCCAGTGACTACCAATAATTGTTATCACTTAAATAAGTGGTTGGTTAGTTGGGGGGGGGTTTCCAATTTAATTTCTCTGAGTGTCTCTCAATGTCAGCTTTTCTTTGTTGCACTTTTGATTTCAATGGGTAAGTCTCACTGATTATCAAGTTGTTTTCTCAGTTTTGCCATCTTCACTCTTCATATTCAGGTCAGAAAACCTCCCTATATTAAATGTCTCAAACAACTGAACTCTTCTTTCAATAGTTTGTTTAGTGAGGTTTTTTTAATGTTTTCTTCCCCTCTATTTTCTGATTTATATTAAATAATGTATAAAGGCTAATAAATGCTCTGTGAACTTTTCCAGGAATCTTCTACCACGCTCTAACAGCATATTTGCAGGCATAAAAATTAGTCAAATATCCCTTTAATTAATTCAAGCAAACAAACTTCACCTTTTCTTCTTACCAAGCTCTCTCTTCCTAAAGGTTCCAGGGTAGACTGGCACTTAAACACACACATCACTCTTAGGAACCTAGAAATTTTTTCCTGAGCTTGACTGCAAGAGAGGCAGGAGGGGCTTCATGTCAGGTGCAAAACAGTAATTTAATTCCTTGTGCTTTTTTAAGAGTTTAAGGGGATCTTCCTTATCTGAAGGGGAAAAAAATGAGACTTGTTTAGTGGTTGTCACACTCTGTGTGTGCCTTCCAGCAGATTCCTGCAGAGGCTGCACAGCAAGAGGTCCTGGAATCTTACTTTATGATGGTTAGCACACAGTGTAGAGAAATTTTACTTGGTTTAATGCTTTACCTAATTTTAAGTTCCTGAATGATCACAAGAGGCTCTCTTTATGCAAACAGGTCCTCTGTAGGCAAATCAGCTTTATTCCACCTTCTGCTTGTGACTCGGACTGACAATTCTGAGCCTAATCCACAGAGAGAACTGTCAGAGGCATTATAAATTAACAAGTACATGTTCCTTTCACTTCCAAGCATATCATCCTAAATGAAGGGTCTTGAATTTTCAAATCAATATGCACCTTTAGTTACCAGAAAGCTCCATTTTCCTTCCAATTCTACAAATGTATCAGGTCATGGTGATTGCAATTACAAAGGGGTTTTTTGCCTTGATGGGTTACATATACACACATCCACACAGAGATGGGAGTTGAAGCCTGACTCTCTGACAAGGGGAAAGGTTGGGCTAAGGATACATGAAATATCTCCTGTTAAACAGAAAACAGAGAGAATGAAGACCTAGGAAAGCAGAGTTCACTTCTTATTGAATGTAAAGCTCTGTTACCACAGCAATGTCAATTAGTGGGAAATAAGAGAGATCCTTTGATTAAAGCATTTTAGTTCAAATTATTTCAGTATGTTCCAAAATCAGCTTTAAGAGACCTTGGGAAAATATAAAGACAGGTGGATAAAACAAACTGTAGCTGCAGTTTGGTACTTAGTATTTTGATATATTTACACCTGGGTAGCTTTTGGCAGCCTATTTTATTTTACAGACTTTCTGAGTCCATCTTTGTAGGTGTAAGTTCTAATGAGTCAGGCCATTAGCAACAAATCTCAGGCAGCAAGAACAAGACAGCAGCAGCATTTGTACTCATTGCTCAAACCCTTCTGAGTGTTATACTGCAAAGGAACAAAGACAGACAAGGTCAAATCTAAA
This sequence comes from Aphelocoma coerulescens, assembly GCF_041296385.1. Taxonomy (NCBI): domain Eukaryota; kingdom Metazoa; phylum Chordata; class Aves; order Passeriformes; family Corvidae; genus Aphelocoma; species Aphelocoma coerulescens. Next base: position 16,883,677 of record NC_091018.1, read on the forward strand.
CATAAACCCCTTTGTGAAACATTATTTGTATACAGTACTCTCCTCATTAATCTATTTCAAATGCCTACCATATCCACATATTAATGCAATATCTCATGTATGTTGTTCAACCATTTTCTACTTTTTTTTGCTGCTACAAAGCTCAAAAAGTAATAGCAGTGAGAAAAAGGTCAGATTCATACATAAATTTTTAAACCCCCAAAGAAAATCAAAATGTCTTTTGTTGATATACTAATATTTATTAATATATCAGTAAACTTTACCAATATTTCATTAACTATTCTGTCCCCCCAGTAGTGACTCATAAGAACATCACAGGGTCTTCCTTTCCCCTCCTGTTCTTCACTACTCTCACATAGAATATTTTTGCAGCATAAATCTCACACTTTCGTTGAGCCTTGTCTTGTTTGCATTTTCTAAAAACCAATCTTGAATTCTCCAAAATTAAAGGAATAACTTTGATAAAGGAATATTAATTTATTCCATTTCCAAGAATATCCAAAAACTTACCACAGGAAGGGGTGAGGAGAAGATTACAGCAGCAAATTCTAAGCCACATGATTCCACCCACAGGTACTCTGAAGCAAAAATCTTCTCCTGGGTAACATGACCTGTCAAACACAAAGATGTGAACTGCAAGCAACTTTTCCCCTATTACCAGAAGAGTTATGTTCAATTGCTATTTTCTCCATTTAAATTCTCCACATGCTTTCACCAGCAGTTCTCTACTGTTTCACACCCCTTTCAAACTCACATCTATAGAGCTAAATGAAAAAAAATCCAAACCACGTTAAAAAAACCCATCTATCCAAATCGAGACTTTGCCCTTTGTTTTCTGTTATTAATTATTGGGTTTCACCATGCAATATGCTTCAGGGTGTCAGTGTACTTCAAGACATCCATATGTTGAAAACATTTTCTCTTTTGTTTGTTTGGTTTTTTGTTATTAGGAAAAGTTACTTCATTATGTGACATTTCATATATTAGGTAAGGGAAGTTGCCAGATTTCTAATTCTGGCATTACCAACCAAGGTCCCTGGACATCCTCCAACATTCATCTCGACAAATCTCTCAGATGCTCACAATCCTCCTCCCCTTCCAAGATCTTTCCTCCAGTCCAGATCTTCACCTTCTTTCCCAGCCTCCAAGGCCCTGAATGTCCCAACCAGTCCAAATGCAGAAGCACAACAAGTGCCAGTTTTGTGTTTCACCTCTTCATTGCCTGGAGGTTTCAGGACATGGCACTTTTGTTTAGCCCAGGTGTTATCCAAATCCACACATGGCTTTCACCACCTGCAGCTTGCAAGTAGCATCTGCTGGAAATTTCAGAAGCTCAGTTTCAGACATTCACCCACATAACACAATTACGTGCTGCACAGTTTAAGTTATTTCCACCTACACCAGTCCTGAGGGGAGGTTTCTACCTTGGCTCCTTCTATTCAGACTTTTAGCAGCATGAATTTTATTCAGTCAAAAAGTGCATTTCAAGTTGATTGGATGTGAGAAAACTTTGCTTCTAGTTCACAAAGTTCAGACAATATTTCAGAATTTTTCCACTTCAACCATTGGTATTTTGTGTTCCCATTCCAGTGCTTGCTCTGGCACTGGCCATCTGGAAGACTCTTTCTAGCCTTGGCAACCCTTTTCTGGTTAACTGTTTAAATCAGTGTTTAGAAAGAATAAAACAAACCAACACAATTTTTGTCTGCATTGTCTTCACCAGTTGTTTCACTGCTTAATTCTCAAAGGATAGGAAGCTCCTTACTTAAGAGTCACTCTCTCTTCTAAGAAATCCCAGTGTAAACCCTCAGCTTACCCTGTCTGCACTCACTGAGGATATTAGTTGCTAATAGATACTAAATTTCTATTTATTGTCTTAAACTTGCTTAGACCCAAACCCTTCCTTCTCTAAATGTCTGTGGACAGCATCAGCACCTGCCACCCATTCCTAACAGGCCCCTAGGCACGTTCCTCTGACTCTCTGCTCTTGCCAGCACTTTGCAATGACTGCTCAGCTTCGCTTTCTGTAGAGCTGATGAGAAGTCTAATGAATGTTCCCATTCTTCTCAAAATCATTAATGAAAGCTGAGCATTTAGCTAGTGTCTTTTTAATCTCATTTTCGTGAGTTGGTCTCCTAAGTCAAAGAACCATATTTGGATTTTTTTCATCCATTCCAAGTGTTGCTTTAACTGAACATCCATCTTGGAGGACCCAGGATCTTGAAACATCAAGCGTCCTCCACTTCAAAATAAAACATAATAAAAAAACTGTCCTTCCTGATATTCTGGAACAGGGAGCAGATTGAGCCTGCAAGACATTTCTCTTTTAATGTCAGCTCAGCCTTTACCTGGAGTTTCCCAGGACCTCCTTCCTATTGGCTGTGTCATCCCCCCACTTTGGTGACAGATTAACACACACTGCAAAAATCATACTCCAGGTTTTAACAGTTTCTGCAGTTAATTCTGAATGAATTCTCACAGGACTTCCCTTTTTCCTCTTTGCCTCAATCACATTTGGGTTTGCTTTTTTTTTACTTTCTCACTTTTCTTTCTCTTCTTTCACCACATTTCGTCTGAGCTGCTTTTCATCTTCCTTCATTTACATTCCTCAGTCTCATTCAGATATCAAAAACTCTTCATTTGAAGTTGTCACAGATGTCACTTTTATTGAGCTGAAAAGCAGTGAAGGGAAGGTGAATTTCCACTTATATTCTCTCTCCAGAGGAATTTTGTTTTGAGTAAATACAAAATAAGCTTCTGCTATAAATCATTAAACCTAAATGAGCATTGTGACTTTATTGCTATAATGCAAACACCATACACATTAAGCATTTGCCAGAAGAAAAGCAAAACTGAGAGAAAATTTACCTGGCTCAGCTTTCAATCTAATAGTCCATTATGGGTAAGTAGCAGGAACTGCCAAAACTCAGAGCTTGCCCATGTATTTTGAAAATATTATGGTTTGGGAGGTGAGCAGACAGTAGCAGACTATTTATTTTAGCTACAAGAAATCACTCTTGTTAATAAACAGCCACCTTCAGCCTCGTAAGAAAGAACCAAAAAGAACTTCCATGTAAAGGCAACATCTCTATCCAAAACCAGACAAGTTTTGCCTACTTGTGTCAACTTAATGGTTATAAAAATAAATTTAACTAAGAATAAAAACTAATGTATGCACAAAGAGGATTTAATTTTTAATTTTTTAAATTTTAATGGGGAAATAGGAGAATAGATGCATAGAGAGAAGGTCTGAAAGGCATGGACAAGACTTTGAGGCATTGGTAGGAAAGCAGAACAAGAGGTGGAAGGACTGGATTTTAGAGAACCTGTGTGATTAGCTGTCTAGGAGGAAAGCCTTATCTATAATACTATATTTTGTTTCTCTGTTATTTATGATAAAACACACTTTCTAACAAACTTAATGATAAGACCTTAAAATGAACAAGAAAGGGCATAACCAACAGAAGAGTTTCCAAAGAGAGGAAGAAAAATGTAAAGGAATTGAGGGTCAACACAATTGCAGCTAACATAAATGAGCAGGAAGGAATCAATAACCACTCCTAATAGGGTAACTTGTAATATTGGACATGTGGTGAAGAAAGAGAAGGGGGCAATACTTCTGGAGAAAATGAGGCTTCAGAAAATGAGGTCTCCCCACATCTGCCAGATTAGACTTGTGGTGGCAAAAAGAAACTTATTAAAAAATGTGGGAGAGGAAGGCAGCAATGAGAATATGAGGGGAAAGCAAGGTATTGCAACAGAGAGCAATGAGTCTCTCAGTAAGCAAGCACAGGAGCACAGGAGAGGTGGCCAAAGGCAGAGCTGCTGGGGAGCTCAGCACTGCAGTACAAACCCAGGACATGGCAGAGATAATAGAGCCTGGTGGAGAGGGAGAAAGGGTACAGAATGTTTTATGTTTTGTTGTTTCTATTTAGCACCCAAACAAGGAGAAATTTCAGAGTGAAAACTTTGCAACTTTGATTAATGCTGTTGTTTTAAGTGAAACTGTTGGTTGTTTCACAAACCATCTGCAAAACAGTGGAAACATGAACAGAATCCTTAAAGCAGATCTTCCAATATTAGTCACTTTATCTGCCATCTGTTGGGAACTGCAACTGCCAGTTCATTTAGTTTTCTACAAGCTGACCCTAAAATAACTCACTGCAAAATTGTAATATTTTTCTCACTTCCTGTAAGGAAAAGGCATCCTAACTTCTTTGAAGTAAGGCATGAAATGGCTCATAAAATATCAAGATGAACTTAATAAGTATGTACTGACTCATTCAACTGATATGCCATGAAGCTGGAGGAACCTTTAATATTCCATTAATTTCACTGTAAAAAGCAGTTCCATGAACAGAAATAAGTTTCCAGACAATGAAGGAATCTTCATGCTCATTATTTTTTTTATTGAACTAGACAGAAGCTTGACAAAGAACTACACTTCTTGCAGCTACTAGGATAAATTCACTGGACATCCAGTATAGCATCACACTAGGTACAAACATATGTAATATCTGAGCTTTCAGTGGGTTTTATTACAGCAATAACCACATGTCAGGATAAATTAACATGCAACATCAGGATATTCATGTTGCTTAGACAAAAGTAAAAGGACAGAAAGGGAATTGCTAGGTACATTTTAAAGGGAGAAAGGGGCAACAGAAAAATAAATAAAATTTCAAATTCTATGGATATGCTTTGTATCTACAGAAGAGTGAAAAATCATACGATTTTATGTGCCTGCTAGAGAGGACATGTAAGTTGTCCAAGCAATGAGAATGAAAACGGAATGGTGAGGGAAGAGAAGATATTAGAAAGGAGTTCCAGTTACAGTATGCATAACTTCTATTTGAGAAAGGTCAAGCCAACAGAAGCACATTCACAGATTAGAGAAATGAGTGCCATCAGCAGACTGCCCTGATGCTGCAGAGGTGCACTGATGTGGCATCTTCCCCCACATGAACTCTGATAACAAACTGTGCCTATTTCTCATGTGGTGTTCACCTGGAAACCTGAATTATTTTCAGGAAGGAAAGAACTATATTCTCCTTTTACTAGGGAAAAAACTGTCCCACAGATTTTGCTCAAGGTTACACAGAAGAAGGAGGACCCTGCTCCATAAAAAAACTTTCATTTTATCATAGAAGTGGAAATTTAAGAGGAATTATACATATTTAAGAAAAAGTTGAGCTTTGTCAAAAGGCACTGAAAAATACCTCCATAAACAAGGTGAAGTATAAAATACATATACAATAAATAAAGTAACTTGCCAGCAAAAATATTGACTGGGAATCACTGGGAAGCCAAAGAGAAATTCACTTGAATTAAAATAATGTCTCTGGCTGCTAACAGCAAGTATTTCAGTTCTGTCAGTGTCAGCATCCAGGGCAGGCCAGATACATTGCCAGAGCCAGTAGCTGCCCTTAAGAAACTGAAATACTCCAGAAGACAGAAAATCCTGCTGTCTGCATAGACCCAGGCTGCCTGGAGAGGTATGTGTATAATTGTGCATTTTAGTTATGCATCTTCAGTGACCTGGAGAAAAACCAAAGTCTGGAAAAATTGCCAGGTTGTCCATTTTGTGACATTGTTTTTGCAATAAGATGTTTAAAGCAGCTACATTGGTACAAAGCCAGTGAATTCAAGTCTGTGGCCCAGTACTGCAAAATAGAGATAAGTTAATTTTTCACAGACTTCCTTTCCAGGAAGTGATTTCAGTTTTAGAATCACTGAACAATTCTGGTTGGAAGACATCTCAGGAAATCAAGGAGGTCATTCTCCCACTAAAAAAAGTCAAGTGGGCTGACCAGGGCTGGATGCCAAATGCCCACTGAGCCCCTCTATCTCTCCTCAGCTGGATGGGGGGAGAGCAAATACAGCTAAAGGCTCGTGGGTTGAGAAAAGGACAGGGAGAGATCACTCAGCAACCACCACCATGGGTAAAACTGGTTTCTTTGGGGAAAATTAGTTTATTACCAATCAAATCAGAGCAGGGCAGTAAGAAATAAAACCAACTGTTAAAACACCTTCTCTCCATCCCTACTTTCTTCCCAGGCTAAGAAAGTCTAAGAAAACTTACATGTGGCATGCATTAATGGATGTCCTGGGTACAGCAGCACATTATCCCAGTGTCTGTGAGTGTGTGGCACTTGTGGGGTCTCTGCAAAAGTCAACACTGCTACCCTGCATCTGCAGGCTCTTGACAAAGTGTTCCCTACGGAGGCAGTAACACAACCCCTTCTGCAGCCTGCTCTCCACCCCCCACTTGGCAGAGATATCATTTTCACATTCAAAAGGAAGAAAGCAACTTTGAACCTTGTCTCTCTCACTCCAGCTGTGACATGAGGATAGAGCTCTTCCCAGCTACCAGAAACTCGAGCATAAAGGCAGCAGATGTGAAGAAAAATGCAGTTCTTCAAAACAGAAGCCACATCCCAGCTGAAACAGAAAGCAAGTCCCCAGCTCCCCAGTGACGTAAGATGATCTCCCCTGTGTACGAAGATTTTGGACAAAAATTCAAGCAAATAAAAGTACAAATATTTGCCATTTGCTTCTACATTATGGTGACAACAACGATATAACCCACAATGGTACAGAATATCCAATTTTGCATTTATTATAGTGTCTATTTTGTTCCTAGGCTGGATTTTCTACCACTGGGTTATTGCTCTGATGCCCTGCAGCACAAGAGTTGAAATTGTCCCAGGATGAAAATTTGTAATAATGCTTTTATTTTCATTATCCTAGACAAATTTGCTTCTTTGTAAACCTGTCTAGTCTTGTCACTACCTACATGAAGTATGTCAGTATTATTTACAAACTGATTTAAGTCAAGGATTATTTTCTGGTGCCCTTAGGCTGATTACTTTCCACTATGACAAAGCTCTCTTCCTATAGAGTTGCTTTAACTTTCAGAATTTGCATTTTGCCTTTATTCCCTTCCTGGTTTATTATTTTTGATTGTCACAAGACAAATCCTATGCTTCTCCACTCAGTTTCCTCTCCAACTTGAGTTTTATTTTCAAGAATTTCCTTTGTTCCTGTTTTATGCACTATGTTGGTTACCTTTGTGTTTGTTTACCTGCACTGGCTTTGAAAAGAAAAATTACTGTGTAAATCCCTGTACCACTTCCTTTTTTTTTTTATCTCAGCCTGGTTTGTATTATTCATTTTTGTCTTTTAGGGAGTGTTTGGATTATGTTTCAGTGGAAAGGCTTTTCATGAGAAGTGTCTCCCTTTGAAAATGAATCAGCATGTACAAATTCATATGTTTTTACTCCTTAGGAACAGATGTTAAGGGAATGTAGGTTAAGCTTTAGATCCAAACTAGTCTCTGCAGGACTATAATTTGCTGAGATAAACAGAAAGATGGAAAGGGAAACCAACAGGGGCATCCCAGATTTAACATCCCTTCTGTTCTGGCGGAGATACATTTGACTCTGTCACTTGCAGATATGCTTTGCTGCCACAGTAATCAAAACCAACACGGAAATCTCTCTTAATCACTACAACATTGTCAGTCTTGTCTAAAGCTATAAACATCAGAGACTGAAATTTGTAAATATTCCAGACAAATGTGTATTGTCCAATACTGTAATTTTTCTTCTATGAAACATGTTTATAAAAATACATGTTTATAAGAATATTTGAGGAACTCATAAAAGTCACACAAAGGTAGAAATGGTCAAAAGCTTGCATAAATGTTTCATGAAAACTAACACAGCCTTTAGTTACCAAGAGAAGGCTGACAATTTTGTCACCGCCTTTGAAAATGGCCCAAAAATCAATGGATTTATTCTTACCTGCAGTCACTATTCAGTTCTGCTTGGTCCCTCCAGCAGATTTTTGGAGTATGTTGGATTGGGGCCACCAGCCAGCCCTGAAAATCTCTCTCATTCACTTGCATTTGTTTTTAGGCCAATAAGCTATGATTAGCTTTTCATCATCATAATTAATGTAGTATGGATTAATTAGTTGATTTAGGTACCAGAGTGGCAATTTTTCATTTGACTGTGGCAGGATATGCACAGTATATCTCCCCTCCAGAGAACTTCTGTATTTAATACTCATCTTGGTTTCTGTAAAATTTTTTGACATCCCTTCCAAGCAAACAAATCTTACAGGAAAAAGTCATTTCAGTAGACAGAAGCAGGAGAGTATAAAGAGCATAAGCCTCCTTCAGTGCAAAAGCAACCTGAAAGGAAATATACAGGGAAAGGGGACACCACCCTGTGCATTCTTCACCATTTTCCAGTAAGATTTTGCAACAAGACACCCCAAAGCATAGTTCAAGTATGAGGATGGAAACTGAAAGCTCTCCTGCCAACCCATTCCAGTGTTTGATTCCTCTCACAATAAAAGAACTGTGAAGAATTTCATGTGTTTCAGTCTGTGCCCATTGCCTCTTGTCCTGACAGTGGGCACGTCTGACAGGAACCTGAGCCCTCCTTCCTTGCAACCCCATGGAATAGAAACCAACATTGGTAAGATCTGCACTGAGACTTTTCCAGGCCAAGGATTTTCAGGTCTCAGGCCCATGCTGAGATGCTCTATGACCAAAACTACTTACAATTAATAGAACTGAAATAAACCATCAGCTTAATACCAAGCCTGTGTTTAAATACTTGTGAAATCAGGCACAAGGACTCCCTAAATCCAAACTGCTTTCAGAGAGCAGGGTGTTCCTGATGAGGAAGCAAATAATTCTCTACCCAAAAAATGCCATTATCCCAAAGAAAATATAAATCACAGTGATAAATATCCAAACCTATTTCAAAGAAATTCTGCTTCTAAGATTACTTTGTGATTGTTGCCTTCAGATTTGAAAGAAATATGTTTTCCTTTGAAATGCCCTCCAGAAAGGAGTGAGATTTTAGGAAGCACCAGAATAGTCTCACTCCAAGCCTCACTTCAAGTGAGCAGACAAGGAGGTTCCACAGCAGCAGCTGGGAAGATTTATTCCACAGGTGCACCCTGGATCCAAACTAAGGAGTTAATGCAGATGAAGCCAGTGTTTATGAGGATTTTTTTCTAACATACAAAGTGACACTGTGTGGTACAGACCTCCTTACCCTTTGCTTGCTTTATTATCCTTGTTCAAAAGGAGAAATATCAAAGCAAAAGAGCCACGCTGTATCCTTTGTGTGTCCAGAATTAGGTGTAAAAAGGGGCTTCTGCAGCACTGAAAGAAGAGCTTTTATAAATAAAAAACATCGTAGCTTACTTAAATAATTTATCACCCATAACCAAATACAGATGTTTCCACTTGCCATGGCTTTTTTTTTTTCAGAAATAATACAATAGTAATGCCATTTTCAAAATACAATTGCATCTTGACAGAAATTTGTATAGTACTTTATTCAATCTCAGGCATATGTTACCTAGTAATTCCCTTGTAAATTTATGGCAATTATTCCTTAGCAACTTCTTTAACATTTAGAGTTTTTCCTTGACACATGCAAAATAAATGCCATGTACTTTCTGCAATACATAAACAGCCATGGAACTACATTGCAAAAAGACTGCAATTATCATTTAATCATGCTTAATTATATGGGTAATGTACCTCGAGCAAGTGTTACAGAAACTGAGAAACAGATACTTCTTTACAGTTACAAAAATGGTATTTAATCTAACAGCACATTGTCTGTCACGTAGTTGCATTACTATCATACCCAGAGGCATCTCACTGATTTTACTCTTCAGAAAGCCACTTAAGCTTTTTGGCCTTTACCTCCTGACACTCCTAGCTGGGACAAGGCCTGTGGTTCTCAAGTCCACAAGAAAATGAAAATATGGGAGCTGTGTCATAAAAATGTAGTTTTAAGTACAGTATCTTCAGTTGCAGGAGTTCCAGTGTTGCTTATCTACATTTAGGCTTTCTTTTTTAGTATTTTTTCTTTCAATTTTGTGCTAAAGTAATAAAAATCCTCATCAAAACACGCCCATGACTCACTGAAGACCTAACACCGCCTTCTTTATAATCAGCACCAAGTACACTGCATAACACATAGAAAAGTTGGTGGTAGAAGACCTGTTCTCTCCTGCAAGGGTTCTACAAGCCAGATCTGAGCTGCTTGTTTGGAATATCTTCTCCACAGCAGTCAGCTTTCTTCCCTAAGGGAAGGGATCTGGCAACCTGAGAATCAAGACTTGCATTTCACAGCAGCTGGGGTATGAACAGAATTGATTTATGTCAGGCCAGTGCTCTGGGCAGGCCTGGCTATGTTAAACAGTAGAGCAGATTCATTTTCAGAAGCTTGCTGAAAACACAGTCTGCAGTGATTTATAGGGGTCTTACCAATCACTAAATCACTTATTTGACTTTGTAGAATAAACATTAGTACATTTTTCCTTTTACTTGCTTTTTTCTTCTCATTTATAACATGCTAGCTAAGCCCTAGAGCTAAAACATTATCAATATTTGTAAAACATTTGCCATATAAAAAGCAATTCCTGCAGTTTTTACCTAAGAAATCATCTTTTTGATGATTTGATTTTTTTTTTTTTTTTGGATAATATAAATGAGGAGCCTCCAGTAGGTAATATATGGTTGACAGTCTTCTGTTTTAATGTGGGCAAACAATGACTTATGTAAAGATCTTTGGCCTACTTAATACTGCCCATTTCAGATGTAAGCTGAGGAGCAAATGTGAAAAAATTACTCTAGATACTTCTATTTTTGAAAAATCACCATATAACACTGAAAAGATCATAAGGTGCTCAGCTGTTACTTTTTCATCTGTACACTAATATGAGCTGCTTTAATTTTGCTCCTGAGGAAAGATGACCAATGGCCAAGATTTCCTCTAACTTTTTTTTGCACAGTCCTCTGGACTAGACTTTTTCCATCCATCCAAAGGTAGCCCTGCCTCCAAAAGGGGTCAAGGATTCCCCCAGCAGGGCATTAGGCACAGTTCCAGTCCCTGTGTTTGCCAGCTACGACATTAAGTGAGAGAGAAAGTGAGATAAAACAGCAGGTGTCAAGTAAAAATTGCTTTCCAGGTCTAAGAATAGACAAGTTGATGGTTCCACTGAAGTAAATCAAAGCTTTTTCACTTACCTCAGCACAAGTTCTGTTTTTAAATCTTGTTTGGCCCAGGCCACCAGCCCCTTGGCCTCAATATCACCAAAATAAGTGGCAGGGTAATGCAAAACTAATCATATGAGAAGATCAAACACACATTTTTAATTAAATGCTGTTTAGTGTCCTATGGTTCAAGAACTAGGTTTTTCTTCTAATGATTTATTTAAATTCTGTTTGATACTGTGCTTCATCTGCTTTTGTTTGCTTTTTTTGATCTTAGGCTATTATTTACCTTACAAACATTTCATGCCTGCCTAGCACTCTCCAGAGTTGTGAATCACGCTGCTTTATCTTCCTCAGAGGCTTTCATTCCTTCCTTTGTATTGATGTTCTACCTCCTCAGGGTACCTGATCTTTGTCCCTTTATTGATGCCTCATTGCATGCCTTTTTCTCCATAGTCAAACAGGTTTCTTGAAGATGGTGCAACACAAAGTCAAAGCAAAACATCTAAGGAACACTGTGAAAGACACGGGGCAAAGCATTGGAGTGCAGCTAAAAGGATGTTGGCCCTGCTGAGACAGAGTGGCCTGGCAGCCTGATTAGTGTGTCAAGGGGAAACAATGAAAAGCAGAGAAGAATCATGTATTAAGGCTGAGTAAAAGTGTAGAGGAAGAAGAAAGAAAACCCCTGGAAAAGTGAAAGCTGAAGCAGAACCAAACATACAAAACAAATTAAAGGAGATGCCTGGGACATATGCTCCAAAAAATACTGTTTAACATGGTAATGTTAACATTGTAAATGGACCAAATTCTGTTCAGCTGGAGCTACTGAGTTATTTAATTTATAGCAACACCTTAAAATCCATCTACTTGAGTGAAGAGACACCAGTCCTCTGGCAGGAGAAGGCCTTTTTATTGATAGCAGTTATTGTTCCACATCTTGGGGCATCACCATGCCCCAGCCTGCTGCCACTTCTCTCCTGCATGACCCTCTGACTTTGCTCAGGTCTGAGCTTTAATTGCCAAGCAGACTCTTGTGGAAGTGTGGCAATCAGGCAAAGGTGAGGGTCTGGGCACAAATCTGTCAGATCCCCTGTCAGTGCAAAGCCCTAGGAAGCTGTGAAGGATAAAACTCTTCTCTGGACTAAGAAGGTAAATTTAAATATAGTTAAGTCCCCACAGTCAGATATTAAGACATTTTTCAGCAGGGGTGTATGGACACGATTCACACTCAGCAAGTCAGAGATTTTTCCATGCACTTCAGTGGGTTTGGAACCCTCCCCAAAGGATCTTCCAGGGAGGCTGCATTAACAGCCAGAGACATCAAATTCCTTCTCTTGCAGGGTGCAAGACTTCCTGCAGAGGAACACATCACAAAACAGAGCTGAGTGACACTGAAGAGATGGCAGCAGCCAGCAAGAGCAGAAGGGTCCTTTAGAGCACAGGGAGGTGGGAGCAGCTGCTGCTGCTGGTCAGGAGCCCATGGATGGGGTGGGACATGGAGAGTCAGAGCTGGGGAGAGCCACAGCACAACCTGAGTCAGACTGCACTGCAAGCAACGAGAAAGGGGAGTCAGCAGCCTGGACATGTCCCTTGACTGGAGGAACTTGTGTGAGATGACCTTCGAGGGAGGCAGCCCCGTGGCTGAACTTCCCAGTTCAGAGCTGGAACGCTGGCTTTTCTGCTCTGTCTCTTATAAAGACAAACTCGGTCTGTGAGAAATAATTATGGAACCAGAGCCAGACCAAATTTCTTCTTGAAGACAAATTATATTCATGAGAAACTGTTTTCTCTGTAACTTTTTTTTTTTTTTTTGGGGGGGGGATGATGTTGAGTTTTGTGTTTGGTTTTGTGGGGGGTTTTTTGCTTGTTTTTTTTTTTTTTTTTAACCATGAAATATCCGGATTTTATGGGCACTGAGTGAAATATTTCGTAAGTATTAGCTGCTGCCTGCTTGTCCCATGCAAATAGCTATCATCACAGAAATAATAAGCATAAACATATTTTATCATTTATCTAGAGAAAAAAAAGAGCATGAGAAGATTTGCCTAGATTCTCAGTTTAACTAATGTTGATAATTTTCCTAAAAAAATGGAATTTTGGTGTAATGTTAGGGTGTCTATAAGGTTTAGTATGTATCATATGAAATGCAAATTATATTTTTTTACTTACATGAATTAATAAATAGCACGGAGTAAATACAAATGAGTTTTCAGGACTGTGTAACACTATGAACTCAAAAACTGAACATGTTCTTTTTACAAACTTGTGAATATAAAGGACCTTGAAATGGCAGGTTAGCTTGGAGATCTCATTAGCAGCTCTGAATTTTAACTTCTGTTTCATAACAGCTGCTGTACATTGGGGTTGATAGTTCTTTCACAAAAATAACCTTCATAGTATCATTTTTACTTAATCTAGTATAATTAGGGATCAAAATCAGACCTATCACAGTTCCCTGAGATGATAACTGGTGGATGATCTTAGCATAAATTAGTTCAGTGTCATTTCATGATACCCATTGTAAGGTATACACAGAGACTTGAACTAGCAGATTATTGAAAACAAACCTTTTTTTCCTGGATCAATTTTTACTGACAAATGTGAAAATAAACAAATGTTATATGCACACAGTCTTGGAAAAAAAATTCCAATGACTGGAAAAATAGGGATGCTTGAAAAAAGTCATGGAGTATTACATTTCTCACACAGGGGATTAGAAATAGATTAAGGATTATATTATTAGTGCTTTACTGATACTGGGAAATAAGATGACATAATCCATCACATTTAAATATTGAATATTGGCCAACTGTTTTTATTTTTCCACAACTGAATTGACCAACTGTTTTTATTTTTCCACAACTGAATTTGAAAATTTGGCAAAAAAAAAAAAACCTAAATTATTTTTAAAAAGTCTAGATAATGCATGATTGCATTTGACTGTCTTCACCTGGAATGACATTTAATGAAAGCAAGATAACAGAAACTGCATTACTGACATCCAGACCTTGAGTTTCAGGTAGCCAGTCCAATGCTGGCCACATCAGGTGTCCCCTGGATCTCCCTCTAAAACCTGTGGTGGATTGGAGACTGGGCTGAGATTGAAGTGTGTCAGAAGAGCAGCTCTGAAATGAACAGAGAGCTCTCCACCAACTCTAGAGACATGTAGAGAAGTTAAAAATTTTCAGCTCAGCCTCATTCTGAAATACTTATTTTGCACACAGCATGAATTCAGTAGGAGATCTCCTTTCCAGCCTGTCCACCTGACCACTCTCCAGACAGGATGCATCTTGGTTTCAGCCCACTTGAGTCCTGATCACCTATTCTGGAAAATGTTCCTGAAAGAAGGGAATTTCTGAAAGGACACACTGATTTTGTTGGAATAAATGATCTTAGGGTAGTTAGAAGGCCTTAAGGCAAAGAATGAGATTCATCTCACCCCATGACAGCACTAGAAGCTCAGTTTTGTGGTTCCCCATCAGACCAGATTTGGTTTTGGTTGGATTTGGAAGTGTACAAGCTTTGGAAGCAATGGCTGGATCAAGAGCCCCAGAATATGGAGTTGAAGACATTGAGTTTCTCTATGGATGTAAGAAATCCCAAACAAAAACTCCCAGAAGTTTCCAGATCTTCAGCAGAATCTAAATCATTATGATCCCTGAATTATAGTCAGGTTCTTAGAGTTTTCAGGGTAAACTGCTGTAAAGTCAGGGTTTGTTGGAGAGCCCTCCTGTCTTCAGCTGTGAGACATTGTGCCCACCAGGACTGACCAAATCCATCAGCTCCAGAAGTCAGGATTCTCAGTTGTGAGACAGAAAACAACCTGGCAAGCTTTTTAATCTTCATTTAACTTTGGTTTTGGAATTTTACCAAAATAAAAACACTTAGAGGAGGAAAAAGAAAAAAAATATCAATTTGAGAATTTTCCAGAGGAAATTTCACTGACCTTTAACACCAATAGAGTCTGCTTCATACCCACAGAAATAGAGTAATAACCAGGTGTGGTTCTGCACTTCTCTGCAACAATTTACACAGGTGACACCTCCAGATCAACTCTATTTCCACATGCAAGGTCACAGCCCTCAGACATAAGGCAGAAGAGAAACATGGACCCCAGTCAGTGAGTCAGAACTCTTAAATCATGTCACTATCATCTCATTAAGTCTTTTCACTTTCTTTTCCCACCCTATCTCTGCCATAGTTTTGAAAGACATTTCTTCAGGGACCATACCAATATGATGAAATCTCTCCTTCAAATGGACATTGCAGATTTTCAAAGAGATATTAAACACTCTCATGATGCTAATAATAACAAATAACAAGCCAACAATGATGTTTCTTTGATCCTTGATGGAATAGAAGTCAAAATAAGTAATGGCACAATATATATTTATTAGTCAATGAAACTGGATGGCTTTAAAAAGGGAAACATCAATAAAACTGGGGGGAAAAAATGTCATGGGATAAGCCTCATGACAGTACCATGGTAACACTTCTTGCTGTACTGCAGCTGAGTGCTAGGATTAATTTGCAAGGGAAATAGCTTTCACATCCAGACCATTCAATCAAATATTAAGTTATATGGTCATTATAGGCAACTGGGGAATATAAATAATAGGAAATGCTTATTGTGCCTCTTCTGGTATCCTTAGTTATTAAGCTACTGCTTCAGCAGCAACAATAAGTGATATGTATATTTTGATTCCTGGGTTACTTGTTGGAAATTAAGTTTCACTGTAGTGTTTATGTGTTAGTCTGATCAAATGCTGCATTATCTTCTATGCTTCTTGGTAGTATTTATGTGTTAAGCTTCCTTTTATTAAGTTTCTTGCTGAAATATGATGTATTAAGTAAAGGCTCCCCATAGTAAATTATGTTGGTTTCTTTGTATTATCACTGCATTACCCTGCTCTGAATGATCTTATTTGCCTCATTAGAATAACATGAATTACAATAGGGAGTTTAATCTCCAGCCCTACACTTCTTTATGCACATCTTTTTCTGCCCATAACTTTTCATTACTGCAGGCTGGGAGTTGAGGCTGATAACCAAACAGGAACAGGGAAAAAATTGTGTTTCAGGATGAATGAATGTGGCAGCCTATGGGAATAGGGAATAGTATCAGGCAGCAAATAGGGGAATGGAATGAAATTTCAAGGCATACATGTATCATTTTTACTGACCCTGCATACCTAACAACAGGAGAAATGAGCCAACATTTTGCCACAGCACCCTAAAAGAAAGGAGTGCAAAGACCCAGATTCTTCCCGTGGGTTTTGTGCACCACAGTAAGTCCCTCGAGTCAGGAACATAGATCTTCTGTGCCTCATGTGAGGGAAACAGGCATTTAGAGGAAGCTCTCTGGATCCCATGCAAAATCCACTAGAACAGAGCCTTTTCTCACTGGGTTGCCTTCTACTGCCACTACGTAAGGATATTTTTCCTATTCATTTCTTGATGTGGTTATATGGTGACATTAATTGAGACAATTGGCACCCGTACACAAACGTTTCAAAAACCCAAAATTCTTATGTTCTTTTCCTAGAGGCAGAGAAAAGTACATTGAAAGAGGTTTTGTATAAAAATATTCCATTATATATTGCTCTGCTTCAAGGGAAGCCTTTATTTTTATGTTTTAAAATGAGTTTCAAACGAATGGCTCAGCTGAAGTTTGGAGGACTGAGCAGATAGGTTAAATAAATAATGACTTAATTATGGACAGCTTTCATCTCCAACCTTAAGACTTCATATCTGATGGGCTTTTACACCCACACTTCGTAAAAAGCAGCTCCAGAAACTGCTTTGATAGATCACACATCTACCTGAACAAGAGGAGACAGGCTCCCATGTGTAACAAAAAAAAAGCAAAAGCGAAAACACTTGGCTGTTATTTATTCTAAATACTGATACATGTGTTTAATATTAGTTACTTCATATAGACATGTTTTGAAAATAAATTATACTGAATGTATGCTAATTTTTTAGTGACTTGAGTGATTAGAACTGAAGAGTTCTCCATGGCTGAACACAGGAGAAGAGTTAACCTGCCAGCTGTGTAATAGCATCGTGTTTCTTAAATGCACCCTATTTCAGAAATGTTTGGTATTTCCACACTGAATGTTAAATACGAAGATATCAATATTTTGTTTCTGATCTTGTGAAAATATTCTGAGTGTTTGATTTAAAGTATGATTCCTTAGAAATTCATATCCTAATCTTTAAAACAGAATCTTCTGCATAAAGTGACTGCAAAAGGTATTTTACTGGATAAGTGCAACTTCTGGTACTTTTTTTATCATGTCATTGTGATTGCTGTAGTCACAGCATTGGACTGTGGGTCTCTTTAGAGTGATAATGTTTCTGGCTATAAATGTTTTTATTTATCTAAACACTAGCACTGGAAAGGGAGCTGAGCCAGCACAGAATCTTCACTTATAGCCCCTGTGGGCACCAGCCTCTGCCTTCTGGTTGTCAGGCAACGTCTCTGAAAGAACTCCATGGATTTATGTATTTAAATGCTAGACTGTCTGAAGGAGTGTATTCCACAGAGTTTCAGATTCAAAAGAATAAAATTTAAATGGGGACCTGCCCTCTCTTACCCTTTCTAACAGAAACAGGTTGTTATTTGAGTTCTACCACAAACCTGAAATGTGTCACCTGCTTCTCCTGCAGAGTTCTTCATGTTTACCTATAGGTGTTTGCAGTTACCTATGATTACATTTCAGCAGGACCTCATATTCCATTTTGAAATTTACAGCTTTTTTGTCCTTTTAAAAACAGTTTCAAACCTTGTTTTTGAAATACCCTCATGTCCAAGACAAATTGAAGTTTGCACTTCTTTGCAGTCTACAGAGGTTCTGTTATTTTTTATTAGCCCTTAGTGTCTCATCCATCTTCCAGTCACATGACAAAAACCAGCATTGTGGACGTAGCCCTGTCACAGCCAGAGGGATCTGTACCAGACCTGCTTCTGTCTTGTATTTGCACCATCAGTGCAAGTCATTCATGTGAGTATTGGGTATCATGTCAAATTCAGGCTTCTGAACACAGGAACACACGAAATAAGACCACAATTTACATTTACTTCATTAGAATAACAACCATTTTTCAACAGAGCTGAGTTTAGTTCAACACCTCAAAATCCATAGGTTAATTCTAATTTAAATACATGTAAACTGATATTATAACATTTGCTTATCATCTGTACATTACAGGAAGGCAGAAGGGAGAAAAATCACTGGAAAGAAGAAGAAGAAAGACGTTTTCAGGGAAGTGGCAGAAACATTTATCAACTCAGTGACACACAAACCCTTGTTGGATGATTTTGCAGCAGCAGTTGGACACTGTGCTAAGCAGACATTGCCTGGTATTCATGCACTGTGGGGACTTGCAAAGCATGACTGAAAAAGATCACTTGGAATGTCTGAATGTATTTGGAAAAACCTGAGCAGTATATCAGTTCAGTCTGAAGTAGAAATACAGAAGCATAAACCCGTGAAAATATCATGGGAGAATGAAAGGAAGAGAAGCAGAAACGTGTGTGCAATTTCACTGATTGCTTCCTCTGGGAATAAAGAAGTTCAGGGAAGAGTCTCTATGAGCAAAGTCAGATGAACTCTTTGTCAGGACAGTGGGAGGCAGATCCTGATGCAAGAAAGAGACAGCAAAATCTCTCATCATTCAGGAGCACTCAGCACCTCTTCATTTCTACGTTAATACTTCTGCCACTGGCTTTGCTTCCTCAGAACTATTACTATTCATGACCCAAAACATCTCTCATATTTCATTTCAAACAAAAAAGATGGCATCTTCCTATATAGAAGTACTTTTCTGCAGGACTTGTCTTAGCTCTGGATAAAGTCTTTGATGCATCTGTTGGCTTTCTTTCAATAATATTAGCAATTAAAGTCAAGAAAAATACATCTTTTCACCACTTATACTTGACATTACACTGTACATCTTGCAATATTAAAAAACATGCTCTTCTCTGAGGAATTAATTCAAAATTATATTATTAAGCTGCCTTATTCCCAACCAACTTTCCATTCTGGTTTTTTTTACCTGCTGTAGCAGTGCTATTAAGATGTCTAGAGCCAGAAAAAAGTCATAAAGAAAAACATTTATGCTACAAACAACTCATGACAAACACTAATGCACTGATACAAGAAAATATATGACGGTGTCACTCCAGGGAAAAGTAGATCTTCAGTGGAACCACAGAGGTAAGGAGGCTACAAACAAGCCACAGGAAAGAAACTGGAACACCTAGAACTTCGTGTCAGTCAGCCATAACTTAAGCCAGGCTTAAATAAACAACAGCAGTTAAGGCTTGACAGCTCTTGTGCAGCATCCAGGAGAGAGATGTGTTGGTCTTCCCTTTACTCCTCAACTCAGACATGCACTTAGGTCCATTCCTACTTGGATCAGCCACAGCTGGGTTTTGCCATGTGTCTGAAATGAGACAAATTCCTGCTGTGGTATCACCAATGTCCTACTCTTGCTCTGATAAGCCATAACCAAAAAAAAAAAAAAAAAAAATCAACCCAATCTACAGTTTTTGTTGACATCAGGTTAAAAGCAAAGGCAAATGTTTCACTCTTCTGGTCTTAAAAAGCTACTCCACTGTCTGAGCAAATGCTAAATAGAATGATAAACCCATCATTAAAGGAAAGAGAAAGTTATAGGCTAATAAATTTAATTCTTTTTCATTTAAATGGAAAAATTGGCAGATTGAAAAATGCTTCTGCCAATTCAGATCAACAGAACATTTGCTTTACAGATTATCCTTTTGATAAGCAAACATAAACAAGATGTGAGACTATACATTGAAAAGATCAAATGTCATTAAGTTGTGCACTCAACATGACAGCATCAGGAAAAGCAGCATGCAGAGGTGCCATCATTCCAACCCATAAATCACTCAAATTATACAATTCTGTGCTAACAGTTTCCCCCTTTTGGCACCTGCTCATTTTATGCAGGTTTATCCCCAAGCATGAACCAATCTGCACAATTAGATACCTCACATATGCATTGAAATTCCCCAGGTTTGGTAAAATCTAAACCCATTACATTAAAGAAAAAGAATCTTAAAGATTAAAACATTATTTGGGGCAGGGATGTGGAGAACATTCAGATACACAGCAAGAGTGATTATCTTCAGCCTTCATTAAATGTGCTGAATAGCCTCCAAATATTAATTGGCATGTTGTGATAAATGCTTCCTTTGTTTGTTACTGCAGCAATTATTTGAAATGTCAGCTCCTCCTATGCTACTGCAAACAGTCCTAAATAATAAAGGAACCAGGCTTAAAATGTAAGTTTTCCTGAAAATTGTTAAAGGCAAGAGTATTTGTTCGTTGCCAGAGTGCCTTGACTGCATTTTATTATTATTATTATTATTATTACATTTTGCTTCTATTTATACCTGAAACCCCATGTGCTACTGAGGACAGTATCTGACAGGTTTATTGCTTATTTTAATCTTAATAAGACAGATATTAATTTTATGTACATTAAAAATTTCTTCTGTATTTATTAACTTCTCCTTCTGGTCAAGCTCAGTCAGTACCTCACATTCTATCTAAAAATAAAATAAATAGAACACATAAAATAATTTATTTTTGTCAAAGCTACATCAGAGCAGTAAAGTCTACTGGTGAGACTGCAGGTCAAAAATCAGTACATTAGGCTTTCTCAGGACTTTTTCCTTCCCTATACAGCCCTGAGCAAGTTGCTTAATGTCTCTGTCCATCTCTGCACTCATCTTGTATACGAGGCATGATAATAACTTTACAGTGAGTCATTTTCAGTACTCTTAGAGGGCACAGATGGAAGTCATTATTCAATGCAAGTCCTTGTTGTTGTTTTGCCATAAAATCTACAAAACAAAGTGTGTTATGATATTAGGAATATTCTAGAGAACTGAAATTGCCAGTCAAACCACCTCTGACAGCTGAGTTGCTTCACCTAGCTCACAGTCCCACCCCAATCCTATTTCTTGGGAAGGGCCCTGATCATTTCAGCCCAGTGTGCAAAATAGCTCGTTCCAACACAATAGCCAGAGTGTATTTTTTAATAAAAGGCAGGACACCTGTAGATTCTCAGAATGCAAATCAGCCACTTTTGATCTGAGCCATTGCTTCAGGAGAAGTTGATGGATTTGGATGGACCGTGCAATATAAGTAATTAATACATGCTAGTTATAGGGCACAAACTGCACAGGTACCACAGCCATCCAACACCTGTCCTAATTCTGTTCCTACACAAATATTAGTCAAGACATCTAAAGTGGAACTTGAAGTAAAAAATGAAATAGTCTCATAGTCTTATCAACCATGAGGTCAGTATTAACAACCACTTCTGTGATTATATCATTGATTTAAGCTTAGAGCCTTTTATTTGCAGTCTTGTCTCACATGTGAAGCCTTTATAAACACAATGAACAAAGCAACCAGAACTAGAATCTCAGTATTGTTATCCTAAATATCCTTGGTGCTTAGGTATGGTCCACAATAAAAAGGAAATAAACCAGCTATGAACCTGCCTCTGGATTAGTGATTCAGATCAGGCTCATCTCAAGCAACTGCAGAGCCAAAAATGGACTTGATTTTAAGTATAATAGGCTCAGTTTAACAGCTCATTATTTTTGTCTTAAATGAGTGGAAGTCAGAGTAGTACCACAAATTCAAGATATTTATATTTATCTTTTTACATAAAAAGCATAGAATAATCTCAAAGTACACACTTGAAGAACATGTAAAATTAAGGCAACCTGTAAAAATGCACACAACCTGTCTCATCATGCCTTACTAATGAGAAGCAGGAGAGGAGGCACACACCTCTCAAACTGACATGAATCTAGCACTAACTCTAAAGAGCAGGGCCAACTTAAATCAAAGAATTCTAAAACACTGGAGTAAAATCCTTCCTGTTGCAATACATCTTTGACTGATACCACAGATTAGTATGTTCAGAGATATGGGAGCATAATGAAGGTAAACTACGACATCTTGATATTCCACTGCATTAAGAATTCCCACTAGAAATATTGTATAGGATCCAATTCTGAATTACCATCAATAATTCAGTGAAGTAGATACACCATTCTCCAGAGGCCACTGCACAAATCTTATCTTGCAGTGATATTTACAGACACCAGCTCACTTCAGTGCAATCTCCTCTCTGACAGCTGTGACATCAGCAAGGCCTAAGAGTTTATGGTTCCCTGTAATGCAAGAAGGAATTTGAGAGTTGTGCAGTTTGAATGTGAATGGAAAGTGCAGGTTAACACAAAAAAATGAGAATCATCCTTTCTGAGCATAAAAAATTTAGAAACACTGCCTTTTAAACCTCCATTTTATTAACCTTTATCAGCTGCTGTGAAACCAGCACATGATGAGATTTTTGAACTTTGCTGTCAGTAGCTAAAGGGTAATGGTTGTAGTGATTGCTGTTTTGCAAAATTATAATTCTTATATCCAAAAGGTCTTCTAATGGATTTATTCTCCAATGATGACCAAGTGGCACTGTGACACACCGAGCACGGTTTGGTGGCTGCATCACGGGGCAGCATGGAGAGCCTGGCCACAATTACTGGCTTCCAGCCCTGCCTGCAGAAACTAAATCAGGTCAGCACACTGGTGCAGGTGAGAGGGCTGCTCCCACTCCTGGCTATGGCCAGTGGCCAGCGTGCAGGAGTGGGACTGTCTGCTCCCAGCAGCCACAGCCGAGTCCCTGCTGATGTCAATGGGATGGGCAAGCAAAGAGCTGAGTCAAAACAAAGCCTTTGGGAAGTAATTCAGTTTGCAGCTACACAGAGAGAGCTGATAGCACTGGGCTGAGCAAGGCAAGGGCAGACCTGCAGCTTAACCCTTCCATGTTCTTGCAAAGCTTTATAAAATCTGTCCTTTGGGATATAATGTACCCCAGCAGTCCCAGAGGAACAATATTTTGTTACAGTGTCATTTCAGTGATGAGTTAAGAAACCTCAAACATTTCAGCTTGTGTAGACTGCAGGATGGTGATGGGCACAGACAAAATCCCTGGCCCATGGGCAGAATTATTAAAGCAAATGCACTAACCATAAATTGTAACTTCAAGGGGTTGGCTTGTATTGATGCATTCCTCTGAAGGCTTGAGATAAGAGAAGCTCCAAGGAAGGCATCCAAAAGAGAAAGTTAGCTCACTTGCTCTTCCCAGGATTCCTCAAAACAGATCCAAGTCTCACTGAGGGAGTTGGGCTGATGTTTGGCAGATAAATAAAGGCAAGTAGCAGAAAAGTCAGATGAAGTCAGGCTCACTGGTTGTTAATAAAAGATTAAAAAGGGAGAAACTGCCTGAGCAGCTCCTTAAAACTGAGACTGGGCAACTAAAAGCTATCACAGAGCAAAGAGGCCCCAGATGCAGGGTCAGAGATCCTTAAATAAACCTTGAACTTCAGCAAGAAAGACCTGAGAGACAGCAGCTGAAAGAGAATTTTCACTGGCAGGTTGACCACTGTGAGTTCCCCCCTGCTGCAGTGAGCTGTTTGAGAGAGACAAAACTCATTTCACAGAGCAGATTGTAAGATTTCTAGCAGGTAAAAAGCAAAGCCTGGGACATTCTTTTTTTTTTCCTTTTTCTTTTCTTTTTTTTTTTATTTCCCTAGCTAAAGTTTTCAATATACTCTTCTTCCTCAGAGAAATTCTGTATGTGGTTCTCTGATGGGAGCAGCCCAGGAAAGGTGTGCTCACCTGTCTGCATCATCTGCTGTGGGAGTACTGGTGCCTGAAAGAACTTAAAATCAATTACTATCCACAAAGCAATAACTGTTAAGAAAATACTCCAAAGTAGAAGGTAAGCAACCAACTGGGTAAGAAGTGTGAAAGCAGGAAGCAGACTGTGGCAGAGCAGAGACTCTTGACAAAAGGATTAGAACAGCCATAATTTAGTCCTGCACCTTTTCAGTCTCCCCTCTAGTGAGCTTTAGCACTACAAAGCAGAGAGAGATGATGCCACATCCCAGGCAAAGTGTGACAGTAAGAAGCAATAACAATAATAGAACAGTACCAGCCAAGCAGGAAAAGTGACAGCCTTATCCATATCCACAGCAATCCTTGGAGAGAAGTCAGTCATTAACATGGATTCTAGGAAAGATTTCATCAATCTCACAGCCACAGCATTAAAGGATGTTTTTTTCCCAGATGTTTTGCAAAGTGCAGACTGTTTCCTTGCACTGCATATGTCAAATGTGCCAAACTAGGCATTCTCTCTAAGAGGTGCTGAGAGTGGATGAGCTGCAACTCAGCCCATTATATCTATTTACAAACTCCAAATGTGTGGAGCCTCTCCTTTTCCCCTAAAAAACCAACTTTCATAGTCAGACTTACATGTAGACACGTTGCCTATGGTGTGCTTCATGGGGAAATACTGGAATGACTTTAAGACAATATAATGGCATCTACTGCAAAACAAAAACAAATACAGGTCCAGCATTGGAGCACATCTGGAGGGGAAAGTGGGATCTAAGAAACCTTGCACTTTGTTCCTTGGTTGATCATTTAAACAGAAGTTTTAGGCCTAATCACTTTTTTTTTGGTTACAGTAACTTAGCTTCCCACCAAAGGACAGTATCAAATATCAGAAGTCCTTAACTTGTGTTAAAATTTTAAAAAAGAACTCAGGAAAAAACTTTGAGAGCAGTTTTAAAGCTAGTTATTTTGCAGAGTGTGAGAGGGCTGTATTATAGTTAATATTGTAGTTAATATTAGAGCAAACTGGAGCTCACATCAATACTCTGGAGCTCAGTATTATCTTTCCTGTCAGTAGAAATGGACACGGATGACTTCATCAGAGCTGTAAAAATTTATATCATCCAGGCTCTTGAATGTTAACTCTTTTGGTTCTTTGGAATAGCAGATTCCTGTTGCCCCTTAGGATATTCCTACAGTTTCTCCAATGCCTTATTTTCCTTATTGACAAAAGTGAGCATTTTAAAACACCCCTAGGAAATGTTTTCAAATCTAGGCCAGTGAAAATTATCATTATTACAATTGGAATTCATTTTCCCTTTAAAAAGTTAAATACCTGTGTAAAACTGCTCAGGGCAGACTTTTCTGCCACAGTACATAAAAGACAGAAATGTAATTCCTATAGGAAAAAAGTACTTGGATGGCATTTGTGCACCTGTCTCAGAATTTTTCAGCATGCAAACTGAATTTAAAAAGACACACTGCAGCAGCAAATGGCCATTACAAGCAAATGAAGCAGCATTATAGATCAGTAAGGAAGATCTAAGCAGAAAGTGGGAGAATGTTTGTCTACCTGCATGTGTGTAAGAGAAACACACTGCAGTCAAAGCTCAGCAGCTCCCTGTGTGTTCTCATCTCAGAGCACAGTTTTAGGCAGGAAGGCAGCCCCAGCTGCTCCCCCATAACCACCAGCCCAAGTAGGGTTAGGAGGACAAGACACCTGTTTGGTAAATCTCAATAAATTTATCAACTGAACTCTTTGATTTTCTGTCATATGATTTTTAAGGCTCTTCTCTCTACTTGAGGTTCTGTGATCCTTTCACAAATCCATAGGCAGGGAGCAAATGCAGCACTCCAATAAAAAGTTCAAATCTGCTGTGTACAGAGGTGATCTCCCACCCCACTACTCCCACTGCAGTTCACAATTACTGTATAAAATAGGGCTCAACATGACAGTGTCATTCACCTTCCTCTGACCTAAATCATCACTGACAGACAGTTGAATCACTTGCCACCTTTAATTTCCTTTTCAGCAACACTATATCTAAAAACTACATATCTTGAAGGGTGTGAGGTCTATTATGATTAGTTCCCACACCAAGTCATTCATCTCTCAGTTCCAAAAGTGTGCTTCTGCATAAAAATCATTCACATCATTGATCTGCCTTTTGGAAGTTTACCACCTTGTCATTTCCAAGCCTACAACAACCCCTTCTTCAGTAAGAGAGTCCATTTAAAATAACTAGAAAGCTTAACAAGAAAAGAAAAAAACCACCCATATTCTAAATCTTTTAAAATAGCAATTTGTTCTCAAGTTCTTTCTTCAGTAAGAGCTCCTGAGACTTAAGAGAAGTGAAGGGAAAAAGCTGAATTCATTAAAATGGGCTTTGGATTTGATCCAGAGTGTCTTCCTTGGTATGCCACTTTATTAGAAATGACACACCTGGTGGGGGCTTTGGTTTTGTTGTTGGGGCTTTTTCAAATAATGAAATCTTGTGGGAAGTCTTAAAAAAAGATTTCTTTAAATTATTTCTATCAAAGTCACCAGAAGTAAAATGTATGTATGTGAAATAGCAGTTGATCTCTTCAGAGATGAAAAGCATCCACTCTGTTCAATTAGCACCCACTTTGTAATCACCTTCATTCCTCTGCCAAGATCTAACCAATATGAGATTTATTATCCAGGTTTAGCTCTGAAAAGCCACATGTCATTCTCCTCTCTGTACGACACCACCCTGGGATTTAGCAGATCAGCAGCTTTCTGTTCTGTCAACCTGAATCTGCTCCAGCACCACTTTTGCCATGTGACTGCATTTGTTGCAGTGGAGAGAATTCTGCTTTAGACAAGTAAAGCAGAGAGTAGAATCAGTTTTAGTGATGTTCTGTCAAACTTCCTTGTATCTGACTGCAAGAGCAAGTTACTGTGATTTTAAAAAGGAAGAAAGACAAAGGGAAACAACTACAGCACCATTTTTTACAGAGGAGTTGAGAGAAAGTTACTGTCAGTTGTAACTTGAACCTCTGTACATGGTTGCAAATGGCATAAAGAGTAATCTCTCAAAAGCAAATTTGTTATCATGTTCCCTTACTATTAAAAAAAGTAATAAATAGATTCCATCTCCCTCCATGAAAAGTCGTCTGGGGACCTGAAACCAGCTGTGGAGCAGAAGTGCAGCTCCAGTGTCTACACACTCAGTCAAACTTCAGATTGAAAGGTGATCACTCATCGTCTCAAAAATGCCTCTCTAGCCCAAGCAACCCTTGCTGACCAAATGCTTTCTCATGGAAGGGGAATACCATGGGTGAAATTTAAAATTTATACAGGGCTGATGTATAATTGCTCTTTATAACTATCATGCCACTGCATTCTGGGGGGGTAGTGGTTGTTTGGACCAGCTAAAATTAAGTCTCAGATTAGTTGTCCTTGCTGTAAAGTAGACTTGGACCTCAGAATTTCAATTACTAAAGGTGAAAAAGTGTTCCAAAAAATACATGCCAAAAAAAAAACAACTAAAGGAAAAGCAAGGCTCATGCTCTTAGTTCCCAAATTTCTTTAGAAGTAGAATCAAGTAACAAAAATACTGATTAACTGCAGTACCGTTTTCTAACTTGAAAATATAATGCATTCTCCTTCAAAATGCGTCATGAGAACTTGCTGATTTTCATGACAGCTTCAGTGGGAAAAGTCTACATGAAATCTTGGCTTTTGATTCATTTTGGAAATGTCAAAATGCATTGTTTCAGAAAGGTTAAAGCAATTTTTCAGTTCAGTTTTTCCAGGGTGATTCATCTCATTTAGGTATTTGCACTATGTCCTAGTACACTAGAAATATTGCATGAACACTAGCATTGTACTTAGCTATAAATTATTTGGGTTTTCTAACTACATATTTTACTATGCTTGGATATTTTGACACTGTATATAATTTTTGAACACAAAGAGCATTTGACACTTGAAAAAATTTAAATTCAGATGAATTTACTGAATGATTTCATTAAACATATGGGGAAGGAAATTTCTGAGACATTTCAGATTGAACTTTACACTTTCCACTTCAACAGAGTATTTTAATTGAATAACATTAAAAGAGAGCAAAACAACCCCAAGATGCACTCTGCATATAGAACAAGGAGATTCAGAGTGATCTTAAAGGCATCATCTTTCTTATTTCAACAAAAGAACAAAAAGCAGAAACAAGAATAAAATATACTTGCAGTTTCCCCCTGAATCTACTCTTTCATTTAATCTTCACTGCTTTCTTGCTCCCATCTCTCATCAGAGTTAAGCAACCTCTGGCCAGATTTTTCACCTGGATTGTTTTCATTCCTTGTACAGAACACTGACAAGAAACATGCATAGGGGATGCAGGCAATGTCAGAAGAATAAAACACAAAATCCATGTTTCCTTAGTTCTCCACACAATTTGCTCAGTTTTAGTCAGCTGATAACTGGAAGGAAGGGCAGAAACAGCCATTTCTGAAGCTGTGCTGAAGCCTGAGGGGTCATGCTTTAAGTACCAAAGGAAATGGGAAAATTGCTGTAAGAAAAATGAGAAATGAATAATTGTGTATGGTATGAGGGAATAGAAGGTATCAGTCAAAGCAGAAGGACAAGGCAGAAGAATCAATAACTGCTTCTTAACAAATCTGTCCCTATTTATACGTGGCATTTGTGACTCCTTCTGTCATACATCTGCTTTTTCCCAATTTCTTTCTTTCTTTCTTTCTTTTTCTGCCTGCCAGTCTCTCTGTAATGACTGTGAAAAGCTGGATTAATCATATTCCCAAGGTGTTTGTTTATTGAGTTTGTGGGCTTTTCTTAATGGATGTGCCCCAAACCACTCCCATTCTTATTTCGTGGTCAAATAACTGGTGGGACTCATCAGATCCTTTCACTGCACCTCTTTCCAGCCTGGGCACCCCCACAGACAAAGCAATCACTGCTTTTAATCCTTCCAGACAGCCAGAGTCTGCACTCCCATTCCACTGGCCATGGAAACTTTTCCCTATGTCTTGTAGAGAACAGAAGACTAATGCAGACACATTATGTGGCCATAATATGGTCTGCCAAAGTTGCAAAGGCTCATTTCCTTGTGAATTGTGCTCTATCATTTGAGGCTGATGAGTACTCGAGGCACTGACATCACTCAGACTGTTCAGGTGAAGAAGGACTTATCACAGGAGAAAGGGTTTATAGGATGTGGGTTAATACTCTGAGCCTTCCTCTCTGTTTGAACTCAAACACTCAAAGTGCAATTTGATTAAACTTCAATCCAAAACAAAGTTCTTTAAAAATGAAGGATTTATACCATTCTATTTTTGCATGTTGTAATTAGATCCTTCTTATATGTTCTTTCATTTCAATATTCTCTCAGGCTGAAAATCATGATTTTTAAGCTTTGCTTTTATTTTAAGGCACAATAAAATAGTGTCTGAAAATGCAAAAAATATAAAAGGTTACAAAGAACTAAACTATTAAGGAATATATCAGAGAATATTTCCTGAAAACTCAGCCATTGTGAGAATTTGAGTAATGGAATTAAGACAAACACAGTTAAGAAAGATTTTGTTACATATCTGTAAGAGGAAAAAAATTACTCAGAGTATAACAGCATAATAATGAAATATAAATTGAACTTCTGTCCATTAAGCTGTGAATTTAACAGCAGTTATAAAACTGGCAAGTTTGCATGAAACATCTGTATCTCTTTCCCATTCAAGCACACTTCCCAAGAGAGGACAATCTCCAGCTCTACAATACATCCACTCTCTCTGGTGATATCCAAGGACTGACTCACAGACAGCCTGGGCAGTGAGAGGCTGGAGAGCAGCTGCAGAAAGGGGCCTGGGTCAGTGCAAAGTTGGACACAAGTCCCAGTTGTGCCCTGGCAGCCAGGAGGGTCATCCCTGTCCTGGGGGAAAATGGACACAGCATCGCCAAGGGCGGGGATTGCCCAGCTCTGCTCTCACTGGGGCAGCCTCACCTCGAGTCCTGGGGCCACAATGTAAGGATATAAAGTCCAAAGGAGGCTACAAAGGTACTGAAGGATCTAGAGGAGACCGTGTGAGGAAAGGGTGAGGTCACTTGGCTTGTTCAGCCTGAAGAAGAGGAGACTGAAGACAGAGCTCGCCACAGTCTGCAGCTTCCTCGTGAGGGGAATCAGAGGAGCAGACTCTGATCTCTTCTCTCAGGTGCTCAGTGACAGGACCTGAGGGAAGGGTGTAAAGCTGTGTCAGGGGAGGTTTAGGTTGGATATTAAGAAGAGGTTCTTCAACCAGAAGGTGGTTGGGCAGTGGAACAGACTCCCCAGGGGAGAGGTCATGGCACAGAGCCACTTCTATATAATTGGGTTTTTTGGGTTGGGTTTGGTTTTTTTGGGTTTTTGGGGGTTTTTTTTGGTGGTTTTTTGGGTTTTTTTCATCTGGGTTTTTTTGTTTTGATTTTTTTAAGTGGTAAATACAAATAAGAGCATTACGGTGCCAATAAGGTTTTATGTTAGTATCAGGTAAAATTATCAGTCCAAGTCAGTGAACCTTGCAGTCTTAATAAGAAGTCCTAGGAAATCTAACAGCTCCCATCACCAGTTTGTAGGGGGGCAATACAATAAAACCTGCAATAGAGTCTGCCATACCACTGTAATAAAAACCCAGATCCCAAATTCTCATAACAGCACACTCATAGACCATACTTAAATTCAGTTCCTTAATCAAATTATTCACGGTCTTTTCATACCTTCTGACATCACCCATTTTTCTTATGCAGGGAGTGGAAGGAAGAAGCAATGTCTTTATTTTTGCTCCCCAGCACCCTGCAAAATACAGGATCAATGTAATTATTGAACTCCTGATCTCAGTAAAAAGACCTAGCATGCATATATATATATACATCAGAAGAGACAAAAGAGTGGAATGTGGGAGGTGCTGATCCAAGTCTTGTTGGACCATCATAACTTGCAAAGGAAGAAGTACTGGCAAGGTAGTCTGAAAATTATTGAGGCAAGCTCACTTTTATACTTAAACTTTACATTCTGCCCCATATCATCAAAAAAAAACCAATTCTTGGACTCCTCAGGATCATGTTCAGTCTATTAGAAAATGTCTATTTTTTGATTATCCTGGAAAAATCTTGTTACATTTCCTAAAAAGGAAAAGGGGACCTAGTACAGAAGCTTTTTTTCCTCTTGAGGATCAAGCAGGCTCTACAAAGCAACTGGGTGTAGAAATATTTTTGGCTGCTTTTATCTTATGTGCAGTGGGAACACATTAAAAGGTAACAAAAAAAACTTCGAAGTCCTTCCCTTTTTTCTGCAATTTTACATTCTCCTATGTATTACATTATAATGATCAACAATCCAAGAGATATGAAATGAAATATACCAAAGTTGACAGAATTTAAGAATACACAGAAAGAGTCATGAGAAAAAGGTGAAGGCAACAGTCTCACAAAAAATTTTTAAAAGATAAAAAAGGAAAAAGGGGGGAAAGTCGAGATTCTTGTAGGACGATTAGAATTATTTCATACAGATATGATCATTTCCAATTCTTTTCTTTTCTTTGATGCTATCCAGGCAATGTAAGGGTAGTGGGTAACAACACCAGAGGTTCCTAAACTTGAAACCCACTGAAGGCTGGACTGCACCAGTGAGTACCTGCAGAAACCTGTGGTAACACCCCAGAACCACACTGGTCAGCTGGGTGCATCCACTGCTCTGTGCTTCAGCACCTGCAGACCTGTTTGTACTGGTGCACACCAGCACCAGCATTGGATCTGCTCTGAAACACTTGTGCTGTTATTTACTAGCACTGCAAAGTGGGAATTACAGCTTTAGCTCTTTGTGCTGCAGATATTTGCTTCTGTAAACTGATATTTGTTTTTCTGTAAAGTGCACCAGCTAGCATAAGATGTGTAGGCACCACCTCCATTTTGCTATCATTACATAATGCTCAGCATAAAGACAGGTTGGCTCTGGATAACAAAGTTACAAATAGACTTGGCTTTTTTTCTCTCTGTTAAAACACAAAAATATCTGTTCGAAGTAAATTGCTTCAAAGCAAAAGAGTTATGGTGCTGCTGGTTTTACAGACAAAATTACATCCTGCTCAGTGAGGTAGAAGGCTCACAGGTAGAAAAAATTCAAAGTGATGATTAATAGCTTCTCTTAAATAGTTACAGACATTCAAGTCTATGTGTTTGGGGATGCAGTAGAGACACAATGTGTCCAAGTAGGAAGGCCACTAAACTATTCCACAGATAGGGTGAGGTGTAATCAGAATAATAATCCATAGCTTTGTCACCTATAATGTAGAGAGTTCAGGGAAACTCTTCAGATCAACTATATTCTTTACAACAGCTTCTTAAACTAGATAGCTGCAGGCTTTATTGTTTTTCCTAAGAGGAAAAGTCATACTGCTTTAAAAATAAAAGGTCATGTAAAGGGGAAAAATAAAGAAATCAGACTGCCTTCAAAAATGTTAAACCCACTAGTTATGCAATGATTTTTGCTCAGATCATAGGTTAGGGTTTCATTCTTCTATTTCCCTCCAAGACAAGTGTAATGGAACTATTTAAGTCTGCATTGAACTTCTGAAGTGGTTTAGAGTAAGGTTTGCATAATTTTGCTGTTTAACTTGGTGCCCAGATTCACAATCCATATATAAATTGTGTTGGCTTACGAGCACTCAAACTTTTTTGCCCATCTGTGGAATAACAGACTTTTGACTCCAGATTTTTTTTCCATAAGCACATTCTTTCCTCTTTTTCTGCTCATAGGTGTGCAAGCTCCCAAGACAGATAAGGGTGTTGGCTTCCAGAGAACAAACCCTGATGCATTTTTTACTTTTATTCTGCTAAAAGTCCTTTCTTACATTAAGTAATTCTATAGTTTCCTTCTCTCCATTTCTTATCTCCTTCCATCTGTCTGTTACTTTCAGCTCAAAGTAAAAGTGGAGGGGACAGCAGTGTTGCCTGGCAAAGCATTACACATTCTGCTTGAAACCCATAGACTGAGGTTTAGCTCTTAGTGACACCAAAGTTGAAATAAATGTAATCAAACTCCCTGGAAAAAGTTGCAGAAGACCCTCTAAAAACTACCAGGTGACATCACATTCAAACTTGTGTTATTTATTTTTGTTTTCCTTTACTCAGAGTCTTTACATTTGTAAGCACAAGTAATTTTCTCACTGCTGCTGACAAGGATAGATGGTAATGTTATGAGCATGATCATTTTTCTGCCCATGTGTCTAGCAGCCATATTATTCTGTCCTTTCTCATCGTTTTTAGTTACTCACCACCTCAGTTTCTCTCACACACACCCCTTTCTGCACACTAATAAGAGCATTCTTACCCTTTTAAAGACTCTTAATACTGCAGTACAAGCAAATATACATGATATATACATGATTTATTCATTTGTGATTACACACAGTCACCTGGGGATAAAATGCCCTGCAAGTAAGCTGTTATTTCAAAGGGATGCTTTGCTTTATTCGAGGTCAGCCAATAAGTGCTTACACAGGAAAAGCTCTGATGGGAAACAGCCTCAAAGACTAAATCTTCTGTTGATTAGTTATTCACTCTGCACCAGGCCACCTGCTTGCACAAGGTCCAACTTCCAAGAGACAAGCACTTTTCTTTCTAGTTTTGCTTTGTTACAACTCAATAGCCAGTTTGCTTGATTTTGCAGTTGCTGCTCCTGGATCCCTGTGAGTTGGAATGAATTTCAATGAGTAATTCTTTCCAACATGTATCATCTGTTATATGTTCTTTTTCAAACCCATACACAGTTACTGCCCTAAGGCAGTGTCAGAAAGCACTGACAGATTTTTTTATTATTATTATTTGAAACACTAAAAATAATCTGAAATTAGGGTCTCATCAACAGAGACTTCCTAATATTCTGGGAGCTTGGAGGAAAGTCTTAAGACATGTTCATACCCATTCCATTGACTCATAGAATCACTGGGACATGAGACATTTGAGCCTACTGAGAGTCAAAACCTGCAGGTCTGCTGTATCAGATCCACAAGGAAGCTACAGTCCCACAGTCTCTTATTTGGACCAGAGTTTTGGGGACAACTAACAGCCCTGAAACACACACATCCTATAGAAAAATCAGAGCTGTATGTTCTATAAACATGCTCTATAAAAATTTTTCTTAGTTCATCCTTGTGCTTAGAACTGCAGGACTTTGTTTACTGAGTATCGCTGGGCAATCCATTTTCCTCCCTTGCTGCACTACGTTGTCAAATGAAACTCCTTATAAAACATCCTGCATACATTAGTAGTTCCTTCAATTAGTCTTCTTCTATAGGATAAAAACCATACATTTTTAATTAGAGTGTATGCATGTCAGAGAAGAGAAAAATGCAGTGTTCTTAAGTTATTATTATCGATTTCCCCTAGTGTAGGCTGGACCTTTAATATTATTGAGGTTATATTTTAAAGAACTGATGTATACATAAATCTAATTTCTTTAAAATTTTAATCAGAAAGGAAAATCATTCGTACTTTTAATATTTGGAGCTTGAATCTGTCCCAAAAAGCTGCCCCCTCCCCCTTTACAAAGACAAAAAACAAAAACAATACAAACAAAAAAAAAATTCTAAATTCATCAAGAAGAATCAGGTTATTCCATAGAAATGCAAAAAAGAAATTACAATTTTTCTTCAATTTGTTAAGTCCTGCTATGTGAATTTTGGTCCCCAGCTCTGCAATTAGAGGCCAGTTCCATGCAGCACTATGGTCAGTAGGGAATGGAACCCCTCACAAGACCTGTTTTACTTCAGATTCTGCCTGTTGGTAAGAGGGTGGATGAAAATCTTTACTCCTTGTGCCATTCTGATGCACAAACCCACCCTTGTTGATTATGGGGAGGTTCCCCCCTCCTTGGGCAGCCTGAGGACGTTTTTGAGTGTTGCAAGGCACAACACCTGGCCTGTAACAAGGAGAGCATCAGTGCTTGTCTTGGATTCTCATTGGCTTCTCTGATTAACTTTTTAGTCAGAACCTCAGGAAAACTTTGATAACTGGGGCACACACAGCTCTGGTTCACAAAGGATTTAGGCACTTTCTCCCTTTCCACAGCTGGAATTATTTATGAAATTACAGGACTGTCCAACACCATTAAGAGGCTCAGTTTCTGCTCCTGTGTTGGATGCTGCAAGCCCACAGAGCTGCTTGACTCCATCTCTGTACTTCTTCAAAGGCCTGGAATGCACTGCTTTTCCTGCTCATCCAATATCTCTCTC
This sequence comes from Aphelocoma coerulescens, assembly GCF_041296385.1. Classification (NCBI taxonomy): domain Eukaryota; kingdom Metazoa; phylum Chordata; class Aves; order Passeriformes; family Corvidae; genus Aphelocoma; species Aphelocoma coerulescens. The sequence continues at coordinate 16,918,687 of NC_091018.1, forward strand.
CCACACAGCAGACCAAGGGCTCTCAGGTGTACAAATCCCCTTCCCTGCCTGACCTGGAGGAATCTTTGCAGTTTTACAGTGTTTATTTGGAGAATCAGACTGCCATGGCTCTGCTCCTACCATTCTCTCTAAGGGCTCTTTATTCCTTCCCTTCCCCAGTTTGAAATGGCTTGGCAGGTCCCTCATGGAGCAGTGACCCAGCAAAAGCTCTCTGCTGGCTCATCATTTCTTCTCATTTTCATTAGATCCCCTTGATGGATTCTCACCCAAAATAAGAGGGGTTTTCTTGTTTTCTTGTTTACTGGCCCTGTTGGTATTTGGATAGCACAGAGGCACTGCTGTGCAGAATATTTTACAGAAGCAGACAGGATTTCTGCCATAAGGAATTGACAGTGTGTACATTCACTTATGTTAAACGTGCACAAAGCTTTCCAGCTTGTCTGCTGTTAGACAAGGTGAAGGACTGGGAGGAGATTCAAGCTGAAGCCTCCTCCAACATTGTACTGCACTTCCTCTTAGGAGTCAGTATTTGTTTTCCATAAAGCCAAACTTACCTGGTCTCTCCAACACTAAAAATCAAATTAAATGTACCACGAGAATAACTGTATTTGTAATTGTACACTGTTTAAAACACACATTTTGGCTCAGCTTTCACAAGGATTTCTTAGTCTTCCTTACAGATTTTTGCACATCCAGAAATCTTATTTTCAAACTACTTCTTGCAATCAAGGTGACATTGTTCCAGAAGCTACACTCTACTGAACAACACACATCATGGAATATATGATATGCTTAATGGCCTTGAATTCCAGAATACATCTCAAAACTACATAATTGCTACTAGTAATCAGGAAAAAGTGCCTCCCTGCGAAGAAAAAGTCCATCCTAAAGTCCAAGTTAAGCTAATCTTTTGGGAGAGAAAAAAAAACCTATTCAACTAGAAAATCTCACAATAAGATGGTATTTTAAAAGGAAATCTTGTATATTCAAAGCCCCTTGCACAAAGATACTACTTTTATCAAAATCTATTGAAAAGACTTTTTCTTTAGTCAGAAAATATTTGGTTCTAGAAACAGAGGCTTACGTTTGAGTAATTCAGTATATGTGGGTATTTTATACATAATATGTACAGTAATAGCAATGAAGTGCCCTATGTATTGTCTTTAGGGGAATAAAAAGAAGCAACAGATTATATTTTAAGAGAACTTAAGGGGTAAATATCCATATTTGATGCTAACTTTTATTTAAACTGTTTACCTAAATGAAAGCACACAGAAATCATTCACTCTTCCAAATAGTTTGAAGATATTACTTTTGCCACCTACAACAAAGATCAGAACACCAGGGTGTCAACAGCAACATTAAATTAACTCAGCATTAGCAAAGCTGAGACAGCTCAAGAGAATAAATGTTATGTTGTTTAAACCAGTATAAGTCTGACCATGCCCTTTTCTCCACATACATCCTCCAGCTCTCCCAGCAGCAGAGAAAGGTTGTAAGATAATATATAACAACCCAGACTCTGGCTGGCATGAGTTCTGATTTGCTTAATCATTACATTAGTCTGACTCTCCTGTAAGCTATGTCAATTATTTCAACACTTGTGTACTGCTACAGCACATAGAAGGTCACCTACCCAGCCTATGGGTTTCATTTCTCTGTTTAATTCTCTTTTCTTTCCTTCTCACATCTTTAACCCGATTTTGTTGGAGCTTCATCTCTCCACTCCTAGTGTTATTTGCTTTACTAATTATCAGCTAAAGCTGACTGTTTCTCAGAGCCCCAAAGCCAACAGGTTGATTTCTGTGTATCAACAGGTTGATCACATCTGCACAGAGAAATGCAACACTTGCACCCCAAAATTTGCAGTTTAAAGTCAAGTGAAAGCAGCCAGCAGGTAGAAACAGAATGGAAAAGTTGTTTAAAGAAAAAGTGTAGCACCCATTCTGGATAGCTCTAAAGCATCTGCAAGCCACAATATATCCACAACTTGAATCCTCTTCAACGAGGTTTCAGATGAAAACATGAGATAACCATTACTCTTTCTTAGTTATACAAAAGATATTGAAAATACTGCAACCCACTACACAAGACTCAGTGCTTGAGTACAGGCATATAGGGTGAACACAGGGTTCACAAAGAAATCTTCTACCACCTTTCATCCCACCTCAACTTTCTCACCCAGGTAGAGACAGAAAGAAAACCCTTTTACCTCATTACTTCCTCAATGTACTTGCAGTAGGGAAAAAAAAAATCTGGTTGCATATCCCTTTCTACTCTTCCTTCAGCCATGCATATCAGAGTAAACAGTTAGGTTAAAAGCTCTCCAAGATTCTATAAACACATGATCTGCACTAATCTCAAATATAACTTCAGAGAAAAGCCTACATTTGCTTTTGTTTGTCTGCTGTTATCTCAGCAGAGATAGGTTTTCCTGGGAGCAAAAGAAAATATGCTGTTCTAATAACCAGCTCAGACTGATCTTGGCAGCTGGCTGTTAAATCCTGATGGGCAGAGGAAGGCTGCTACCTCTTTGCTAAGGGACTGAGCCCTCTAAGAGCCTTGTTAACATTTTATTTGAGCCCACAACAGAATGACAGTTATTGCCCATTGCCTCGTGTGACGTTTGACAGTCGTCTGTCATGAAAGTTGGAAACCAACACAATACTTTGTGTTGTTAAAATCTAGAGTTATGTCCAAAATACAGCAGGGTTTCCTTTGGAAGGAGAAGAAAAACCATGTCACACTTTCATTTTCGCCACTTTGCTACATCCCAGCTGCTGGCTCTATAAAGATTTGCTTTCTTGTGCAGGTTTTGCTGTTTTAAGTTAAAAAGGCCATGGTTTCAATTTACAAATTCATAACATACAACAGATTTGAGACTTGTGAATTTATAATGCAGGAAGTTAAAAGAGGGACGTTAACACTGACATGTCAGGATGTCTCTGGGAAGTTGATCTTCACAGAGTTGGTTCTGTTGCATCTCCTGTATTGACTTATGAATCTCATTTGCATTTCACCAGGGAGGTTTCTGAGGCATCTCCTAATAAGTGCAGTGACTCTGGGCAAGTTTCTTTATGTTGTTCTCCCTGATGTAATTCTAAAAGTGGCTGAAATTGTTTCAAGTACTTCTGATTTGCATATGTATTGCATTAGGGAACCTACCAGATCATATTATCACCGTATAAAATACAGGTTTCCCTCCTGGTTTCCCTCTTCTATTCTAGTAAAACTGATTGTGAGCCCAAAGAAACACAAAGTAGGCACCATGAAACAGAACAGCTTACTTATATACTTCCTAGGCTACCTAATGAATAAATCTGAAAGAAGAGGTTACAATATTTCAAGGGTAATTTGGGGGAGTGCTTATTTTTAGGAATTTATGATTTTTCAAGTATATTCAGGTGAAAAGAAGCCACTGAATATTCATGTTTCAATGAGTTTATGGTGCTTTATTTGCCTTTTTTACTCTTTAACAATATCCAAGTAGTGCTCAATGAATTAATATTGCACAATATCACTAAAGTAAACATGCAGTCTTTAAAATTTCATTTTCACACTAGACATCTGACCTAGATACTAAAAAAAATTATTTCTTATGCCTCTGGGCAAATAGTTAGCACATAATATGATAAGAAAAATTATCCATTTCTTTACTTATGCTTAGCCACGCACTTCTTACCCCACTTTCTCAGTCTCTTATTGGGTCAGACACTCTAAGCAGAAGAGATCACAGCAGAGGTGCTGTAACCAGATCATAGGAGCTTTCCAGAAGGATCATATTGCAATTATACAGCATGATCTCCAAGGAAAAAAACAAACAGCATTCTCTAACTCACTTTTTCAATGCATTCAGACCTGTAAGAACTCCTTCAGGGACTTTCAGGGCATTTTCTGCACATCTCCATCAGGGAAGAGTTAGGTTATATTTGCAGTCTCGCTGGCATGGTAATAAATGAAGACACAGTCATCCTATTCTACCACACTACAATAAATGCTTGCTTATAATTAATTTCACACCAGTATAAACAGAAGTGACACACCAGCAAATATGGTCCAGAGGCTCCAAAGTGGGCATATTTTAAATGCAGTTTAAATGGAGTTTGATATTCTGCTGTCACAGCATTTTGATGGAGCACAGTTTTGGTCAGCAGTTTAAGTCAACCACTACCAGATATAATTATTTTATTACTAGTTTGTATGGCCTTAGTTTGAAATACTTCTTACTTTAGCCACTTCTCATACTTTCATAGCTCACCCTGAGGCTTGCCTGCATATAAGGTTTCTCTAAAGAGAAAAATATATCTAAGGGTTGGGTTACAGTGGCTCCCACACGACCACAGTTTAACTTGCACAGGCAAGTGAAAAAAATACAGGCAGTGCATGTACAAAGAGATTTCAAAAAGCACAGTCAGTTGCCCCATGTACTTATTTACCTATAAAAACATAATTTGCAGCAGATATTACAAAAGGTTTGCAGAGAAGAACACAATCATTAGACACTGGTGAAGTCTTTCCAGGCCTGTTAGGTTCATATTCCATGCCCAAGGCTGACAGACTGTGCTGAAGTTTTCAGCTTTCTCTTTCTTCTTTTCCAGTCTCATCTCCACAGCACTTTACCTAAGGCTACCATCGTTCTCTTTGCTGATTCTTCATCTTAAATCTGGGGAGAAGAGGCAGTGGGGTGAAATAAGGAAGAAATCTTCACATGTTATGAATTTCCAAAATAAGAGTGAGGAAGCATTAGGGTCTCCAGACCCTGAAGTCTGGATCTGAACCTGAGCAGGCTTCACTACTGTCTTTTGTGGAATTACTCATCAGCAATGTATAACAATCTGAAGTCAGACAGGAGCAGACCACCTCTCCTTTCCCAGGCAGAGCTTCTCTACCTCCATAAGAGATAGAGAACACTCCACAGAGAGCAGTTCTGCCTTCCCAGCACCTTAGCTCCTGCAGCCTGCCAATTCCTGCAATGGGCCACTCCTAAATTTGGCCATTAAAAAAATAAATACATCTTCTTGTAGCAGATTTTTTTAGATTATGTGGCCAGCTGTTTTAAAAGCAAGGAGCAAAATATGACTGCATTTCCTCCTCCATCTTGCCAAAGGCTCACAATGGTAAAAATGCCCATTTCCTATGACAAAAAGTGCATTTCCAGTGAGACCAGAGAGCAAGCTATGCTTCTTCAAGAGGCAGGTGTATATAGCTCAGGTGAGGTTTTTGATTCCTCCTCTTTTAGCTAAAATCCCAGAGCTGCATGTTTGTTTACATAGTCAGTGTCAAAGAAATAAGAGAATTCGTCCCTTCTGACAGTCCAAGGAACAACTGGAAAAAACAGGCATCTCTGGGACAGCAGGCAGCCTGTTCATATCCACCACACCTGGCAGAGGAGCTGCTGTGCTGCCTTTGGCACCCTGAGCATCACTGAAGCAGCAGACTGGACTTCCCCAATGGGACCATGCACTGAAAGAAGCCCCAGAAGGCTTAGCAGGCATATGGCTGATCCGCAGCATTTTTCACAAAGTTGGCAAAAAAATTGCATTTTGATGTTGTGGAGGTTTTCCTCCTCTATAATGAGCAATCCAGGATGCCAGTCAGCCCCAGGAGAACTGTCTATCCTACAGGCAGGAGGCTGTAGCAACTCTAAACCAGAGATTTCAAACAGGCTTTTTTGCAAGTTTTGCATCTGTTTCTAAGAATAGCAAGGACAAATGTACAGCCCAACAGAACACATCCAAATATGGTCGAAAAAGAAAGCACACCATTTATTATTTAGTAATAAATTATTTTGTTACTCTGTCTCCTTATTCTATAGATAAGGATATCCTATTCTTTAAGCAGGTCATTCAGCTTCTTTGAAGGAGAAGAGTTAGCAGAATAAAATATTTTATCTCTAATTCAGATTTTGTGATAGTCAACCTAAATTCTCCTTTATCTCTGCACCTTCTTTGTGAGAGGTGAAACAAGTCACTCGGGGAATAGCATTTCAGGAAAAGCTCATGTATTTGTTTTTCATTTTGTCAGGTCCTGTGAGTCACAAAAAAAATCCTGAATGAAACCACTGTGGGGATTTAGCCAGCTCAGCTTTTTAGCTCAAAAAAGAATTTGAGAAAGCACAGAGGAGAAAGCAGGCAGGCAAACCCAGTAAAATTTGGCTAATTGAGTTACACTGGGTTCAGAGCCAAGCGAATGTTACCTGTCAGTATCAGTGGAATCCTGACATAAGGAGCCCAGTGATCAAATACAGGACATAAACACACAGTCCTGTTTTCAAAGGGGGCTAAACCCCCCAGTTGTTCCCCTGTTCTACGAGGAAGACTCTGCTTTCAGCAGCTTTGAGCTGAAAATTAAAGCTTTGAGCTTTGCTCACAGCACTGTCTAGGAAGGCAGCTGGGGGGAAAACACAAATCAAAAATCCCCCTAGGAATGCTCATAAAGCTAATTGGCATAATCTAGTCCACTGGGAAGGGCCTAAAAAACCCAAAAAACAACCTGGAACTCAGGTAGGGAAAGAACATGAAGTGAAGGAGGATTGGGAGAGGGGATCAGTGAGTGCACCTCTTGCTAAACCTGTGAGTTACAGAGGCACAAAACTCTCCCTCAAAACAAACATGTACCAGCTGTAGATTTCTTTGCTATTTATGCTGTAGCCTTAGTTAAAATACTTCAACTCTCTTGAAGCCTATGGATGCAGCTGGGAGCTCAAGAGGAATTATGTCAAAACCATTTTTATCCTCTGTGTGATGCATGTTTGTCTCTGTTGTTCTAAACCCTTTAAACTTCTCCTCCCAAGCCATACAGAGGTGCTGCAGCTCAGTTTTGGGAATGCAGAAATGCACTCAAACTTTCAGAATTCAGATTGTCTGCTCTGGAATGAATTGGAGATCTCAAAGGACAGTCTCAAAATTCAGAATCATTTTTCAGACACCTTGAAACATTAAAAAAAAAAAATCAGCAGAACTGTGTGAATAAACCATTTATTATATCAAGAAAAAAGAAGAAAAAGAGCCAAGCACATAATACAATATAAATAAACACATCCACAAAACTGAAATATAAATTCCAGTCTCCTCACAAATTTAATTTCAGTGAAAAAGAACAATATGATATATATGCAAATTAAGAAGTTTCAAGAAGAAAATGAATCACCAAGTGCCTCACTGAAATGCTAATGTCTTATTCTGTCACTTAACTACCAAAGAAAACTCATTCAAAGGCACCTGGGCTGAGCATACCTGGGTTATTTTTGTAAAAGCAGAACAGGCAGAGCAGAGAGCTATCACATTTTAGCCACAACCTTGCTGCACCCGTTTGGGAGACCACCTCAGCCATGCCAGCTGCTATCTGATGCAAGTGATAAGCTGGCAAAAGCTTTTCAACCTTACAGGGGGTGAAGTGAAATGGATGAACCACTACAAAACCAAGGGAAAAACTTGGCATTTCCATTGAAAAGGAAAAAGGAAGACCACTAGAGATCATCGTTCTCTCCTTTGTGAAACAGGTGCAACAGCACCAAAAGGCATTAGTCTCCTCCACACATGACACTGACTAAACCAAGTATTTCACAGAAGGAAATGCATTAGCAGGAGATGAGTGGGTGGTCAATTTTTCAATAAAATGAAGTCTGAAAAAATTAAAGGTAAAAGCAGTCTTTTAGAAAAAAACAATGTAAAGGCAGCTTTCCCCACACTATCCCAAATATTACCGAGCCTCTCCTGTCACATCTGTAACTGTGAGCTGTAATATGAATTGCACTTCAATTGCACACAATGAAAGGAATTAGGAATAAACATAAACAGGTATTTGTTCTAAGATTCAGTTCACATTCAAGTGCTGCTCTGTGTATCTATTATGTGCAGATAGACTTGAAGCTAGAAAGACAAAATGGAGAAAATAAGATGAACAAATTCTTTAAAAAAGAATACTAATGCATTAATTCTGCCTTATCTTTTGTGAATATGAAGTCATGGCCAAAATTAGCTCATTATTTGCAGCTCTAACTAATAATTTATTTCTGCCTTTCTACAGATAGGGAAGTACTAAAAGTGACTAGGACTGAATATTATCCTGCTGTTCACAGAGATTACCCACACTTAAAAAGGACTTGATACCAAATTGGCAGTTCACCCAGTCTGGATGGAGTTTAAGGCACAATCCAAGCAGATGAACTGTCAGAAAAATTTACTTTAGACAAGATTGAACCTAGGCTGGATTTTGCTGTTACCTATCATCTTAATAGGAAGTAGCAAATCATTGAAATAATGGCTTAAGTCTAACTTGGGGACTACATCTATCCTAAGTAGGTGAAAAACATATAATCCTCATAAAGCCATTTTCTCTCCTCTTGATTTCACTGAATCACTTCAACTTCATTAACAAGTTGCCACTAAACCAAAGCATTCAAGTGAGGGAAAGCAAAGCAGTTTAGCAGAGAAATAACTTGGATATATAGTAAAGAAATCAGATTAGAAAAAGGCTAAAAAAAAAAAAAAAAACACCATATATTTCTGTCATTATATCTCTAACAGTGTTAATATTCAGAGAACCACTAGAAAAAAGCATACATGGAGACAGTCAGAAGAGCCAGATTCAATCTAGCTATGAGAAAAAAGAATGGAGTACTCACCCTTAGGCAGTTTTTCTAATCTAAGCCTTTGAAAATTTATTTAAAACTGTGACTGGATGCTCCCATGGAATAGGATTCCATTGTTCTGTGGGTAAAGATAAGATATGGAGGTACAACTGAAACCTGTTTTTACCATAACCCACAGATCAGCTGAGCTACCCTTTCTAAAATCTTGGGAATTCTTAAGTCATTTGGGTAGTATCAATTCCATTTGACACCACGGATCCGTATTCTAATGTTGGTGGAGTTTTAATTGGTTTAACTGGTTAATAAAATAAATCTCATTTGAATATACTGTTTGTCTCAGTTTCATAATATTCTGCAACAAGCAGATAACTGAAGTCACTACTAATTCTAGTTTTCTTTGAATCTTGGGCTTCTATTTTACCATTTCTCTACTCCCTTGAGCCCTAGATTGCTTTTTCTGTATATTTTTATGTGAGCCAACATAAACCAGCAAGTACAAGCTCAGGGCTAAGCTTCTAAGACGAAACAGAAAATAACTTCTTCAGAAGCATATAAAGTTTGATTTTATTCTCAGGAGTCACATTCATATGCAATTTGTTGGGCCTGTGAAATATGAGAATATATTTTTACATGTATGGCACCATGAATAGCCACCTTATTTCAGAATATCAGTATTGAAACAGCATTTACTACCAGGAAAAGCAGAACCCTCATTCTACAACTATTGCAGAACTGAGATCTCAGAAAACTCTAACAGAAGAAAAAGTTCCCATTTTCTTGCTTCTTACAAGCTCTAGTTCACAAGCCAAGGAACCTTAAGGTGAACAGGAAAAAAAATCAGGAACAATAGTTATGCAAGTTAGAAGGGAACAGACAAAAAAAATTAAAAAAAAAAAAAAAACCAGAACTGTTTTTAGTAAGTTTCTTTAAATGTTTTCAGTATGAAAACATTTCAGTTTTTGTCACTGTTTTGTTAGAGAAAATGGCAAATATGGAAAGTACCCTACCTTTGCCTCAATAACAAGATCAAGAAAGTAAGTTTTTATTAAATGGGTAAATCAACTCTGTTTTGAGCAATTGATTGGCCTGCAAACATCCATCTATAACAAATTATTCCACAATTCTGTGACCAGAAAACGATGATAGGAAAACATAGGAATCAGATGAAATGAAGTCATCTGGCTATTCAAAGCAGGAAAAAGTATGGCCAAAATGCAAGAGTGACTTAAAAAGTCCATACATTTTAAGTACTTCCTATTTTTTTTTTAGCATGCTTTATTCTCTAATATTTATTTGCTTCTTGATCTAATCCTTGAGCAGCCTCAGGCAGATCAAATGTAATGGAGTGACAACAAAAATTTCCTAAAATTCAATATGTTTAATATGTTTAAAATACCACCTCATCCTTGCCTGCTATGGTACAGTAGTGACAAGGATGCAGCTGTTTTCCCTGGATAGCATCACTCCGTGGCTTTGGCCAGCCTAAGGCATTCCACAAGGGGAAAGAGCTGCTTGAACGCCCCCTCTCACTAATGCCAGGGAAAGCATCACATCCCAGTGACTTCTCCTAAAGAGGGGTTATGGTGTACACTCGCCCACAATCACATAGCAATTCCTAAAATAAAGGCTAAGACAATTATATTGTCCAGAATCTGTTACTGTTTTGTGAAGTGTGAACTATCAAAATGCAGAGTTAAGGCGTGATGTACATGACTCATCTCCACTCTGCCTCTCTTCCCCGTGGAATACTAAAATCCCTTGATAGTTTTCTAATTGGATATATCCCCTCTTGATGTGATTAATCACACCAGATCAAAGAAATGATGGGCACCAGCTTGCTGCTGACTGAAGAACCCCCTCATTTATGGTACTTTACATTTGGTAATTTCTTTCTCAACCTGTTCATTTCATGGTAATTCTTGGAGGCAATTGAACAAAATGCTTGATTTGAAAGTCTCTGATGGCATCACAGACTCCGAATATTGTCTGTTTAAGGGCAAGAGGCAAACCTGACTAATCTGATAGGCACACATACTCAAATTTAGTATACTCCCCTCCCACCCTGCTTTTTGAAATGACAACAGGCAGAAGCTGAAAAGGCACCCACTGATATTGCACAGGGCATGTCCTGCTGTAGGTTATTTTGGAAATAAAAACTGCTAGCCTTGCCAGAGAAAACCCAGAGAAGAATGAATATTTCCAATTCCACGTGAGAAATTCTGAAGCCCCTCAGAAAACTTGGGGCTGAAAAAAAAGTCCCAGAATACCTATACTAGGTATTCTCTATATCAACCATTAATTATCTACCTGAAGTGCAGAGACAGGATTTATTTGAGTTTTCAGATTAGGAGGATCTTCTGCAGTTTGTACTGATGGGATTGCATGCTTAGCATATACTCCAGCAAATGAGTTTCCTGGCAAGAACAGTTATGGGTGTGGGATATGTTCATGCAAAATGTGCTGCCTTTGAGGGCCCCAGCCCTCCCAATGAGTGATGCAGCTTCAGGTCACCACTTTTCACAGACACCTGCTCTTGAAGGTCACCCTGAGAGGAATGGAGATGCTCACCAGCAAGCTAGGGATGTAAAAAACCTATTAGCAGCAGCCAATACAAAAACGTGAAATAAATGGTGAAAATCAGCTGGTTCCACAAAATGCACACGTGCAAACATCTGTATCATGCAAGCATGTCACTGAAAGTGTGCTCTCAGAGCAGAGCAGACTGTATTCTTAAAGAGCTTCTGCAAGTGAAGCCCCTTGAAAAATTAAGTATTCCAAATTTAGAATTTGCTTAGAAGCCTGACTTAAAGGTTTCTTGAATAAAAACCACCTTGTTGCATATTAACTGCCAGGTTTCTCAGCTTCAAAGAGACAGGTAGGTGCCTATTTGTTACTTTCACAAATATGATCACGAACGCTTTTTTTGTTCTTGTTCTTCAAACCAGTTTTTAAACTTTACTAAATGCATGTCCTATGGCATGAAAATATTCAAAAAATAAAATTACTTAGGACTTTTCTCTTTTATAATCTGTGCAGAAAATGCTTGGCAATAAGCAAGAGGGTCAGTACAGAAAGCAGAACTCATGCATGTATGATTTAGTTTTCTTCTCCTACAATTTACTGTGGAAAGGTAATCATAGCAAAGGCAGCAAATCCTGGTATTAAAAGTATGCTATTCACTTATTTGTACTTACTTTCTTTTCCATCAACTTAGAAAATAATTATGACTTGAGTGTTTATTTACATTGAAACGCATCCTTTGCTTCCAAGTTCTTTGTCACCTTTAAATGTCCTTAGAAGGACAAATCAAACCAATTTGTCAAAATTGGAATTAAGAGCTGGTTGCACACAATCATTTATCATGGAATACAAAGGCAATTTCTCCAAACACATTTTTATGCCGAGACCTCACTGGATTCCTTTCAAATTGTATGTATAGCCAGATTCCACATCATCTGCTAAGCCACAAACAACTATAAATTCAAATTATTGTGCCTGAGACTAGTTATATCTGAACCTTTCACTTTCAGGTGCTGAACAAAGATACCATGAAAGGCAGGCAGCATTGCTCTTATCTTCATAACAGCTTTTAATTGAATGATTTGTCCTTGCACTTCAAAAGATGCTCTTCAAATTTTTTCTACTGTAGAACACTTCTACAGCACATATGAAAGTGAAAAGATGACAATTGCAGAATGCCTGAAAAATGAGCCCTCCCTAGGTGTTCTCTTTCAGGTTCATGACTTGCTGAGATGGTTGAGAAGGAAAACAACCAGGTCCTATTGGGAATATCTCTGTGTCTGTGAACCCAGCATAGGTAACCTCAAGTTCAGGCAGACAGCAGTTGTTTTGTTCTGGCTGCATTGCATTTGGCATGTGAAAAGGCAGGGGCTTTTCAGGGGGGTGACCAATTTCAGTCCAGTGTGGTCTTCCTTGTTTAGTTCCATTTTTAATATAAAATGCCTTATATTTTAAAATTTAGTAGGGAACAAACAGTTCCTGAGCACTGGAACTAATGAAGCCTCATTTCCAGTAGGTTCAAGTCTCTTGATTAATCGCCTTTTTAAACTGAATTATACTATTTTTTTCCTGACACTTTCTGTAGCATTTTCATGGAAACACATGAGCTGCCAACCTCAGCTATATAAATAAGGTGACAGCATCAAAAATTATTAGGGGAAAAGCCTGAAAACATTCATAGTGCTCCTCTCTGTCAAGGATGTTTGAAATAGATCATGGAATCAAGCAGTCCAAGTATCTGCTTCTATTCGTGCCAGACTCCTGAATTTTTAAAGCATGCCTTTCATGACAGCAATGCCAAGGAATATCACATATTTTTGCCAAGATACAGTACCCAGCTCCAAGCCAATCACCTCAGAATAGTCTGAGTCCTTGGAGAGGCTGAGGAAAACAACACATACCCTTGGGGGATTGTTACCTTTCCTCTCTGTAGGAAGGCTCTTCCCTGCAGGCCTGGGACCCTGGGGACATTATCAGCCAGCCTGCAATTCCTCAGGGATTCCTGAAAGTTTTGCAGGCTTCTCTAAGTTCTGGTGGCTGCCAAAGAACTCTCAGTTGAGTTCCCCTGTAAGCCCTGCTCAGCCTCCCTGTGCTGCCTTGGAGTTCCCTTCAAGAGTTCTGAGCTGGGCAGGCTTCACCAGCTCTCCTGGGGTGCTGCACCCTCAGACTCAGCAGCACAAGGGCTGCTTTTTTGAGATTAGGAGTCCCTGAAATTTCAGGAAGCTTCCTCCTCAAGATCTACAGCACTCCTGGCTGCTTCTGCATTTCATCAACTTTGTGACCTCCTCCTCTCTGTGCCCCTTGCACACAGCTCTGTTTTTCTTGTCCTTTCTCAGATTCAATTTGTCAAATTACACTGTCTTGATAAACACCGAGATCAAATCACAGAAATAAAGCCTTTTCTTCTGCCATGCTTCACCAGGCATATTACACTCCATATTGCCAGCTATCCACAATGCCATGTCTTCTCCCAGGGCTGAACTCTAATCCTGTTTTTCTGTTTTTCCTATCACTCATTTGTCAATTTTACTGTATGCTTTTAATTCCCTTAAATTGCATTAGATTTATCGAGCCTGGTTTCCAACTTCAGTCCATCCATCCTCTCACTGCTGTTTGTGTTTTCCATCAACATTTCTTTACTACTTTATTTCTCTCTACTTCAGAGCACTTACCACAGGGGATTTATCAAAATAAAGTGATAGGTGTCATCTTGAAACACTTCATATTGCACTTCAAAAACGTCTAGGGACAGGAGTACTAAGATCTTGGGAAACAGTTTCTTTTCCATACAGATTCATGAAGTTTCAGTATAAAGCCTCATTTACATTTGAAAAATTGCTTAATCCTGTAAGGACTTCAAAATAGTCTCAGAATTGTCCCAGGTAATTCAGTCTCTGGTTCTGGTGCCTCCTGGTGGGCACAGAAATGTGTGAGATCCTTCAGGCACAGACTCACCTCAACTGCCCAGTAACCGAACAGCATCCAATCCTACAGAAAATAATGTTCTATACCCTTGTGGGTATTATTTTGTGTTCTATTATGTGGGTTCTGTCTCAGCCTGTCCATGGATAGCTGTTACTGTGAGGTGAATAGAGTGGCACAGATTAAAAATATAAAGTTTTGTTTGTTTTGACAGGGTTTTCTTTCTATGTAGACATTATTCTGGACTAAGCTTGGAAATGTCAGGTGTGCAGAAGGCTTAGCAACCATTTTTAAGAATTCTTAACATTCTTTAATACCTCTTTTCTGGCTCACAATGCTTTTTCAGTGATTTTCAGTGAAAAGGGAGATGAAATTTTATTTTCTCTGATTCTACACTGAGAGACATCTCTATCAACAGAGATTCATTTCCAGGCTGATACACAAGCAGAGGGCTGGCTTTCTCCCACACAAGCTTATCCACAACAAGTCTCAGTTCGTTTTTCCCTTCTCTTTCCCCCAGCAGCTGCACAGTTACCTGCCCTGGATCTTGTGCCTTCAAGACATTCCATTTTAAAAACCAAAAAACATATACACTTGGTTTGAAACATTTTTTGGCAGCCTGTTTCTTCTACTCACCTGTCATTTTCTCTGTTCCTCTAGACCTATTTTAGCAATGTTTTGTCAAGCTTTTATTTCTTCCATATTGTTTCAAGCTGCTCAGCTACTCGAATAAACCCAGTAAGAGACACAATGTACCAATCCCACCTCCAGGATTTCTATTTCCCCACACATAATACTCTGTCTCTGCTCTTTCTGTAGACCCTGATATCTCACCTTTTTTTTTTTTAAGGCCAAAAAAAGTGTATCTGACATATGCTCATATGTCAAATTCAACACATAACCCTCACTGATTTACAATAGGAGAGAGCATTGCCGAGCAGCCTGCACAACCTTTTTGTATTTCATTTCTATCTGATGGATAAGACCTGCCATAGTGATTGTTTGCTTCATATTTGCTGTGCAGTTAACATATCTTACAGGGAAAAAAAAGTACCATTTTATTAATTGCTGATATCTGATTGTACTTGGGTTCAAATTCTTACTGAATTCTTCATCTTCTCAACTCCACATTCCCCTTAAGAAATGGAGTTGTCTTCTTTAAAATCAAACAACAAAAGTTCAAGGCAAAAATCAATGGTTTTTAAAAAGATTGAGCAAAGCATGTCTTATTTTCTAAACCAATCATTATCATGCTTCTCCAAGGAGGACACAGGAAATATCAATACCTGTATTTCAATGCTATAAGCAAAGAAACTGCTAAAAAGCACCTCAATGCATTGAGAAGTAACTGTTCACAGAGCAGATTAAGTTGAGCTTGTACAGTGGCAAGAATCGGTGTGGGAGGGAAAAGAGCTCTTCTGTAGATATTCTGACAAAATTGTATTACAAAACTGAAAACTACAAGGGTAGATAAGATGAAATGATGTTTTGGAAATTATAATAAGTGTTAGGGTACAAATTCAGACCACAATAAATAAGTACTTCCCAGGTGGTTATGTCCTGTGGCTAACAGAGAAAATAACAGAGAAAATAAGCTGCATTACAGAGAAGATTTAAATTTGCTTTAATGTTAACATTTAATGAATCAACTTTGCTGTATGCTTTAACAGAATGATAGCACAACATATTACATATTATTATTGACATATGTACGTATTATTTTGCTGAATGTGTGATCCATTACCTGAAGGAGGCAGATCAAAGAAAAAACTTCTCTTCTTTGGCTTTAACGTGAAGGAGCTCACTAGAAAAGCATGAATTTTTATCTCATTTTAGCCATGCCCACTAAAGCATCCTAGAAAGTGTAATGAATGTAAGAGATGCTCTGCTGCTCTGATGGGCTCTGCTGGTGCTCAACAAAAGCAGCAGAGTAGATCCCTTTGAGCTACTGCTCTGAACAAAACAGAAAAAGCCTGAAATCCAGATGCAAGAAAGAGAAACGAGGCACTAATTTCATGCCCTAATCCCTACACCTAAGGCAGAGCCATGCCCAACCATATGGAGAAAGAATTTGACAAAAAACTGTGTAGCCCATTCTAAAATTTATAATGTAATAAAAGAATTGCAAAATATTTGAATCACAGGACTAATGGAATTATAGTGACTTAGTGTTCCAACTTGCTCATCTAAAAAGGAATTTTGGAAGAAAAAAATAGGATCTCTCAGAATCTTTTGCATGATTTACAAAATTTTAGGCCCTTCCATTCTCACCAAGTTATGTTTCAATAAGGAAAAGGAAAACAAGAAAAAAAAAATTCCCTGTTTCTGAAATTAACTCTTGCTGTGAGATATTGGTTTAAAAAAATAGGGCAGATGGAGGAATGGATTTTAATATTATCTCCAATTTGAGTTCAGGAAAAATGACATTCTAGAGGTCTGGACTTTACTTCTTTCTCATTTCACCAGCAGGTCCCTCATCAAATGCTTCCAGAAATTGAAATGAATACATCAGCAGTTTCCCGTCTGTGCTTTAGTTCCCTGTGGACACCACCACTTCACAGCTTGTGACTCGAAGACATTCAAGCTTGAACAGGACTGGTTTACTTAACATCCTAGAAAAAATTCTTCCAAAACATCACAGCACCTCGCAGAGAATGAAGCTTCAGATTGTTTTTAATAAGAAAGTGCTGTTTTACTATTTTCTGGACAGGCAAAGTGAATCACCAGGTTTAAGTACCTTTTTTCCCCAAGGCCTAGCAATAAAGAAAAATTAAGGGATTCTCATTCTCAGTCATACATCTCATGTACTGGAAACCCCCTGGTTCATGAGTTGCCCTCTTTCACCGGTACACAAGAAGCAGGAAAAAAACATCACTCTTACAACAGACCTGTGGATACAAAAATGCTGCTAGCAAGGATTTTCTTGCTATTTTCTAAGCCCATGAGAGACTTTTCTCTCTCCCAGAAGAGGTAGCAGAGTTATGTAAACAACCCAACCCCTGCAGCCTTGAAAAGTCTTGTCTATAGTACAGTAGAAAAATATTTTGACAATACATGTTTTAGGATTTTAGCCAATCACCCCAAGGAGTAGCTGATTCTTTGTCCAATGAGACTATGAGGAAAAAGTCTATAAAAGAGTTTGCAAAATAATTAAATAAATCAATCTTGCTGCACAATTCCTGCCTGCTGGACCTTCTCTCCTCCTCCCTATGGCTGCGGGACACGGCGATGTACCCTAAGGCATAAGACTGTGGTAATACAGACCAAAAACTACTTCTGATGTCACACCTACCACACTTCAACATAAATCAGACAAGACACTGCCCTTCCTCGTGTGAGCCAGTCTGAGCCAGTGTTCCTGCTCACTGCAGATCACTGCTCAGCCTGCCCTGCCCTCGCTCCAGTGTGACATCCTCCAGGATCCTCTCTTCTTCTGGTCATTCAACCCCCACATAATATTTTTTTAATTAATTCCAGTGTCCTAGCCAAATCCCATTTTAGCTGATTACATTCAGTCTGCCCAACGTGCCCCCTGTAGTTTTCAGGTTGTTCTTCACTTTTCTGCCCAAAGATTTATGCAGCTGTCTTGTGCAAAACAGTATTTAAGGTTTTTAAAAGTGGAAGTCATTGCAGGTCAGATGCAGACTTATTGCATTAGCCTCTCCTTTCTGTAGGCTTACTTAGAAATTAAGACCATACAGACATCATTATATTTTCTGTTTGCATCCAAAGCTTTTAACACTGCTCATCTTTTAAAAAGCCAACATGGTAAGTGATGCAATTTCCTGATAAATTAATAAAGATTAAGTACCGACACAAGACCTGAAAGGGACATAATTTTCTGCTGAAGCCTTCAGCTGCAACACCTCAGCAAAACCTCTGATCAGGAAGAGCAGCAAGAAAAGTTTAACTGAATTTTGTTCATGTACTGCTAACAAATTAATACTGACCAAGATGTGGTCCTCCATTCAAAAAAGTGTCCTGAGGATGAACTGTGAGATATTTTACTAGAGCAGGCCCAAGCCAGAACTATTTCTAATTGAAACCTGAAAACTTTTACATTATTGAAGTGTTTTCAAGTTTTGAGTAAGTGAGTTGTGAGATGGCCTCATCCCCTGCTGCCACACAAACACAATAGCTAAGACCACACGTACTGAGTGACCAGCTGCTTATGTACAACTTGGTCACTCACCTGAGAAGGAAATTGCCACAGATTCCAAAACTTCAGAAAGCTGCATACCTGGCTTTGCTCTCACAACCTCAATCTCTGTTTCTGCTGCTATCAGATAAACTTGGTAATGAACTTCTTTCATACTCCAGCTCTGCATTGGACAAGATTTTGCTGCTAGTTGCAGCTTCCATCTCCTTAGGTGGCTTTCTTGTTCCCTCAGGCTTGGCCAGCTTAGTCCAGCACTGCTCTCTTCTATTGCTTTAGGCATCCTCTCCACCAATTTTGCCTTCTTTGGATCATCATACAGATGAGGGAGATGATAAGGACTTTCCCTTAGGTCATTGCTTAGTAAAGCACACACACTTAACTTCACACCACATCAAATTCTGTCTTGGGCTGACTTTATGCTGTATCCCATTATCACTGCCCATGCTAAGAAATTAATTTTGTGCCTTTCTATGCCTTTAAACTGAGCCTGAGAGGGGAGAGGAAAAACTGAGCAAAACTTCTTCAAAGCAGTTTTGCAGTTTTGTTTTCATGTTTCGAGGACACAGAGATACAGACTCCTCTGGCTTCTAACAGCAGCAGTGGGAGCAAGAGGAAGCAGGTTTTTTTCCAGCCAGCTTTTGGGCAGTTTTTCAGCTTCTTTTCCTCCAGAGAAAGATGGAGAGTTGAACTTTTGGTTTTTTCTGGAATTTCAGATTTTTTCCCTTTTTCTGCTGGGCTGCTTCAATATCAGGACACATTGGGAGGACTTTCCACTGAGCACAGAGAGCCTGACCCGGGGCCAAGTCCCAGCTCTGAGGAGGAGGAGGGAGACCAAAGGAAGGACTCTAACTTTTTCCCAGGTTTTTCTCCACAGCGAGAGATTTTATTATTTAGCATTATTATCCTTTTCCCGTGTGTTTGTTAAATAAATAATTTTTATCTCTTTCACTTTCCCCTGAGAAAAAAGTTTCTTTTTTCCCTGAACCTGCTGGGGTAGGGGTGGTTTGTAACCTGCCTTCTCTCAGAGTATATATTTCTGCATTTGGCCAAACCAACACAAATTCCTATCAAAATCATAGTTAAACACATACAAATGTGCTTGGGTTAACACACACACGAAAAAAAAAAATGTAGGAAAAAATTGTATTACATTTGAAATTCTTATTTCAAACTGAAGGAGACTACAGGGAAAAAGGGGCAGGTATCTAACTCTCCACAAGGAATTCTTTACACCTCTGGCAGACTTCCATGTCTGCTATCAAATTGTATTTGGATAATTTCTTTTTCTGGTAGCCACTGTTTAACACAGCTGTGTGTCTCTCTTGATTGCCAAATGAGGGTCTCTCCTCCTAAAGTACTGCAGTGTAAATGTGCACAGTGTGATTTGCTCCCTCATTCTGTTCCAGGAGAATCCAGGAATTTGGGAATTGTTATGGTGGTAAATTGCTGTATCATCTGAGGATCATTAGGTTTCACTGCTGCAAAGGTGTGACACCTCAGCTTTGCCCTCACAGCAAACTTCAATCTAAGGATTCATCTGTTAGTTTTCACCCTGACATCCTCTGGGTTTACACATTTTATCCTCAACCCTTGGTGCAAAACAAGGCATAGCAAAATACAGTATTCCCTGGTAAGTTTATTACTTAGTGGTCGTGTCATGCTTACAGCAGTAAAATAAATTTATCTTCTGTAATCAGCTTGTGAACTACACTGAGATATATGCTCTGGCCATGACAAAAAATATCTCCACATGCCTCTGTTCAGCATCTTCAGCATCACATTTCTCACAGTTCCTGCAGCCTTGCTCCACTTCAGCTGGAACACAGACACAAGAAACTGCTACTAAAATTCAGTGCTGTGCTTGCAAGTCTCTAGCTCAGCACCACAAAGGCAAATAGCCACAAGCCTACACTGACCAAAACAGAAAACAAGCCCAGAGCACTGAGGTCATTTTGTAACACCAAGGAAGATGTTTTAAAAATCCTTGGTATCCTGACAGTCTGATTTACAATAAATATTCTGAGCAGTGATGAGAAAGCAGACTCCCTCACTAACACAGGCTGCCATGTGGAACTGCATTCAAATCTGCAATGTGCAGGACAAGATTTGTTCCCTGCTGTTACTGCCAGAGAGGGCAAACAGGTTCTTTTGCAGATTGCTGTGAACAAAAACTGTGGATGAAACACAGAGCTGTGAATCAGAGGGATCTGTTTCCAATGAGCTGCTTAGTTTCTCACAGACAATGCTGGCTGGCACAGAAATTAGGCATGACAGGAGCATGCTCTTAGAAACAGCACAGATGCATTTTTTTTCATTAGGCTTAAATAACCCATGACTGTTTAACCTATGGCTGAACTGCACTAAAGCCACACTTCTGTCATATGAAGTGTTGTCTCACTTAAAAGCCAACAACTTGTTTTCTGTGACAAACATAAGTCATAGGGTTACTATACCAACAAATTGCTAAAAGCACTCAGTTTGCTTCATTTTCTTTGACTGCCTTTAAACTCTACTGCCAGCTGGTCAATGAAAGCATTATATGTTCCTTGACAAGTTGTGAGGTCCTTTCAAAGCTACATTTCACAAAAATCATTCCCAGCACAAATTGCTTTCAAGTCAATTACTTAACATTTATTTCCTTTCATGAGTACCCAAAGAAATGCACTGACTTTGGACAAAAGATACTGCATGTCAAAATCAATTTACCATCTACAATGCTTTCACGTCTATTCTCCTGTGAATTTCCTTTGGTTTAAGCACTGAATTCCTCTTGACTGCCTCAACCAATCCCCTAGGATGCTCATTTGCACAGGGGACTGCAGACTTTGCAGTCTTTTATTTGACACTCCTTATACTGCTATAGAAAACAGATGTAGCCCACTTCAGTCATAAGTAATTAAAAATATTCATCTAGGCATAATGTGTCTTTTTATTTCCCCCATGAAAACATAGAGTAAGTAGTTCTGCAGCTGCCCCATCATCTGTGTGGTACCTTCACAAGGGTGTTTTGCAGTTTGGCTTGTTTTCAGAGGACTACTGCATTGAATAACAAAGGGTCATAACACTGGTGTCAGCACACAGGAACCTGGCTGCTCTGATCACTCTTATTACAATCTGCTACAACTTTTCATTATAAACCCACAGAATTGAATTTTTCTCATGCCTGTAAGCCTTTCACATCTGGCAATGGTCTTTTGCACAAGCACAGAGCTGATTTCTTGGGTGCTATCCAGAACACTTTTCAAAAGAATCTCTGCATTCCTCACCCCAGCAGACAAGTGCTTTATAAACCAGGTTTGCAATCTAAGCACTTGAAGAAGGAAATGGAGGGAGTTCCCCTCCTTTAAGCTATTCCTGTGGAATTCCAAACAGGAGCTATTTCCCTCCGCCCCCATTGGCAGTTCTAGAAACTGTTCTCAGAGCTGTGTTGAGAAACTAGGGATCATCCTTCATGATAGTGGTTAACAGGTACCATGCTTGGATACTTGACTCAGGAATATGCATCCTGTTAGTCTGTCAAGAATTCCTGTAAAGAGCTGAAGACACAAACATAATTCTCCTGGATATACAAATATCCATTACTGGAATACCCAATTGCCTTGGGCCTCTGCATTCAGCACCATGGTTTGTGCTGCTTGTACACGTTATCCTCCCATCTGTTCCTCAAAGCAGAGCAGCAAAGCAGTGCCAGCACTGTTGAGTCAGTGACTCTTTTGCAGCACTATTGTCACTTAACACCTCCTAGAGCAGGTCTATAATAAATATCACCTATAACAAATACCAACTGCTTAGGAAAAGCAGATCAGGAAAGTACTAAGAAAAGCAAAATAATAATAAAAATAATAATAATAATAAATTCCAAATGTCAGTTCTTTCCAAAGTGACCAGCATTGTTCAATAATAAGATTAAACAATACCTCTTGATTTATTTTTTTCCAGTTTCTGGAAGCAGATAATAATGTTTTCAGGGTAGTCTTCAAATAGGAAGCTTGATATAACAATACCAGCCTAAAGAATGTTTTTTTTCCTCTATGGAAGTACTAGCAATGTGCTAGATTCAGGAGTGACCCTGAGGGAAGCAAATAGGAGTGTTGCTAGGACATAAACCTGTTATCAGTCATGGGGAATCCCTGATGACTGTGTTTTTGTCTTTAGCCACAGTAGACAAATATGAGATACAACTGAAAATTACAATACTCCTCTTTCAATTACCTAGGGAATCTATGATACCTACAGAACTAAACAAATTTTTTTAAAATCATTTTAAAAAATAAAAATAAAACCACAATTTATAAGGTGAAGGGGCAGCTTCTTCAGCCTATCCTGCAAAATACAGAAAAGGCTGAGCTTAACTAAGGATCCTGGGAAAAAAGTGAGGGCAGGGTTAGAAGGGCTGGAGGGTCATTAGGCCCTGGGTGTGGCTCATTAGACCCTCAATAGCTTATTAGTGCCATCGGGGGTTGGAAATCTACATAAGATCTCTGCAAAGTTGTAAGGCTAGTTGATTAATAGAAGTATAAGTTCATAAGAAACACACAGGAAATCTGCTTTGCTGCTGCATGAGAGAATATTAGCCAGTTTTAAAGAGATTATATATATGGCAATAATTTCATTTTGTGCTAAATCTAGCCATTCATACTTTCCTGGTTTATAAGAACTGTATTCAGAGAAAACTGCACTGTTCAGTGCTTCAGTTTACTGATACAGCATTTCAATGGCTCTTCAAAGCATTCACAGAATTCAAGCTGAGTTTCTTCAGATTGCCTGAGGCAACTCTCAGTGATGCCCTTCATTGACAGGCATCATGATACAAACTCTTGGTTTTGTGAAGTTTTGGCTACTGCAAGGAGTCTTGAGGTTGTTACTGATATCTCCTATTCACACACACTGCTTGTAAAGTCAAATGAAAAGCAGTAGCTACTGCACACTCAGTGGTTACCAAAAGTGTGTTTGCCACAAATTGCTATTCCATCAGTCAGACTATCCCCTTCCACTTAACAATCCTGTCTCCTTCAGTGAGTTTTCAAGTTCTTTTTGAAGTCTTCCCTTTCTCAGCACTGAGTGTTTCCAGATTAGTTTAAGGTCTTGGAAAAAAGTGAAATTCAATCTGCTTAAAGCTTCACACTTACATAGTTCCTCAAGAAAGAAAAGTCAAATGTGTTAAGTTCTTTAATGTGATTACTGTATAGAACCTTTCCTTTATTTTTAAGTGTTGACATGATTCCCAAATAGTTCTACGGAGTTTTGTTGAAAACCCCTATTGTGTTTTATTTAAAATTCCTATCAAAATATTCCAACTTTCTAATTTCAGTCTTTCCTTATGTTGCAGTAGCTCATCAAGAAGCAATAAGAAGTGTTACAGAAAACTGAACTGTGTTTTCATGTTTTGAAATAGCTGTGGATATTTTCCAGCTAACTCTATTGCTGACAGCATCAGGGCTTCCTCTGTTCTCACTGTGTGTGTCAGAGCTCTCTGCTCTGGTTGAGAAATAAGAGAGTCAAAGTAGCTAAGTAAAACTTCAGCACAGCCCAAGATGGCTTTGCAATTTTTAATAGGCTGCTGAAGGACTGTTATCCAACATGTTTCATACTGGAGAATATCTGATCCTCTCTCTCACACTACATGAAAATAGGAGTGCACATTACCTCTCTGAGCAGAGCTTCCAAATTTTTATAATTGACATTTTCCAGCTGTGGATGGAGTATGCTCAGATTTTCAGCAATTTGAGGCAGTCTCTATACATACAGATTTTGTTAGAGATTTCCGTGTTATGGAATTTAGTTAGATTTTTTTTCATGGCCTTTTACTCTTCATAGTCAATAGCATTTTAGACAACTGCAGTATGAAATTTAATCATCTATCTATCCACCTTTGGTTTAACACATTGAATACTTGATAAGCTCATTGCCATCAAGCTCTTATCACTCATGATGTATTCTAGCTGTCTGAACATACAAATTTCATATACAATAACCAGACAAAATTCAGACCTTGATGAAACTACATTCTTTGCAGTTATAGTAACTTTAATAGCTAAAGACAACTGGTGATACAGCTGAATGCATCATAAACCAAATAGCTCTCTTTTATAGTTAACCAAACAGCTCCTTCCTCCCCCTCCAGTAAGTGAAGAACAAATTATCAATAATAGGCAGATGGCCATTAGCATAATCCATAAAGCCAGAAAACATTACAGTACTTTGTATCTATCAACACTGATTAGCAGCATAACGTTTAATTAGCCCCTATGAAGAGAACAGTGAGTAACAGGGTAGGGATATGACAAAGGAAATGGTTTTAATAATATACTGGATGTTTTTCAAAGTGAAATAATTTCCAGCTCATAGGCTCTTCAGCAAAGGGCACTTTAGCAAGGATGGGTTCAGAATGTTCAGAATGTGCACATTGATCAGAACATGGAAAATTACAAGTTTTCATAGACATAAATTTACCTAAAGTATTAGAATCAAAGCAGAAATAATCGTGTATGAGCTGATCCGGTTCTAGGTTGCTAGTAAAGAAGGGAGAGAGGAACTTTGTGACTGCAGGAAGAACAGGTTACATATTAAAGCCTGGTAGCATTGAAAATGTTTCCTTGGATTATGTCCAACAAGCCTTCGACAATTCCACTTTTGCTGACCTTCATTAAACCAAATATATATCTATATCTAACTACATAAATACCAACTCAAAGTCTAAAGACAACAAAGAATAACAGCTTAAGACTCAAATATTTATTAATACAGAAAAAAAACCCAGAGGCTTAGCCTTAGCAGTTTCCTGTTTCAAGTCTCTTTTAGTGATTAAAAAATAACAATAAATAAATAAATAACATAGGTAAGTTACTTTTCAGGTGAATTGAGTGACTATATAAACATTGAAGGGCACAGATTGCACAATATTTTTTAAATACCTTGCATGTTTGAGGGAGAAATCTGAGCCCTTTAGCACAAGGCACACAGAGAAGGCAATGGCTATCATTACATCTCCAAATTCAACAGGGAGAGGCTGTGAATGAGAGAAGATAGAAGAGCATCATTTTCTTCTATATATTTTTGTGATTCTTATTTAAGACTTTTGTGTATCTCATTTTACAATCTCTTCCCCTCTCAGGTTATCTGAATGAGGAAACAAGCACACCAGCATGGCTGCTGATAGCAGAGGTGAAATTGTACCCCAGGCACTGGGACAGTCTGGACAGGTGTGCTGGGGACAGAGATGTGGCACCAAGGCAAAACTACTCAAGATCTTGCAGTGCAGTTGCTTTAGTCTGTTGCTATTAGCTGTCCTAAAGACAGAGCTACAGAAAAACATGCAGGAACACCAACGGCTGGGGATCTGAGGAGTTTTCTTTCCTCCTCTGTTGAGGATTGTTATTAGCTCAGTGGAGAATGGGAGCAGCTGAAAGAGCTGGGGCACAACTGTTACCCAGAGACATGGACAGAATAAGAGACAGAAGATCCTGGGGCTGACAGTAACACTGACAGGTGCCTGCAAAGGAAAACCAGAGTGGTGTATTCCACTCTGATTCAAAGCAGACCGCTCCTGGGGTGGACAGTAGATCATGGGAGAGCAAGAAAGTTTCCATGTGGGAACATCGGCCTCAAGAATCCATTTTCTATTAAGCATGCAAGGGAAGGAGATAAGCATCTGTACAGAAAAGCAAAGGCAGTCAGAAACCACAGACACATCAGGGGACTAGAGCAAGGCAGATCAAAGCAGAAGTGAGATACATCATCAGGGCAGATGTACCTGCAGATGCCCCTCTGAATGGCATCACCTTCATCTGCTTAAACAGAGCCCCACCTGTTACTGGAGAAAAAACACCTGGGGACAAGATGCATCAAACAGTGCAACCTACTCCAACACAAACATTTGGGAGGGAAATATTGCTGAAGTTGTTCAAAGAACAAATAGGATTTCACATCCCTACCCTTTTTCACAAGAGGGAGGGTCTTTGGACAAGTAAGTAATTTCAATGCTTCAGATGAGAAGTGCAGGAGGACTTCCTTTTCTCCCTACTTAAAAACAGCTTAGGAAAATTGCAAGTCATAGTGGTTTTCAGCTTCATAAAGATGTTTCATTAACTGTGCCCATCTCAGCTAAGCCTAAATTAGCATCTTTACCAGATTACAAAGCCTGTTTCTCAAATGCATCTCCTACCTTTCTACCTCTAGAGGCCTCATAGTGCTAAAGGAAAGGAAATGTTGCCTAGACAGTGTAAGAAGATCTTCTCTACTTCTCTCAGGTTTTTTTATTAAAACATCCTGGTTGTAGTGTCCCATTGCCTACATACACTGTACAGAAGTCTAGGAATGGATGCAATTCAAATCCACCTTTTGGTGCAAAGATAATGGCCTTGACTGGGCTGTCTGGGTATACAAGGGCACTTTTTCATAGTTCATTTCTTTAGTACTGGACTATTTGAATACAGAAATAGATAAGTTTTCTGCATTTATCTACTTTTGGTCACGTCTCCCTTTCTCAGTGGATCCTTTCACTTTCTATGCTGATAAATGTGGGCATCTCTCATCCCTAATTCAACAACTTCCCTCATTTTAATAGAAAAAGGTATACAAAGTAATGTAGAGCTCAAGTATGCTACCTTATACATCAATCTTTTCCATGAATCCATTGCTTGGCAAAACCACAGCTTGCACTCTCATTTTGCATATTAATATGCAAATAAGTTTTCCAATTAGTCACAGCAAATTAACTGTCCTTGTCCTAGGCAAGGACAGTTCTGTTGGCCTTTCTGTAGCATTCCATCTTGTGAATTCTTAGCTGAGACTTAAGGTCTTATTAAGAGGCTCTCTTCTTGCACCAAAGTCCATTTGGATGGAAAGGTGCTCACCTGCATGGTGCTTAGAGAAATCCTACTTCAAAAGATTTATTTCAGAGAAAGCACAAGTAAATATGAACATAAACTTCATCTACAAATCAAATGCTACTTGAATCCAGATATCCCCGAAAGTTATGCTGTTGCTGCACAAGAGGCATTGATTGCATACAACATTCAGTCATGACTCCAAGATCAATATACAGCACAATAACTGCCCACTCAAAGCTCAGCATGATTGCAAAGACTGTAGTGCTCTGATGAGTATAGAAACACCACAGGATTCTACAGTTACTCTGTTCAGGAAGACATCTCATTTATTGTCATTGGAAATCACTGGACCTCTTGGAATGGAACTGGCATGGTATTGTCAAGTGGTTTTAGTTACCAAAGAGCCTGGAATGAAATTGACTTTCAGCCTTTTAAAAAGTCACCAAGACCTCCTGACAATGGAGAAGTGACAGGAAATGTGCTCAACTACTTCTCCTCTCAACCATTTATTCAATGGTCTATGAAATTTGACTGTATGATTATGCCTTAGTCAAATTAAGTATTAATACCAAACTCAACAAGTTTTCGTATGAATCAAATCACACCTTAAACCTGAGTGAAATTAATTCAGTTATTTCTTCTGCTCTAAATGTGGAATTAGCAGACATTTTTCTGTTGCTTAAATGACAACTTCAATTTCACATTTGACACAAAAGTTGACATATTTTTAGACAATAGAATTCACTAGAACATTTTAAGTGTTTTTGAGTGTAGTAATTGCAGATCTGATGGTGGTGCAAAATCAAATACAGGAATAGCAAATGTTGTACCTAAATAATCTGAGGGAAACAATGTCTCATGTCAGTTTTGAACCAGTGCATGTTAGTAAAACACCTGCCTTATTAAATCCTATGCTTGAATACATAACCAGGCGTAGCTTTAGGTTTCCTGTGGAAATTATGCATGTGATAACAAGAGTTTCAATGCCCTAGAATACCCTCTGCTCTTGACATCTCAAGCAGTTGTTTTTCTCAGGTAGATTACTTTAGATTTGCCTCACCAAGGCCAAAATAGATAAAATAACTCCAAGGAGTTGAAAAGCAACCTTAGCATATTTTGTATTCTCTGTGTCACCCAGAGCCTGTGTGGGTTTTTAAACAGTGTGTAACTCAGAGTAGATGAATCAGACTGAAGATGGCAAGAGTTTGTCTGAAAGCACAGCAAGAGCTGCCTGATCTGGCCTCTTTACTTCACCATAATGATTTTTTGAAGCTGCATTTTCAGGGGAGAGGGAGGAATAAGTTAACAGTGACCATAATCCAAATGTCAAAATCCTTCTACTGCACGCTCAGAATTATTATTGGACTGCAGAAGAGGCAGGGAAAGAGCAAGAAGCAGTGCTTATCAGCTTTCTCATCAACTCATTAGTATATTCTCACTTTACTGCCATTTGCTGTCTTTCAGCCATCCCAAGAACCACAGTGCTCTAACAGGTAAAATGCCTTTTTGGAGGATGTGTGGACGCCTCTGCATTAACAACACCTAAACCAAGATATGTCTTTTATAGGAGCTATTTTTAACTAATAAGGCTGCTGGTACTCTTGTGCTGCAAGTCCTTAAGTTACAGTTGCATCAATTCCAGGAAGAGCTGAGAGTTTCCAGCTTTGCTAAAATACACAAACAAATGCACTCTCGTCTCTCTTAACCCAGCTGGGAGAAAATGAAAGGAGAAAATGAAGCCCTTTTCTCTGAGTAAAGATAAAATATTTTATCGTTAACAAGGAGACAAGAATTAGAGCTGCTTCACCCTTGATCTAGAGATGCCTCAGATACTGAAACAATTAATTTCAGTTAAACTGAAAACTTGTCAAGGAACAACTTTCTGGTACCCATGTTCAGTTTCTTTTAACAATCTTGTTTCATTTTTCACATTTGAATCTTAGCTGGCCAACAAAAGAACAAAAAACTATGGAATAGGAACCTGTGGATAAAGAAACTATAAAGCTATTTACTGAAAAGTTATGCTGAACTGCAGTCAATTAAAAAAAAAAGGCAGATTAAAACCTGGGAACAATGAAATTAGGATTTTAATATAGACTAGAAACAAATATTTCAACTCAATAGAAGCAGTCAAAATGCACTGTTGTTACAAGTTCAGTAAGTCAATAATGCCTAGTCTTGGTTCCAGGAATAACTAATTTAATTGGAAAGAAAGAACTGCATTAAATTGATAACATACAAATCTTTAGCAGTGTGCATTTGCTCTAGTAAAGACCAATTTATACAACCAAATACAAGCAAATGGCAAACTGTTCAGTAATGTATCAGTTGGCTTTATTCAAACTTAGGATAGCACAAATATAGCATCTTAAATTCCATTACCTCTTTTTAAGTGTAATCTTCCCAACCCAACAGAGGCTCTGAGAGAATATTCAGTATTAGAAGTGAATTTTAAAAAGCACTATGTTTACAAAATGAAATTAGCATTGCAGTGGAAGTAATGTGCACCCCTCAATTGCTGATGAAATCCTTGTTTACTCATTCACTGTTGCTAATAATCTGTGTAGTTTAAGCAGCAGGCCACTAGCTCAATCTGTGAAGTATTACATTGGATCAACAAGGTACGTTTTTCACAAATAAAATATGCAAAGCACAGTAAATTTTGTATCTTGAGTATAAAACTATGAACTCAATCAGCCCACAAGTGTGACAGTAAAGGTTTGCAATAAAATCAAGGGCACATACAGCTTTATCAGCATATTATACCTGATGATTGTACAACTCAGCAACTGGCTACCCTAGGGCACAGCAAAGATTTTAATATGTGTACAAGTTGTTTGTATATACACAGGCAAAAGGTTGGGATTATTGCTTCCCTCTGTTCTCACCATTGTTCCTGTGCTCTTGTTTACAGCATTTCCAGGTAGGCAGGGATCCCAATTCATCAGAAGCACCATTCTTGATTAGCACCAGCCTGATCACTGATTTCTTAAACCCCATGCAGAAAACACTCTGGTGGTGTTTTGAAGATGTGTCAATACATCAGTCTTATTACACATAAAACAGAAAAAGCCCCAGCTTCATTTAATGTGTGCCCTGTGTATATATTATTGTAAGTTTTTCTTAAGTGAAGCGGGTATTTCTTATTTCAAATCACTAGGTAAACCTTAAAATATTATGTATTTTTCAGATAATGATATTCCATACAAGTTTCTGGCATTGTATTTGGGTTTGATTTTTCAACACACCAAACAGTTGGAGATTGCTCTGTTGGAAGAATTCAGGAATAAAGTTTTAAAGCTTTTCTTTTCCAGCTTAACTGGAAAGAACATAGCAATGTGATATTGTTGGCCACAAGGAAGAGCGATCCATGAGTCATCCATGGATTTGAAAGCTGCTGCATATTACTAAGTAATCTGTAGATTTCCTTGACTGATAAATACAGGGACTGAGCCCTCCATGTTATACAGAAAGAAGAAAGCCAGAAAAACTATAAATAGATAATCTTAAACCATTATAAAAATCCCTCTATAATTTAAAAATGTAATTCTAAAGGGTTTTAATTAAATCATTTTTATTTATTTCTATCATGACTATACTATATCTTCTTCTACTGTGGTTGAAGAAACCATTTTTCTGTGTTTTCTTCCATGTTCTGAAATAAACACATGTTTGCACTGTGATGTATCTTATTATGATAGCTGGCCATAAGTGAGGATTCTGCAAAAACACAAGAAAGAAAGAACAAAAACTGAATAAAACTTGATTGGCATTTTGTCTGAGCTTAACTTAAATAAGGGGTTCTCTATATAGTTCTGTTTAGCATAATTTAGCATAACAAGCAAAATTTGCTCTTCAGGGTAAACAAAGCTTATATTTAACATAGTGTTGCATTGCCCACTGAAAAGTACAATTCCAATCAAAAACCTGGTTCAGTAGAGTTCATTTTGTACAACCACTACTTAGAAGCCACAGTTCCGAATGCTCAGTAAAGGTCTTCAGCTCAGAAGGTGCCAGAAATTAACTGCCACTTCAAATTCTGCCTAATATCAAGAAAATAAAATTTTCAAAACTGGCTATCACTAAAATAGAGTCCCCAAACCCAGGCAGTTGGTCAAGAAGTGTAGCTAGCAATGAAACTGGAAACCTTTCCACCTGACTTCCAAAACAGAGCTGATTAGGCATCAGCTAGGTAGAATTCCCACCAGCAAGGTGTGCATGTTTGTGGCCTATTAATAATGAGCACCTGCAGGTACTATCATTGTCACAGGACACAGCTAATGAGACAGAGTAATGATACAGAGAAACAGAACTAAATTTTCAACACGTCCAATCTTTAGCACAATGGCAGACGTGCTTTAGGGTACTGATAAAAAGGCCTCTGAAAAAGGTGGTACAAGAGGCAACAGGAAGAAACAGGAAATTCCAGCTAAATATGAGAGAGAACTTATTTACTGGGTGGTGACCAAACACTGGAACAGATTGCCCAGAGAGGGTGTGGAGTGTCCCTCACCAGAGATATTGAAGAACCGTCTGGACACAATCCTGTGCCATGTGCTCCAGGATGACCCTGCTGGAGCAGGGAGGTGGGACCAGGTGACCCACTGAGGTCCCTTCCCACCTCAACCAGTCTGTGATTCCTCAGTATTTATAAATAGCCTGTACAGCAGTAGATGGACATCCCAAAGATATGCTTTCTGTTGCAAGAATCCAGACAGCTGATGTCTCTCCCATGGAGCCTGGCAGAGGACAAGAAAAAATTCCAATTGCATTTTGGCAGCTTGGCTCTTTGGTAACTTGAATGTTACTTTCACTGGCCCTCAGCCAGAGCTCATTGGAGTCAGTGGGAATCTTTCCATTTGCTTCAGCAGCCTTTGGAGCAGGTCCATATTAGCTTTCGCATTTGTTCATATGTTTCAGATATATCTGGCATTTCTTTTCAAGGGCACAGTGTGTGAACAATACCCTGTTTGCTGACTACAATATCATATCATTTACTTTACCATGATTACAATTACAGAAATCTTTCCCTTATTGGTGTACTGTTTATATTTGTGTTAATCAAACAGTAAACTAATTTGGGTTACCCACGTAATAAATTATTTGCCAAAGAAAAAGTAGCTGAATTCTTCATACATTCTTTTATTGGAACACTTAAATGGGAATGGTTTGGTTTTTCAGACATGAAGATGTGAGCTGAGAAACAGTGTTTTTATAGAACTATAACATCCATTTACACGTTCAGAGATTATATTTAATGGCTGTAAAGGAAACATAATATTTACTGTAACAATTCACTGCAACTGACTGTAATACCTCAAGAATGATATGTCTTCCCAGTATAGAGTGCAATTGGAATTATTTTCTAGAGCTGTGTTAATGTTCTTAAAACGTGCTGTCACTATTTTATCATTTTAACCATAAAATTCACCCATGAATTTGTTTCGTGCTCTTACCACGTGTAAACTATTCTTTAAATAACTGACTTGGTAACAACTGACAATATTGGATGGAAGAACATGAGATGATTTTATCATGTCAAATATTCTAATGATGAAGAAATCAAGATACTAAAATTTTTATTTTAGCAACAAAATTTATAAATAATAAGTAAAACCAAAGCCATGTTTAGTGAAAAGGTGCATCTGTGCAGGAGGAGACTAAAGGCAAGAGGAGCTAATTCTGAGCACTCGGCTGCAGTCCCTGTGCAGGCAGGCAGCGAGGTGGGGCGGCGGATCGCGGCGCCGCGTGTGCGCACTGCCAGGAGTTCTGGAGTCACAGCTTCTCACCAGGGAAGGTGCAGATGGCAGATTAGCTCACTTGGACTACACCACAGCCCTCCAGCTGAGCAGGCTCATTCTGGCTCCTTTGGAAAAGGAAGGACTCCTAAAAACAAGCTGTGAGGAGCTGAAAACCCTTAGCTGGGGAAGGGCGATAACCCACAGAGGAGAGCTACCATGAGTCAAAGAAAAATTTTTTTTAAAAAAGGAGAAAAAAAACCCAGACAAAACAAACAAACAAGCAATAACCACAGCCCCAAACAAACCCTGAATGGTCAAGCCTTTCCCACTTTAAATACTTGATCCAACCCTTACACTTTCATGCCTGTAACAAGGTGGGATATTTATTGTAACTCAAATCAGCTCATTAGCCCTTTTTCAGACAGACTATGCCCTACTTCATTTGACATACTTTTGTGTATGTCAAAATACATTCCAAACTTAAGAGCATAATAAGATACAGCTGTTGTGCCAAGATAGACAAGGCTGAAGATTAGTGAAGAGGTAAAATTACTCGTCCATAGTAACTGAGTGGCAGAACTGACATAGGAAGTTCTGTTTTTCTAACTCCAGCTCTAGTGCCCCTTCACACACTGAACACAGCAGCAATACTACTATTGCAGGTAGCTCAGGATGCCATTTGGCTTAGACAAAGCCAAAAATAATAAGAGTGTATTACATTATAAGGCACAGTAGATAGGACAGATGCATTTATTTACCAGCTGTTTAATTATTTATACAAAGCATAATAAGTTGGTCACAAAAAGCCTGGTAGTTGCCAAATTGCAGTGCCTCTATTTATAAGTGGGAGCAATTTTGGCAAACTTTCATGTTAAGCAAAGCATCTCTACTTCTGAAAAAACTGTATGGTAAAAGAAAAAATATATTCCAGAGGATAGAAGAAATCTACTAGACACTCCTGCCTCTCTATAATTTGCTTATAGTCTAACTGCCACTTTTCACACCACCACTATTAAATCATTATCAAGTTAATGAATTTTTGGAGTATGTTTCTTAAATAGTTGTATGCAGTCATATGCAAGAAATATGTCATGGTATACATGTTGATCTATCCAACCACTGTGAAGTATTGAGTTTCATGACTCCAACATAATCTGCTACATCTGAAAATATTTTCCATTTTGAAAGTAAATGTGATGGCATGAATTTGAATTCAAGTCCCATTCAAGCTAAAATACTGGGGAGTGGGTCGTGCAGAACAAAACATCCATTTAGAAAAAGTGTTTGGGATCCTTTCCAAATGAAACAAATAAACTTTAGCACTATGAACATGAACTTTCTAAGCAATAACTTTGTCTGTGGTTTGGAGAAACCATTGGAGTAACAACATTAAAATGGCATTGGCACATTCAGAAGCCACTGTCCTCCATGCTGCTCACACTTCACTGAAGACTTTGCTTGAAAAAAAATCTCCTGTGCTTTTTTGATAGATACACCCAGCTCTCTGCTTGCTATTGGCATGCTTCTGAAAGCTCAGTTTGATGAAGTTAAACACTGAGGAAAGTACTTAGAAACATATACAGAGAAGGAAAAACCCAAGAAGTGCAGCCTGACAACCACAGAACACCTCACAACACATGACCAGGAAGCAAAAGTCAATTTTCTTTCACTGAAAGTTCTGTGTTTCCATTTTTACACTGATTTGTACTGAGTGGCACATCTGGGATATGAAACTGATTTCTGCCTTTCAGAAATATAGCTGTTTCTCAAAAATTAATTAATTCACTTTGAGCAAAATAGAAATATTTCAATAAAATTTAAGACTTTGGGAGAAAATCACAAAATCTGTAATATTGTAATAAAAGGTCTTCTTTACATAGGCCTCACTATTCCCAGTTCTTTCTGATAAAATTCTAACAACATAAAACTCAAAGTCTGAGACTGTTTAAGCATCAGCTCTCAAGGTTCTAAAGAATGTCATCCATGATATTATTGAAATAATAATTTCTCCCTGGGTATTTTCCTGAAGTTCACACTTCTGATGACTTTACACATTATGATGTCCCTATGGTAAAGCAGAGACTGGCAAAAACCTGTGATTTCTTCAGTCAATAATGATTTCCAACCTTTGTTTAAAATAAAAGGTCTTATCTCATCAAGCCATGTTCCACACCCATCAGACCCCTGTTCCTGCTAAGCCAGATGACATTGGAGAATAGCAAAGTTAAAAACTGTGACTGATCTTCATCAAGGAGTGCCCAGAACTGGCAGCAGTTCAGCACTCAGACCACAGTTCAATTTACACTTTTGGCAACCATTTCCAGGACATTCTCCAAATTACTGCTACTGTCTTTGAGACAAAGTGCCTCTTAGCAAAGAGTCAGTGAACCTGGACACTGGATTCCTCACTCCCAGAACAAAAACAAATCACAAACCACTTTCAATGCACCACTGATGGTCACTGAAAAACGGTTTCTTCCAGGTAATGTTTTCACAAACTTCATTGACTGCACTAAAGGTGTCACTCCCTTGCATAATCCTTCTTGATGAACAGCACAGTGAACCATTGCTGTCAGTTAGCAGCCACTTTAATGCTCAGTATGGAACACAGCAACCTCACAGAAACTTGTAGCCAGTTTCTTGCTGACATCTTCAGAAATATGTGGGATACTGTCCTTGACATTAAATCATCTAAGCCTTTTTTTTTTTCCTATGGTGTACAATTTTCTGGTCGTCAGGGATGTCTTCAAAAAAGTTGTTAAAAGTATTCAGCAATAACTTGGTTGATAAACTCACCATTCAAAAGAGCTACACCGTTTTATAGAGCAGTGTACAAACTGAAATTGCCTTCTGTCTCTTGGCTTCAGTCTGTGGACAACTCGTAGCCCAATGAGACAGCAAATTGCACAAGTGTCTTCAGGAGGCTTCCTTTTGAGTATCAAGCAGAAACTAATCTAATTTTCCAAATGGAAGAATTCCAACAGCAATGAAAATTCTTTAAATTACAAGTTTATGGTCACACATGCTGCTCTGGAGTATGAAATTACAAGCCCAGCCCATTCTTCTGCTATCTATAAATATTTCCTCCAGGAGGGGTTAATAATCCCCCAGTCTGCTGGCATAGCCAAGAATGATCCCATCAAGCTATTCTTCCAAATATACCCAGATTATAAACAGAGCAACCAAACAATTTAAAGTGTTTAAAGTAACCTGGATAATTTTCATAGATTCAGGTCTCAGTTATAAATACATTTCTGCCTTCAGAGCTGATGATGGGAGGCACAATGACAAGCACTCATCAGCATTGTTGACCATGATATATCCAAGGCAGTATTTGTGAGATCAGTCTCAGGCAGCAGGGAAGCAACTTCAGTTGCAAGTGCAAATGTTGCTGGATGGGAGCCTCAGATATCCATATCATAAGTAAATAATAGAGTGAACAGCATAGGCCAAACATCAGAACTTTATGGACAGCTCTAGCTCCTACACAGGCAGGAAAGTCAGGCAGTCAGCATTGAGAATCAATTTTACCTTCTTGTCTTCAGGTATTAGAAGGCATTTGAAAACTTCATGTTTGAGAGTTTGAATGCATACATATAAACTACTAAGAAAAAAATTGAGGGGGGGAAAATATAACACCATTAATCACAGTGGTACATGTAATATTTCCAAAGTAATAAAAACCCCATAAAAATCTGAAGTCTTTTCCATGCAAGAAAAGAATTCTAGCAAGTTCTATGTAATATCACAATAAAACAAACCAAGAGTTTGGAGAAGGGAGGGAAACTAAACATAAAACTTCTTAAAAGTACATTATTAGGTAACCTGCCAGCAGCTATGCAGAAGGATCTGATGATCACAATATAAGAGAAATATTCAAGAAAGACACAGCCATGTTCACCATGGAGATCTGGGAATTACTCATTCTGAGAAGGCTATTTCAACATAACACACTGAAGCATTTACCTCAAATAGAAATATTAGTGTGAAGAGTTTTCAGACCAAGTGAACAAATTGCCACAACCAGATGGTATTACCCAGCAATCCAAACTAACTTAACAGAAAATAAATATTCTATAACTACAGGGTTTAGTTACCACTTAAATCTGCCTCTGTAGCAGAGGGCTTGAAGATCGCTAATGTGATGCAGCATTTAAGAAACACCAGAGAGGGCCAGACAACCATAAAAGAAAAAATCTTCCCATCAAGAAGAACATTTAAGCCTGGAAATATCCTGCTGCACAATGCTTAGGAAGCTGAATGTGCACTCGACTTCAA
The DNA here is from genome assembly GCF_041296385.1 of Aphelocoma coerulescens. Classification (NCBI taxonomy): domain Eukaryota; kingdom Metazoa; phylum Chordata; class Aves; order Passeriformes; family Corvidae; genus Aphelocoma; species Aphelocoma coerulescens. Next base: position 16,955,731 of record NC_091018.1, read on the forward strand.
GAACCAAGTGAGAAAATTCATAGAAGAAAAATCTGTAATTTCTAATCACACTGTTTCTGGGTCAGTCAGACCTGAGGCAAACACAGCAGCTGGAACAGTAGTGAGGGAGAGCATCAGTACATAATTATGCTTGTGCTTTTGCCTGTGTATCCACAGCACTAACAGTGCCCAGGGTAATCCTGGGTTATTTGAACATTCTGCATGATCTATGACATTCATCCCTATTTATTTACGTAAGGTTTTTCTCTAAACAGAGACTGATATGGCACTGAAAAATCGGCAGCAGTTAAGCTTTTTAAACAAAGCATTTTTCCCAAATTCCCTGATGAGGCCTCCAAGGCACTTCACACATGCACAGAAAAGATCTGGATACATCCAGAGGACTCTAAGTTTATGGAAATTCATGCTGTGTGTCACAGCCAAAGAATTTCACACTGTGAGCCCAGTTACATAAGCCACAATGAACATCTGACAGATTAAGATCATTGTGTCTTCACCTGCCTTCCAACCCTCTTCCTGGACCTGGAGAAAGGGGATTAAGGTTCTTTTCCATTAGACTCTCCACCCCCAGGGTCTCAGACCATGCTGTTGCGTGGTGATTTAACCCATAACCTGTGACCAGGGGCCAAAGCAGCCCAGAGTTCTGCAGGGAGCGCAGCAGCACCTCAGTGGGGCAGAGGCAGTAAAGGAATTATTTTAAACCTCATGTAGGAATTCACCAGAAGCTGTCTGGCAGATGATTTCACTGTTATTATTGATTGGCAACTTTGATCTATTTCTCTATACTCCAGTTTTCCTTTCATAAATGTTTCCAACAATTAAATATAATCTCCTGTTGAATCACTTTTGTTCTTCAGCAAAGCATATTAATAACATACATTTACATCATAGGGAACTTTTTTTCAAATTTCTTTGTAACAATGGGAACTAAAAAATTGAGTGCTACCCAGAAATTTTCATTTTGAGCTCTTTGATAGGTTTGCAACTGTCACTCCCAGTTATTGGCTTCAGCTCATCTGTTCCATTAGATTCTTGTATTTTATTTTCATAATTATACACCACAGGGGGAAAAAATTGTTTCTGCCCTGTTTTCCTTTCAAGTGGGGGAAAAAGGATCAGATTTCTAAAAAACATTTTTGCAGTCTGAAATAAAACTGGACACATACTGAACCACAGTTACAGGGAACAAAAATTGTGCTCTGATAACGGTGATCCAAATTCTCCTCCTTTGACTGATCTGGAATGTGAAAAAGAAACAACAGGCATGTTTGACCAGGGATTTCTTAAATCTCTTAACTTTCTTAAATGTTCTTTAAAAATTCAGGGGTTACTTAAAACTTCAGCTGCACAGTTTTTGTTGATTTCAACAAAACTGTGTAAACTCTCTTGGCAGCACAGCAAGTTTTGTATCTGCAATGCTAATGGAATGGAGATGATGGGAATTGTATCATACTGCATATGGAATGAAAGGGTGTTTGCTGTATTTGCATACACCCATATGCTATTATTTATCATTACAGTTGGCAATTTTGCCTAACTACAAATTGCTAAAGATTTCTATAATAAGAACAAAAATGTGGAGTTTCAGAATGAGCCAGTAGGATTTCAAACATTGTGCAGAGCAGTGAGCAAACTCTGTATTTTTCTACAACTTCTTGACTGCTGCCACAGATCCTGCATTACTTATTCCAAGCCTTTATATAACCTGAAGTATCACTCTGAGGAACAGCAAATAACTTTTGAATAATTCCCCTATCCGGCCTAAAACAAAACCAGTGGTTTTTTTACTATGTCCGTACTGCTGTTAGAAAAACATCAAAAAAAGGAGAGCAAAGATAGAGAGTCTTGTATTGGTGTAACACCATCCTTATGTTTCATTGGTTTTATTAACTTGTGCTTTATTAATTTTCAGAAATACCTGGCAGGAGAGAAAAATAAAAATATTACAAGGCTTCCAAGTAAATATGACACAAAGATGCCACTGCATTGTTAAATTTTCTGTTTTCTTTAAATTAAATTACCTTCATATTCTGATGACTAATCTGTATATAGCCCCAGGGAAGTTCCCTAGGTGGCTGGTACAGGTGTTATTGATCTATTGTTAAGAGTGAGTTAAAGCCAAGTTAATTACAAGTAGACTCTTGAAAAGTAGTTGAGCCTTTGTTTTAGCTCATAACCTCTGGGAAAAAAATAAAACAGTCATAGCCCACAGGATGACAAAAATGAGTAAAGTGAACAGCTTAAGGAGGAAAAGACATATGTACAGCTGAAAAACTCAAGAACACCTTCAATTAAATCAATAAATCTCCCAACAGCATGGGAGAGAACAAAAGTGCTTTAGTGGTCAGGAGTTAATCTAGAAAATCTACCACCTAATCAATGTGAAGCTGCAGACTGAGAAGCAAATGCTGGTTTAAGCTGCTAAAAAAAATCATTACATGTGCTTTGCCATTTCCCAAACCTTCAAAAAGATCACATTTTCAGCAGAAGATGCTGGGGAATGGGCAAGAATTAAAGCCCTCATTTTCATACCAAAGCTTCTAAGAAAACAAGGCATCATACAGACAACTGATACTGCAGAGGGAAAAATACACTCCTGATTTGATGGGGAAAGCTGAGTAACACATCTTTTAGAATTTCAGAGAACTACACTGAGTTGATGGTATCTGTAAAGAGAGGAATGGCATGCAGATAAAAGACATTTCAGGAGCAGACAATGTGCATTTTTCACATGCAAGCAGCAAAATGAGTTTGCTTACATAGATAGATGCCAGCAGATGCCAAACTAGGCTGTCACTGGGCAGCTGAAAAACCATATTAATAGGAACAGTTTGGACAAAATGAGAAGCCTTGCTGGGAGCTTCAGAGCATAAGAACCAAACTAACTAATGAGTGGCAAAAATTTCCATTAAAAAATAAAGGGAAACTAGGCATTAGGACATATAAAGCACTTCAGTAAGGTCAACAGCTAATTTTCCATTACACCTGTGCATTTTTATGAGGTGATCTGTGTTTTTGCTCTGCTATGTAAATATTATAATTTATCTTCTGGATGTGATTCTGGCAAAAATGACACAATTGGTTGGGTAGAGACCAAACAATGTTTGCTATGTGATCATGCCTTCTCTTTTGACAGGAATTCTAGAGTTGGGAATATGCCCACCTGGGTAAGCAGATGTGTAGCCTACTACAAACTATCTGTTGTTCAGATCATTTTTCCTTCTGCCACCAACTTTACATTCCCACAGGCTTCTTTCTACAATATAAATTCCCTGACTGATACTTTCAGATGTAGCCAGAAATGTCAAATCAAACTTACCTCCTGTGGGCTCTCACTTCCAGCTGCAGGATACCCCCTGATCAAACAGCCTCACCCCTGCAAGGACTACCAACACACCTGTGTGGCTCAGACCTGCTGTGACAAACATGGCAAGCAGGTGATGCCATGAAGATTTTTTGCCTTTTCTTTTATACCCCTGTTATACCTTTTTACAACTTCTGCATTCCCAGTGCTTTTTGCCTACATTCTTGGCCTTGTTTGTCAAGCTGAGAGACCAAACATTTTAGGAGCTTCGTAGCCAGGGATCAGCGTGCCCCAGAGCCCAAGGTCCTCTCCAGAACACATTCTGTAAACCAAGATAGAACCACCCAGGGGAAGGTTCCTTGGGGAGGGGGGCTCACTTGAGCCTCTCATTGGGGAATCTTTGATAGATATGCTAATTAGTAACACCTATAAGGTTATGCCTGATGTTGGGGGACACACACAGACAGAGACTCAGCGGGGTGCATCTCGATGCACATGACCTGGACGTGTGCACCTAAGGATCCTTAAAATAAACACCAAGGTAAAATCCCTTTTCCCCTTCTAACTGTGTAAGACTCTTGATTTTAAGACCAGGAAAAGACATCACAGGTACCACAGCTGAGCCTGGCTGTCCACTACTCCTTCTTTCCAACATGCACAGAAACACAGACCGAAGGAGTAAAGCTGCAGATGCTTCTCAAGCTGTGATGGTATTCCCACATATTGCAGGGGGGGAGAAGGAAATGTATTCCTCTCACCATCTCAAAATTAAATTAGTTGAATTTCTTAAAAATGTTCTGAATGAAACACAAAATTATTGCCATTGAAAGAGCTGACTGACTTTATTGGAGATTGTTTTAATTTACTCTTACCTCAGATCTGTGCAACAAATGAAACGTTTTGGGGAAGGGAAAAGGCAACTTGGATTTTTGCTACAAATTTGGTTTGTGTGTCTTTGTTAAAATTATAACAGTGAAAACAACAGTCAAAAGCACTATATTTTTCCCTCAGACACCATGTGGCTCAGTTGCAGTTATTAGGGAAGGCTTCATTTCATCTTAATGAAAGAATTAGATTTATCAATTATGGTATGAATAACAGAGAGGTTATCCTTGACAAGTGAACTTGCAATTGAAGGCAACGATGGGCAATCTTCACAAATATCAAACATAACTTGAGAACATATAAGAAATATGTTTTGTAACATTTGCATTTCAAAAAGGATTGTGAAATAAACGTTCTGTGCTATTTCATTTTTATCTGATAGCTTTGTTCTTTGTAATTTAGAGAAAGGCTGGATCAAAAAAGAGTCAATGAAAGCCATGCATTGTTATCAAGCAAAAACAAGTCTTAATAAGGTTTGTACCCTATTTAATCACTGTGTCATAGTAATAGAGAAACTATTTATTAATATTAAAAATGTTACCTTATTTTAATTACAACTAGATACAGCATTACTTCTCTAAGCCAATTATGCCACATAAGACTAAAAATAAATAATTCAGGCAGTTTCACTTCAAAGAAATCCATTAGGGTCTTGTTTGGGAATACTTTGATCCTGTCTGTTTTATACTTAGCAATATTTAGCTGTGAAGCAATATTCTCTCCCAGCTGCAGTAAATAAATGTGACCAGCTGTACCCCCACCAGCCTGTGCTTAACCTCACCCACCATTTTACCTTAACCTCAGGCAGCATTTTAACTCAAACTTGGTATTTGGGCAGTGGCCATCATGCAGGAGGACTGAATGCAAGAGCCACTCACACACTACTGGAAAACAGAAAGCCATGAGCAGCAAGAGATATCTTTAGAGAAACTGAAGCCTAAGAAATTTCTTTCTCATTATTAATGAAACTAATGCAAAAAAGGTGGACCAAAAAGTGAAAAAGACCTGCAGCATTATTTGCCTCACACCCTGAAAGGACACAGCAGCAATAATCATTTTTCATGCTGAATTACAGAAGGTACAAGATTGAAATTAATGCCCCAGCAAAGCATGAGTACTTTGTTGACTGCTCAGGAATGTGTACTTTGTCAGAACCCCATCAAGTTCTGCTGGTCTTTGCAGTTTAAACAAAGGCTGCCCAAACAGGACCCCACTAATGCTGAGCACATTCTGGGAAGTGTAATTAGTTCAGCTGCAGAGAAAGGGATTCAGGACAGCAACCTGCTGCTAAACTTGAAGAGAATTGCAGTGGAAATACAGGAGGTGCTTCACTATCTCCTGTTCCACACATGTGGATTACCAGACCTTTTTTGGAGTATCTCTGCTCCACAGGCCACCCCAGAATGGTTTCTCCTAACCATCTGGTAAATGGGATTCTCATGTTATTGCTCCTGCTCCCACTTATTTTGCATATTTCTTGATTACACTAAGCCTCTGTTTGAGATTTCAAAGCTATTTTCTGGCAGCTCTTACAAATGTCTCACTAATTCTTCATCTCCAACCCTGTACCATACACAATAACATTCTCATTTGGTTGTGTTTATTTTCTTTAAGTCCATAAAGAAACTTCAGAAGAAAATATACTGAAATCTTTATCTACATACACCTCTACTTACATATAGCAAGTGAACCCCCTCTAAAATGGCATCAAGACATTAAAGCACCCCTCGAAAATAAAGAGCAAGCAGGAAAAGTCTCATGATAAAACACCTGCTTCCAGGATTTGTTAGAGAAACTGGAGTCATGTTCCTTTTGCAGGTAATAAACAGAGTCTGTGCAACTGGAGAGGCAGGGTGTGGATTAATAACACCTTCTGCAACAGTAATAATGTGTCTGTATTACTTGTTTTTCAGAAGAGCAATTTTCTTCACACTAATAAATCTAACTGCAGAAATATAGCTTATGTCACAAAAGTGTATTGCAGCAGTGCAGTCTTTACCACTGAGGTGAGAAATACCTTTTATGTTTATTAATACACTGTTTTAAAAACAGATCTTAAAAATGTAAGCAGTGCCATTACACATATTCAGTGAAGCCACGATGCATTATTCATGATAGCTGTGATAAGCCACTTGTCCTGTAATGCTTTATCCATGCTATGGCTCTTGAGTATCTTTGACTTTCAAAGGTAAAGAAGCACAGAGGCATTAACAGCTCTTATTTCCTGCAAGTGGGATGCCAAACAGGATCACTGCAGCATCTACTCTGAAAACTCCACACCTGTGACAGCCAGGAGTCTTTCCTGGAAGGGGTAACAGCTCCTCTGCATAGGGAAGGCCCCTTGAGTGCCAAAAAAAACCACACAGACATCACACACTGTCTTTTCAAGTTTTTTGTAGCGGGTACCAAAGCTGCTACAGGTATTTCACGTATTTGAGGATGATGCTTGTAGTTTGTAGTGTCAGGGTGATGCCTTTTCCTGGTCTTAAAATCAAGAGTCAAACACGTTTAGAAGAGGAAAAGGGATTTTACCTTGGTATTTTAAGGATCCTTAGGTGCACATGTCCAGGTCAAATGCACCAAAATGCACCCCACATAATGCACCCCCCAAAAGATCAGGTATAACATTATAGGTGTTACTAATTAGCAGATCTATCAAAGATTCCCCAATGAGAGGCTCGAGTGAGCCCCCCTCCCCAAGGAACCTTCCCCTGGATGGTTCTATCTTGGTTTACAGAATGTGTTCTGGAGAGGACCTTGGGCTCTGGGGCACACTGATCCCTGGCTACGAAGCTTCTAAAATGTTTGGTCTCTTAGCTTGACAAACAAGGCCAAGAATGTAGGCAAAAAGCACTGGGAATGTAGAAGTTGTAAAAAAGGTATAACAGGGGTATAAAAGAAAAGGCAAAAAATCTTCATGGCATCACCTGCTTGTAGAGAAGGCAAAAGAACATGGCTTTTAGGATAATTTGTGCCTGGGAAATTTCCAACCACATTTCCCACTCAGAGGTTGAACTTGTCAGGTTAGTGTGCTCTTGTTTCTGATCCAGCAATGAACATAAATTAAAAACCTGAGTAAGACCATTTGATCTCATAAGAATTAAATTATTACATAGGTCCTGTGGTGCATATCAAACACTCCACTATGCCTACACACTTATTCCATGGAAATTATTTCTGAGGGCGGCAACAAGCAGCACTTAACTCCTACTGACTTCAAAAATGAGATACTCATTTAAGAGGGCTTTGACCCAATTCATGGCTGTAAATGGAAATTTTATTAATTTCATTGAAATATCATTTAATAGAACAGGAGAGATCCAAAATAACTCTTTTGCAATGGGCAGAGACATAAGAATTCTCTAACTGATTCTGGTCAAGTTTCTGTGAAGTCAAATTGCAGTGGGTTTAGCTGGGGTAGAATTAATTTTCTTCATAATATCTGGCATGGGCCTGTGTTTTGAATTGTGTTGAAAACAGTGTTGATGATTCAGGGATGATTTTGTTAGTGCTGAGCAGTGGTTAGAGAGTCAAGGCCTTTTCTGCTCCTTACCCCACACACGAGCAAGAGGTGGGGGTACCCAAGGAGCTGGGAGGGGACAGAGCCAGGACAGCTGACCCCACCTGACCCAGGGGATATCCCAGACCATATGGCACCATGCTCAGCATATAAATGTTGGGGAGAAAAAGAAACTGGGTGGGATGCTTGGAATAACAATATTTGTCTTCCCAAGTGATAGAGCCCAGCTTTCCTGGGGATGTCTGAAGACCCTGCCTGCACATGGGAACTGGGGAATGAATTCCTTGTTTTGCACTGCTTGTGTGAATGGCTTTTACTTTACCTGTCAAACTGTCTTTATCTCAACCCTCAAGTTTTCCAGCTTTTATGAGTTCTGACTGTCTCCCCGCTTCCACAGGGCTGGTAGGAGGTAGAGTAGGGTGGAGGGGAAAAGGATGAGCATCGATATGGGGCTTAGATGCCAGATGAGGTTAAGTCATGACAAAAGTTCAGAAAATTTTCACTGATTTACATCAGTGGAACTATATTGGCATAAACCCAGAAATGCATCAGCCCCCCTTGGTATGTGCTGCCCTTCCCTGACACTGGCAGTGCACTGAATAGCAACACTCAATTGATGTGCTACCAGGAGCTACATGCCTTGTCACATGCATTTCTATTTCACTGTTCAGAATCACCATTAAGAGCTCTCCAAACACCTCAGTTTACTTCTTATTCATCCCTAGCATGGCCACAATCCTTTTGGATTTTCTTTATCTTTGATAAAAACATTTTTTGTGACACTTCCTAGTGAGAGGGCAGGATGACATGTACACTGGAAAACATCAGATTATTATTCTAACAAAAAATTTAATACTGCATAAGTTATGAAGAAATGAACTTAATGGAAAAAATTATTCTGAAAAGACAAATGCTTTACATAGGAGTCCCTACATATGGATTCAACTAATAGACATACTATAGCAACTCAGAGAACCAGTTGGGAGGAAAATATTAAGTCTGGAGCTTTTCAATGATTCATAGAAATACAAATTGGACTTCTGTGCAGATGTTGACGAGGCAGCATAGCAGCACATAGTCTAATATAGAAGCTTTTTAACAATAATCTTGAATTCCTGCTGGCACTAAATGGCAAAAATCTAGCAACTATAAAGAGAAAAAGACAAGTGTCACACAAAAGCTCATTGACAACAGTAGAATAGCAAAGCTGAAGTCAAAAGAGTTGGAAATCCCAATCTCTGAAACGTCATTATTGCTGACATCAGCTGACATTCTGTTAAAGCATCAGTACATATGGATACAAACTGGAATTAGGCATACAGAAAGTACTTGGAAATTCTTTTGGCAAGACAGAATGCTTTATTGGTCTTTTATTCTATGTTGTCCAAACATTTGCCATGATATTCTATGATCTATTTGAAGTGTTCCTCTAAGTTGCCTTTTTGTCTTTTTTTTTTTTAATTTTTTTGTTACTGTAGAGGAGGGGAAAATATAAATTGTTTAAACTGCTGTGGATTTTTTTGGGGGGGTGTTTTCTGTTGTTGTTTGGTTGTGTTTTATCAGGAGGGTTGGGTTTTTAAAGCAACTCATTCATAAAGGACTATCAGTGAAATTTCTTTGATTTTTCTGAAAAACACATTTTAAATTAACTTTTACCAATAGAAAAGATGTTACCAGCACATATTTTATTTTTATAAATTTTTAGCTCAGATAATATAGAGAACACTTTGCCCTTAGTTACTTCACCATCACACAGAATTCAGCCAAAGGGTAAACTCCACAGAAAAGTGCAGATGCTATCAGAAAAGTAGAAGGAACAAGATGAAAAGGAGAAAAATTTGAAAAGGAAAGTAAAAAAGCTGAAAAGTATAAAAAAAAAAAAATATGGAAAACTATCCATGTTCAAAACTTAGCTAACCCATCACAAAAAAAAAATTATCCAGATTCTGAAGATACAACTCTAGCACTACCATTGTTTCCAGGTCCATTTTTCTCCACAAGAATCTGCCTTAATGTTCAAGAATCCTCCCTCACCAGCAAGTACAGCAACACTGCCAGTCTTGGAAAGAGGAGCTGCTGTCCAGAGGCCAATGAAAAAGCACAGGAATCCAGAAATCTTTAGGGAGCTCCAAATGCCATTTAGTTTCAGACAGAACAACCTCCATTCAAAAATGGGCTGAGAAGGGCTCTCAAAAGGTAACTACACAGAGACCCCTTCCTGTTATTGCTGAAACAAAACATTTTTCCCCTGGTTTTCTCACTAAAACCTTCTGTATCAGCCTATGCAAAGGCAAAAAACTTGCACTTAATCATTTTTCTCCAGCAAGGCAGGAAATGAGCAGTGCAACTTGATCATCCAGTGGTTGAATAAGGCCTGGATGGATGAGCAGTAAAGTAGAAATTTTGCTGTTTCTTATTCTACCCAGAGTCGCGGGAACTGTGCTGCCATCACTGAGCTGTCATATCTGAAAGGGCTGGTCCCCCAAAGGTGCACTCTGGCAAGATTACAAACTACTCATCCAGAGGAAAGAATTTCTTAGTCTGGAAGTGTCACTACAGATAAACTGTTCCTAAACTCATGGGTAAGCAGGTATTCTGAGAGTAATGTGTATTTACCACCTGGCTTATGCATGCAAAACCTGGACCATATTGGGTTTGCTTCCTCTGTTTCTCATCGAATGAAAAATAATTACATGAAAGAATATTTGTTTGTGAGCATCTCCATAAATTAACAAGAAAAATTCTTAAAGTAATTGAGGTTGGAACCCATAATTGAATTGAAAACATTTCTACCAATCTGTGATTCTTTATAAGACAAGTGATATTATCTCTTCAGTGCTTACTGGATTCAGCACTCTGCCTCTCTAGTGCATTACTACATTCGGAAAAGCAGCTGGTGATAAACATGCAGCACTTCTTCAGTTTAATAATAAGTGTATAGGACCTAATGATTTTGGCAAGCTTTTAACATTTTATTGCCGGCAGTGCATTTGCAATACTCGTGTAATGTAGCAATAACAAAGAAAACAAAACTGTCTGTTGCTCAAAATGTTTACAGAGTGCAGATGTACGAGCTCTTTGCATATCTGATATAGGTAGGGCATAAATCAACCTCTTTCACTTACACTCCACAAAGTTTATCTTAAAAGCAAGTAATGAACTGACTATACTGTGGGAAAGATCTTTTTCACCAGAAAGAAAAGAGAGAAAAAACAGTTTTACTGCCACACCAGACTCTCTTTCAAATGGACTTATGAGTTTTCCAACTAATGGCACATAATTAAGGGATTCTGGAAAAATTATGCCAGCGGTCCTTTGAGGTTTTGCTGGTTTCTCCCAGAGACCTTTGAAGCTTCACTGCAGCTGAAAGACTGATGCTGTTCTGAAAATGCACTGTGAGACTCAGACGTCAATGCCTCAACAGCCTTCTCAGGACTGTACCTCTGCTCCTTTCCTTATGTTCATGGTGATCTCTGCCTGAGTTCAGATGCTGAAGACTGCACAGTGACAGGAGGGACAGCTGCTTCAAAGAGATGGCTTACAGTTATTCCTGAAGGTTCAGTCTTTTTCTACTACCACCATTAACATGTAATAAAAATATTCCCCAAGAAAGCAAGGCCACTGCTGGATAGTAATAGCTTCACCATACAAAGAGGTAAAGTTAGCAGAAATTTCTACAGTATTTAAAAGTGTTCTAACGTGTTTAAACTCTTTGAGGTACGCCCCTGTATTATCAAATGATAGAATTCTACACATCAGTAAAGTCTATGAAACATTCAAAATGGAAATAGAATTAGTATGAAACTTGCCTAGTTCATGATAATGCAGAAAGCATAATGGAACTTGGGTATGGCTACAGAAACCTTTCAGAACCATGAAAATGTTAAGACCAGTTGAGAGTGTTTATGAATTAAGTTACAAATTATACCAAAAAGAATTGTTTTCTGTTATAATATTACAATTATCTTGCTTCTAGTAATGCCTTCTCTTTCTCTTGGTTAAGTCACTCTGCAGTTACTGCTGGGAAGACACAGAAAAGAACAATGATAAAAGAAAAAAAGGCACCTCCTTGCTTAAAGTGACCCAGGTGGGATCAGAAATGAGATATCCTTTCGTTTCTGACATCCACACCTATATGATCTTAAGAAGTTTTTTTTACCACAGGTGGTGGTATGGGATTTTCTTCGAAGTAGACATCAACTTTCCTAAGCAGGCACTGGTTCCACAATTAGATGACCATGGGTCTTCAGATATTTCTGCAGGAATTTCTGATGGCAAACAAACTTAAGTGCTAAAATATATCATCTTAAGATTCTTTTTCCTGTGAGCATTTAGTCTGGCAAAAGCCCAGCCAGTGCAAGAGAACTCAGGAAGCGACACAAAGACACCTGAAATAGGCACACTTAACATTCACATGAATATTTATAGAGAGTGTTTTGCACTATTGACTCTGCTCTTGTTACTAAACATAATCAATTTATGTTAATTAATAACAGTATAATTTTGGGCTGTGGAAGGTCAAAATATTGTTTTGCTATTATTGCTAATTAATAGTTTTCCATGGCTGTGAAGAGTCAGATGATTTGATTCTTATTTCAGATATAAGTTCTGACAAAACACATGGAGCAAACTTTCCCATTCTTAGGTCAAATTAGGAAAGTAAGATTATGAAAAACTACCTTGTTGAAAAGCATCCCATATATTTATGCATCCATTTATGGCATGCTTATTCCCTCAATTAACATGTAGGGATAAGAACAAAGAAGCAGGAAAGAAAAAAGTGCCATTTATTAAACTCAAAGTTTTCCAATGTATTTACATAAGGCATAAATATTTTTTTATCCTCAGAATTTGATTTCTGTAACACCAGTGAATGCAGATGGTTACTGTTTAAAGGAAAACAAAAACTCAAAGGGAATACAGACTGATTTTGCCTTTAGTTAAAACATTCCTGCTAAACACTGGGCCAGGCCATCTTAAAGTTGAATGTTTTCATTTTTCATTTTAAATATGCACTGAGAACATTGTATTTTGAATAGAGAATTATTTTAACTTCAGCTCAAATTTCATTGCCCATCCTAATACCCCTGTAGTAAAATTTTGTCCAGGACACTTCAGAGAGTAAGTAAATACGTAGTGAAAGCTCAGGGTTCAAAACTGTTCCTTCACTTATCTTATAAAATGCCTAATAAAATACTATTGCAGACTGAGAACAAAATTGCAGAGGTTCATAAGCATGTCTAGCCAACCCATATGTCAATAATGGGCAACAAAGGATTCTTCCCAGTGTTTGCCAATCAGTGGCCAGCAACGTGACTCAGCAGCCATTCAAAAATAAAAGCTTTTGTTAAAGTCCAAGAAAAAGCAGCTTGCTTTTTTCCATTTTTCATCATGCCCCAAAAATTACCCAGCTTTACTCATTATTTCTCTTTCAAATACAAGGAGGGAGAGTTTGAAGAAGCAAACAATGTTTGAAAGAGCAGTTAGAATACCAGACAGCTGCAAACTTAACTGCAGAGTCTTGCCACTTGCTTTTGCCACTGGAAACAAATTTATAATGAAACCCTTCTAACAGATTTTTCAGGTAAATAATCGCCCTGATATCAGTGAATCTTCTCTAATTGAAGTGCCAGTGTGCTCCAGGACTTTACTGATGGAAGATCTGAGTTACCATATGCAACATACACATTAAAATCCTTAAACATGAATTGTAACAAAACACACATTTGTGACGAGCAATTGACATTTTACACCATTAGTAACTTCAAATTAATTTTTAGAAATCTTCCAAGCATTAAATTATATTTTATCTAACTATTGTCCTTTATTATTTGCATAAACTAATTTTCATTTTCTTGAATACAATTGCTAAGATACTCAAGGTCAGTGATGTGTTTTGTGTACCCTGATAGAATACTAAATAATTACTGCACAGTCTACAGTGTCTTGCTCTTCAGCAAACATCTCATGTTCAGAAACACACACACAAAATTATAATTCCTGTTACCCAGAAAGTCCTTGGCTTCCTCCCTTTTCCTTGTGTGTTCATAACTACACCCTGTGAAAGTGGAAGTGTGCTTAGGAGTCCGATTGCACTGGCTTCTTGGGACTCTTTTGACCCTAAGGAGGGCAAAACCAATCACCTGTAACATTTAAGTGCAAGTATTGTTTCAACACACTTCTTGGAAACAAAGAGGTTTGCAGGAGTTCAAGACCTGGCTGAGAAACATGAAGACAGTAGGACACAGAGGGAAAAAAAGCCAAACCAAACCACACACTGGAAACCAACAGACACATTCTTGCATCTCTGGGTGCACTGGGTGCTCCAGGGTAGTCATTTGACTGCCTCCATGTCACTGCCATAAAATGGTAATATTATTGGCAACTTTGAGATGACTGAAAATACAATACATGATGGAGAAGCATTGTCTTCCTCTTTCAGGTTTTGCCTTTAACACCTATGCATTCGAAATAGTTTCAGTTAACTTCTCTGAGAGGTTGGCAAATTCTCCCTAAGAGTGGCTGTGAGGTTTGTATGTGTGGACTTTGCAGGATTTGGCTTTGAATCTATAAGGAGAAACAGCAGGAGAGGTTCTGTTTTAGATGACATGATTCTGCAAATACTGGACACCCCCTTTAGCTCCACTTCCCTACAGCATGCAGGAGGTACCACACAGAACACCCCTGTTATTCAAGTGTTTAAAAGACACAAGAAATTAGCCTGCAAAGCAATTTAAAAGTAAAGTAACAACATTTTCATTTCCTACTCATTTATCACTGTCCTTCGGTATGGGAGTTTACAGAACTTCTGTGCTTCACCTTTGATAGCCATGGTCTTTTCTTGCTGTAACCTTGCTATGCTGTACCTATTTAAATCCACTGAATTTCATACTAACTGACTACTCTATAATACTGCTTTCTTAACTGACATATATGTTACAGAATAAGTTAAACATTAATCATGGCCTAATCTTTTAATTCACTTAGAAGTTCAAATTTAGTCTCCAAAATACAGTCATTTTATAAAACACCTACAATTTCTGCATATCAACCATTAAGATAAAGGGGAAATTATTTGAAAATATGCATTTTTCCCAGTGTAATTTTCAAATTACCTTAGCACATTTTTGCTACTACCTAAGAAGAAATAGCAGTATCATACATATACATTCAGAAAAGAGAAAATGTAATCTAATGAGTGCATTACTTCAGGCTTCATTCATCAGCCATTTCTGGATATCATCATTGAGATTATTACCTTGGCATTTTTTTGGCCAAGGACAAGAGTGCTAATTCTAAGTCCTTTGACAGGCAGCGTCTGAAAAGTAGAAAGCAATAATATCTCCTGGTAGATTTGCTGATAAAATATTTGACATAATTACACTTTTAACTGGGGGCAATCAAGATGTCTGGCATTCTAGATCAGGATGATAGAATTTCACAAATAAGAGGAGAAGAAAAAATTTCAATCTTAAATGTGCCATAGATGATTACATTCCACGGAAATCTGACAAAGACATGGAAGCTGTGACTTCATTTGCCAAGGTGACCAGCTCCTGAGCAGCTGCATCCCACAGCAAAGCAGGGGATTGCAGCACACAGGGGGTTTCCTGAGCTGGGGAAAAACAGAGGAGCAGGAGGATCCACTCAGAGCCAGCAGATCCTACAGACCATAGCCAACAGTGCACACAGAAGGGATGGGGCCATGCTGGGAGAAATGGGCTAAAAGCAGGAGGCTGTTGAGGATTTTAAAGTTCTCGAGTGACCTTGCAGCTGGGGATCACCCTTGACAAACGTGTGAACAGCCACCAGTGAGCCTCAAGCACAGACCAGTTTCAGTGGTGCCTTCGTCTCCACTCTGTTCCTCTGCCCAGGTGTTGCTTCAGGGATCTGCTGGTTAGTGAGGTCAAGGAAATAAGTTGCCAAGATTCCAAGGATGTCTTATCTCTAAACTCATACAACAAAATATTGTTCTACATCTATTTCTACTTAGAAATATCTGGGTAGAGAACAGCAAGGTGGTTTTGGTAAACAAAGTTAGGGATGGGAAATATCATGACTGCGCCTTGTCGTTGCCTGTAGCTTCCAGCTATGGCTGATCACAGGTTGCAATCACTGAAGGATTGCTGTAAGCTATTCATACCAGAAGGATGCTGTTAACCCCTGCTTCAGTCACCTAACCTCTGACTGCAGCAGCTTTGAGCCAGTGCTTTGGACATCAATGACACTGAGAAGGCCCAAGCTTTCTCTTTTTAGGTACATGTACATTAAAATGTCAATAGTGTAAACAAACTGCATATTAAAAACCCAGGCACACCCATCACAGTAAGGTCATCACAAAGGAACAGTCAAATATTATTGACCTAATATCTGAGCACTCAAATATCCAACTTCTAAAGAATAAACTTGGGAACAGAAATATTAATAAGACCACAGGACAGTTTGATTTGCATGGGTCAAAAGGAGTCTATTAAGGTTTTGCATACTCATGAGTCTTCCTCCTCTGTGGATGTGGAATGTTTGACTTTGAGTTTGCCTACAGAGACGTGTCTGCAAGATCACAGCCCAAAATAACTTCTGGCAACTGCAAGGCTTTTCCTGCACCAAGACCCAGTGCTGGAACAGAAGCTCAGTAGACAGAGGTGCTGAGCAGCAGTGGCTGTGCTGTGCAAAGGTGCTGTGTACAATCTGTAAACATGCTCTAGTGTTAACCTCTTTTGTAAACACAAATGCCTCCTCATCCCTATAAGCTTTAACATTCCCCAGCTTACTGGTCATAAAACTTTCCTTGGGTAGGTAATTTGTGCCCCACCAATACAGAAAAAGAATAGGACAACTTTTATAAATAAGCAGATGTTGTTCATTTTTTATTTCTCTCCTGCCAAGAACTGATTTACTGTAAATTCCCTCCATCTGGCAGGAAGCTAATCTGAATATGAATCAATCTATTCAAAAATAACTTCAAAAATTTCAGGCATTCATAACAGGGCTTTTCCTGTACAATACCCTTTTTCAGTCATTCTACCCAGACAAGCAAGCTTTTCAAAGCAAATCAAGCTGAAATATTTTGAGCGAATTTTTCAGCTTGCATTTTTCATTAATTCTATCACTATAGTATGAACTTATTTTGATTTTTCTGCTGTCCATAAACAAATATTTTCAAGGAAGTAAAGCAGAGTATTCCAAAAAATTTGGGGTAGGAGGGGAGTAATAATTGTCTATATTCAGTGTATATAAAAATAATGTGCAATAAAACTGTCTTAAAATCACATTTTGGCCCTTAACTTTTCAAATGCTCTCTTCCATCACTGAAAGAGACAGGTAAGTAAATACATACACACACTTTCTTTAACGAGAGCAGTTCAGGAACAGCATCCAACAACAAAATAATGCTATAACTAAGGTTTAGCTGCCAGCTCTGCATAAGAATAAGTTACACTTGTACATTGTCAGCAGAAAAATCCTGTCTACAGAATCTGAGAATGATGAATAGATGCCTGTCTAATGAGAAAATAGAGAACTGAACTAGCAAAACACCCTCCCCTAATTATCTGTAAAAGCTCTATATCTTTTTTCTAGTCAGTAACTGTGGTTAATTAGTGAACCAAAGAGATGTTTCTTGTTGGGAAGAACTTAAAATCAGGGTAAAATACCTATACTTGGGAAAGCACTTAAATACATATATGTTATAGGTATTTGCTCAATATTCACTAAAGATTTAATTCCATTTCTATTCATATTCAGGTTTTTAGCCTCCCATTCAGGAAAAAGGCTAAAGGTACCATCCAATCTGATTTGGGAAAAGCATGTGTTTAAATTTTAATAGTTTGACTTCTCGTGCTTAAATGTGAGCAGCTGCTTAAGCACAATGAAGCACTAAGGCTAAAGTAGTTGGCATCAAATTCTGAGCTTGTGGGGAATAATGGAGAATAGAAAAGAAATGTATTCCTGAGGACTGAGAAGTGCATCCCATTCTAAACAGAAATAGCAAAATAAAAGAGAACAAAAGTAAAAGGAACTTAGAGGCAAGAAGAGTTGCAGAATCCAAATGGGCAACAAAAAGGAAATGCTGATGAAATGAACAGCACTCCTAGATAGCTTCAGTGTTGTGTGGGAGGAATCTGCTCCCAGCAGGAAGAAAGAGACACCTGAATGAGAGTGGATTCACTGAAGGATGGCAGCATGGGAGGTGATTGCTGTTCCATTATCCCGAGCCAGCGATACAAGCTCACATCATAGGGCTGAGCAAAAAGCAGCAGCACTGCTGCCCCTCCCAACAAAATGTCAGCAGTGTTGGAAACAGAGGGACCAGTGACAAAGTGACCACTGAAATGGAAAGCATCACAAAAATTTTACACATCCAAAGTTTGGCAATAAAATATTCAGAGGACCCAGAAAGGGGTTAAAAGAATTAAATATATAAAACAACCTCCCCATTATGCACAGCAGAGCTGCAGCAGTGCGGACAGGGATGGTTTTATAACTGCTTCTGTCACCCAGCAGAAGAAATCCTACCAGCAGCTGAGAGATTCTCCAGGTAATTAGGATGCTCCTGCTTTGAAAGGCACTTGAACTGTGTCTGCTCTAAGGACATCCATGGAGCAAAATATTTTGCTCAGCTGGTTCTTGGCTCCAACTCAAAAAAAAGTCACTTTTACAGAGCTGGGAGAATATTTAGTTAGTGCATAGAAAAAGCAAAAGAAAAAAAATACCAGAGTGTTCAGTCTTCTAGTTAGAAGATTTAAACCACCAAGGTTATCAAATCCATCCTGTGACAACCCCTCCGTGACTTTTGTTTTTCACATGTGTTTTGTGACATGTCTCAAAGGCCCCTACATCCATTTCTCCCAGACCACATTCTCATTTGATGAGGCTGCTTATCATCCTCGACCTGAAGAGAGGCATTTGCACCCGAGTGCCCCTCTCCCTGTAACAATCTCCCACTACCCAAGAAATGCAGCAGGGCAGAGAGGTGAACTCACACAGCACAGCTCAGGCAGCCCTGAGCATAACCAGCCCTGAGCGGGGCTTTAAAGCTTCCTGCTGGAATTTCCAGGCTAATGATTGGGTCAAGCACAGGAATATTTCCATTTTCTTTTTGTACAGGACAGTTGGCACCCTGAGCTGCTCCCAATTTCCATGAGAAACAGTTTGTACTCTCTCACTCCAGTTTCATCAGATATTCACCTAATCCCTGATCCGCCTGTAGTTTTCAACTATTTTGTTAATTAAAATCTAGTAAAAGCATGTTTGCAGAATCTAAATCACCCATAAAAAGTGGCAAAATTGAATCCCCTCTCCCATTAGTAATTGTATGCAGCGAAAAGAAGTACACTACAAAATCCCTGATGAAATATATAAAGGAGATATTTTCATTTAATCATTTCATTAGTGTAATATAGGGTTTATTACAACTACTTTACAAATTACTGGATTTCACCTAGAGGTTTTATGTGTTCTAAATGGGTTAATTACTTATTAGCTTTCTGTGTAATTTAAGACATTTTATAACTTTGGAGGAAAATTCGGGGGTAAACTAATCTAAATCGCAAACCATATCACTCAAGAAGCTCCTTTAAACACAGCATAAATTCTGATTGTTCAAATGAAAGCGCTGGATAAAGTCATGACCTTAGCAGCCAGATTGGGTGTTCCTTTCATTATTTCATTGTCCTTACATGATACTCTGAAAAAAATGAAAAAAATCTACTGGGATCATATAAAGAGTAGTCTAGATTAGGTGGCATGTTTCACTAAAAAAATTAAAATGAGAAAAGTATGAACAGAAACAGTTGTAGCAGTCTAGTTATACTAAGTTTCCAGAAGAAAAACACAAATCATATTTTAATATAAACTTTACAGCAAAAGGATATTGTTATGTTTTATAAACCAAAAGAGCATTTTAGTAAAGAAACTATAGAACATATCCCAAAAGTTTTAAGCTGAATAACAATTTTCCTTGTAAAATAGGACTGGTACATTAAACCTGCCCATATGTAAAGAGTGCTCTAGTCAGTTAAAAATAATATCAGAATTCTAAACATTTAGATGCAGCTGTGGCCACACTAAACTACAAACACCACGAAGCAGATGTGGGTTATGTATTCCAGAATGCAATTCAGCACAGAATTGTATGTACACAGTATAGCCCCCATATGGCACTATGGCTTTTTCCTCTACATTTTCTCTGCATTTTCAAGCAGCTAAGCTCACTTATCCTTGCTCATCTCTTAGTCCTTGAACACCTTCAATTTTCCCAGTTGCACTGTAAGACCTCTGAATCCCTGCCAACAATTTATGAAACAGTGGAATGTTAAACACTTGCTGATTCTGATTAAGCTCCTCGCTAGCAAGAAGAGCACAAACATGGTAACCACGTTCAAAGATGCCATGTTTGAAAAACACCAGTCACTGAGGCAATACCTCTTCCCAAAACAAATTAAAGAAGTTTGGCTGGGATAGCCAGCACCTTCAAAAAGCAACAGCAGCAATATTCCAGGACACTGGGAGAAGCAGCTTTGCTTCTGTTTCAGTGGCTGCTGTGTAA
Source organism: Aphelocoma coerulescens (assembly GCF_041296385.1). NCBI lineage: Eukaryota > Metazoa > Chordata > Aves > Passeriformes > Corvidae > Aphelocoma > Aphelocoma coerulescens. The sequence continues at coordinate 16,975,987 of NC_091018.1, forward strand.
CCTGGAGTAATGCTGCCCACTCCATGCCAAGACCCTTCTTCACCTTCAGCTGGCAGAGCTGTTGATATTATCAGAGGGACTCTCAAATTGTAACTCTTCTACAAGATACCAGCCACAAGGTCAAGATAAAGCATTTTCAGTTTTTAGTACATTCACACTTATATTAAAAATAAAGCTACTGAAAAGATTGTAAAATAGGGAGCTTTAATTAGTCCTTCAAAATTTTCCTTCTAGGCAGCAAATTCCATCAGCTCTTGCAGCAGCTAATACATCAATTGTCCTGTTGCTTTGCTGAGCAGGAAAATGCTCACAACTTACATCTTCAGACACATCAGGAGGTAACATTTTATTAAACAGCATAACATTTCTTTGGGTTCACTCCTGGGTCCTTCCTTCCTATTTATGTCAAGTATTTCCTGCTCAAATTCTGCATCATCATTTCACAGGGGGCACACACAGCTCTTTCATGTTTTACATTTACTAAACAGTGCTGGAAAATCCAAATACAGGTTCTGTTTCACTACCATTGCTGAGGAGTTTGGAAGCTAATTTAAGGGGAAATATGCAAGGGGTAGAGTGATGAATAAGTGGAATGAGAGGCAAAGCACATTAAAGGAGCAGATTGTTACACAGACCAGCTGTGCATACAATTGAATATCAGTATTTTTAAAGACAATTTTAAACTAGGAACTTGTTGAAGTAATAAAATAAAGGCCTTAAGATCTGGTACTGTATGATCAATCGCAAAATGTTTAATCCCTACATTATTAATGATAATTGCACAGTTCTGTGTGCTCTGGAAGGATCATTGTCATTCAGTGTGGATCTTCAGACAATGCAATTGATTCTCCTTACCCAGGAAATTATTTCTGTATTCCTGACAATGCACTATAAGAGCACCACAGTTTATTCTGCCTCTCAGTCTCCATAACTAAAAGCTCTAACTCTTCACCCAGCCCACTAAAATACAGGGGAGAAATTTGGGTCTCATCAATACCTAAATAATAGACAAAGATGATTTTGAGAAACACTGTTCTGAATATCTCAACAATCAGGAGCATAAGTTTGCATCCAGGAAGAGATTCACAAGTACAGAAGCCTTTTCTGAAATACTCCCTTATAAATGCTTCTGTAAGCAAGAAAACGTCTAAAGCTCTGGAGGAAAAGTCTTTCCACAGCCTTTCCATGGAAAGGCAGGACTAAACTGGCACAGGAAGGAGATCACACAGACTTCTTGTCTGTGACAGAAGGAAAACAAGATGCCACAACTTTTTCTTCCTTAGTAAGACACAAATAGAACTAAGGGAAACACATTTTTTTTTTTACTGTAAGAATAGCTCTAATAGCTGGAACTATGGTTTATACATGTACCAGTATGAGGTGCAAGAACTACTATGATAAAGCTATCAAATTCCTGATAGCTTTGCAAACAAACCCTGATAGGTTTTCTTCAGTTTCACTAGAAATTCCTCTTTACTGAGACAGAAATTCTAGTGAAGTGGGCATGAGATGTATCTACATCTCCTGTTCAAGATCAGGTTATTTAAATACCTATTTTCTTCATTCTAAATCTCATTTGCTAAACAGGTCTTCCTATGAAAGTATAAAAAAAAGGAAAAAGGAGCTGCACCACCAAAGCATGTAACACACTGATCTCTTGTTTGGACAAATGTACAGTTTCATGGTTACAGAGATTTTAAACATTGTTTTACCCCCTTGCAGAACTGCCATTGAAAGGCCTAAGGGAACATTTTAACATTATTGAGAAAAAAAAAAAAAAGCCAAAGTGAAAAGTGGATACACATGGAGAAGTGAAAGAACCAAAATAAAAAGGACTTCTTAACAATCAAGGCAAACAAAGAAAAACTTTCCATTTCAGTAATCTTCTGTGTTATTTTCAATAAGGTTCAGCAAACATATATCAGACCCAAGCCCAATGTTCCTATTAACAGTATCATAGGTAACAAAATTTAAGAGGAAATGCTCTCTTATCATGCCCAGAAACTGCTACTGATGCGATTCATCTCTAGCTGTTTGGTAATTGTTCTATCTGGCATTACTGAGAAAAGCCCATTGTATATCTAATGACACATTACCCATCAGAGCACCTCACAGTGACACTTCACCATAGCTGTAGTGCCAGTACTCCAATTAGAAATAAGTGGAATATCTTACAATTAGACTCTGTTTTCTTTGCAATCATGCCAAACGTGTTTTGCAATGCATTTAAATAGACTGCATTGCAGTTGCTCTTGAAAATAAAAATGCTTCCAAACACTATCACTGAAAACATGCAAATGGGAAAAAATATCATAGAAATAAAGACAAGGTTCAAAACCTAACAAAGAAAACAAGAATTTCTCTTGCAAAAGCATGAAGAGACAGAAGTACAAGTATTTTACGTACAAGCAGAATACCTTGTGCTGATCTTAAAAGATATAAGCAGACCTGTGAAAGTATAAGGGGGAAAACATACCTTAATTAGATTTAGCCTTCATGAAGAATGGCTGAATTTAGCCAAAATCATGGAGAGTACACCATGAGCATTCATTATCCAAAATTATCTTACTTTCCTCATATGCATCCATAATATAGATTAAATCCTCATAGGATTAAAATACCCCTCAGGCCTAAAGAGCCTAATGTCACCCTAATTTCCATAATCTGGGTCAATTTCAGAATCTTCTCCTTACACAGAATTCTGGCTGTCTTTTTAAAGTGCTGCCTTCTTCTCAGAGAGGTCTGAGGAGGTTCATTAACACTTTCAGACAATGTGAAGCATTCACATTCAGAAAACACAAAATGTACTTTCTGTGTATCCACCTGTCATTTCTTTTATGCACTTGATGTGTGCATTCATTCCTATTATGATTTTAATCCACAAGCATACAGCCCAAGGGAAATCTTGAGCAGAATTCAAACAAAAATATTAGCATTATTTCCCAAATACTACTAAATATTACAGTTTCACAGCTCCAGGATTGCAAGAGCATGTCTGTTTTAAGGGGGGATGGAAATCAACAGAAAATGAATACTGAAATCTAAAATTACTCACTATATACACGTATTTTAATTGGAAATATGCTCTCTCATGATCAACAAGTGGTTTTCTTCCCCATCACAGTTTGTCCAACCCTAGCATGGGAAGACAGTTCACTCATAAGATCCTTAAATCTTCCAAATGAAATAGTGTCCAAGAGCATGGTTTCAGCATGTCTGAAACATGGGTTAGAATAAAGAAATGCACAGTTTTCAGAACAGCATTGAAACAGAATATCTAATGCTGAGTTTAGGGAGAAATTGCAGGCAGAAATCTCAGAGGGGAATTAAGAAAATGACTGGACTGTGGAAGAGCAAAACTAATCATATTGAGCAACTTTACATATGTCTAGAGTTAGCTGAAGATTTATTTTAAACTGTAGGGTTGTCATTTCTCATGTGAGGGAGAATTATGAATGCTTTATTGTTTTGCTACATAAACCATCTCTGCGACTTTAATATTCAGTGCTGAAATGCAGCATCAGTTAAGTGGTCCTTGGAGATAAAGAAACATATATCTGCCCCTTTCCCACCAGAGAGAGGGCAGAACACACAGATAAAACAGGGAAATTGAATCAGTGATAGGAACAGAAAAGGCTGTGACTCCTCACCCAGGTAAAGGCCTTTAGGAGAAAGGCTCACATAACCCCACAGAGATCATGGCATGAGCCAGGGAAGAACAAGTATCTCAACACTCTTTACACCAGTAGCCCTGGGACAACTGCACGTGGGCATAAACTGCCCAAGAGATGCTTCAAGTTGCTAAATCCCATGAAATTACATCTGCCAAAAGAATGGATGAGCAGCAGCCTCTTTCTTCCATGCAGGTCCCAGAATGAGGGTACACGGCCCAGGTGTATTCAGACCAGCAGGTAAACCTGTTCCACACAGGGAAGAAAATCTGCACTGATCTTCCCTGTGCCAGGCACTCTGGGTTTAGTGCCAGATTCTGCTGGCAGGAGAGGAGCAGATATTCTGGTAGCCTGGCAGGAACACAGGGCTCTGCCATAGCATGGAAAATTGAGTGGCTTTGTAGGAAAGACACTGTTACACAGCAAATACCAGAAACGTGCTCCATGCAGACAGCTGGCATTGTTAATTTATACCCCTTTTATGAGCTCTAGAAAAACAGGGTACCAGGGTGAATTCAGCAGGGAAATGGCTCCCATCCAGGTAATTTTCATGCCCACATTTTCACATAAACTTTTGTGCTTTGGCCACTCTTCTTTTTTTTTTTTTTTTTTTTTTTTCCCATTTTGATGTCATCTCTTCTGCAGTGCTATGTTCCACACCAACTCAAGTTTGTTCCCTTGCCTGATCAGGGTACTCAAGATGCAGGGATCTCCCTGCACAGGTCACATTGTGGATATTTCATGAGTGTGTGAGGATGCACTGTGCTGGGATAGCTCAGCTGACTCTACCATAAGCCTCATTCCAGAACTGGAGGCATAACTACCCTGGGGTAGCACATTGGGTGTGCTAGATACACTACACTGCTGCTAGGACCTTAGCCAGTACCTCTACAGGAAACTGGACGTTGCTCCCTGGACCTGGCAGCTATCCCAGGGCTATTTTAGGGATGAATCTGAGCAGGCACACAGCACAGAAATCCCCAGATTGATGGCATGTCTACCCCCATCACCAAGCTATACTAAACCTTGATGCTCTCTCCTACCAGCATTACCATAGGTGAGTTACCTTGCTAAAAAAACTCCACAAAGTCAGATAAACCCTCATATAAAGTGGTAAATTCTGGCCAGGTCAGGTATGGTGGCTACAATGTGTAACTAAATCTGTAACTTCGTGAACCTGGAAGTCACATCACCCTGACTTCAGACCTATTTTACCAAAATAAATTCTAGCTGTTGCAACACTCCTACACAGAGGATAACAGAGCACAGTGTTGCACCTTAAAGCTGGCACATAAAAGACTAGCAGATAAGAATCAAGATTTTTTTGCATACATCCTTGCTCATTTTAAAAGGGAATAGCTTGCATCAAAAGATACTGAATGAATTAAGGCTTTCCACTTCTTCACCATTCCACTGCAAAATTTACAAAAAGTAGCTTGCTGCAGCCCACCCTTTGGTGCTTTGACTACTTGCTTTATGACCTTGGGCAGCACAGTTGTTATACATGAATGTTACTTTAATATTTTTCTCAGCTGGTGCTGTTCCTAGTATTCTTGCTGTAGGCTGCTTTTAGGGACAAATATAGTGATAGGTGAAGTGATTTTCCACATTGACTTTACCGTGGAAAGGATTATCTTTAGCAATTAATTTTTTCTTCCAATAATGCACGGATGTCCCAATGAGACAGGAAAAGTAGGTCGTCTCATTATCCCAGCTGCACTGACTCAGCAGCACTCTAACCATTTTCCTAGAACTAAAGCAGGCAGAGCACAGAGAAACACACACAAATTAGTGTAGAAATATCAACATTGCATAGGTCAGCAAAACCATATGGTGTTTAGATAAAACACATGCATATGCAGAAATACTGGGATCTTCAAGCTGCATATAAAAACTCAGAGCACAGCACAGCTTTGAAGTCCTTGCTTCCCTTTCTATATCTTAAACTCAGAACTCATGGACAGCTCTGTACTGACAGCTCTGGGTACCAAAGTATTCCAGCTGCAGGCTGTGGCAGCTAGAGCTTCACTGTGGTGCCTTGCCAGCTCAGTCTGACTTGGGAATATCACCTATCTGGATCAGAAGGTATTTCAGTCTCCCTCATTAACCCACCAGTTCCTCAGCTGAAGCTGACAACAGGATACTGCAGGGGAGGCCTTTGAGATAACAGACGATGGCAAATGTAATCATTCAAATTGCCTTCAGCTGGGTTTCACACCAGATGTGAAAAATGGCCCAATGGAAAGGCACTAAAGAACAATCAAATTTGAAACCCCTAGAAACCCTTCTCTTATTTTCTTGATGACTCTCTAAATTATTTTCTATGGAGTGCTATATTACCTCTTAAATTCCTCAATTTAAAGCACATTTTGTTGTGGGGCTATTACTACTCACAATCTGAAGGGAAAGCTGGTACAGAGCCACAGAATCATAGAATTCTTAGGGTTGGAAAAGACCTCTATGATTTTCCAGTCCAACCATTAGCCCAGCACCACCATTAAACCAAATCCCCCACTGCCACAGCCATACAGTTTTTGAACACTCTCAGCCACAGTGATTCCACCACTGCCCTGAGCAGCTTGTTCCCGTGACTGACCATCCTTTCAGAGACTAAACTTCTCTTAACTTCCAATCTAAATTACTCTATCCAAGTATCCAGGATCATCCAGGAGGCACTCCAGCACTTGCACCACCTGAGCTGGGACCGAGGCCACCCCACATTCTCAGTCACACCAGGTTTCCTTACCAGCTCAACCCCCAGCAGAGTGTCAGTCATCCAGATCCTTAAAATAATTTAATCTTGGTTCAACAACTAAATACTAAAATAACAGCCCAAGCTGCTGCTTCCAAGGAGGAAGCCTGCAGAAAGCAACTGCTGGGCTTTTATCTCCTCCCAGTCCCAGCACGGGGGAGCATCAGGGTCACACGAGCCACAGGTGCCCTTTGTTATCCAAAGGGTGGCAATTCCCAGCCTCTCCTCTGTGGCTCCCACCCAGAGCTCACCTGCAGCTGCCCCCAGCCCCCTGCACTGAGTGCACTCCCTGGCACCTGGTGCACACTGAGGCAGTGTCCTCTGCTCCTGTCACTTGTCAGCTGGGAGAAGAGCCCAACTCCCACCTGGCTACAACCTCCTTCTGGGGACTCGTAGGGAGTGAGAAGGTCCCCCTGAGACTCCTTTCCACAGGTCACCCACCCCAGCTCCCTCAGCTGCTCCTGGTGCTCCAGACCCTTCCCCAGTTCCGTTCCCTTCTCTGGACAAGCTCCAACCCCTCAATGTTTTTCCTGTAGTGAGAGGCCCAGAACTAAACCCAAGACATAAAGTGCAGCCTTCCAGATGAGGACCTGGTCAATCAGAGCCAGGTTAGTTCTTGTTACTCTGCAACTCTGAAATCCTGTTCACTATTTCATAGCACTCTAAGCTGTAAAAACACAAGAAAATTCCCTGTATTCACTTGAGTTCCTTCATTGTTCCTGTTTTCTATCAGATAGAAAACAAGACCCTCTTAACCTTTGCTAAAAGGTAAAAATGTGGTTCTGGAGGGAATTCCAGTTTTACTGTGATGTGGTTGCAAAGCTCTAGCATCAGGTATGTTGGAGCACTGGGATAGAGTTTGGAAAACATATGGCCCAGTTCTCAAGGTGAACTATGAGTTGCCTAAGCTTTCCAAAGGATCTTAGAGCATAAGTACCTAAAATCTTAAATTCCTCTGAAAACCACACCTGAATTCCCAAAGGAATCTAATAATGTGTTGTATAGGCTACCAAATAACAGGAAGAGTAGGTACTGAGATGGAGGGAAGGTTTAATATGGTGTCTCTGAATTGTGGAGGTGCTCCACTCTTTGCTCCGAAATTCCAGATGCAATTTCACTGTCTCAAATAAAAAAGAATGAGAAGCTGTAACTTTTCATTACTACATAACCACATCATCCCTCAGAGCTATTAAAAAAGACATTGTGCACTTCTACAACTTTTAATTTCCATTTGTTATTGTTTTACTTCTCCATCTCAGTACCTTTTAAGTACAGTGATTCACATTGAGTTTTCAGTGTTGATGAGCAAAGTACTGTAAAATTTTTTTGAGGACCAAGGAGCAGTTTTTCTTGTACAAATACCATTAACCACCAAATGCAAGAGATAAAAAAGCTGTTATTAAAGGAGCCAAAATGTAATAAACTAGCCCAGTGAGGGTAGCTGTGTGGTTTCAGTCAGCAAGACCAGGACATAACATCCAGTAACCATATTGCTCATCTGAATGGTGCATGACGACTTTTCAACCACACAGAAAAATTCAGATTTTCTTTATCACCTCTTTTTAAAGAGAAAATATTAGAGTGGATAAACTGATGAACCACTGACATCAGAAACTCCAGGATAGTTTGTACTTCCCTTTGATGTACATTGCCTAGCACACAGCTACTAATGATGTGTACTCACACACAGCAATGTGGATGACATCTGCAGACCCCACAGCATCACTCTGGGCGTGCAATGCAGCTGCTCCCACTTCGTGGGTCCCAAGGGAAAAGAGCAGAAGCAAGGAAGCAGCTTACAGGGTTTTCAGTAGGTATGAGCTGACTTGCCCTGTGTAGCATAAAACCTCATAATCATCCCTGCATCTTCAAATCAGGCTGTCAGGGGAAAGAGAGGCATCCTACAGCTCCTGGCATTAGCAGAATCAAGAAGAAATTGAACAAAGCAACTCAGGATTTTCTCAATTTCTGCAGAGGAACAGCAACTCCCAAAGGTTTGAACTATGAGCACTCATTGCAACTGAGAGAAAGAGTAGGGTCACAGCAGCTGGGCTCTACATCAATACACTGGACCAGTATTTTCCTGTAGGTTGAAGTCTGTCAGACCCTGAGACGTGGCCTGTAGGAACAAACTGGGAGGAGAGCTTGATCAGCTGGTGACCTTGAGAAGCTGCAGCTACAGGCTGTCAGGAATCTCATGCTGAAACAAAGAAAAATGCAGTGTCCTGTGCAGAGGGTAGAAAAATCCATCAGTACACGCTGGGGGCCAAACAGCTGTTGAGCAATTATGCAGAATCATAGAATCACAGGAGGTTTGGGGTTGGAAGGGACCAGCCCCCACCATGGGAAAGGACACCTTCCACTAGACCAGGTTGTTCAAAGCACCATCCAGCCTGGTCCTGAACACTTCCAGGAACTGGGAGTCCACAACCTTTCTGGACAACATCTTCCAGTGCCTCACCACCCTTAGAGTAAAAAGTTTTGTCCTAATATCTAATCTAAATGCTCTCTCCTTCAGCTTAAGGCCATTCTCCCTTGTCCTTGTCAAAAGTCCCTCTCCAGCTCTGTTGTAGCCTCTTTAGGTACTGGAAGGTGCTCTAAGGTCTCCCCAGAGCCTTCTCTTCTCCACACTCACTCTCTCAGTCTATTTTCACCACAGAGGTGCTTCAGCCCTCCAAGCATCTGAGTGGCTCCTCTGGACTCATTCCAGCAGCTTAATTTCCTGTATTGGGTGCCCCAGGCCTGGACATTTATAAACTTAAGGGGCTCTAAAAAGTAGCTACATTATAGCTAAGAACTGAACATCCATAACATTCTATAAATAAAAATATTTTAAGTAAAGCAAAACTGAACATTTGAAGGGTTAAATCCCAGTACACTCATTGGCTTTAGCTACAGAAAATGGTTTGGCTTCAAACTTTCTGCTTAGAAAGCTGCTCCTGTAAAAATGGCAGAGGAAAAACCAACCAGTTCATACATTATATATGGCCTGTCCAAGCAGTGGAGGCAATACAAAGTAGGTTTGTTGCTTTGGAAAACTGTGATTCCACAAAGTAGTTAGGAAAACGAAAGACTCTCTCTCTCTTTTTGTGCTGAGGAAAATTAAGGCCACCATCACAAAGTGCAGTGGCTTTACCAGGTGCTATTAGTGAAAATTCCCCACATCAAAAGAGAATTCCATGCTAAGTTTCAAGCAAATTTCAGGCATGCTTTACCTAAGCACTCAGCCCACACAAGCTCACCTTATTACAGGTTCTTATAAAAGCTCATGGGAATTTCAGGCATAATCTTTAGTGGGTTCTTTATCCCTTTCCTCTAGAGATATGTCAGGATTAAAACACGTTCAAAGTTGGTTTTTATATGCCATTATACAAGGCATCTGCAGTTTTGAACTTTGGAAAAATCATTTTTAAAAACAGCCACTCAGAAATACATACTTTATTTTCTTTATCAACATCATATTTTAGTAGTCTGTGATACAGAGCTACTCAGTTGCCATCACTGCTTGCTGTTAGGTAGGGGAAAAAAAAAACAATTGTGTTCCCTATTCTACTTTTACAGGAAATCCAGTCAATAAAATTAATTTCCACATACTAACTAGACTTTTTTTTGATTAACCATGTATTAAGACCAACACAAAATTTCCAAGCTATGTATAGATTGGCTCTATTCCCAGTATAAAAGGGGATGTGAGAGCTGCAGTATTAGACTGGCACATTTGGCAGGACCCTGTTCCTCCTCAGAGCCAGATGCCTCAAAGGAAAGTGCAAGAAGTGCTCTTGTGGCAGACAGAGGTCAAACTTGCAAGACTGAGATGAATGTGAGCAATGCTGGGGTGTAAAAGTCAACCAGTTTCTGTCCCAGTGAGCATTCCTCCAGCTTGCCTATATTGTGTACATACCTGGATTGTAAATATGCACCTGAATCACAGCAAAAGTACTAAAGAAATCATTTTCCCATATTCTTTATGTGTGTTATATGTATTTATCACATCTAAGTGTGTAGTTATGATAGGGTGGTTAAAAATTTACATTAAAAAACTTTTTTCAGTGTGGAATGAAGTAGAAGAGAAAGTGATAATAAAATGAAAGTATGAAAAGAACATCCCTGTATTTTGGAGGAGGGTTGATGTTTTGCTTTCCTTTTCTTTAGTTTGTGTTCTAATTACATCCTTCTTTGGTTTTGACATTGGTTAGCTCTACAGGTTTTTTGATAATTTAACTATTTGCAGAGGCCTAAAAAGAATGTACATCAAAATATCTTCTTCCTGAATTTAGCATTCTCCCAGAAGTAAAAGTTAACATTTTGATATTGAAAGATTCCTAACATTTTAAAAAATAAGGCTGCTTCTCTGGCAAATTCAAAAAAGCCACAAAGATGCCAAGTTTATGACTAAACTTTAAAAAATGGAAATATTTTCCCAAGAGCAGAACTTATCAGCCAAAGCATCTATTTCAGATGCCAGTGGTGTACAAATAATAATATAATAAATATTAAGTCCCTGAAACAGAAGTTTACAGTGAAGGAGATGAAGAAACTCAGATTATTTTGTGACTGGTAAGAAAAATAAGAGTGAGAATAAATGTTCAGAGCCCTTAAAGCAGTTGCAGTGCCTTGTCTGAGCCAAGAACCCAAAACAGAACAGCACAACCAGTCCAGGATGTGCCACCCATGCAGTCCCACTGATGCCTTTTCCTGGTCTTAAAATCAAGAGTCTTACACAGTTAGAAGGGGAAAAGGGATTTTACCTTGGTGTTTAAGGATCCTTAGGTGCACACGTCCAGGTCATGTGCATCAAGATGCACCCCGCTGAGTATTTCTATCCTCTCTCTCCTTGTCTCTGACCCCCTCCCCAACATTGGGTATAACATTATAGGTGTTACTAATTAGCAGATCTATCAAAGATTCCCCAAGGAGAGGCTCAAGTGAGCTCCCCTCCCCAAGGAACCTTCCCCTGGATGGTTCTATCTTGGTTTACAGAATGTGTTCTGGAGAGGACCTTGGGCTCTGGGGCACACTGATCCCTGGCTACGAAGCTTCTAAAATGTTTGGTCTCTCAGCTTGACAAACAAGGCCAAGAATGCAGGCAAAAAGCACTGGGAATGCAGAAGTTGTAAAAGGTATAACAGGGGTATAAAAGAAAAGGCAAAAATCTTCATGGCATCAGCACCAGCAAAGGCAGCAAACGGACCCAGCAGAGTTATTGCTTCTCTTTGGCCCCACCATGCTGAACATCTGAGTAAACAGTTAATTAGTGAAGGAATGAGCTCCCAATCAAAGAGACAGAAAGTCCAGCTCTGCTCAGTGTGTCTGTAGTAAGCCTGTCCCTGCCATTTGCTAGGAAAGGAAGTGTTTCCCTTTGTGAATGGCAAAGGAACAACTCCACCTCTCTGAAGTTGTGCAGCACTGTAAAATTGCAGATGAATTCATGGCTAGTGCCTTCCATTGATATGCCAGCCCTGCTGTGCCTTTCAGATCTTTTATGTATCCTATTAAACAAGTCTTAGATGTTATTTATAAGGAATATGTGAGCATGAAATATTCATTTTTAACCTGAAAACATTTAAAATATGCAAGCATATATTCAATTTAGAATTTCAATTTTATGCTGATTTGCATAATTCATTGAAAGAGAAAACTTAGTTTATTACAAAGCTTCAGGATAAATTTCTTGCCTTGGGGTTGCTGAGTATATCCAGACCAGGTATATGACCATTCAGAGCATGAAGTGAATGTTTAAGGTTATTTAATTTAAATTAAAGGACTAAATGCTATTTCTGGCATCCTAAATTCTGGCATCCTTCAATATTTAGACACGTATCTTACCTGACATTCAAATGCACACACATAAATTTCTTTACCTCTTTTCATTTTTAAAAGCCATTAATATAAATTTCAAATCATAGTAATTCTTAATACCATTTCCAGTGTCATCAGTACATTAATATACTTTAATGTCTGTGAACCACAACTCAAAGCACAGATGCTGACAGTGTCAAACTCACAATCACACATCACATTTGCCTGTTTGCTGATGATAATGCCTTCTGTTACTATAAGTGTATCAAATCAGGAACAAAACTGTATTTTTGTGCAGGCAGTAGATCACAAATACACTTTTAAAATTATTTCCAGAAGAACCAGTATGTTTACCCACTTGCAGACCTGTGATATGTTTTCTAAATTTGAACTGATGCATCAACAATTCATTTGTACAAAATCATATTTGCAAATAAATCCTCAAAGGCTACGTATCCACGTGCTCACTTTGGATTTCCCACACTTTTCACATTTTAGCAGACATGGTCCAGCACTTCTGAAAGAAAGACCAAAGAAAAAGATACAAAGTCTAAAAATCAAATAAATTATTTTCCCAGGATGCATATAGCCTTGTCATCCTTCAACATCCATATAGAAAAAAAAAATTTCAGCTTTATTCCAGTGAATCAGAATAAAAGCAAGTGGGAGTTTTTAAGTTTCATAAAGGTATAACTGAGGAAAAAAAATCGTCACAAAAAAAGAGTCCACCCTGCCTATGTAAAGGTATCAAGCAACAAAACACTTTCTTACCTGGAAGTGCATGGCTTTATCTCTTTGCAATTTGAAACTATTATGCTGACAAATACAACCCAGGAGGGCCCAGGCACCACTAGGAGATTAACATTTTTGAAGCCTATATCTATCATAAAAAATCCCCACTACCAAATACAGTGGAACAGATGGATCCTGATCAGGGACCAGGAGAGGCTGAATGCAGCAAGTACTGAAGATTGATACCTACTTACAAAGAGGCAATCTGGGCACAGTGAACAGCAGGTTGCTACAGACATTTGGCATATTTATTGAAGCATTAAGGGAGTTCCACAATTCCATTTACATATATACAGGACTATGTAAAAAACATAGTATATTAGGCTTCCCACACACATAGAAATCTTGAATTATAATGGCTAGGCTACACATAAAACTTAGTGAAACCTGCTAAATGTGGGATAATCCATTGTCAGCATGGCAATTTAACAGTACTTCCATTTTCAAAATGCCAATGATATTTACAGCTCAAAATGCCTGGCCCAGTTTTGCTCCCAATAGCAAAATCAATTACAATCTCCCATAAAGTTGGAGAGAAGCAAAATCAGGCACTGTTGTATCTGTTAAAACAAAGGTACAAAACTTCACCATAAATATTCCCAGTTTAATTGCCCTTCTGCAGCACAAATAGCTGAGAGGCAAAACATCTCTGCTGCTTCTTTTGAAACTCTAATGTGCAACATGAAAACACATAATTGAAGAAAGTCTTGAGGTAAATTTGAAAAGTCAAGTAATAGTTGTTAGCAGAAAACAGCTTGTATTCATCATCAAGTGCATTGAAAAGACAGATTACATCCCTGCAGCCCACACTCGAGGACACACATTTGTCCTTCTAATGCCAATGGAGTTTAAAAGAATTTATCTCACCAAATTGAGAAGCTGCTGTATCATTTTACCTCATCAACTTTTAGCTCTGAACTAATGTTTTTGGTCACAACCTGACCTCGACTTGCCCTTTCTTCTTTATTCTGAGGATAATCTGGTGTTCTAACTTGTAAGCAGAAGAGAAGTTTGCTCAAGTCTTACTTCCTTTACTTTGACTCTTTTAATCTAGTTTGCTGTTGTACACACTGGGCTAAAATAACTGTCATGAATCTTGCTGTTCTCCTTCTGTGGGAAGAGAACACAAATCTAAAGATTGAGCAGCAAAAAAAAAAGAAAACAAATACTGGAATAGCTGTGTAAGTTTTGAAAATCATTTGGATTTAGTGATTGTTTCCTATGCTATAACACCACACTCTTTTACCAATCATTTCATCAGCAATGAAACACAAAAATTGATACATTCAGCTGAGGTTTTAGCAACTAAACATGTGTCATCACCTAGGAAGCACGCAGAATTCACAGTCAATAAACCAGCTATCTCTTGAGCAAAGTAATCTCTGTTAGTCCTTCTGTGGCATCTTTGAGGTTGACTTTCTTCTTAAAAATGCAGATCACACTCCCTTGAGATACTCATCTTCTCCCGTGATGCATTTGAGTGACAGAACAACAAGCTCAGTGCAAAGAAATGCCACTGGGGTTGACAAGCAAATTCCATCAGCATGCAGTGTTTGCACAGTACAGTTTAGTACCAGCAGTTCACACAGTCCATTGCTTTGGAACAGAATTATAATTAAGCCTTAAATCTTCAGCTTTCTGATTAATTCCTATCACACAGGTTTTATACATTTTCCCGTGTAAGTCTGAAAATATGCTTGTCACTAAAGGAAACAGCATATAATGGTTAAACAGCTTGGAGATGTTGTTGTCTGTAAGATGCCCAGGTACAATGCATCTAGGACATGAATATCTAGTAATTTCCTCATTAATTATGAGGTTTAAAAACCTTGTCAGAACAGTCATGTTTTTCTGAAGTAACATTTCCCTCCTGTGACACGTGAAAACACTGTAAGTGCAGTAAGTAAAAGCTGTAATAACTTGGGACGTCTCAGTTCAGTTTAGAAACATCCTCTGTGTTTTATGAAAAAATATTTTCTAACATCTGCAAGTTCACAGCAAACATAATCCAAATCCAAGAGCTGCATACACGTACAAGCTTCTGAGGGATGCCACAGAAAAGAAAGGCAGAATGCCAACGAGACCCCTTTGAGACTGCCTCACTCAAGAAGGACTGTGCTATTCTCACACAGGTCTGAAAGATCATTGTACCATCTTATCTAGCTCAGAACAACACCATTATTTTGTCCTTTTCCCCTCTGTGTAGCCAAGCTAGAGATCCACTTGGAAGAATTTAGTAGCAGTCCCAGGCAAGGGCAGATGTATGGGCTTAACATGGAGAAGGGTACAAATCTTTCTCCTCAGACTTTCTCCCTTTCTATATGGGAAACAACCTCCTGTCTCTCCTTCATGTCAGCAAAATAATTAACATTTTTTTTAAAAACTACACAGCAGGTGGGGGGGGAAATCACCATATAAATCAGAGCCCTTTACTGAACTCACTCTTTCTCCAATATAAGCTCAGAAAAATAGTCTCATGTTGCTTTACAACACAAGATACGTTATAGCACTAACTCTGATCTGCAGCAATTAATTTTAGGTTTTTCATTGGCATATGTAGATCTTCTAAATGTGTGTGCATATTTTCCATAAAATATCTAAGACCTGATATTTGAAAAGAAAGAAACATTTTGGTAACCCTCTTACTGATCTCACACAGAAATTTTCATGGATGCTTCTCTCAACTGTTATATTAAGATGATATATTAACAATATCATAAAATGGTTTGGGTTGGAAGGAATTTTTAAAGACAATAGTCCAAAACCTCTTTGTCACAGACAGGAACATCTTTCACCATCCCAGGTTGCTCAAAGCCCATAAAACCTGGTCTTGGACACTTGCAATGATGGGGCTGCTGCAGCTTCTCTGAGCAACCTGTGCCCACATCTTCCCACCCTCATAGTATAAAAAATTTCATCCCTATATCCTAATCAATCTACCATCTTTCACCCCATTTTCCTGTCAGGCCTTGGTCAAATGCCTTTCTCAGTCTTTCTTATAAGCCCCTTTTCTATACTAAAAGGCCACACCAAGGGCTCTCCAAAGCCCTTTCTTTTTCAGACAGAAGAGAAAAAACTGCATGTCAAAGGGGATTGTGTTTACTCTGAGGTCCAGTTTATCAAGAATGACTGGTACCAGTTGAAAATTACCAACTAGGGAATAAAATAGGAAAAGGTCACAGATACAATCAGTGGTGAGGGTATAAAGCAGGTCCTACAATCAGAAAACCTGGTAAGCAGGGTGTATAGGGGTAGCTGTTGGACAAGCAAGTCAGCACTACTAATCTGCAGATTCTTGAATCCCACAGGTTCCTGGGGTTTTGGTACAGATGATGGTGAAAAGGGAAGTCCTCTCAATGTCACACAAAGTGCAAGAAAAAGGCTAAGGGTGTCAAAGTGGATGGTAACTTGGATGACAGGCATGAAGTAATAATAAAGTACACCACTCAAAGACTGACAAAAAAATAATACTGCAACAAAAACAATTTTCATTTTGGGAAGACAGTTCTCAGTAAGTTAGAACTGGAAACAAGCTCTCTCAGGATGCTGGCAGCTATTTAAAGAAACATCTTTAAAGGCCAAGTACAAACAATTCCATCACAGAGTAAGAGATCATCTTGGCTATGTTGTAAGCTCTTCTCTGATCCTAGTACAAGGAAACAGGCTGGAGATGAAAGTAAGATCACTTAAAAATAATAATATTACTAAAGAATACCAAGTTATTTTCTATTTCCACATATGAACTTGTAGGGAGAAATCCAAACAGAAAAATGAAATAAAATTACAAGAAAAAGTAACTCAAAGACATTGTGCCCCATGTATCTGAAAGTGTAATGGTAACTGAGTCCCGCACTCAGAGAGTGACCAAAGGGGATGAACACCATGTCCATCAGCCTCTTAATCAAAACTGAGTCAAAATATCTTTTTTTCATTTTATTTTGATCAGCATTTTTAGACAAGCAGCATTAAAAGAGGAAAGGAAAAAAAAAAAAAAAAAAAAAAAGAGGGAGAAAAAGAAAACATAATAATGGTGACTTATAAGGTTTTCCTCCTAATCTTCAAAATCAGTGGGGAAGGTAATTAGAGAGACTGAAGCCCAGCTGCCCCCGTTCCCAGATGCCCCAGGACCCTGCCCACACGCCCATCCTCACTCAGCCGAGGGTGCGCTGCGATCTCTCTCGCTGCTGTCACTCACTACGGGACAAAACCCGCACCCTCGCTGTGTTTGCCTGTTGTGCAGCGCAGGTGTTTCCCAGGGAGGTCAGAGGGAGTTTTTCAGCTCAGCTCTGCCCTGATCAGATGCTGGGGAGTGTCTGAACTCAGTCGAAGTCCATCACCGCACGCCGTCAGTGCCACCGTGTGGTGCAGCTCCCCGGCTCACCCTGCCCTGCCAACGCTTGACTTCAGAACAGACTGACCGCAAGCGAAAATATGTTAAAACCACGTGTTTTCTTTTTAAATCGACTGACTACACCTCTAGCATTTCAAATTCAGCATCACTCACGGGCAGTGAGAAAGAACTGATAGTGCAGTAATGCCTGAAAAAGGCAGTGTAAGGGTTAAAAACATCTCTTCTGTCACTCCCTGCACCCACAGCTGCAGCCGTGGGGGTTTAAGTGATTTTTATTTTTTTTTTAGACCACCACTAAGGATAAAGTTCTCTTGGAGTTTTTCCCTCTTTAAGCAAGTAGACAAACAAGCAAAATAAAAATACCTTGTGGCCATGAGTGCAGCCTACCCGAGGCACACGGAAGGTGTTTCCTGACTGACACTGGCTGATCTCCTGTGCTCACCTCCATCAGACACCTCTGACAGCTCCAGCCCCACGCACCCAAATCAACAAGTTTTAGCTTCTCCCAGAGCTTTGCTTCCCAGTGACCCTGCATGACAAAATCCCTCCTCTTGGCCAGCCTCCCTGGGAACTCGTGTAAAGTTTTAACTCACTCTCACAGGCTCACAGTGCATGTTTAAGATGTTCTAGACTTTTCTAAAGTATCAGAAATTAAGCTGTTACACAGTGGATTATTCAATCAACCCAAAACAAACTAAATATGGCACGTTTGAAATTGTCCCTCTATATCCTCTGCAAAGCTCTTTGCTCTTAGCTTTGAGTTTCTAGGTTTGATTTCTATTTCAGTCATGTGTTAACATCGTGTGAACAGGTCACTGACGAGTTGAACAGGCTGGTTTGGCCCAGGCTGAACAGGCAGCACAACTTACATCCATATCCTCATTGTGCAAATGAAGTATGCAGATGACTGCATGTTTCATCTTATTGTTCTGATGTCTTGGAGCAGATGGCAGAAAATGAACCACACTGGAAGCAACCAAGTGAAATTTTTGCAAACCATTACTTTCAATGACTTCCTGCCATTGCTCACATTGCGGTGCTGACATTCAGTCTGTCCTCCCTCTATCAGATGCCCGTGCTGCCAGGCACCTCTTATCACCAGCCAGCAGAAACTCCTCTGGCCTCACTTAACTGCCAGTTCTATTTGCAGCCACATTTTTAAAGAAGCAACTCAGAGCCCCATAATTCATGGAAACAGATGAGTTTCTCCTCCTAAATCAAGATGCACAAAGCTGCTGTTCCTAAAGAATGCATTAAGCTCCCATCTCTTTTTTGGCAGTGCAGGAGACTGTGCTGTAATAAGTTCTATCTGTAAAACTTAGAACAGACAAATAATGATCGTAATCTTTAAATAAAGTATGTGTGCAATAACATTTCTGTTGGTTCTTTCATTTTGAAGGATTTTCTGCTTAATCTGGTTTACTATTATGATTATTATTGTTCAATCACTGTATGCTATATTTGTACACCTCACAGAGGTCTTCATGAGAATATAGTTTTCAACTTTAAGAGTCAACCTAGCTTTCATACCTACATTGTATCCTAAAGGAAAGTGTTTTGGTTTGGGGAGGCACTTCCTAAAAATGCACTGCTTTTAAAGAATATCCAACAGATCTGATCAGTTCATACAAAGAGTTTTGTTTATTTTATTCCACAAGAAAATGTACTTGGAGAATAACTTGCACCAGCCATACTCCACCAACATTTAGGCCAATTCCCATTTAATTATCCCGACTGTGAGCCAGCCATGTGAATATCAAGTTGCTCTCCAAAAGATGTTTTACATGCAGAAAACCAAAGTAATAACACCACCACTATTGTATGTGGGCTTTCTGAAGTTGAAACACTGCTAACAGGTTTCATTTGAATTTTCATTTATCTACTTGACACCTAATGCATTAGAATATGAAATATTTACTTTGCTGCTTCTAGTTTCAATGCTTAGTTATCTCACCACTAGAAAAACCAGGCAACATTTCAGTGTGTATATCTGGAATGGGTTTCATTACTTTTTATTCACCCAAGGAGTATGTTTGTCCACTTCTTAAAAATACATAAATAAAATTTTACAATCACTACGTGGGTAAACCTGGCAACAAAAGATTGCAATTATGTTTCTCTTTCTTGAATGTAAAAGTAACTTTCCTGTCTGCGCCTTCACAAAGGCACATATACTTTTAAAGATCATTACCTTAAAAGGCCTATTTGTAAACATAAAATATAAACCTTAAATGAAAGAAACCTGTGCCACAGTTAAAGAGTAGGTCACAGTCCATGTCACCTCACTGGGGTCTAGGTACAGGACAAGAAGGTTTAGGAGGTGATGCACACTATTTCTGTGGCCAGAGTTACTAAACAGGGAGCATGCCAAGGCAACGAGTTACTCTAAACTTAATTGCATTTCCTGAAAGCAAGAAAAGTAAAAGATGAGTTGCACAAGGATAGGATTCAGAGAGTGCATCATAAATTACCTACTACCTTCGCAAAGCTCACCACAGAATCACAAAATCCAAGTATTTCAAAACCAGCTCTGCATGAGGCAAAACAGTCGCTGGGAGTGGCAGGTTTGTCATCCTGACACCTTGAAGACTGTGCAGGTACTTATAAAACTCTCTGTAAGGTGCTTCAGCATTCACTGCATAAAGGAGAAGAAAAATGTACACAGGAAAACACTTGTAGGAAGATACCAGACTTCTTCTTGAGCATGTCATGTGTTTTTAATAAAATGCCAAGTTTAATGTTAATGGCTGTTAATCAGAGCCTTCTTCAACATAATTTAAATATATTTCATTTCCTAATTTAAAGTTTTGTACTATACGATCTTTTAGACTCAGAACCTGTGTTCATCTTGGTATGAAATATGCATTTTGTTAACAGCATTAACAGCAAATTTCAGGGCTCCCTTGAAATATTACTAAGCTTGGGGAAGAGGCAGGCTCTGATAGAAAAAGGAAGCTTCCCCTTGTAGCGTGGGAAGCATCAGGTGAGTGAAAAACTACACTTAATAGTCCTGGAAAAAACAGAAATCAAGAGACAGCACAACTAAGATTCCCCAAAGTCTGGTTTGCATCTCATAAATGCATATGGAACAACAAGGAAGCGACAAGGATGCTTCAGGGAACAAAACTTTTTCCAGACAGATAGGAAACCCTTGCCTTGCAAGCAACTGAGTCAGAAATACTCGCTGAAATATTTGCCTATATATTAGCAAATGTCATCAAAACACATAAAATCCATCCATAAAACCCAGAACCCCCCTTCTGGAGTTCTCACAAGGACTGCCAGCACACTTCCTGCACCTCATGCTGCATGTTATGGAGGAGGAAAACAAAAAGCAACAATGCTGCTGAAAAAAAACAGAGAGGGGACTTGTTGTTGTTTTGGTTTTTCTCACAATACCAATGCCAGACAAGCTCCACTTATAACCTGACACAGTAGGAGTAATTGAAGAAGATTATGGGATTCAAAAGGTGATGCTGCAGTCAGGTATCAGTCAAGTCTATTTCCTTTAGCAGTGCAAGAAGGTTACTTGAAGTAACAGAGACAAGGAATTATCCAAAAAAAAAAAATCCCAAAACACTAAAATAAGTGGAACAGTCACAGCTCAAAATGCAAACTGGCACCTGACCTGCTATCTTAATTTTTTCTATATTCTTATAGCTCATGAAACAGTTCTGTGGTTTGATTTTTTTAATCGTTGTATAGAGCTTTTTAGCTTCCCAGTGAACATGTAGAGATTTTAGTCAAATAAAAAGAAAGCAATGTATCACAAGCAGGACAACTGCTTTGCATGGTGCATTTAACAGATCTAGAGGGGTACCTGAGTACACACGCAGGTGGTTCCTTCTCTAGAGAAATCCTTCAGTGGGTATATTCATGCTGTTGTTCAAACACACACATAACACACACAGTTTTTTAATCTGAAATTGGGTACATTTAATATTTAAATTTTTTTTTTCAGCAAGTCCCATCCAAAAAGCATGTTCTGATTCAAAACACAATACTGTAGTCTGAATTCCATCATCAGCCCCACCAACAAAGGACTCTTACCATGACCTGTAGGTGCACACACAAATAGCACCACAGAGAGCACCTGAAAACATGTTTGCCTAAAAACACAGGTTCTCCTTGTGGCACAGGTTTCATGTGTGATGTATGGTTGCTTAACAGTTTTGCTTCTAATAGATGTTCAGTCACAGTTGTTTTCTCAGCCACAGGGAAACGAGTTCCACAATTAAAGAAATGCACAATTTCTGCAGACTTCAGCAGGATAGCACAGCAAGTACCAGTACAAGTTAACCCTTACAAAGTTCCTTCCTGACTTGTTAGAAAACCCAAACAAAACAGAACCAGCTTCAAAATAAACCAGCCATAAGGAAGAGAATGCTCCTTTTTGTAATTAATAGGCAGAAAACAAGGAGGATTCTGCAGGGAAAAGTTTTTCAATACCACTTGATGTAGACACAGCACTTCCACCTGCAGCCTGTGACTCAAAAGTGCCACAGTGCATCAGCAGAATCAGACTGGCTGGAAGGAAGCCCTCCCTCCACAGCCTTCATAACCTGTTCTGTCAAAACCTTATGGAAAATAATTTCTGCATAGCGATTCCTTTCACAGATGTGATTACAAAATAATTAGCAGCAACAATTCTTAGACTAACAATATTCAGATGATGTTAAAATAAATACAGACGTGCCTAATGCTGTTGTTGGATTTATTTACCCACATCGTTTCACTGGTAAATAAGATTAATTAGTTTACATCACTTACTTACTCCTATGAGACAGTTCTGGAAATAACTCAGAACAGCAGCAAATCCCAGTGTCTCCATCTCCTCAGAACCAGCCATGAGCCACATCAAAGTGCTCCAACAGCCCAGGCTTCTTCCCCAGCAGTGTATCAGCTAATTAATCATTTTACCAAGAGCCTCACAATCACTCTCACCCACAGCTGCTCCCAGCCAGATCTCAGCTCATTTTTTGGGTCTGATCGTTCCCCAGTGCTCCTCCCGTCCAGCCTGGCACTCCAGACAGGGCAGCTGTGGGAACTCTGCTCCCCACACCTGCAGCTGCCTCCACTCTTCCTCAGCTTCCCAGGCTCCTCACCTCTGACTCCATCCCAGGAGCATAAAATCAATAGCAAAACATATAATAAAAATTAATAATATAGTAAGAACAATAAATAGTAAAGTAGTGTTATTGTGGGACATGTGGCTTGGTTGGTGAGTGAGGAATAGGAGTATTCTAAGGTTTCATTTTGTTCCACCCAGGTGATTTTCTGAAATGCTAAATGAGATTAAGAACTGTTTCAGGAGCAGCTCTCTGGTAGCATTGCTATTAGTCCTGGATAACCTGTTGCTTTCACTCACTTTTAATCTAGTGTACAATCTTCAAGTGAGGCCAAAACCAGCTCATTAACCAATCTTTTGAAGGCTTTTAAATATTGTATTTTTGTATTTCAGAATACGTGTGTGTCTACATTTTCTGGAATCAGCATATGCTCTTGAAACACCTAAATTTAATATTGCAATAAATAGTGTATCCTAGGCTATTTCTTTTGTAATCCCTACCCACGTCTTAACAAATATTGTACAAAATAATTCTGTCAGTAAAAAGTACAGACACACATTGGTTATGCTCAATTTCTATTTGTTTGCATTGGGTGACTACTTGAAGTACTGAGCTTTATTACCATAAATGCTTTGGAAAGTGACTTTTCAGCTTATAAAAGTGACAGTTTGTGAAAGCAAAACTTAAATTTACAAATATAAACTTTTCATCTGGAAAGCATTCCTGTGTATAATTGGCTTAAACCAACAAGGTACATTGTTTGACTCATGAAAATGAGGCAAGAAACCTACATTTTCAAAAGGTCCTTGCCAACAGATGGAGCTTCAAACTGATGTTTGTACAGGAAATGCAACTATTACAGACAGAAATAAATCTGCTTCTGCATTTGTGACAATTAAGACAGAAGCCACATTTCAAGTTATTCCTGGTGTGTGATTTACTCAAACTCCTCTGTTAACTTAACCTTGAGGGGCTTTTATTGTGTTCTAGAGAAATTATTCTTATGCTCTCTACAAACACATTAGAGCTTGGAAATGTTGCTACCCCTGCTTCATCTCTGAACTCTTTGCTGACATTTCCATTTAAAGAGAATCTGTAGCAGATATTCAGGAGCACATTTACACTTATTTTACATAAAGCCAAAACAGCAGTTTCCACATTAGTAGGAGAACCACAGCCTTTGCACTTGCTGTGATTTTCTCTTTTTGAAGCCAGTAAAAATTGAAATTTAGGAAGCAGTCTCATGCACTGTGCTTTGCATAAAGTTAAACTGTATTTTTACACTGATTCATTAAAGTGTCTCTATTTTATTTTCTATTCACTTTGACTCTCCACCCAAATTTTAATTCCGAGACAAGCTCTGTATGCATTGCATAATACATCACATAGGCAAGAGGTCTTCCATCTTAAACAGCTTCATGCAGCTGTTGCTTTTACTTTACAAACCAGAGCAAATATCCAGGAAAATGTTATTCCTAGTCATTTTAAGGGGCAGCATCCTGTTATATGGATTCGGTCCCCTTGTTTAGACCCATTGCAGTCACTCCAGGAACCAGTGGAAATCTGAGTTTTTCAGGATGCTGGTGCATGCACTGCAATTTTTTTTTTTTGTCAAAAAATGTTTCCAGTAACAGATCAGATACCACCTCTGAAATATTTTGGCATCAGCTGAACCACATATTCTAATTGCCTTTCCTTTTTTTTTTTCATGTGTCCCAATCAGTTCTAGTCCTAAGTGTTTCTGAAATAATTGGTTTCTTTCATGGTGCAATTAATTTAATGGATTGCTTTAAATTTGTTTAGTAAAAAAAACCTGTTCAGCACCATGCAGCAAAAACACGAGACAGGTTTATCTGGACAAATTCTGCTCTTGTCTTCTTCAGTAATTCCCACAGCTGTTACTGAAAACAAAATGTCCCCATCAGCTGGAAGTCTCATACCAGCACTGTCATTGATGCATAGGAAAACCTCTGAAATGTGTCTTCTTTACATCAAACAGAAACAGAGCATAGTGTTCTGCTATTCCAATATTAGTAATTAACATTTTAAAAGTTACAATACAGGATGTGAGTTGTGAGTCTTAATATATTCCTAGCCAGCCTATAGCTGGAATGAACTCTGTGAAATATCCTGTATTAATTTATTGCTACTGTTTAAGCAGCAGGTGAGTTACAGCTGAACATTACCAGAAAATTACTGATCTAATCTGAGATACTCTGTAAGTTCCAATCACTCATGCTGAGTAATGATGAATAAAGGATGAAACAGAGTTCATGAGATTTTCAGGAGTAAGAAAACTGTCCTGCTTTAAAAAGGAAATAAAAAGAAGTTGGTTTGTTTTGGCAAAAGACACAGGTTCTTTAAGGGTAGAGGGGAATGTAAGAGAATTCAGAGAAAAATGCTGGCCCAAAATTTGACAAGAGTGAACTGGTTGGAAATTAGAAGTCTGCACATCAGAATGGTGAGATTCACTGCAGGCAGTAGGTTGGGAGGAACAAACTACCTGTTCTAAAGAGAGGGCTGGCTAAAAGTGTTGTTGCCTGTGACTGGCTATGACACAGCAAAACATTTTTTCACTGTAATTCAGAATCACACTTGAAATCCTAGCAGTGTTTTGTAGTGAGTGTTAACACAATATCTATGAGCAGAGTATTTGAAGCAGACCAAGGCAAGTTCTGGATACTCAGAATGAATTGCAGTTTCATTTTGTAGAGCTTAACACTACTTGACCCTCTTGTACCCCTGTTACTGTACTGCTTGTACTTAAAGCAGAGGGAAATGTTCGAAAAGCTGAAACTGGTACAATAAACTAATTAAAAGTAACAGTAGATGAGCTGAAATCTGTCCTACTCATGGACCATAATGTCATAGGTTGCTCAGTGCTGACAGTAACTGCAGCAGAAATGGTGTTTTTCCTCTCTGGGGAAAAGGGCAGCATGACTGGGATGAGTGTGACTACAATGGCTCAGGGTTACACCGTTAATTTAACTCAGCTGGATCCCTTTGCCTGCGATGAGATTGCCCCTTTATGGAACCTGGCAGCTCCTTTTCGACTCTGAGGGTGTCCCGTTGCCCACACTTCTAATTCAGCCACCTTATGGTGAGCTTTGTGTTGTTCTGAGAAGAGCAGTGATGCCACGTGCCTAAAGCTGCGCTGCTTTATCTAATTGGTTATTATGAGGTTGCTTATTAGAAAAACTGAAGGCACTTTTTTCTAAAAAGCCCTGCATTTCAAGGGAAATCCCTTTCCCCACAGCCAGGTGCAGAGCAGCAGCAAGGTCACTTAGAACAACGAGTCCAGGTGGCCCTTTCTCTCTGGCTGTTAAATCTTGGGTGAAATATATGCTGTCAGCCCCTGAGATTAATAGTTCTATTTGCTGTTCAGTATATTTGAGAAACTCCTGTTATTAATTTAATTTGGGAAGAACTTAAAGTTCTCAGGGCCTTTTTTAAGAGTCTGTATGTGAGCTGGTAAGGTTCTTTTTAACATCTTATAAAAGGTAACATAATGTGGCAAATTTATCCCCGTATAATTGTGCTCAGAAATATCTGACTGGCATATTTCTCATTCAATAATTATCCCTTATAGCTCTATTTGCTCTCACTTTACTTGCTTTAATTAAAAATAATTATCTGGAGATCAGAGATGCATTAAGTCTTGCTTTGGAATTTGTAATATATTCCCATTATTCTGGATGAGTCATATATTATTTTCTTCATTAAGCAGAAACATGATTTTGTGTCACTAGCAGTTTTAAAGTAGTGTATGCCTTGCCTTTGGGTGTTCTGGTAGAGATCGTAAAACTGAAAGATATCAGCAAAGTTTCTCGTGTCTCCTTCTAATAGGACAATGTCTACATCAGTTAGTACAGCTTTTAGTTCAAGCAGTAGGCATGGATGCTGAAACTGAAACTGTTTACATCCTTTTATAATGCTGGTGTAACAGGCAATTGCATTATACCCCAAAAACTGTACCTTAGACTTCTTATCACTATGAACACAATATTTTAGTTGCCATTTTAGTGAATTCGTTTAAATTTGTGATAAATGTATTATTACAAGGTAGGCTGTAAGATTAAAGTCTCATTAATAACTAAATTTCCATATGTCCTTATGTTCTTCAGGACCCTGCAGACAGCAGGTAACAAGGCTAGCTTGGATTTTCTTTACACATAAACTAAATATAACATATTCCTGCATTCTTCTTACATCTGTGGTTTGGCAAGTTCTCTCACCTGTTGCCTCATTACTCTGGGGTGGATCCCATCAGGGCCCACAGACCTGTGAGTGTCCAACTGGCAGAGCACATCAATAATCACGCCGGGGATTACAGGGGCTTCACTCAACTCTCCATCCCCAAGTTCCAGCTCTGGGAGCTGGGTATCCTCAGGAAAACTGGCCCTGCCATTAAAGACTGAGGCAAGTAATGCATTAAGTACCTCCAAATTTTGTTCCTCATCCTGTGTCACTACACCTTCCTCTGCATTCAACAAATGAAGGCCTTGCCTTTCTTGGCAATCCTTTGCCCTTCCTAACATTCCCTTGAGCTGCCTTCCCTTGCCTAACCCTTCCTTGGGTTTCCTCGCCTTCCCTGTCCCTTCCTTGCCTTCCCCTCTCTTTCCTTTCCTACACCTGCTTGCCTTGCCTTGCTTTGCCTAACCTTCCCATGCCCTGCCTCGGCAGCACCTCCCTTGCCTTGTTTCCCCTTCCCTTGCATACCTCTCCCAGCTCCACAGTCCCTATCCCAGCCCTACAGTGATCCCAGCTCCAGCCTCACAACCTTTATTTCACCACTTTGGCTCTTTCAGCTCCATCTCTGCATCCTCCCCATCACAGGCTGAAACTTCAGCAGGTTCTCACAGCAGGATCTTTGCTTTGGCTCCAGTTCTGCGACATTTCAGCTCCATCCCAACAGCCCCAACATTCCCAACAGTGCCCCAGCACTACAGTCACTATCCCAGTGACAGAGTGATTTCAGTTCCACCCCTGCACTCCTATGCCAGCTCCACAGTCTATCCAAGCACCAGGGATTCCAGCTCCAGCACTTCTGTCCATATTCCTGCCCCACACTCACTGAATCCCACATTCAGTACCCAAGTCCCACAGTTCTTATCCCATCCCCACAGTGATTTCAGCTCCAGTCCCACAAGCTTTACTTCACTGCCAGCACTGCCAGTCCAAGCTGCTCCAGGTTCTCAGGACAGGATCTTCAGTTTGGCTCCAGCAGCTCTGGAATGTTTCAGCTCCATCCCTACAGCAGCCATCCCAGACCCAGTCACCATCCCACTCCTACAGCGATTTCAACTCCAGCCCTTCTGTCCCTATTCCTGCCCCACACTAACTAGCCAAGTCCCACAGTCCCAACCCCACAGTGATTTCAGCTCCAGCCCCACAAGCTTTATTTTGCTGCCAGCTCTGCTGTTTCACTTCCAGCTCCACATCTTCCCACAGCCACCAGTTGAAGCTGCTCCAGGTTCTCAGGACAGGATCTTCAGTTTGCCTCCACCTCTGCGACGTTTCAGCTCCGGTCACAAGTGCTATCCCAGCCCTACAGGCCCCATCCCAGGTCTAGTCTTTATCCCAGCCCTACAGGGATTTCAGCTCCAGCCTTTCTGTCCTATTGCTGCCCTACAGCCACTATCCAAGTCCCACAGTCACTGTCCCAGCCCCACAAGCTTTACTTCGCTGACTTTACTTCTGTCGTTTCACTTCCAGCTCCACATCTTCCCACTGCCTCCAGCTAAAAGCTGCCCTTGCTTCTCACTGCACCTCTGGGCTGTTGACAAGGGCATAAATCAGTCCCTGTCATCACTTAAATATATCTCTACAAGCTGTTACATCCATGCCCAAGGGGGCTCCCGCTTTGGTGGGGGCAGCCAGTCAACCCCTGGTTCCCCTGGGACTGGTTCTGAAAAATGCAGTAATGCTATAGTATACTACATTAACAGAATAGTAACTAGAACACTAAAGTAATGCAATAATAAGGTGGTGGTAGTAGTAGTAGAAATAAAAGTAGAACAAAGTAATAATAAAGTGAAACAGCTTTACTGCCCTTATTTTTGATATTACTTTAACCCCCGCACCTCCGTGGGCCAACCCCAGCCCCCTCACTCAGTACCCCACGGCAGCGGCCGGGACCCCCGCCACCCCTGCGGGCCCCGCACCAGCCTGGTGCCACCACTGCCCTACTCCCCCGCAAGGCGGGCCAGGGCCGTTCCCCCCGGGGCACTCCGGGTGCCGGGCCGGGCTGGGCTGGGCTGGGCTGGGCCGGGCTGGGCTGGGCCGGCACCACCGTCCCGGGACAGCGCCCGCCCGACGCCCCGGTCCCGGCTCTGCGGCCCTAGCAGACGCCACAACACCACCACGGCCTTACCGCCGCGCACGCCATTTATACCCCACGGCACGGCCAGCCCCGCCCCGCGCCGCCGGCCCAGCCAATCCCAGCCCGAGGCAGAGCCCGGCCCCGCCAATCCCAGCCCGAGGCAGAGCCCGGCCCCGCCAATCGCGGCCCGCCCCTTCCCGCCCCGCTCGTCTCCCCGAACGCCGCTGTGCCCGCAGGCCCCGCTGCTGCCGCCGCCGCTCGGGGTGAAATGCCGCCGCCCGCTCCCCGCCGTCCCTTCCTTCCCCCGGGAGAACTCCCGGCCGGGGCGTGAGCGGCAGTCCCCGCCGGCCCTTCCCAGGCCCCAACAGCACCCGCCGGGGCTGCGGCAGCGCGGCCGCGCCGCCTCCAGAAGCGGCGTCGGCGAGAGCAGGAGGGGCGCCTCAGGAAAGCCGGGCTGAGGGGCCGGGTAAGGGGCGGGGCCGCGGCTGTGATTGGACGGAGCCGAGAAAGGCGGGCCGGGATTGGCGGGGCCTCGGGGCGGGGTGGGCGGGGCTTGGGGTCTGTGGTGCTGAGGGGGACGGGCCGGGACGTTCGCCAGTGAGCGAGAGGAGGAGAAAAGACGCTCCGAGTGACAAAGTCTGTTCTCATGTAGGTGGTGGAGCGAGCTTTATCGTGTTCTAAATTGCTGCGATGAAGAATAGTTCCCAAACCTGCTATACCGCAACTTGCGTTACTCGCTTTTTACGCATGATCCAACTCCCCCAAACAAAATTCCGAATAAAAAGCAGAACGTATTCTATGCGCACTTATTTTGTGAACTTCATATCTGCAGTTAGTTATGATATATGATGGGTTTGTGTAATTCTTGGACTTTCTAAATACCTTTGACATGACTTTCTGAAGACACTGGTTTGTTTTCTGTTCTGGGGGGGGGGGGGGTTGCGGAATGTATGGAAGAAATTATACATGTGGTAGCACGTAACAGATTGCATTTTAAATAAGGAGCAAACAAAACGTGCTGGCAGTCTTTCCTGAAAGAAGACTAAAGGAGTTGCCATGGAAATCACTGTAATTCATGAGCCACTACAACAACAAACATGTAATTTGTGATTTTTTTTGTTCAACCTATAGATCTCATTGGAATCTTGCAAAGATAGTCAGGAGTGCTGTGTTATGTTTTCATAGAGTTCATAGATTTATTATTTTTCTCATAATTTCTAAAAATAGAATAGCTAAATTTAGATTTAAACGGCTCTGAAGTTAGAGGTAGTTCATGTTACACGCTGAACTTTCAGCTAAAATCCTTGTTTTATTAAAAGAGGGGTTTGTGCAGTGGTGGATAAAGCAATATAAGTCCAGAAATATGCAGCTAATTTTCAGCTTTTTTACCCTACCATTTCATGCAATAGAAGAAATATTAAGAAGTATATTGACATTAAATAGTCCATCTTTGGACCTAAGTTTAAAAGATTTGCCTATGCTTGAGAGCTCAGACTGTAGCCTAGAGCCACATTTCCTCCGCAGCCTTTGAACAACCTTCTGTTACTCTGCTTACAAAAAAGTTACTCAAGAATAAAGTTTCATGGCAGCAGCAATATTGCAGATTATTTCCAATTAATTTGTTGCAAATTGCTTTTGTTTACTCACTCTACTGAGATAGCAACCATCATTCCCACTTCTGCAACTCAGGGGCTTTCAAAAAATTTTGAAAATGCCCATTTAGAGGTTTTGAAAGCCCACCTTTCACATTCCAGTTGTGTCTTATGGGGCAAGGTCAGTTGGGAAGAAGAATTTTAGTTGATAGTTTGGGGTTTTTTTAAGTAAAATCTAACCTTTCATTACTGGTTAAATAGAAAGTTAGTATTTCCAGTGGAGAAGAAATATTAGCAAGAAGGCCTTCTGAGCACAGATTTTAAAATAGATCAATTTCCTCCTCTGTTTGAGGCTATGAGAAGAATTGATTTTAAATAAGGATATTTAAGATGGGAATGTTTTCACCAGGAAACACAGCATGTGGTTGGAACAATAATTGCAATTTTTGCCTTAAAGTCCAATTATAAAACTAATCCAAACATCATCATTTTATTTTGTTATTTTCATTAGAAACCTACTTCATTTTACTGATACATTCATTTTTTTTTAAATCTAATACAACTTGTTCATTTTCACATTGAGTTTTTATATTTATTTGCATAATATTACCTATAGTAGCAATATAGATAACAATCCAGCATTATAAAATGGAACATTAAAGAAAAATATGGGTATATAGCACTTTCATAAACCATTAATTCAGCTTTGCTGTGGGTGGACCTCATTAAAGTCTGTGATAGTGGCATGCTAATGTTTACAAAATGGCATATATCAGCTGTAAGAATCTCTGGACCCTTTTTATTACAAAAAGTACTAGTTTTCCCAAAAAGCCTCTTTGAATTCAGCTAATTGTTTCTTTGAATGAGTATTTCTGCATCAAATAACTCATGTACAATGCTACTTGTTTATTTATCTGTTCATTCTTTGCCTCTATATATGCAGTCTAAAAGCATTTAAATCCCTGGATTTTTTTCAAAGTTATATTGGGTTTGCCTTTTGAAAAGGAGCAATTACATTGTAGTACATTAGAAGAAAAATCTACATTTTTGAAAAAACTCGTTTTCTTTTAAATGCAGCCAGCTGAAGTGTAATTTTAAAAACCTGTGCAGTTGGAATCTGCAATCCCTCCAATAGCTGTAATTCTAATTGTAATTTGCAGAAATCTCTTTGAGGTAAAACGAGGTCTTGCTCTTTCAAAGTCTAAGGGACTTCAAGACAAAGAAAGCAGTTCAACTGCCACAATATTGTTGCAAAAATAAGTTTGGACACAGCAGATGCTTCTATTTGCAGCCCAGAGCCAAGGAGCATCCCACAAGTCTGGACCAAATAAGGACAGCACAAGTGGCTGTCTCTGTTGAGTGCCAGTCTGCCTGGAGCTCCCAAGAAACAGCAAGGAGAAGGCCCAGCTGAGGCCCCAAGTGTGATGTTGGTAGGACAGGGCAGAGCTAAAATCACTCCAGGTATGGACTGTCTGAAATGAAAACCAGTATCGTAAAAATTTTGGTCTTTCTGTCCACTGCTCCTAATTTAAAAACATAAATTAAAGAACAACAAAAAGCAAAAACAACAAAAATCCCAAACAAGCAAAAAAAAAAAAAAAAAACCACAACAAAAACCACATAATTTCTTGCCTTTTCTTTGTTCTTCAACTTTTTTAACTGGCTTTCTCAAAGAATTAACTGGGAGCTCCAGCACATTAAACAGATATACATGTGTACATCACCTGGATAAGTGATGTACAGAACAGTGCAAGCAACAAAATTAGCTGGGGAGCACAACGACACAAATATTCTGCAATGCTGCAAATATTCAAAGCAAGGTTCTTTTTCAATATATTAGTCAGACTAAAAATTAGTTTTCTTCTTCCCATGGCAGGTGAGCTGCTTAAAAGCTGCTTTAGTGCTGTGGGAGAGGTTTGGGGGAATTAGGAATGTGGCCATATCCAACTATGCTGGAAAAAGAGTTCCACCTTTTGAGTTAGTAAAGTCTTGGAATATTCACTCTTGTGATTAGTTTTAGACATGTAATAATATAAAGTAGCCATTGATCTTCTGCTATTAGCCCACAGCCTCGACTGTGAAAGGTTTAAAGCTTTATGCTGTTTAAGTCTTTCTAATCATTTTTCCCACTTCACTAATAGATAAGTGAGTTACATCAATTAACTACATAATTATAGAAAAAGAAGAAAAGAAGACGGTCTCAACTTAGAGGGATGGTTAAAGTTATTAGGTTTAAAATTATAACTAGTTTTATTGGTGTAGCACTTAATTACTGTAGAACTAGCAATACTGTTAATAACATTGTGTTCACCTTGCCTTCCAATGCTTGCAGTAGATAATATACAAAGTCACTATATCTGTGACCCCTCCAGTATTGCTTGCACAAAAGAAAAACAGGGAATTTGTTGGAGAATAGAATTATTGGGATCAATAAAAGAACTGTGCAAGCTATTGAGCTGGAGGTTTTTAGGCTTGTGTGTGTGAGAGACATTTTTCGTGGGAAAGTCCCTGTGTGAGAGTAAACAGTTCGGCCTGAGAACATACAGGGAGTAAAGAACCTGCAGCTGTGCTATCCGGGAGTATACAGGGAGTTGAGCACAAAATTCTTCTGATCATAACAAGACTGTGGAAACTTGCCAATGTAGTCCAATTATGTAGAAATAGAAATGTGTCTTGAGAAGCTTTAAGCCACTTAGGAGCTAACAAGCTGGTATACTATAGAAGTGCCTTTGGACTGCTAATAAACGGAGTTCATTTATTCAACCATATTGGTTTGGCTTCTGTTTTTCTCGCTCCCCCCACCGGGGATCCGGGCTCCCCGTCCCGCGCGGCTTCCAACACGCTCTGAAAATCAAGAGCCCACATTTCTCCACAGCAAACTTTGAGTTGGTAATTGGAATAATTGCAGCTATTCTGGCCCTCTGCATCCTCTTTTGTCTACGTGCTTTGTCTGTGATTGCTCAGTCCTAGCCAGAGGCTTTGAACATTTGAGTGGTCTCGGTTTGCTCAGTGCTCAGTGCTGAGACAGTGAGGCTTAATGAGGGCCTTCAAGTCATGCTGTAAAAGAAAAGTAAGAGCAACAGACACCTTTAAAATATGTTTTGCTTCCTTCCTTCTCAGCTGAGCAGGACAGAAAAGTTTACCAGCTGGGTTTTGATGCACTTACCGGCTTACACAAGATGGCCATTAGTGTTCATCAGAGGCACTTTTTTCTGGTTTTGTTCGATTTCTTTTTGAAATGTTGTCATTTACGAAGAGATAAGCAGTCTGTAAATGTAAATCCATGGGGTTTTTGCAGTTCTTACATAAACAACTAAGGCTTCTCAAATCACTGAAGGTCATTAAAATTTAATGCTGTGTAAAGTTCAGTGATCAATGTATCCATTTAGTAAACATACCTTTTTGTACAAGCTTTTAGCCCTCACCTTGTATTATTCAGGTGGAACCATTATATTCTGAATATATATTTTAAATGAAGCTTTTAAAAGCTTCCTCTGGCTTTTAAGTTTATACCCTTCAAATTAATAAAAGGTCTTCCATTATGTGATGTCATGTTTTGCAATGTTTGTTTATATAATGTTTTTCTTTCCTTGTATTTTTATCTTTTGATGCAGTTGAAAATATGAATTTTTAAAGCTGTTTCTAAAATGGAAAGCTTTCTTTTGTTTGGCCACAATATAAAGAGGACACTTATGAAGACCAACTCAAATCCTTTTATTGCTTATGTAATCTTAAAATTTCAGTCCAATAAAGATAATTTTTGCAC
The DNA here is from genome assembly GCF_041296385.1 of Aphelocoma coerulescens. Lineage (NCBI taxonomy): Eukaryota > Metazoa > Chordata > Aves > Passeriformes > Corvidae > Aphelocoma > Aphelocoma coerulescens. Next base: position 17,010,101 of record NC_091018.1, read on the forward strand.
AGCAATATTCCCATCAGTTCTGTGTCTTGCTCCAGCTAGACCAATCTACATCTATACTCTGCTGTAATACCCATGGCCTTGTTAAGCCTTGCTACATATACAGCCTTCAGCTTTCCTCATAAGAGATTATCAGGGTTATTCCAGCCTGATGGAGAGGTAGCCTGAGATAGGTAGATATTTTCTTCAGCAGAGAATTGTAGCATGATATTGGAGCTGGAAATAATATGCAACTGTCCATTTAAGTCTATCTTACCTCTTTTTATTTATTTATTTAAACTGAAATAATATTTTTGCTCTAGGGTCAGCTTTTAAAATGGATTTTATGAGCAGGTCATTCCACTTTACTGGATTCTGCAGAACTGAGGTATCTTTTCATTGCAGACTTGTTTACTAAGTGTACTTGTTTCAGAATTTGCTTACCCATAGTTTTGGCAGCTCTAAAACAAATGCTGTTCCAGAATCCTCCTATGAACTTAAAATCAGCATCCATTACCTAGACAAGCAATGATTTTACTTTTCTCCTTTGTCCCTGTATCTGAAAAAGTAGTTTTACATGTAATGCTTACAGCTTCCATTTATCATTACTTGTCTTGATCTGGATGGTGATCTCGATTTGAACCTTAATAGGGAACATTAAATAGAAGAAATGAAGCCCAAAAAACAGCCTTGGCAGACACAGAACTGAACATGCATACAGAGAGATAATTGCCCTCATCTCTTCAACTCCTCATGTAGGCACACTGGTGTTCATCTTAGGTCAGCTGATGTTCACACCCCAGGGCTGCAGCAACCAGCTTGGAATGGTGGGATTGGGCTGAGAACTGAGCACAGAGCTCTGGTATTTCATACAACATCTGTGAGTGACTGTGTGTCTGGATACCCATATATATGGAGAGAGAGAGACACACATATGCAAATATACATACACATTTGCAAATTTTTCTCTTTTTTTCCCAAATCTATTAAATTTTATGTGTATTGACATCACTGTACAAGAGTGTATTTAAATATAATAAACATTTGTGTTTCAGCTCCTCATCATGCCTCCAGTCCTGACCATATGAAATGGGTAGAATTTGGCAGTTTGGCTTCAAAGTATAATCAATCATATTCACCATAATTGATAATGAATGTTAAACTGAAGGTGAAAATTAGAAGCGAAAGTTCAACCTTTGGTCTTGAATTACTATGATTTATCTCCTATTTTAAAGGGACTTTTTCCTTTTTAATTAAAAAAATCAAACTAGGTGCCACCATTTGAAAAAGTCAATGGGAATGTGGGTTTTAGCACTGGGATGAAATGATCCTTTTTCCTCCACTCAGCTGTACTCCTCTGTTTGCAATGAGTAACAAGCCTTTTTTTAGCCTGTCTCACAAACATACACTTGCAGATGCACTTGCAGTTCTAATCCCTTATGAGAAATAGGCTCTTCAGTTCCATCTAAGTTCCAATAATAGATGTTTTCAGACAGCAGGCTTGGGTAGTCAGTTTGGCTAATCATGGCTATCTAGTCTGTCTACCAGAGAGATTAATCAGTAATTCTTGCTGCACCTGAATGCCACATGGTCTGAATTGTTTCTCAGACCAAAAGAACATAAAAAAACAGGGGGGTTTGTCATCCTCTACATGAACTATGTACTGATGTCATGGAGGTACAGGAAAACAGCTTCTCACAGATAACAAACTTGGACAAACTTTAGTCCACAACCAAATTCTATGGCCAAGACTAACAAACAAGGTGTATCCACAATGATGCTCGAACATCCTCCCAGGTTCCCAGTTCTCTGTGCCCAGGATACAGCTACTGCACAGGCAGGAATGATGGCCCAAAGCTGCTCTCACAGACACACAGACAGCTCTCACTCAAGGGCAGCCGGCATATCGGGCTGTTCCAGCCAAAGGGTCAAAGAATCCCTCAGGGGTATCCAGCAGAAAAACAATCACTCACCAGAGACAGAGAGGGGGGTGAGGGCCCTCACTCCCAGGCAGTCCCTGTGGGTGCTGCCCCACTCCCCAGGAAAGATTTCCCTTCACTGCTCCAGGGAAAACTGCACTGGTGGTGCTGCTACATAGCTGGCTCCAGGCAGTGTTACCTTTCCCTGGGCAGGAGTACAATCTGGCCTCCATCAGATTCTCTGCTTTAAAGGGTAAGCTCTGTCCAAGGTTAAGACATCTCAGCGCTTGTGATTGGACTCAGGCTGTTATAAGCTCAATGATTCATCCCATCTTATGACACTGCCATGCTCTGTGGAGAAAATGTGCCAAGAATTTGCATGCTTTGCTGTCCATGCCCAGTGCACTGTGAGCTTTAGGAGTCCTCCTGCCATCTTGCATCCTACAGGACCATGCACTACACAGCAGTGAGGAATGAGCATCCTCTGTGGGGTATGTGCTGCTTAGAGCATTCACTGCAGAATGATCTATCATGTTAGTAACACTTTCTTTAGTCTGTGCCCAGACTGCTGCAGGCACTTGTTTATTCTTTCTTCTCCCTCTGATTTTTGGTTTAGAGTTTGCTTTTACTGAGATCTCATTCTCTCAGCTGGGTTTTGTTTAGCAGCTCAAAATAGCAGGGCCAGCAATGCCTGGAGTCACCTGAGAGCAAGATTTCTCCTTCTAAGCTTTAGAAATAAGCAGCACCCGTATTCTATCCATTCACTTTCTTACATTGGTTTCTAGATCAAAATCTATGCATCTAAAGGTCACTGAATTACTTGATGTGTGAATGTGCAGTTGATTCCTCTCACTCTGCTGCTGTTCTTACTAAATAGAGCACTCTTAGCTTGCTTGAATTCGAGAATCCACATTACATTTGAAAGCTTTTTCAACATGACCAGAATTGGATTCCCTCCGATGCAGCTTCACAGAGACAGAGACTGGGCTGGAATCACTCTTCCAATTCACCCGGTGTGGATGTATTCTGTCAGTGGGGAGTGCATGAGGAATCTCATTCCCCTGTCTGGTTTTGTTATTATTACTTATCTCCCTGGGTCTTGCATCACAGATAGAACCTTGCACTTGCAGAAAAAGCAGAATTTATCTTTTTCTAGGTGACTGATGTACAGGTTCACACCTCAAAGAACGAGCTCTGTACTGCAGGCTAAGAACTTCGTTCTGAGGCATTTCATGCCTGAGGCTACTTTGTGCTTCTAAATAAGTGCCTGAAGAGTTGTTAAGCTGCACTTCTGGGGGAAGCAGCAAGGAGAGGGAGACCTCAAGGGAGATGTGGGATCTTGTCAAAATTCTATTTTTGCACATAATTTTCTGGTCAGAACATTGTTGCACCATCAGAGCACACCCTCATGTTCCAGTGAAGATTCCTGTGTCTTCACTCCTCTGATAGGTATGAACACGCTGAGACATTAACATTTGAAGTTAGCATTAGGATAGTTTTCAAAGAAAAACAATAGTTTTCAATTATTATGCAAAATAAATCTAGCAAGTAATAATTTTGATTTTGTTCTATATACTGTTGAGACATACCTTGAAGTAGCTGAAGAGATTTTGTGGTTGAAATGTTTTCTTCCAAGTCCTGTGTTGCTTTTAGGACTGTTATGAAGACTGCCATTTGTGATCTGTACAATTACATTTATCATCAGCTCCAAATAAGTTTTGGCTGATTTTCTGGTTCGTCTATCAAGAAATTATTTGGGTCATCTGTGTAGGGGGCTTAATATAGTAGAAGTTTTCCAAGATGGATATAAGGCTCTCTATAAAATAAAAATGTAAGCACAAATGAATAGAGGTGTTCAAAACTTGATGAATTTTACCTGTTCTTTACATTCAGTATCCAGCTCCATAAGAACTGTCCTGAAAATTGCAATTTGACACTGGTCCATGAGCTGTTTATCCCAGGGCGTTTTTCAGCATTTCCCCTCAAATTTTTAATAGTATTTTATAGACTCAGAGACCTGTTAGTAGTTAGTTTGATTTGGGCTTACGTCTGTTTTCATTGAATTAATGCCTAAAAATAGTGAAGTTTCTGTACATATTTCAAATAGCAACCCATAAAGGAAATGGAAGGAAAATTCAAACAGTTTTATGCAGCTTATTATAACTGATAGTCCTTGGGAGAGGACTGAATAAATAATAGTAGACTGAATCACTTTGTAAACTTCATTCAAGAAACTTTAAAATGATGAAATAAATCTCATTCTCTCAGAGTTGATGGTTTGTTTTTCCTTCTTGCCCTTGCAGAGGATGCAAGTCATTTGCTAAGTACAGCAGTAGTTATTCTACAGATTACTTTACCCAAAACAAACAGGCTTTGTTCTTACCTTTCAAGTATGCAGTCTGGTAGGGTAGGTGTGCGTGACAGATTCTTGATAAATAAATGCATAATAAAATGTGGCTAGACTTTATTTTTCCCCAATGTATTGTAATATCAAAAAGAGCTTGGCAGATACTTTACCTTTGCTGTGGCAGGTATGCACATAATTATTCCTCATCCTTGCAAATGTAAAAGAAAAAAGCAAAAACAAAACCAAAAACAAAACCACTTTGTTGCTGGCCAGGATTAAAAATGAAGCCTGCCTTTTGGTGGTGACATGAAGAAAGGAATTAACTTTGGTGATATGAATTTCATTGCCTAGCTATTCTACACATTTCATTCACTCAAAGTCTTTGTTTTGAAAATAAAATGCAGGGAGGCAGGATTTTTTTGAAGCTTCCATGGCTCTCATTACTTTCTAGTGACCTTTCACTTGAGAATTGTATCCCACTCTCTTTTTATTTCTGCTTCTGTAGTGGAGACTGTCACACACACAAATATCCACATTGCTGTTTTCTTTAGAATTGAGCATAACTAAAATTTAAAAATGTATTTCAAGGACTGAACAGATTGTTGAAAACAGGAGAGGGAGAGATGCGAATTACAAAGCCACTAGGTAAACTGGAGTGGAAACTATTGTGTGAGGAAGTTATCCAGAAGAGAAAGGCAGAAGGAGGACAGAAAGGAGAAATGATGGTCAGGAGAGTGGTCAGACAATGGAGGGAAAAATCACAGCAAAGCCTCTAGTGACACAACAGCTGCATGAATGGGTAAATATTCAGTGAGCAACTGCTTTGGCCAGGGTTAAGAATCAGGTGTAAATTAGCAGGAAAATATTCTGTGATCTGTATGACTTACTGCACTATTAGTTCAATTCAGGTTACTTCACTTTTCTTTGTCCTTCACTTTAATTCCCCATTTTACTCCCTGTTGCTCTTCAACCAGATGCTTTTCTTTTTCATCTTGCTTTATCCCAACACTTTCACTGACTCAGCTAGAATCCCCTTGTCTGTACTGTTTTGGTTTGATTTTTTAACTCTAAAAAAAGCCTGGTGCCATTTTCTTCATGATTTCACTTTGTCATTTTGGGGTTTCTTTCTTTCTTTTCTTTCTTTTCCTTCCTTCCTTCCTTCCTTCCTTCCTTCCTTCCTTCCTTCCTTCCTTCCTTCCTTCCTTCCTTCCTTCCTTCCTTCCTTCCTTCCTTCCTTCCTCCCTCCCTTCCTCCCTCCCTTCCTTCCTTCCTTCCTCCTGGAGAAATAATTACTGTTTGTCTGGCAGTAATACTGAGAATAACTTGGCTTCATATATGTCAAAGCAGGCCTATGATACAATAGAGGAATCCAGAAATGCTGTTAGCAACTATGAAAATCCAGAGTTTAAACAGCAACTAGTTTTTTATTGGCAGTAGTGAAACCCTTAACTTTTCATAAGTGAAAGCCATCCTCTCTAATACAAGTATCCTTTCCATAAGCAAATTGCTACTGATATGCAGTTAATCTATTAAATGGTTTGCTTTAGTTCAGAGACTTCATCTTTTATGGCAAATTATTTTTCTAAGAGACCAAAGCTACTTCATTAGCTTCCCAAAATATGAGGCAATTATTAATTAGATACATCTTTTTTCCTTACCAATAAATAATCTAATGCACGTTTGGTTGCAGGAAAGTCTCAGTTATGCAGTAAAATCTTCTAGCTTTGATTTCAGAAATTAGTTTTCTGTACTGAAAAGCATTCCTGGGAACTGCTGAGCAATTGTGACCTCTGCTGGAAGCCTTAAAATGGCTTCGGAGAGATGGCAACCACTGGAAACCATCATTATTGTTACTGTAGGCACTAATCTGCAGCGTGCTGGGCACTGTACAGACAGATTAAGAGATTGTACCTACTCTGAGGAGTTTACAGGATAAATAGAAAAGGAACATACAACATAAACAGAAAATACAAATGAAACCAAAGAGGTCATCAGTGGTAGTGGCTCTTAAACTGCACGTGCTACCTTTGAAATATATAAGATATTGATGAATATTCACCATGCTTATGGACATGATTATAAGTATTCTGATAAACCAAATATTCCAAATTCTTAGATTGAAACAATATTCCTTATCATTATTTCTAAATACAACAGTGAAACAGGTAAATTTTTGTTTAGGAAGAAATTCAGTATTGAGTTTCTGCTGGAAAAAATATTATATTCACATGTGTATGACAGAGGGAGGCGTTAGTGGAAGTACAAAGAGCTATATATTCATTGATCTGGGATTGCCTTAAACCACCATTCATGATTCCAGCCCAGAGTAAACCTTGAGGTGCTTATAACCCCAGTGTTTTAAGTGATGCAAGGCTGTGAATCAGCATGAAATGTACAATTAAACACAAATTCCATTTGTATTCTTGGAAAGAGACGTTCATATTTGACAATTTATAGTGAAGAATGAACTGATTGTGGAGTTTTGAAAAATGCAAATGAACTTATGGCTGTTCTTAGAGTGGAGCATTTGCCATCCTGAACATATGGTTCATTAAGGCTTCAGCAACTGCCTACTGTGGTTAAAAACAGGGGTTTGGGAATTCTAAAAAGCAATGCAGTAAGATCAGAACTCTTGATGTCAGAAGGCCCTGAAGCCAAGGCTGTCTTGCTCTTCCCAGTGCATCCCTGCTTTCTGTGATGGTCTGTACAATATGTGACTATCATTTTTAAAAATCCTTTTGTTGTGATTGTGTCAAAAAACAGGCATATCCATAAGAATCTCTTAGGTGCAAGTGTCATGTAATGAAAAATTGACCTGCATGAAACTAGCTGGGAAACAGCATTAGTTTAGTACAAAGAGTAGCCCATGTACTGGATGCTCAAACCTGATTGTCACACTTGGAGGAACCAGCTTACCATCCAAATTAAACCTTTAGGCATCCCCTGAAGAAATGGGAAAACTAACATAGATTTTGGTCAATGATGAGTTTAGCCATAAATAGCTTACAGTGTATAAATAGCTCTTTAAGAGAAGGGGAAAAGATGCAGGGAAGAGTTGAGAGATGGGATGTCTGTCTACGATAGGGAAAGAGCACTATGAACCCTCTGCCTATTCCTAATCCTTCTAGCAAAGCAGCTGGGGATGGTGTCATTTCTTAAAATTGCTGGAGAGGAAGAATATTCAGAGAAAACTTAAAAGACTATTTACTGAGGACAGAAACAAACTTGGAATGTTTCTCTTTTCCTCGAGAGAATAAGTCTTCACACAGTCCTTTTGATGAACTTGACTGAAATATAAAGCAAATACCAAACTAACCCCATTCTTTATTTCCAATGGATTTTAACTTCTTATACATCCCTATTTATTTCAGTATGTCTATTTAATCCTTCTTGGCTTTTGCAGGGACCTTCAGGGTGCTTTTTTGTCATACCTTAGTTACCATGCTTCAGCAATATGCTTTGAATTATTCCAGATCCTTTCAGTGCAGATGCAGAGCTAATATAAATCAGGTGATGAAACTGTGAACCAGGAATGTTAGATGGTATTTTTGGTTTTTTTTCTTTGCAGATTCTAGAATTGTATTTTGTTGTTAACAGACTCTTAGATTTTCCTGGAGGGGGAGTGGGGGGGAAGTAATATCCTTGAAGTACTGGTGGAACAGCTGGAGCAGAATTCAGAGGACAATAAGGGGGGGTTTCCTTATTTTTTCTGTGCTTTTAAACCAAGAAAAGTATTTCATGCATTAGTGTCTTACAGGGATGAAGACAAGGAATTCTATACCTTTTGAGACAGCAATGAAGAACCAGCAACTAATTTGTCTTTCCAATAAAAAACAGCACAGCAAAAAGAACAATGTCATTTCAAAGCACATGTTAAGGCAAAATACTGATCCTTTTGAAATTACATCAGCATTCTGCTAGGGAATGAATAGAGAGAATATGAGTCCTCATTTCCTCACTGCCAAACAGACAAGTACAACGAGATTGGCCCAGCATGATGAGATACCTAAATGGAACATGAATCATGTCAGGCTCCCTTTGGAATTACTGGGGAGGAAAAAAATTGTCTAACTCAGTGTTTGGAGGAGCTCCTCTGTCATGGAGCTCTGTCATGTGACTTCATGCCCACCCAGAGACCATTTAACTGGCGTGTCTGAAGTAGAGTGAATCTGTCTCAAAGATCATAGACAAAGGATGTTCCTGGGGATTTCAAGGCAGGACAGTGCCTATATTTTATTGGGACTGTGAATAATTAAAATTATTGAAAATATGGGGACTCATGTTTCAGATAACTCTAGGGTTTATAGAGTCCAAAAGGGGTCATAGGTTAGATTTTGCTGCAAGCTGTAAAAATAAGTTTGCAGATGAGAAACTGAAAGTGTGATTAATCTCTAAAGATGCACTCTCAGATTGTGAACAGCTGTACCCATTTCGATCTGAGAAACTGCAAAGTCTGTATAAAGTCTCAGTGAAGACCTAAATATTCAAAGTATATATTGTGCACTGTGGTAACATTTTGAAATGGTGGGAGTGAAATAATTGAGAAAGCTTTGCCTAATATGAGAACGAGACAAATTAGGACTGTCAATAACACAACTGGTATTAAATCCTAAGCAGGTGTGAATGCAAAATGGAAGGAAATGCATTTCTCAGCTCATGGGTGCCTTGCTTGAAGCTGAATGTTGCAGGCAGTAAGTACAGGCTTACCTAAGTAATATTTTATACATGATACTAACTGTCCCTAGTTCCAGTAGCCCCTTTATTACATTAGTATTCTAAGTCCTTTGTGCTTCCTTTGCGGAGGAAGTGCTAACTTTGGCAATTGCAGTTTCCCAGCCCCAAGACTAATGAAACAGGAGTGCAAGTAAAAAACCTTTCATTTGTTGTGTTTTTGCTGCTGGAGAGCCAGCAGAGGGAGCTTAAGCAACAAACACTCTTCCCAGGGCTTATTAATAATACAAAGTACATAAACAAATAAACAAAAGTCTGCCATGATAGCCTATTCCCTGTAGGAAATGGGAGGAAAAAGAAAATCAGTAGCTCTTGAATGGAAAATGGTAAAATCAGTAGGGAAAGGAAACTTTCCTAGTAAACGAGAATGCACTAAAACTACCATAAAAAATAGTGGTTTAAAATCTATAAATCTCTGCCAGATTTGCAGAGAATAAATGGTATTGCTATGTTCTTAAGCTTTTATCCATACCCAAGAAATTTATTGTTAGTCTTGCTTACTTTTGCTTTTTTATGCATGCTCAGAGTTTTAAAAAGCAAAGTCTTGACTTCTTACTTTACACACCATTGTCCTACAGGTGCTGTGACTTTAGGAAAAATAGTTGGGATAGATTTGCACTGTGCTTTCTAATGCAGTAGAATAATGTCCAAGCAATTCCTAAGTCCTTTTATCTCTTTACTATCTCAGCAGGACAATCAAGTTGGTAGGAAGTAAGAGATAAACAAACAGGAAAATAATATCCATCTCTTCTTCAAGGAGCTACATAAGATACCTCAGTTGGCTTTTTCAGCTAAGACAAGCAAATACTGTGCTCCAGGATCACTTGACAGAGCAGTGACAGGGGAACTCCAGTTCCTGCTCACCTGAGGAGCCTGGGGCACTTTGTTAGAGTGTCATGAGCATCTTATTTCAAGTGTATAAATTTTGCCTATGCTGGAAGGAGGAACATAATTTTGTTCTTTGAGGAACATAATTTTGGGAAACTGTATGAAGGTCTGGAAAAGACATGAAAAAAAATCACAAGTGTGTTCTCAGGTGATTTTTCTTTCCTTGTTTTTAAGTATGTATACTTTTGTGCTCAATATTTATAGCACTATTAGTTATAGAAAGGTTGGGGTTTTAATCAAATTACATCAAAGATTTCCTAAGAATTGGTAGCTAGAAAGATTGGTTAGTATTGAATAAGAATTTTCTAATAACAACTTTGCTGTTAGAACCCAGTATTGATTGTGCAGCTTTGTGGCAGAGCTGTCCACAGGGCACATTGTAAAATGATATCCTCTCACTTAGTTTCTTTCACTTGCAGCATATTAGGGAGCAGTTGCTGAAACAAGTGGCAGTGATCTATAGACTTGCTGAATGTGTAGTTTATTTCCAGCTACACACACATTTATTTCACATTGCCACTTCTGGGTGCCAAGTTTGGGGGTGCTCTCCTTGAGAACACAAGACTTTCAAGTTATGCACACTGCTCGGATTTGCTTTTCGTCTCCATAAATAAAATTGGTTTATGGCTTTGATAACAGGAAAGCAAACCCCTCAATAAAAGATTTCTGAGTTCCTTTCTCCTTCTTGTGGGTCAATACAGCACTTGGCTGCCTGCCTCTTTGCAGCCAAGCAATCAATCCCCTTCAGAAAAGACCTAGACCAATTTCACACTTGCTGTGTACTTCATAATTGGCCCAGTTCATTCCAGTGTTAAAATTATTTATTTTGCCATCATGATAATCTCTGTCCAGTAGTCCTAAAGTGTCACCTTGTGGCTTCTACTGGTTATGATTTTATATCTTCAAGAGAAAACATACCCAAGCATCAAATACAGAAAATCTGTAAGTTCCTCTCTGGGTATTGATAAAATTAATTTGGGGAGTCAAGTTTATTGTATTTTAACTGAGATTGCACTGTTGGGGTTTACTTTTGAAATAACTGGTGATAGGTAAGAGCAAAAATCTACTAAGTAGTTCATAATCTATTTGGAAGCTAGTGATAGATTTTTCTATGGTTAAATGCAGTCAAATGACTTTAGGATGTGGGAAAAAAACAAGATGTAACAAATCATTAGATCTTTAAAATGCTGATTGTTAATAAACCTAATTTTCACACTACAATGAAACAAACAGAAATGTTTATTTTGAGAGGAAAATGTATACAGTCCCTGACTGTTTTGCTGGTGGATAGGGTCAGAGACACAAACACCAACTTAAGGAACAGTGGCATTTACTATGATGTAAAACTGCAAAGAATCATGAAAGGATAAGCTAAGCAATGCACCTAACCATTAGCAAAGAATTACAAAGGGATAAGCTGAGCAATGCTAATCATTACTAAGAGAGAATGCCTACAGTGATTAAGAAAGATACATCACCACTTACCCCAATAAAATAAATCATCCAAGTGCGAGAGGCATCAGCTGTGGGGGGAAGCTGTCCCAGCCAAGGACTGGAGAACCATGCCAGTAACCAGGAACTCCTGCAGTGCCTCCCCCTTTGCAGCCACGAGGCTCCCCCACTTTGCTCTGACAGTGGCCCAGTTTTTACACTGCTAAACAAACAAGCTGACATAATTTCTAATTTCATTTTCCTGCTAGACTTCTCTCAAAGCCTGGCCAGGCTCAAGGAAGATCCAAGGGAGTTGTCCTTGATCCTACACCCCCTAATTAGGCCAGATGTGGCCTTATCCTGTTTCTAGATCCGGAAAAGTGAATAAATTCTGCCAATAAATGAACACATATAACAATACTTCGTTAGTGAGCAACTATATATATAACATTAAGTTGCAATGTTCATCCTGAGCTTTGGCTCAGGGCCTGTTGTTCAGGCCTTGGTAGTACAGTGACCCAGAGCACATGGGATGTAAGTTCATTTGCATAAAGGGCAGGGGAATTAATGCATAGACAAGATGATTTTTTCTGAGATGAGAGTTGCTAATGAAAAATATTCCTGTTGTTTCAAGGAAAGTGTTGTTATGAGCTCATTTGTGTGTAATATTTTATGCATAACATGTCTTTAAAATAGATTTTTAAGTTGTGAATGAGCTAGCACAGATACCCACTTTAGTGATAACTTCCAATGAACTCTGCTTCTGAAGTACTGCTAAGGTAAATTAGATATTGATTTCTGACAAAATGGAAGATTTGTCTCATAGCTGAATTTTGAACCTTACATATTAAATAAGAATTTGATAGCTGATGCTAAAACTTCTTGTTTTGTTTGATAGATCCAGAGTCCTAAACTGAAAGATGCCACTGCACAAATGTTTAAAAATAAACACAAACAACAACAACAAACTGTTTTCCCAGTCAGCTCTGCTCTGCTGGAGCTCTGAGTGATGACTCTGAAGTGTTTCTTAGCTTGAACTTCCTTTTTGCCAAATCATTTTCTTGGGGTGTCAGGTTATTTCTGCTGCAAGCAGTAAATTAATGACAACTGAGACCGGCACTGTCTGTGTTCACACACACAGGTGGATTGCTCACTGGCTGACATTGATCACTTGCATGGCTCTGGCTGAGAGCCACATATTGAATTCATTATTACTGTATGTCTGTTACCTGCAAATCTCATGTGTTAAACCAGGCTTGCTGATAAAGCAAGAGATATTTCAAAAGCAAGAACCTCAAGAAAACAATTACTGGTAGTTTAGGATGAACAATTTAAAACTTAAATATGTAGCAAAAAGTAGATCTCTTTCTTCACCCTTTAGTACTTCTTTTTTAACATTAAAGTTATAAACCTTGTGTCAGCATATGTGATGAGATTCTGCTGAGAGTCACTAGCAATGGTATAACAATACTAAAATTATTTATGTCCAGCGACATAAGTTGAATGAGCTAGACCTTGGGTTCAAAGAAAATACGAGGTTTTATGTAAATTAAAACGGATTTTTACTGGCCACTAATCAAGTGTTTACCTGTTTCCATTAAAACTACATTGAGTTTAATCAGTATGCCTTCTAATGCATGCATTTCTCCCTAAATAAGTAGCATATTTGTCATGAATATTTAAATTGGATTTTAAGTCCATGAAAGTGTAATTTAAATAAAAAGTGAGGTGGTTTATTCAGGGTTGGAGATTAGCATCCTCAGATCCTATTCAAAAGTTGTAAACAAATTTTCAAATTAATGGTCTCCAAATACTTTTTCTTAGCATTTGGGATTAAATGTCTTTAATTGCAAAAGGCTTAAAATGTAACTACAGTTAATATAATGCTATCTGTACATAAAAATAAAGGGTTTTTTTCTTGTAACTAAACAGAACTATTACTGAATAATTCAGAAATGGGCAGAATACAGAGTATTTTAAATATAAAACACGGATATGTAACTGTACCTTATTCAAATGTCTGTGAAAAAAAGGCCTCTGTGTGTTGATTTCTATGAATATATATGTATACAAACAGAAGTGAAGCATTTCATGCTGTAAAGAGAAACCAGAATACAAGGAAGCAGGGAGTTGACAAATGATGAACAAGTAAATAATTTTATGTTCTCTAACGATTTAGAGCACAGCCTCTCCTAATTTCTCCTGTCTTTTCACAGGAAGTGAGACAGACCAACAGCTCAACTTCCTGTGAGCAGCTGATGTTTTAGGACATTTGAAGTTAAGCCCTTAATAAAACCCTGTTTCTGTCCAAGTTGATTTGACACTTCATGGACTGGAATAAAGCCAGACAGACACCCCTATTATTCCAAAAACAGAGGTTTTCTTTGACCTTCAAGGTTTATCTCAGATAAGCCAGCAGCAATGGAGTTGTATTGAAGGTGTAGTATTGCTCATGATGCTCTTTAACACACAGAAGTCCACGTGAGAAAGGCTGGCAGCAGGCTGGTTATCACTGCTTGTCACTGTCACAGGGGTTTGGCATTGCTGCTCAGTCACTGAGTCAGTTAAGTGTTGCTGAAAGATGAAGGGCTGGATATAAATTATGTAAATGTTCATGAATGCATGCACTGTACTGTGATAGTGTCTGTCACTCCAATTCACAGAGGGTAGGAAATGTTATTCCTTGCTGCAGGAGCTTGGTCTCAGCAGTTTGAGGGGCTTTCTCGTTGTATAGAATGAATCCTAACAGACAAGATGAACTGCAAAGATGGTACCTGAGGAGAAAGTAGCAAACATGGGCAGGGATAAATGTTGACAGAGGTCACTCACACTCCATGCAGGTGAGGTCTGGAAAGCCATAGAATTGAAGGCAGGATTTCCTGAGGCTTTAATGCAACCAGGGTTTCGCTCTCGATTCCTAACCTGGACACTTGCTCCTTCCAAGTTTTTACAGGTACTCTCCCCTGCCTTGCCTTTCAGCAGTTTTGGCTTGATAAATAGCCTTGACATTGTTAAACTGACTTCAAGTGTTTTGATCAAGACTTGGCTTAACAAGGTGTGGAATGTAGCCTGCTTTCTGTTGAAATGCTAACTCTATAAGATGTATAATAATTGCCTTTATTCAGTAATTACCTCACATTTTTATAGGTAATTTCTCTCTTAAATTCTAAAGAATTTTACCTGTGAGTCATCATTGGCCAAAACTGAACAGATTTCCTCAACTGGCAAGAATGATGGCATAAGAATCAGGCAGGGAATGGCAGTGGAGAGGTAGGAATGTTCCTATTCCTACTCTTGAATATAATCACTGGTCTCCAGCTTTTGATTCGTGTCTCCCACAAAAAGAAACAATAAACATAGGTTCATTAATTTGTACTTTAATAAGTAGTTCCCAAAATATTTACCATATATTTAAGAAACAGAATCTCAATTTTAGTCTTAACTGGTTTTATTTTTGCTTTTTAAAACCAACAAACAAGAACCTACTGTGGAAAATAGCCCTCGTGTGTCAGAGAACCCTAGCAAGTTTAAAGGCAGAGAAAAGGAACAGATTAAAAACTATTTTCAATCTTGATAAAAGGAATATTAGATTTCATAAAATGCTTCTTGTAAACACGCCTTCCCCATCCCAGACATCGTATTTTGGTTTTTCCTGGTGACTGCCTCGCTGCAGTTGAGGCGAGTATGAGGTGCCTAACGCAGTCGTAACTTGCCATCTCGTGGCACGTTTGTGCATTACCGCCGTTAAATTTCTGACAATCAATGAAGTATTTTTACATTCAAGAAAGTGTAGATTAGCATGTGTAAGCCCTCATAAAGGCATCTAGCCTAGCCCCTCATTAAATACTTAAAAACCTAAGGGGGGCAGGTATCCAGTGTCGGTTTATCAATCACGCCGTCTTTAATTAGGCTCAAACGATGCATAAATGATGCACGGCCGAGCCTGGCGGGTCCCTCCCAACTCAGCGGCCCTGCACGGCCGGTACTGCCCCGGGGCTCGGCCGGTGGGGAACGGACACAGGCTCACGGACTAACGGACACCCGGACTAACGGACACAGAGTCACGGACTAACGGACACAGGCTCACGGACTAACGGACACCCGGACTAACAGACACAGAGTCACGGACTAACGGACACAGTCACGGACTAACGGACACAGTCACGGACTAACGGACACCCGGACTAACGGACACTCGGACTAACGGACACAGAGTCACGGACTAACGGACACTCGGACTAACGGACACAGTCACGGACTAACGGACACAGAGTCACGGACTAACGGACACTCGGACTAACGGACACAGTCACGGACTAACGGACACCCGGACTAACGGGCACAGAGTCACGGACTAACGGACACTCGGACTAACGGACACTCGGACTTACGGACACTCGGACTTACGGACTAACGGACACTCGGACTAACGGACACTCGGACTAACGGACACCCGGACTAACAAAGTCACGGACTAACGGACACCCGGACTAACGGACACTCGGACTAACGGACACCCGGACTAACGGAAACAGTCACGGACTAACGGACACCCGAACTAACGGACTAACGGAAACAGTCACGGACTAACGGACACTCGGACTAATGGACACAGAGTCACGGACTAACGGACACAGAGTCACGGACTAACGGACACCCGGACTAACGGAAACAGTCACAGACTAACGGACACCCGAACTAACGGACTAACGGAAACAGTCACGGACTAACGGACACTCGGACTAACGGACTAACGGAAACAGTCACGGACTAACGGACACTCGGACTAACGGACACAGAGTCACGGACTAACGGACACAGAGTCACGGACTAACGGACACCCGGACTAACGGACACTCGGACTTACGGACACTCGGACACCTGGACTAACGGACACTCGGACTAACGGACACTCGGACTAACGGACACTCGGACTAACGGAGTCACGGACTAACGGACACTCGGACTAACGGACACCCGGACTAACAGAGTCACGGACTAACGGACACTCGGACTAACGGACACCCGGACTAACAGAGTCACGGACTAACGGACACCCGGACTAACAGAGTCACGGACTAACGGACACCCGGACTAACGGACACCCGGACTAACGGACACAGTCACGGACTAACGGACACCCGGACTAACGGACACTTGGACTTACGGACACAGAGTCACGGACTAATGGACACCCGGACTAACGGACACTCGGACTAACGGACACCCGGACTAACGGCCCCGGCGCTCCCAGCGGCGACTCTACCGCCCCGCTCCCACTCTTGCCCGTCCTCCTCCTGTCCCTCTGCCGGGGTCCCTCCCGCTCCCCCGCCGCTCCCTCCCGGCGCCGGGCGGTCCCGCCGCAGTCTCGCCTCGGCCCGGCCCTGGCCGTTCTGGCTCCGGCGCTGCTGGGCAGGCAGCAGTGGCTGACTCTGGAGCTGTCCCACTGTCCCTGGGCTCCGCCTGGCTCGCTGCGGCTCCCCGGGGGACACACGCGCTCCGGCCACTCCCGCCTCCCCAGGTCCCCGGCTCCGCCGCTCGGCAGCCCGGCCGCCGGCACCCGGTAGCGAAGCCGTGCCCGTGGCGCTCGGGGGCCGTCCGTGGGGCCGGGCCGAACGCTGACAGACACGTCTCGCCCGCAGCGAAGGCGGAGGAGGCCCTGCAGGAGCAGTACGGGATGGGTTCCCTACTGGGGAGCGGCGGCTTCGGCAGCGTCTGCTCGGGGACCGCCGATGAGTAGGAGGACAGAGAAGGACAGGGCGGGCGACGAGCCGAGACCGAGGCTTCTCTTGACTTGCAGGTGGCTACCAAATGCGTGTCCCGGGACCGCATCTCCCTGCCAACAGCCCCCAGCACCCACCCTGTGCCGGGATGGGCCTGGGTTGCTGGGAGCCAGCACGACAGAAACAAACACCCGTGAGGCTACCAGAGCCCGGGAGGCTCAGAACCGCGCAAAGGACGCTTTGGTTGGCAGGGACGGAGGGGCCTCAGTTCCTCCCCTGCCCTTATAGGACTTGCCACATGATTCAGGTTTTTGGCCGAAGTGGGAGGGGATAAAGGCATGGGTTTTCTCCGCCACTGGCCGCGCTTTTCCCTTGCATGGAACAGCTGGGCCTTCCCTGCCCCCCCCCCCCGCCCTCTTCTAGCACCAGGGGCATTTTTCAGCACACAAATTTGTAAACAAGAGTCGGATGCACTCGAGAAGGCTACAAGGGCCTCCGTCCAGCCTGGCTCTGCAGATGCTGAGGCTGCTCTGGGCTCTGCCAGGGCTCTGCTGGGGCTCAGCTCTGGGCACAGCTGGGCCCACTCTCCCCTCACATGGCTCCGGACAGCTGAATCACAGGGTGAGAAGGAAGGAATACTTCAAGGGAGTTGAGGTTTAACAGAGTTTTTATTCAAAAAAACGAGTGTAAAAAAGTAGTTGTCCTAGCTACCATAAACTAGCTGTCCTATCTGGCATAAAAAAATAGCTGTCCTAACTACCGTAACTATCTTAGCTAGCAGAACAAACTAGCTCTCTTAACTACCATAACTAACCAGTTGTCTTAACTAGCATAAAAAAAAAAGCTGTCCTCAAGTGCTTCATCTCTGCTGCTCCCTCAGCTACTTTGCTGCAGTGATCAGAGGTGTCAGGCTGGAGAGAGGCTTGGCTGATGATAAAAATGGATGTTGCCCAAAGAATAAAAAATAAAGAAATGAAGCATTACTTTCCAAACTCAAGCTCCTTACATGCTCTGGTGGAATAGGACAAGGGGGAGTGGTTTTAAACTCAAGAGAGGGAAATAGACTCAGATTAGACATCAGGAAGACTTTTTTTACAAGGAGAGTGGGGTAACACAGAAGTTGCCCAGAGATGTAGTAGGTGCCTCACCCCTGCAATCATTTAAGGTCAGATCAGGCAGGGTTCTGAGCCATCTGATCTGCTTGAAGATGGCCCTGCCCATCGCAGGGCACCTGGTCCAGGTGACCTTGAAAGGCCCCTGCCAACCCAAACCAGTCTAGGATTCTGCTTGCTCTCCATCTGAAAAGCACCAAGACTGCAGATTATAGGACAGGGGCCTGACAAGAAAACCCCTCCCTTGTGCTGCTGTTTCCCCTGCATTTACCTGCAGCAGCTCCTGGGCAGAGCAGCAGTGCTCCTCGTGGGGCTCCAGGCTGCACTGAGGAAGTCCCGCAGCAGAGCCGACAGGCGCCCAGGCTCCTGCAGGGCGGGGTCCTGTTCTGCCAGACCAGACAGCAAGCCTGGGGAAAAGCCAGCACAACACTGCACCAGTTCCCTTCATACCCACAGGTGCTCACAGCCACCCCAGGTTCTAAACCCCAGGCTCCAGAGGCAGTGTCCACCCAGACAGAGATGCTGTCCAGAGATAATTTTTCTGTACCAACAATAAAAACCCAAACCCTGATGCAGCCACAGCTGCATCCAAACGAGTTTGCCCTGACAGCCAATTTCAGTGAGTCCTCTGGGAACTCCCTTCCACCATGTGCAAAAACATCCAGCAGCTCATCCCAGTGCAGAGCCACTCTGTGCACACAGGCCCACGCAAACACTTGGACATCTGCCTCTTACCATGGCCACAGTTTGCTTGAAGTAAGGAGGTTCTCCTTCCACCACCTCGATGGTCACTATCCCAAAAGACCAGATGTCCACCTTGGGGCCATAAGGACAACCACTCACAACTTCTGGGGCCATCCAGTGAGCAGTGCCCACCACAGAGCTCTGTTGATCCTGCTCAGGGGTCAGCTGAGTGCAGAAGCCAAAATCAGCTGAGGACAAAAACAAACACTGTCAGAGTCAGCGGGAATTAAAAATCCAAGCAAAAGAATTCCCAGCTCTAAGTCTAAGAATGCACCACTGAATTGCACTAAGCTGCAAAAGGCCTCAGGGCTGTAGCCAAGGAAATATGCAACTGGCCACTTAAAGATACCCTCAGGTTTCAGGCAGTGGCTTTTATGTATTCACTTGAAGCTTTAGATTCTAACTCCCTCCCCTCTGGAAGGGACATACACAAAGCAAAGCCAATCTTGACACCCTGCTTCTCTCCAGACTCCTCTGCACGTTGCAGCTGCTCTCAGCTGGCAGCAGGATCCAGGCACTTCCACCAGCACCAGTTTTGGGGAAGTGGCCATCACTGGGAAGCAGCCCCACACCCATATCCCAGGAACACTGTGCCTGACCAAGGATATCTACCCAACTTGACAGTGCCATCCATTCCAGAAGGATGTTGGAGCTTTTCAGATCTCTCTGGATCACCTTCCTCAAATGAAGGAAATACAGAGCTTGCAGACACTGATAGAGAACAAGAAACATGAGGGTAAAAATTAATGACCTGAATATACAAGAAAGGACAGTTTAGAATTCTGCCACCAGCAACTTTGCTTTGACAGGCAAGAAGTGCAGTGCAGCCCAGCTCCAGACAGAGTTCAAGGAAAAGTTGAGAACAGCAACTAGAAGAGAGAGAGAGACAGAGTACAACAACAGTCTAAGAGTACAAGAAGAGAGCAGAAGTGCAAGGATACTGACAGGTGGTTCATTTAAGAGTCTCTCTCTTCTCCAGGGCATAAAAAACAACACAGAAACAAAGCTCTGAGCATGAAGCCGTTCCAGTTCTCACCATCTCTTTCAAAGGACCATCATGCCCAAGCCATGGGAAGCACAAGCAGGAGCCCTTACCTCACGAATGACAGCTGCCATCTCTTCTTCAGCCAGATGTGTCTGTCTAACAGCATCCTGGAAAGTTCCTCCATCCATGTACTCCATCACCAACCAGAGATCTTCATCAACAAGGTAGCTGAAAGAAGAAAACAGTGGCATGGACATGAATGTGCACAGCTAAATTACCTTATGAAAAAGACTGCAGGGGAGTTTTCTTCCAGGTCAGTTGTAAATGAACACAGAGTAAAATGGAGAGACATTCCTGTAGGCTACCATCCTTGGAATCTGCAGTCTAAACGAGAAGGAAACACCTGTGAAAAAGGAGATGCCTTACATGGCAAGCATGTGAAAATGCAGTTTAGGAGGAGCTGAGATCAGTCTGGAACCACAACACTTGCCACCAGCTGGTTCACCACCTTAACTCAGCAATTGCACCAGTAACTCCAGCAGCAAGGCAACACAACTCTGAGTTATGCACAGAAGGAGGTTGTGCACCACTTAGCACAAAAGTGGTCAACTGGAAAACCTTGCATAAAGAACCTTCAGAAACAGGCAAGGCAATTGAAAAATGGGCAAAATAGGTGTTTCTGGAAACAAGAACCTTGTCTTCCTGGCATCCGCAGCAATGGAAAAGAGCAGGGGAGAAGCCAAGGGAAATAATTTCTACCACACTTTATCAGCACTTCTCATAAGACACAGAAAATAGGGTCAACTTCAAGAAAAAACTAAACCAAAGCAACAAAACAACAGGGACGTAGTGAACTGACAGGCTGTTGTTTTAGGAAGCTGTGGCCAAGTCAGGCTTTTTCTAAACAAGCTACAAACTACATCTGCCAGAAAAGATTAATTCAGGAGCAGTGCACGGGACAATACCTGAAGCACTCACCTGTCCAAATAGCTGACAATGTTGGGATGCTTCTTGTCCTTGAGGACCAGGATCTCATTCACAGCTTGTTCCCAGTTCTGCTGTTCACAATTTATTTTCTTTATGGCCACCTAAAAGGACATTGAAGACCATTAACTGGAGAAGGCTGCAGCATGAGACCACAACAAACATGCAGCGAGTCTTTTTGGAGTGAGGGAGCCAGGCTGTGCAAAGTGCCCTGGGATGGGACACCAGAGCACAGTCAGTGATGTTCCCCCCTCAGGGGCTGCTTACAGGACACATGGCCAGAGACATTTGGCCTTGGAAGCCCTGGAGAAATGGTCTCTCATCCATCACCCACAAAACTCTAACAACATTCTCTGCACCTACAATCTTCTCAGTTTATCACCACTATTATTAATATTCACATAGCTTGCAAGCAGGAAGCAATTCTAGTCCTGTGAAAGTAGAGCAAAACAGTTGAGAAAGGGTTTGGTTATTATTTCAAATGCCACTGCTGCTGTTTGGGATTGCATAACAGAGCAAACACACAGCATACATTACTAATATGATCACTGTCATGGGCTGTCACTGACACCAAACCTAAACACAACTGTAGAGTCTGGGAGAGAGCTTTGCTGCCTGTGCTGAAAAATCCCATGCAGCAAGGCAGCCCCAAGAGAGCATTTTGCTTTTCACATACATATTCTCATTCATCTCTCCCTCTCTATGAATCTACTGCAGGAGGACTAAAACCCAAAACTGATCCCAAGCAGGATCTCTCCTTAATTAGGTCTTGCAGTATCCTTTGAAATTATAACCTGGGACTAAGATAAACTGGCCCTCAATAATGGCAGTCTCCACCAGCTGATGCATTAAACATTTTTAGAGAATAAGACCAAGCCAGCGTGTCCTGCTCTGAAAGATACCACTGCCCTCCAGCAAAATACCCGGCCCCTGCTGGTGTAGAGGTCACTGACTTGAACTTACCCTTGGCCAACTGGCTCAACTTCAGTGTATTTCTTGGCAGGTTCCTCCACGCTCACGGTGTTCCTTGAAAGAAACAGGAAAGGCAGTCACTCCAAGATGGAGATCCTGCCTTGCAGCAGAGCCAAAATGCAGCCTCACTCTCTGGGGCTGTGAGCCCCTTGTACTCAGGTGGGCAAGAGCAATAAACAACATCTATGACATTCAGCTGCAGAGGAACACTGAGTACAGCTGATGCTCAGACACACACACACAACAGCCTCCTCTGGCAGACAAGGCAGAGAGCAGACGTACCCAGCTGCATCAGGCACCACTCACCTCTCCCCTCTGTCTGTAGGGCTGTGCTGCTGTCAGAATGCTCAGCCCATAATGCCTCAACAGAGGGAGGTTCACTGTCCTCTTCCCAAAACGATGGAGCTTCACCACCCTCTTCCCAAACAGTGGGACATTCACGGTGCTCTTCCCACGTGGAGAGATGTTGTCCCTCCTCTTCCCATGCTGCTGGATGTTTGCCCTCCTCTTCCCATGCTCAGAGATCTTTGCTGTTGTTCTTCCCACGACACAGGATGTTCCTACTCCTCATCCCATGCTGTGAAACATTCACTATCCTCAATCCACACGGCTGGAGCTTTGCTGTCATCTTCCAGAATGGTGGGAAATTCACCCTCATCTTCAAGAACTGTGGGAAGTTCACCATCGTCTCCAAGAACAGAGGGAAGTTCACTTTGTTCTTCCTCCTCTCCAGCCTTCTTGTCTTCCTCCTCTTTAGGCTCCTCTTTGGAGACAGACAGAGCCAGAGGAGGCCCTAATGCAGCTTTTATGCTTTGTGGACAGACAGTAGCATGAGGTAGAGGAAGTTGTATCACACTGATTATCTTATTTATCCTCAGCTACACATCCAGCTGCACTAAGGAGAAATAGCATTCTGAGGTGTTGAAAGTGACAATGGGCTAGAGTAGACATTGCCACTTATAGTTGTGAATTAGATACTCCATCACAGCTAAAACCAGCAAGCAATCTTTTGTCTGCAAAATCATTCCTGCAGCTGTTCAAAAGCTCTTCAACAGAAAAGGAGAAAACAGCCAGGGATCCCTTAGCTTCTGCTGCTGCAAAGACACTGACAGGAACTTTCTGTCAGGCCACCAGGCTGGCACTCAACTGCAACACGCCAAGCTCACAACTTGCTGTACAATTCTGAACACCAAAGGTTCCTTTCCACTCCCCGAATGAGGAGTTTCTCAGTAGCCACCCGTGACGTGCCCTGCAATGGGAGAGGGAAAATTAACCAGATGCTGTCAGGAAAATAAAATGCCTGTGCTGGAAAATCCCACGCAACAAGGCAACCCCAAGAGAGAGCGTTTTGCTTTCACAATATGCCACCAGGAGACCTTTCATCAAAAGCACCACTGCACACACGGGGACAGAGACCACTCCACCCCGAAACACACTGAGCACCTCAGCCCGCGGTGAGCTCGGGCACGCACAGCCATGTGTCCCCACAACCACCGACAAACACAGCCCTGTGCCCTTCCACACTCACACACAGCCCTGTGCCCTCGCACACACAAATACACACAGCCCTGTGCCCTTCCACACTCACACACACCCTGTGCCCTTCCACACTCACACACAGCCCTGTGCCCTCCCACACTCACACACACCCTGTGCCCTCGCACACACAAATACACACAGCCCTGTGCCCTTCCACACTCACACACACCCTGTGCCCTCCCACACTCACACACACCCTGTGCCCTCGCACACACAAATACACACAGCCCTGTGCCCTTCCACACTCACACACAGCCCTGTGCCCTTCCACACTCACACACACACCCCTGTGCCCTCGCACACACAAATAGACACAGCCCTGTGCCCTTCCACACTCACACACACCCTGTGCCCTTCCACACTCACACACACACCCCTGTGCCCTCACACACACAAATAGACACAGCCCTGTGCCCTTCCACACTCACACACACCCTGTGCTTTGGCACACGCTCACACACAGCCCTGTGCCCTTCCACACTCACACACACCCTGTGCTTTGGCACACGCTCACACACAGCCCTGTGCCCTTCCACACTCACACACACCCTGTGCTTTGGCACACGCTCACACACAGCCGCTCGCCCCCCACCTCCCCAGGCACCTCCGGGAGCCCCGCTCCGCTCGCACACGGGAGGCTCAGCGTGCCCCGCTCTCAGCCCACACCTGCACGGCCGCTCGCCCCACACCCACGCGGCACAACCGGCCCCCAGCGCGCCCAGCAGGGCAGCCCCGACACCGCACCCCCACATCCTCCGGGCCCTGTCCTGCACGGAGAACCCCCCCCAAACGCGGAGCCTCCCCGCTCTCCTCCACTGCCCTCACACAGCGGGGCCCCCGCTGCTCACCCAGAGCGGCCGCTCCCGTGACACCCCCTCCGCCGCCCCCACAGCCCTCCCGTGTCGCCACGGGGACCCCTCCGCTGCGGCCCCGCACCAGGGCCCCGCACCCGCCACCGCCCGGCCCCAGCGCCCGCCACAGCGGCCACGCGCCCCCCGCCCTCACCGCCGGGCCCGCAGCGGCCCCGAAGGACGCCCGCAGCCCCGGCCCAGCCACTGCCGGGCCCACTCACCTGCTTGCGTGGTGTCGCTCAGGTCGCAGCCGCTGCCGGGGAAGTCGCGCAGCTTCCTCCCGCTCAGGCACAGGATGCCCGAGCTGCCCGCCTCCTCCAGGGCCCGCTCCAGGCTGCGCACCGTGTGCGACTGCGGCAGAGCTGCCGCGCCCCAGTGCGGCCCGGACGAGAAGGAGAGGGTCAGGTGCGCGGGGATCCCGAGCCCCGCCGCTCCGCTCCCGGGCGCCGTCCCGCTCCCGGTGCCGCTCCCGTTGTTGCCGCCGCCGCCCCCCTGCCCGGCCGCCATCTTGACCGGGCCCTCCACAACAACGGCCGGGGCCGCCCCGCCGCCGCTGCGCAGGCGCCGCGGGGCCCGCAGGGGGCGCCGCGGGACGGGGCGGGGCTTCGCGGCGCCCCTCGGCCGCGCCAACCAATCCGCGGCGCAGGCGGGGCCGACGGGGCGGGGCTTCCTCAGGGGGCGTGCCCGAGGGCTGCTGTGCCGCTAGGGGGCGCTGCCGGGGCTGAGGGGCCGGGGCTGAGGGACCGGGATCGGGATCGCTACCGGGATCGGGATCGGGATCGGGATCGGGATCGGGATCGGGATCGCGACCGGGATCGGGATCGGGACCGTGACCCTCTTGGCAGCGGGGGATCCCGGGAGCCGGGGGAGCCCGGGACGGGCGGTCCCGCAGCCGGGACGGGAGCGGGCGCGGGGGGCGCCGTTCGGGAGGGCGCGGCTGCGGGGAGCCCTTCGGAGCCGAAGGAACGCGCAGAAATCGCCTCGGCAGCCCCGGCGCCGCTGGGAGCGCGGCCCGGCCCGGCCGCGGGGCCCGTCGGCTCCGTCCGCTGCCCTCAGGCACCGCTCGCAGTCGCGCTCGCATCTGCCCCGGCAGCGCAGAGCAGCGGCCGCTCCTCAGGCCCGAAGCTCTCCTGCGCCGGGAGCATCAGAGCCGCCGCCGCCTCTGCCTTGCAAACCCGGCACCGGCAGAGCCGGCCCGGACCGCCGATCCCCGCGTGTGGCGGCGGGAAAAAGCACCCAGGAATCGGCCGCGGCAGAACAAAGGGAAGACGAGCGAGCGGCTCACCCTGAAATGGGTCAAGGAACGCTCACACAAAAGCCCCAAAGGCACGAATGCCCGTGGCTCAGAATGCGAAAGGGCAGGGGGGAGACATAAATCAGAAGCCGCATGCAAGGTCCGGGGCCCAGTTACCTGAATAAAATGCTACACGACTGCTGGGATACTCTATGGATGGATAATTGCCTCTCCTACCATGGAATCAGTTCTTGTTAGGTGCTGCATATTTATCTTCCAAAAATGCCTTTGGAGCTGTCATTAGGAAATGCTAAAGAAAGCCTCATAGAACCACATTTTAATGCAATTGCTCTGTGTTTGATAAGCAGAATCTGCTTTTAAGCCTTGAACCTCATGAAGATCCTTGCATTCTTCAATTGGCTTGGGTTGGTTTCTTGTTTATTTGTTTTTTGCATGCATATGTCATGCCTAATTTGGGGATCTAAGAGAAATTCCCTTTGTATGGAACACACTGGCCTTCAGTCAGCAACATATCACTGGGAGGTAGCTGAGCCATTATTGATCACAAAAGGATCAGACCTGAAATATTATGTGCCTGATGTCTGGGGGAAACTCAGCAGAACGGACTGAGCCAGGATCACTGAGAAGGTCCTGAAGAGTGAAGCCTTCAGTCCTGCGGTGCAGCGCTGCCTGGATTTGGGGATCACCCTGTCCTGGCCCACAGACTGCCCTTCCAGCAAAGAGGTCTGTGTGCAACATGCAGGTGTAGGGGAAAAGGGCTCCCATTGTCCCCTGCAAATCCTGTGGCTGGCTGCTTCCTCTGACCTCAGCTGTGGATCCTTGTGGGGGCTGTGGGATTCAAGCTTACAGATGAATCTCTATCAATCAGTCTGGCTGGGCCAGAGCTTCTGCTCTTGTCCTAAAAACTCATAATACTGCCCTTTGGAATCACAAATAGAAAGCAAAAAGCAATAGTGGAAGAATCCTCCACCAAGGGCTGTGAAATACTGAGGACACAGATCAGTGGTACTGTGGGTTCAGTGCAGTGACCAAGCAGGGCCACACACTTGTGCTGGTGTCTCCCCTACCCTGGGATGCACTATGGGGACTCTCTTCCAACCCTGTGCAGTTGCTTCTACATTTTTAAACTTCTCAGACACCATCTGAGATGTTTCTCTGGACCTGGCATTGCCTGGCCTGAAACAGTAGAAGTTTTCCAGGTGACAGATCTGCCCCTTCACAGCGGCCCCAGCCTGTGTGCAGCCATCCTGGCAGGGAGCTCGGCCAAAGCCAGCTGCTGCCACTCCCCAGGTGGGGAACTGCTGGGCCACCTGTCCAGCACAGGACACTGCACAGGAACTGTCAGACCCTGGATGAACACAGGCCACCTGTTCCCCTGGCAATGGCTCAGGAAGCAGCTGAGCACACAAACACCCTCCCCCAAAGGACAGCCAAGCCCTGTGCAGCAGCTCACCCTGTGCACCACAGCAGGGATAATTCTGTTAGAGACAATTATTCTGTGGGTATTTTAGTACTGTAGCAGAAATGGGTATTTTATGCCTGTTGGGGTGAGCTCACACTGTGGCCTCTCCCAGTATGTTTTTAGAGTGATGGTTACGCATTTTGGCTACTTGTGAATTCGGTGCAAAGCCTGTTTTATCTCCTGTACATAAAAAGTCACCCAGCACTGCAAGGGAATCAAGCTAGGAAAAAAAAAGCAGTTTTTATCACCTCAGCCTTTAATTTAAGGAATGGTTAAAAGATTATAAGGTACAGATTGCTAAAAAACATTTCTGTGGAGAATAGAATCAGGGTGCATTCTGAACAGCAAGAGGATGGCGCACACTCAGCTGTTCTTTCAGGATTGAAGGGCTCCATCCCTTTGCAACCTGCTTGAAGAAGTGCTCAGGTTTTCCTAGCAAGTCTGCCATCTTCTGTCTGTATTTATAGTCAGGAGGCAACTGAAATCAGGGACACTGCCATTTGTGACAGTGTTTCTTGTTCAACTTTTCAACTTTCCATGACATACAGATTATTTGCATAAAGGGGTGATGTCTCCTCCAGAGTTCATTAACCTGGGCGGTGGGGTGCATTTGTTTAATTTTGAACATACTTGGAGCCAGGATTGCTCTGATAATTTTGCCAATAACATTCAAGGCAAAAGAGATCACAGCAACAATTTTACAAAATGCCTCTTGAAAACCTCACACTGCTTTGGAGGCAGCTTTTAAAGCAGTAAACTGCCTGCAGGTGGGCACCAGTGGGGACCCCGTTTCCCCCAAAGCACCAGCCCATGCAGTGTCACACTGAGAAGCTGAACTTGCACCAAACAGCTGTTGAAGGAAATAATCAGAGGTGACATTTGACAAGTTAGGTTTTTATTCAGTGCACTGGACTCATACATCACGGCTTCGTCAACTAACAACATTTCACACATTCCTGTAAAATCAATGCCAAGTCCAGCCTCTTGTTAAAGATGCTCGGTGTAAAATGTAAAGCAGTCTATCAAATATTTCCTTTTTTAAGTACAGCTTAGAGCCCAATAACAGGCTGTGTCCAGCATGTTCAGTGCTGGGTTCCAGCAGTGGCTGGAGAATGGAGCAGTTACTCAGGGTTGATGCAGGGCTTCATTAACAACTGCCTAAACCCAGCTCATTAACATCTCCGCCAATGTTCATCAGAGTGCTGCTGCTAGTTTGATTATGCTGCTGCTTTGAGCATGGGTGGAGCTGCAACTACAAAAACCCTAATGTAGAACTACTCAGCACTGGAAAACGTGATCTGGGCTGGGGCAGCCTGTCTGTGGTCTGTGCTGAGGACAGTCACCCCAGCAGCACGGCATGGCACATCTCACCCCATCCCCACAGCTGGGCCAGCAGCAGCAGTCAGAACAACACAGCAATCCACAGAGAAATGCAAGGTGCTCAGGCCTGACCGTCAGGGAAAAGCAACATGTTTTCAGGGTGGAGGGGTCTTACACTGCAAACCTCTGGGCAGGGATGCCTGCAAGCACAAGTTGGGCAATTAGGTGGATGCTGGGGATTGTGGGCAGGTGGAGCATCCCTGCTTCCCTGTGTCTCTCATGTGGGCAGGCACAGCATCCTCAACCCTGTCCCACCCAACAGGACAGTGTAGGGAAGGCTCCATGGTACACCCTCCCACTTGCAGGAGTCACCCTGGTCAGCATAGGGTGCCCTGGCCAGGGGACTGGGCTTGTGCCAGCCCTACGGTTTCTCAGCAAATTCATCTCCACTCATCCCTGTCCACCGGCCTGCCCATGTCCCACCTGCCCTGTGCTCTGGCCCAAACTCTCACCCTGCCTCATCCCTGCCCTATCCCTGCCCTCAATCACTCATTCACTCTGTGTATAAGGAAGGAGACAGCACATTGCCACATCAGCTATCTCGAAGGGAATCTAGCGACTTTTATTGAGCCCTTGTGATGGAGCCTGGACTGTTCCAGGCAGTCCCTGTGACGAGCACGCGGTGCTAAGGCATGGTGACCGTCCGTCCAGCGCTCCTGGCCGCTGTAAAGCGCCTCTTATTCCTCAGACCAGAGAACCTCTCATCCAGCGTCAGGCTGGTCTGCAGGGGAAAGCGAGAGCGAGTCAGTCCCTTGTCTTGTGGCAAAGCACAGCCAAACTTGTAGCAGGGTATTTATTGATTAGAGCCCATCAGTCAGGCTGGTGTTTCACAGCTGGTTAGTCAATTAAATCACTCAGCACACAGAGACAGGGAGCTCGACAGACTGTGTGCGGCTGGAAAACCTCCAAGCAGCTCCCAGCCCCAAGACACAGGGCATCCTCGGCAAGAACAGGAGCAAGCAGATGGCATTTGAGCACAAGGCATCAAGTAAAACCAAACTGTCCAGACAAGAAACGCCGGCAATGAAGAAGGTGGAGCAGGATTTCTCAGCTGCCCCAGGGCTCTTGGACCATACTTCAGTGTAAAATATGACACCAAGAAGGGCACCAAAGCAAAGAGCGAGCAAAGCCCAGAAGTGCCATGTGTCTCTGAGGAATGGGAAGCACTGACAGTGAAACAGTCCCCTCTCGCCAAGACTACTCATCAGCAGGATCTCCCTGCTCCAAGCAAGCACATGGACAGGCCAAGACAGGCCATCAGAGTGGGGAAAACTGGGCTGAGTCTGTAGTTGCTGAACAGTCTTCTCAAGTGCCTTCAGCTTTGTGAGCAACCTGGCCAACACAGCTACGGGACTTTCCTCCCAGGTTCTGTTAGATAAACCCAGCTGGCAGCCCCAGAAACCTGAGTGTGACGTTAACAGCTCAGTGGCAGGGCTGCTGCAGGGAGCCAGGTGCCTCCTGTCTCGTCGACAATCCTCTACCTGGTTGCCCATCGCGCGGAAGTTGAATCTCAGCAGCACCCCTTTGGGCTGGGGCTTGGCCACCCGTGCCGGGGGTCTCTGGCTTCGCAGGAATGGGCGCTTGGATCCAGGCCTGGAAAAAGCACACAGCTGCAGTCACTCAGGATGCTAAGGCAGCTCACTCCCCATCCTCTGCAAACCAGTGTGGAGTCAAGGAGACACCCACACACTCCATCCATCCTATGGCGTGTCTGACCCCTGGCAGAGTCGAAAGGCAGCCAGGAGAGCAGCCGTGCAGGCAGAGTTCGAGCACTGGGGACTGTCACATCCAGGCTACCGAGGGGTGCTCTTGGCACCCAGGACATGCACAGTGCCCTCACCCATCCTTCTCTCTGCCCCCAGGTGGGTGCCGGGTCCTGCAGCTGCCCCTTTCCAGCCTCTGAGCTCCTGTTACACAGTGAGCACGAGGTGCCCCTGTGGGGCACACTGTTTCTCCCAACACCCCACAACCAGCACAACCAGCCTGCCACCTCCTCCCACAATGGTGCTTCCATTTCTCCTCACTCTGCATAACAAACAAGGGCACGGTAATTACAGATTACCACGTAATTAGAGGTAAATACAGGAGATTTTTATCTCCTTCTGATATGCTGGGAAAGGAACCAGACATCATTTGCTAACCATTTTGGATTTGAACCATTCATTGCACACTCATTATAGAAGTGAAGCTGCAATAATGCTAAAGGGATTTTCGATGGCTTTTGTAGGGCTCCCACCCTAACAAATCACCTCATTTACTTACGAGCTGGTCTGGCCCGCCTGGGGATTAACCACAGAAACCGTCAGAATTGCTCCCGGGCTGGGTTTCACTTGCCACCTGCCGAGACAGGGAGATTCATCCAGCTTCAAGCGTGAAAGAGCACCTCATATTTGCATTGTGCCTTTGTTCACAAATTACCTTCTCATCCTTGGCGGTTTCCCTTCTCCTTGAGAATCCATCTGCTGTAAAATATATTTAAAAACAATTACTTAAAAGAATTAGCTCTCAGAAACAATGATTTTCCCAGGATTTTGTTTGGTGCATCTGAAGAGCTCCTTCCTTGCAAGTTGTTAAGAAATGTGCTAATTTGGGGTTTCCCACTGGCAGTGATGTGTATGGGATGGCTTTACCTTGCCCTGCTTGTGCTGCTCTATAAACTGCAAGGTTTATTTTTATCACCCTCCCAGGATTTACTTCCCAGCTGCCAGAATACCAAGCTGCATTAGAAGTTGCCTGCAAATGCTTTCCTTTCCTACCAACACATGCAGCGTTCAGGTCATCTGCCTCTCTCCCCCAGCTACTTTTGGAAGCAAAGCTACAACAAAGGCTGGTAAAATTTGAAGGTTTGTCACTACCAGCAGACTGCAGAGGAAATGTCTCAATACTGACCCCTCTCTGGAAGTGGGCTTTGGAGAACCACGGCTGCACCCGCTTCTGCTGGAATGCTGGTCCCCTGTTCAGCAGGAAAGGCCTGCTGGTAAAGGAGAGAGAGAATGACAGAGGTGAAGATGATGCCAGGTCTCTCTAATGTTTAATGCCAAAATACCTAACCCCAAGTGGTCTTAAAAAGCAGAGTAAGAAGCAAATGAGGCGGTGTGTTACCGAGTTCAGCCCAACAGGTTTTTCTGCCAGCAAAGGGTTTCAGAGGAACTTGATTTTCTGCTCAACTGAGACAACAGCTTGTGTGTTCTGAACTTTGCTCATTAAAAGCAAAAAAACATGAGAGGAAAATCACAGAGAAGAAATCAGGTCAAGAAGGACCTCTCAATGTTATTTAGTCCCTGTTCTGCTCAGAGCAGAGAAAGGACTGCAAGGAGCTTCCTTTCGAGCTCAGAGAACATAATGATCTTGATGAGACAGGCACCAAGACAGTGCCCAGCACCTGGCACACTGCCTTCCTCACAGCTCTTGGGGCACAGTCTGCTCCTGCAGCCCCTCATTAGGACAGACTCCCTGTCTCTGCCTATCCCTTATGGCTGGAATCTGTATTTCCTGCCTTTATGAAAATAAATGCTATTTTGCCCTTCAAAGTGTTTCCCAAAGCGACAAAATTTAATAAAAATAAAAAGGTCACATTTTCTGTGCTTCCTGAAATAAAACGACAGATTAATATCAGCATTATTAACTACGAGCATGAGGTTGTTTTCTTTCCAGGTGCTTTCCTAACACAGTATTTTTCTCATACTGCACGAGCACATGCCCAGCTGGCACATATGGAGAGCAGAACCCCATGAGCTGCACTCACTTCAGGCAATCACTGAAAACCAAAGTAACCCAGAGCTACCAAAGATTTTACCTTCTCCCTGGGGTGCGGATGCTGGAAGGATCTGCTCTGAATCTCTTGGGGCCTGGAGATGGCTGTGGCTGTTCCTCCTGTTGCCCACTGCCGCTTTTGGCAAAAGCATTGCTCTTCTTGTTGCCCTGAAAAAGCAGTGAGACCTCAGCAGTTGTCACCTGTGCCACAGTCTCGGTACAAGAACAGGGAGTGAGGACAAGGGACAGCACACAGCATCCTGCTCTCCACTGACTGCTGCTGACACTGCTGTCAACAGTCAGGGTGTGGGCCTTGGTTCCTGGACATGGAACTACAAGTGCCAGGAAGAATGTTTCATTCTAATGCTGCAGAAACCAAGGAAGAAAAAAACCAATCAGTTCATGGAGAGCAAATCTAGCAGAAGCCATGCATTATAGCCCTGCTCAGGTGTGGTGACCTGTCTACCCATTGCTTTTCCTATCCCACATTGTTCCCCCCTGTTCCTTGCCCCTAGCCCTGGCCATTCCCTCGGGTCCTCCCTATTGGTTCCTGTACCCCAACTCTGCCCATGGACCGTC
Organism: Aphelocoma coerulescens; assembly: GCF_041296385.1. Lineage (NCBI taxonomy): Eukaryota > Metazoa > Chordata > Aves > Passeriformes > Corvidae > Aphelocoma > Aphelocoma coerulescens. The sequence continues at coordinate 17,042,732 of NC_091018.1, forward strand.
CCTGAGCCCCTGAGAAAAAGCCCCTGCACCTGGATCACGAGGTCTCTGTGCCTCTGGGGATTGCTGGGACAAGATGTAACCATTAAAAGAACCTCTTACACCCTTATGGAGAGACCCTTCTCTCCTCCTTCACCATCTCTGGCTGTAACGCTGGTGGCTGACCAGAGCAAAACCGCGGAGCCGTGCGGAATGGGCTACGGGACAGCGACGTGGTCACCCTGCCCTAAGCAGCCCTGCTGAGCTCTCAGGAAAGCTGCAGCCTGCTAAACTAAACCTAGCACTACAACACTCAGGTTTCCTTCTGGTCATCAGCTCTTTCTTGTCTGGACACCTACATTGCCTGGACCACACCCTGATGCATGAAACACACCAGAAGACCCCTCAGCAGCATCTCTCCTGCAGGTCCAACACAAACAGCCCCAGGCTTCAGCCTGTTTATTTCTGTGGGACAACTACCATCACTGTTACTACCCTCTAACCGAGGTGTATTTCCATATTCTTCCCCCTTGGTTTATTTCTGCCAAGTGGAAGCTACTGTAGAATTATGCCTCCTAGCAACTGCTTATTACTTTCTGTAAATACCAGCCACGCTCAATATTTGAGTCATCCTGGTCTTTATCTTCAGGAATAACCTCACTCCTTGCACATGCATGCTCAGTTTAGGGCGTTCTTATTTATACCCCTACAACACATCCACTAAATGCCACCCTGTTCAGCACCTGCATTTTTTTAAAAAGCTTACTGAGCATCTGTGACCTCCTAACTGAGTGGATTTTCATCAGTGCAGGAAAACCCAGCTGACTCTCACACTATCTGTCACAGTACTGGGAATCAGTGTCTCTGGTGGAAAGTATGTCTCTGAACCAGAGTCACCTGACAAGTCACCAAGTCTGTCCTCTGACTTCACAGGAACTTGGAAAATGCTCTGGGTGGACAACAAATAACAAAGAATCTTAACACACCTCCTCTAAATGATAATAGTAAGATGAGATGCTGTGGAATTAATTTTTATGGAAATATTTTTAAACCTTTTAAGACCAATTCTTAAAAAATCTTTTTTTTTGCAAAACCTATGGGAACTGATCAGTAAAATTATGCTAAATCAGAAGCTTTATAAAACCAACTGGAAAATTGCTATTCCATATGCATGTACGTCTGTACTCACCTATGCATACAAATGCTGTGCACAGGCGTATAAAGGATGGTGGTTTTTATGTAGATTGCTCTTTGGGGTGATCCAGGATCATAAAATCGAGCAGATTTCTACATGACATTTGGGAGAAGCCGTACCTTCCTTATTCCCCTACCTCCTGAGCCGATGGCTGGCGATTTAAAGGGCTCACTCCATCGAATGCAGCAGCTGCTCTTCTCTTGCGACCAGGCAAGGTATTCCTGAACTGTCTCCGATTGAACTGCTGCTGTCCAAACCCTCTTCTGAAACGGTTAGGTCCTACAAAAAAAGCCCTCTTATTTTAGCATCCTTCAAAATTCGATTTTTGACTACAGCTTTGTAAATAGATTACAAGGTTAAGTTGATGTGATACAGGAGTATCTACACAAATAGTGGTGCAAGAGTCATGCTCATTCATATTAAATAATCAATTTTTCCAGTGTCTCTCTGGCATTCTTACTGTATGTAGGACTGACATACACATTATTTGATGTGAGAGAATACAGAACAGAAAAGCCTTTCATGATTCTGATTCCTTGTAAAGGCAGGAACACCCACATCAGGAGACCTGTCAATCTGTTGTCAGAGCTCACACTGCTATGAATTAACTATGACACAGAAAAAGCCTTTTGATACAGATACACAAGTGATTTGAGCATCCCAAAGCCAACCCCACAGCGCCCTGAAATAGTTCTGAGTGCCCACATGATAGCATAAATTTTATTTTTATATATATACTTTCATTTTCTTTGAGCTTGACATACCATTACTTCCCATATTGGAGGGGACACCTCCTGCTGGCTTTTTATGATACATGCACACCCGCTGTCCCTCTTGCATTTAACCTCTTCCCCTAAGCCTGCTGATGATTTTGAAGAGTGCTGAAGTGTTCAGCGAGAGGAAAGCCCTGTCAGACTGAGGCACAGTGCTTCCAAACCTAATTATTCCACATAATAAAATTCTGTAGCTGTAATGAGACAGAACGTTTCTGAGTCACTGTATGAGCTGATACAGGCACAACAACAACCACAAACTCACAGCTGGAATGCCAGGAGGGAATTTATTTTTTACGTCACAAACCAGCAGATCCCTGAAGCAACACCTAAGCAGAGCCACTTGGGCACCACTAAGCTTGGCCCAGTGCTGGACAATCCCCAAGCTGCCATTCACACCAGTTTATCAAGGGTTTGGAGCCTGCAGAGAGTTACAACCATGCTGTGTTCTGATCTCTGTACCAAGGCAGGGAGCTCAAGCACGTCCAGTAGGATGTCCCCAAGTCTACCAAACACCTCCATCATCTATAACCAGATGTTCTACTTCTCAATGCACACAGAGGGTAAACAGCAGTAGATGTGTGTTTTTCTTCACTGCTACTTCAGACTTTGCTATCCTCAGCTGCAAGGTCACTCGAGCACACAGCCCCTCTGTTTTCAGCCCACTCCCCCCAACAGCTGCTACACCAGTGAGATGTGCACACATCTTGGGGTTGTGTAAGTCAGGCCCAAAGCTGTGCATGGCAGAGGGCAGAGAGAGTGCACCCAAACCCTGGATCTCATAGCAGAACCTCACTGACACAAACCACAGAGCAGTGAGCTGCATGTATTGATCCTGTACCGTCGACTGCTACGTGACAGCAATTTATACAGACTGGCAGCAGTTGGAAATGAAGTGTTCTGAGGCAGCAGTGACATCACTGTGAGGGGCCAGCACTGCCATAATGAATGAAGGTTCCAGCCTCAGGGTGTAACACCAGCCAGCACCAGTCTGAGCTGCTTACACTGGAACATGTGTGAAGATGATTTGAGCTGCTCTGGCTCTAAAACAAAAAGGGCACCAGGGCAGGGCCGTGGGAAGTAGATCCCAAACACCATGCTTCGTGCCCTGTGGCCAGAGGTGCTGGTTGGGAACACACACAAAAATGCAATGCAGTTCACAAGCTCAGGGGCCAGTTGTTATTTCCTTTGCAAACAATGCCCTCTCACTGCAGAAGTGCAGATGTGTAAATGTTCCTCTCTTGGCAAACATTCCATTTTGGCAAACTGTTTCTTTTTGACCAGGTGTGGACTTGCTGTATTTAACGGCCCCTTGATTTTTTTCTCCTGCTTCTATTCCCCCAGTTTGTTTTTGCTCAGCCTTGTTTCTCTTCAACCCCCACCCTGCACCTGTCCCTATCTCTTGCCTATTTGCTGGGCTGCTCTCCTGCTGGCCACCAAGCCTTGCTGCACAGCTCTCCTACACCCTGGAGAGGACAGGAGACTGAGCTCAGCTGCCTTTCCTGAATATTCCATCAGGGCAATGGGAGGGAGGGCTGCAGAAGGCAGCCCTGACTAGAAAATCGTACCCCTGTCAGTCTGTTCCTATTAGGGAGCCTGTGCTCAGCAGTGCACTCAGGCACGGCTCACCCAACACAAATAACATATGACAGAGCCATCAGCTTCCAAGGGGGACCCCATTACACCAGCTGGGGACCAAGGCCTCGCTCTGTCATGTTGTGTCCTGAAGTGTGACACATGGGAGGCTTCATCTCTGCAAAAGGTCTGGCAGATATTTAATAATGTAAGAACGTTTCAGTAAAACCCCACAGCATCAGCAGCTGGGGAAGAAACCTCCCCCCACACACATCCCATGTTTGGGTGCATGCTCAGAGCCTGGTGCTGAGCACACCTGGGATGGCCAAAAGGCATCTCTGCTCAGCCAGTCTACTCTGGGCACAAGCTCCCATGTCTGACAAGACTCTTTTTTCCAAGGAGATTTGAAATTCAAATTTCTAGTCATTAAAAATCATCTTTCCCCCACTAGGGAGATGGTTTAAGCCATATTCCAAGAGGGATTAACAGCACTTTGCTTGCTGGTTTAATCAGCGTAATACCCTCCCCCCTCCTATGTCATTACAGTGCTGGGCTTCTCAGATCATCATTTTGATAATGGTTATCACATCTCAGCCCAGAAGGGACTGCATTTCAGCAGGGACTGGAGTGAATTGAGCCCCTGATGAATTATGGGCTAAATTCCCAGTCATGCTGAGCTTCCCCAAATTGCTACCGACAATCAGCACCACACAGCATGGTGGGTCTCTGCACTTGGCATGGCTGAATTCAGACTCACTGAAAACCTGTGAAATACTAAAAGCAGCAGAAATAATTCTGTAAATTAACAGACAAGTTCTCCCATCTAAGGAATAGGGTAAAAAATATTTTCTTGGATTTGCCTCTGGATGCAGTGCTTAAGTGTGGGAGAATATCGAAGCCTGTGAGTTTTGATAAAAAAAATCAATTTACTAAGGGCATTTTTCATCATTCTGTTTCGAACTGGAACAATCCTCAGTAAGGCACTGTGTGGTGGACACCAAGAACACAAGGATGGGAGGCAGAGCAGAGGCAAGCAGGATTGCTCCCAGTGATCCCACTGTCCTGATGTGTGATTGGCACTCCAATATAAGACTGCAAAGATATTTCTGCAAAATATCACTAAAATCTTCAGGGAGTGACTTAGCAGTAATTTAAAAAAAAAAATAAAGTTCACAGAGATGGCATTTCATGCAGCAGATAACTTTGGTTTGTAGGTAAAAACCAGTGGAACAAAACAAAGGTGTGATCACTCGGTATTATAAAAAAACCTCACCATTAAAAATAGCATGCTTGGCAAAAGTGACAATTTAGTTTCAATAACTGAGCTATCAAATACAGTTACTGAGGGGGTAATTGGGATAATTTAAGTCTGCTCTGGGAAAATGAGGATTAGGAAGAGCCATAATTAAAACATGCAAAGCCAAGGGGAATAGAGAATAGATATTAAGTCACTTTAAATTAGTAATTCATGAGAGAGTGGAAGGGAGAGAAATGGATGAATTATGCTCTGAAAGGGCCCTGATATTCCATTGTTACGGGAAGAAAAGCTAATCAGAGCCCGAGCACATCTTATAAACACAGAGAAATTAGATAGGAGAAGGATTTAAGAGCTGGATTTTGCTACAAAAATGCATTTTCCAGCCTGGCAGGCCTCTGCTGTCTCAAGTGCCCATCTACCTTGCAAATTCCTCTGCTTCCAGGCGCGATATCGGGGCCGCCCATACCCCGAGGCTGAACTCCTGTTCTTGACCGGCTGCCTTCTGCTGTCGCCCGCGGCACTGGCATCTGTCTGCTCTTTCCTGTGGAGCTTTATGATGTCATCTAGAATGAAATGAGAAGAGGAGAAACGCACAGCACCTGCACTTTCCACCCACAGTGATTCCCTCTTTGGGTGCTCGCAATTGTCCGCAGTAAACACGGAGCTTGCTGTTCTGTGAGCTACGCTGGACAGACAATGAAAGATTAAGCTTAGCTTAGAAAGTATAGGATCAATTTACCGGGCTCCTGCGAGCTGGAGATTAGAGTGCAGCAAATGATTTAAAAATGTGCCACTATCCAGCACGTCCCCACCATGGGCAGGACAAAGATTTCAGACCCACATCCACCGAGGGATCTGATCCTGCAGGCTTCCCACAAGCCTAAGGGAAGATGTTTTTGCAGGGCCACCAGAGCTCAGTGCTGGGCAGAGAACTTTTTTGAGAAGGTCTGACTTGAGTGGCTCTAGGAAAGGTGGTCAAAGGGGGGAGGATGTCACAGCTGCTGAGCTACTTGGATGACACACAAAGTACTTTCAGATGCAGAGCTGTATCAAGAAACAGCTCAGGCCCCTCCGTTCTCAATCAGCTGGTCTGCAATCAACGGGATCTTCTTAATTCAAGCTGTTCAGATGAAGAGGAATGGAAAAGGCAAAGGGACATCTCTTCATTAATTCATATTTTCCAACCTCAAATCTTCCAGAAAATACTTTGCAAATAATAAAAGCCACATCTGTGAAGCTCCAGGCAGAATGTTTTTAACTTCAACAAATTAGCAAGAAATGAAGTGTCCAAAACAGGCCCTTTCCCAGCTCCTTAATGTATCACTGGAGTCAAAGGACAGAAGTACCATTTGCTTTCAGTGGGGGCTTACCATGAGTTATCATAGCCCCAGCACTGGTCCCCTGTCATTTTCCATCAAGAACTCCTGAGTCCAAATGAATACAAAGCCCAAGGAAAAGAAACGAGAGCAGATGTAAGAATAGGCTGCTTTTGTGATTTCTCTTTCAAGTCTGCCAGGAGAAGAATAGGCTGGGAGATGCTGGGCCATGTTCTTGGGATGAATTTGCTAATGGTATCAGCTAAGTGTGCCTTTGGGACATGTGTGATTTGGAGCACAGGATGCTCTGAAGCATTTTGAAAGCATCCTTGCACACTCTGCAGGGAAGAGACCGCACGCATCCAAGGGTGGGCTATCTACAGCGTGAGGAAATGAGAGGAGCTGAATGCTCAGGTGCCTGATCTGCCACCTTTCAATGTCTTTTGTGTTTGGGTATGAGTTGTTACCCTCCTTTTCTGCCCATAAACACAATGGGATTAACAGAGCGGTATAATGGACTTCTACACAAGGCTGCAAGGGGATTCTGAGAGGTCATTTATGGTACATCTACGCCCTCAAGTCAGAATTAGATCTATCAGGGCAGCTTTAGAGCAACTCCTGCAGTTTTTTTGTGACTGCTAACTCATGTAAGGCACAAATATATCTGAAAGCACAGAAAAACCACCTGATGGAAAAAGTTCTTCACCAACGGGCTCTTGTTTTCCAACTCTCTCTTCTACCCTGAGTAAGGTGTATTCTGGATAGAATATGAAGTGGGACCACAGGAGGTCTGATCGAGAGAAGCTCTAAGGGAGAGCAAAAGCAAAGGGAGCATCCCACATCAGCAAAGAGAAAAAGGGTGTGCAATACTATGGGAGAAAAATAAATAAAAAATGAGGGATCCACTGTTGTTATAGCTCCTCATAGAGATATTAAAATAAAGGTGCGTCAGCCAAGGGATCAATTTGAGTTTGCAGCAGAAAATGTCCTGCTGTTCCTGACAGATGGCTCTTTGCTGGGAAGAAATGACACAAGGTTTCAGTTAGGAAGCTGACCCAATAATAAAAGGTGCTGGTGGACTTTCCTTTCACAGCAGAGACGCCAACACGATAATCCACCAAGATCTCTCGTCCATGCGTCAGAATCCAGGCCTCGGGAGTTCATGATAGGGCGGTTGCTGGTTGTTTATGCACAGTCCACATTCCCAGTGCCAAAGGAATGGCGAACATCGGAGCAAGCTGCTATAAATAGCAGCACGGCGAGGCCGTGGCTCCCCTTCCCATGTCGCAGGGGGGCTGGTTTGCGTGAGCCCCCCCGGGCCGCTCTCCCGTGAGCTCCGGGCCGCGGCCAGCCCAGCGCCGAGGCCGGGACCCCGCACACCGCTCCTCCGCCGGTGCTGGCCGCTGCCAGCCGGACAGGGCCACCCGCACGGCGGGGCCACCGCACGGCCTTTGCCCGGCCCGGCCCGGCCCATGCCGCGCACACCCACCCCGGCTCCCGGCCCCCTGGGCCCGGCCCCGCCGCCCGGCAGCGCCCCGCACCTACCGAGGGACATGTCGATCTCCTCGGCCGCCGGCTGCGGCCCCGCCGCGGGGCCCGGCAAGGGCTGCGGCCCCGCCGCCTCCATGGGCCCGGAGCGCTGTGCGCTCACTGCGCCTGCCCGGAATGTGCCGGCCCCGCACCGGCCCCCGCCCGCCCCGGCTGCCCCGGCCCCCGCCCCGGCTGCCCCGGCCCTCGCCCCGGCTGCCCCGGCCCCCGCCCCGGCTGTCCCGTGCCTCGCCCCGGCTGCCCCGGCCCCCGCCCCGGCTGCCCCGGCCCCCGCCCCGGCTGTCCCGGGCCTCGCCCCGGCTGTCCCGGGCCCCTGGGCCCGGCTCCCTTCTCCCCGCACTCCGCGGCCCCTGCGTCGCCCACAGGCAGCGCTGCTCCCCCGCCTGCGCTCAGCCCTGCCCTGGCTCCCTGCCCTCCGCACCCTCCCCGGCGGTCCTTTCCATCAGCACCTCCCCTCTATCCTTCTCTGCCTTAAGAGCGTTCTCCAGGCTCTGGGCTGACACTCTTCCTCTTCTCCCCCCGCATCCTCCTCCTCTGGAGTTTATGCCAGCAGCAGATATATCTTAACAACCCAGCAGTCATTTCTGAACCAGAAAAACAAGGCAACTCTGCAAACAGAGATACTCTTGGCTCATGTTCGTGCGTGAAGTCTGTTCTCGTATTTGTGAGCGCCTTGAGGAGGAAGCACCCATTTGGGATTAGTGTTAGGGCAGCATCCCGAACTCACAGAACTCAGGTTCGTCAGATCTTTCAGTCTCTGTCACATTGATTATGGCACCGAAACTATTCTACAGTTTGAATACAAAATGTGAGCTAAACCATCTTCCTCTACTTCTAAAGACAAGTGGAAAAAAAAAAAAAGATGGGAGAACAGTATCTTCTAAAGGGCTGCCGTGCATCAAGTGAGGAGCGTGCTTTTCTCTGAAGTTTCCGTATGATAATACCCTGAAATAAACTTTCTCATCACGTACATAATAGGGGCCACATAAATAGTGAACAGTGTCTGCATGTTTTGTGTTTTCAAGTCAGGTTTTTTTTCCCCACCTTGCACTTCAAATGGGAAAAAAATCTCTACATGCAGATCAATCAGGGCAAGGATTGCCTCCTGGTATGTGTACAGCTCTTAGAAAGACCAAGTGCTTCTGAAAGTGTTGGTTTAGGGAGGTGTTCTTTCACTAAAGAAAATAATAGAACAGTGGTGAGAGAGCAACAAATAACCTTTGCTATCTTTTGCAGTGACACTGCGGAATGACCACGAAAGCAGATTAATGTGAGATGTGAGGAATTGGGGTCATGACACCCTGTTTGCAACATTCTGTGGTACACAACGTGTGCTGGGGCTCTGCTGCTTTCTGGGGAACCCTGGCACTAATGCTGCCCGAGTCCAACAGCTTTCCTCCAAAGAGAATCCTTGAAATTTCCCAGCAATTTGGCCAGAGCAGCCAGGGAATCTGTGGCTGCTGGGAAAGAACTGGAAGTATCCATATAAGCCCAGTTTTTAGCAATAGACTGGAAGAGGGGGTTTACAGCAGTATCATTTTCTACCACCTAAGGAGGGTGTTGGAGCAGGGCTCTGGGCAGTGTCCTGCAAAGCAGCAGCTGTCTAGAAACATGAGGGAAGGACTGCAGGAGGGATCTGGAGTCTCCTTGGGTACAGGCCAGCCGTGAGCTGAATGACCCAGGTTTCCACATGGGGCAGCAGCTAGAGTCGGTCCCTTTGTGAGAAGAGTGTCATGAAAGCTTTCGTGGCTTTCTGTAAAATCTTGTACATTTGTATCTTCAGAAAATCTGAAAGCAACAGTTGAGAGATTTCCAGCAGTGTTTCTATTTGATCATGTTTAGTGAAACAAACATTTGAGACCAAAGAAGACAAAGGCAGAGTTTAGAAATGGCAACTTCTAAAATATTCAAAGGACATTTTTTTCATGGAACGACACCACAGCTTTTTCAGCAAATTCCACTTCACCAGCCGAGAGCTTTAATTAGCTGCTTTCCTTCAAGTGCATAGCATTAAAGGCAGTGATAAAACCTCTCCAAGCCATATTTCTTCATCTGGGAAGTATGAGCTGATATGTGCTCTTATCTTTCAACTGCCAGTCTGTGACCTCTTAACATTTTGGCAAGTGTCCCATTTCCTTAGTATGTCTAAGCACTGCCATCATCTCAGTTCTGAGTAATTTCTCACATCAACAGTGTAAGTGACACATGCTGGAGTTGGTGAAAAGGCCTGAAGAGCCAGAACCTCCTCTAAAGCACAATCCCCCTGCACTGGAGAGGACTGCAGGTGTCTGGCAGACAGACTTGACCCTACATCCTAAAAAAAGAATGTCAGGAATGTGACTTTCACAACGAAAAAGCAGGATTACTAAAAGAACAATGAGAAAAGAAAGGAAGAAGAGGAGGGGGAAGTATTTATGTTATGCTTTCTTCTAGAAGTGTTTTGTGTTGGCTCACTGATACTGTGGCAACAAGGCATCAAGTTGAGCCCTCAAAGAGCACTGTGGCACCTCTGCCACAGGCACCAGGTCCTTCCCCTTGTTTGGCACAGGCAGGACCAACTTGTTCCAAAAGACCAAGTGTTACTTTGGGGCACTGGGCCTTTCCATTTATCAGACGCTCTTCTTGCCATATAATGAAACCCCAAGGAACCCTAGAAGGCTTTTAGTTAAAACTAAACAAAAATAAACTCAGTGGGAGAAAGGAACATATGCCAGCAGTCAAACACTTGTATTATCTGAAATGTTTTCTTGGTCTCTCAGTAGATTTAGTGAATCTTTTGCATGATAAATTACTTGTAATGATTTATTGTTGTAACAAATCTTACACCGTGATCTCAGAATTAACACTGGTCACTTTGTCTGTTATTCCCAGGGGTACCTCATATCACAGTTATTTAATACAAAATTGCAAAATATATGACTGTTCACTTTCAGTGAAGTGGACTCAAAACTACATTACTCAATTGCTAATAAATAGTTGTTTTTTTTTTTCCTTGGGAACTAAGCCTGGATGGCTGTAGGAATGTGTGTTAAGGAAAGGCTTGGAATCTGCATGCACACACTTTTTTTCTGAGGATGTGGAAGCTTTCCAGCCTCTCCCAGAATTGCTCAAAGCATAAACAATCACTTAATTCAATGGGCCAGAACTCTGATCACTTTTGTGACACTGTATTTTGCCCACAAGGGGGATACTTAGGCCTTTTAATTTATGGGAACCCCACGACCATCAGCTCTTCACAAGGAATGGCTACAAAGCTGTTCCAAAATTGGTGAACCACCACTAGAAAGAGCTTATGTTTTATTGTTAGATGCTGAACATGGCCTTTCAACCATGTGTTACCACTTGAAAATCATCTTCTTGCGAAGATAGAAGAAAACAAAACACTTCTTCAGGCTTTTTGAAGAAAATTCTAGTTACACCAATATTTCTTTATTTTAGCTATTCCCAAAATGAACTACATTGATAATGATAATTCAGTTTTTATGCAGAAGTTTTATGCTAACTGTGTATATGTCAGCCATTGTATGCTATAAAGTGGCTGAGGTACACACATCACTGAGTTCTGCTTAGGGAAAACAAGATCAACCACGGATAATGACAAAATCCTTGCTTTGCTTCCTACAAATTTAGCAGATGCAGCCTGCAAAGAGCAAAATTGTGAGTTATTTAGAGAGGGGCTGTTGGCTTTTTCTCTGCCTCTCTTTCTGTATGTGTATTAAAATTGTCATCTCAGCCTGGCACGTGCAAAACTACTGCTACAACACCCATAAGCTGTACCTCTGGACTATGCAGAATGTCCCCATAGTCATCCCATAAAAAAGCACATGTACAGGATGACAAGGAGCTGGTAGCTTCAGTGCAATCTGTAACCAGCCAAGCTACATTCCAGTAAATGGAGATCCATAGATACACCACCCTGTGTTGGCTGTGCTGCTTGTTGTCGTGTAGGAGTAGTTTCAGTTTATGCTGCTTTTAGGGATCTCTCAATATTAAAGCAAACTGAAAGGGCTACGTTTCTAATCTCTCCAGGAAACAAGCAAGGCAAGTATGCTACTGCACAGCAAACAAGTTATTAAAAATAGAATAAAAAGACAAATCCTGTTTGAGATCACACCAAAATGATCAGCGAAGGACAAAAGCCTCTGCAGCACCACAACGAGGTATTTCCAGTGCATGTAGTGTGAATAGGTGGGGATTGAAATGACATCTTTAAGGAGAGATGCTCCCCTCCCCACTGCCTTCAGAACTGTGTTTCCTTGTGCTCAATGAAGCATTGCTAGCTGTGCAATGAATCAGATGCTCCCAATGGGAAAGGTATCAGGAATATTCTCATTAATGGATCTGCTTGCTTACTGTGGTCTGTACAAAAAGACTGTTAAGAACAGATACTGCTTCCCAAAGCAGCTAGACAGAATCCTGCTTGCTTCTTTTCTATTCAAGCATCAGATGCTGGAGTATTTTGAGCTATTTCTAGCTCTTTAAAATGGTGTTTCAGATAAATGACTGCCCTTTAGCAGAGATAGAGTGGCATTTGCCTTTTGATCTAAGTGGGAATAAATGTATGATTTGCTTGCTTCGCTTTCAAAATGGGCCAGATGGTGCCACTTTAGTATGAATCTTGAAGCCAGGTATTTGGAGATTATTTTAACTGCCTGTGGGAAGACTTGCAGGTCTCGAAGAAGAAAAGCAATATCCATGACACATAGAGCATGTGCTGATAAGCAAAGTAAACACAAAGAAATTGAAGAGGCATCAAGGAGATGGCACCAGGATCATGGGAGTGTTGAAGGAACAGTGACTGTGTTACCTTCAGTGTCTCATCCATGGAGGAGTACTGAGGCTACTCATAAAGAAGCACAGCGAGAACAGTAGGAAAGCTCTCATGTTTAATTGCTTAAAGCAAAAGAAAGTCTCTAAAGGATGCAAAAAAAGCTCAGTGCTGACATTTCAGGAGGATTTAATTTCTCTAAGCAAATGGCAGTCTAGACTGACAAAGCCCTGCTCTGTGTTCACCTCAAGTACGTAGCTCAGGAACACTGAAAGCTTCAGGGGTGTCCCTCCTGTCAACAATCCCTGTTGCTTGGCCATAGGTGCCCAGAGCTTGTGTGGCCTGGCAAGCACTGTGGAGGTGTTGAGGGAGCATCACACCGCACAACGCCCTGGGCAACACCTCAGCTTTGTCACAGTGCTTTGATGTCCTTACCACAGGCACTGGCCTGCCCTGGGACACAGCCTGCAGCACACGCTGCAGAGTGACAGAGGTAACCAAGGACTCCACTCTTGCTGTCCCCACTGTCATAATCAATTTCACACCAACATGACAGATAATCCTGTCTAGCTCTCTCCAGAAGGCAGTGCCCTGGGGAACTTTGGGTCCGTGGGCGATGACGCTGAGCAGGGCTAAGAGGTGCAGCAGCACAGGCAGAGCAGCAGGACGGGCACACAGCTCTCACTCACTTGTTCTGAGCATGGCTTGGGCCAACTGTGCCAAGGGCTACCTCACTGCAAGAGTTGTGAGTAACCACATCTTGCATTCCATCTTGAATGTTAGACAGATCAAAGCCTGATACAGATCTCATTCCTTGAGGCATTAACATGAAATTTGTCGAAGTCATATCTTCAGGAGTTTTCGTCTCATCTGGAGCAGATGTGGGTAACCACAAAGACTTTCAAAGTGGAAGCTCTTCACGGAAGTGTGGGATTTTCACAAATTTTCAGACTCCTGAAACTCAACTCTGGCATGGCTGCAAGAAAATATGTTTGTCTTCTGCATTCTCATGAAAACATCTGGGCGTTTCCACCTCGTCCTGAACTCACCTTTCACAATAAATAAGGAAATGCAAAAATCTCTGTTTTATAGGAGAAACTGAGGGATGGCACAAACATGGCTTACTGCTCATTGTGCCAGGAAGGTTGGTTTGGGGAGCCTTCTGCCACTAGACTAGTAACTCTGGTTTTGCTTGTGACATGACAAAGAAAGGAGGGCATGGGGAAAAAGACCTGTTGAGAGCCTGTGAAATCCATTATAAATAAAAGTAATTAGAGGTTAGCATTGCAGACATCTGTTCTGGTTCTGCAGCTATTGGAGGTGATAAATGACCCCCACAGGTAAATCTGCTCTACCATAGGAACGTGCAATCAGTTTTCAAGCTTTTGCCTGACTAAGCAGCAATTTGCTCAAGACGGTTTGCAGACAGGGAATTTTTGGTGAGCTGTTAGGAAAAGCCTCAGACATTGCTTCCAGCCTACTGTATGGGAAACCTCAGTTCCTGTGAAGATGTGTGTGTCTGAGCAGACTAAGCAAGCTTGGCTTGCTTTCCATAGGAGCACCTGCAGGTACAGTGAGTATTTGGTTAAAGATAAAAAGGCCCCTCATACGTGAGAACTCCAGGGTGACAAAAAAGCGTTTTGACTCTTCTGGCAATTTCTCAGGCCTATTTCATACAAAGAGAGCTGAACTTCTTTCTCTTTCTAACTTGGGCTCTAAACAGAGTGGCTGAGTGATGTGGCTGAGAGGGAGGACAGCAAATCTGTAGCTCTGAGCTGGCCCCATGCCAAGCCACACACTTTGGAAACTCAGAGCAACTATCTCTAACATTTCGTAGAAGTTATATGCTGGAGCTGCTCCTGGCTCCTGCTCTGCCTCACTCTTGCCAGCTGGAGAGACTCTGTGCCTCCTGCTCCATGTCTGCAGGCAAAATCATCCTACACACTTGGCCCAATATCAGTCTGAGTTTATTCACCCTCCACCCTCTCTGGCTGGAACCTCAACTGAGGACAGAAGTCACCAGTATTTATACAGGTTTGCCTGATTTTCTTGTGAATACAGGGAATGATCAGCTTTTTAGGACAAGAGCAGAAGCTCTGGCCCAGCCAGACTGATTGATAGAGATTCATCTGTAAGCTTGAATCCCACAGCCCCCACAAGGATCCACAGCTGAGGTCAGAGGAAGCCGCCAGCCACAGGATTTTCAGGGGACAATGGGAGCCCTTTTCCCCTACACCTGCATGTTGCACACAGACCTCTTTGCTGGAAGGGCAGTCTGTGGGCCAGGACAGGGTGATCCCCAAATCCAGGCAGCGCTGCACCGCAGGACTGAAGGCTTCACTCTTCAGTATCTTCTCAGTGATCCTGGCTCAGTCCGTTCTGCTGAATTTCCCCCAGACATCAGGCACATAATATTTCAGGTCTGATCCTTTTGTGATCAATAATGGCTCAGCTATCTCCCAGTGATATGTTGCTGACTGAAGGCCAGTGTGTTCCATACAAAGGGAATTTCTCTTAGATCCCCAAATTAGGCATGACATATGCATGCAAAAAACAAATAAACAAGAAACCAACCCAAGCCAATTGAAGAATGCAAGGATCTTCATGAGGTTCAAGGCTTAAAAGCAGATTCTGCTTACCAAACACAGAGCAATTGCATTAAAATGTGGTTCTATGAGGCTTTCTTTAGCATTTCCTAATGACAGCTCCAGAGGCATTTTTGGAAGATAAATATGCAGCACCTAACAAGAACTGATTCCATGGTAGGAGAGGCATTATCCATCCATAGAGTATCCCAGCAGTCGTGTAGCATTTTATTCAGGTAACTGGGCCCCGGACCTTGCATGCGGCTTCTGATTTATGTCTCCCCCCTGCCCTTTCGCATTCTGAGCCACGGGCATTCGTGCCTTTGGGGCTTTTGTGTGAGCGTTCCTTGACCCATTTCAGGGTGAGCCGCTCGCTCGTCTTCCCTTTGTTCTGCCGCGGCCGATTCCTGGGTGCTTTTTCCCGCCGCCACACGCGGGGATCGGCGGTCCGGGCCGGTTCTGCCGGTGCCGGGTTTGCAAGGCAGAGGCGGCGGCGGCTCTGATGCTCCCGGCGCAGGAGAGCTTCGGGCCTGAGGAGCGGCCGCTGCTCTGCGCTGCCGGGGCAGATGCGAGCGCGACTGCGAGCGGTGCCTGAGGGCAGCGGACGGAGCCGACGGGCCCCGCGGCCGGGCCGGGCCGCGCTCCCAGCGGCGCCGGGGCTGCCGAGGCGATTTCTGCGCGTTCCTTCGGCTCCGAAGGGCTCCCCGCAGCCGCGCCCTCCCGAACGGCGCCCCCCGCGCCCGCTCCCGTCCCGGCTGCGGGACCGCCCCTCCCGGGCTCCCCCGGCTCCCGGGATCCCCCGCTGCCAAGAGGGTCACGGTCCCGATCCCGATCCCGATCCCGATCCCGATCCCGATCCCGATCCCGATCCCGGTCGCGATCCCGATCCCGGTCCCGATCCCGGTCCCGATCCCGATCCCGATCCCGATAGCGATCCCGATCCCGGTCCCTCACCCCGGCCCCTCAGCCCCGGCAGCGCCCCCTAGCGGCACAGCAGCCCTCGGGCACGCCCCCTGAGGAAGCCCCGCCCCGTCGGCCCCGCCTGCGCCGCGGATTGGTTGGCGCGGCCGAGGGGCGCCGCGAAGCCCCGCCCCGTCCCGCGGCGCCCCCTGCGGGCCCCGCGGCGCCTGCGCAGCGGCGGCGGGGCGGCCCCGGCCGTTGTTGTGGAGGGCCCGGTCAAGATGGCGGCCGGGCAGGGGGGCGGCGGCGGCAACAACGGGAGCGGCACCGGGAGCGGGACGGCGCCCGGGAGCGGAGCGGCGGGGCTCGGGATCCCCGCGCACCTGACCCTCTCCTTCTCGTCCGGGCCGCACTGGGGCGCGGCAGCTCTGCCGCAGTCGCACACGGTGCGCAGCCTGGAGCGGGCCCTGGAGGAGGCGGGCAGCTCGGGCATCCTGTGCCTGAGCGGGAGGAAGCTGCGCGACTTCCCCGGCAGCGGCTGCGACCTGAGCGACACCACGCAAGCAGGTGAGTGGGCCCGGCAGTGGCTGGGCCGGGGCTGCGGGCGTCCTGCGGGGCCGCTGCGGGCCCGGCGGTGAGGGCGGGGGGCGCGTGGCCGCTGTGGCGGGCGCTGGGGCCGGGCGGTGGCGGGTGCGGGGCCCTGGTGCGGGGCCGCAGCGGAGGGGTCCCCGTGGCGACACGGGAGGGCTGTGGGGGCGGCGGAGGGGGTGTCACGGGAGCGGCCGCTCTGGGTGAGCAGCGGGGGCCCCGCTGTGTGAGGGCAGTGGAGGAGAGCGGGGAGGCTCCGCGTTTGGGGGGGGGTTCTCCGTGCAGGACAGGGCCCGGAGGATGTGGGGGTGCGGTGTCGGGGCTGCCCTGCTGGGCGCGCTGGGGGCCGGTTGTGCCGCGTGGGTGTGGGGCGAGCGGCCGTGCAGGTGTGGGCTGAGAGCGGGGCACGCTGAGCCTCCCGTGTGCGAGCGGAGCGGGGCTCCCGGAGGTGCCTGGGGAGGTGGGGGGCGAGCGGCTGTGTGTGAGCGTGTGCCAAAGCACAGGGTGTGTGTGAGTGTGTGCCAAAGCACAGGGTGTGTGTGAGTGTGGAAGGGCACAGGGCTGTGTGTGAGTGTGGAAGGGCACAGGGATGTGTGTATTTGTGTGTGTGAGGGCACAGGGGTGTGTGTGTGAGTGTGGAAGGGCACAGGGATGTGCGGGCTGAGGGGCTCCGTGCACCGCCCGGCTGTGCGTGCCCGAGCTCTCCCCGGTGCTCAGTGTGTTCCGGGGGGTGGATGTCGCTGTCCCCCGGGTGGTGGGAGCGGAGCCGGCGCTGTCGGTGTGCTCGGGCTGCCGGGGAACGGGGCTGTGCGGGGAGGAGAAAGGCTCTGTGTGCGGCGAGGGAAAAGTGCTGCGGTCTGCGTGCGTGCAGGGAAGGGGGGTGGTCTCGGGGAATCTGGCGTTCGTCCCCTGTGTCCGTCTGTACGTGCCTTAGGGACGGGGAATTGCAGTTGTTGTGCCTTGAGCAGGGTGAGGGGAGCGCTTGAGTTCGCACTGGGGGGAAGGAGAGCTCCGTGTTGTGGTTGGGTTGTACCTTCAAGGGTGTCGGATCCCTTGCAGTAAACCTGTATCGCCTGGGGTATCGCGGTCCCGACTCCGCAGGAAGATGGTTCCAACTGCGGGTGCGAGGGATGTGTGAGCATCCAGCAGCGAGTATGGAGAGCTTGATGTGTTCACTGTGTTGGTAAATGCTTGGATATCGTGAGTGTGGGCCTGGATTTACCCAGGCTTTTAGGTGAAGTAAACATGGAGGCATTTTTCTGTACAGTTCCTAGAAGACAAAGCTACATTTTCCACGGAGGTTCTCTCATATTGTGGCTCATCCCCGAAGTGCTTGTGGGTTTTTTTGCTGCTGGGGTAGTTGCTTAAAATGGATTATTTTGAATAATGTGCTGGACAAAAATATTACTGAGAGGCCCAAGGTCTTTTGTTCACAAATAGTAGTGGCTTTCGAAAATGTTGTTTGAGTGAATTAATGCTGTGGGGTTTTTTGTTTTGTTTTGGGGCTTTTCTTTCCCCATGGTTTAATAATAGCTGGTATATTGTTTGGAATAGGAGATTGTCCATGATGGTACCTGGAAATAAAAAGAGGTTCCACGAAATAATGGAAGCTGGAGTTTTCCTTGTAGCAGCATAAAAATGTATTTAGCAATGTTGTCGGTCACTCCTTTGTGAAGGTATTCAGTAACCAAAGCATTCAGAAAGAAAGAAGCATTGTAGGCATATAGGCAATCTATTATTTAAAAGACGTTCTGTGTCCTGAAGCTGGTCCATCAAGGATCTATACTTTTTGTTTGCTTCTAATTATTGCTGTTTGCATTTTGGTAGGGTTTTTTTGTCCATTTATTTTGAATCTCAACATTTGAGTCAGAGCTGTCTTCAGTGATCTTGTTTCTCTGTTTTAGGATGTAGTAGAGCCCAGTCATTCCCATCAGGATTGAATTGTTGTTGTGAATGATGGTGTGAAAATGTTTTAAGGGCTGCCTCTGACAGAAGTAGCTCTATTGCTTGCTGCTCTAAAATCCTGTACTGAGATAATCAATCTGGGTCTATGAAAGTACCGTCTCAGAAGAATCCTGATTTAATGTGGGCCTGGTTTATGAATGAATCCTGATGAAGTACAAATTTTAGACATCTTTCAGATGATGCTTGTAAACAAAAGATCTGTAGTCTCTGTTTTGATTTAATCTGTAGAAATTTTTGTCAAGTGGGTAAACGGTGTTCTGCTGATGAATCATGGACATCCTTGACAGTGTCAGTGTGGCCTGGAGCTTGGTGGGGAGCTAGCAGCTGCCTCAGAGGCAACAGTCATGCAGTTATTGGTATTTCTGTAGCAGTTATCCCTGTTTCACATGCAAATATCCCCGTGAACAAGGTTCTAGATGGAGTCAGAGATGTGGGAGATGGGGGCTTGGGTCAGAAATCTTTGCAGAGTTTCACTTTCTGTTTTAAGTCAGTGACTGCAAAATTCAATTCTGTGGTACTAGGAACAAATATTTTTAAAAAGCAGCCTCTGACCATTGTGGATGTAAACAATTTCTTCTCCATATCACCAATCCTTAGGCAGTAGATCTGCAGCATTACTGTAACCCCAAAATACTCTGTCTTTATATCAATAAAGTCAGCAAGAGCTGTGTTGAAGCACAACTGCTGAATTATCAAAAATAGCTTGGGATTTTATATTGCATCTAACTTACATAATGGCTTGCCAATATTTAATTTGCAAATACTGAGGCATACTTTTTGCATCTTAAATTAGGTGTCTAAAGTGCAGTGACCAAATCTGGCTGCTTAGCTCTTTTTGTTGCTTTTTTAAACTGTGAATTGTCCTTGCAGCACTTTGGCCAGGAAACCCTTATTTTGTTATTTATCCGAATTTGTCTTCTGGCTGCCCAAACAGATTGTGTGCTGCTTTTAATGAACTTCAAAAAAAAGTAAGATCATAGTATCATGCGAGATCTTGAATATTCCGCTAATTTTATGTGTAATTTTGCTTCTCTGTGTCTGAGCAACATTAGGCCCCCTGGCAGTTAAGTAATTGAGTCTATCACATCCGTGTAATCACAGTCTGCTTAGCTGAAGAGTTGTGTGTTTGCTGTTTTATTTTTTTAGAGATAGTTCAGGATGGCAGTATAGCACAGGAACCTAAGTCAACCTGTGCCTTTAGCAATTTGCCCCCTTTTTAGTGAACACTTTTAAAAAAATGAATTTAGTAAATATGGAAGGTGCATGACCGACAGTTCCAGTTAAATGCAGCGGTGCCATCAGGCTCAATAGTTTATAGCTTTGTCACAGCAGCTTCAATTCCCACTTTTTAATTCTGAGGGAGCTTCCAGGCAATTATAAGTAGGTGAATAATTGCCTGTAGATAGATGAATGTTGAAATTTCTCCTTTCTCACCACCTGCTTCCTTGTAGCTGAGGAGTAACACCAGTATATTCCAGTATGACTTGAGAGTGAGCCCTCCTGTCACAGCCAGTGACAATCTGGGCATGGCATTGTTACAGATGCCATTGTCACCATTACTTGCATGTCTTTCACTTTTTTTACATCCTATTTCTGGCCCTTCTAAGGTATATTGTCATTCACGTGATTACAGATTAAACCCCAAAGCTTAATATTGAGAGTGAAATGCATAAGAATGTTAATTTATAATGCAGGTCTGCCTCTACAGTATGCACTTCCAAACCAATTATATTTTCCTTTCTGAATAAAATTATTTCTGTTGGTGGAGCCAATGTTGATTAAATTGAGGATGGCAGTAACTGAAGAGCAGCAACAAATCCAATATTCAGCTAAAAAAACTAGCACTCGTATTTGACATATATCCTAAATCTAGAATACATTCTGGAAATCAAACACATTGCAAAATGTAGTTTTTCAGCAGCATTTCCTTCAGATTTGAACAAAAAGAGGAACTCTTTGGGGGAGAGGGGCCAGTGTTTATGCTCTGAAATGCATCTGATGCAAAATCTGGTAGTGACACAGTTTATAAACAAACAATTGTGGAAATTTTCCACGGTGTTTTCACAGCCTGTCCAGTGTTTGGGCTGAGGGGAAATGAGTTGTGTGTGCTTGAGGCTTTCTTGCTGAAGGCCAGTAATAAGGATCCTTGTTAAGGATACTTGGTGTGATGGGCAGGTTAGGAGAAGTCTCAGTTCAGTGACTTGAAGTCAAAGGAGCTGATTATTACTATTTGCCTGCCTAAAAGGATTGTATTATGAAAAATACTACTTATATCTTAATATTAAAAAACCCCTATAATGCCGTGTTATAGCCTTATCGGAAATACTGACCTGCAGAAAACATGCGATGTGTAATTTTTTGACTTCTTACCATCTCTATCCATCAAAATTAAATTTATTGTTGCATTGACTATTGTTGTGTTTTGTAATATCCAACATCTAGCATTGGTAGTACTTCTGTGTTTGATCAACTAAGGAATTTTTTTTGATACATGTTTCTACTTCATTACTGATTATTTGCAGAGGGGGCAAATTATTTAGGTTGTGAATTGTATTGCAAAAACTTGTGTGATAAAGAAAAAGGGAGCAGCTTTTGCTTTTTGAGATACTCTTTTTGGTGAAGTGTGTTTTCCCATTTGAGTTGTGCTGCTTGGTTGGAGCTGATTCAAAAGTACATACTCATATTCCCTGCAAGCCTGGCATTTAATGCTGAAATCTGTCCTTAGCAAAAAGGTAACAAAATCAGGGCTAACGGCTGGAGTTCTGCGGAAAATGCAAAGATACTTGGATATTTGATACTTTTTGGGGGTTTTTTTTGGTTTGTTTTTTTTTTGTGTGATATAAGTTTTACATGACAGTGTGAAGAGACTTTTGAGTTCTCTGCTTTTCTGTGGCTGTCCAACAGTCTAATGTTCATCGGTCTTCCAACTAGCCTGGGATTGTTTGCCACTTGCTAGGAGAATGTGCTGACAGGTCTAGAGAAGGTCACCCACTTCAGGTGAAAATAAAAAATAAAAGTCTTATTGTCTGGTATAGAACTGAAATAGTATTTTGCTTGGCAGACATAATTATCACAAATGTGTTCCCAATGTCAACATATGACTTCTGAAAAAACGTTTGTATAGTTAAAAGGCTTGAAGGAGCCCTGAGCCCAGCCTTGCTGGCAGCTGAGCAGCAGGTGTAACTGCACAGTGAGCAAATCCCCGACCATCTGGGTATTAAACCAAACACTCCTGCCATTTGTCACTTTACCTCTGTTTCCATAGGTGGAAGCAGGATGAAGTGGACGAGAACTTCTTCTTTTGAAGACTGACCTAGAACTAAAAGGTTTCTGAGAGTGTTTGCTTCAAGTCATTACATGCAGTAATGAGAGATACTACATAATTATTTTTAAGCTAATAGAAGTGGCTGCGGCCGTTCTTAAACGCTGCCATGAGGTCTGGCATGAGTAGGACAGAGTCAGCAGGAGGCACCAGCCAATGAGAACAGATGCTGAAGTTGCTGCAGCAGGGGCCTCCAGGTCTCAGGAGAACATGCTGGAGTTGTTGCTAGACCCTGCTTACTCAGTGCTCATGGACTGCTGCTTTACCCAGTTTCTTCAGGGTTTTTTCTGCTTCTGTCTTAGTGCATTTGCCTTTTTTTTCCAGTGTTCTTTGTCTTCCAGTAGTTCAGCTTGAAAAATGTTTCTGCTTAGTTTATTCAGTGACAAGCCATTTTATCTGCACAAAAGATAAGTCATGTAGTAAATGCTGATTACTGCAGGTTGATTGTAGCTTCTGTCTCTGCCTCATGGCTATTTAGAACGTAAGCTCATCAGGACAAAGGCTTGGATGTGTGTTACTGAGCATACAGATGCTGATGTAAGTCTTTCCTTGGGAATTTTGTGTATATTTGAGCTATTCCTTAACAAACCCAGGCTTTGCTTCATTGCTGAATGAGGGTTACTTTACCTTATATTGTCTGTGAAACAGAAATTTGGAGTTAAAACATTTCAAAGCCAAAAAAGAAATTGTCAGAATTAAATTAATAAATGATGGTGAGTTTAAGTGGGAGGAAGATGCCCTGTGCTGTAATATGCCAGCTTAAGAAGTCTTGCTGACTTGTCAAGAAAATACATTTCACTCTTTCTGGTAGAAAAGCATTTTAACAATTATAGTCTAGACTAAATACTAAAGTGCCAAAACAAAAAAAGCTTCCAGTGGGATTTTCTTCTTACCACTTTAAACTCCAAAAGCTCTGTGGAGCCAAGATACCTTCAGTAATGGAGAGGAAGATAATCCTTGACATGAGGTAATGTCCTTTTGATGTGGTATTTGAATTTACACCTTCATGTGCCAGATTGAGGAGTGATCCTGGTGATGTGTTCTTTATTTTGCATTTAAATCAAAATGAAATAGCTGAACACACTCCAGAGCTGGAGCACTGTGGTATCTTGTGCTGGAAATGTCTGGATCTTTCTCATGTTGCAACATGGTGAAGAATTCGCTGAATTCATCTGTTGGGTTCATCCTCATGTTGCAAAATGTGGAATATGTAAAATTTTCTTAAGAAAGGATATTCTTTGATGTTTGATCTTTGTGTACTTTCAAGCCTACTCAGCAAGGAGGGAGATTTAATCTGTGAAACAGATAGCAACTAACACGTAAGTCCTAAGTGATGTCCAGGTGTTAGAAAAGCAAATTACTGCTTTAGATTTAGGGCTTGACAGGCTTCAGTGATCTCAGATGTGGAGGGTGGTTTACAAGGCTTGGGAAGAAGGATGTACCACTGATAGTGGGCACAGGGAGTGCAGAATTTAAGGGCCACAAGGACAGAGCTCCCAAGATAAGGATGACACCTATAAAGGCAACTCAGCATCTCTGCTGAATCAGTTCTGAGTGGGTCAAGGGTAATTCCAGCATGGGGAGATCACAACACCAACTCACAGACCACCAACCCAACTAACCCACTGACCCAAATGAAGAGAGACTGGGCACGTGGACTAATTAGCGAGAGAGGTCATTACCCAATAGAAGGTAGAATAATGATTATTGAGAGAACCATGTGACTTGCAGCCAATGAACACTAATTCCATCTTTGCTAAAATGTATAAATAGTAAAAAGTTTTTATAATTGGTGTGCTTGACTCGTGGAATACCACTGAGCACCCACACTTGCACAACTCAAAAATAAATAATCAGTGCCTCTCTCAAGTGTGTAATTATTGGCTTGTTGCACCTCGAGTAATAAGTCTAGTTTGTATGGACAACACTGGCATTGGTGTGCAGCAGATCAGCACCAGCATGCCCCCCAGTTATTCCAGCCTTTAGATCAGAGCTTCTGGTTTAGTTTTGTACTGGTACAGATTTCAGGAAAAACCTCACATACCTGAACCAGCATGTGGTGAGTGGAGGCAACTTACATGAAAAACAAGAATTGCTTGAACCAAACTGCCAATTTAGACATGTTCAGTGTAGATGCATCCAGTACAGACTGGGAGACTGGGCTCAGAGGGGGTGAACTGGAATAGTGGGTTCCTTAAGGCTACTTTGATTTCAGAGCCATGTGCTGGATCTCAGTTCTTTCTCCCTGGTAGCAGAAGTGTGAGAGAGAACCATTGGTCTATTCCAGTTACAGAAACATTTCCTTCATGTGGAAGAACTATGGTTCAGTCTGACAGGGTGTTTTATTTTTTATTGAAGTCTCTAAAGCAATAAAAGTGTATTTTTGAAAAGGATTTTTGTTTCTTTTGGAAGTGCTCATTAGCATGAAAAGCCAAGAACTCAGAATCTGTCAAATGGAGTTTCTGGTTGCCTGTACAGCCCTCCCTCTGTACTTGATGAGAAACCTCAATTATATGGTTGTGTACAGTTTCTCTGTTTGTCATTTTAATTGCACAGATCAAGTCTGTAACTAAACTTAGGGGTGGGGGTAACCATAAAGCAAGTATCTCCTAGCTCTTCAGTTGCTGGATCTAGAATCCAAATACCATTTTGATACCTGTTTGTAATACGTTTTCACAAAACCAGAAGCTATTCCATGCTGTCAAAGAGCCAGTTGAAAAAAAGTAAAAGCTGCTTGTAGCCACCTCTAGTCTTGGGAGTGTTTTTTCTTTCTTTTAAACAGAAGACAGCCTGCTTCTACTTGACTTGAGTATACACAACACATGAAAATCAAATTAAATATTGGTACATAAGCTTTTAAGAATAGACTTTAAATGTATGTAGCTTTTCTTGTGACAATTTGTGGTCCATTTAGTTTCCTGGGAGCTGCAGGGTTTTGGCAGGCATGCTCAGTTCCCTTACTGTGCATAAGAGTTGATGGGTGCTCAGTTTGTTCTGTGTTGTCCTTCACCATAGCTCTTAGTGTTGGAGAGGAAATGTTGATTTTTATGTGAAAGTCACAGTTACATGTAGAAATTATGTTGCTGTAATTCTTGACCATTCTTTGCCGGTAAGATCTAAATTTTTGGTCTCCTTTGCAACTGAAATGGTTGCTGTTTATATCAGTATGGGCAATCATTCTACATCTGGTTGTATTTTAATTGTTCAGTACTTCATTTTGCAACATAAGTCAGTCTGAAGAATTCTGATATTTAATTGCGCAGGTTCATTTTTCTTTTGAAGGGAAAATTTTAAAACATTTCTGTGTTTAACAATGCTAGTCATTCATTAGGATTGGAACTGTGAAACTGCAAGTAGATGTGTAGAGTTTGAGGGAAATGCTAGAGAGACATACATCCCATTTGAGGTGAGCTTGGGAATCTTAAGAGTTCCTTTCTTTTGAGGCTCCTTCTCCAATTTATTGAGAAGCTAAGAAGGTCAGGAAGAGATCTGTCTCCTGTTACTAACCACAGAAATGGCACTTAGCATGAACAAACCAATTTCACTGTTGATGTAACAAAGCTTTCTTCAATCAGAATGATGGTGGTTTGTGGACATTGACACCTTGTGCCTCCCAGAATTACCACATGCAGGTGTTTCTGTAGTGTTTGAAGCTACTTTTTTCTTCTCCAGAACCATCTTGCATCTGACAGACAAATGAGTGTTCTGTGTGATGATCTCAGATTTATGTTTAGATTGACTAAAAGAGTATCTTTGGGATCAGCTCTGAACACTTGTTTTATGCATCCATTGTCTTCATTAGTAGGACTAATTATACAGTTACAACTTTTCTTAGACTTTGGTTGGGTTTGGCTAAAGCATTGCTAGAAAATCTGGCTAGGAAAATCTGAATGTGATGAGTTAGAGCAGTTCTGGCTTTTGTGGGGTGAGGAGTGTGGGGCTTTTATGATCTAGTTTCTTAATGCCATTTTGGAGCAAACAAAAGCCTAACACCAATATCCTGGATCAGCAACATATTTTTATGAAAATAGTATAATATCAAGATCAGGTTCAAGTGTAAATTTCCGAGCTGAGCCTCGTATTTCAAATTCAACATTTAGTGTATGTAATATGTGAATACAAAAGGGATTGTACTGGCTTAAATAAAAGGCCAGTCTGTTATATCAGGATGTTCCTGATGGTAAGCAGTACTGCATCCTTAGGGAAAAGTGCAAAAACAAGGCAAATGTGATGTTAATACTACTTAACTACCTTGCTGCACACTGCTATAACCTGACAGCTTGAGCTTTTTGTTCTCCCTTTTGATCATGGCTTAAATTTATACAAGATAACTTCATATAGCTTCCCTTCCAGACTGATTTCCTAAAATTCTTTCCTTTTTATCTTTCTATATATTTTTTAATCACTGTTTTATAGTAACTAAAGACTTTACTTTTTCTGTCAAAAAACTAAACTGCAACTGACTTCTTCATATTTTTCTAGTTCCTCTTTCAAATTTAACCTTAGTAATGGTGTACTTCTCACTTTTATTGTTCCTGCAGAGATAGTGTATTGAAATACCCTGTGATTCATGAGCAGGCATGGATAGTGTTCTATTTAGTCCTCACATAACACTCCCACTGAGAGTTTTCCAGTCTAAACTGGTTAAGCAAAGGATTCCTATAATCTCACTTCTTGAGTTGTCGTCCTAAATCATCTGTGCTTCTGCATTTAGCAGCTTTCCTTGCTTCTCCAGTCTATTAACCCTTACAAAGCCATTCTCAAGTGCTAGCAGCCTGTTTTCATTTCAAGTGAGATGAAAGCTGTCTTGTTTATAGAGAAGCACCCTATTCCTAAAGTTTTTTCCTTTTTTCAGACCACATTTTCTTGGTCATCCATTGTGTTATTAGTATTCAAAAAGTACCTAAATTGCATAAGTTTCACATCTACATTTTATTTACCATAATAGACAATACTGTCTCATAAACTTCTTTCTTGTTATGAAAACATTTTTGGAGTAGAAATCATTCTTTAGTTTGGATAAAAATAGCTTTACTTGTTTTAAAAAAGCTGCAAGTACATTTAATATGAGAATATTGTGGAAAACCATAGATACTCAAATCTTTCTCTTCAGAAAAATCTGAACCAACCCCTGGAGCTATTCTAATGCTATTTTGCAATGTTGGAATGAAAAATTGCTTGGACTAGAAGTCATGCTATCTCCCACCTCTTTATTTACCTTTTTTATTTTATTATTGAGAGATCGTGGGTATCATTTCCTGTTTTAATAGGATTTCTGGGTTTCATAATAAAAAAGTTTAATCCTTCCCCCAGAGTGTCTTCAAAGGCATTGTTTTCAGAGAAGTGGTCCTAAAGTAATACACAAATAATGTGACCTTGGTATATATTTTGATGTGCAGCTGTATGGGGTTTTTACTGAGGGGCTTCAGCCAGACTGTGCTGATGTGATTTGTGTCAGGCCAGGGTAGAAACCACAGCTGGTTTATGTTGCCCGTGGAGTATTACACTGCTGGTCCACTCGTCCAGAGCAGAGAGTTGGTGAATCCTCTGCTTGTTTTCTGGCCTGCCTCTAGAATTTATTTCTGCAGAAGAAATAGCAAAGCTGGTTTTTAACCTGGGACTTTCTAAGATTTGTGGTTGAGGTATGGCTGGAAGCAAATAAAGCAGCAAAATTTTCATGGTGCCCTTGAGCCTTCTTGTTCAGGCATAACCTACAGTCCTGCTCCTGGGACCAGTGGCAGTAGGGTGGGATGCTTCATTTCTGTTTTTTGGACTAGATCTTTGTACTAGCCTTCAGTCACCTTTCTAGCTGCTGATAAAACAAATCAGGAAGAGGCTTAGAGCTGGTTTTTTTCAGAATGGGGTTGTATCAAAGACTTCAGCCTGTGGTGGAGGTTGTTGAACTGTGACAGCAATAAAAGTGTGGGCATCTTTTCTGCATGCAGGTGTCACACTCTGCTGAACATTAGAACAAGACAGCATTTGTTTAAGAAGGTTTTTGCAGAAAACTTTCATGTGAAAGCTGTCATTTTTCTATAACATTTTGAAATTCGATGTAGTGGAAAACAGAAAGTGAACCTCTCTGGTTGTAAAAACTAATTTTTTAAATAAGCTTTTTACTTTTTGTTGAGGTGTTCAGTTTTAGTTAACTTTATTCCATTTTTCTCACAGTTCATTAGGAATGC
This sequence comes from Aphelocoma coerulescens, assembly GCF_041296385.1. Taxonomy (NCBI): domain Eukaryota; kingdom Metazoa; phylum Chordata; class Aves; order Passeriformes; family Corvidae; genus Aphelocoma; species Aphelocoma coerulescens. The sequence goes on from NC_091018.1 coordinate 17,070,686, forward strand.
CACTCCTCCAACCTAGGAGTGTCTTTTTCTGCCTCTTGCATGTAAAGTTTGCAGAATTCAGTATCAGCAGTGGATACTCTGATCTATTGGAAGACTTTGTGATTCTTAAGCTTGAGAATGTTTCTTAGAAATAATGGAGTGACAGCCAGATGACACACAAAATTTCACATATTCTAGACTTCAAGAAGTGAAATTAAAGCTGCTGCCAAAAATGACTCCACGGGAAGGTGGTGTTTCGTTGTACCAGTCCATTTTATTTGCTGGTCACCTGCAGCACGCTGTGGATGGCCGTTCCCTCTGCTCAGCACCATGGTATCTTGCATTCAGCCTGCTGTGTACCAGCACCACAGGGTGTTCTCTGCACAGCTTTGCTCTACCCTTGTCCTGCAGCTCACACTGGTGTGAGCAGGTATCTGCCACAGGTGCAGGTCTTTGCACTGGCCTTTATTCAAGCTGAGTGTCTGCCAGGTGAGGTCCTGACTCTCATCCCATCCCTCCAACATGTGAGTTGCCTCTTTGCTCCCTCCAGCTGGGTGCTGTCTGTGCACTTCTGAAGGCACATTCTATCCTGTTTGCCAGATTGGTGATGAAGAAACTAAACAATATTTGATTCCAGTGTTGGGGCCCTGAGAAATGCTGCTCGTAGCTGGTTTGTCAGTTAAACTTCAGGTCATTGAGCTCTCTTTGAACCAGATAATGACTTTGAGCTAATTTTCCAACCCCTTTCTAGACTTTTTGCAGAACTGTATGTTCATTCCAATGTTGATAGAATGGCAGCTAAGCAGAAACAGTTATTCCATGTGAGTGTTAAAAACTGAGAACTAAAGCCTGAAATAGCAAGGGATCTGTATTACTTCTCTGTTAAAAGAGTTTGTTCAGCATTTCTGAGAAACCACATCCTTTTAAAATGTCTTGAGTTGGGAACCACAGTTACTTTCAGAAGACTAGGCAGTTGTTCTCAAATAAATACCTCTTTCTTCCAAGGTAGTTGGTGGACTTTTGATGACACAGGTTTTGGTAGTTTAGCTGATAATTTTCAGGATTCTTGGGTCACATTTCATTTGTATTTTCTGGTTCTTTTCAAGGTTTCATACATACAGAGGCGCTGTGCATTTTGGTAATGCGTGGTTTTGTCATAACTCCTGCATGCAGATTTGCATAATGCAGTCATGCATTGTCAGAATAAATCTAGCTCAACTATTGTGTTCCCATGGTCAAAGTTATCTCCTCTTTCCGTTTTTAGGCCAGGCTAAATTGCATCTTGACTTTTATAGGTAAATACATGTAGCATTGGTTTTTGCAACTTTATGCTCTTTTTAGCTAAGTTATAAATGTGTATCTGGAGAATGTCAGTTACTGTGTAAGGGTGTTTGGGGAGCTTGGCTTTAGCATTGCAGATACATTGTACAATGACATTGGATTCTAACATAGCTGTCAAACAGGAAAAATGACATTGACTGGGTTTGTACCTTGACTTACTGTTGTGCCTAGAGTTGGAGGGGAAGAAATCCAAGAATTGCACAGAACAAACACCTGATAGAGGAGGGACAATCATAATTGATATTCAGTGTCATTGTAACTATGTAGTATGAAATGTATTTTTGAATTCCTGTCGTTCTTCTACTTTCTGTTGTAATTGCATATTGAGCAATAATCTTTTAGTATGTTAAGGCTCTTTTGTGTATTAATTATATGCGGTAGCATCTGGTAAAACTGAATTATTTTACACTGCCTGCAACACCTTAATTTTTAGGAGCATGACAAGAATAACAGTGGGTACTTTTATCTCCTCTTACTGCAGGGAAAGTCTTACTAAAAAAGGATATTTTTTTTCCCATTTGCTTCTAGATCTTTCAAAGAACAGATTTACTGAAATTCCTCCTGATGTCTGGCTTTTTGCACCACTGGAAACTTTAAATTTGTATCACAACTGCATCAAATCCATTCCAGAATCTATTAAAAACCTGCAAATGCTTACCTACCTTAACATTAGGTGAGTAATGGTGGTCGGTTTTGGTCTTTATATCTTATTGGAGAGTTGGCATTTTGCTTCATCAGGTCATTGTGTTTGCAGTTTTCTTTGTTTCTGGTGTTATGTAGACAGTCAGTGTTCAGAAACTACAGGTATAAAAATTTGCTGCCATCAAGAGGGTAAATTACTCTGGCTCATTTTGCACGTTATTTACATACACTGCTGCACTGCTCTTTTTAAACTTGGAAAACATATGGTTGGATTTTCTCACAAGAACAGAAGATGGATATGAGCTCTGGCAGGAGAAGGAATCTAAAAAACTCTCCTGACCCTGTTTTCCACAATATTCCTTGTTTCTGATATTGGCTGCATCAAATCCAAAACAGTTTTCTCAGTTAAGAGCTATTTAAATCCCCAAAACCTACTCTGTCTCAAAATCTGCAAATATCAGTTCTTCTAGTGCTAATTCATGAGTAATGTGCTCTGTGGCACTTTTAGAGAGGATTAATATGATACAAAACTGCAGTATTTTCTGAAAGAAATATGGCCTTTCTTCAGCAGCAGCCCATTTCTCTTTTGATGGTGTTTGAGGTGCTGAATACATTTCTTTACACAGAAATGCTGTGTAGTTCTAACTCTTCTGTCAAGAGTTGACTCTCCTGATCATCCTTTGCCAAACTGTGCTTTGTCCTCATTTCTGTGCTCCTATCCAAAGACACTTTTCACAGTGCAGGAATGTGTGGGCTGTAGTATTGGAGAGCAGGCTAAAATCCTTCCTTCCTAGCTCAGATGCTTTGTTACAGAAGAAAACCACATGATCTCAAATTCTAATTTGGGATTCAGATGGTGGAAGAATCGTATTGTGCATTTCATAGTAAAGCAGGCAGCTCCTAAAACAACCCAAAACCTGAAAAACCAGAGGAAATCTATGTAAGCGACATGAATGACTGCTTCATTGCCACTTTTTTATAGTCAGTTCAAGAAAAGCTTACTTGCACATTGTATTTTTGCTTCTCATGCCATCAACCAAAAAAGCCTGGCATATCTGCCTGAAATGCAACGTAAAAAGAGACTTAATGCACACCTATATACAGAATTTATTTGTATTGTCCACTTTAAATTTTACAGAATAAATCCATTGCTTTTATAGAGAGACTGTGAAAAGGTTCTAGTCATTTTATGGTGTAATGTTGCAAGAATGTTTTTGTTGATTTTGCAGTTCCATAAACTGTAGTCATGGAGAAAATATCAAAAACCCCCAAGATTTGTAGATTGAGAACAATGCTCTGAATACATATCAATTAAGCACTAAAACTTCTGTATCTTTCTTAATGTAGTATGAGGATTTAAAAGTATTTTTTTTTTGTCAAAAATAGAGCAAGCTCTACCTAAATCAACAGCAATTACTGATTTTTATTTTTTTACTTTTATATGTGAAAGGAATTGCTTTCATTTCATACCACATCTGAACAAGCTTGTTTTCCAATGACTTTTTAAAATGTACCTTATTTGAAACATTTTATGTATTTCTGGCAGTGGAAGTCCATCAATGTGGATAGCTTTTTCAATATAGATTTAAATCCAGTAGTGGGTAAGAATGTATTTCATAGCAGGTACACATGCATGCAGCTGGAAAATTATATACACAGAAGAAATATATTTTAATTAAGACTTACTTTCCAGACTGTTGCTCAGCAAAATAAATAAATGTTTAGGGCTTTTTGTGTTGGCTCAGGAGAGACACAACAACAACATGACATGAGAAGCAATGGCCTTATAGAATGTTCTGGTTTGACAGACTATCACATCAGGTGGTTCTACTGAAGGTATCAGCAGGATAAAAGCAAGGGTCGAACATTGTTTCTTTTAACACATTTCTCTGTACATTTTGGTGTTAGATTCTGTCCTAGTACATATTCATTTCATCAAGTAAAATAGGGATCTAAAATTCACATACCTGAGATAGGCTATATCTGATAAGGAAATTGTGGTGGAGATTGTAAATGAAATTGTAATAGGTGGAGAAAGTAATCTGGGATGGGAGAAAAGTTGTACAATATTCATCTCGGACTCCCTGAGAGCTAAAAAAGAGATTATAATCTAGTCTTGCTTGTCCCTTTTTCTTTCTTTCAAGTCGAAATCTGTTGTCAACATTGCCAAAATACCTGTTTGATCTTCCACTGAAAGTTCTGGTTGTCAGTAATAACAAGCTGGTCTCCATTCCAGAAGAAATTGGAAAGTTGAGAGATCTAATGGAGTTGGTAAATACAACTGTGAATCTTTGTACTAATTAAACTTATAAGCAGCGTAGTTTCAATATAATAAATTATTAATATTTTTTAAAATATAGAACTACAAAATTTAAATTCAGCTACTGTGTTTTATTGGTATTTTTGGTTTATTTTTCAAGGTTATCAAACCCAGAATGCATGATCAATGATGATTAAGGACATAGTAGAGAAAGTTTCATTCCAGTACCTGTGATAGAGCTGTTTAGAACATAAGAAGGCTAGAAAGACTCTATATGATTGTCTAATCACTCTGGTCTACATAAATTAATACTAAATTAGTGTCAGAAATAGCTATAGTCTGTGTTCACTTGATGCAGTTTTGTCACCCTCTAGTGCTTGTATCCAAAAAGCTGGTGAGCCTGCTATTGCTGTCTGTACCTTTTTTAGTTTTATGGGTTGGTTCAAGGTTTATTAAGGAAAAAGAATTTTTAGAAGAGGACAGAATGCCAGTCAATTTCCAGCAATAGCACAAGAAGTTTTTGACAGATACAGGAACTATACCAGGAATGCCTGATTCCTAGGCTACAGTGTTAGTTTCAAACCCAGTATTTTATCATTCATTGATTTAACTTCTTGAATTGCATTTCTGGAACATGAATCACTAAATACTTTAAAAATCAGCAAGATCTGTTATGATTCATCATCTCTGTGGAAAATCCAAGATAGTTGGGATTTCTTTTAATAGTATGCTTTATAATAGTTTTGACTGCAGTATTCCTTTGTGTAATTTCACTTAAGATGTTCAGTTGATTTATTAATTATATCTTTCTTAGGATATTAGCTGTAATGAACTTCAAGTTCTTCCCCAGCAAATAGGAAAATTGCAGTCACTTAGAGAATTGAACATTAGAAGAAATAATCTCCATATGTTGCCAGATGGTGAGCTACTCATCTTCTTCCCATTGATGTAGGCAAATTAGGTGAAGTGTTAAGAAGATAACTGATTCTTTTTTTGTTTTCTTCTTTTCCCCAAATGCAGAATTAGGAGACCTTCCCTTGGTAAAGCTGGATTTTTCTTGTAATAAAATTACAGAAATTCCAATTTGTTACAGAAAGTTACGTCACTTACAAGTTATAGTTTTGGATAACAATCCAATGCAGATACCACCAGCACAGGTTAGTATTAAAGCACACAAATACAGAAATTTGTATTAGGATCTTACAGGAAGCTGTTCTAATTTATACCAATCAAGTTTTCATTTTTTGAATGTATATTTTTTGTATTTCTCCTTTTGGGGTGTTTTGGCTGCAAATGCAGTGCAGAAGGTATTTCTTTGGGTATATTCTCAGGGACCATGCTGTGTAATTAAGACTTTCTGTTCATTTGTTTCCCAACAGATATGTTTAAAGGGCAAAGTACATATATTTAAATTCCTCAGTATTCAGGCATGCCTCAGAATAGATAAAAAACCAGATTCTTTGGATCTTCCATCATTAGGTAAACGAATCCCCTCCCAGCCACTCACAGACAGGTGAGTAGTGGGGTTTTTGAGTATAGAGAACATACTTTGAGAAGGATGTTTATTTTATTTTAGGAAAGTAAAACTACTGTTTCTTTAATTCTTGTGTGGGGTTTTAATGTGTTGTTTTTCTTAATGTAGCATGGAGGACTTTTATCCCAATAAAAATCATGGACCAGACTCTGGCATTGGAAGTGATAATGGGGATAAAAGGTTGTCCACTACAGAAGTGAGTATTTTTTCACCGTTGAATTTTTAATTTCTGTTTTTATAGAATTTTTTCCTTTGTATTTTGTATCATTTGAGAAATACCTCAGTAAGTTGCATTTAAAATTCTTTCAGTATCTGCACAGTAGAGTTTAAACCATTAGACTGCCATATCAGACACAAATTGTTTATGTATTTCTTTAACTTTTCTGGTTAAGGTCAATTCTAATCAATATGGTATGACTGGGATATATTGTTATCCCAATCAGTAGGATTTATTAGGAAATCATATAATAATATTATTTCCATGTCAGTTCTGTACTAAATGTGAGTGTCTTTGCAGCCATCTGATGATGATACAATCAGCCTTCACTCCCAGGTATCAGAGTCAACAAGGGAACAGACATTAAGGAATGACAATCACGTAATGGGAAGTAAACTTGATCCACAGAAAGGTAATACCAGTTGTGCATTTGTCATTTTAGGTAACAGATACTTTGCCTAGGTAATCTAATGTCAAAAATGGCACAAAATCGCAGGATCATGTGTTGGTATTGTATTTTCATCATTTCATAAAACAATGTAATAGTCATAAACAGACAAGGCTAGAAAGAAAGGGGAGGGAGAAGATTATTTCTAGCTTAAGAATGTACAATTTCTACATTTTATCTTTATCTGACATTGGTCGAGAGAACTGTTCAATATCTCTCCTCTTCATAAATCCTCACTAGACCAGGAGGCGTATGACTACATTGATCCCAACGCAGAGGAGGGAGCTCTTCCTGAGCAGGGAGATGCACAGATTGGCCCACTGCTGTCCTATGTCAAGGTACCAGAGATTGACAAAAGAAAAACCGTTAAGTAGCCTTGATTTTTTTTTTTTTCTTTTTTTCCCCCCTAATTCAATTCTGACTTTTGTTTTGTTTAAGGAACGGGGAAAACATCCTGAGAAATCCCAGAAAATAGAACAAAATGAGGACTGGCGAGATGAAAAAAGGTAAATCATCTTTTTTGAGTAGGTTTTACTAGTAGTGGCAGGGGTGAAAGCGAGGGTTTTTTTAGCTCTTGCATATGGAGGAAACAGTTCTCATATTGAACACTGAGTGCTTCTCTTGGACAGAGAATATGTTTATAGGAAGCACTGCTTAGTTATTGCCATAATGAGCCATTTCTGAGTCTTGCTTCACCTTGCTTCAGGTAGGTCACTAATGTTTAATTTTTCAGACTCCAGAAAGAACAGCTGCTGGCTGAAGATGATGAGGAACTCAAAGAAGTGACTGACTTGAGAAAAATAGCAGCTCAGTTGTTGCAGCAAGAACAAAAACACAGGTATAACAATAACTTTTGTTACAATTAATTTATTCTTTAACCTCTCTTATACCCAAAAGCTTTTGACACCTTATTTTGAGAACAGTTTTGTCCAGCTGCTGAAGAGTGAAGTGGCAGACTCTGTCAGGATACCTGTCTTGTGTTTCTTGTCTGAATTACACAACCTGCATACAGTTTGTTTGTGACTGGTATTTTTATTCAGACACAAACTAATTTAGGTGGTACTTCCTTCAGTCAATATCCTACGGACAAAGGGGAAATTTGTTTGAACATTATTCTGTCAAATGACATTATTTGTGTATAAAAATAAATCATTTCAACTGCCTGCCTTTCTCTGCTTCATTATGGGCATTTCAACAGAACAATTCTTGAAAAGGAGCCAAGGAACAAGCAGCAGATTAAAGGAATGTAACAGAACAAGTTAACAACTGTGTAAAGTGAAGAACAGGAAGGAATACATGGATTCACATAGGATATGGCCAGGCTGGGGTAGGAACAGTTTCTGTACTGTTCCTTTACCAAGCAGGCAAATGCTGTAAGGTACTTTGAGAGTAAGCTTTTCTGAGAGGTGAAAGTTGTAGTTAATAGTAGTTTATTAACTAAAATACTTCGTAACACTCATTCAGTATCCCACAGTAATAGATGTAAGTTCATACCAACTTAAAATAGTACTTTTTTTCTTTCAAATTTCTGTATAATTATGAGACTCTCTTGCTTTGCTTTCAAGATGGTTGAAATACATGTGAAGCCCTCAGAGAAACTGAGATCACAATACTATGAATTGCAGGGTCTTAAAAATTCACCAGCATTTTATATTAGTTGAACAGAGTAACAGTAGTGTGCATGTGTGGAAGATAAAATAGGTTTTTCTTAGAACTCCATGCTCTGCTTTCAAGAATTAGTTGTTGTTCACAAGAAAGGGAAAAATAAGAACGAAATCTTAATGCTAGTGTATTCTTAGTATCAAAAGTACTGCAAATAAGACCAAGAATGCATAATTTTGTCATATTACTGAAGAGAGAATGAGGGTGTTTTTCTTATATTAGGTTTTTATATGATGGTTATTTATGCTGCATGGGGGTCTTGTTTGATTACATATTTCCTGGTTATCTAATCATTTGAAATACCAAGCCACTCCTCTTCTGAAGTACTGCAACTTGAATTTTACTCGTCATATGTTGTTGTGTCTTAATGCAGCGGTCTTGCTAATTGTTCTGCTTTGCCTTGAATTATGCAGACAGGCAATCTTAATAGTTCTTAAGTTTTACTTCTTAGTTTAGCATTTAGATTTTAAAGTTTGCTTATGTATCTTTAGGTACATGAGCTCAAAATCTCCTCTAATAGAAAATTTAGCCCTGATTTTGAATCCATGGGTTTTTTTAATCAACAATAAGAATAATATTTAGTATTTAGTTATGATATTTCTATGCTTATTTGTGGAATATATGTTCAATCAGTAAAGAGAATCCTCAGGGAAGTTAAGCATCACAAAATAATTCCTTACTAATCACATTTCTGTTTGTTCAGTGTATGTTTTTGTAATATTATGCAGTCTCCTTTCCTTTTGCTTGCTATGCTAATGACTTCCCTGTCCTCTCCCATCAACCTATCCTGCTTCCTTCCTCCGTCTTTGGCTTTGGTGTGCATGAAATGTGAATACAGACGAAGGCCACTAAGCTATAGAACTTCATTCAGTGAGAAACTCTTCCAGAGGACCAGGGCGGCAGGACGTGCATCAAGGTATAAAGTGTTTGTAGAGCTTCAGATTTGCAGAGTTAAAATGTGGACAAAAGAAATGCTCTTGGCCATTTCTTCAACAAAAACAGAGTTAAAGGGATTGGCTGAGTTACCCTAAGATGTTTTGTTATCAAAAATAGCTTGCAATACATTGCTTGTTATTTAGGATGAAATACTAATTAAGAAAAATATTTAGTTAGGCAATTCTCCGAAGAACACTTTGAGTCCAAACCTAAAACCTTTTATTTTTCTTTAAGTGTACAAAACTCAGATACAGTGCCTCAGGCAAAGTGGTGCTTCTGGTTTTTTGGGGTTTTGTTTGTTTGGTGTTTTTGTGTTGTTTGTTTGATACTTTGGTTTTAAAGTGATCATTTTCAAGTTAGCATGACCAGAGATAATTTGTTTTGCATTTGACCCATGGTGGAAATATTTGTAACATGCAAACCTCACCAGTAACATGAAACTTGAGTTTAGTGTAGACAATACTCAAACATGTAGGTGTTGACTGAAGTGATTTCAAACTTTGTTACCTTATAAATTGAAGCTCTGTAATTTAGTCTGGATACTCCTTGTCTTTTTCAAAAGGCAGTAGAGTAGTTTAGATTAAATAATTTTCATTGGTTCCAAATGAGCCTGTTTGAGTTTGCATCAAAATTAAGTCTGGGTTCTTACTTGGCAGCAGTGATTTCCTAAAACTGTCTAAATCCAGAAGAGCACAACTTCAATCACAAAGCAGAGACAGATGTGAAGTCAGTGGACTGCTCTGGAATGAATTGAAAATAAATCATCTTTGTCTCATTGCACAAGATTTCTAGTGTCTTCTTACACTTTAGAGATTCAAGGTAGTACTTGCTTGTCTAAACTTGAAGATAGCTAACCTTAAAATAACACTACCATTGTTCACTTCATCTGTGTCCATTAATCGTTGTTATGTTTGCACAAAATGTGAAAGTGTAAGTGGCTGAGAAGAGATTCCACTCTTCAAATCCTGAAACTTGAGAAAATATTTTCCAATATCATACTTGGTTTTGCCATTGCCTTTTTCTCTCATCTGGTCAAGCACTTCGGTGCAGATGTTGTGCTTGCATAATATAGAAGTAGAAAAATGAATCACTATGTTAATTTTGTGTTTAGTATGTAAATATATGTCAAATATACATAAATATGTGGTGTTGATTAATTTAGATTTTAAAATTTGTGTGAGTTTTAGAACCCTTTCAGAGGATTAATTGTTATGCTACATCTGTAACAACTGAATTGGTGTGATCTGTACGACTTCATGAGTAGGAAATTGATTGCAGTTTTGGAACAGATGTCCTGTGCAAGTTCTTAGTTCACTAAACCAGAAAGATCATCAGTATTTGGCACAATAAAAGTTGTACAATAAAAGTTTTGGATTTAATGAATGATGGTAGGAATGGCAACAGTTGCTGAAATTGTTGGACCACCAACACCATGTAACTTCTGAACCTGAGCTACTTCTACTTCCATTTTATATACTCTGCTTTGCATTGTATTTCTTGAAAAACAGTAATTAACATGCCTGCAGTGATTGCCCCAGGCCCCCTTTGAAACGGAACAAATTATTTTGCCAATTTTCTGCAATTTAGTAAATTCAGATTAATTTTCTTCACTATTTTCTTTAGTTAAAAGCTTTCAAGTTCGTTATTCCGCAGGAAATTGAGATTTCTGTAACCGGGCTTAGCAACATGTCAGATACTGAACTTGCTATTACTTCCCCATCAGTATTCTTCAGTTTTTAAATAGGAAGTTCCAAAAATTACTGGTTCTGTTTTAGAAAGTATAAAAATATACTTTGTTTATATTTTTAGTTTGTGATAAACTCAGTCATTAATTATATACGTGTTACACAGAAACAGTGTAGCTGAAAAGTGTATGTATATATATGTTAGAATTAGCTTGAATAGTTTTTCCTTGCATTTCATATAATAAGTTTCAAAAAGGAATAGCCTTTATTATATACAATCATTGCATTTATACTATAGTGTCTGTTTTGGTGCAAGTGTTGCATCAAACTGAGTATAATTTTTTTTTTAATTGTAGTCATCACTTCCTACAAAGTCTCTCTGAATTTCTCATTGCTTTCAGTTGAAGACTAAGCTAGTTTAAATGGGGAGTCTCTAAAAGGTAATGACTTTAAAATAGCATTAGATTCTGGTTCGATGACCCATGCTCTGAATATTTTTTTTTGGTTACACTTTTTTCAGGCTGTAGTATAAATTAAGTCTGTAATGCACCCTCAAAGCTAAGTTTCTGAACACAAAATATAGGAAGCAGATGCTACAGACTGCAGCAGACATTTACAGGCTTAACTTTTACAGGCTTAAACTTTTACAGACATTTACAGGTTTACAGGCTTAACTTCTCATAATCCCATTAAACTGAGGGTCACACAGTGAGAGGTTTATACTGCAAATGAGATTACTGAGTTCAAAGTTATCACCGTAATCAGAGAAGTTTGATTGAAAAATCATCAATCATTTAAAGTTAATGACTATGCTGCACTGTGGAATAGTAATGAAGTATAAAAAGGTGACTACTGTTTTACTTTCTTCCATTGAAGAGTTGGTTGTGTTCTGATTCTTAATACATTCTAGTTCCATATATAATTATGTGTAAATACACTTCCATCACACTTCTGCACATGAAGTCGCTGTCAAAATGTAATATTGCTACCTTCAAGAGTTCAGAATTTGTCACTTAAGTTCAACGTGATGCTTACTTAAAAACAGTTTTAAGTGTTATTGATTGGTTATTTTTAACACTTAAAACATCCATAATAGCTTATATCATCTTCCTGTGCATTCACACGTGATATGTGTTTGCTCCAGGTGAAAAACACATTTCTGAATCTTGTTGAGTTTAGGCTTTTTTGACTGTTTACCATTTTAGAAAAATGGAATTTCCATTGGTTCACTTCTGCATTAAACTTTTCTTTTACTTCTTAGAAGCCTGTGTTTCTCCATTTTCCACCCCTCCTTTTTCTCTACATTTCCTTTGCACTTGCAGTGTTTCTTACATCTTCTCATCTGCTGTTACTGACTGACTTTTCTGTGCTTGGTCTGTCTCTATCCTTTCTGGTCTGCTTTAAGTTGACTATCTTTCATCTTCTAATTGTAGTGAACAGTGGGGCTTTTGTGTTGAGAGCAGCATGACTTTACACAGGTGTGAGATCAGCTGAAATAGTATCTATTTAGGGAGAAAAATAAGAGGAGACTTCATTTTGGTTTGAATTATCACCAAGTTTTGCTAACTTGAAATACTTCAAGAGCTAGAAATGATACTGTTAATTCAAATGGAAGCAGGAATGGGCTTGGATTTCATATGTGTACACACACATTTTATTTTTATGGAAAATGCCACTTAATGTTCAAAACTTGTTTCTTTACAGGAAATGTGATGCAGTGAAAATGACATACTGTAAGAAAATTGTTTTAAATACATATTTTTTTTGTTCTAGGCTTCTTAATCATTCAGTTTCAGTAAACACAAGGAACAGACCAAAGCAGCCAATGGAATCTGAAAAATGGTATTGTTATACTTAAATGTATCACAGCTTTCAATATTTTATTAGCTTCATTTTTGTTTATAGTGTCACTACTGCCATCTTCTGTCATAATGCTTTTAGCTCATGGTGAAATTGCAGCTACAAGAGTAATCTATTCTTGAACTTCTTTCTTTCAGATTGAAAAAAAAAATAGTTGTTCTTCTGAGTATTTAGAAAAATTGATGTAATCCAGAAACAAATTTGTAGGTCTGAGTATAGTGCTGATTATGGCAGCAATTAATTTATGTTTTAGACCTCCAATTCCAGTGTGGAAGGTTGTACCTCTTCCCACAGGAGATTCTGTTGTGCAGATATTTTAGATTCTGTGTTACACAAGGTGGCACTGGAGCTGTGCTTAGGCATCTAGATTTTCCTCCCTGGCAGTCCTTTTGTGCTCTTAGGAGCTGTTGGAAAAGTGTTACTGGGAGTTCAGCCTACAAAACCTTTATTGTTTGTGGAGCATGTGTTACTGAGGAATCCACTGTCTGCAGGTGCTGTACTTAGGCTTTTTCTTTGAATTTAACAAAAAGTACAACCCCCACATACAAAACAAAGCAAAAAAAAAAAACACCAACCCCAGAAACCATCAGTAATCAAAAATACCCAAAGCCTTGTCTTTAGGGAATTGGGAAATGTCCAAACCCCAGTTTGGAGAGAGAAAAGCTGTAACTGCTGTTGGTGCTGGATTGCAGTGGGGTGGGAACAGCTCTCTGCAGTTCAGCTACACCTCAGGAGCATCTTGACCCAGTACAGCTGCTTCAGTGTGATACATCCTATTTTGGCTGGCTCCTCTCTCATTGGTACCTGTGGTTGTGCAGAGCTGGCTGCACACATGTCCTGTGGTTGTGTGAATCATGCTGTAGCTGTTCCTTGGAACTTTCCAGGCTTTGCTCACTTACCACAGGTTCTTCTCTTTGAGTTGCTGCCACCTATTCAAGTGTACAGCTCTGTTAGGCTTTTTTATTATAGGATAATCCAGGAAAAATTAAATTTGCCTTTTCCTTGTTTGTTAATGAAACAGGCAGTTCTGAGACTTAAAACCAAAACAAACTAAAACCTTCAAGAGAAGCTTTTTCTAAATAAAGTACTGTTGGGTGGAAGACCCATTGTCAAGTTATGATAAAGGAGAGTCAAATATTATTTCAGTTCAGTAGTCATACTTTTAAACCACATTGTCACATCCATATACAGATGGCTAAAAAATACTGTAGTGCTGTGGAGAAGCCACTTTTTAAGTGTTCACTTTTTTATATTTTCAAGTACTTTGTTTTAAAGTAGACAAAAAAGTAGTATGCTTCATAATGCCTTTCATCTCACGTTTTAGTGTCTCAACAAATGAAGTGAATTCCCCAGTGTCCCCATACAACTGGCAGGTAAATATTCAAATGTAAATGTAGTGGTTTTTTATTTGAGTGGTGGTGGTGTTTCCTTGGTTTTGTCTCTATGGCAGAAAACTTGTAATACATTCATATGGTTGCTTATACACATAGTTCTTGAAGGTGTCTTAATTGTGGTTGAAAATACAAGATCTTTGAAGATCTTATGCCTCAAGATAATTTGACTTGTTTGTAATGGAGCCCTTTTGTTTTAATAGTTTATGGTACCATCTTTAAGGTCTTGAAACTAATGAGGCATAAGTTTTACTTTCTTGGTTTTAGTGTATCTTTCCATATAAAGGTACTGCCTCAACTATAATGTTCAGTTTGGTTTTTAGATGCAACTTCTAAATGGATTGAAGTATGTAGGCTTTCATTTTCCATCCTTCAATGAGAAGCTTGCATGATATGATAAAATTTCAAGTTAAACTGTAGAGAGTACTTTTTTATTATTTTTATCTATTAGTTATCTGCAATTGCTTTAAATGCCCTCATATTCTAGTTGTGGTACATTTAAGAAACAGTCCATCCAGATTGTCTGCTTTCAGTTTTCATCAAGCAGACAATCATATATATTTATTATTATTTAAGAATCAATCTACTTTAGCTGTCTCCTCAGTATATATTGCAGTACTTTAAAAGAGAGGTTTCTCTTACAGCTTCTTGGGGTGTATAGTCTTTTAGATAGGAACAGCCAACAAATACTCAAACTGATTTTGTTACAGCCATCCTTTCTCTGGGTCATGATTATTTATAGTGAGAAATTAGATGTGCTAGTGGCTAACCACATTTGAAACTCATGTATTTCTGGCAGCCTTTGGTGGATTCCTAACCTACCTGCACAACTGGTCTCAGTGCAGAAAACTGTTATTTTCTGAAGAATTATTTCATAGATTCTTTTTCTTCTATGAAATACATTTTAGGATTTGAACAGAAATAAGTGGTTTCTACCAGAATCACCATTAAGACTGTTAAACTTTCAGGTCATAAAGCTAGATTGAGACAGGCAAATAATTAACAACTGTAGTTCATAATAATTTGTGCTAATGCACAAGAGTTATATTTACATTTTACATAGAAGTATTTCTGACCATTATAGCCACTGGAAAACCAGAAGGATTCAATGGATGAGCAGCACTGGCCAGAAACACAACCAGTAATCTGGCAGAATGAAGAAAGAAGGAGAAGTAAACAAATTAGAAAAGAGTATTTCAAGGTAATGGAGGGAGTGAGGGTGGGTGACACTTTTTTTTAAAATAAGAGGGAAGAAACTATAAAACTAAGTAAAGGTAAATCCTCAAAGGTCATCATGCTTTTAAATTTGCATGTAACATAATTTTTGATTTGACTCTTTTGATTAAAAAATATATATATGTATGTATTTAGGATGATTTGAGAGTGCTGGACAATCAGGAAGAAAAAATTGATCAAAAATTTTGTTTATCCTTTAAATAAAAGAAAGTAATTCATTGTTGTTTTCTGGCAAAACCAAAACCTAATCTTGTCATTGGTCCTTCACCATCTATTGGTGGGATTTTGTTTAGTTATTTATTTACTTAATTTTAGTGCAAAGAAAATACACATTGCCTTTTCTTTGCAGCAGGGTTCTAGGAATGATTTGTGCATTTTGGGTCTTATGGCATTAATTTGCATTTCAGAAGGGAAATTTTGTCTGTGTTCCGTTGCTGCTGTAGTGTGCACCCTCAGTCAGCAGGTGCCAGTGTCTGCTTTCTGCAGAGCACAGGGGAAGTTCTAGCAGCAGTGGGTAACATTTATTTTGGGCTATGTAGAGTAATAGGAGAGTTCTGAGAAGTGCTAGGTTGAGTTAAAATTAAATTTGTCACTTATGAAATTAGTTTCTTGGGTCTTTTCCATCAAACACATTTGTGAAATGCCAGGAAACTTGAAAGAAATTAAATTCTTGGGAGAACAGAGCATGCCATGCAGCTCAGATACATTGTTGTGATTACAGAAATCTTTTTTTTTTCCTGAGGAGATAATGGAGTTGTATTCTCTTTCCAGGGTTTTCATCCTGATTTTTTTTTTTTTCCTGTGGAATTTGAGGAGAAAGAGAAACTTCTAAGTAAAAGAGAATTCAGGTGTTTGAGTGGCTAAAGAGCTGTGCTACCAATACAGAAGTGGCTCCTCATAGCTTACCAGGCATGGCTTTAAATGCCAGTCAGTAGTGAGCTCTGTGATGGAAGCAGATGCCTGAAATCACATTACATACAGCTATAGATGGGTCTCCAAAGTGAATTAAACAGTCTATACCAGTAACAAAATATACAGTTTCATTTTCAAAAACAAGGCAAGAAACCACTGAAACAGAGCCTTTCTTCCATGGCAAGCTGGGAAAAAAAATAGGTACCACTGCTGTTGTGAGAAAGCAGTGACAATGCAGTTAGTGTCTTGCTTAGCCTGCATTGAGTGTCACATCATGAAGATGAGTGGCCTGGTCATATGCACTCAACAAACTTAGACTTTTGTAGTCATGGTCTTTTTAATTTTATCTGCATGGGGCTTTTCCTCCTTTTTGTACACTTGCTCTGTGGACAATGAGATACATTTATTTTTTTAAATACCACTTTTGTAAATTTTTTCCTTCAATCCCTCTTTAATTTCCTACACTTTTAGCATAATCATGGAAGTGGGACAGTGATGAAAGCAACACACAACAAATCACACAGACCTGTGGGAAAAGCATTGTCTTAAATATGTAAAGGATGTGATTAGACTTTGAAGTTTTAAAGGCAACCTTAATCTTTTTTAATTTATTTTTTTACAATGTCAAGTCAGTCTCTTAAAATGTAAGCAATCTTAGTCACATAAAAAACATATTATAAAACTAGCTTTCACAGGTTGCATAATTTTTCCTAAGAAACAGTGCTTCATGTTAGCAATTGTTAAGATGTTTTCACTTGGATCAGCTGTCACATGCAGAGTTGACATAAAAGTATTCAGTTTTAAAATGTTCTTATCCCTTCAACTGATGAAGATCTTGACTAGCCTAGAAATGTCGTGTTCTGTTCTGTTGTTTCTTTCTTGCTCCTTTGTTTCTGTAACATGGCTTTTTTTCTCAGCAGCTCCATCAGTAATAAGTAACATCTGAGTGAAAGCAAGCCATTTAGTTCAAATGAAAACCATGCTTTCATTTTAAAGTAATAATTGTGTGTGTTTTGCAGTATAAGTCTTCCAGAAAGAGTTCAAGTGGAAATGAAAATGATGAGGTGAGATGGAGTAATTGTGTGAAATATTAAGAAATAATTTTATTCACTTGTCTTTTTTTGAACAAATTAACTTTGCGTTCCAAAGCCATAGCAGAAATAACTATTATACTCCTTTATTTAAAAAAATAAATGCTCATGATTGCCTGCTGGGGAACAGTAGGACATTTGCTTGCTTTGGTAAGAGCAAAGTTAATTCACCTATCAAGTAGAGGTGATGTAAAACTAATATTTGACGTAAACAGCAGACAGTGGCTCCTTGCCTTACATATTTCAAAATTTAGTTGCTGCCAGTTTGTAGCATACTTGACAAGTGTTGTATGTCTTTTGTATTTCATAATTTCATGTTTCTTGTTAAATCATCGTTTTCATTTTTATAATTTCATCTCTTTGATTTCTTTTTAGCAAGACAGTGATAATACTAATGTGTCCCCACAGTCTCCTGTGTCGTCTGAGGTACAAGTTTGTGGGTTTGTTTTTCATTCAACAAACATTTCTTTGTGTTCATTGCTGTCACCAGGTTTTTCATGCAGATACAAAGCTGTTAGTTTCCTTTGAAATTACAATTAGAAGTACTTCATCATCATAAAAATACAAAACCAGAATGAAAGTAGAGACAGATGTTACAGCTTGTTTTACCTTTGCAACTCTGATCTCCCCTAGAGTTCTTTTTGACTGGTGTGAGGAAAGGTGCATTTCTCTGTCTCCATTAAATACTAATGAAACAAAAATCAGATTTGCCATATTTGATAGGCCTTCCTAAGGAAGACTGTTCTTCAGGGCACATAGTCACTGAGAGAATTGAAGCGTGTGGTTTAGTACTTTATGCCTCACCCATGTATATGGTTCCATATAGGAACCCAAAGGTGCTGACACTTCTCAAGGAGTTTCATCCTTCTCAATCCTGGGTGTCATCTTTGTGGTGCAGCCTTCCAGCTTCATTCAGGGGTGTCATCCACGGAGTCTTGCTGTGAGAGCACTGCCCTGCTTAGCTTGAAATAAAGCAAATATTATTAACATTTCCACCTCATGTCAATAAGGAGCCTGAGAGAGCAGAATTAAAACATGTCCCAGAATACAGTGAAACGAGTTGAAACAAAGATCTCTCATGTACATACCAAAATATTGAGTGCATTTCTCTTTTTAGATGGTGAAATGAGAAAAACCTAGTCTTCATAGTTGGAAGTAGATTTTGAATCTAAGCATTGGGAGAATATTTGAATCTGCTTACAGCTGGCTTAAACTCTGTTCACAGAATGGTTGCAGTAGTGTGAAATATTTTGCAATAGATTTTAAATAATCTGGTGCTGCTTTTCTTTTCTCATTATGACAATTTTATCTGTATGTAGTAGGGTTGCATTCATTCAATTTATTTTATATTGTCCTCCTCAAAAGACTGTTTTACAGTTAAGCAGAAGGACTCTAGGCAAGAATAATTTAAACAGTATCTTGATGGGAACAAAAGTTATTGCTTTTAATGAGTGGAAGAAAATTGACTTCATCTCTTTTTAACAGGATTATGAAAGGACAGATAGTAACACTCATGGTCCATTTGGTCTCAAACCAAGGTCAGGTAAGCTGCTGTTCTCTAACATAGTGTGTTTATTTCCCAGGCTGCAAGAGGCAGTAAGCATAGCAGATGTCACAGTACAGCAGTTCACTCAGTTTACTTATCACTGGATAGTACTGGGAAAGGCATAGACAGCAGCTTTGGCAAACAAATAACTGGAAGCTCCTCAAGTTGTAGAGTGATTTGGTTGGTTTGTTGGTTTGTTTGTTTGTTAAGGTTTTTTATCCCCACTCCTTTATTTTCTGCATATTTAGTCACTGTCAAAGAACAGGGAAACAGTATACAATTGTTCTTGAGGTTAGATGGCTTAAAGACTTTATACTTGATTAAAAGTAAAACACATGAAAATACTTTCAAAGCTAGATTGAGATTCTTGAAGAAGTGCAAATGGAGTTGTATGTCCCAAACTGATACTTCAGTATTGAAGTCAGTTCTGTCTCCATATTTTCCAATTATCCATTTACACTTAAGTAAGATGATCTCTGCATTTTATTTGAAAGATGTTTCATAGGCAGTATCTTTTATAGCAGGAAGCTTAAATATATTTATTCTTTTTTCCTGTTTTTAACCTCAGTTATAGATCTTCAGTTTTTGAATGTTTTTGACCTGACCTCTGATGTCTGACTTCCCTCATGTTTGATAGCTTTCAGCCGTGCCTCACGCCAGGACTACGGTGCAGTGGATCCTGGATTTACTATGAGGAGGAAAATGGAACATTTAAGGGAAGAAAGGGAACAAATCAGACAGCTTCGCAATGTAGGTACCTTTATTCACTGAATGGCTGCAGTGCATTTAGTTTGCTCTGTACCACAATTTAAACCTTTGTTTTAAAGGCCTCCAAATTGTTGCAGTTGTACAAGGGCATCTCTGTAGTGGTATTTCTTCTTAAGGAATTTCATATAACAGGCTACACTGGTACTAGTTTGGGTCCAACCAAAATACCAACTGAGAACTAGTTGAGGTTTTTTTCTTTCTAGAAAACAAAGTGAAATTAATTTTTTTTTTCTGAGGTGTTAAATTTTCTTAGGGAGACAGTGTCTGCTTGTGTTTGCTATTGTTTGACCTGAGATCTGAAGAAGAATGATTATTGTTTTATAAATAGCCAAATGCTTTTTGAGTGTAGAAAGTTGCTATAAATTACATAATCCTGAATGGGATCTACATTTCAGATTTTCAGTAAACTGGCTTTTGTGTAGCTGTGTTTTCAAGGCACTTAAGAGTTAGAGTTAATCGAATCATAGTTGCTCTGCTGTTCAGGGCAGTGCTAATTTGTGGTGTGACTTCTATGAAGAATGTTTGTTTTGTCTGGCTCACTTCCTGAGCAGTAAAGTCTTGTTGTTGGGGTGGGAAAAATCATTGTTTGCCTTCTCTGTAACAACACAAGTGTGGCCCTTGGCCACCTCAGCTTAATTGTCATCTGTACAAGTGAAATAGCCTTTCCCACAGTTGTGTTCCCTTCTTTTTCTTTTCCTCCTTCTCATTAAATCCTGTATGGTTTCAACTCACAGATTCTGCCCACTGAGCACGGATGACATATTCAGCACAACACTTCTGTCCTTAAATTCTGTGCTTTCCTGTTATGAGCAGTGTAGGGTCACTGCTCATAACAGGAGGGTCACCCTCATAGGGTCTTGAGAGCTGTGTATTGTGGTTGTTGTTGGCAGAATGTCTTTCTCAGTGTATGTTGTTGTGTCATTTAAAAAACTCCAAACAATAAAATAACACACCCCCCAAGAAAAACCTAACAATACAAACAAAGGGAACATGGGGCCAATAAGGAGAAAAGGATGTTTATACTGAGTAAAGTGTAAGTTTATTCCATATACTTCACTTTAGTATTAAAATGTTCCTTTTAAACTTCTGCGTGCTTTCAAATACCCTGGATTTAAAATGAAAAAATATCTGATGTTGAGAGTAACTTACTTGTGGCCCTTTTCCTAGAACCTTGAATCCAGGTTGAAGGTAATTTTGCCAGATGACATTGGAGCAGCATTGATGGATGGGGTGGTTCTTTGCCATTTAGCCAATCACATAAGGCCACGTTCTGTTGCCAGCATTCACGTCCCATCGCCAGCAGTGGTAAGGCATAAGTCATTTATCTCATTGTTGGTACAT
Organism: Aphelocoma coerulescens; assembly: GCF_041296385.1. Lineage (NCBI taxonomy): Eukaryota > Metazoa > Chordata > Aves > Passeriformes > Corvidae > Aphelocoma > Aphelocoma coerulescens. Next base: position 17,091,535 of record NC_091018.1, read on the forward strand.
CTTGCATGAAAACAAGCTTTTGAATTTCAATACTAAAACATTGTGACTCAGGTTTACCATATTAATTTGCTACATTATTACTTCAGTTTTTCTGGAAGATGCATTATAAAAGGCTCCGAAGTTTAGTTTAAGAGCTGTTTTCCTCATACTGAGTCCTCATAGAACGTGTCTTGTGTTTTAGTAACTGTAAGTGAATTTACATCACAAATACACAGTCCTTCATGAATGTCTGATGAAGATCTGATATCCTGTCTTCACAGCCTAAACTCAGCATGGCAAAGTGCCGAAGAAATGTTGAAAACTTCCTTGATGCTTGTAAAAAATTGGGCGTTCCACAGGTACACTAATTGCTTTATTGATTTATTAATAACCACTGAAAACGTCAGCAAATACTGATGTTGGGGGGTTAGAGGAGCTTTATTCAGGGAGCAGTAGTGATTATGACACTGACCAGAGATCTTGAAGGTATGAAGAGAAATTCCATTTCAGGCTTATAGGGGGAATTTGAGGAAGCTACTTTATGGGTTTCTAGTCAGTTCTTTACAGTAAAAATAACTCTGACCTCCTTGTAAAATAAATTGTCATCTAAACAAAAAAAACGGACTTGAGAGGGTGATGTTCTATTATTTGAAAGTCTTGAGTTTAGGAACTTGCTTTGGCATGAATTCAGTCTGTCTAGGAAATATCCTGCAATTACAGAAGTCTGTAGCCTGAATGATTTGCTATCTTTTTTAGCATGGCTGTAGTTGTAGTTCATTACTTACGCTTCTGTTGCTCCAGTTTATCCTCTTACCTTCTTTTATGAGGGGAAAAAACCTGAAAATTCAATAATTTCCTGCATATTATGAGGCACAAAATTCTCTTGATCTATTTTAGTACAAGAAGAAAATTAGTTCATAGATTTAGAACCTGGTTTACTGCTCTGCCATAGTTTCTGTCTAGTGTGGAGCCACAGGCCATTCAGAAGCTAGAGATGCTGAGATTTACCTCGTGAATTACTTGTAACACCAGCTGGAAGTTGGGAAAATTGTCCAGCTTGTGCTCAATTTTGAGACTGAATGATTACTTTCTTGGAGAATGGCTCATTATTGAGTCTATCAGCACTTCTAAATTATCCCAAGGGAAAAATTGCTACTAAGTCTACAAAATAGAGGAGGGGGGAAGAAGGCCACTGAGCCAACAGCACCCATCAGCTTGTTTTTCTTATCTGCTTATGAAAAGAAAGTCTTTTACTTTATGAATTTAGCAGTCTTTTCTGTATCTTCTGATGTTGTCATAGTTTAACACTTTAAACAGATAGTTACTATAACAGGTTTCTGCCCATTCTGTTACTGTAGAGAACCACCTGTGACATTTAAGGCCAAAGGTGTTTTCTCTGCAAGTGTGTTCATGACACGTGTGTGGCTTCAGAGAATGTGTTTGTTACCCACCCTGGGGACAAAGGCATGGAACTGGTTAAATGTCCTATGGTTTTTTTTTGCAGGAGAGACTTTGCTTGCCCCATCACATTCTGGAGGAAAGGGGTCTGGTGAAGGTTGGCCTCACAGTTCAAGCTCTGCTTGAGTTGCCTGCATTGAAAGTATCTCAGCTTTCTTCCATGTGATGTGACTTCTTGGCAGCTAGACAACTTCCCATTTGTTCTGTTGATATGGATTGCTCTGAGGCAGTTCAGCCTCCCACATGGGAACACCCAAGCCATCAAAAACTGAAATCTGTCCAGATGCTGTAGAGAGCCTTACTTTGGAGCTGTGTGTGAAAACCTTGGAGTCAGTTCACAGTTAAAAGAACATAACTATTCTTTTTTTTTTCTCTTGTAATTGGATGTACAAAGAGAATGTGGTAGCATCAGGTTCTCTTTCTAGTTAAGTTAAAAGCTGCCATTTAACATCTCAGTGTTAGAGTTAAATGCTGGATTTCTTTTTTTACATTGAAAATGTTGTTTGAATTACTTTGGAAAGTACAAAGCACACCCCTCCCCACCCCCCATCACTTTAATTTTTTGAGTCAATCATTTGATTTAAAGATAATACAAAAATGTAGCGATGGTATGATGATAAAAACATGAGCAACTGATCACTTGTAATCCCTTTTCACTCTCTGAAAGCTTAATATTTGCATTCTTTGTTTTTTGCACTCCTGATTGTAACTTACGCACTTCTAACATTGCCAGTATTGAGTCTGAGTGTATGGTGATTACACAGAACAGGACACAATAGGAAAAGGACACAGTTTATTGAGTTTTTCCAGTCTTCTAGGTTGGTGCCAAATATTTTTTTTTCAGTTGTACTGTAGATTGTTTACATGTGAAGTGCCTGTGTAATTGATAACTCTTAATAGTCTTAAACATTTTTGAAATTTCTTTGTTTAAAATAGATAAAATGGAAATTTTTTAATATTTTAATAGTTTTTTTGTAAAATCAGTATGTGAAGATTTAAGTAATACTTCACATTTTTGACGTTGGGTGTTTTAAGTTTGTTGCACAATTTAATTGGTTATTTGTTGTCTAATAATTAGAAAATACTGTAAATACTTTTTATTTATGATATTTAATTTGATAATACCTAATTACTTTTGGTTTAATGTATTGTTGGACAAAAAAAAAGTTGTCTACTTTTCTTTGTTTGGGACAAACAAATACACATGATGAATAAGACATGAGGACTAGTGATTCATACAGAGTAATTTAGGACATTTTGATAAAACTGCCAAAATCTCAGGTTTACGCTGTGATGTTCAGGATTTTGTGTAATATTGCTCCTGATCTCACGTTACATTTTTACAACAGGTATATCCATAATTTAGTTGGGAAGTATCAATGTTTTATCTTTTTAGTGTTTGCAGGATTTGTTGTGTAATTTACTTGAGTGTGGCATTAGCACACAGGTCAGTTTGTACAAATGTCACTGTGCTGAGGCATTAGATTGATTGATAAATGTGAAGAAAAGAAATTTCCACTGTGGTGGTTTTTTGAAACTTCTGAGTTTATGTATTTGTTTCTGCACAAAATCTTGGTGTTTTGAGAACATTTTGAAACCATACACAGTTGAGTTCTCTAAACAAATTGCAAATAATTTCATAATTTTGGTAGTAGATCTGTTTGTATTAATTTGTTTTTCATGACTAGGTAGCTCCATTAAAAAAAACATTTTGACTGCCACAGATTTTCTATTTCAGGCTAAGTTATTTTCAGTTGAGGGATGTGTTTGCCAAGCATGTGACAAAATTTGGTTCTGCTCTTTCCAATTGATCAAGACCCCATGTAATATAATTCATAAAACAATGAGGGGAGGAGTATTGTGTATTCCTTCTACTGTAGTACTTATAGGCAATAGTTGACAGGAAAAATAGCTTTTTTCTGATGATAAGTTTTAAAAACTTATTTTTAAATCCATTGAAGCAAGTTGGTGTACATGTAATAGTTAAAATCCTCTATTGTTCATATAGTGTTGTCTTAAAATACAGCTTATGGAGAGGCTAGTGTATAAATTAATTTGCAAAGTCCTAGATATAAATCTTAGGTTAGGTAAATATGTGTTTAAGGAAACTGGATTGCTTTGACATTTGAAATACTGTATTTCAAATCTATCTCTAATTGGTTTTTATATCTCTTCTTAATGGTTATTTTAACAACTTCAGTCTCTGTTTTCATTAAAGGCATTATCTGAAAAGTCACGCAAAAACTAATGAAAAAGTTATAATTCACTAAGCAAAATGCTTGCCTGCTGTATTTGAAGAACCCAGCCATTCAAAAAGAATAAATCCTTGTCTTTCATGTCACTGTTGTTGCTACTACCAGAGCAAAGTTTTAGTTCAGTGTTAGCCATGGAAGTGCTAACTATAAATTGTCAGTTATCTGAAAACTGGTCTCCACTGCTATTCCATTGTCATATTTAAATACGTTTTCTGATCTTAAAATAACTTCTTTCCTTCTTGAACTACTTTTATTGAGTTATATCACAGTGTAAACATTAAGAATTCCCTTAATGTAGCATGGCAGCTGCTTACCAGTTAGGGATTTTTAAGGTCTTCTTAGTAAGTTGAAAACTGGGTATGAAACTTATGTACTCATTTTAAACTGAAAACTACTAAAATATTGGTTGGTTGGTTGGTTTTAGTACTCTGAAGTTCTTCCCCACAGACATGCTAGCAACAGTCCTGCTTTGACATTCCTTGGAAATTATTGTGGCTACCTTCTTGCTTATGGGGATGGATAATCATGATTCTTCCAAGGCTTCCCTTTTAGTATGGCAAAGATTAAAGCCTTCAGGTACTCTTAGGAGCAGTCTGAGAAATGATCCACAGTGCTTGGATGAATCTCTCTCACATCTCTAACTGCTTTTACAAATAATAATAATCATCATCTAAAGCCTTGCTAACATTGGCTTGTACATTGTGATTTCTTTAAGAGCAATTTCAAATATGATGCTAAAAAGACTTGAATTTTAAGTGTTCATATCCAAGCAGCCTGTGGAAATATTGTGTCTCCTCTGTACAAGAATTTGCATACTCTACTGCCTTTTCCCGTTCCTTTTGATTCCCAACATCTTACTTTTTGTTTATTCTCAGATCTATTGCATTTTTATTGTTGGTAAGTCTGGGCCACTTTCCTCCTTCTTCTTTAATTTTTTAAGAAATTGTTCCAGTGGCATTGGTGAACTATTGTGATTCCAGAATCCCTGCTTCAAACATTTGCAATGTTTGAGATATCCTTTTCTCATTTTGTTTAGGATGTGATGCCATTACTTAGTACTGGTATAGCTGATAGGATTCTTAAAAACAGAGTCCTGCTCAGTTCTTGTTGCACTTGGTCAGTTTTCATTACAACATGAAGAAAAGTTAACATTAAAAGCTTTAGGAAGCTGCATTAAGTTTTCCTAATGAACTGAAGAGTTAACTGCAATAATGTGGCATGAACTGTAAATTACAGAGTGAATCAGCATAGTGGCTGAGCTTCTGTCCTCGTGTATTTTTTTCTGTTTTATGGCACTGGATGCAGTATGTCACACATGACTGATCTTTCACTTGAGCAATAATTTCCCAGATATGGTGAGGTCTTAAAGCAGTGACAGTAAAATAATTGTTGTGAAGTGTGGTGCCTTCCCACAGAGTACCTCAGAAATGCTTCACATCTGTTCTCCAACACTCCTAATCCAGTGTGCCCACTGGGGCAGTGCTGGGGATGCAGAAACCATCTAGACCCCTGTATCTGGAGGCCTTCCAAAATCTAACCAAGAACTATGAGCATAGAATAGGGAGCAATTGATTTGAAACAATAAATAACTGACATGAATCATAAGAATTTCTTTTTTAAAAAATCCTGGCCTTACTGAAGTCAAGGCAAGTTTTAGCCACGACTTCAGTAAGTTCTCACCTTTTTGATTTGTGGAATACCTGAGCTGGAGACCATAGCAAACATGGCTTAAACTTGTTTGACACTAGCAAACTTTAGTGTCAGATTCTTGACTAAAACAGTGATCTCTGGTAAGTCAAATGAAGTTGCAAAATGTTACATGGATTAATTTAATAAAAATTTTCTGATAAGCCAAATACAGTATTTAGATGGTAGGAAAAATTACGTTGTCATGAGGTGGGAAGTTGTATGACCTCAGTAAAATTGTAGGTGAGGACAACCATTAGTTTTTTACTGCACTAAAAACTTTATATCAAATATCAGATCATTTAATGACAGTTTCCTCAGATTTTGACATAAATCTGTAGCCAAATCCAAACAAAAATTAAGACGTGTTTTCACTAAAACGGAATTTCCATGTGTTATGTTGGTACTGAAGAGAAGGACGAAGGTCTGGCAGTTCTTCCTTCTGCTGGTTCCTTAAATGTTTGTTTGAAAGGCTGATTCCACTGATTTCAACTGACAGCAACCTGTGGGAGTTTTTAGCACTTCTGCAGATAGGAGATGTGATTTGGTATTGGTAAATCAAATGTCACTTTTTCCTCACCAAGTCAGGCTAATGTCTGTGTTTCTTTTGGAGGATCTCTACTTGAAAAGCAAAATCAAATAAACACACCCCAACATAAACAAATTTGGAATTAAAAAAATGTCATTAAGACCAGGAATGGGAAAGGCAAAGTACAGTTGTCCAAGCAGAGAGTGCTCTGAGTTGATTCCATGTTGAATCACTTCACCAGGAAAAGCCTTTAGTCTGAGCAGAGAAAGAGGGACGTGGATCCTTGAGTGCGTGGACCTTTCAGTAGAGCTTAGAACAACAAGGAATTTGTCATCTTTGGTTTGGGTAGCTGTGTTCCAGTGCTGCAGGAGGAGTGGCTGGTGGTGCAGAGAGCACTGCCCGTGCCCAGCCCTGGGCAGGGAACCTGGCACGTGGCACTTGTGATCCCCTGGTTTTGTGCCATTGTCTGTGCGTGACAACTACTGACAGAAACACCTCCTTGCTCTTAAACAGATGCTGCAACCTGAACAAAAACACTGAGTGATAACTTTGAGAGTAATCAATAATAGATGTTTACCAATATTTAACTTTCACCAGCAGTGGATGATGTAGTAAAGCAGAGGAAGCTTTTGCTCTGGGAACTACAGACCTTTCCTGATTGAAAATTGCACCATGGCTCTGAACAGGTTAATGTGACCCTCGTGCACTTCCGTGAGGGAATGAAAACAGCATTACTGGGTTTGTTCCATGTGCAGCACACTGGGTTGTGTGTAATTAATTCATTTACAGAGAGAGGGAAAGGTGAACTGTATTCTTAATGAGGAATGTTATGGTACAGGTTTGTTTTGTAAAATACGAAGATAAATTTTTCTTCCTGTGAAGAAAAATCCTGCTGATCTTCACTGGTTAAATAGAGAATATATGTGATTAATTGAATTTTAGTTTAAACTTGCCACTGCACAGGAGCAGTTCTGGCTCCTGTGTTTGTTACATAATAAAAAGCCCTTTGCTTTATTAGTCTTTAAGTATTTCACATTGTACAATTTTGGCAAGGTATTATCATAAAATTGTGGTTATATGAAGTGTTTGTTCCCTCATTGGGCTTGACCATTTTTTTTTCAGCATGAGAGGCAATGGGCAGTGGAATTGCTGCAAGCTACCTGATCAGTTTCTAGGGAAGGAACACGAGTTATCATAAAATGACATGTAATCAATCATTTTTAGTTCAAATTATATAGCGCCAGTTACATTTTCAAAAAGCTATTTTCAGAGTGTTTTTTACATTTTAGAATCCTAATCTTAAAACAAGCAAAAACCAAAACTTTTTTCCATGATTACTCTAGTATCTCAGCAAAATCTAAAGGAGAAGAATATCTCAGACTGACAGCAAATTTAATTGTTGTGGAAAAATTTTGATTTTGGCAGTGTTAAATTTGTGGTTGAACTTGATCAGTCTTTTCCAACCTAAATGAGTCTATCATTGTAAGACTTCACTGAGACCAGAATTTCCCTCCAGAGTTTTGTAACTCAGTTAAAACATAAAGTCAGCCATTTAAAGTAAATTCTTGGCACTAAGGAGAGTTTCCTCACTTCATTCAAAGTTGTGTGAAGTAAGGCAAACATAACTTTTTCCATCATAGTTTTATGAAGGCAGATTGTAAAATAGAGAATATTTGGAAATTCCACAAGGATACTTTTTTACTTTGTTTCATTTTAAAATGAGTGAACCAGTGAACTATTTCCAAAATTACTGTATCTGTGTAGGGTTTGGTTGTGCCATAGCTGGCACAGGAACTTGCAGTAACTGTTCAGTATTAATATGTATTCTGAAGCTGTGCAAGACTGTGCTCTTCACAAGCAGATGTTGATGCAGTTGTGTTTGCTGAAGGGATGTGTCCCATGGAGCATTCCTGCAGCCATGGGAGTTCCTGGCTGCAGCTGTTCTTGGCTGTTGGCACCAGCAGCAAAGCAAGGCTGAGATTCCCAGGAGGAGCACACACAGGTGTAGTGAAAAAGGGTGCATTGGTGGAATAAATTGGGAATAATGTGAATACTTTTTACTATGATGTAATGTCTAGAACAATGAAAATGTGATTGCTTTACAATTATCATTCAGTTGGTATTCAGTTACTTTATTTTGTAACTTGTTGTTATAAAACTCAGAAGATGCAGTGTAACCAAATGGTCAATATGTAAATGTGTGCAGAGTGGCAGAAGTAGTTCTGAGGGCACAGATGGAGAGTGATCATTAAAAATAGATGCTCAAATTGTGTATATACTTGCAAAATTTTTTGATAGTGCATTTCAATTGATTTCGCATTTCATGTTCTTGTAAAGTGCATCTTTCACACTTTTGAAGATTGTCTACTTGTACTATACTGTATTAAGCCTTTTTTTAGGATTTCCATTATTGCTGGAGCTTCCAACATACATGTTTCTTTCAAAAAATGCTCTTACTGTTATTTCTTTTTGTAAATAGTGTTTTGTATTAAATTTGCATGGATAAAACCCACATTTCCAAAACCAGTGTACATACGCTGTGTATAAAATACAAACTGTTTCATAATTTTCATGTAGTCAAGTTTTTCAATTTGCTTTCATTTCAGTTTATATATTTGTAGTAAATAATGAGAATTTGTTGTATGTTCTCTCTAATGTCTGTGTTGTCATTTTGATAAGTGGCCTGCCTCATTATGTCAGGAAATACATCCTCTGATAAACAAAAGAAAAGCTAACTCCTGGTTCAGGGAAGTAGGACACATTATGAAGTATGTTGGGATTTTGGTTTTGACCAACAGTGGTGGGAATATGTGAGGATTGAGATGCCTTCACTTGTAGCAATCTTTATACATGTACACACTTTCCTGTGAAAACCACCCAACTCTTCTAGCATATATATTTGGAACAACATAGATTTTTGAATCTTGTTAATGATAAGCTTAAACCAGTACAGAAATTCCTCCCAACAGAGGTGATCTGCTTCCCTTCTGTTCCCTGGGCTGGGTCTGGCAATAGCACAGATCATCAATTGCTTGATCCAGCATTAAGGAAACAGAGCTGCTGGGTTTGGAGCTGTAGTTAAGTTGGGTTATTCAAATGTAGGTTAACAGAGAATTTTATATGACCAAATTTACTTTATCTTAATTTCTTTTGGATTATTCAAAGATGTAGACAATTTTATTTTTAGACCTGAATATTGAAAGTAAATACTCTCTTTTGAGAGATGTTTTTCCCTCTGAGACCTTGTTCTGCACCTGCACACATCCAGCTGCTCTTTGTCTTCTGATGAGGCACATTTGGGGACTGTAAAGCAGAAATTGAGGAACAGCATTACAAAGAAAGTGAACACCATTCCTTGACAAAAGCATCTCAACAGTTGGAACTTTTTTTTTTTTGCAGTTACCAGTGAGGGGTTTGTGGTTGAAATTCTCTGAGAGTCTCTTGTTCAGTTTCCAGCTCTGAAGAAAACTTTCCTCTTATGAAAGGCTTTTTGGATTTTCAAGGGCAATGATACCCTGTTCAGAAGCCTCTGTTCCAAGCTGAGCTCCATGAAGTTCAAGTCTGAGGAGCAGCTGAGGGAGCTGGGGGTGTTTAGCTTGGAGAAAAAGAGGCTCAGGGGCGTCCTTATCACTCTACAGCTCCCAGAAGTGAGGTTGTAGCCAGGTGAGGGTTGTTCTCCCAGGTAACAAGTGACAGGACGAGAGGACACAGCCTTAAGTTGTGCAGGGGGGGGTTGATTGAATATTAGGAAAAATTTCTTTTCTGGAAGGGTGGTCAAGCATTGGAACAGGCTGCCCAGGGCAGTGGTGGAATCACCATGCCTGGAAGTGGTCAAAAGCTGTGTGGTTGTGGGAAAAGGGTTTGGTGGTGAACTCAGTGGTCTCAAGATTCTTTTCCAACCTTAATGATTATATGATTCTGAGACGAAAGTTAACTCTCTCCCTGTTGAAACCAAGACAATGACATTACCATTTTTATCCTCCACGAAACTGTTAGAGGTACATTTCCTACTGTTCAGCAGTGCAAATATGTTTGTTGCTTTTTCTCTTAATGCATTTCCAGATATTTTTCTTCTCCACAGTTAGTGGAAGCTGAAATCCTTTTGCATCTTGAGTGAGAAATCCTGATATCTTCAGTGTAAATATTAATTTGTGTTAATAAGAATATGGCATTCCAGATAGACAGGTATAAATTCATTAGCTGATGCCATGTTGTTCGTTTCATCCACTCCCTTTTGATCTCCAAAATCTCCAGCTCTCCAAAAGAGAAGAAAAAGGCAAAGCCACAGCCAACACTATTTCCTAGCAGAAGATTCCAAGTGCATGAACTTCTGAAGAATATTTAATAAGACAAACCCTCCCACGTTCCATGTATTCTTCAGCCCCTAAGAAAAGGAAGCAAAAGAAAGCAGGATTAGCTTGGAAAACTTTCAGGGGTATAATTTAGAAACAGATAAGTAGTACTGAATTCGGTTCCAAATAATGTTTATGTGAAAGCTACTCTTCTAACTCCACTAACCCCTGGGTGATGCATCGAGCTTGCACTTTTCACAGTGTACTGAAATAGCGCATTCTGTTCTTTCTCCAGTAAGGACATTTGTACAGTGATGAAATTGAGATGCTCCTGCCAACAGTGATCATTTTGTAATTTTTGGCTCAAGCAAAGTAAACTTCTGTTTCCCAGGAATATCAGTTTAAATGATGGTTCTATTTTTTTTTCTGGTGAAATGAAAGGGGAGTTCCCAAAGTTTTCTTCCTCCTGTATATGCAAACAGGATTACAAAAGTGAGGTAGCAGATAGACCACTCCAGTGAGTGAACCATAATTTATTACTTGGTGTTAACTGCCCTTCTGTGAGCAGTGCCATGCTAGCTTATCTGTTTTTGTAGCATTGCCTGTATATGGCATTATTGAGCCTTATTTGAGTATTTGGGAACTTTGAAACTCTTATTCCCAGTTTTTACTTTTGCTACTGGCTTAGAAACAGCCTTATCACACAGACTGCTTCTGATGTGTGCTCTTTTTGATAACTTGAATTAACATTTTATTCAAAGTACTTTCATTGCAAATTGAGGAGTTGTGTTTGATGCATAAATTGAAATGACAAACATTTTATTTAGGAAAAATACTTGATTCTTTCAGGATTTATGTGCCGCCATACTGGGGTACATTCCTTTGTTTTGTTTTGGTTTTCTTTTTTTTTGTTACATTGTCTGGCCTTTCAGACATTAACAAATTACTGTTTTGACTAAAAGCAAACTCAGAATTGCTATAATGTGCTTAGAAGACATCTATAAAACAGCAGATCTCACCACTTCTGTTCCCACAGGTACAGATGGGAAAGAAACCTCGCCACCATCTGGCTTTTCTCACTTGGACTTTCACATAAACCAAAAAAGCCTTATGCACAAAAGGGTAAATTTAGTTTCTCTAAAATACAATTTTTGTAAAACGAGACTTATTATTGTCTTTTTAAAAGCCACAACAAATTCATGTCTAAATTGACAGTTTACTCAACAATGGTAAAAACATGAGGTATTTTTCACTTTCTGATGGACTGATCTGCTTGACAATATTGCAACTTGAATTAATCCTGTGTTCACTTCTGAGTGCAGGTTGTGCTCTGCCTGCAGACAGTGAAGCCCCTTCATTTTGGCCAGAGAACTGCTCCTGCACTCTGGTTTCCAGAACCACAGAGCATTCTGCTGTTTGCCACTTTTGCAGCCTGTTTATACAAATAAACACTCAATGATGCCACTGAAGCTGTTACCCTTCCATGCTCGTAAACGTGAAAAAGCCAAGCAAAGGATGTGGGAGTCAGGATCTGGGCAGTGCTCAGGGCTGCCTGAAGGAGGTTCAGCTCTCCACCAGCTTCCAGCAGTGTCCCTCAGTGTGGCTACATCCCTTCAACCCCTCACCACACTAGGTGAGCTCCACACCTGCCTCCCCTACAGGGCTAAAACACATTCTGCTTAGATTTTAAACCAGGTGCCCAACTGTTGGTGTGTTTGACCCATCCCTGCCAGGGGGGTGGAATAGACAATCTCCTGCAGTCCCTTCCAGCCTCAGCACTGATCTGCAGTGTCCTGCCCTGCTTGCTGGCTCTGGGTTCCCCAGGATGGTGCCTCAGGAAGTCCATGTTGGCCAGCAGGCTTTAGACAGCTGTGGATGCTGGTTTGTGCCAAATCCCATGATTTTTTTAGGAAAATGTCTGGGGAGCACACAGGTACTCCTGTCAGCTGGCAGAACAGAGGGTGGGATGTTTCCTCACAAGCAAGAGCATCATATGCTCTGATATTTTCAAAATGAACAGCTGGATTTAAATGAAATATATCTCAACTGCTGGTTAATTTGTCAGGCATGCTGTGATTTTGATGGACCGAAGGAGGATTACAATGGCATTTTTACCCTGCCCCACACCACACTCTTTAGTTGGGCTCACAGTTTTGAGTGGACAGTTCATGCACTGTGGTGCTATGAAAAGCACCCACAAGAAGTGCTTGTGTGGGCCACAATTTTTTCAGACAGTGTAGGAGACAAATTGCAAGTCACAATAAGGCATTTGAAACAGAGCTCTCAAAAGTGGTTAAGGCTGGGGAGTTTATTCACTTGCCTCCCACTCAGCAGGAAGACTACAGTGGTTAACTTGTGTTCTGTTGAGCAGTCCTTCTCACAGGGATGAATTTCTGACCTCTGATGGATGTTTCTGTGCCAGACATTCACAGAAACAAAACCTAAAAGTATAGGGAAATTTGCTTTATGGTTGATGCTCCCAGACTGTGAAATAGGAAACCAATGAGGGACAGATGCTGTGGACTGAAGATGAGCCAAGGCTGTGGCTCATTAGCTTCAACTGGAGCAATGTCCCTTTTGTTCTGGGCAGTGTCCTCTCTTATCCTTTTTCCTCTCCTCTCCTCAGCACACCCACAGCCAGCACAGTATCCCCAGTGCTCACCCCCTTGCCCAAGGCAGGGCAGGCTGGGCACCAGGCTGGACTGGCAGCTCTTGCCCGAGCAGAGACAGCAGGACCAGCTCTCCTTTGCTACCTGCAATCCCAGCCTGTGGAATTAAAGGTGATGCCCTGGAGCAGCAAAGCCGTAACCAGTGGCTGAATGTTTGTGGAGACCTTCCCTGCTTATCCTTTTCCTGGCAATATAGTGGTTTATTTAAATATGTTTTGGGCTGAGCCAGTGCATGGATCGAGGCAGTTCAAGCCTTGAGGGGCTTCGTGTGCAGTAGGACTTCACAAAGAAAGCATCACAAGGTGCTTCTGTTCCTGGGGCAAGTTCCCAGGGGCTTTCTGCAGAGACAGGTGGTGTAGGACTGGGAGATGCTTGTGAAGAAGGAAACTCTTCAAGATTCAAGGCTAATAGTTGGATTAAAAATATATTGTAAAGTCACTGCTCAGTCACCTTGTGGGGAATTAAGGAGAGTGCAACTCAATTTTAGAAGAATGCAGATTTCTGCACCCTCAGGGTTAAGGAATGTCTTTCACAAAAGTAGGCAAACTACTGAGATCCTTTCATTAAAATAAATATTTTTCTTTTCTCTATTAAGGCATATCTTCCCCCATCAGCTAAAATCCATCTTGTAAGTGGCAATTAATATATTGGTGAAGGATTTTTTGGTATATCTCTTAAAGCCTGTTGAAATATTTGTTTCTCCTGTTGTAGATTTACAACAGGAATCCGAAAGTCACCTCTAACAAACGGAAAACCCCAAGAACAGAGCAGAACATCAGTGAAAGTCAGAAAAGGGAAGAACTTGTCAACTCTAACGAGCAGAAAACCCCGAGAACAGAGCAGAACATCAGTGAAATTCAGAAAAGGGAAGAGCTTTTAGGAAAGGAAATAACGTGATGATCTTTGGGCTTAATCCTGCACACCTACAAGAGCCTGTACCTGTAGGACCTCTGTATTTCTCAAGCATTATATGTCAGTTATAAGGTGTTAGCTAATATTTTTGTTTGCAAGAGCAGTCTTGAAACTGTTTGAGCCCTGCCTTCAAGGTGAAACTGGAGTGCTCATTCTTTCTTACCAGCAACTGATCTGCAATTAAACCTTCCCAGCCTGGGTTTGTTTTGTTAAGTGTTGATTCACAGCAGAAATGTAACTCCTTAGATTGCTTTAACCTAAGGTAAAGTGCAGTGGTTGGTGCAAATGCTGCTTGGTGATCTTCTTCAAAAGAAAAACCCAACACAGCCTCTATTGAAAAGGATCCTCAGGAGATTTGCATGGGAATGGCCCTCCCAGGGCTCCAGCTTTGGAAATTTGCTGTGGTTTTGGAGAGGTTTGAGCAGTGTTGACTTCAGGTCTGGTCACACTGACCTAAGTCTTTATCAGTACTATGAATTGTTGGTAAATTATCTGGCAGAAACATCTGGCCACAACACCCCAGGGACAGCTCTGGCCAGAACTGGTGCCTCCCACTACCAGAGCTCGCTTTTCCAAGCACGGCTGAGTGGGATTAGCCAGACCACCCCTTCAGGAGGGTCTGTGTGTCCCACCCTCGGCCCCCCTGCAGACCACAGCCCTGCAGCAGCAGCTGGATGAAGGAATCCTGACAGTAATGCCTTCCAGAGGGCAGAGGTGCACAGCAGCTCATCCATCTCCCCTGGATTACTGCTCCTCTGCTTCCCTTTCACTGTTCCCTGATGTGTGCACGCTCCTGGGCTGTACAGGGATTTCAGTGCTACCAGAACAGTCTGGTCAACCCTTTTTCCCTAACCATATTTCCTGCTGTGGAACAAACCTATGTAAGAGCATCCACAAACCTGCGGAGATCAAACCTCTTTCTGATTTCACTGGCCAGGTGGTGCTGGGAAGAGCAACCAGCCATGCCTTGGAGGGCAGTCCTGCCAGCACTTCCTTCAGCACAAAGATTTATAGCTGGAGAGCCAGCATCTTCCTCAGGATGTGAAGTCTGAGCTCTCAGTGAATCAGCTGGATCCCACCAGTGTCACTTCTGCCTGTAACTGCTTGATGCAGTTTTTTCCAGCAGCTGAGTTGCTGTCTGAAAGCTGCAGTCATCTAGTCAGGACCTTGATCAAAGCATATTTCACAGGAAATAACAATGGAGCGAGATTTTTCTTTGATGAAGGAGCCCCATCCAATTTGAAAGCACCCAGTGGAAGCTAAGAACAAAATTTCTCATTGGATAAAAAGTGTTCTACTTTCCAACACTTGTGTTTGTTTTTTGGGGTTTTTCCCCAGAAATGAAGAAGTCCAGTGGTCATCTGCCTACAGACAGTTGTGCCCAGCTGAGATGCTGGTGTTAGCCCAGGATGTGCTGAGCTGCAGCAGTCACCATGTTGCAGGTGGTGGGAGCTGGGAGACCTGTGACTTCGAGACCAGCCAGGATTGCCAAGGCTTTCCCATCTGCTGGACACAGAGCCCCCAGCCCCAAGCCCAGACCCCGGCTGCAGTGAACCCCTCCGTGCTGGGGTCTGCCTGTGGCACTGTCCCACAGTGTCCCACAGCCAGGCAGGGCTCAGCTGGAACCACAAAGCTCTTCAGGTCACAGTAATCAAGTTTTTTCCCAATCAAATTGCATCCTGTGATGGGAAAGTCCCTCACACATCGTGTGGGGCTGTTTGCTACCACCCACATGTGCAGTGTGCTTTGCTGCCTCGGAGGGGATGTTGAGCCAGACGTCTGTGAGCACTGAGTGTCTGCTCTATTTCTTCGTGTGCATCCTACACACAGAACACTCTCAGGCTGCCTAGTCAGATGCACCTGATTGAAGCTTACTCTCTAGGAACAGGAACATATGCAGGACTGGTTTTTTTCCATTTTACTGTTACAGCTTTCTTTTTTTAAGAGCTAATAAGTATTTTGTCTTGTATGTTGCCTGGCTTAAAGGAAAATCCCAAAGTGTGATGGTAAGTTATAACTACTTTATATTATGATTTTATTTTGAATGTGTGTGTGTGTGTTTGAAACTCAGCATAGCTGTTCAGTTGCAGTGCAGAATTTGGATTTATGCATACCATAATTTCTATATAACTTTGAAAGAGTTTTCTTTATTTTTATTTCAAGAACACACACCGACATTTGTGTTTCTGAAATAACTTTGGTTGCATCTGCTCAGAGTGCAGGGTGTTTAAGTTGCAGATTTTCAGACAGCTATGTATGTGTATCTGTGTTTACACTGTTGTTGCACCAATATGTATCTCATCCTTTTCAAGCCACATTCTGGCTGCTTTGAAATCCGTCCTGTGGTCATTCCTAACTTAAGTATCTTCCTATACTTTTCCTTTTATGGGAAGATATAAACAGCTTGTCATATAACTTACAGTCTTTAGGCTTGTCCTAATCGAGCACTGGCTTGCTGATAAGAGCTGTCAGCAGATATCATGCTGTGCTGGTCAAGCAGTTATTCTGGGCTAACACTTCTCTCTTAGGGGAGGTGTCAAAGATCTGCATCTGGAAAGAACAAATCCTTTCAGCATTTTTGGACTGTCTTTTTTTTTTTTTTTTTTTTTTTTTTTTTTTTTTTTAATAATTTCTTCTCAGTTTGTTCACTGTCAGGCCAAACTGTACTTTTAATGAAACATTTCACAAAGCAGCTTTCAACACCAGTTAAGTTGTTGATGTGAGCCATAAATGCTTGGGCTGCTGTTTGCATTGGTGATCCCTGGTCACCACACAGAACTGGGAAGGCACAGGAGAGCAGGCCAGAACTGCTGCCCCCTCGGACTCCAGGAAAACCTCCTGCCCCCAGGGAAAATGCTATTTTATATGCCCAGGGTTGCAGCTCAGGGTTCAAGGACCAGTCTGTGAGGATGACCTGGACCTTGCCCTTTCTCCTGCATGTGCCAGCTGGCCAGTTCAGGCACTGACCCTGTGCCCATCCCTCTGGACCTGGCTGCCACATCCTGCTCCCAGCAGCAAAGGCAGGATTAGATTCTGGCTGCAAGGAGCCTCCAGGGCTCCCTGGCTGCACTGTTATTGGGAAGGACCACTTCTCCCAGCCGGCCTCCCGGGGGTGCCTGGCTGTCCTGGTGTCCCTGTGGATGTCCTTTTCCTACATGTGGCCCCAGCACCGACAGTGGGGTGATGGCTGCTCAGCCCCTGGCAGATCCTGCTCTGCCCAAGGCAGCAGCAGTGCTCCATCCCCGTTGGAGACCAAGGCAGGGAGCAAAAAGGAAAAGACTGGGAATTGCCAGATTCCCTGGCAGCCCAGGTCAGGGCGTTCAACTCTACAGAATATCTTTTTTTTCACTTATTACTCCCACTGCACAGTGATTCCACCAGAACACCTCTGCCAACACGTCTGCAAACTCGCTGATGCAAGGCATTGGATGGAGTTTAAAGGAGAAGGGAAGGGAGATTTATTTTGCATATCCCAAGGACTTGGAGGCTTGTGGAGAACAAATCGGTTTTAAAAGCCAAGGCAGGGAAGCAGAAGCCAGGAAGTTCCTCTCTCTTTGGGATGGCCT
Source organism: Aphelocoma coerulescens (assembly GCF_041296385.1). Classification (NCBI taxonomy): domain Eukaryota; kingdom Metazoa; phylum Chordata; class Aves; order Passeriformes; family Corvidae; genus Aphelocoma; species Aphelocoma coerulescens. Next base: position 17,108,881 of record NC_091018.1, read on the forward strand.
GAATGCCGAGTGGGAGCATTGGCTCCCTTTGCTGCCTGTGCCAGAGCCATCAGAGGCAGCTGATCCCTGCATGTCAGGAATGCTGCTTTGTTGCCTTCCCCATCCACGCTCCCAGGGCCAACCTGCAGAGTGCTGCCCTGCTGCCAGCCTTGTTTTCACAGTTACTGTGACAGCACTTCAGGTGAAATGTTTCTGCTTTAATAACAACTCTCAACCTCTGATTTTATATTGTCTGTCTAATTCTGGACCAACCTGAAAACGAGGCTGGAAGTACTTACCACTGGGAGTAAATACTTTTACCACAAAAGTAATTACTTCTGGGGGCAAATGCTGCTGGGATAAGATTGGTACAAGGCAGGGCAGGTGGCCAGTGTAGATGGTGAATGCCCACCAGCAGGATGTGCTGGAAGGAGGCTGGGCTGAGACCTGGGCATTCACCACAGGCAAAAGGTTGAGTGTGGCTCTGGCAGGAGAGTCCCAATGAGGTGTCAGCCCCTTCCAGGATTTAGCACTGGAGAAGAGATTGAACGCCTGGCTGCCATCGGTCACGTCGCTCTGGCGACGAAACGGCTCTCATGGAAAGGCACCAGGCTCCTGGCATGGTGCTGCACTCAGGTTTTCAGCAGCAGGATGGCAGCCAGCCTGGGAGCTTGCTCTGCTCGCTCCAGTAACTGCAGCTCAGACTGCATTCATGATTGCACCAAGATTTAAGAATTCCGCCTTTCCAGGTAAGCTCAGTTTTGAAGTGGGGAGATTTTGGTCTTTCCTAAGGCAGCCTCTGGGCCAGGGGTGGGACCAGTTGTATCCACCTTCCCCCTCAGCAGGCTGGTGGATGCGGTGGGAGGCAGCAAATGGAGGTTGTTTTCTAACTCTTAATAACATGGTCAGAGCCTGCTGCCCAGGAGGCTGTGGTTGGCTCCTGCCCAACCTGCAGGACAGACAGGGAGATGGTGTGGGTGAGAACAATTTGTCTTTGGATGTCTTCATGTTCTCTGCTCCAGTGGGGCTCACAGCTCAGCCTGTTTGGTACGAGGTGTTATTTCTGTCTGCTCTTGCCTGAAGAGCAGAGAGTGGTCCTGGAGCAGCCCTGGGCTTTCCTGCATAGGGTCAGCAGCTCCCCCTGACTCTGGGCAGCACAGATCCGAGTCTGCAGGCAGGGAGGAACAGGAGCAACAGGGGAATGGCACCTTCCTGAGGAACAGGGATGCACAGATCTTCCATGTAAGCCCTGTGTCCCCTGGCCAGAGCCACAGGACCCCACTGCACCCAGTGCTGATGGTGCTGGGACCGGCCAGGTCTGCCAAGAGCAGCCATGTGGCAGAGCTCTATCTCTGGTACAAGGGCTCTTTGTTGCCCCTAAACTCTTTCTGGGAGCTGTGGCAGAGCCTCTCTGTTCTGGAGATAACTTTTAGCTTCTTTTACATCTCCCTCTGGATGTATTCATAACCCATTGCAGTTGTTGCTCTGCCAGCTTTGTGTCTTCATTTCAGTTTTTTCTGTAATGCCCTTGTGCATTTAGCAGCAGAATTTGGGCCCTGGCATTCCAGGCTGTGCTCCTGATCCCCTTCCAGCCTCTCCCCAGCATGCCCTGCACACCCTCAGCCCCTGGAAGCCTTTTTTCCTGCGGGCTGATTCCCAGGCATTGCTACACACATTGCTCAGCGCTGTCTAATTCCTCAGCCCTGCTTTGTAATTCTTTTCTACAAAAGTTTTACGTGCCAGAGTACAGTCACCGAGTCCTTTATTAAACCTGACACTGTGCCACGACAAGAACTAAATTATTCTCACAGTCTCTGCTAAACCCCCAGCCTAAGCCCAGTTGCATCAGAGGGAGAGTCAGAGCAAGTCCTTGTGTGAGCAAAGGGTACATTCAGGCTGTGGAAGAAATTGCTCTAGGAGTGAAAGATGACTCAGTGTGAAGACAGAAGCCAGCAGGTTGTGGATCCTTCGGTGCTCCCAAGGTAGCAGACACACCACACAGAAACCATTTCATCAGGGACTGCAGGAAAATGTTGATGGATTTGTGTAAGGGGTGCCTCGTAGGCAGTGGGGAGGCAGAGGGAGTGTGTGACGCCTGACTTTGGGCTGGATGGGTCTTTCTGGGAACAACACTGATTACAGAAAGCAAAGATGTCAGTGGAGCCAGCTCCATGGCAGCTGCCTTGCTGGCTCACATGACACAGGCACATTCAAACAGCTGCTGTCTCTTCTTAAGATGCTGTCTAAGCCAGGAGTAGCCATCAGCAAAGAAATATGGAAAACTGAGGTCTCCACGCACCAGAAAAATAAATATTGATACTGGGTATTGCTAGAGAGTCTGGATTCCTTCCATCATTTCCTGAAATCCCATAACAGCCACAAGTGTTTAATTTATGAATGCAAAGAAGGGATTTTTTTCCTTGCAACACTCAGTCTGTCGCCAGTGCCCCGTGTTCCTTTTCCTAGCACTTGACCTTGTGGTGACATCCCTTTTCCAGTGCAATCCGTAACACTGCGCTGGAGGCCACTGGTCTGCTTGGAATTACTGAGTCCTTTATCCCAGCACCTTGGAAAGAGCTTGTTTAATGCAAGTTTTGTAAAAGAGACTGATTTCCCTGAAACATGAGGCAGTTAAGAGGCTTTTACAAATCATCCATTTTCCGTGCCACTGGCAATTTCAAAACTATCCTTTTGGATCAAATGAAACATGCTATTTCACACCAAATGGTCTCTTCATAGCTGGAGCCTTTCAGTTGTTATTTCAGTGATTAGAAAGCTGCTTCTAAACATGGAGGTTGCAAAGTTGAAAGCTTTTATTTTGAACTCTCACATCCCAATATTTTAATCTAGCTTTACAATGGATTGCTTGACAGAACCAATTTAGCACAAATGGGATGAATATATCAAATATATTTTAACCAAAAAGGATTTGGCCCATTTTTTATATTTAGCTCCATTAATGGTCTTTGCCAACTGCTTTGCCATTTGCAATGAAATATTTCAGCAATGATGCTGCTGTTCCTTTATTTCCTCCAACAGAAGCAGATTTTTACAGAAGAGCTTTTTAATTTCTGCATGCAGCTGCATATCTGTCATAGTCCAAGAACCCAGCTCTTTGAAATCTCTAATTCAGCCTGGTGGCACCTTCACAAGTTTGCATTCCCCCAGCTTTAGTGCTTTTATTAATCTTGCCCCAGAGAGCAGCTGTGAGGCTCTGGGAGCTGACCATGCTCTGGGAGGAGGAAGAAGCTCAAGTGAGATGGTCCTGATCATACAGTGACTCCAGGAGTCACTCACCCAGCTGACAAATCCTAAAAAATCTCATTCATGAGCAAACCAGATGAGTCACCTTCTAATACTTGTGCAACAGGGAAGGCAGACAATCAAAGGGGAAACAGACTTTGCTCCTTGCTGGGCTCAGGGGGGTTTTGCTGCTGGTACCAGGGGCCTCCAAGGACAGGTGGGCACAGGGGACACAGGGCAGGCTGAGCCCTGCCAGCAGTGATGCCACCAGGCTCTGCTCAGTGCACAGAGCTTTGGCAGGACACCCTCCCCATTGTGTGCAGGACTTGCTGGTGAGCCAGAGCTGGCTTGGTTTTATTTACGTCTTCTTCCACGAGCTTATCATCACCTTATGACGGAATTTTTTTTGCAACTTAATCCCATTTACAGAACAGGTACTAAGATGCAAATCACCTGCCTGTCCCTGCCCTGACTTCGGGGCCCTGAGGCTCTGGTCCAGCACAGCCAGGGATTGTCCCTGCCTGTCTCACAGCTTGTTGGGACACTGCTCAAGCTACAATCAGTAAGGTTGGTACCAGCTAAGGTCTGAGTCCTGTGCAGAGGTGTGCCCTGGGCCACTGATGTCTCTGCCACCCACGGGCAGTGCCTCCCCTCAGCTTTGCTGGAATGGGGCATGGATCCCTTCTGGTGTGCCCTCAGCTGAGCTCCTCCAGGACCAGCTTGCAGGTTGCACCAACACTGGCAGGGGGAGGAACACAGCAGGAACAGCAGGTACCAGCACAATGGCACAAGGAGAGGATGAGAAAAGCATCCGTAGTTCACAAAGGGAGTTGTTCTGAGCAGGAGGGTGGCCAGAGCAGCTGGACCAGCAGGCACTGCTCAGCACAGGCCTGCACTCTCTGCTCCTTCCTGGGTGCTCCAGTGCTGCTGGTTGTGGTGTGGAGCCCTACTGCTGCAAATCCCAGCTATGCGTTTTTGTCCAATCTAATTTTCTCAGGAATTGAGCCTGTTCTAGCATTCGGGAACTGGCATTCACTCTGCTGGCAAATGCTTCTTATTTGTTCCAAACAATGTGTCCAGTGTGACCTTTTCTGCTTAAATAGCTTACACAACGAGAATACATTAATGCTCAATTCTAATCTTGCATAACTCTGAAAGCAAGGCCATACATTTACCAGCAGCAAGGGACTTTTTTCGCTGTTCTTTGCACAAAGTAAGAAGGAAAACCCAGCACTGTGCAATTTCAGTGAAGAGACAACTCACCCATAACTCCCTTACCCCCAAAATTCACAGGGCTCTTAAGGAGAGAGTTGTAGCACTACACATTTCTGCATGTCTTCACACACACACAGAGAAATGCAGAGGACAGCTGGCACCTGGAAAGGGGCCTGGTCCTGCCTTTGCTGCTCCAAAACATTCTCATTGACTACAGCTGGGAAGGGATAACACGTTCATTTGGGCCTCAAATCAAACAGCGATACCGTAAGACTTGTGCAGGGGCTTGGAGCACATTTCTCTTCCTAGCAAGAAGCACTCCAGTTCCTGGTGCCATTTCTCATCTCCTTTGTATGGCTGAATTCTTTCTCAAGATGCCTAAATTTGGCCATGGAAAGAGTCAGCCTGAGCCACAGCCTGCTGCTTGTCAGGGCATGTGCACCACAGCTCTGCTCTTCCCGAAACATCCCCCTTGTCCCTCCTGGAGGGGAGTTGCTGCTCTGCTCAGCAATTCCTTCAGCTCACAGGAGGCAACACAGCCATAACTGACTCGTGTGCTCCTGGCCATGACCTTGAATGATCCTTAGAGCAGCAGGAACCATCAGATTCCTTTTTTCAGCAAGGTGTATTCAGTAACAGATTTCTCACCTGGGGTAAACCAGGTCTGGTTGAAGCACCTGCTCCTTGCAAGAGTTCTCCAGGCTGGGGCAAGGGAGGGCTTGCAGGGTGATGCAGGAAAGCAGGGGGGAAGTAAATGGTGGCAGGCAAGGCTGTAGAAGGCCCAGGGCTGATATGCCTGGCCACAGCAGAGGGGCAAGGGGAGGGATAATTCACTGTATTTCCTGCAGAGCCCCAGGAGCCAGGAGAGGCTGGATTTGCTCCAGAGCCAGCAAGCTTATGGGAAGGCTCTGTGGTGGGGATGGCCCTGGGGACCCCCAGGTAGAGCCACATGGGCTGAGGCGATGCGTGGGGCTGCAGTGAGTGGTGGGGCTGTGGGTGCCAGCTGCTGGGGACAGCTGTGTGCCACCGCCTCCAGCAGAGAGCCTGCACTGGTTCTGCCATTTGGTTTTCATCTTAATTAATCACTTCATTATTTCAAACATACCTTTGACCCACTTGAGTACATAACAGCAACAATTAACACCAGCACCTCATAAATCACAGCAATGTTCCCTCTGGTGCTTAATAAAGCCTCTGACCGTGTGGCCGATGCCATTACATTGCAATGTGATTTCTGATCCCTGGGGAGAACAGAGAAGAGTCTTTAAAAACCACAAGATTTCTGTGAAATACAAAGCTTTGAGCAGAGCAGACATGAAGCTGCCGAGGAGCCCTACACTCCTGAGGTAGATGGGCTCCCAGGCACTTAGAGGTCCAGGTAAGAGCACTTTGAAGGTTTTTAACCTCTCTGTGAAAGCATTTGTTTATTTTTACTCCCCTTGTGAAATTATATTAATATATTCAAATAACTGTCCTGGAAATGAAAAGAAGCTTTCTGTGCTAACACTCACACACAGTGCTTGGATGCTGCTGCTCATCAGCTCTGAGTTAGAGCTGCTGCTTCTCCCAGCTCTGTAAGCTGCCTCTCCTTGTCATTGCATCCTTGGACCTTTCTGAAACACAGACTCACTGCCTACAGCCAGGTTTGTACTGACACAAGTTTTATGCCATGTTTGATAGGTTAAAGAAGTAATTCCAGCAATTTTTTCTGACTACACGTTCTCATTTCACAGCAAAGCAGAAAAATTACTGGTATTGCTGAAATAATAATACTTATGTAATAAGGGTACATACGTGATGGGTTTATGTGAGGTAATAGTTAGAATTATGTGATGGACTGGGGGGATTTGATATTAATTTAAATTGAAAATTTGCTTTTAAAATTGTTGTGTATTTTTAGCTGCTGCTATATGTTGCCAGCTAGAATTTCTGGTTTATTTTAAACACATACAGATATCCTGGCCAGCACAGCCTGTCTCCTCCTCTGTCTACCCTGAACCACTTTTTCCAGTGATGAGGTTTTTTTTGGCTCCAATCCTCAGATTTCTAAAGATCCCTTCAACTTGAAGTTCTGTTGTTCAGCAGAGCCCCAATTTCACATTGTTGCATGGTAGCTGTGGATGCTGAGGAGGAAGCAGCTGTGCTAGAGTCTGACCTGGGATTTCACCTACTTAAGCCAAGCTTGCATGGGCAATATAAAGTGAATTTGTTTTCTGAATAGATCTCAGTGATAAATTGCATGCTCACATTGAGGCTGCCAAGTTCTTACTCAAGTGGAGCTCGAGCAGTGGCCTCAAGCTTCCAGGAAGATTAATGTCTATATCTATACCTATTTATGTACCTAGATCTGTATATATATACAATCTATATATCTCTCTCATCCTCCATCTCTATGTAATCTATAACTACACCTGTATCTGTATGAAAAAATTAAAACCCTGTCAGAATCCATGTGCTTTCTGGCATGGGGAAGCATGCTGAGCTGGGTGTCTGTAGGCAGTAATTTCTACCCAGCTTCAGCATGAAATCTGAAAGGAGTAGCCCCCTCCCTGGAAACTCTGCTCCTCTCTCCCTCTCAGTCCCCATCTTCCTTCCAGCAGACCTGCACAGGAATATAAATTTGTCCCCTTCAAAGATTGCCATGACAACTAAGAAGAATTCTCACAAGGATTCCTACCATTCCTACCAAGTCCTGGAACAGGAAAGGCAAAAGGTGGCGATAGCTGCATAAGAAGTGTCTGTTTATTGGATAAGGCAAGGCTCAGGCATTCTGGTTTCTTTTTTTTTTTTTTTTTTTTTTAATGAAAATATCATTGGTCCAAGGCATTTCCCGTGGCAGGGTGTCAGTTGAATCACTTTCCACAGAAGACATGAGACAGAGGGCTGGTGACTGGAGTACAGACTGACACACTTGTGGAGAGTGTACTTAGCTGGCCAGAAACTATTTCAAAGCCATGTGCCACCATCACCAAAAGTTGCAAAGAGAAGTCCTCTGGGAAATGATTAATCAGCCTTGGTAAACAAGTAAAGCCAGCTTATTGTCAGTGCTGAGGCAGCAGAGGGAACAGCAGGGCCCCTCGGTAAGGCTGAAGCTGTGAACTCTGCTGTGTCTCCGCAGCCCCCTCGCACCCACGCTGCTGGACTGCTCTTCTGACCTGCACCTGGCCAGTGGAACCCCTGACCTCTGATGGCTCCCTGGAGGCTTCCCGTGCTCCCCGTGGCTCTGGTGTGGGGCTGGGTGTTGGCCTCCTCCTCCCCCACCACAGGTAAAACCCGGTGTGCTGTTGTGTCACTGCCTAACTCCTGCTTCGTGTTAACTTGGGCCCTTTGTGGAGCTTGTCCTTCAACCAAAACTTCTGTGTGTGTGTGCACTGCTGTGTGAGTGGCTGGTTTATAAACCTGTAATCCATTGTCTAAATATATTGTGTGTTTAGTGGATGTTTTTCTGAGCGAATTTGAAAGGAGAAGAGACTGCCTTTGGTGCACAGCAAATACACTGTTTGATAGAGAGTTATCAAATATAAACCCTGCTCAGATACATAAATGCTCCTGGGCGTGGTCCCAGCCAGACAGACTGTGCTGGGTGTAAGAAACACAAGGCTTATTTGTACTTGGAGAATGATGCTTAGACAATACTGCTCTTCAAGCTATCACTCCTGGCAATGGCACTTGAAGCACCCTTCAAGCCCTTGAGCATCTCTTTGCTGCACTGCACCTGCTGGCTCTTTTGGCCTCTGGCAGCTGGCACTTTGCACCCAGAGGGATGGTGAGCAGGTCTGGCCCTCCCTCCCTGCTGTAACCAGTGCATGGTGCAGAAGTGAGAACTTGCCCAGGAGGCCACTGAGAGACTGCCTGTCTTGGCAGCCAGCACACACAGAAAGCTGCCAGCAACCCCCCTGCTGCCACGCTGAGCAGAGCAGGCTGCTTTTGAAATGGGTTTCAGAAAACATAAGTGTCACCTCCACCTCTCTGAGCAGCACAGGGAAGTGCAGACACAGAGGTGGAAGATAAGAGGGTGACACCTGGCAGGCTGCCATTTTTCCACTGGCAAAATAGGTGGGAATTTGCAAACCCCACCTGCTGCTTGCACCGCCTCAGAGGGCATGAGGTGGACAGAGGTGGTGGGGGGCAGCTGGAGACAAGCAGGGGTTTGTCACCAAAGCAGTGATGTTGGTGACATCAGCGTGCCCAGCAGCCAGGAGGGGTGGCTGTGAGGGCAGTGGGTATCTCACAGCCAGCTCAGCATCACCTGACTCACCACCACAAACATCAGGGGGAGATGCTGTTAGTTTGGTTTCTTACAAGAAACATCCAGGAGCAACTTTCCTTCAAGAGTGGATGATGGAATAGAGCATTTCTAGTCCTGTGCTCTGTATGAGTGATGTGAGAAGGTAATGCATTTTTGTGAGAATGAGAAACTGCAAGAGGCAGTGCTGACATTTAAAAAACAATCAAATCCCAGAATGCCAGCAACATCCCAAAAAGAAGCTTTTCTGTTCCCTCTGAAATCCAGTCAAAATTTATTTTGCAAGAATTGCTGTTTACAATTACAATTGTTTTGAAAAAACACTGCTGTTTTGCTCAAGCTCAGGATGTAAATAAATTTCAGAGCATACTCATAGCCAGTCAGAAATTCCAGTTCTGACCAATCTAATCATCTCTTGACAACTTATCACCTGGCTCATGACAAAGGCTAGCAGCTTTTTGCTTCCTTGTTTGCAGTGCTGTGAGGCTCAGCATTTATACACTCAGGAGGAGCTTCCCAAGCACTTGCTCCAGTATCATCCTAAATACATCTCCTACTTCACCATCTACTGTAGCAACAAATCTCCCATGGAGCTTCACATACAGGGGAAAGTGGGATTTTCAAATGGCTGCCCCAAGTGTGTTTTGTTTCATTTGGGAAAATTTCTGTAGAAGAAACATCCTTCAGCAATGCACCCTGCAAACTTTTCAGGGAGTGCATTAAAGCTGGACTTATGTCACCATATTCCACTGAAAAATATTCTTATGGTCTGCTTTCACAATGGGTTTATAAAAATAATAAAAGGAAAAAATGGTGTAAATCCTGATGAAGACATGAAAAAGGTGTTAGAGAAGCCAGTGATCTGGAGGCCAGATTCAAAGGGAGAATGGTGGTAGTGCTGGACTGACACTGACAGGAGATGGGCTCCAAATTCCTGGGAAATAAAGTGTATCATACAGAAACCAAATGGATAATCTCACCTCTAGACAGTGGAGAAAAATAACCTTATACATCAACAAAAATTGGCTTTGTTTCAGCTAATAAAACTGAGCAGCCAAACAGCTGTTGTTATGTGAATGACAACTCCATACAGAGCTGGACCATTAGGACACACCTTAGTATGGAATTAATCCACAATACTTATTTATTGACATATATCAGCACCTTATACTCTTATAAAAGCCAGATCAACTGTAAAGGCACTTTTTGTATAGTATTGGTAGATGTCCAAAATAAGAATTATTCTAATTCTCTGCTTTTTTGCCCTTTTTTTTCCTGTTTTTTTTTTCTTTTCCCATTAATCTTTAATATACTTGAAAGGAATATTTAAAGCAATATGGGTGATGTGTCTATTATGGTAAAGGAATAGAAATCCCCCTGCCAGCATGCTTTGACCTGCCATCCTGCGTTGGTGTGTGTGCTGAACACAATGTTTGCAGGGATAACTGTCCTGAAGGTTGGTAAATATCATGAGTTGAAGGTCAGCAAACACAGGACATGAAAGGTCACCCCAGGACAGCAGTTTTGCTTAAAACATCTTGAAAGAGAGTGTCAAAAAGTGGCATTCTGTGTGCATTTTCAATGGTCCTCGAGTGTTTTCTCTGAGCACCAGTAAAACTGGTTTTTGGGGGGGTGGGCGGGAGCAGAGCTTGTGTTGTTTGTTGAGAACAGGGTATTAAACATCCAGGGCTGCAGCCAGCAGCACTTCACATCCAGCAGCTGCATTTCAACAAATCATATCAACTTATCATACCAACAAATTTCATGACTGCTTTGTGTTTGTTTTCTTCACTTTGACACTCGGTTTTACCCTCTGCTTTGTTTTTAATGTAGTTGCTCCCCCACGAGACCTTCAGATCACTGACCCTGGGCTCCTGGGTTCTCTGGATGTAGAGTGGAAGCCTCCACCCCACGTGCAAACCTTCAACGAATGCACAGTGAAATACAAGTTTGAATATCGCAACACCGGGGACAGAGACTGGAAGGTAGGGCAAAGCATGAATTAATCCTCCCAAACCAGGGCTATTGTTCTGCCTTTACTTCCTGCACAGGTTTATGTTTGCATTTCAAGGAGGAGTGGAACCAAAGCAGTTCCAGTTTTCCATGAAAAACCAGAACGTTTCAGTGCTTTGAATGGGAATGTGTTTTGAAATGTAGCAGCAGCGGCAGCAGCCATGGAGGGGTTATTTCTGTCAGAGGGCTGGGTGGTTGCTGCCCAAAATATTTCAATAACATTCCTCATTGTAAAAGGAAAAAAAATTTGCACTTTTCAAAAGCAGCTTTATGGGGCTTGAACTGAGACAACAGATCCTTAGGGATGCAGAGCGGTGAACAAATAAAAGTGAAATTTCACTAATTATCCTAATGTTCCAACATTCCCTCTATCCAGAAGTGTGTTTTAAGTACCATTTACTTCTCTCTTTTAGATATGGTTGACTCTAACTCAGCTCTTTTATAAAATTGTCAGTTGTCTCTCACTGGTGTGTAGCAGGGCAGTAGCAGGCACAGCACAGAAAGGGAACATGTTTTGTGAGTGCTTAGAAGATGAAAGCTGCTGCATGCTTAGGAGGGTAAATGGAATGGGGAGAGGAGAAACCCAGCAGTGGGAGCTGTTTGGTTGGCACAAGGTACTAAGGAAAAATATGCTGAGGATCTTTCCCAACAACCTAAAATACAGACTGGTATCCTGAAAGAAAGAAGGGATTTTTTGTACAATCCTAAGGCAGGAGTGCTAGAGGGCTTGCCAGCTCAAGAGACCAGGAATAGAGAAGGAGCCATCAATCAGGCTGGCAGTGCTGTGGAGCCCTGTTCCTTGCTGGAACAGTCATCTGCTTCACCTGCCTGAGTCAGCAAAGCCAAGGCTGCCAGGCCGTGCTCAGCCACCACAGAAATGGGGTTAGCCCCAGCCATCCCATGGGAGCCTGCAGAGGTGGAAAGTCCAGTTTCAGCCATGCATTGCAAATGCAAGGGCATGGAAAGGGGCCCTTGGCCCTGATGTTGGTCACGATGCACCTCACGCTCCCAGACGTGCAGCAGGGTGCGTCTGTGCAGATTCCTCCAGGATGATTTTAACTGCAGTTTGAAAGAAAAACATACACTGTTTCAAAAACCACATCAGAATTCCTGAAATCATGGGTAATAAAAGTTTCTTATATGAGGCAGACGTACAGACTAGAACAAAATCACCTCTGACACCTTGCCAAAATCTTGACCTCAGATAAGGTCATGAAGGGCGGTCAGGCTGAAGAAAATCCACTGGACATCAGCAGAAGCAAACATTGATATCTGTTAAGAAATACCTGGCTCAACACAGCTCTCACACTTGGGGAGTGCTGAGGGCAGCCTGACTGTGGGCTGTGCCAGTGCTGTTCCCACTGCAGGACATGGATGCATTTTATGGCACAGATGCATTTTACAGCACGTTACCTCGGTCCTGCGTGGGCTAATGCAACACTTTGTCTCATCACTTGTTGTAAATCTCTGTCAACTTCGTTTTCCTTGCATTAAGTGATGGGGAGTAAGTCTGAGGAAAAAAAAAACAGCAAAACCCTCATAGGGGGTACTCAGAAAGTCCCACAAAAGGCTGAGCCCGGTGGTACACAGTGGTGGGTGAGCCCGTGCTGCCCTGCCTGGCTGCTGGTCCACCCTTGCAGGGTGTGGCTGTGCTTCCCACAAGAACCAGCCTTACAAGACTCATTGTTCCTTCTGTTTCTGATTATCTCACACCATAAACAAATGTCTTTTATCTGGATTGGTGCTGGTATCCTCCTCAGGTGGTCCACAGTGCTCCTTGCTGCTGGGGGTCCTGTTAATCAGCCTGCTCTGCCTTGTCATTGCTGTGTCCTGTGGGGTGAAGGGACTCACAGCCAGCAAGGCTGGGCACAGCAGGTGTAAATTAGTGCTGGAGGAGCACTGGGCAAGTGATGCAGGACAGAAATGTAAGGAGACAATAAAGCACACCAATGAGACTGTTTGCAGCTGGAGCAAGAGCAAGGGTACCTAATTCTGCTGCCCACTTAGCAACAGAAGAGGTGCTTAAAAAGTCTGTCTTTCAACCAGGTTATTTTTACTAGGAAGCTAAAATTCAGAGTTGGATTTGACCTCAGCAGGACCGCTGAAGTGAGGCTGCAGACACTGCTCAAAGGGTGGTGTACAGATGATGTGGAGGTGCAAAGTGACTGGATTTATGCCACCTTTCAGGTCCCACCACAAGGTTAGGAGCAGCCTGGGGTACCTGGTGCAGTTCTGTGCTTTGCATGAGCCTGTTGCATGAAACAATGCTGGCTTGAGGGTTCCTGGATGGATAAGTCATTGCAGGGCTTGCTGATGTTTAAGACACCAGAGCAGGTCTGCTACCAAAGGCTGTGGTTGTGGTTACTGGATACTTGGGGCTCCTTTCCCTCTTCCTGTGCCCAAACTCTGCTCAGCTGCCCTGCAAGAGCTCCACCGCTGAATGAAAGGGTCAGTTAAGCATCTTTCTGCCCTAAGATGGACTGGCTTTTATGAGGAACAGAGCACTTGGCAGTAAAACTAATAATGCTGACTGGCAGCCTTTTATTCTCCTCTCTTTTTATTTTCTATCTTTCACTGCAGCACAAGGTTGTTCAAAGGCAAAAAATTATATTTTGCTTGGTCTGACTGGTACATTGTTAAACAGTGATTATTTCCTTCTCATCTGACAGGAAAACTGGAATCAGAGGTCCAGAATTTCCACTGCATCTATCATGACTGGGAATACCTGAAGTGCAGCTGGCAGCCAGGTCTCCTCACACCTCATGGAGTACATTATGGGCTGTATTATTGGTAGGTAACAGCAAAATAGGAAAACATCCAGGCAGCAACCAAGTGAACCACTCAGAGTACAAAAATGCCCCGGTAAATATGCTTTTATGGCTGGAAATGCTATTGCCCAATTCACCCAGAATGAGCTGAAATAATGTCCCAAGCAACACATGCCTTCTGGCAAGAAAACACCAAATCCTTTCTCACTTTCTTAAAATCAGGCTTCTGCTGACTTTTGCCAGGAAATGCCTTCTCACTTCCTCCTTTTTTTATCCATCCCCCTGAGGTGTTTACTGCATGTTGTCCAGCATAAAGATTTGTGCTTTCTCTTTGCTGAATACACCTGGATAATTCTGGCTGCACAATTCCCATGATCACACTGCTCATATCTCAATAGGACAGGATTTAGCATGAGGCTACCAAGCTCAGTGAGCCCTAGATACAGAGTGGAGCTTCTCAGCAACTTGGAGTTTTAGTGTTCAAATATGTTTTCATAGCCTCAGCACATCTCATACAAGCAAACATGCTGCCACAAGGTAATAATAATATTTCTCAGCTGTTTCTTTTAAACTGTTGCCTAGATTCTGTTCTGTAGGAAAACCATAGCTAGAATTAGTGGTTTGGACCAAAGTAAATACTGTATTTGTGCTTCAGCTCCTATGATATTTTGGAAAGGATGACTTAGACTGGATTTCATGCCACTGGGCTATGTGGAGAAAAGCATAGCTGCATTTTAAAGAGGTTCCACGTAACTCTTGGAAGTAGTCTTCAAAGCAGAAGCACTGATTCAAAACCATTTTGCTAACTGCAAAGATCTGCTTGAAGGAAACCATGGAAATGCATGATTCATGCCTAAAATGAAAGCAATCACTAAAAAAACCCAACCTTTATTTAATTGCCTTCAATAAAACCAGGCATCTGGATCTGGGTCCCATTTTATCCCAAGATTGCTTGGACACCACGGCATCCTTTGATCCCTGTGAGCAACTTTTTATTGTACTAGAACATGAAGTTTTCCCCCCAAACATAATGTGCTTTGCAGGGAGACTTTCGTTGGGTGTGGAGTACAGGGGCCAGATTCAGCCCTGCCTTGAGGGCATAAACTAGCAGGAGCCTTAAAATTTAATATGGAACACCAGTCAGTATTTCCAGGATGGAGCCAGCAGCTCAGCTTTGGGGAGTGGCCCCCGAAGGCAGAAGGGATAGGGTTGTGGTTGCACATTAGGTAATATTCAGCAAATCCCTCACAGGTCCCACCCTGAGTTTCCGTGTGCCCATGGAGAGCCAGAACAGCTCAGCGGCACTCAGTACATTCATGGCACATCACCTGCCTGAAAACATTTCCTTTTGGCTTGGGAGGGCACCTTTCTGCAACTCCAGAGTCCATGACTGATGGAGCAGGAAGGGCCCTAGGGGAGGATGACTGTCTCCATGAGCGGAGGCCAGATTCTTCCCCAGCTCGTCACACAGTGGCACCTCTTGTGCTCCAGGAATGGGCTTGGGGAGAGCCTGACACAGCCTCCAAACCAGCCTGGGAAGCTGTCTGTGCATGTTAATTTTGTGTTTTCTCCACACTTTAGCCATAGCAGGAGTCCAGGTGCTGATCCACAGCACTGTGCTTTGGACAAAGGGTGGGATATGGGCAATACTCGAGGCTTAGGTCCAATCTTACAAAAAAACCTCTTTACCCAAGTAGTAAATTGCCTTGGGTACTTTTTTCTGTTTCCCTCTCCACTGCTAGGTACGAGGGGCTGGACCACGCGGTGCAGTGCGATCACTACATCCAGGATCGCGGCACGAACGTCGGCTGCGTGCTGAGAAACCTCAGCCAGGCAGAATACCAGGATCTGAACATTTGTGTCAATGGTTCAGCAGCAGCCACCCTGCTACGGCCACTGTACACCACCCTTCGCCTTCACAACCTCGGTAATGACAGCAGGGAAGCAACAGGGGACCCTTGTGGCCACCACAAACCCCAGGCCCACCTCCTGCATCAGGGGGTCTCAAATGAATGTGTGCTTTTGTAGGTGGGTGGTTGGAATGTGTGCATTTCCCCCAGGGAAGGGGCTGTGGCATGTGCCAAACAGGACTTTAGCTTCCAGGAGTGTTTGTGGGCAAGCAACACCACCCAGAACAACCCTGGAGGGTCAGTGGGTGCCTCCAAGTGCTGCATTTGGCAGCTGGACAACTGGAGATATAAATGGCCTGCTGGGCACACAGCAGAGCAGCTATGGGGTTTTGGCTCTAGTAGCAAGGTCACAGAGATATCTTCATTTACTGCTGATGGAATTGAAAACACTGCTCCACTCCTCTCAAGCACAGGAGAGATCTTTAGGCTTTGCTGTTCAAACCAAGCTAAGGTCTGGGGTGAGCTGAGTGCAAGGTGTGATGGGGTCTGTCAGAGGAGAGATGGATTTCAAACCCATGAGAGACAGGGAAAGAGAGTGATGCCTGAGATGGCCACCTAAAAATAGAAACTAGACAAGAATAAGGGGACAAAGGTAGGTACTGATTTGAAGAGCCTTCAAAGTTGCACCTTGGGCAGTCAAAAGGCTACACCCAAGATGGACCCCAGGTCACAAGTTCTTCCCACTTTTATAAGTTTGGTCCATTTGCACATCAGGATCAATTCTCCAATTACAACCCCAGTTAATGACTAACTACCCCAAATTTTCCCTCCTCTTCAGAGGCCTTAGTTTATATATTTTGGGGCCTGGGACAATCTAAGTGTCCCTAGAGAGCAAACCTAGAGTGGCTTTTTATGTCTAACTAGCATGAGAGAACAGCAGCTAACAGACCACGAGAAACTTCAGAGTTACACACTAGGCAGTACAGGATTTGAAAAATATAAAAGTTAAACCCTAAGGCATCAGGAGCAAGGCACGGCATGATGTGCAAACATTACATGTACATGGGCTTTATTCTAGACACCATGCTGGTGCATTTGCCTACAAGCCAGAAGGACAAATAGCCAGTCCTCCAGCTAAGCCACTGGGCTAATGAGCAGGATTTCTGAATTCAATTAATGCTGCCACGTGCTTCGTGTGTGGCTTTGGGCATCTGACACAAACCAGAGTGTTTTCTGGGATGCAGAGCAGTGCAGTGGAGTGACACTGCAGGGGCCGGGGCTGCCTCAGCAGCACAGGGAGGGCTGGCGGCTGTGAGGGGAATGTGCCAAACACAGTGCTCACACCCCTGTGCTTCAAATCCCCTGCACTGCAGCCCAGAGCAAGGACTTCATCCAGCCTGTGTGTCAAGTTAAAATAAATAATCCACCCTCCAGACTCTGTGGTATCTTGCTCCTCCAGCATCGTGGCTCAGAGCCAGGAGAGCTCAGAAACCTCGTCAGCGGGGAAAAGGGACAGAGGCTGGCAGTGATGAACTGAAGCCTTTCCACCAGGAGCTGTCTGAGACCACCTCCTGACCTCCTCTCTTTTTTCTCCCCTCCCAGCAAAGCCCTCAGCCCCGAAGCAGCTGGTGGTTTCCATGTCTGCAGCTGAGGAGCTCCTCGTGGCCTGGAGCCCACCGGGAGGGAGAATGCCGCCACACTGCCTGGAGTACGAGGTGCAGGTGGCAGAAGATGCAGATGCCTGGGCGGTAGGGACAGCACCAGGGTGCCCCAGGGAGGGGAAGGGGTGGTGGGGAGGCACAGGCTGCAGCAGGGTGTGGGTTACCCTGGGCACTGACTGTGCACAGCCCCGGCTGGTGCTGCCGGCTGAAATCACTGACCGGCTGCTGCACTGCACATGTTCCTCCTTAACCCCCTTAACCTCCAGCTTCAGCTTTGCTTTAGCAGTAACAGATCCCAGCAGGAGGTTCCAAGTGAGCATTTCCTCAGACCTCCTGCCTGTTTTCTCAGAAAACTGTCATTGAAGAAATGTAAAGGTTGCTGCGGCTTGTTTCCCTGAATAGGGTGGCACAACTTGAACCAAGGAAACTGTAATTCTAATGTCCCAAAAGGAATGGCCTGGGGCAGAACACATCTTTTATGCATGGTGCTTTTTTCTTGTGAATGATCCAGGTGCAGTTTGGACGGCAAAAATGAAAAGGACTAATTAATCATAGGAGACATCTTTTTTTTAATTGTCGTATGTCACTCATGAATCACCTTAGGTAATTAAAAGAATTATTCCATAAATTAACAGGCATAAATGGCAACATACATGATGATACGTCCAGAAATTATTTTCAGTAGATTTGTCTCCATAGTCATGTGATTTACATTAACTTGTACAAAACTATTATGAAATCATTTAAAAGTGCCAAAAGATAATCCAAAGGTTTGCAGAGCCTGGACAGTGTTCAGGAACATCAGGCCACACCAGACAGATCCTGGTGGTGGCACGTACTTCTGTGACATTTCTTCATTCTGTTTTGTTTCTCAGTTTGTGTCGACCCAAATGGAAACTGCTTTAACGATTTCCAGAGCAAACCAAAGCCACGTTTCATGTGTTCGTGTCAGGGGGAGAACAAACATTTTTTGTGCTGACCAGGGCTTTTGGAGTGAATGGACTCAGGATTGTTTCTCTGGTATGGAGCTCAAAGTAAACCGTGTTTCTTCTACATCCTTTATAAAACCTGTTTGGGTGCAAGTGCTGATGGCTGCCATGGGATCTGCTGGTGTCCAGCACTGGAGATGGGATGCTGCCTTAGTTACACCTTCAGCCTCCTCCAGCACAGCCATTCCCACAGCTTTGCATCTCCAGTGCAGTTAGCAGGCAAGCCCCAAAATATTAATGCTTCTGCAGCAGCACCTTTCCCTGCTGCATGGGGACAGCTGGGGTGGAGGAGCAACTGCTGAGCAAGAGAGGGCACAGGGTACTTGCAGTCTCTCCACAGGGCATCCTGATGCCTGTCCTGCACCACAGATCAGCTCCTTTGAACCCTGTGGGCTGTCTTGGGCTGTCCTTGTGTGCACTGGCTCTGGTGCAAGATGCAGAAGGCAGGGGAGAGGCACATAGCAGTGATTGCATCTATGTGCAGGATATATATTACCCTGAAGGAGGATGTTAGCCCACCCAGTAGCATATACCTGTAGCAAACAAACAAATGAATAAGTAAATAAAAACATGTAGGGCAATGTGGACACGATGAGTTTGCATCTGAGCCCAAGCTTTGTAGGAGGTAATACAATCCATTCTAACATCTTCTTACTTCCTGTCATTTATCTTTGCAGTGTCCAGAAAAGAGGACAAGCAGCTATTTATCCTCATTCCAGTCATCCTGAGTTTGTCAATTAGCCTCATAATATTTATGTTGATTGGCCAGTGCAAGAAAAGGTAAGCACCAAGGCAGCCTGTCCAAGCCATGTGCTTTTATATTGGTGTCTGTAACTATTTATAACTGCAGTTATAACTGAAACATCACACTAAATGTCTAAGGGCCAAACATTAATAGATGCTCTAAGATTGGACACCAAACAATAGTTTATTTTCAGTAAGCAGCCTTCCTGAGTGTGTCTGTCTGATATGAAATGCCCCTACAGCAACCCATAAACTCACTGCAGAGACTCAAATACAGCTCATAAGAGCTCAGACTGCTTCTGTTAAATGCAGCAGTTACTTGCATGCACAGCAGCATAAATAAAGCTATTAACATGCCCCAAACCACTCAAGAGCAGAGATTTGTCCTAGCTGTGTTAAAGCAGTGCTATTTTAATGGGCTAAATCCTCATTCTCTTGGCACTCTCATCCCAGCTGTTTACATTCATGTCAGTGATGGCACGAGGGGAAAGCAGATGCAGTGGATGAATTTGTCTGGTTTTACTGATGATAATTTCTTTAGGTCACTTGGAGAGAACTGATCCCCCAGCACTGATAACTTATCTTTTCCTGATGGCCACATAGCATGAGCAAGCAGGAAGCCTTTCTAATAAGCCTTTTAAGGCATCACTCATGAGGGAGATCTGGCTCTAGAAATACCTTTTTGTGGTCCCCAGAAATGAACTGACACCTGTTTGGCAGTTGAATGCATGGAGTCCCAGACACACACTCCTTCATCTTTGCTTTGCATCCATCTTCCAAATGTTTTGGTTTGTGAAATTCTAACAAAGTGTAGATGCCAGTGATAAATCTGTGGAAAGCAAATGCTTCCTGCATTGCCACTGGGATGTGGCAGTGTGTGACAGGGATGCTGGAGCATGTCCTCAGCTCTCTCAGTGCTGGGAATAACAGTCTGTGTCCATTTCAGACCCCCAGCAGGAAAGCCATTGCACGCGTCTGTGGGATGCTAACTCTGCCAGTGCCTGCTGTACCGCTTGTGTTTGGTGGGCTGCTCATGGAACACCATCCCAAGGACAGCAGAGGAGCCCTGAGCTCTCTGCAGCCTGGATGGGTCTTCCCTGCCTGCTGCCATTGGTGAAGCCAGCTGTTGCAACTCCACTCCTTAACAGCCCCAGGAAAACTGGAGGGGTTTAAACTGACTGCGGGAAAACTGGAAGAGATCTAAACTGACTCAGAAGAAAGGTGTTTCTGATGACAAGGGAGAAAAAAGGGGCAGTGGAAACTGCCATGAATAAAGATAACACGTTGTTCTGTGGGTTTGTTTGGGTTTTTTCTTTTGTGAGGACTAGAAATCTGTCAGCAGGACACACATTGAAGGGCAGCACCTCACACCCAATGCTACATGCATGCAAACACCTGCATCCGGCCCCTGGACCCCACCTTGCTCTCACCAGGTCTTCCCTGTCCCCAAGCACTCAGCCTGCTGAAAGCATCTAAATGCTGAAAAGAGCTACCTGAGCTATTTATTCCATTAGCTGATATGCCTTATCTGTTGAAAAGCTCAGGTGGGGAGGCCTTGAGAGAAACATTTGCTATAAAGAGGCATGACCAGAGCTACTGCAAAGGACAGAAGATTCAGAGGAGAAGCAAGGGTTACTCCAGCAAATGTGACATGGGAATTTCTCTAGGAAGTGGACATTGGCACCAGAATTCAATGAAGCACACCTGATGTTTCTCTACAACATGTATTCAGAAGATTAAATTGCTGACCGATTTTTAGGAGGCATTCCCTATGATGATGATGATAGAAAAAAAATTTAAAAATCGTCACTGGATG
Source organism: Aphelocoma coerulescens (assembly GCF_041296385.1). Classification (NCBI taxonomy): domain Eukaryota; kingdom Metazoa; phylum Chordata; class Aves; order Passeriformes; family Corvidae; genus Aphelocoma; species Aphelocoma coerulescens. The sequence goes on from NC_091018.1 coordinate 17,129,405, forward strand.
AGATACCCTTTCCTAAGCCCATTCTGGGTTTTTTTGAAGGACTAACCAAGGCAAACACAGAGGTTTAGTGTGGTTTCATTTCATCTGAACAACCCTGAAAACATATTTCATTGCAGGAGCAGTTATTCAAACGGGGAATTTCTAATGAACAGTGGAAGCTCAGAGGGAAAATCAAGTTTGTGTCAATCAGCCAAGTAAAGAGCCATACTAATCCAATCAGGAACAAAACATCACAGCAAGTGCTGTCTTACACATCCAACTGCAAAATTATTCAATCACTATCAGCTGCTTCCACTGCTAAATAGGCAACAGCCCAATGTAATTTGGGGAGCAACCAAAGGAGAAAAGAACCAGGAGAAAAATGGTCAGTGCACAAACTGAAGCAGAAAGGAAGTTTCATGTTTGTTGTAATTCTGCTGAGACAAGACCTCTGCCTCTACTGTCTCCTGGGGCTCCTGGCCAGCCACCATGGGATGGCTTTACTTTGAACAATTTGGATTTTCAGAACTGCCGTCAGGCCTCTGATGTTCTGCCAGCCTCTTAAACTGTTAAAATGTCTACTGAAAACATGTGAGTGCATTGTGAATGTCCCCAGGGGGAAAAGTAGGGCAGGCAGCCGAGCCCAGCCTGTTGTCCTGGGTACATCTGGTGTGATCTCACCTACTTTACCAGGTGGGAATGCTGGGCAGAGGCATTTGGATTGGGACAAATACAGCAGCAGTCCCAACATGCTGGATGGGTTTAAACTGGGCTAAAGCCTCTAGTCTATTTTTACCCAAAAAAGGTAAGAAGGGAGGAAGAATTAAAGTGCATGGGTGCAAGTAAGAGAGAGCAAAGGAAAGGCTGTTGTACCTCCACAGCTAGAACTCATCCCAAAAAAGATCAGAGCTATTTCAGTAACCACAAAATATAAAAGTTAGGCTGAAGCCTGCCTAGAAACCTGCCTAGTAACAGAGTGATAAATTAAGTACATCTACTTATGGTATCTCTAGGCTGCAGCTTTACAGGAGCATTTAGGTAAGGAAAGCTGGGCTTGGCCCCAGGGCAGGGCTCCCTGCTCCCCAAACTCAACCCTGAAGAGGGTCCTCACTGCAGCAGCAGCAGAAAACCTCCCACCCGCTTTCTCACAGCATCACATCTGCAGCATTTGCAAAATTTAGCCCTAATAGATGTCCACACGCCTTCCCAACATCCTGAACCTCACTAGAATTTCAGTAGTGGGCTTTTATCCCATGCTTATACAATTACACTAGTGTATTTCTTTCACACAGTAGTCTCATTACAGTGTTTTAGTTCATTTGCTGTAGTCCATAATTAATACTTTTAGTAAAGGACTTTTAAAATCCCTCCTTTGGCATGCTCTGCTCTTATTGTTCCCAGCTGATGTCTGGGTTCCACGTGTTTCTACCATCTAAGCTCCACATGCTTAGTGAGACATGTCTTTGTCTTAGCATACCCATGAGTTTAGAGTCTTCTTTCTGTCTTTGACTGATAAAGTCTTAGAGCCATTTGCTGAAGAATAAACCCAACTTTTCCTACACAGCTTTTCTGTCTCTAGAGAACGTCAATACTTGTCACACATACCAAAGCATGATCCTGTGCATGCTGCAGGGAAATGCAAAATCCATTTAGTCTGTCATATTCTAACTGCTTTTGGGAAGTAGCAAAACAGGGAAGATGAATGCCAAGGTCTCTGAACTCAAAAATCACCCTTCTTCTCTCACTGAGGTATATATTCAAGCTGCCAGCAAGAGAATAATTTGAAAATCAGTTTACATTCCGTTTCCTCACATCCATCCTCACATTTTTTCATTTTTCTGTCTGGCCTCTCAGTACAAGTGTTTCAACCCCCATAACTTGCCAATGGCTGCAAGGCATAAAGCAAGGCTGGCATCTTGCACAGGAACATAGGAATTTCCACCTGAACATGAGGAGGAACTTCTTTGTTCTCTCTGTGAGGAAGACAAAGCACTGGAACAGGCTGCCTGGAGAGGTTGTGGAGTCTCCTCTGGAGATATTCAAAAGCTGTCTGGACACAATCCTAACTAAAGCACGCTTGGGGATCTGCTGGAGATGAGGTTGAACAAGATGAGCTCCAGTGTTCCCTTGCAGACTTACCCATTCTGTGATCTCTCAGGAACTCTTTACTCCTCTTGCACTTGGGGAAATGGAAAGGTGGATGTTGTATCTCACCGGCTGAGGCATCCGTGCTGAAATTTTCCCTCTTGTACAGGAGCTGGAAATTCCATGGCCACTGGGTGTCAGCATCTGTGCTTGGATGCAAAGGACGTGGAAAGCAGGTGCAGCATCGGTGTGGCCAGAATTTGGTATTTAGTGCATGAAAATTAAATAGGGGGGGACAATGGCTCTGTCACCGCAAGAAAGAGGAGTCCTGTTCTTTCTGTCCTGCCAAGCACAGAGGTGCCACCCCTTTGCTCCATCATTCAGCTCGGGTGTGACTGAGGGGTAACATCCCCTTGTGCCTCGTGGCACCGTGACCATGGCCCAGTGCTGCTACACTGCCCAGATCTGCATCTCCCAGGGTACATGCCAGCCAAAACCAGCCCTTGCTGCTGCCCTCCCCCATGCCCAAGGCACTGAGCACCCTCAGAAATGTCCCACCAGCCCAAACTGGAGGTTTGGCCCTGCCCTGCTGTGCATCCCTGCCTCACTCTGGCACCAGCTCCTGCACCCCTGAGCCACCATGGATCTCAGCACCCATCCCTGAGCCACCATGGATCTCAGCATCCATCCCTGAGCCACCATGGATCTCAGCACCCATCCCTGAGCCACCATGGATCTCAGCACCCATCCCTGAGCCACCATGGATCTCAGCACCCATCCCTGAGCCACTGCAGCTCCAGGGAGTGCCTAGATCTTGAAAGGACAGCACAGCCCTTCTGCCTGCAGCTTCTAGATGTCAAGGCTTTGGGATGCAGTAGCTAATGATATAATCTAAAATCTAAAGAGCTTCACAGGCCATGGCAGGTTTGCAGCTTGCTGCCCTGTGTGGCATTTGTACATTTGAGAGCATTTTCAATCTCTATTTCTATGTAGGAGCTAAATTTTCTCAGGAGGGTCTCTGGTTTTCACAGCTTCAAGGCAAACAAATACAGCTGATGCATGTGTTTAACAGAACAATTTGAGGCAGCATATTGTGGCTGAGCCATCAGAACAGCTGAAATTGCTCTGCAAACTGTCTGTGTCAAGATACTCTTCCTAGAGTATAGAGAGATAAAACAACCAGCTGAAAAATGACAGACACCACAAGGCTTAGCCCAAAATTGAGGATTCATGTCCCTGCCATCCTGGGCTGCTTGCCTCCTGTGTGGATCTGCATCCAGACACAACACAGGACTGCTACATTCAGGAAATAAAACGCCATTTCAGCAAGTTTTACACCATCAAACACATTAAAAAAAAAAAAAAAAAAAAAGGAAACTAATAACTAATTTAAAAATATTAAACATGGCTTTGATATTTGCTTTCTTGATGGGTCTGCCCAGGAAACAATCTCAGTGTTTAAGTGGGTCTCGCTGCAGGGAGAGCTCAATGTGGGTGTTTCCTTGAGCTGGGAGGCTGGATGAGCAGGGTGGCAGCGCTGCTGTGGTCCCCACTGGTGCCTGCACTCATCTGTGACAGCAAGGACAGCCTGCACAGCACCTCTGGCTTCTCTGAGATGCCAAATGAGGTTGCCCTGCCTTGCCTTTGATGGAAGGTGGGAAATGTTCCTGCAGTTGCAGTGAGGGGATTTGAGCCATGGCCATCAGCCATCATCCACAAACGATGTTTTTTTGTTTCCTTGCTTGGGAAGCTGTGAATGGAGGTGACAAAGGCACGTCACACCTTTGGTGTGCTTGGATGTCCCACCTCACCAAAGCACCAGTGACTTGCAGGAGTTATTTTCATTTGGGGAAAAAAAAAAGTACTTAAAATCGGGGGTTTTTACAAACCAGGGAACACTTTCCTTTAATGTCTAAATATCTTTGTGATTTAAAAACAAACAAAGGGTGGCAGAATACTCTTCACCGGAATTCATGTGGTAGTGGAGAAAACATGCATAGCAGGCAAACATGCAGAGCCTGATCTTCCTAGGGATTAAAGCCTCTCTCCAAGGCTGCTCTTGGCCATGCCACCCTCCTCAGGCACTCTCCCTGCATTGGCACACAAGTAACAGCAAACAGATGCCCACAGTGTGTTAAACCACCCAGAGCAACAGCTCTCCTGCAGAAGACACCAACACCAGCAGCACACGCAGATGTGAAGCTGCTCTAAATTTTAACAAATGCAACCGGGCAGTGGCCTAACATGAGGTGAGTGTAGCATAAAATGGCTACAGAAAATTAACACAGGAGAAGGAAACAGAGACAGCAGACACAGGATCCCATCCTGTCTCTAGGTATCCAAACATCCTTTGCGTTCTCACAGGGTCTGACTGCAAAGCCAAGGCTGCCCAGAGACCCTGAGTCATTGTGCCACCAGGAGGTCCCCACCTGAGGCATGAAGCCTAGAAGAGAATAGTCCTTGCCTTTTATCTGATGATGTTCCAGCTCTTAACTGTTGAAATGGAAATATGTCCCAACCTTTGGGACTCTCAAATTGATCTTGGCTGGTAGCTGCCCAGAAGTTTGTGCCTGTTATGCCAATTCATTTAGAAACACTCACACTGAGAAAACAATAACCTTGTTGCCTGCCAGGTTCAGCAAAGTTCACTCTTAACAACGGAGAGCTTAAAAGGCCAACAGCACAATTTACTTTACTGAAGCAAAAGCCTGAAGTTCCTGGCTACAGCAACAAAGAAAAGCATTTTAAAAGTCAGGCAGTGCAAGCACAAAGCAGGGTCAGCCCTGGAAGCTTCTCACCAGTGTTTGTTCAACCACACCAGCTGAAGGCAGCCCAAAAGGGTATTACCTCAGTGTTGTGGCTCTCCTGAGCAGACTGAGACTATCTCCAGTAACACCAAATGTCCACGAAAATGCTATTGTATAAACAAAACACACTGACGTGACTGCATGCAGCCAGGCCTGGGCTAGCCAAGCTGGCTGATTCTGGATGCTTCTGAGAATGCAAGTGAAAGATTGCTTCACACAGTTTGGGGCTGGCTCAGGGCTGAGAACACGCAGCCTTCGCAATGCCTTGACTTCATCTTGTCCTGCGTGTGGGAGATGCACTGACTTGGCACGGCCTCACCTGCCTTCCTCCAAAATTGTGGCATTTTTCATGGCTTTGCTACGACTTGGAAGGACCATAGCCCAAAAATAGCGTTTCCTTTTCAGGATGTTTGTTCCTCTCACATTTTGGGACGTGTCCCTGGGGAGGTGCTGCTGCGCAGATGGCTGGCTTGGTGCCCGAGCTCTGCCAAACCAGAGGATGAGGACAAGTGGCCTGACTTGGGCCCTCCTGCTGTACCTAGGGGATAAATTCCTGTGTGATGCAAGAGCTGAGCCCTCACTAAGCATTTCAGTTGCTGTTACTGCTGCCTCACCTGGAAGTGCAGTCCCAGACCTGGAATACCCCACTTGTTAGAAACCTGCTTCTAATTCTTACTTTATTTCTGCCCCTTCTGTAAATCAGTGCCTTCCTCTAGCTTAAATAGCTCCTCTCTCCCCTTAGTCAGAACAAGCACTCCCTGATATCCTGATGGAGAGCCTTTTTTGCCCTTCTTTGGCTGCTAGAAGGAAAAAGCCAAGGTTTCTGCTCTTTTCTCATAAGGCCCTGCCTGGCCTTGTGTCCTCACACCGTGCCTGTCACCAGGGCTGCTGCTCAGGCCCAACACAAAGTCCCACCTATTCTTTAAAGCAAAAGTATCAACTACCTACAAACCAACAGGGAATCACATTTATTTACCCTCAAGGGGTGAAGGTCTGGCAAAGGAAAACCACCACTGCTGACCATGGTTGGCTGCACCACCAGCTGTGTTGCACAGTCAGTAACTCATCCCTGCACTTTGCTAAATGCTATCACAGGACAGCCTGGTGCAGGATGCAGGCAGCTTTGTCTTCAGTACACCTAGAGAAGGTACAAGAGAGAACAAATGCTCACTTTAGGGTTATCCCACCCATGCTCCAGCCTTGTGGCCGTGCTGCAAAAAGAAAAAGGGGTGAGTACTTAGCTGAGGGGGCCAGACCTGGCCACGGCTTCACTGGTGAGTCACTGCAACCTGTGGATCTTCTCTGGACACCTTCTGGGACATGAACTACTGGTGCTTGTGGGGAAGGAACCCCCAACACAGCTGAGATCTCTGCTGTGAGATCTTTGCACTTCTCTGTTGCTTTGAGCAGTGTCATGATCTTTGGGAAGTGCGGGCTCCACAGGAGAGGCAATGAATTCTTCCTCCCCAGAATGTCACAGAAGAGCTGTTCTAGCTGTCAGTCAGAGAAAAGGACCCAGATTAAAATCTCCAGTGTCTTTGATGAGCATCTGTCACTGGCACCCACCTGTCCTTCTGCAGGAGGAGACACCAACATCAGCAGCACACACAGATGTGAAACTGCTCTCAGTTTTAACAAATGCAACCAGGCAGTGGACTAACAGGCACTAGTTTACAGATTTTTTTTTAGTGTATCAGAAATTTAAATCACTCAAAGTGCCACAATTAGATCCTATTAAAATTATATGTGAGATAATTTGGCTGTATTTTAATTAAACATTAATTTATCCAATTTATGCAATTCAAGCACAGGAAAATTCAGAACAGTGGATTTAACATGCCCCTGTGTGGTGCTGCATGATTAATTTTTCAAGTCACCTAAGTGTTGGTGCCCACTAGAGTCACAAAGCAGCCACCATTGTCCCAGGAAATTGCTGGGGAAATGGTATTTACCTGCTGAGAGATCCTTTGGTTTTGGGGGAAGCAGAACATAAGACAACATTCATGAGAGATGTAATACAGAAGAAAGATTGTTCCAGAGTCTCAGTCTTCCACAATAATTTGTCACCCATTGCCTGCTGTGAGCTGTCTGTATAATTCTATTGTTATCACCACCCCAGAGCAACCAGAGTTATTTGGCCTGTGCCACCAGTAGACACTTAGCCACTTGCCAGGCCCCTCCACAGATCCTTGGAGCTGTGGCCCAGGAGGACGGGCTTGTGCAAGCTTTTCTGTGGTTGCAGTGCTCAGCAAAGGGTGGAGCGAATCCCACTGGGCAGTGTGCCAGGACACGCTGTGCTGGGCCCTAAAATAAGCACCCTCTTGGAGGGACCATGTGGGACATCTGCCCAGAGCAGAAACCCTGCTGCTGCTGCACTGCCTCCATGTGTACCCACACACCCTCCTGCTGTCAGCAAAAGCTGGGGTTTAGGAGAGTCTTAAGCAAAAATTTTTCAGTGTGTAGCTCATGCACTTGACTGTTCATTAAAGATGTTCTGGTGTGGTTCTTTAATCAGCAAGTGTGCCTCGTTGCATTGATTGTCTGTCTTGTATAGATCCAAAATCCCTCACCTGAAGCCTCCCCATCTCCATGTTGTTATGGGACTGCAGCATCCCTGCACAGCTGAGAGGGAAGGGCACATCACAGAGATGTTTTCGGACAGCTTCAGAGCACAGGTTTCAGTGTGTGCAAAAGCAAACAAGCAGAAGACCTGAGACTTACAGAAAAATGAGGGAGAGACAGAACAGACAACAACAACTTCATAGCTAAAACTGAAAAAAACAAAAGCTTTTTTTTTATACAGGCACCACCACAAACTACATTATGACTGGAACAGCCCCCATCTCACAGGGACACCAGCACTTACATTTGATCCCCCTGTCACAGGTTTCCTCCCTGGCTTTTCAGATACTCCCATTTTATCAAGAGAAGACTAAAGTGTGATGACATCTCCTGTGGCTCTCTGAGGTCTCTGGGGTGTGTGTGTTCATGTGCACAGATGTGTGCACACATCTGTCTATCTCTGTCCTCCTGCTTCACCTGCACAAGGCTTGGTGGTCTTTGTGTGCCTTTTCCCAGGAAAAAGCTTCTGATGCCTTTTCCGCCTCCAAAATGGAGACAAAGCCAAGTGCAGTTCTTGGCATGTAGCTATCCTGATGATACTGTGACACAGAGAGGAAAGCCATCCAAGAGACATCTGCTCCTTTGTCACATGACGGGCTCTGCTTTTGGAATGCACAATTTGTCTGCCGCAGTATCAGACGCCCTTCATGAGCTCGAAGTTAAACGATATTTCTGAAGGGCTGCTTGTGGTTTGCTTTTCTTCCTTAAAAGATGTTTCTTCTTTGGAATTTGGGTCTCCGTATCCAGGGCCCTCATGGCTCCAACACCTTGGATGCTGACTGGAAAGAGAACTGGACACACTCCACACCAGTGATGAAACTCTTCACAGGGCTCTCCAGAAGAAAGGCTCTAAGGATTGACACGAGTGTCTCTGTAGGGAAAACAGCAAGACCCACACTGCTCACGGTGATTATTCACACATCACCTAACATTTACATCTTGAAATTATCACTCAGATAAAAACTCTTGCAGACTCACAGTTGTTCAGACAATAGAGAGAATAGTGGGATGCCTTGAGACTCCTCAGCATTGGCTCTGAACCCTCTCTCCTCCCAAATGCTACAGCCTCTGGGTATCTGCTCTTATCTTCAAGCAAGCACAGGGAGGAGCAGGCCTTCTCCTCAAAGCACAGTCTGTGAGGCTCACACAGGTCCCCAGAGCCACCATGGCTGATCTCATGGATGCTACACCCCAGACCTGGCTGTGTGGGGCAACATGGTAGATGAGCCAGCTCAGGTCTGGAAACCAGACTGCCCAGCCATGAGGTTTTGTACACCATGGCCAGCCTTGCTTCTGACCTCAGGCAGGGAAGACTGCAAGGCCCTACAGCTCAGGAAAACACGAGTTCTGACCTGGGCTGCCCCCAGGAGCAGAATCCCCAGTGCAAGTCAAAGGGGGTGGTCTGTTTGCTGCGTGTGTGCTGTCCCATGAGCCCGCTCACACAGCTCCATCTGGTTTGGGAAAAAAAGCAGACAACATATCTCAGCCTCCAACCATTTCCAAGGAATTATCTTCATTTCTTCAGTCCAAATCAAAACAAAACATTACCAACAGACACTACTTGTAAGACAAAGCCGTACCTGAGCTGAGATTTGAGGACTCACACAGAGCTTCCAGCAGGTGTTCCCACAGGACAGCCCCAGGCAGGGCTTCTGGAGGCACCACCATGGTTAATGGCTACATCTCAGGAGAAGCAAGGGAGCTGTGGGGACAACTTGACTTTGGTTAAGTTTCAGAGAACTAAATCGATTCTTCAAATTTACATAGGTTAAAAATTGTAAATTTTAACAGTTATTCCTGGAGGGAGCAATTTGAAGAGGGAGAATAGTCTATCACTGCTTTCACATTTAACAAGTTTTGGGGTTGGGAGTGTTGGGACATCTGCTGGCACTAATTCCTGTGATTCAGCAGCTGTGGGCCATACTTTAAGTATACATCCTTATCTTCTTTTGTTATTGGTTTGGTTTTTTGGTCAGGACATATTTTAACTGGGGACAGATGAAAGAAAGAGAGGGCATGTTCACTTATTTATTTTCTGATAACCATAAAAAAAAAAAAAAAAAGAAGAATGATTAAACCAACAAACTTTCTTTAATAAATTAATAGCAGCATCACAAAACCCTGATGTGAATGACCCAAAGAAAGTTGGGTACGTGACAGTATTTAACCATTCACAGAAATGTTCTCCCCCACTGGCTGGGAGGAACGCAGGCGCTGTAAGGCAGTCCCCTTGGCTCTTCATCCAAACAAGAGATGGACATCAGAACAGGTCCAGCTGAGGTTGGCATATTTACAGTTCTGGTGCTGATTTTTTTTAAAAACACTTATAAAAATTCTGAAAATTCTCTGTTCAATTCTCGTTATTTACATCCAAATATAGCAGGTTCCCTTTTTGCCCATACAACAGAACTGGCAAGGGTGAGACATGAAGGCTCCTATGCGAAGACAATGCCTGTGTGCAAACTTACACTGAGCTCGAGGATGCTGTGGAAAATGAGCTATTCACACGACTGACAGACGTGCTAGAAGCTACTGTAATTCAACTTATTGCTAAATGCTTTCAAAATCTGGTCAGTTCTTGTATATATATGTGTGTATATATAAGTACAAACTCACATGGATATATACACACATATATATGCTTGGAAGAGATGTGCTATAAATTCACCCAAAGGGGAAATAAAATTTAAAATGCACTGTTATTTTTATTATCTCAAACTGTTATCACTGTTTGAGATAATAAAAACTGACTCAGGGTAAAGGGCAGTCACTGAAGGTGCAAGTTTTTGTTTCTGGCCAGTTGTTTCCCTATGGATTACCTGACCTTTTTGGAGAGGCAAGTGGGTTCCCAAGCATTCAAGCCCACGGTGGTATCTGCAGGCTGGCACACGGAGCAGCTCTGCTGCCTTCTGCAAGCAGTAAGCTGCACTCTGCACTGGGATATCTCATCTGCCTGCAGGTTAAAACTATGGATTTATCCCAGGAGGGGATGAGGGGGAAAAGAAGATAATCAACTTCAATGCATCTGTCTGGGATCAACCCAGCAGCAGATACAACCCATATGTTGTGTTTTAGTAGTGGCCTCAGCAAGGTTGTTGCTGCACACAGCAGTGCAACAGCACAACGTCACAACTGGCAGAATTTTCCAGTTCTTCTACAAGTTAATTTTAGTGGAATGAACAGAGCAAGCTTAGAGTACAAGCAATTCATGTAAATAAAATGCGATTTATCCATGCCTAGTGTAAGCTTCTCTGTTCTGACAATTATCTTAGCCAGAGGCTGTCAGTGATGCTAAATGCATCCATGTTAGATGGGCACTGCAGCATCTGTGTAGTAGTTAATGAAGATATAAAAACCTTATGGGTGATATCTGGTGTTAGACAATGCTCCACATAAGGAAATCTGTGTGAGAGGCATCACCCCAGAGGCACAGTGCCAGAAAGACACAGTGCCTTGGAGGGTTTGCATACACAGGAATGCAGAGGAAAAATAATTCAAATTATACATGGTGTCTATTAAAAGCAGATTACTTAAACTGCATTCAATCCCAATGTGGATGCTTTCATTAAATATGTAAGTAGTGTTAATATGATATACTATAATTTACTTTGGGAGTAAAATGGAATAAATCAAATTCAAAAGTTACTCCAGATTAACATTCCATGTAGACTAGCTCCAGGTGTGCTTCCTTCCTGCCCCTGGTCATTGTTTGCTTTAGAGCCATGACACCAGCAAATGATTGCAATCATGTGCCCTGTTCAGCCCTCCTGAGACAGGAACAGGGACCCCGGCTTACACCTCTCTCCAACATTCCCCAGGGAGGCACATCCTGCTCCTCACAGCTTGACCCTGGCCAGCACCACACACAGAGAACCTTCTGCTTTACGCCCAAAGCAGTGTCCTATCACCAGCAATGTGCTGAAAAATAAAAGCAAGTGCCAAACTAGCTAATGAATAACTAGATGGTGAGGAGGGAGAGAGGAGAGAGGAGAGAGGAGAGAGGAGAGAGGAGAGGAGAGGAGAGGAGAGGAGAGGAGAGGAGAGGAGAGGAGAGGAGAGGAGAGGAGAGGAGAGGAGAGGAGAGGAGAGGAGAGGAGAGGAGAGGAGAGGAGAGGAGAGGAGAGGAGAGGAGAGGAGAGGAGAGGAGAGGAGAGGAGAGGAGAGGAGAGGAGAGGAGAGGAGAGGAGAGGAGAGGAGAGGAGAGGAGAGGAGAGGAGAGGAGAGGAGAGGAGAGGAGAGGAGAGGAGAGGAGAGGAGAGGAGAGGAGAGGAGAGGAGAGGAGAGGAGAGGAGAGGAGAGGAGAGGAGAGGAGAGGAGAGGAGAGGAGAGGAGAGGAGAGGAGAGGAGAGGGAAGAGGAGAGGAGAGGGAAGAGGAGAGGAGAGGAGAGGGAAGAGGAGAGGAGAGGGAAGAGGAGAGGAGAGGGAAGAGGAGAGGAGAGGGAAGAGGAGAGGAGAGGGAAGAGGAGAGGAGAGGGAAGAGGAGAGGAGAGAGAAGAGGAGAGGAGAGGGAAGAGGAGAGGAGAGGGAAGAGGAGAGGAGAGGGAAGAGGAGAGGAGAGGGAAGAGGAGAGGAGAGGGAAGAGGAGAGGAGAGGAGAGGAGAGGAGAGGGAAGAGGAGAAAAGAGAAAAGAGAAAAGAGAAAAGAGAAAAGAGAAAAGAGAAAAGAGAAAAGAGAAAAGAGAAAAGAGAAAAGAGAAAAGAGAAAAGAGAAAAGAGAAAAGAGAAAAGAGAAAAGAGAAAAGAGAAAAGAGAAAAGAGAAAAGAGAAAAGAGAAAAGAGAAGAGATTTGGGCTCTTCCAAAGCCAGAGTGCTCTTCTTCAGGTAGGCCAAAGCCCCTGATCGTCCAGCAATCTGAGGGCAGTGCTGGCCACACTGAGCACAGCCTGCTCCATCCCAGAGCTGATGGTTATCTGCAAGACTAAAAGAGGGCTTTTAATGAATCTCAGGCTTTCCATTCATTGAATGTTTGAAATAGGTAACTGGGGATCACTCTGTTTCTCACAGCTCTTCTCCAAGTCTGAAAGTGATCCCAGCCAGGACTGCAAAACCACACCAGAACTGCATTCCCGACCTTCCTTAGGGGAGCCAGAGCCTCCTGAGGAACAGAAAGAAAACAGCAGGATTGGAGAGGGAGCCAGAGTCTAACAAAGGTGCCTTGAAGTGCAAGATTGACCCAGTATGGCAGAAGCCACTACACATAACAGGACATGTCTGGCCAGGTGCCTGCACAGCCACTACGCTGTTGTGACGTCTCTCTGCCAGGTTTCTGTAAAGTCTTTACACGGCACAAATAGGGGTGAGGATTTAAAGTATATATTTACTGTCAACTTGAAAAAGAAAGTTATACTGACCAAGTCTAATAGCATGTATTTGATATATAACTATTAACGTGCCATTCTGGACTCCAGCAAATTCCACCTGAGATAAATATTCAGCATTTTTGTTCATGCACTGGAAGAAGAAGTCAAACATTTTGTCCATGACATATGCAAAGTAACTAATAGTTCTGATCTAGTATTAACAGTAAATATAGAACCTTAAACTTCACTGCAGTATATTAATATATATTATTTTAAGTACTGGACTGGAAAGACAACTCTTTTTTCTCTTTAAAAAAAAAGAAAGCTTTGTTCAGAATGCAGTATTTACATTGTCCTTTGACCAACACTTACATTTTTACACAATATATTTTGGCTACAGATACACCGTAGCAAAGGTCTGTGAGAGTCACTTTTACACACAGCTCACTCTTTCACTTACAACATTACAGCTGTTTATGGAGAGCTCTGAAGTTCCTGGTTGCATCTCAAGGCCCTCCTCAGCCTCATCTAGTTCCATGCTATTGAATTCATTGCCATTTCGATAACTAGTTAAAGTCAGGTCTTTCCCATATAAAGCTGTTGAAGCAACATTCAGACACTGATTCTGCCGCAGTGCTGATTTTTTACTGGGCTTGTACTGGCAGCGGATGTAGTTGGAGAAAGCCCTGCGGTAGGTTTTGTTGAAGAGGGTGTACACCAGGGGATTCACCCCGGAGCACACGTACCCCACCCAAACAAACACGTCAAGGAGTTCACTCAAGAGGTCCTTGTCGCAGGCTTCCTTGCAAAGGACAGACATGACATTAGTGATGAAGAACGGGCACCACATGATGAGGAACAAAAAGAAGACGATGCCCAGGACCTTGGAGGCTCTTCGCTCGTTGTTGATGGACTGCATCGTTCCCTTCCGGAAAAGCACTGCCTCCTTATTCACAGGGGAGTTCAAGTGGGATGCCCCCTCGTGATTGTGAAGCATTGAAATGTTCTCTGTGTTGTTTTCCTTCTTGAGGCAGTTCACGCTGCTTCTCCTCTGCTTGGGCACCTCTCCACACATGAACACCGTGGCCTGTCTCTGCAGCACCTGGACAGTCAGGCAATATGTGATCACCATGATGATGAGAGGGATGAAGAAAGCCATGAAGGATCCAATGAGGACGAAGTTCTCGTCGTTAAGGACGCAGGTCCCATTTACAAACACCCTGGAGTCATCCTGCAAACCAATGACTGGAATAGGCATAGATATCCCTAGGAAAATGAAACCAAAAAGGAGACTGTTACCTGGACAGATGGGGCTCCAAAGAGGCAGCAGAGATGATGCAGGTCCTGCATGCATTCAGCCCACTGCCTAAAGCCGTTTGGAAGAGAAGTTACTGCTTCCAGCTGAAAGGGAAAACATTCAACACTCCTGGGAGCACAGCTCCAGGGCACGACAGCCTCCACCAGGAACAGCGGCAGCTTTACTGTGCTCAACAGCTGACTCAGTGAATGCAGCCTTGCTCCTGTTTTTCTAGCATTAACTGGAATTTTTGGGCGTAGAAAAGGCAGTCACCACTCTGCTGTGTTCCAGCTGACCACTCCGTACCTGCCAGTTTGGGAGGGCTTTGAAATCACTGACATAGGGTAGAAAGGAGCAAATTTTAAAGAGAAAAAATTTCAAAATATGAAAGAATTACAGCTATGAAGATTTAAAAGCACAATTCTTACAGTAATTAAAACAATCCTGATAGAAAAATGGCCCCTTTTGTCATGGTATCACAGACACATGGAAGCAAAGTTCTGGATCTCAGGGCCCTTCTGGGCAATCTCAGTGCAAACAGACTGTTCTCTGCAAGACGTCACTCACATATTTTTCACATGTACTGAGATCCAAACTTCATCCCTTGATCTGTGAAGCTCAGTCCCACATCAGGACAGACACAAAACCTTCCAAAAGCAACAACATATTTTGGAATACCACAACCTGTGTGTACAGGAGAACACGGAAAACACGTGGTGGGCCAGATCTAGTTAGAGCATCATGGGTTCATCTAGTCTTTGGCAAGTATCAGAAGTTTAGAGCCACAAACTTCAAAATGGGCACAAAATGGGGCAGCTGTAAGCACTATATCTTAGAAAATTCCGAAGCAAGAATTTGCATCCAGACCTGGTATTTAAAATAAGCTTAGAGAGATTTATCTTCATGATCAATCTTACAAATCCTTGATCTCATTTCTAACTCCACAATACTCAGTGGCATTCAGTTCCTCAACCTATCTGTTTGTCATCTGAATAAAGTGTTTGTTGCTCATTTAAATTTGCTGCCTGATAATTTCCTTTGACTCCCCTCAGTTCCTCTACTGTGAGAAATAGTGAATAATCACTATCTGGTCACCTTTTCCACCTTCCTAGAGATTCTACAGACCTGTTATCATCTTTCCCGTCTGACATCTCTTTTGGAGCTGAAGAATGCTACTCTATTCACTCTCCTCATGCCAAACTCATTCTATGCCTTTGATTATCTTTCTTCATTTCTTTTCAAGTTCCTTTCTCCCCTTTTAAAGAAACAAACAAACAAAAAAAAACAAACCCTGCACATCCAAGCAGTTAGAGAGCAACAGAATGAATTCTGTGCTCCCCTCTGGCAGCTGGCTGTCATGGAGCACCACTCCTCAGACACATCTGTGGCTGCCCATGCCCTCCTTGAGCCCTTCCACCCGAGAAATAACCAATACTGAGGCCACTGTTGTGCCTGGATTGCTTTTTTTGGAGTTGCTGTGAACACCACAGGTCATAGATCTAATCCTGTGGGACTCTGAACTTCTAAACAGGAAAAATAACATGCTAAAGAGATTAACCAGGGCATTTTTCCCACTCCAGCTAAGTGTTTTCCAGGATTCTGGAAAATTCATCTGCAATTTGTCATTACCAGAAAATTACCATTTGGCAGTAATCAAGTGACGGAATTTCTTCTGAAAATTAACGATTGTAAATGTCTTCTGTGATTGTAGCATGTGTTTTCCTAGCTCAAGTACTAGTTCCAGGGTTTGTTTTTCTTTCCCTCTACATGCCAATGCTCATCAGTTTGCCCTTGGCAAGGCAGCTGCCTCCTTTCTGATATGTTACCTGTTATCTTGCTTGTGTCAATTCCCTGCAACTGCAATAACCTTCATCCCATAAATCCATCATTAAAGACATCATCCTAATGCCTTGGCTCCATCAAACCACAGACATGTGGGAAATGGTGGAAGTTAGACTGAGCACTCTTTACATGAAGAAGAAATCTGAATTAAGTCAATGGCATTACAATGGGATTACATTTGAATGTATAATTTTATGCTTTAGTGCCCTCTGTAACACCTACCCTTTGAAAAAAACTCCAAAATGAATGAAGTTTGTGAAGTTATGAGCATCATTTAAGTTGGTGTTACTGCTTTAGCCAAGGGAAATGAGATGAGGTTTCGGGATATCGTCACACATAAACTGACATTTGTGTGACACACATAAAGTACATTTGGGAAGAATAACCTGGTTCTGGGATATGATGGATATACAAATCAAGAGCATTGATGGCAGCCTACAACTCTGCACGAGCATGAGATAGCTCAGCATTAATGTCAGAGAATGAGGGGGTAGCTGCTGTAATGGCAAAGTGTCCCTCACCTCTCACATAACAAAGTGAGATTTCAGACTGAGAATACACAGAAGAAAGAGAGCACTAAGTCTTTATTTGCACTTTCTTCCAGTCTGGGAAAATCCCATCATTAACAGCAGTAGGAAGAAAGATGCCCTCAGAGAAGCTGCCAACACACTTTGATTCAGCTGTCAGCTGGATTCAGCACTGCTGAAGGGGCGGCACTACCCTCATCTCAAATGCCTTCTCTCACCTCACACCTCTCCTTTGAAACTCATTCTTTAATATATGATTTATCACCAATCCACTGCAAAATTGAGTCTGAAAGGGAACTAATTCTGTACCTACCTTAACCAACAGGGACTAACTCACAGTGAGAGGTGTGGAAGGTCTCGGACACCTCAGAGAGGCTTTGTTCATGGGGGATTACTGCAAAATCACTGCTGTCACAATCCCAAATGCACTAATACCTGCTTGCAGACACAGCTCACAGCTGGCCCTTGTTTTAGCAGGGGTATCTTGATCACCCCTAAGCATTCCCAAGGCTCCTGGACACGGATGAACATGGATGCCTGCCTGACTCAAGTTCTGCTGTTTGAACAAGTACAGAGAAGGCATTCAGCTCCATTTGACTCCAGCAATCCACATGCAGTTTCAACTGCCCATAATTTAAGAACTGAGGTCAGTTGGTCAGAGAATACCAGACTCCCTACACCAGTGCAAGGAGAGTGAGTGTTAAATCAGGCAAGAGGCTCTGAAGCCAACTGCTGTCCACAACCTTTCTTCAGTGCAGCTCTCTGAGCCCCTGTGCAGAGCATTTCATGAGTTTCTCCCTAACACTCCTCATCAACAAACATCAGGCTGACTTAGTGAGCTGAAGTCTCCAGCCTCAGAGGCATTTTCCAGTTGTGTCAAACAACCCTTTCTAACTAAGGTGGCAGCGAATTCCCCAAAAGAGGCAGCATCACTCCAAAAACTTGCAAGGCTGAAGTGTTGCAAGCTTACTGCATACCACAGTGCTCTTCAGAGCAAATTTGGTCCTCTTGTTTGAAGTCTGAGCAGTGTCTGGGGCAGCTGGTTTTGCCCCAGCAAGAAGAGACAACCAGTCAGTAAGTCATGAACCAGGTCCCTGCTACACTCAACACTGGGAGCTCTGGGCACCCTTCTGCCAGGCAGCAGCTTGAGCAGGACATCCCTTCACACCACAGCAGAGAAGGTGAATGTGATTTTTTTTTCTCCTTTACTCTCCTTTGGCTTCTGTTTGACAGAGCAGCAGGAAGTCACACAGAGAGTGATCCTCTGGATCACAAATCCAATTACAAGTGTTGTCCTAACTGCTGCTTGTCAGCTTTAAAGATGTCCTTAAGCCAGTGGAAATGTTCACCAAATGGGGCTGAGGATACAGAGTAACAGATGCTCTTCACAGATTCTAAATTAAAAAAAACAAAACCCAAATGACTGCATATACAGATTTACAAAATATTTACTAGAGAAAAAGCTGGCTAAAAAGTCCAAATTGACATTCACAAATATTTAGACTTAAATGTAAAACAATATAGTTTTCGTGTTTAATACCTTGTTTTCTTCAGTGAAAGCCCATGAGACTGATAGAGATTACAGAGATTACTGAATATCTGTGTCTTTGAGGGTTAATTCCACTAAAAAAAGGGAGTAATTTCCACTCTTATACGAGAAAATATTTGCTCCAAGGACAACCACCTAACTCAAGAAAACAGAGGCATGCATATGGGTTTACTCTGTTTTTCCATGTGTGGAATTCTCAGGGCTGAATACAAAAAGGGTCACATTTGCTGCAGGTACATGAGCTTGGGAAGGCCAGGGTCCACCTCTCCTGGTGTCAGCACTGAATTCAAAGTCTGCTGTGTCCATGGCAAGAGCTCTGCTGAGGCAGGTGGCTTTGGACTCCACTGTCACCCTCCTGACATTTACAGACAATTGAAAAGGAAAAAGCAAAGAGAAAGCTGTGTGCCAACCAAGACTGTGGCTGCCACAAATGCAACACTGTAAAAATGAGAACACTGCGGAACACTGCGTGTTCAAATCCATATCTTTAACCTCATATTTAAAGAAATATAAGCAAAAATAAACCTCACATTTAAACTAAAACAGATCTGTTTGGTTTCTTAGCTGAAATTTCTCACAAAGTGCCTGCACATTTCTCTAACTCAGACAGCAAGAAGCAAACCCCAACAGCCAGCAGCCCCCTGACTTGCAGTGTGCAAGAAAAGGCACTAGGTTCAGAAACCAAAGCTCTTCTGAAGAAAATTGAAGAATGTTGGCTTCTGAAGTGTTCAAAATCACTAAAATTCCATATTGCCCCCATATTTCAGCAGACTACCTGCAGTGCCTTTCCTGTACTGATATTGTAATAATGTCCCTTCAGGGCTGGATTAGGTCTAGTTTTATCTAACCATTCCAATAAAATAACTGTGCCAGCCTTGTATTGGTTTAAAGTTGAAGCTAAAAGGGGGATGAAATTTGAAGGGTCCCCCTGCCCACAACAAGCACAACTGCAAACAGATGAAAGTCATTACTGACTGCCTGAATGAGCTGCTGGCCTTTACTCAAACCTTGGGAGAACACTGAGCAACCTGAGCCCAGATGGAAAACCACCAAACAACAGTATAAGACAGAAGAAATAAATTATTTTCCCACCTGCCTTTCTATTTTGCTAAATTACTTCTTTTGGTGTGCATTTGAAGGAGGGTGATGGGGCTCCTGCTCACACAGCTGCTGCTACCAGGGCTGGGCTTCCCCAGGCAATCAAACAGTGATGGTTGGACTGATGCTCAGTAGCAGAACCTCAGACACAAGATATCAGCACCTCCCTTGCTTGTGGGAACAGATCTGGTGGGATGGTCAGTCTATTTCTGTGCAAAATTCTTCACAGACTGTCACCACCTGCTGCTGTCCCAGGCAAAACCTTTCACTGACATCTAATGAAAACATCCAACCAATCCAAGCACCCTGAAATCACCTGAAATCCCAAGGTAGTTTCCTTGCTACAAATTCAGCTTGTTATCAGTTAATATGGTCTTCCTCACCTTGATAATTCTTGCTACTGCGCTAGGGAGATCAATGACACTCTTGGGAATCATGGTAGAAACAATAAAAATGTCTTTAGACAAAACAACTTCATAGATGGCTCAAACAAGGGGGAAACAGGCAGATGACACCTTAGTGTTTTGCTGTAGGTCATAAAGCAAGTGTTTCTGTCTTACCCATGACCAGAAGGCAGGTCTGAGAAAGTTTTATGAGCAGAAGCCAGCTCTACTGCTCCATCAGAGCAAAGTTAATGCCAACTCAGCCCAGCTTGCAATGCTAATGCCACCTCTGCATTCTGGTGAGGCAAACAAAAGTAGTCAGGACCACCACCACAGCACCTCTGCCTACAGGCCAGTCAGGTATGACCCCCATGCTCACAAGAGGAGAATTTTAGTCAAATATACACTGTCAGACATTCAGTGTCAAATATAAAAAGGCAAAATAGTGTTTAAAATACATTAATACAAATTTCTCCCAAATCTGGAGAGATATTAAGCTCCCTTAGGCTTTACTGGTATGCAACCATTTTTCTCAGCAATATATGTTGTTACTGTCCTTCTATCAAAGCAGTGCTTGTAGTCAGGAATCTGTATATTTTTCCTGGACAGGAGGGTGCCTGTCTAACTTTTGCTTCACCAGTAACAGTTGTCTTAGTACTGCTTCTTCATCTCCAAGTGATGAGCCACAGAGCCAGCCTGCTTGGTGGGAAAGGTTTGAGAAAAATCCCAGCAGTACATTTTGACCTTGCACGTGCTGTCTTCTTCATTAGCAGTGTTTTTGCCCTTTTTTTCCATGAAATATGTCCAAAGGCTTGTGTGCTAACCTGAAGCATGCCAAGAAATTCCTGGGGTTTTGGTCTTATCGCAAAGCATGATCTCTCAGGAGCAACTACAGCCCAGCACAGAGCTAAGGGTGCCAGGAGCAAACACATCCCACCAGCACATGAGTCATGGAAATGCCTTGCTGAGGAAGTCCCTGATCCCATAGACACACTGATGGGCAGAAATGCAAACCAGAACCCTAAATGTGCTCTGAAACTGTGACCTGAGAGAGGCTATGAGAGCTATTCCAGGCCTCCTTTATCTCCATGCACAACCTGCCCTCAGCATATCCCCCTGCCCTAGGAGCCCACAATTCCTTTTATATCAGTGGTGCCACTCCAGGCACATTCCTCAGACTGAGGATTATCTCCAGTGGGAGAGGGGAAGGCTTAGCTGGTACCTGGAGGCTCTTGAAGGACATCATTAGAACAGCTTGCAAGCATGAGGCTGCTCAGCCCCTGTGAGAGACAAATACTCAGGGCAGAAACAAAAAGCTGTTAGATGTAAGTTCAGTTAATCTGAGATGAGTGTTTGCTGATCCTTGAAGCACAGATTTATACCTTTCATACTCTTTCATACTTCTATGAATAGATCTCCTCAGTAAAACAATGCAGTACTATGAAAGTTAAATGGGGATTTAAATTTCATTTTCAAACCTGAATGGTTTATCGTATACACGAACCTCAGGTACGTACCTGAAATCGAAATCATAATATCATTAGTGAGTCAGAGAAAGAATGAAAATGTTTTCAAACACACATACACACAATTTGTGGAATCTGCCTATGGCACTGACACACAGCAAAATTTAAAGGATGGCCTTATCTCAGTCACTTACAAACTAAATTGAATTTACACTGCTTCTGAGGATGTAAAACTGTGAGCTGGAAAATTGGTAGCATGTGTAATTTCAGCACTCTATAGCAAATGACCAAACCTTGAACATTCTGGGAAGCAGTGGAAAAGTCCTTCCAGGCACATATTTGTGTCACAAGGAACTTCAGAATGAAAACGTTTCAGCTATTTTCATATCAGAAGCGATGTGTGTGTACTTCCACATCAATGAAGTGCTTTCATTCAGATTTTCAAAGGGATGTTTTGTTTATTTTAATATTACCTTTTCTCCTGTATGACAAAGTGTGCACCCAGGGTTTGACTGGTTCCTCATCACTGCTGCTGAGCACTGCATGGAGACCTCCACTTGTTGCCAGAGTGGCCCAAGGCCACCTTCCTCAGAGCAGGGTAGAGGGAGTCTGCTGAGATGGTCAAGTCCACATGTTGGTTGTGAAAACTGATACTACACGAAATCTGAAATCTTGAAACAATACCAAGATTCTGCCAGCAGGCTCACACCTAAATTTGATTTTAATTTTCAATTCTGGGGATATTTCTGTTGCCTGCATTTCTATTTCCAGCTTCAGCACAGTTCTATCTAGCACAAAACTCATTTTTACAAGCCCAGCCCTTCACAGCAGCCACTTCTTCTCTAACTGAAGACAAAAGTCTTGCTCAAGTTACGTTTGCTAAAGCACAGAACAAGTGGCTGTGATGTACTTTAACCTGGAACAAAGAGGACTTTGGAAAAGATCCATTCAAAATGAAATTGTCAAGAGACAGGAGGACTCTGTTATGCTCCCCTACTTTAAAACCTAATCATATGTTTAGGCTTGTGCAACTTGACAAATCTGTAGCTCAATGAGCAAAGAACCTCTTTTATATTTTGTTGTCGGCATTAACTTTTCAGAAAAAATTGTATGCAAAAGCCACTGAATTAAGATAAATTACATGCTTTTTACTTCTTATTTTGAACTCTGATTCAGAAACTGAACTCAGGATTCTTTGCATGGAATGCATTTAAAAGTCTCTTCATCTGAAGCAGGATTTAGGAAGTGCAAACTGACCAGCCTGCACTTGAGTGCTGCTTTGAATTTGATACCTAATCACAAACAGAAGTGCACAAACTCCTTCATGATACTGAACACCAGAGTGAGGATGGATTCACTTAACCTATTTCATCCTCTTGAAATTAGCACAGGATTTCACCAGGCCTTTCCAAGTGACAGGTAGTTAAGAGCCAGAAAACAGCAACAACACACTTTGAGTGAGTTCTCTCTCATTCCATGCTCGGTTTATTCCCGTGTCTGCCACATTTCTAAATTCATTTATGACCTACAAATAATTGTGCTAAAATAAGCTAGATACATACCAAGAGTGCTTTTCTCTCTCCATTTAGTGCAACCTTCTGGAGAAAGCCCAAGTAAATGGGTATGCCCTATCATATGCACTGGGGAGCGTGGAAATCCAACAGCATTTCAGTGCCCTGAAAAACTCTATGGGGAGTACTGATTCTGCCTGTATCTTCAAAAAAAAAGGGATGCAAGTAAAGACTCTCCTGGGCCAGCTGTATCAGCATCAGAGGGAATGAACAGAACACAAACAAAGCCCAGCTGTGCTGTACACCCTCCCAGCTATGATCCTGACACAGGAGGGCACACAGGTACAGCTGCACCTCGTGTCCCTTCCAGCCTGGGAGGGGAAGTGCTGCCCAGAACAGTCCCCCAAAGCTCCATGCACTGCAGACATTCCACAGAGCAACTGCTCACAGCTCCTTCCTAAAGACTTTAGGATGCTGGGGAACAGCTGCAACATCCATTGCCTTATGGAGGGCTGACAAACCATTGCCTTGTGCAAAATAAAAGTGCCTTTCCATCTCCTTTCCAAGCTATGTCTTTTAAGCTTCATTATTTCACCTATTTCATATCCTATCATAAACACAGAGTGGTCAAACATCTCCTGAGAAAGCTGGGTAGGGGTGAGGTGTTGGTTTGCACTGTCCAGCAGCACAAAGTCACCTCACCTGTTCTGGCTCAGGTACCTTTGTCCTTGGGGCACAGCAGAGGTCACAATGTGCCTATTTTCCATTGTCATGAGCCCAATCCCCACCAAGTAGCTCCACGAAGAGAAAGGCCTGTGTCCTAACATCTGTTTGGTCAGGAACCAGATTTTCTCACCAGTCTGCTGAATCAGTGAACCGTGCATGAAGTACTTACTTTATCCCTTGGACCCAGAGTCCAAACCACAGCTTGATCCTCAAGGCACTAGTGCAGGCAGCCACTTTCAGCACTAGCCAAAGTTTCTAAGGATCTGTCTGCAACATCTAAGGCAGCACAGGCAGAAATCTGCAAGTTATCTCCAAAAATGGAAGCAGAACAGTCTTATTGCCCAAGTTTTGAAATGTGATTTTTACATCTCTGCTGGGGGAGTGTCTATCAGTTTCTCCCTCTGCTTTACAGTGCAATGTGGAGCACAAATTCTGTGCTGATTCTGAGGTGCCTGTGCAAATGGAGCCCACGTGGACTTGTTCTCATGTGACTGCTTATGTACTGAATTCAGCAGCTCTCTTTCCCGTGCCAAATAGAGGGCACAGAGAATTTAAAATAATAATAATAATTTTTAAAAATCTTAAATGAATTGATTAAACCCGACACAATTTCACCGTGGATTATATTACCTGGGGGAAATGTAGCAGGCCTGTGACACATGAAAAAAAAAATGTTTCTAATAGATATTTTTGTTATATCTGTGAGGAGACAAGGTATAGTTCCCCTAATTTTTTTTTCATAGCCTTTTTCCAAGGCAAGCTTCTTCAAAATCAGTCCCTGTAGCACCCAGACATCCAGAATCATATTCCACTTCTAAAGCAGGCAAAAACTCAAGCGAAATTCAAATAACTGGAAAATGCTTTTCCTTGCAGTACAGCACTGAAAGCAAAACTGCTTTATAAAATAGAAATTAAATGTTAAGTCTCTGTAAGACTGCATTTTAATCAAGCATGAAAGGCAATACAGCAGATGGAAGTGGTCATACAATTCTGCCCTTGCCTCAAATGTCTCTTTTCTAAAGCACATTGAACGAGTTCCACAAAAAAAACCCTGTTTTTCTTCACATAATTCTCAGTATTACAGAGTCATCTTGCTATCATTTTGTGCTTTCTTCCTTATTTTACTGCTGCTTTATTTACTGTGTTTTATCAAAGCAATACAAACGTGTCTTCTGTTATGCCTCCTCCTCATTCACTAACACTTCTAAACTTGCTAGCTCAGTACTAGCAGCAATCCAGCTGTGGCAGAGAGCAGTGCAGGCCATAAAGCCTGTGCAGGAGCAGTAAATACCTCACTTAATGCTGCCTTCAACTCTGTGCTGGTCCACTTAAACCATTAGCAGGACTTGAGAGGGTTTAACTGCAGCCACCGCAGCGCAGCCGTGTGCTTTGTGCTGGCCGGGTTCTCCTGCCCGAGCCTTTGCTAATGCCGTTTCCTGCTTTGTTTACACAGCAGTTTTAGGGCACTATTTGTCTGTGTTACTGCTGTTATTGGTGTATTGATACGGACACAGCAGCAGTGCTTCAGCGTGGAGAGTGGTGATGCTCTGAAAAATGACTGCTCACTCTGGTCTCCGACCAGCTGCAAGGAAAGGCTTCCATTTCCCAGTAATCAGTTATTCCACTCCGACATGCAGGCCAGCTAAATTAATTTGAGTATCCTCTTAAAAAAGAAAAAAAACCCTACATGGAAATTGGAGTAACACTATTATTCATTCAGACACAGTCAAGAGCGTGAGCCACGTTGCTTACCTATGGATATGGTCCAAACTGCAGCAATTTTCATAATGGCCTTGGTGCGGGAATTGAAGCGGCTGTGCTCAATGGGATTGCGAATTGCTACGTACCGATCAAGAGAGATGGCACAGAGGTGCATAATAGATGCAGTTGAAAAGAGCACATCTAGGGAAATCCATATAGGGCACAACTGTTTAGGCAAAGGCCAAGCATAATCTGAAACATAGAGAGAAAAGAAATGAAAGGAAAAAAAGGAAAGGAAATAATTTGGGAAGCTAGGCCGTCATTTCTGAGAAACCATTGGGGTATTTTAGCTCTGTGACACCAGTAAGGGGCATGTGCGTGAGGAGTGGACAAGAAATCTCTCATGGGACTTCTCTGCAGGCAGTTCCTGGCTCTGGACACTCCGTAAGCCCATAGCCAGTTCCCACACATCTGGTTTCTGTGACCAGTGGCTAAAGGGCAGTGACCACTTTAGCTCTGTTCCCCACTCTTAACCTTTCTTCCATATCTTTACAAAATCAAATATTGCATTCCTTTATAACTTGTTCATCACATTGTTTTCACAGATTGCAAAGCACTTTGTGGCATTAACTTCAGTCAGATCCTTTCTAAAACCCCCTTGATATGTCTGTCTTGGTTTCTGTCTGCTGAGGAGAAAGGTAGCAGACAGTTTTTCTGCACAGTCTAACACATAGCTAAATGGCACTACTTCACCTTTTCTCCCCAGGCAGTGCATGTGATATCAAAGGGATACTTGCCTCCTTACAGACAAGCTGGGATTGAGTGGCTGAAATTCAAAAACTGTTTTGAAGGTAGACAGAGTGTAGTGTTATTCTTTCCAGAATCTATGTTAGCAAACAGAACAGACTCGACAGCCACATCTGACAGCAGCTGGCACACAGCTCATTTGGGTGCCTGCACTTATTAAACTGTTTACTCAGTGCTGAAGTACAGCTTGAGAATAAAAGTGACCCAGAAAGATCCTCAAGTGCCACTGGTATTTAAATCAAAGCTCAGAGAAAATTGATCTGTGAATGATACCCCCGTGTCAGTGCCC
Organism: Aphelocoma coerulescens; assembly: GCF_041296385.1. Taxonomy (NCBI): domain Eukaryota; kingdom Metazoa; phylum Chordata; class Aves; order Passeriformes; family Corvidae; genus Aphelocoma; species Aphelocoma coerulescens. Next base: position 17,155,393 of record NC_091018.1, read on the forward strand.
AGCATGGATTGTGCGTGATCAATAACACATCCTGTCAAGCTCTGGGCTTCTTATTGAAACAAATCAAAAGTATCTATAGCAGCTGAAAACATGAGAGACTTCATAATAGTTGAATAATGAGATATTCTTGTGTCTTCATTCAGGACATGGATATCTAAAGCAATCTTGAAGTTTAGCCCAAGGATCAGAATCATCACTCTGCAGAATCAATGTTATATTAAGAATAGTGCAGCTCCATCCTACTGATCTCAAACGGAAAGGATGAAACGTTAGTCTCAGAAATCATAGTTTGAAACAAATTACCCAGCCAAGAGAGACCCAGGATACCTTCATGCAGAAACCTGAGATTAACTGAACCAGAGTAAATTATTATGAAATGTCCCAGAGAAGCCCAGGAACCTTTCACAACGAGCACAGCAGAACAAGATGGACACATTAGTTCATTTTACCAGTGGGAAACACGCAGATGAAGCGCTAAGTACTCACCAAACCCACACAGCCAGACCTTAGCTCTGGGGAGATAAACCACTCATTTCAATGAGTTTGCACCACGTCTATTAAATGGACTGTAAGTGGACTGAAATCCACAGCAGCAAGCATTTAAGAGGTCCCTGTCAAAGGGAACTAAGTAAAGCACTTTGTGGCTGGTGCATCTTTACTTTAAAAGGCACCTCTGTTGTACAAATGAATAGAGCTTGATTAAATATGACTCAGCCCCTTTATAACACTACAATCAAATTCTCTGCCTCCTGCTCACCTTCACACGTTGCAATAGCTGAGGACATCATTGGCATCAATCTGCAATTGAGCTCAGAGCTGCAGCTAAGCACACCTTGGATTTGCCAGGTGTTTAATGATGCCTCAGTGAATGCTCTGGGGAAGAACAAGTCAGAAATCCTACAAGTGGTTGCCGTGCTCCCTGTACAGCCCCAGGCTTTCTCTGCCAACCCACACTAAAACACATTCAGCACACTTTATCCCTCCCTACTTCTCCTCTGAGTTGCCAGAGCCAGCTTTGTGCTGCAGGCTGAGGTGAACCATGAGCACAGAGGCCCTGAGTGTGCCCTGATGGAGGAAGCAGTCCCTGGGAGCTTGTGCAGCGTGATCATGACTCTGCAGACAGCCTCTGCAGAGGGGAACAGTGACATTGATGGCTACTCCCCACATCAGGCAGATGGCCAGGAAACCTCCAGTGTCTCCAGAAAAAGACACTCGGCCTCCAGGCTTCCTGTGCGTGGGAGCGTCTCCAGTCTGATCCACGGTGCTGCAGTGGGTACAGTCTGATGCCTGACATTTGCTAGACCTGGAAGAGGTTTCTACAGCAACCACCTTTTCAGCATTATTGAATGATGAATAGCCTCTCTTACTTCTTCCTTCAAGCTATCCAAACACTTCCAGTGACTGATTCCCCCCTGGAACAACTTCTGCTATTGATGTGAACTAGCACAGCTTCGCAACCAAAAAGCTATCAGCAGCAAAAGCGGTGTGAGGAGAGGAGACATCACCTGCTGTCAGTCCTGGCCCTGCAGGAGCCACAGACACCAACAGATCCAAGCCATGCTGCTCAGAACTACTGCCCAGGCAACTGCCAGGATGTTTTTGAAGATAAAGCTGAGAGTTCTCCTAAAGCCAAATCCTGTCAGTCTTTATTGTCCCAGGGCACTCCACTACACTTCTAGCTGAACAGCCAGTTGTACGAGTAGATATTTTACTTTCTCAGGAAGTTTCCTAAAATGATCTGCAATAACAAAATGTCACTCTGGAAATTTGTAGAGTGGCAGCTTGTAACACATCACTGTAGCTCAATAGGAAGGGCATAATATATATTCTATCTCAAAATGTAATTATTTTTAAGTAACCATGGTGCGTGCCTTTGAAAAACACCTACACAGCCTACAAAGCCAGTAATTTGTAAAAAAAAGAAAAACAGCTTTATTCTAATTCTGTTTTGAATAAATGTACAAAACATAGGAAATGTGCCCTGTGACTGTGCCAAGATGCAATCAAGGATTTAAAAAAAAATCTGTTAACGATGTTATACCTTTAAAACAATTTTATCCTCAGAAACACTCTAATTACAGAGGGTAACATTTCTCTAATTTGTTCTTTTTTCTCTTATTTCATTTACAAAGAATAGCAATTACCCTATATTTAGAAGAGAAGATGACTGAGTGAAATGAATTCTTGGACCCCAGCACCTCTAAGATGTAGTAATTGCATTTCCAGTGGAAAACATTCATCTCAGTCCAAATTTGGCTTCAAGAATGAAACAGTGCTAAACACCTGTGGAAGCAAAAAACCAAATTCTTTGTAAGAAACTCTGATTTTTGTAGCTTGAATTAATCTGAGCCCTTAAAATCATATATTTAATGCATTGGCTGGTAGACCAGATAGGAGAGTGCTGAAGGGAATTCGATGAATGCAGCAGATCAGAACAAAAGTTGGTATTTCTTTACCCAGCATGTAATCAAACCGCAGATTTTTGTGCCTCCAGATATTTTGTGGGTGGTAGATGTTTACAATGGCCAAATCCACAGAGAAAAGAGTATAGAAGACTATTGCAGTGATATTACTTTGAGATCAGTGTTAGCTTCTGGCTCTGGTCAGAGTAAAACTATTGTGTAAAAAACCCAGGAAGGAAACTTCTCCAGAATATTGCTTCAGCCTCCAGTGCTGAATAGCATCTCATGGAATCTGTGGTTGATGTGGTTCCTCACAGGACACATGGGACAAACACTCATATTTAACCAGGGGTCATGGTCCTCAGGTGGGATTTCATCTCCTTCCCTGGCGTGAAAAAGCAAACCACAGTTACTGTGTGTCCCTGAACAGCTGAGATGAGCAAAAAACTGTTGGCAGAAAAATAAAGAAACTCAAAAGCATTTTGGCAAAGCGACAGACCATCTCTGTGTATAGTTAATTTGCTGTCAGATAAGAGCTCCTTACATTTCTTGTGTTTTCCATCAAGAAAGATGACAGCTATGAAACGGAGTCACCTTTGTCAGAGGTTTTATGCACATGGCTAAAAAGTGTTTCTTAGCACTGTTAGGGGCATTGTACTATTCAGTGCATGAGAGTCAGAATTACCAGCTAGATAGCAGGAGGTGACTGAATAATCCAAAACACAGCAAATGGAAATAAAATTAAATATGTCAAATGGTAAAACAGAATTACTCCAGATTGTAGGAGAATGGCTGTACTGAAAAAAAAAAATTTAAACTGGCTGTTACTTGTACATATTCAGTACTTCTACAATGCAATCTGCTCCAGGATATCTCCTGGGAAAATGCGGTGTAACACCTAGGAAAAATCTGGAATAACAGCAACAAAGTACCTGCTTACACCACAATAAAATGAAGAATTATGTAAAATTCATCTTGGTATCTTCAAGAGTTTTTCCATGAAAAACTCACAGCAATCTGCATCAATCATTTCTTTTCCAACCATGAACAGGAATTTGGAAAAGGTTTCAGAACATATTTGTTGTGTTTAGCCAGTATCTATTGGGATGGATAGAAGGATAAAAACCATCCTTCAAAGTGACACAGGAAGAAAAAGGGTATATTTTGCCTCATTTTCCATACATATACATATATGCACACTATATATATTATTTATATCAAAGAAACAGAGCTAACAGGTGCAGAATAAGTACTAAAGATGCTCATGTGTTCAAAAGTCCCTTTTAACATTGTTCATTATCTTGGCTAAAAACTAAAATACATATAATATTTCTCATTTTAGGCTTCTGATATTTACTCTTTTTACAATTCATTCCTGACTACTTTAATGGATTGAATGAAAAAACATCAGAGTTTGAATAAATCCCAGTACAAAGCACAATTTCCCAGCAGTTAAAATGGCAACACCATGCATGCTTGAAGCACCTTTTGGATCATCCTGCAGCTGCCACAGATCTGTTGCAGGCCATACACTGACCCACTGTTCTGTGTAGTGCTCTGACTCTTGGAAAAGTCAGTCACAAAGGCATCAGGAAATGCCTCAGATAATTCCCAGAGAATTCCAAACTGAGCTGGGTGCCCTGTGCAATGACAGCGCTCGCTTGGGTTTCCTGGCTGGAACTGAGAGCAGCAGCAGCCAACGCAAACAGCAACCCAGAAAACACCCCAAACCTGTCACTTTCTGATAGGTTTTGCAGCTTTTGAAGACTCCTTCATACATTCCAAGGAAACCCACTGTTGTGATTTGCAGAATAAAGCCTACTCTTTCCCACTGTTTTTTACCCCCGCTGCACCATTGAAAACTGAAGAATTTTGTATGAACCAGACTTTCCAGTGTTCACTTTAAAGTTTCATAGCTGCCACAGGCTTTACAAAAATAGAAAGCAATTACATACAGTTTTAACATTACTGCATTGCACTATTCCCAAGGGAATGAAAGAATTTAAATGATTCTCTTCTCTCTCTCTCTCTTACCTAGGAAGTAAAGCATTTCTTAGTCTGAAATACCACATCAGGAAGTGTAAAGCTATGTTATCTCTTTTCTGCTAGTTTGTTTTCCTCAGATTTACACAGACAAATGACTCAGAGGCACCTCTATCACTCAGAGAGCCACACACCCAAGGGTGCTTAAAATCTCCATCGTGCCCAAGAAGTACAGAACGTCTTGCTTGACTCCCCACAGTCATCAGTGTTTACCAGCACATCCACAGAGGGGCTCAGGCATACACAGCCAAGACCCCTGGCTAAATAAAACTGGTCTCAAGGGCAGCACTGCCAATCCTTTTGATTTTATCATCAATGGAGTGGAATTTGATGTTTTTCCAATATATTGAACTCCTGGGCACCAAGTTACATGAGAAATTAAGCTTACCTTTAAGTTTCTAGTTTGCATTTTTCTAGAGGAAGAAAAGGCTGTCCTAAGGCTATCTGGATCCCTTAAGCAGCACATGTTCTAGCCCAGCCAAGCACAGGGACATAGTTACAGACAAAGAATGATGGTGGCTTTTAGGAGGAGGACTGTGTTCGTCAGTGCTGCAAGTTCAAAAATGCTTGAGTGTCCCAGGAGGTGCTGAGCAGAGGATGGGCTCTCAGGTGATGTGATGGCCAAGAGAATGGAGGAGACCACCAAGTAAGAAAAGGAGGTGACCCTCTGTCCAGGCACAGCGTTGGAGAGATCACTGCTGGCATCCTACACTCGACCAGAACATCTGCAAGTAGAAGATGCTGTTCTGCCATAGTGCAACACCACACAAAGGATTTATTTGGATCTGTGCCACTGATCACATCCAACTGGGCTGTGACACTATTCCTGAGCTTCAGTTTTCCTCTGAGCTATTTGTTTTTCAACTCTCGGAGCTGTCAACGAGGCACAAGTGGCCCTGAGGCAGGGAGCAGCAGGAAGTGGGCATGGAGCAGTGTGATCTCCTTTGGAAACCCCCCCTCACTGAGGGAAACTCCAGAGGAGCTGAATGTGCCTCCAAAGATATTTTGGTTCTTATCTCACAAGTTACAGTGATTAATTGATGTGACTGTATTTTATTGCAAATTAAACAGTTGCACTCGCTATGCTGTTATAAGAATTTTAAATAACTGCTAGATTTTCCTTTCTATCCAGTATTGCAATGACTTGCAGTCTTGACAGGATGTGTAAAAAAGAAGGAAAATTAAAGCTAGAACAGATATAATTATCTGAGCTAGGGAAAGGCTGCTTGAATACCGTTTAAGTAATATTTTAAATGCAAGGAGCCAGCTTTCCAAATACTATGCTTAAAACAACCCTGATAATAAAATGGGATGTTTGCTAAGAAGCAAACCTAGTGAATGTTGTTTTCATCCCAATGTCAGCATCTCTTCTCTTATGGAAATATAAAATTATTCTGGTGCGATTTGTCATTCCAAAAACCCACGTGCTAGATTGATATTTTCATTTATTGGCAGAGACTAAAATTAAGTTTGAAGCCAGAGGAAAAATTTCCAGGCTCAATAATGTTCTCTGCTCGCAGTTTAAGCATCTGTAGTTGCATCTGGAATTTTTGCATTGAGTGATATGGACAGTTAACAGAGCAATGGTACAATTAATTGAATTGTTTCAGCAAGTTTTCATATAAACGGTTCCTTCCAGCATTTTAACTCCACGAGAGCTATGATCTCTTCACACACTTCTGAGCTGCATGTCCTTCATAATAATTTATCTAAATGCAACCACTGCCTAATAAAATATTCACTGCAGTAAACATTTTCTATTTACTGATGTTCTGTATGTCAGCACACCATCAGGACAGCGTCCTCTCCTTCAATTTCCTTCATGCAGGTCATAGATCAGCCTTCACCTGTTATTTGAACAACTAATAAAGCAACAGTTGAATGCACACCACACTGGAAAGTAAGCCCACAAGCGAACACAGATCTCACAGGAATACCTTCTAAACATAAGAATATAAATATTTTCAAGAAGTCTGTCTCCTAGCAAAGTGCACAAACGTGTTCGTAACAGGTGGTTTTCCCCCAGTTTTGATATAATTGAGAAAGATCCATTATCACAAGAAAGAGCTGCCAAAGCCTACAGATCATTTGAGGAAACTAAAATTCAGAACTTAAAATGATGTGGCATTATTCAATTACAGCTGACTGCTGAGCAGTTACCTTGGCTGGAACAAAGAAGCCATCTGCTTGAACCCAGGGTTTTAACATCAAATTGAGTTTAGACTATGCCTCGATCCTAGGACGGGCTCTGGGGCTAGTGAGAGGACACAAAACCACAGAGAGGATTTTTTTTTAGGTATTTGGTTTTATTTGAGCATAACTCAGTGGCAATTCAGATGTCTGTGCTATCCTGACAGCTGCCTTGGAGGCTGCATGGGATTAATCCTCTTTCTCAGCTCAGGCTCCCTCCTGACAGTACAACTGGACAAACTGGCCTCCAAATCAGGATAAAATACCTGATTTCACAAAGAGATAAAATAAGGATTCTCTTCTTTTGATATAAAGGGATCCATATTCAGAGAATACAGGTCAGGCATTTTAACTAGCCAAGGATTTTATTAAACGTTACAGGAAGATGACAAATTTGATGAGAATTTACACTCACTGTAAACCATGTTCTGCAAACCAGCAGTGTTGGCTTTGAGCATACAGGTGCAGATGTTTGGTCTGCTATACCTGACATGCACACTCTATATTTTTTCCCCTATGTCTTGGGATATAAAGCATGATGTGAGATCTGCTGTTTGAAAAGTGATTTTGCCTCCCTCTTGCTGCAGGCTGCTTGATGTGCCCAGGATGTGATCCTCGTTTTGGCCACCATTCAGCTCAGCCGTGCACCTGCACCAGTCCCATGCCAAAGCCAAGTGCAACCCACACTCGAGAGCTTTGGGGAATTTAGGGACATTGGAGGAGTTCAGTGAATCAGCTTTTCAATTAGGGACAGTGGGTTAGTGGTCTGGATGCACTTCACACCAGCTTGAGGCACGGTTTGCTGTCTGATGAGGTCAGGAGCCAGTACAAGCAGTTGGTGAGACTGATACTGGCAAGAAACCACTTCAACCAAAGGAAACAAGCTATATTTTGGTCATGCTTAGAGAGAATTATTTTCATTTCTGATATTTCTCAGAGCAGGATTTGCAAAACACAGTCCATGTTTAGCTCCTTCCAAGGCAATGGGCATCCCTGATTCTATGTGATTATACAGGTGGGAATGCCAGTGTGAGAGTGCTCCACAGAAGCCACTGCCAAAAGCAGTTATCTGGGGGTTGCTAAGAGGCCTAGAAATTCTGGCCCTCATCCTTGAGTGCCATCTACTGTCCTGCTCTCACTGCATACCTTAGGTGCACACTTCCCACTTGCAAAGTATTTCTGCCCCTGTGCCCAGACTGCTCCGGACTGGGAACAGACACACTTCTCACTACAGCAGAAACACCAGATTTGAGGTCAGCACACTGGAAACAGCACCTTCAGGGGCTGTCTCAAGGGAATAATTTGCTAATGGACACTGTTCCATGGGCAGTAATCCCAAGGAAGTGTGTGAGCATGTGAGCAAGTGTCACTTCTCTAGGAGTTTGTTGATCACCATGTGCCAACTCAACATAAAAATCTGTGCATGTGCAACCTGCCCAAATTAAAAGGCGGCAGAATGAAGGATCATGGTCATTCCCTGAAACGGGAGTGGAGGGCAATTCATCTTGTATGCAAACAAGAGACAGAGATTTAATTAAAGAACTCTAACAGCAATCTAGAAAACGCATGTATTGCTAATCAGTTCTATACTCTATAGGAATAACCTGCTGCACCATGCAAGTATGCCAAATATGCTTAGTTTGCACCCAGAAATGAACCCAGTTATCCATTAGGATGCTTGATATGTGGTGTGACCCAGACTAAAATTTTGGGGGAATTTTGCTGACAATTGTCTTTTAACTGAGGAATAAGATGTATTCCTCAGTAAGAGAGGAAGTAAACAAGTGCAGCTAAACTAGACCAAGTTATTTAACTACTTGACCTCTTCTCAAATCTTGCAAAATACTTGAAAATTATAATTTCAGTAGCCTTTATCTGCCAGCACAGTGTTTCAAAGTTTGAAGTCAACCTCAGTTACCTAGCTGTCCTTCCCCACTTCTTCCCCGTTTCCCCATAATACTTAGATGTTTCCTCATTTTGCCACACCATGGAAACCCTGGAGGCTTCTTTCACAGGCCTGGAAAATTATTTTCCACAAGAAGATGAGGTCTGAAAGCTTTATTGGCTGATAAACCTGCCAGGAAGCTCATTTCTCTCAGCAGCACAAGAGGCTTTCCTGGACAGCCCAGACACCCACAGGACATGGGTGTGTGAGCAGAGAGCCCCTGCTGCAACCTGCTCCAATTCTATGGTGGCAAAGAAGTACAAACATTAAAGGCTCGTGTTTAATCCAACACCTCAGTGGGGACTACGGACAGAATCACAGTCTGGGGATGTCTCTGCATTATGCCTTGGAGGGAAGAAGGCCTGCAGCCTTCACCCTGGCATGTTGCAGTACTTCCCCTTGCACCTGTCAAGGCCTGCAGGATAACTCTGTCTTCAACCCAGGAGCAGCCAGTGCGACAGATCAGAGACTCAATTCCTGGCTCTCCTGTAGGATTTTTCATTCAGACTAGCTGGGAAACAACCTCCCATCTGGATATGATGCTCAGAGAAGGCTGGCTTGTCCCAAGCCCCCTTGCTCTGAACAGGGCAAGTCACCCTGTCACAAGCATTCAAAGCAACCCTGGGAAAGCAGGGCTCTGGGAAGGCTGCCCATGAATGAAGCTGCATTGTCTATCTTGAGAAGCACAGGGCTCCTGCAACCCTGCTCACCCCCAGCCCTCACAGCACAGCTGCTACACCCCAACCAGCCTAATGAAACATGATTTTAAATCCCCCCTTTCCTCTGAGCAACAGATTTGTCATTTAGTGTGACAATCCAACTTGTAAAACCACATAATACGATGTTAAGGATTTGCATTACTGCAAGCATTTTGTGCACAACTTGTTACTAATTAAAACTGCTCACTTCCCTGAGTCTACTACAAAAGACTTGAAGTTGGAATGTGATTTAAGCTGAGATTATGATGCTTTCCTACCACAGCGTTTACAGCCTATAAAGTGCCCAACTGTTGTCAAACCATTGCAATGAGGACACATAAGAGTCAACTCAGCACAGTTTTTCTTACACTTCCAAAGATTTAGAAACATGTCAGACTAAGCTAACACATGTACCTCCATCCTCACATCCAGAAATTCAGGTGACATTCCTCATCCAAAAAGAAAACAAACAGGCAGAAACAATCCTGGCTGTCTCTGACAAATGCAAATACACAGTTTTGAATCCTGAGAAGGTCTGTGTTGAAAACAGCAGTGCAGGGCAAGTGATCCCCTTTCCCATAACAGTGTTTTGGCATGTGGGCCCTATTTCTGGTGGGTAACATCAGAGAAAGTGAAACTTAACATGTGACCGCCCTCTGGGTACAGTTGTACTCCTTTGAGTTTTGCAGAAATTGTAGGCCTATTGTAAGTTCCATTAACATGAAGTAGAAGTTTAATTTAACATGGATAAATGAAGCGTGGGCGTGCTGATATATTAGAAAGAATACTATTACCCAGAAAATTATAGTGGTCTCATGAGGTGGTAAAGGAAACTAAAGAAATTATATTTAGTTAAGTTATACCATTGGGGGTTTTGATAGGCTTGTTTTTGCTTTGTAATCAAGTGCAACATTATTTTATTATCATGGTTATACTATTATTACAGTGTAATCTTGCACTTGATTACAAATCAAACCCAGTGATAACTACAATAATAAAATAATGTGTTAACATAATAATCCAGCAAAACAGAATAGAATAGGTGCTGTTCATCAGGCACAGCATCGCCAGCCAGTCAAGGGAGGGCATTGTCCCACTCTGCTCTCACCAGGGAGGCCTGACCCCGAGTGCTGGGGACAATTTTGGGTGCCACAAGAAGGGGAGACTGAGGACAGACCTCGCTGGGGTCTGCAGCTTCCCCCTGAGGGGAAGAGGAGGGGCAGACACTGATCTCTTCTCTGGTGACCAGAGACCAGACCTGAGGGAATGGCCTGAAGCTGAGTCAGGGCAGAGTTAGGTTGGATATTTGGAAAAAATTCTTAACCCAGAGGGTGGTTGGGCACTGGAACATGCTGCCCAAGGAAATAAGCACAGCCCCAAGCCTGAGAGAGCTCAAGGTGCATTTGGACAATGCCCTTAGGCACATGGTGGGATTGTTGGGATGTCCTGTGCAAGCCAGGAGTTGGACTCGATCCTCATGGGTCCTTTCCAACTCATAGGATATTCTAAAATTCTAAATATTGTCTTAAATTTCACAAATACAAATGAATAATATGAGTGCTGTAGCATAATTAGCTACTCCCAAGATACAAGAAGCACCTATCTGAATATGGACTAGAAAAAGCTTGGAAAAATCATTATGGAAAGTATATAAAGTAAGGTGCAAAAAGTGTATTTAAAGGACTTCATCTTGAAAGTTGATTTTCCTGCATTCATGCTTGTCAACATCAGCTTGCTGTGGTATATCAATCAATTAACCTTGTTCTGCTGCTGCACTTCTTCGATGGACACAGCCAGCTAGATCTGAACAAGAAAGTAGAGCCACTGCTCTTGGCTTCTCCTGTGCTAAAATGCAACCTCTCTGTTAATTTCAAATTGACTGACCAGAAGAAATCAACAGAAGTCCAACTGGCAAATTCAAAATTTTACCCAACAAACCCAACATTTAAATAGTGGAGCGAGAAGTAATTACCATTCCGAGCAAACGCGCAGACAGAAGGGCAGAGCTCTGCTGCCTCCCAGAATCAGCCATCAATATTCATGGGTGTCAGACACGCATTTCCAGTCTCCTGCATCCCAGTGGGTGCCAAATAGGTATGGTAAAAGCCTGTCATACAATTTCCATATCTCAACAACACCAAGACCTTTCCATACAGCTGCTGCCTCTGATTGAGGATGGAAATAGACATTTATAAAAACAAGCGAAACGCCCAAAACTTACCAAAAATAAACACATTGCAAAACAAATTACACATCAGAAGATGGAGAGGTGTTGGTCAGAATAACAACTGGTCTGTCCTGATAACTGCTGCACAGCTGGAGAAGTGAGGCTCCCACCAATATGTCAACAGGAATGGAAATCAAACCACCCCAAAAAACAACCATGAATCAACAGAGCCTTATCAACCATCCTGCCTTACCCATCAAATCTCACACCTAAGAGCTGATAGAGGAACACTTCATGTTTGTATATTACTCATTGAACTTTCTAGCCCTGAACCTTTTTCATCTAGGAAGCAAGACAGCATCTTGGAGGAGAGATTCACTCACTGAACCCACTGCTGTCACTGTGCTTATCAGACTGCCTGCAGGAATAGTAAACTTTTCCAACAATAAAACTTATTACAACCAGAAAACAGGGAGACTGGAAAAATTGTATATATATTTGAAATTAATGCATGAAAACAAAATTTTGGCATAGCACGTATTTTTAATCACAGCCTAGGCTCCATGACAGGCTCATGCACAAATTCCCCTCATGCTATTAGCATCTTTAATGACAATTTTGGCAGAATAGCCAGTAAGGATCCATTCTGTTTCTCTTGTAAATTGTCCATTCAGGAAAAAATTGTATTTTGTCAATGAGGCAGTGTGCAAAATAGTACAAGGCAGAATAATTGGCATGTGGCCCCTCTTCCATCTATGTAATTTTCATTTAATTTCCATGCAAGCAGATGAATCACATCAGAGCCTGTTTCCCAGCATGTGCTGATAAAACACAAAATAGGAACTTATTGCTAACCTCACTGCTAGGTCTCAGGGAAGTGAACTAACTTATGAGGGTATTTTAATGAATAATGGACAACTCTAGAACCAGAATTTCAAGGAATATGTCATGTGAATTGGATAGAGTAAAATCATAATTTGCTGAGTAGAATTTAATGATATCAATTCAAGTGATGAATGGGAAAGGAAGTAGAACAAAAAAGTAAATTCGGAGTTAATTGACCCAATCCTGGAAACATTCATAATTTAAACAAATGTGTTACACTGGGATATTTGTCTTACAACCTATTCAAGAGCTTTTTAGAGATTTCACCTCACTTCTCTGTATTTCCTTCCATTTTGTGTAAAGCAGCTGTCTATGTATGTTTTGGCCTGCACAATGGCAGTGATTTTTCCCATATTTTTGAGCACAAAGGCTGAGCTGGCCCACCACATGCACCTCTTCTAAAAATGCAGCAGTCTATTGATGAGGTCTTGGCATGTCACCAGCACTCAGGCTGAGCCCTTAAGGCAAGAAATTATGATATTATTGCATTGATCACATAAAGTTGCTATACGCTAAAAAGAAATCATACTCCTTTTCACAAAACACTTCCCATAACATAAGAAAGTAAAAGCACTAAATATGATAGGAGGTACACAAATACACCAAACAGCAAAATGCAGATGAGGCACCCATCTGCATCCAACAGCAAACTCCCCCAGTGACGAGAGGAAACAGCCTCAAGTTGTGCCGTGGAAGGTTTAGGTTGGACATGATGAAAAATTTCTTCATGGAAAGGGTGGTCAAGCATTGCAAAAGGCTGCCCAGGGAAGTGATGGAGTCACTGTCACTGGCAGGGCTCAGAAGATATGAGGATGTGGTGCTTAGGGACGTGGTTTAGTGGTGCCCCTGACAGAGTCAGGTTAATGGATTGATTTGATCATCTCCGAGGTCCTTCCTAACCTGAATGAGTCTATGAACACAGAATGAAGGAGGATGAAACAGATTTTTAATGTTAAGTCCAGACAGAGAACAGAAACACAGCTGACCAGCCTTGGAGTTTGGGGTTTTCCCTCAGGTTCTCTGCTCTCTGCAGCTGCAGGCAGCACAGGAAAATGAGCCATATGTTAATGTTTACAGCAGACTGCAGTAGGACCATTCCTGGAAATCATAGCTGCTCCTTGACAAGTGTGGAGAAACACATTCTACTGACTATTTCCTCAGCCCAATTTCACTCTCCTGAGGTTAGCAGGAAGAGAGCAAGTTCTCAGCATGAGATAATATGTCCTAGATACTTGGAAGTCTTGCTAGATTTAGCTGCAGTCACCTTCTAGGAAGGAAAACAAGGGGTTTGTGGGTAAGAGAAAACAGAAGTAGAAGCAATAACTGGTGTGGGGTGTTCAGGATGGGCAGAGTGGCTGAAGCTATTGAGATGCACTCCTCTGTCACAGCTCACCTGTGATCACAACTGTGTCTTAAACTTTGGGTCACAAATTGCTTGCAAGTAGAGAATACTTTATTTCTCACTCCACTAATGTTTGGGTAAAGATTAAGAGGAGTTGCTAGTCTTTCAATCAGGTACAGGCAGCTCCCTTGCACACTGAGGTGCTGGGACACCAGGCTCTGTGGTGTGGCTGGGGAGGCAGTGAACATTTTACCTGCCTGTTCCTCATCTGCAGGTGAGGAACAGACAGGTAAATCTGTAGGTACACTGACACAGACTAAAATTAACTCAATCTTGGTAAAATGTTTGCAATCCTAGTTAAATCCTTTCTCTTGATTTTAAAATTTTAGGAATGGGGATGAAACACACCCAAGGAGGACTCTGGTTGGCTGTCTCTCACATGGCTCCAGTGCCTGGAGCTGGTGCTGTTCTTACTTTCAGATGAGGCTAAATCTATCTGTGGGTAACACATAACCTATCTTCCTTTTATTTGGCATCTCCATGATCTACCTGGTGCCTTTGTGAAGCACCAAATTTACAACTGGAAAGTTTATCATTATAGGGTCTTTCTTTTTATACATAACAAATCCAGTTTTCTCATTATCTTGTATCAATTTCTGGTTTGCTACAAAGCATGTGAGTTTATATTTCTTTTCAACCAAACTCATAAAAGTTAATTACAATGAGGCAATGCACTTACAAAACTACTACTGGATCTAACAGGCTATCGTCATAAAAAGTAAATAAAGATTCATGCATTTTAAAGCACATTTAGCTTCACTGATCTAGAAGGAAATTGGGCATGAGAAGATTGCACTGACGGCATTAAAACTGCTGCTGTATTTAAATTGACATCAGTAAAACAGGGATCTATAAAACAGAAATGTAACTATACACACTACAGATTTTGGGGCCTTTACACTCCTGTGAGTTTTCAAACCTGTTGCATCTTCCAAAAATTTTGAGCAAAAGGATGAAATAAAAACTGTAATTGGATCTAAAACTTTATTTGCATTAAATAAAAACATTTAAATGAGTGCCATTCAAAATTATTCTAATGAGTCATTCTTGCACATAAAAGATTTATTTTGCATGGGCAACTCTCAATTTCACCAAGCAGGCAAGACAGACCCATCCAATTTAATGTCTAAAATATGAAAAATAGCTGCCTGATTGGATGCAGCACACAAGCTGTGGGTAAACTAGTGAAATATAAGGCCATATGTTCAACTGCTATAATAGGATTTACTCCACTGAAATCATCTCAAGTATTTCAACATTTCCCTTCACCTCTCAGGAACAGGCAGGGCAAAGGTGGACTCTGCCAGCTTCTTCTCCACGCTTGTAGAGGTAGAACCCAAGGAAACATCCTGTCTGAGATGCCTGGGGAATGGCTTGTGGCTTGTGCTTACCTAGAACTGCTTCCATGGTGTGTTCTGGGGTGACACCACATCTCCACTTGAGCTGTGGAGCTGGCAGTGCTGTAAAAATCTTGCCCCCACTTACCAAGAGCACACTGAGGCTTTGGTACCTAACCTGCTCTGCAGCCTGCTCTCATTGCCACTTAGCTTCTGGCTTGGTTTCAGACCCCATCCTCAAACAGGGTAGAGATGATGGGCCCAACTGACCCAGTGATGACTTCTTGGTAGAGATGTAAGAGGGGAAATTCTGGTAACAGGTTTCACTGGATAAATCTGAAAAGGGAAAGCAGCCCAGTTTATCAGCATTTGAGGGAAAGTTTGGAAGCACATTTGCCTCTTGCAAAGTACAAAGGTGAATGGAGGCTCTGCTTTTTTCACACTGCACTGTTAGGATTTTCTGTTTAAAAACTGCCTCTTGCAAGAAATTTAAGGGTTTTGATTTTGCAATAAGTTGTTCAGAGATTTGTCCTGGCTTTC
Source organism: Aphelocoma coerulescens (assembly GCF_041296385.1). Taxonomy (NCBI): domain Eukaryota; kingdom Metazoa; phylum Chordata; class Aves; order Passeriformes; family Corvidae; genus Aphelocoma; species Aphelocoma coerulescens. The sequence continues at coordinate 17,171,002 of NC_091018.1, forward strand.
TGTTGCTGCACACTGAAAAACACATATTTTGTCCTCCACATCCCCAAAGAAGGCAGCTGAATGGAAAGAAGCTCTGGAAAATGGAAGATATGACTGCAGCAGCTCAGTGTCTTAGTAATACTTGGTAGCAAACAACAGGACACAACAAGTCAGAAAGTTCTTTTCAATCCTGCATTTCTGTGGGATCAGTAAACTCCTCTTGTGATCTTTGTGATTTCACTTTCTTATTTGTCACTGCACAATATTTCTCTAAGGTGAGTTTGCTTCCATTATCTTTTAAATATTTTTGGTTTTTAACATAACCAATGAAACGAACAAAAAACCCTCAACAGTCTCAGCCAACCCAGAAGAGAGGAATTTGCTCCTTTTGCAGCAGGAAAAGCAAAACACAAGTGCCTTATGGAGAACCAGCCTCACCAAACCAATCACGAGAAACTTTTCATGCCAAACCACATTAAGCAAATAGAGGCCCACAGAAACACACTTTAGAACCAGGCCCTGCACAGACCAGGAGCACATTTCAGCACTGAGCAGAATGCTTCACACTGTGCAACTCTGGGTCACCTCACCTGGACAAAAGCCAGCTCATTTCTCTTGCCTGTATGTTCCATAAAGCTCTAACAGGAGACTGGCTCGTGCTTTGGACGAAGGTGCTGAAACCTAAACAGCAATGGCATGAAAGGAGCTGCATTGCAGTGGCAGAAGAGATTTCCTCAGACTCAGAGAAGAGCAGCAAAACACCTCAGACCCTTCTCAGCTGAAGGATGCTGCTGCTGTCATGCCAAGAACCTCAGTCATGGCCAGGCAGGAAGAGAGTAAAGAGGTTGGAGGAGACAGAAAATTGCTCTGGCAAAAGCGTCAGCCTCTCTGAATGTCCTGTCAATGCTCCCACTGACTTTAGAATAGTCAGAATCTCCCCTCATGAATTTTTGTAGGAAGCCATTCCCCAGGACCCCCATGCTTACCTGCAGCCTGCTGCCACTGAGCAAAAAAAAGGAGGAGCAATCCATCTAGAAAACAAAATCTAAGGTGCTCCGTAGCATTCCTGTTTCTCGTTTTTCCATATTTAGAAAAAACTTGAGGTGTCACTTTAAATCTCAGAAATATGGTCTCATGATTCCACGCAGGTTATAATAACTGGTTTTGTTCAGGCCTTTCTGCAAGAGGCTCTGTCTGCGAAAAAACTTGTCAGACCCCTGGGGCAAACAATGAGTCTCTGCAGTATCCCTTGGCAAGCTGTGAAAATCTGGGCTACAAGCACATTTTCCACGTTTGTTCCGTGTTAGTTCCGTGAAAAGGGCCAGGATTAACTCCCAGTCTGGCAGTGCTGCCATGTGCCAAGACTGTGGCTCGCACATATCTGACCTGCCCGGTGCCAGGCTGGGCTGCTGGCACAGACCCCTCATTCCCTGAGGTGCCTCCTGTTCTGGAGTGCACACCTGGGAGTTTTGGGATGCTCTGCCCCTCTCTAGAGGGGTGTTATTTATCTAAATCTAACATAATCTCACTCAAAGGGAGTGAAATCAGTACATTTTATCTCAGCCAACAGAAAGCAGCCATACAGCCTTCTCTGTGACCAGCCCTCATGATAGAAGCTACCAGAAACAGAAGCTGCTGGAAGTGTTTGTGCTCTGTTCATCTGTGCTGGACTGAGCAGCCTGAGCTCCATGGGCAGCAGCATCATCCCTGGCAGATCACAGGCTAACAGCCCCATTAACCCACAGCAGGCAGAGGAGCTGGTTGCTTAACAGCAAGGGGTTTAGAGGAGCAAAAAAAGCATGTTTACAAATGTGGTATGTTTATTGTTCTCTCATGTTTTCTCCTAATGCTGGTGGATTGACAAGCTCCTCTTGTCAACGGGAACAAAAGCAGCGAGGGCAGTAAAGAATATCTCTGCCTATTCCAAGAAGCCAGCCAAAGTCAGAGCTGGATGATATACAGGTGGCACAGAGGGAAGAAATAACAAGAAAGAGGCAGGTGGTAAAAAAATTAAATAGCAACTGTTCTGCCTTTTTATCTGACAGCAGAATTTGGTCTTCAGAGTCCTATAAACTAATGCTCCAAAATGTGGATTATAGCTGAGCTCAAATGAGTCACAAGGAGCTGGCACAAAACTGCCAGGCCCTACCCACAGCAGTAAGCAAGGTGCCATTGAAACTCTCTCTGAAGGCTGGCATTGATTTATTCTGGTGAAAATTATCTTTGCACCACAAAGCCTTTGCTGCATCATCCAGAGCTCAGCAGCAGAGGAAGCAAGATCAGAGACCTAAGGCAAGGGGTCCTCTGCATTCCTCCTGGAAATAAGAAAAGATTTGCCATGTGCAGATGGCCCTGAGCAATGGGCAAGAAGTTGTAGGGAACAGCTCCTATGTGAGATGGTGCACCCTGGGAGCTCAGGAAGAGCAGCTGGCATCACTGTCAGAGGGACACACTGAGCCCTTTCCTCAGAGGAAGCTGCTTGCTGACCACAGAAAGCAGCTCCTGTTTCCCACAGGCTCCAGAGAGCTGCCCAGTTCATGGCCCACGCCAGCAAACTGCAGACTGGATCTCAACAGCTCCACGGCCCTGGAGTGGCTTTTGCTGTTTGAACACACTGGATAGAATTTGAGCTTCCCAGCAGTGTTTCAGGGTTGGAAATTAATTTTCATTCAGCATTAGAATAAATGTGAAAGTTATCTGATTTTTGCAAGAAGAGTTACATTAAAAAATACATATTTTCAAGATAGAAATTCTAGTTTATGGCTTAAATTATAGTCTGATACACCCTAGTGATTACTGTGCTATTGGCTAAATTTTTAATTTTTTGCAACAGATCACCATAAAGCTGGCAGAATGGGGACTAGGGCTCCACATGCTGCAAAGAACTTCACCAGCAACAAGAACAACTCCATCCCTCTTCCAGCTTCCCAGGAAAAGTGCTGCAGACATGGATCCATTTCCACAGCTTCAATCAAAAATGCAATTAGACAAAACCAATCCAAACAGCTTTATTTGCCATGACATGTTCCTCAGGATGCTTCCAGAGCAGTAGCCAGAAAGAGCTCCTTATCTGCCACTTTCCCACAAGACATCAAGTGGTGCATGGCAAAACAGAGTCCAGGCTCCCACGAGCTGCAGCAGAGCAGCTGCAGGGGAGAGGGGGCTGCACTGAGGAAAGCAGCCCCTTCCTAATGAAGCATCTAATGAAGAATAACACCATCCATTTCCAGGAGGAAAGTGCAGAGCAGACCACCTTGTGGAACGTGACCTTCCTCTCCATAGCTGGGCAGGACAGGACATAACAAAGCTTTGCTGAGAGGCCAGGAGGGACATGTGTCCCTTTTATAGCCAGTTCTTAACCCCAGGTCACTCGTGCTGCCTCAGGTAACACACAGCAGAGCAGGTAAGGATACCAAAATATCCCAGAGGCCAGGGGATAACTGCAGCTGGTTGCCCCCAGGAATTGTAGCCCCAAACACTTGCTCTGACTTTGGCCCCTACACCCCGGACACAGCAAAGAGCCTGACCTGGGTCAGGGTTTGGGGCAGCTGCACACTCACATGGGGTGGAGGAAAGACTCAAAACATGCTGCCAGACAAACCTGGGGGATTGCTGACACCTTGCTGTCCTTTCTGGTGGGGCACAGGGCTCTGAGGATGCAATTCAGGTGATGCTTGGGGTGAACTACCAGCAGGCACTGCCTGCTCCTCTCAGATGTATATTCCTGGCTGTCACATCCTGCTTAACATGATAATACTGCAGGTTTCCAGCTGCTGTTGCAGCACAGATGCCTGCTAAGGAAGGGACACACTTGTCCTGAGGGAGAGAAAAGAGCATCCATACAGAAGACTTATGGTAGTAGACTTGGAATTTTTTAGGAGGAATTTACAATGCAAGCCAAGGTTTTACTAAAATCTGAATTTTTATGGGGCCTGTTCTTACTACATTAAAAGTGACAAGCTTTCTAGATGTGTCTGTACAGGTGCAGCACAAGGAGAAAAACCAGCTCAGTTACCAATAAGTACAGGACCATCTGCCCAAAGAAGTGATAGCAGGTCAAGTGCTGAACACTGTTATAATTTAATCTACCAGAAGACAGACAGATCTAACACCTGCAGGTGTTAGAAATGAGGAAAAACTGCTTTCCAGATGATCCAAGCACACTCTGTAGCTCTTCCTGCTCTACCCAAATTTAGGTTGAGACACTGTTCAAAAGACAAATACAACTCCAATTAGTACTTTAATATAATTAAAATAAACCTCCAAATTGACAAGAGTCTGTTTGCAGGCACCAGAGACTTCCCTGACTTGCTTCCCTGAACTTTTACAACTTATTTATGGACTGCTCCATTGCTTGCAAGTCTTGTAACCAAAATCCATTCCCAAAAGGAGAAATTCTGTAGAAAGCAAGCCAAGATACAAGCTTGACCAGGAAAAATTTCACTGTCCCCTTCCCAGAGCAGAATCTCATCATCAGTGCTGTGTGTCTTGTTTTATGTAGCATGGCTGCAGCTCATCATGGAGGAGGTGGAGACGACCTGTCTCCAGTTTTATGGGCTGCCCAGTTTTGGATCTTTCTCCTAATCTGATGAGGACTAAAACTTTAATAGGGATTGGAAAGGCACATATGAGGAAGCCCCTTCAGTTAAATGAATGTTGCCAGGCAAGAGGAACAATCAGTACAAGTGTTACTGGTGACATTTTACTCAGTTGAAAATAAAAACTGCTTTAAGCACTGTGTCTGTATCAGGGTGGGGGTGCCCACATAAACTTAACTGCATCCATGGTTTTACACCATTTTCCTCTTCACTCCTGGTCAACCCTCAGCACTCCTTCATCAGGGCTAACAAGCTGGGGTTTGGGTTTTTAGCATAGTTACTCTAAGACTGCAACATGCCTCTAGAAGAGTGTCCAGCAGATTTTTCTATGAACTTAATTGAGACAAAAGGAAAGACATGGAAAGGAATTGAAAAAATTCACGTTAATTTGCTAATTTCATAAGAAATCTTTATCTCAGTGGAGAATGTTGCACTAGAGCCATACACAGCCTGCCTGTCGAGAAAGTCCTGGGGATGGGGAGGCTGCATGGATAAACAAGTGAAATTTCATCAGCTAGGAAAAAAAAAATCAAGTTCAAATGACTGTATCCATCTCATATTGGTGCCATTCTGAAAATATCAAATTTTATTTCTCATCTCTCATAACAAAAGAATAAAAAGTCTTGAGGAGATTTTCAGACAAGGCATCACTAAAAACATGCATCAAAATAATGAGAAGGAATAACAAAAGGCTAGAATAAGTTAAATTGCTGTGACAATTTTTAAAAGAAATTCTGCCTTAGTAAGACTAAAGATGACTTTAAAGTACTACAGAGCACTGTGGCCTTTCCTTCAAAGTGCTTTTCACTGCTCAGATGATGAGACTTTCTTCACTCATCTGGGTTCCAGTCTTTATTGTCCAACATTAAAAGTGTAACAAAAAGAAGTAAGATAAACTAGATAAAAAGCCAGTTATAAAGTATGGATAACCTCAGACAAAATCAGAAATGAAATTAAGAGGAAATTTATGTGTGTGGAGCAAATCCAGCTGTCAATATGACAATTAAATCTCTGACTCAAATGTTTTCGGAAGAGGATGAATCAAATATAGGTTTAATAGATTTAATCACTGCTGAGAAAAGGTATGGAGCATCCCTCCCTCCTCTTGACAGGTATCACCACCCTCTCCAGTCCTGAGCCCCTGTGCTGATTTCAGCTCTTCAGCCTTTGACTCTCACCTGACCAGAGGCCCTCAGATTTCCACCAATGCAAGCCAAAGCTGTGTGGGTTCCTAATGCTATTTCCAAATGTGATCAAGCAGAGAACCATCATATGGTGCCAAATTTTCAGTGGCTCTGAAAAATCCTGCAAGTTAACATCTAGCTGCCTCGAGATATTTTACAACCAGGGACCCATCTTCAATGAGATACAGAGAGTATCTATTTAGTATTCCCTCCCTCCTCTCACTCTAAGCACAATTTAAACCTTGGGTAGCTGAAAAGAAGCTGTTCTATGGATTCAGGGCACACCATACAGAGCTTTCTTTCCCAACAGCAGCACAGATACACCACAACTTAATCCCATTTGTCACATCAGGTAAACAGGCAGTTGTTCATGTGGAGAAAATTCAGTAGCAGGACACTCAATATCTCAACTAAAGTTTTCTATGTATCTAATCATCTGGAAAGAGGGTGAATAATGATGTAGTAGGTTTCCAGATTTCACAGAATTATTTAGGTTAGCTGAGGTTACAAGAAAGCTTAAGGACTTGGAAAGAGAATAAATGCTGCTGGGTGAGCACACAGTGTAGCAACCTGTGGATCCTATTGATGGCAAAAAAACCCCTAATATATCCAGTTGGATATAAATTTCACTGGACACATCCCAGGTACAAGGTGTCATTGGAGAGAAAAAAAATAGTCCCATTTCTGAATTTATGACACAGATAATGCAAGCAGTGTAGGAGTTTCCATTCACTCACACCCTAGCAGAAGAATAAAATGTAGTGGTTACTCAGCACAAACAGAAACACTACACATTTAAATCTAAAAGGAAGAAATAATAATTTCTGAAAGCAATCCAACTGTCAGCTGGAACTTAGTGCAGTCAAGATGCATTTAAACCCATGACTTGGTATGATCTTTAAAATGATCAGTTCTAGATACCTGAATGTCACATCAGAGTGCTGAACTGCACTGCCTCCCCCCATCTGCAGGGAAATCTACATCAAAGTCTGCCCAAGTGCTCAGCACATCTCTGTCACCACACGATAATGATGGTAATTATCAATAATAACAATAATGTGATTGTAACGCTGCTCTGGCAGCTGGGGCTGATGAATGCATCCAGTACCAGCCCCCCTGAAAGCTGCATCAGCCACCAGCATCACAAAGGGAAGAGAGAGCCCGCACTGGGAGTCACAGAGGGCTCTGCTGGCCGCTTGTTGGCCACACTCTGGCAACTTGCTGGCAGCTGTGAACCTTCTGCAATAGAACCAAGACAGCTCAATATCCTCTGCAGTGTCCACTCAGATCAGCTGACAAGATTCTCTTGCATTCCTTCACCAGCACAAGCAGAGGAAGAGCAGCTCTCTCTTTCTTGCTCATAAACACATGACACGATGTAAACCCACTGCTGCTTGTCCCTAAAGTCCTCAGAGGTGAGGAAACAACTTCAGACTGTTGTCAGAAGCTCCTCCATGTGTAAGATACCTGATGCCCTATCATATCAGTATTTTTAATTAATCAGGCATTTCTCCATTGAGATGAAGCTGTGTACCTTTCTCATTTACTTTGCCCAAAACACCCTTACCAATTAGCACACTAATTTGCTTAGTTCTTTAGGAACTGCATGCCAGGGAAAATGTTCTTGGTTGTCAAATGCAACTCATCGATTACTGTAAGACTCTTAAGAAAGACTAATTGATAAATATATCCGAGCCCTGATTAATGGGTGAAAAATCCATCATGCTGCATCCTGCTGTCCCTTCTTTATAATAAGACTCTTGAATTAACTTACAACTTGATTTTTCCTACTTTTAATTAAGAAAATCACCAAAAACCAGAAGTATTTGTGGAGGGTGTCTATTCAATTTTCTGGTTATGCTTGAAGTGAAATCTACTTCATTTACCTTATTAGCCCAAAAGTAAGGAAATGAGCCTACTCTGTCAACTAGAATTTATCTTTGGGGCTGAGGGAGCTGATGTGGAAACTTGAAAGTAATTTCTTCACTCTCCTATTTGTTATATGTATTTTTAAAGGTTTATCTCTGATTACATAAATTAAAAGTGACGTCTACAAATCTGGAAGAGGTGTGCTGCATATACTTCTCAGCACAGCATATGGCAGCCTTTGAAACAGCCCAGAACAAGATTATGTAGAATATATAGAATGCACAAGGTAAAATATACAGAGTAAAAATGACTGAACATTCACAGTTATGTTTCCAAGCAATAACACTCTCCCTGCTCAGTCCATGGCCATGCACCCCAGTTACCCTCGTGAGAATTCTGCTGATGTAAGAATATTTCCCCCCTTCTTGCTTCCACAACTGAATAGCTTAAACACAATAGCTTAAATAATATAAAAAAATTTATTTCACTGGGGTCCTACTCAAATCAATCCACAAGTTCCTCTGAGTTCCATTTTTCCCCAAATGGAACTTTTCTTCCTCCTCCTCTCACAAAGCCTGGAGGCAATGTGCCTGCTTTGGTGCCAGCACCCGGCACTGCCCCAACAACCTCTTCATTTCTCAAAGTATTTCCACAAATCTTCCATGTCTGTCCTGAACCTACAATTTTTGCCCAAAAAATCTACATAGTGCTGTTTGTGGAGAAATGTTTGGGTTATCAACAGCTAATACTGGCTCTCTGGCAAAAAAAGGGCAATAATTACAATGCCTCTTCAAATCAGAGGTATTTCCTTGCTGCTAAAGGGGTGGCATGCTTTACACCTTTAAACTACCTTAAGTAATCATTTTCTAGGCAGAACAGAAAATCCATTTCTATTAGTTTCCAAAGACCTTGAAAGTATGTATGTAGGAAGACCACTTCCATAAATTCACCTTTTTAGAGTCACTGGCTAACACAGAATTTATGCAAGTGCAGGTCAGTCACATAATTCAGTATTTATATGCTCCCTTTCAAGCTCCAGGGAGCTGGAGTAAAATGCTAAAAATAAAATACACATGTTGTAATACACACAAGATTTAGAGATGGAACTATTCTGACAGTTCAAAATAAAAGATCTTTGTGCATAAGGTCTCCACAGCTAGGCCTGCACCTAAATCACATATTGATTTAACTCACTGTAGACAAGTTATATAAGCTTTGGAATGATGTATGCTTGATCAATGTGTTTTAGGAATTAATCTCTGCCAGACTTACTCATTTAGGCAAGTGAAGAAGTCAGATAAATATCCCTACATTTTACTTTATAGGACAGTAAACCAATTTCTAATCAAATTTGTAAGTAAACAGCATTATTTGTTTCCAAGAAATATTAATATTAAAATACCTTTCTAAGAAAATCTTAAAACAGACTTCAAAAATTAGTAGGTTTTATCTATGAAATACACACATTATAAAATTGATACGTGAGTATACAAACATGATGATCAAAGATACAGAGGAGAATGAAATACCCCTTTGAAATATCCAGGGATGGAGATTCCTAGCACCCCACTGAACAAAGGGATTTGGAGTCCCAGCCAGATGAAAGTTAGATATATTTGATATTTTACTTCTTTGAAGTGCTAGCAGTGACTCCACACCTCAGTGCAGCAGCACTGTCCCACTTCATTGCAAACACACTGACCCTAATATGGGGAGAAATAAATGTTTACACCTATACAGGCAGGTCTCTGGGTGCTTTAAAATTGGGCATATTCTCAGGTTAGAGAAAGGGAACTGAGGCACAGAAAGGCAAAATGACCCCTGAAAGGTACAAATGCCAGGAGTGAAGGCTTTTATTTGAATGCCAAATCTACTAGAGCAAACCTCCTTTCTTATCCACATTTTTTTCTCAAATCTCACTGATCACAGCAGTGGGAGCTCAAGGACAGATCCTGACCTGGCTTCGAGCTGGGTCGGTCATGAACACACACTCCTCAGATTTTCTGTGAGCTCTTGTGTCCAAGCTCAATCTTGGGGCAGTCCAACCAAAAGGTAAAAAGCTGACTTGCTGTCACAGATTCTCTTGGTGGCCTCAGCAATAGGAACCCCACAGCTGGACATTATTCACAGGCCATTCCTGGCTGTGTGAACACAATCTCTGCTCCCAGCAGAGACTGAACCTCAGCCCAGACCCATGGCCAAGTGCACACTGATACTCCCCAAGTTACCAGCACAGGGAAAATCAGACACAACAGATTTCTGCAGCCTCAGGGGACTCCCTGCAAAAGCAAATATTCAAACTAGGAGGGAAGGCACTTACCGTACAGGACTGCAATGAGCGACACGGGCATGACCAGGATACCCACCAGCATGTCTGCTACTGCCAGCGACATCAGGAAGAAGTTTGTGGCATTCTGCAACTTCTTCTCCAAGGACACAGCCATAATTACCAATATGTTCCCCCCAATGGTCAGCAGGATGACAACCAAGATCAGGAGGGCTGGCCAATTCTTCTCCCTCACGGACATCCGAGAGACTTCGCCCTTCTCAGAGGCGTTGAGAGGATCAGATGTAGGCAAACTCTGGTTCAGAGTCAAATTGCTGCTTAAGGACCAAGCCATCAGACCACCATGCAAGCTAAAATCCAGTGTAACAGACACTGTCGTTAAGCTGAGTAATATTCCAGTGCTACTTAAAGTGCTCATTGTCTGGGGCTGGTTTCTCTGTCTCTTAACCGTGCCTCAGGGACGATCCCTTTTCCAAATTCCAGGTCCAAGGCAGATGCCGAACACCACAAAACCTGAGCCAGAAAATCATTTGATCTTCCATAGTGAAGTAAAACTTACAGAAGTTAGCGTGGAGCTCTTCTAGTTTCCTTGGGTGTGGTAGATGACGACCACTGACCAGCAACCTCAAGGGAAAGGAGACTTTGCAATCTCCGGCTGGTTTCCAAGTTCACCATTCTGAAAAGTAAAGGAAAAGGATATTCTTCACTGAAACCACATTATACACAGCACCTTCTTTATTCCCCATGCAACTGACATCCGTATTCTTCCCCTTCCTGCTGGCTAGGATGTTCTCCAGACTGCAAGCAATTTATCTGAAGGGTACAGACTATGCCTACAACCATGGGGGAGAGAGGCAGAGAATCACATCAGTGTGCTCTGGCTGGTTAAAAGCTGATTATCACTAATTAAATGTTTTGTGAAACCTGAAAAAGCAAGTCTGAAAAGCAAAATATGTTTCAATTGATATCCACTTCACAGATACTCCGCTGCTGTGTAAAATAGTAATTGCACAAAATTCCAGCCAATCCAGATAGCGCAGACAAGCACAGGGTAATCCATCACCTTAAATGGAAGGGTTTGGATATATTTTACCTATTCTGAGGTAAAATGAAGGTGTTGTAAAAACCCTCAGATCTTAATGACTAACTCTCGTACAAGAATAAATATTGCAGTTTGGTTTCTATTGGGAAATGAACGATGGATATGACACAGCCCTAGATGATCCTTCTGAAACAGACAACAGAGAGTTAAGAGAAAAGAAAGAACAAACTTTCATAAAAGCTGAGCGCTTATTTCTGCTTTTCATGTTTTTGTGCCACTGCTTCTTGCTGATCACGAGCACGCAGCCAGGCCAGTAAACCTAATCCCAGCAGTCTGCTCCTCAGGACTACTGCCCCAACAGCCTCATCCCACACACGGGGGGGACAGATTTCCTCACAGTATCTCACATGATTTGTGCTACTTCACAAAGTAGCTGACAAAGTGAGGGCAAGTCTGATTACAACCCCTCACTGCCCATGAAACACGGGCCAGAGAACATCATGCTGCTGCTTCTGAAGTCCTTCAGCCTCATGCATTGAGCTAATTTGGTAAATTAAATGTACTCTTGACTTCAGGCATATGTCTGCACCCACTGAAGCTAAGGGCATGTATTCCCAGTCCTGGTTAAATCATGTCCTCAGGAACTCAATAATTTTGACTGCCAATCCTGTAAAACTGATGAAAACCAGCAGCTTTGCTTTGCCCTTCCACTGAATTGGAGTCAAGCTCCTAACAACCACACACAGCACAGGGCTAAAAGCACAGTAGGAAAGCTCTTAGCTGAGCAGTGGTATGGAAGTGGACCAGTAAGTAGAATAAAATCAATAGCAGGCAACTTCTTTTGAGCATATCCTCAACTTTTTGTGTAGCCCACAGGAAAAGAGCTGTTCTGTCACTGTTAAATAAATAATTAAATAAAAGTCAGATTTCAGCCCTTGAATGCACTGTGGCACATATCTGACACAGCAATTTGCTATCTGGGGATCAAAAGCTAGATGTAATTAATGAGATTACATTAGATTTCATTTAAATAGGAAGTGCTCAGAATCCTATCATAAAATGTTTAACATTCATGAAGGTTTTGGAACCTTGCTAATGGGCTTTGTGCACAAAAATATTTCTTAAATGAGCAGTGCATACAATGAACCCAGATTTGCTTCTGCATTGTAGTTAATTACTCCCAGAGGGTCTCTAAACCTCATATTTAGGAAGAAGTTTTGCACGATAGGCACAGAAAATAATTTTGCAGCTGCACATGCAGATGAATGAGCAAGTGGTTACTGGACTGTTTATTCTTTCCAACTTAGCTGGCCTCAAAAAAAAAAGTCTCTAGAAAGTTTCTAAATACTTCAGAATATTTTTTCCCAAACACAGCTTTTAATTCAAACCTCTGATAACAGTTTTTCCAAATCACCTTTCCACAATGAAGGAGACACTAGGCAGCCAAAGGATCATAGCCAGGACATACCTTAACTCTAGACTGTGAAAACAAACAAGCAAACAACCCCCAAACAAAACCACACCACAAAAAACAACTCCAAGATAAGGCTTCTGTATTAAAAGTTTCTATTTTTATAACTGCTCAGGTCTGAATACGGAAATGGTGAGTAGAGTCATTCATTCTCCCTTGCATTTTGCATATTCAGTTTGAAAAATCATGTGGGAATTTGACTACAGGAATTCTCAAGACTGGGCTCCACCGTCAGAATTAACTGTTTTATTGCTTTGCTAATACTCTTGTTCTTAGTATTTTACACAGATCCTGGCTTGAAGTCATCAGTTTTCCATTTCATGGCACCCTTCAGTCTCTTCAAGGTAAAACTTTATGACTAATTCCTTCATCTACAGTCTTCTAAGCACACTGCTGTACCAGAAAAATACCTCACATTTTATTCATGTATTCTGCATTTATTTAATAACCATCTCCATAATTTTAAATTGAAACATGTGCCTATCACAGATTTTTTTCCAGTAGCTAACATCAAAGTACACATATTGAATTTTGTGGTCAATCATTAATTCCAGTTCAGTCTACTACTGACAGTCCTTAAAATTATAATTTAAATATTCAGCAAAACCAAGTTCTTTTCGATGCCACTCCTGCTTTTTGATAAAGTAAAATAATTCTTTCTTTTGGCACATTCTTTCCCTACAGTCTTTAAGTCCAGTTTAGAATAAACTGAAGGTAGAAAAACATTTTTGTCTATCGAGAGACACATGAATTATTTAAAGCAGAGGTTGGTATGCTGGAGTTTTTGGATATTCCAGAAGGATAAGTTGAAGGGAAACAAAAGCTACAGTGGTTAATGGGTCTGTACTGGTGGGGCACTTGGGGGGAGGGGGGCCTCACATGCCTCTGGAGTATTTACCACCATTACACTTGTTAAAAGGAAAAAAACCCAAACTTTTCTTGGAATAAACACAATTATTTTTTCCTTTGAATTAAATGCATTCATCTTTAGCTGTTTTACCCTTCAAAGCTCAGAGCACTTTTTCCTGGAGAAAAGCAGCAGCCTGCTGAGAACTTGAGACGTTCCCCAGCCCCCAGCCAGGATCCTGCCTCTCCTGGACAGACTGCAAAGCTCCTGTGCTCTCGTGAATCATTGAGCAAAACTCTGGGACTCACACCCTGAATGTTAACATCATGCATTTGAAATTGGGTAAGAAATCAAGGATTTTCAGTTTAGCCCAAAAAAGGAACCTGAGTTTCAGGCAGACTGAGGATAACACATTAATTCATGGTGAGTCTTGCTGTAAAAAAACCCCAGAAGTACTTAATAGGCAAAAGCAATGCCTTTCAGCAATTCCCTCCCCACAAGAAAAAGAAGAAACCACCAAAGGCACCACAGGCATAAAGGCCATACACAAGAGAGATTTTCTCCTCCCAAACTATTGGCGGTGTCCAGTTCTCCACGTCACAATCACATCTCCTCCATGCCCAGATGAATGCCAACAAGCTGCTAAAGAACAAACATTTTTAAAGAAAAAGTTGTTCATTCAGCCTTGACTTTGATGGCAGATATACATCAGGGAAAAAATAAATCTGAAGTCAACTGAACTGAACTGCAAGTACTGCAATTTTTGACAGGAAAACAGTTGCAGATAGTTCACAACTATCTGAGCCAGATAGTCAGCTGACCTAAATTTTTATAGCTCCATGAAGCCCTTTTCAAAATGGCAAATAATTTTAAATTATATAATAGAATACGCAATTTATGCTCAAGACGGTAGATTTAAGGCTTCATTCTTCACTCTAAACCTTGCATTTCTTGCTATTTGCATCTTTACTATTTTTTATAATCCATTGCCAAATTAATTTTCACTTTTTTTTTTTTGGAACAGAAGGTTGCTTTAAAATACAGATTTTCATGGCAAACCTGCAAAGGCCACTTTCATTTTAGTGATTCAAGAAAGTCATATTTTTATATTAAGAGAATTCTATATTTTGGGCAGTTGGAACTCATCTTTCTTCTTTTTTGTAGCAGCACTAGGAAACATCTCTATTTCTGTGCAGTTCTATTTTTAAACAGTGTGTGAGAACGCAGCAAGTCCAATGGAGATGACCAGGGTGATGTGGGAGGAAGCATGTTAAGTACTGGGTTTGGTTCAGCCCAGAGAAAAAGCTTTGAACAGGGAGGTATTTGCTGCCTACATCTACCTGCTGGTACTTACAGAGGAAACAGGGAGACTCTTCCAAAAGCTGGGCAGCAAAACAAGAAGCAATTGTGACAGTGACAGATCTGAGGAAAGGATGCATGAAGTAGGAAAAAAAATAGATAAAACAAATCTCAGTGCAGGTGGGACACCCGGAGACTGTGGGATCCCCATCCCCGCAGATGCTCAGAACACAGCTGGCATCTACCCTCAAACACCCCATCCAACCTGGAAGCTAGTTCTGCCTTAAGTACCTCGAGGTTGGACTAGAGACCTTCAAAAAGTCTCTTTCAGATTAAATTATGCTACAATTGTATCATAATTGTGCTTCTGAGCAAACGTGTCCAGCATGGGGATGCTTTTGAGCTCCTACCCTTGGATACACACCATATGCTTATCCCTACTGCTCAAGCTCAGGATTATGTCCTCTCCCCTTTGGTTTCCCCAAGGCCAGAAATAAAAGTGCATGGCCAGGTGGGAAAACACAGCTGTGAGGACTCCAGTGTGCCTGGTGTAGGATCCAGGGCCCTACAGCTGCACCAGCACGTGCCCATCACACCAGAGAGATGCACACACCGACGCCAGGTCCTCCCCTTCAGACACCCATTGAGGTCACTTGTGTCTGAGGAACTTACAGTTCAAACATATTCTGAAAAGTGGCAATTTTGGAAAGCCCCCAACTCATTTTAGTCACTCAGCAGCATCAGGAAATCTCCTGGGCTTTTGAAAGCAATGCCTGCACTGCCAACACAGAGGCAGCGTTGTCACAGTCACTGCAGTGGGGACGGGAAAATCAAAACCTAATGATTATTCTGTAGATACCCACTGCAAAGTTAACTAAAGTTGCAATCCAGAGAAGTGGCTATGCCTAATTTGACTATTTTCCTGAGCTATTCTTGAACTTGGGAATATATTATTAGCACTTTGTTAGAGCTTTTCTTTCCAAGGAAGAATTTGATACTCTCTCTTCAGTTTTGCAAGAAATTCTGGAAGTTTTCCCAACAGGCACTGAAGATAAATCAGTGTAAAAAACACTTAATAAAACCTATGGGGAGCCTCCCCAAACCCAGCTTTTCACCACTCTTTTTAAATTCTGACACAGAAAATAACTATTTAATTACTTGCAAACTAAAAAGAGTATTTCATTTTTTCACAGCAAGAGGAAAATGGATTTTCTCAGATACAAGCTCAAGTAACGATATTTTGTAGGGTCATAATAATGAATCTCTACCATTCTGTCCAAAAGCAAATAGCATCAATTTCCCTCTCTGTATCTTCCCCCATACTGAGTCAGAAAGGCATTAATTTCTTTTCCAGACGTTTCAAGGCAATGCAAACACACAAAGAGATCTTAATCTACCTTCTGGCTGTAAGACCAGCATCTTTTTTATTTTCCCTTTGTGGAAGAGCACCTGGGAACCTCACAAGAAGATGCAGATACTCTGCCACTCCCTGCAATGATAAACTTGCTCTCTTGGCTCAGACATGCAGAAATACTACAACAGAATAAATCTGAATCTCATCACACACTGTCCTAACTTCTTAGAATGATTACACCCTAGTTGTTCATATTTTCTATGGGTAGGTATAACTCCAAACTTCCTCTCTGGTTTTTTGTTTCCTTTTTTTTTTTTTTTTTCCTATAATACTTGTGTCCCCAGTGGCTGAAATTCAAAGCACATATTAACTCTCTGCAGTTAGTGCATTTATCATGGCAATCCTGACCCTGCTTTCCTGTTGCTTCAATAAATCACATTATTCATGAATCTGGATCATGCAAAGTCCTACTGAATGCAATCAGACCCACATTCCTGAACTGGTAACTGCCCCATTTGTGCAGCTGTGCTCCCGAAAATTCTTACTGAGCTTGACCAGCCCCATAGTCTGAATTGGCTGTAGCCTGAATTCAAGCCCTGCCTCTGACTTCTAAGGACCAGCTGGAACACAAGGGACATTCATCTTCTGCCAAACATTTGTGCCCTTAATGCAACAGTATCGTGGTATTTGCTCCCTGGCACATGGAGGTTTGAGAGTCCACAGGATCTCCCAAGGCAGCTCTTGTGGTTGTAAGAACCTGGCTTCTGCCTCCACTGCAGTGGCATTCCCTCTGTCCCTTTTTAATTCAGCTGCACAATGTGGTAAACATCAAGTGTAACACTGATGGAAAAGTCTTGTGTGGTAGCTTCTTTACGCTCAGCTTTTCAGGGTTCTTGTAGTAAACTACTGTTAAACCTTTTCTTGCTCTTTCTAAACATTCTCTCTCTCTAGAAAACCAATTTTTCATCTTCTCTGAAATGTTTTGCATGGCAGCTCTTTGTTTACATCATTAAAGTCTGAAAGTATGCACTTACCCAAAATTAAATATAATAAACCAAAGCAACAAAAATGCTTAGCTTTTGGTAGCTAACTTTTTTGCAAGTTTTAAATCCAGGCCTATTTAAAAACCAGAAGACTCCACAACTTTCAGCAGTTTTTGATATACAGTGCTGTATCCCATGTGTGGTTGAATAACTTCATAGCCGTAAGTGCAACCACAGGAAAACACACCTAAATACGCACATGCCTCTAAATAAAAAAAATAATCATTGATTTATTTTCAATTCATGTTTTAGGGGAAATATCACCTCCAATACCAATGAGCCTGGCATTCTTTAAGGGTTGTGCACACTTTGCAGTAGTAACAGAGAGCAGCAGTCAGTGTGGAAGGAAGAAGGGGAGCATTGAGCAGCTGTGAGTCACAGCCTGAGCGTACACACAGAACACACGCGCCCGTGTTTGGGGGAACACTGGTGACTCACTCATTACTTATTAAGTAAAATTTCTTAATCAAGCAAGAAATCACTTGATGTTTCTCTCCGAGCTTTCTCTCCGTTCCAGCCCTTTGTGCCTTCTGAAATCACACCACGGGATCCCTCATGTTCTAGAGAAGAAACTGAGATTTACAGGGCAGTGACACGGTGCTCACCCTGCACCTCATCCCACATGAGATCCAGGGAAAAATCTTCCCTTTCCTTTGCATGTGGGCCCTCAGCTCAGGCAGTTTGAGCCCTTGTGCCCTTGCACAGCCTGGTACATCACCAGCACATGGCTGCTCACCATGGGGTTCACATGGCTGAAACAGCTTCTCCCCTAAATCTGTTTTCCCAGTAAAAACCTCAACCTGCAGAACTAATTCAAGGCTCAGGGAGTTCTTTTTTTTTTTTAATTATAAGATGTTTAATAGAGGTGTCCTCCCTCCTGGTGCACTCTTAATATAGGTTACAGAGTGCCTCTCCTGTCATTGCTGTCTGAGTGTCTTTAAAAAGAATAAATTACAGCATCAAATAAGCCAAGGAAAAGGAAAACAAAGGTCAAAGCCTAATAAACAGTGTGCCTAATGAACTGACAAATGGCTCAGGGCTTTTTCTGTAATAGCTTAATTAAATATGTGTTTTCACATATGTGCGTAGTGTCAGAGAAGGGATTATTGAAACGTTCATAAGTTAATTGACTTATCTTTATCTCACACATAGCAATAGTTGATACAATAATTACATAGAAAATGTAGCTACTTCATAGGGGTTTTTTCCTTTCAATTTTTTTTTCTTTTTTTTTTTTTTTCTGGAAAAATTGACCCCTATGGACCCAAAAGAGGATGACTGACAGTATAAATTCAAAAAGCCAACACTTTTCTGATCTAAGTATGTCACAACTGGATATTTTGGTGAATCTGTACTAGGGGAAGCTCTGATGATAAAAGTAGGTAGAAAATAAAATTCTTAAAAACTGGTATTAAAAAAAAAAAAAAAAAAAAAAGACAAAGAAGATAAGACTGAAACAGTTAAAACAACTGGTCTGTGTGGTGCCTGCATTTAAAGATAGAAAATGATCCACACAAACCTCTTAGTTTGACCTTAACCAGGCAAATATTCAGAACAGATTTTAAAGGAAAATTTGAGACAGGAAAATGCATGGAAAGTGCTATGAAAGGCAACATGAGTTTCCCAGGTGTACACTGTAACTCTTCACTTGGCATCTTGGGATTTTGTTCATCTGTTCTGCAACACCCCATTCTTCAGGGGGAAAAGAAAAAAAAAAGAAAAGGCAGTGTATCTAACTCACAGTTCATTAAACCATTTGATATGGTGTCACCAGGGAAGTTATCATGTAAACTCCAGAGAACAAGATGAACAGAGAAATTGTGAAACTGCCACAGTGTTGGCTGCAAAGGAGATGAAAATGGATTAGACTGAAAAACCAAATCCTGGTCTGGAAGGAGGGTGTCTGTTGAGGTTGTCAAGGTTTGATCTTGATAGTAAATTGGATTTTTTTGTTTGTTGGTTTGTTTTTTAAATGCTGCCTAATGAAAACATTTACTTTGGGAATTAAATATATTGATAATTCAAAACCAAGATGCAACACCCACATCAGGAAAGGTTGGAACATAACACAGGAAAGGAAAAGAATTTGGCTGTGAGGAGCTTATCAGTCGGAAACAAGATAATTACTTCAGCATCTGAGCCATATGTAAGCACAAGTGGGACGTGAAAGAGACAAATATAATCCAAGCTACACATAGAGCAAGCAAGGGATTTCTGCATGCTCCATCACTCTAAAATCAAACAAATACCTGCCTCCACCCCCATCACACATTGACTGTTTCATGCCATAAGAAGCCACTTTAACCTGGATGCCTTGTTTTACATAAATTCTGCATTGTGCTGCTGCTCCCAGACTAAGCTAGGGGACATATCTGAGCTCTTACACTATAGTAAATCAGGAGTATTTTCAATTAAATGACAACACCCAGGGGCCAGACAGAGCTCAGAATAGCCACTCTTGATTTGCACTAGAAAGCAGGCCAATTGTGTTGAAACATCTTCAGTGTGATTAGAAGCAGGCTCTTTATTTAGGGAAATAACTTAATTTTCAAAGCATTTGACAGTTTTAATAGGCATCATCTATGAATAAGTCAGGGTGTGTAATATGCCTGGAGCAAGAAGAAACAGGCTCATTAACTTTGAGAGAATAGACAGATGGGCAATGCTGAGGTAGAGCTCTCACAGCTCCCAAATTATGTAAGCAGAGGAGTGAGGAGTCGGACGCCACACACGTGTGCAGGAGTCATTTCCATGGGAGCAAATTGCACTGACACAAACTGTCATCTGTGACATCAATATGTGAGTCAGGGAAAATGAAATGAAGGAGACAAAACATAATGGAAAATACTCCAGTTTCCAGCACGACAGGAAAGACAAAGGAGGTCTGTAAAAGCTGATGTAATTTGGATTAATCTGCTTCTCTTTATGAGCACACAGGTGGAATAAGGATTTTGTGCAATACTATCCCAACTGAGGCATGCTGAGCCTGCAGCAGAGGGAGTCCTGAGGTGCTGAAAAGAGAAGGCAGGTGCTTGGCTGCATTTAACAAAATGATTGGGACCACTCAGAGTAATATGGGAATAGGAGAGAAGCTGTAGATAAAATCAGCAACAGTGGAGAAAATATGAACGCCAAAGGCTAACAAAGAAATGTAAAAGACAACCTCTGGTCTCAGTGACAGTCTAAGAAGGAAAACTTGCACTTAGAAATGAAAAAAGTCCGATATTTAGAAATTGCATCATTCAAACAGAATCCAAAGCAGCCACTTCCTTTTTAAAAGGCGTTTTCTTCCTACGTTCACCTAAAATGTGGGTAAAATCTGTCAGGTGCATCAGCAGTGTTTGCCAGACAGGCTGTGGATGCTGCTGTTGTGTGGTCAGAGACCCAAAAGGAGCTGTCCCCATGCAAGCAATGGGTGTCAGGGGACCAGGCTCTCCTTCCAGGGGTCACACCAGCATGGGTATATCAAAGGCAGGGCATCAAATCCACTTTTATTCAGCCCTACTGAGGAAAAATAATGAAACTGTCATAGCAATTTATATATGAATCAGGTAGTGTCTGCATTTTAATGGCTGAAACAAAGACAGCTGAAGTCTAATGGTGTTGATTTTCTCTTGCAAGTGATTACTAAATTGCTTCCACTTTGTCAGCAACGTAATATCTCTGTGAACAGCTCAGTTAAGGAAGTAACAAACCACCAATTGTCAAGTGGAGAAAAACAACACACATCCACAGACACTGAAAGTACGCTTGAAAGAGAAACACTTCTGCTCCTCTGGTAACAACAAGCCCTTCACACGAGGGACATACTCCATCAGAAACAACAGGGCAAGTCCATCATTCCTGGTTTCTGATCTCCAACCTCTTCAGTATCACCACAAACCAAAATAGTTTGGGTGCTGACACTGTTCATTATAAGTGAATGAGAGTTTTGCTGTGTCCAGTGAGTCAAGGGAAAGCATTTTTGGAGGCAACATTTAAAGCTTTTGAGCAAGGAGTATGTCCCTTTCTTGCCAAAGTTCAAACATTCGAAGAAATTGTTTTAGTTCATAAGTGCAACTACAGCACACAGCAAGCACTGCACAGAGAGACATCAAATGAGGCTGGGGAGGCAGGGAATCAGCAGCACAGAAATCTCTTTGGACACTGAGCCCATTAATTACCTCGCTGATCAGTGTGGGGATGAGGATAATCCCACCACAGCCAGGCTGTGTCTGGGAGTCAGCTCTGTCAGTGCTGAGCTGCATCGAGGGGACTTTGGGATTCCCAATACACACACTCCTTGTGACAAATAGATACAACTTCTCTGCAGGTTGGGTTAATTAATTATGCTGGCCTGTTGACCTAGTAGCAAACAGGAAAGCCAAGAGGCAAAAGCCCAAAGCCCTGATTCCTGTATTGTGCCCATTTTTTGCCCATTTCCTGCACATCCCAGATGAAGGGAGGTCTTGTCCCCTGTATCAGCCAACTCAGAACAGTTGCAGGAACAGGGTCTGGGTATATTTGTGCAATAACACAAACACCTCTCTAGTTCTGTGACAGTAAATTGTTTCTTATGTTTTCATTTTCCAAAACCACTACCAATACAAAAAAATGGTTGTGGAAATATCTAAAGACAAGTAACAATATTTTAAGCAACTTTACACCAAGCAGTGTAACCACTACAAACACACTTTGATAAATAGTAGTAGTCTAAAATTGAAGCAGTTATGTTGCTTCCATTAATTAACAGTCAATAAAAGGCTTCCCTGTGCAGATCACCTAACAAATATCATAGTGTAATTTAAAAATTACACTGGCATTTTTTTTTCCCTCACACACATCTGACCCTCAGGCATGATTTGGATTTAAAGGGCAAAAAAGTAACTACTCAGTGAGGTTGAAATCAGCTTCATCCATATGGATCAACAGAAGCATGTCCCAGCTGTTGATGTTGGGAATCTGTCTGTGGGGTTGAAATTGTGCCCTTCAGTCAAGGGGACATGGCACATTGCCCCACTGCCACCACTCCTTGCTGTCTCCTTGACAACTTGGAGGAAGAGTCACTGGACCATCATGTGGCTGATGTGTGAGGTGCACAGTTTTGAACTCATGACTGCAGCTTATAGGGCCTTTAGTGAACTGTCTCAGGAACTCCCAGAAGTAAAACCAAATCCACTCCTTTGAAATGTGCCCCTTAAGGCTGAAGAAGGAGGGAAGCAGAAGCCCACAATACAGGGCTACACGAACATCTGAACCTTACTGGAGGAAAATTCCTGTGTGGAGTGTGACACAAGCCAGGTTTCCAGTTACAGAGCTAAATTTTCCATGAGATTGTCTTAGGCAGAACTAGGCCTTGTGTTCTGCTCCAAAATATTACAGACCTCTCAATGTCCTTAAAAACAGTATCTTACTCAACCACTTTGTTCTGCAAGTCTGAGCTGTCAGAAAACCAAGGAGTTCGTACACACACTGACACAAAACAGGATGATGTTCTGTGATGGAAAACACCTTTGGGCAAGATCATCAATAAGTGGTGGATAGCAAAAACTGCTGGTGGTGCTGTGCTACTGCACAACATTTCACAAGAGCTTCAAAGAAAGCAAGATCTGGCAAAACAGACAGCTGAACATTATTCCAGACCACTACCAAAACCTGGGAACACCCATCATTGCACCAGAAAGGGGGACTGGATGAAGACACACACCTTCACCAAAGTGGGGAGCACCATATAAGCTGTTAAAAATCATATAAGCTGTTAAAAACCTCAGGGATGGATCAGGCAACCAGCAGTCATTAAACGTAGTGGGTAGAAATATCAATTTACAGCTTCTGAGCAAAACTGAGTGTTTTGAACCTAGCTGTAGTCTCAGTGTTTGTCTGTGGGTGTGAGAGCTGTTGAGATAGAAAATATTAGAAACCAAACACTTCTGAAACACTGGAGAAAGTCACCTGTGCACAGCTGAAGCAAACCAAGAAATCCTCTTGCAGCAGTTTGTATCAATCAAAAATAAGCATGGGACACAAGAGGATCCTGTTTGAGCTGATGGCAAGCACAAACTAAGGCACTCTATCTTAAATCTCTTCCATTACTGCCAAGTTCTGAGACTTTACATTTGCTGAAGATCAAGGGATGGTGCAAATATTATAACCATTGCATACACTGACCTAAGGCACAGAAACTTCACCAAATGCAAGGACCTGAGCCCGACAAAACCAGCAGACAACTCTGCAGAGAAGAGCTCTGAAAGTAAAGAAACATTAATTTAAGCCCACTTTCACTTCCCAGCAAACTGTGTGGGAGGACAGACATTGTTCAAGCACAGAACCAAGGACGAAAGCAATAAAAAACAACTACCAAAACCTAGAGATTGTAACTTCATTGAGGATTCATAAGGCATAACAATACCAAACAAAAGTTTTTCTCTTTGATGCTTCTATAGCATTAAATTCATTTAGAAAACTGAAGCAGATTATACTTTGTGCTTTCCAGATAAAAGCACTATTGTAGTCATTTGGATGCAGAAGGGCTTTATTCTGCCAAAAACATCATTCTCGTGTTGCAGAGCAGAAGCCCTGAAACACGAGGCCCAGCTCTGAATGGGAGCAGCCGGTTCATTCAGAAAGGAGGGTGCTGCACTCCCCACCCAGAGCCTGCCCTGAGCTCCAGTGCCAGCAGGGAGAGATCTGCTGCTTCTGTGGTGATGGAGACAAACCCACCCTGCCCGACAGCTCATGGGAAGGGTCACGTCTCACCCAGCTCCAGGAGAGCTAAGAGGCATCACAGCAACATCTAGGAGTGAAACTGGTAGGGCAGCATAGGAAAGGATGGAAAAAACAAGGCTTAGTTCTTAAGAGCTAGAGCTGTTTTGGTGGCTTGCTTGTTAAAATAATGCACTTAAAGACATATGAAAAAAGACCAAGGAAAAGCAAGAGTTTACATCAAAGCCAAATGCTGCATTCTGCTTGCTCCCAGGAGAGAAATAGAAATAGCCCCTCACAGATCTGAGTCTTAGCACATAACAGGAAAGATACAGAATAAGCATTTTTTTACAGGAGTGACTGAAATACAGGACAAGGCTGAATTTCAATCATAAATTTATTTTTTAAAGATTATAAAGAATTCTTGTAAACAAAATATTTCTTGCTCTCATTTGCTACTATTTAATATCGAATGAATTCTTTTTACTTCCTTTCTTTGAAGCTGCAAAAGCACAGACCAGCTATGAGAGCTAATGGCAGTGTGAGTTATTCCATCCCTGCTTTCATATTACTCTGGGAAAAATGAAACTAGTCTGGTACTGCAAACTGCCATAGGTTTTCCTCGCAAGTCTTTTAGTGTCTTGTGTCTTGGGTTTTTAAATCCCAGTCCTTTGAGTCAGGAGCTCTCAGGGCTGAAGACAAAATAAGAAAAATACACCTCCTAAAGGCTTCAGAAACAGAAAAGGGGAAAAAAAAAATGTATATATATATATATAAAATAAGCAAGGTGTGTTATCTTCTGAATTTTCTGATCTGGGCACTTGACTCATGTTTCTAAAAGTTATCTTAAGGCCAGTGACTTTGTACTCAACAAACTCTTCTGTTAGAGACTTTTAAAAAACTCCACATCCAGAACACTTTTTTTTAAAATGTATTTACAGAGCATAACAGAAACATTATATGAGCCAAAGTCCATAGAGCCTGAGTAAACCCACAGGTTATCCCTCCTAAAAGAGGAATGTGTTTGACTTTCACCAGCCTTTTGCCTACAGATGTCGTGTCAGGAGTCAGCTGAACATGTTTCCTTACTAGAGAGATGACCTCATTTTGGAGAAGAAATAAATCTCTGCTGTCAGCATCACAACAGAAATTAAAGAAGCCAAAATAAAAATTATGGACACACAGAAAAAAGGAAACCCTCCAGATCCTAACCTGTACTTCAAGACCACCAATACTGCACTGACAAATAACAGCACTGCACTCTTTTACCCCAACAGGCAGCTCCCTGCTCAGTCTTCACCCAGAGGTGAACACCTGATTACACTGTTATTTTTCTGACCTTTTCTGTGAAGTCAGAAAATAGAGGCCCTCAGTGATACAAACTGTACCCAAAGAATACATGAGCAAAGCTATAATCCTAAGCAATTCTGGGCAAGACAAGGACTTGAAAGAATTTAATAAACTTTTTCTTATTTAGATAAATGTTATTTAGAAAATCTCTTTATCAATACAGGTAAAAAGAAGCACATTTGCTGTGGCACACCTCACACAGAGCCATCAAACACAAAGCCATACATACCCCTGTGTGCCCGCTGTGATGATTTTTATGAGCTTTAACCTGATTTTTGAGTAACAACAGCTGTGCACTTAACCATCTTCTCTTCCTGCCATGCTTCAACACGCCTCACTTGCAGAGCTGATACAGTGATAACAACAAACCATCAGGGAATTCCTGAATTCTTCCATTACTCCTGCCAGGACATCCATTATTTTATGAGTTGGGTTTTTGTTGTTGTTGTTTTTCCTTTGGTGCTCTTGAGGTTTTCCACAGAATACCAAGCTCTGCACTGGTTTTTGTGATCTAAGAACAGACCCTGCCTGCTCTACCAGAAAGCCTTGTCATGCAAACCTAAGATTTCTTCACAATTTATCAACATCCAGCTCAGGCTGGAAGGTAATAAGCTTTTCTGTACATGTATGTAAGTACATATGCAGAAATATATATACAATCCATGCAAGATTTTGATCTAAATCCTCTTGTCCTTAATAAATAACTCAGTAATAATTTCTTTTTCTAAAAAAAAAAATCGAGGGGGCAAAAAAAAAAAAAAGGAATGAGATTAACAATAGACTTCTGGGTTTGGGGCATTTTCTTATCACAACCTCTGCCTCAAATCCATGTTGTTTCTATAAGGACCTTTCCACCTGGAAAGGGGCTTGGGAAGAATTCAACGTTGAGCACCATTTTTCTATGTGACTTCATAAAAAGTAACTTCCACCCTTCCTTTTCCCAGTGACAGCTGTATCTTGGGGCAACACTAGGTTCTTTCCAAAACAAATGTGGCACAGCTGCTATGATTTATCTTCACAGCTCATAGCTTAGAGTTACAGAGAGAAAATACACTTAACAAGGGAACATTTCCACTGTGTGTTGCTGAATGCTGGAAGAGTTTCCTCAGTTGGAGGGAGGATGCTGCAAACTGCCTGAAAAGTTTGGAGCAGCACTACCAAGTGACTAAACCCACATTATGTTTCTCTACAAAATTTGGAGAACTCTATCTAATTTTGGTGAGTTCTCCAGCTTCTGCAGCAGGAAGAGTTTCTTTTTGCCCTAGGCAGAGGAAAAGGCTTTCGCAAGTGTGAATAAACCAACAGAGAGCTGCTGGAAGGTTTGGTTGGGCTTTTCTAAGAAATTACCTCGTAAAATCCCTGCAGTACATGTCCCAGGTTCAGAAGATTTCATAAAACAAGAGTCAGAAAAGGAGCAGCTCTTGCACATAACTTTCCCCTGGGCCCTGGCACAGGCTGTTCTTCAGGGGTGTCAGCACCACTCCAGCCTCTCACCCGCAGCTTCGCTCACCACATTTGCTTGCAAATGATAAGATGTAAGGAAGGAAATAATTATTACTGTAGCTGGTTGGGAATAGTTCCACAAACTTATTTCTAGTTGTGGTTTCCAGTTTACATAAGCCTTTAAACATTTTTACACATTCTGAGATTTAGCTGAGGAAAAAAAATAGACGGACTCCTGAAAAACAGCTGTGGGCTAGAAGAGCTCTTTCCATCTAGCACTGGTTGTGTTATTGGGCTAGCAGTGAATGAGAGAGACACCATGTTACTCTCTGGATCCAACAGCTTCTTCTGTCACACGAAGATACAAATGTGTGAACGTCAACCACATGGAACACAAGTTCTTTGTTTTTCTTTCCCTAATGAACTGTGCAAAGAATGCAACATAATTATGCCTCCCAAAGAAACTACTATGCTATCAGAGATACTAAAAAAGCTCTGTTCTTTGGCTGGCACCCATCTCTGCAAATGCTGTCACAACAGACTCCAAACTGTCACTTCAGCAACTGCCCCTCACGGGAAAAACATATTTCTTCTAATTAGGCAAAATTCTAACTCCGCATCTGAAGAGTATAATTTGATCTTTTCTCTAGAAACTCATTAACCACTTCAGTTTAATTATTAACATTTGCATTAATAACTCACTGAATTAACTACCCATTGTGTGAGTGCAGCTCCTGCTTTGGCAGGATGGTGCTCTGTGGACATTCCACCGGGGAGGTGCTGTGGGCCACGTCCACCTCTGAATGTTAGAGAGGTGCAGTTCCTACCTCTGGGTCTGCCATCAGCTCACTCAATGGCTTTGGGCAGGTTATCTCTTTTCCTTTCCCTTTCCTTTCTACATCTGTTTAAGACAGTCAAGCCATGAGCTGTGACTTCTCCCCATTCTCCTCCTTCACTGCCTCCAGGATTAATAAAGTGCCCAACAGGAGGACACCAAGGTCATCACTGCAATAAAATAACTGCTGGCAAGAGTGGAAGGTATCAGTACTCAGCTCCTGATGGTGGGTCTGGTAACACAAATCTCCCAAAATGAGAAAAAAGAAATTAAAAACTTCATGTCTAGGTACTGTTTAATGCCACAGTTATTCATGCTGGGGCTCCTTCAGGGCCCAGAACGGCAAGAAACCTGCTGAAAGCCCTAGGGGTTCTGAGATAAACCGAAACTACGCTGATTCCTTGATGGAAACCTTTCATAGTAGTAGGAACCCATGATTTATTCAGGAAGAAACAGGTTTTCAAGCAGTGCTGTAAACACTGAACACACAGACACATGCTTGCACCTGGCCTCAGTTATAAAACGAGATGACTTACAAATCCAGGGCACAGTGGGGTGATGCACAGTACAGATGTTCAAGTGCAGAAATGTATCTTCAGAAAGCTCTTCCCTCACAAAAGCTCCACAATTTTAATTGGGGAGGGGAGGGGAGGGAAGGGAAAGGACAATAAGCACACACACAGAGACAAACAACTTCTACTTTTGATTTAAATCACATGGGTACGTACACTCAACACTTATCTCTAAAGTAAAGGTTCCAGAGGTGCTGGAGAGGATGAAAGTTTGGTAAGAAAGTTTCACAGGTATGTAGGCTTGGTAGAAAGATCTCTGAATGTAGAAACTGAGGATGAGATAGAAATGAAAGCAAGTTTTGATATAGAGTAAAAGATGTTTTGCTGAAACACTGATCACTGAGAAAGCAAAGGTTGGAGATGAGTTGGAAGGAGATTTTTATGATTAGGACAAAGGTATGTGACTACAAAGAAAGACATGTTTTTCACCAAGTAAATAAGTCTCAAGAAGAGCATAAGTAAATAGAAAACATGTCTTTACCAAAAAGAGAGATATGGCAGGCAAACAAGAAATGTCAATGTAGCAAGAAGAAGAGAGGTCTGAGAATTTTCCACTGTAAGCTTAAATTGTAACTTACTTACTGTGATTGGATAATAATGACTATAATATGGTGATGGTAGTAGCTGATAGGCTATAGGCAAATGTAAAGGTATTGTGTATGGTGCTTATTGGTTGTTATGTATTAAGATACTCTGCAAAGAAAAGTATAAAATGCTTTGTAACTTGAACAGAAAGCAGCTTCAGGTATGCCTACAGCTGGAGCTGACAGCTGTAGGGCTGGCTCTGGATACCCACTCCCTGAGCTGCTGTAACTTCACCTATGCAATAAACAGCTTTCAAGAGAGCTGCCTGAAGTCCAGACATCCTTCATGAACCTTTCCCCTATACACAGGTCTTTGTCAGGTTACTTCCCACATCATTTATGGGTGAGTTCCTCCATGTTAAGGATTTCCAGAATCCTTTTAAATTCCCCAGCTAGTATTTGCTACAGTGTTTTGGATATGCAGTAATGTGTGAACCTGCTCAGGAAACTGAAGGGCTCCAGCACCAGCTCTCTGCTATTTGGATACTAATTCAGACACTTTTTGCTTCACAGCAAAGGAATGTAACGGAAGTTACTTTTTGTTATGAGATTTGACACACTTAAGCAGCCTTAAAAATACCCCAGCAAACAATCAGTGCCATAAAGGAGCTAGCTGAAAAAATAAACCTTCCCAAATTCCCAGTGCCATAAGATATTTTCAGTTGAATAAAGGCATAAACTTACGCAAGAGCTTCTACATAAACTGCAGTATCAGTCTGCCTGAGACTCTGGCGCTTTTGTTATTTCTGCAGTTGGTAAATTCAGGCGTAACAATTTCTGAAGTCCTTCGGTTTTTACAAACAGGTATGACTGACAGCCTCTAAATGCTCTGCTTTTCATAACAACCATGATTGACAGCCCTTTGGTGCATAGCCCAATCAGCCTAACAGTGTTATTGTTCTCTAATAATTACCTGATAATTTTTTTTTTTCAGTGTGTTGCTGTTAGTTATGGTTCAACTAAGAGTCCTCCAAACTTTCCAAAAGTTTATTTAACTTGCACTGATTTGGGGCTGCCTTTCTGCGAGCCTCATTCTGTGGTAGCACTGGGATTACACACACTGGTTCCCAAGGTGCACAGGCTGTCACACTGTAAGTGATGCTTTCCCTGGCAAACAGAACATGCCAGAGCCCCAAAAATGTGACAATCCATGTGTCATTTTGGCACATATCAATCACAAAGTTTTTGTACAAAGAGAAATGTTTCTTAACTTAATAATCCCTGGAGCATAAAGAATACAGCTCACAGTTTGCATGCATCCAGGGCCAGAGCCTCGCGTGGGATGCGTGCCTGGAGCTGAGCTCAGCTCAGAACAGTTTACTACTTCCAAGCTGCTCAAGATGGCAACTTGTTTAACCTCTGCTGAAAGCAATAATTGAGATTTTTCTGCTGCAGGGAGATCATCCTCGAGAAACACTCAGCCAGGGAAACTGACTTGTGTGAATCACATGAAGAAACTCATGACCTGCTAGGGTCCCTTTTCTGGTATCTACAAAATAAATTTCTGAAATTGGAAAGTGTGGGTTTTTTTCATCTCCCTCTTGATTTTCAGATAGGATGGGAGCAGGAAGGAAATAACAAAATGAAAACCCACATTGCTTCATATTTCTGAAACCTTGGGAATTTTTTTTTTCTTGAGTATGGTGAAAAACGTGACAAAGGGCACCTACCTTGCAAGAAAGGCAAAAGAAAAATTTCAGAGAACTATTGAAAGCATATTATTATGTATTTAGTTACTCTTAAAAGGAACAATTAAAAAAAGAAAAGCCTTAGAGATGGAAACATGCTCTGAGTTTCTCCAAACATTTCCAGTTTTGCTACAAGGGTACTGAAAAAGCAAGTTAGGTATCAGAAGGAGAGAGATGGGACTTTGCTTTTCAAAACCAGAACTGTGGAACTTTAGCACAGCTTTGTAGTTCACTTGTTGGGTCACCTTTTCAAGAACTAGTTTGAAGTTTGGCCTCTGCACCAAGGTACACTGCACATCACCAAACAGCCTACAGCCCCAGGGTGTGGATTTGCACATATAATGCTGTAATGTAGAGGGGTTTGTGCATATTTACTGCAAATGGAGGCAAGTACATGATGCATAGACTGTAGAGCCAAATGGGCTAATTCTGCTCATAAACATTTGCTCACAGAGATTTAGGGGCTACATTGGGGCCAATTGAACAGTTAGACCATTATTATTTGTTAATTTACTTTTCAGTACTTCTGAATTTTACCCACACATTTACAGAACTGGCCATTTCCATAATGTATTACCCATGGCCCTGACCACAATCTCTAATTATCTACAGAGCTCGTTTCATTACTGAGTATTTTTCCCACCCTGTAAACATACTGGGCATTTTCTTAAATTTGGTTTTGGGTTGACAAATTGTGTAGAGAACAATAGCGAGGGGATGAATCATTGCAGTGACAGCACACTGCTCACTACAGGCTGAGGAAATAACTCATTGCATACTAGATACAAAGAAAAGGACAAAAAATTCAGCCATCTGTAGCTTATACTAACATTATGAGCAAGAGCTAAAAACAGCTTCCCACAGATCTTAAGTCAATGGTAGCTCTGACACCTTCTTTCAAGGACTTTCAGGATGCCTTACTGAGTTGTCACCTCAACACCCTGCAATCCCTCACCTCCAGCTTGGGCTCAGACACTGCAGTGCATTCATTCAGCTTGTTTTGGCACCTAAAGCTCAGTTCTTCCACATGCACAAAAACTCTGCTTGCTCACCAAAACACAGGTCAGAGAACAGAATAATCACTGTGCAGGTAAAACCTTTTAGGGGTCCAGAGAGGGTGGGGAGGACACGTGAAACACCTGGGTCCCACTGCCAGGAACAGGAGAGAAGTTTCCAAACAGATGAGAGCAACATCCTTCTCTGCTGTCTAAGGCACAGCAATGTGTGGGAAAGAGGCACTGTAAAAACAGCAGAGGTGCTGGTTTGCAGGGAATCTCTCACAGATCCAACACTCTTTAAAAATCATTATAGCAATGGGATTTCTTCTGGTGTTTCATGTAACATTCACAGATATTTCTGCAGCACAGGCTGACCCCTGCCAGGCAACAATGTCATGGATCCTGTCATTCCTGCACTTCACAGATCAAGCTGTAGTGGGTTGGCCCTGGCTGGATGCCAGACACCCTCCACAGCCTCTCTATCTCTCCCCTCCACAGCTGGACAGGAGAGAGAAAATATAACAAAGCATTCATGAGTTAAGGACAGAGAGAGAGCTTAGCCTTGAGGTAATTCTGCTGCACAGAAGAGTGAGATGAAGGAAATACTTCATACATTTTCAGGATTAGAAATGAGGATCAGAAGCCACATCAACAGCCAACCCTTCACAGACAACCAGCTGCCCACAAACAAGCTGAAGAAAACCCTGCAGGTGGAAGTGTAGCAGCATCTAACAACAGCTCATATCAAGCAGCTACACAACCACGGTGTGTGTTGTACTTGAGATACCAAACTAAGAGAAATTAATGCTGGTTTGAGGCTTCTTCTCTGATGTGGGTGGGACAAACTTTTCCTTCAGTTTTTGCTGTGTTTCAATTAATTTGCCTTATCTTGCTCTCACCAGCTCTACGATGCAATCCCCAAAATCCCAGACAAAAATCCAGAGAATAATCAATAAGATAAATTTATTATTTCTTATTCAATACAAGTTACTGATTCATCTAAGTTTATTTGATATTTTCATGGTCCTCAGAGCAGTTTTGATGACACCCATTTTCATTTTATAACAATTGAAATCTTTCCTTAGCACTGTTTCACTGAGGGAAAAAACTGAATAGTGTCAGCTAAGGCCATCTTAAATCTTGAATAAATTACTTTTACCCTCTCTAATTATTAATTACCGACAGATACACTTCCAGCATCCTCTTCCCATTCATATTTTCTTACATTCACAATCTAAAACCACATGCTAATGAATCAGCATTTATCTGATTTCCAATTCCACTAATTATTTATGAGATCAGCTAAATCAGTTACATTTAGAATGATAGACTTAGTTACTCAAGGCAGAATTTTCTCACAATTAAAAATTTTAAGCTGCCTAAAAGTAAATAATACAATAAAATTTAATCTCTGTTCAAGGCCCAAATATATTATTAATAAGTGATTTTAAACTGTCAAGAACATACTTCATTGTAGAGATATCCTTTTAATCCAAAATTAATTAAACAAGAATGGAAAAATAAAAATGCATTATTGAGTATAAAAGACCCTGGAAAATCTCAGAAATGCATTTTTAAATTCCAGAGATAACACCGAAACCAGCCTGGTTTTGTATCTTCAATGAAATATGACCATATTAATCCTGTAAATAAATTAGAAAAAAATTAAGGTGTTGAAAGATGCACAGACCTTCAACTGCCAGAGGTTAACTCTGGAGATGGGAATGTCACAGCTCTGGCATTAGAGCCCAGAAGGTGGGACCCTGCACCAGGTGTCCCACAAGCTCCACTGCTGATTGTACAAGCTTTCTTAATTAGATTCTGAGAACTTTTTAAAAGTGTGTTTGTATCACTGAAAGTAAATTTTCTTCCTCTCTGACAAATAACAACCTTGTCTGTCCACAGGTGTGGTCCCAGCCTTAAAACCACCGGGGAATGTTTTCCCAAATGGCTCCTGCCGCATTTGTCACCTGCCCTTACCTTTTCCTCTCTTTCACACATGCAGACTAAAGGCAGACTAAATAACCTGAAACCACACCTTTGAAGCAACACCTTCCCACCTGCCCAGGTTTCCCAAGTGAGGAGGTTCTGGGGGAGTGCCATAATGGGGAGTGAAACTCCTCGGTGTGAGCAGGAGCTGCTCGCACTCTTGGTTCCCGAGTCTCCATCCCTGTTCCCTGCTGTGCATCACTCACACCCCACCATCATTTCTTCCCGAGGCAAAATCACACCACTTGCTCTTCACAGATTAGCACTTGACTGTTCAATCCATATTTCTCCGCTTCAGTTCACCAGGGAAAGCCAAGTGCTTTGGGTTTTTCAGTCACCCCAAATCCCGTCATTATTGACAACAAAAACACATTGCTGAGGTTCTTTTTGGTTTCATGGACTGTTTTCCTAGCCTGAGGATTTTGGCTAGAAAAAATTCAGCAAAGTGAAAGAGAATGGAGCAATGACATTACTTCTGTCCCACTTCCAAGCAGAGTGGCAGAGAGCCAGTTCTCAGAATTTTTCTCAGAAGCCAATTGATTCATGTTTGTCTCAAGTTCCAGCATCCTTGTGAGAAGCTGTCAGAGGGCAGCCAAAATTGCTTCACCTACAGATAAAAGGCCACTCTCTTTCAATCATATGCAAAACCAGGGAAGTGTCACAGAGAAAACAGCTTTCCCCAAAATTCAGATTGCACCCAGAAGTTCACCAACCATTAGTCATTGCTGTAAATCAGCATGACTAATCACCTCAGCTCCACATCTTAATGACACTGATGTATACTCACCAGCCTCAGGACCTATCCAACAGGGCCAGGGCAACTCTGGTGAAATGCACAGCAGGTGCAGGGACATGGTGAAGAAGCCTCCCCCCAAAATCCTCAGCAAGTCTTGCTTTAAGCCAGGCTTAAAGGTGTCCTGTGACTAACACAGCCAACTTTCTACTTCCATACCCGGCCAGTGGCAGGAGCCATGCAAGCTGTCAAGACAGATGGGAAAGAAAGAGCAAAATGGAGAACACCACACCTGGGTTTCCTTTGGCTTTGCTTCTTAGAAATCAGCTTGTGTTAGATACAGAGAGTACAGAATGACATTTTAGACATGTTCTTTCTTTAGATGAGCCAGTTCACCTGACTATATTTCAAAGTATATTTATAACACCAATGTATTGGTATACCTTCACAGGAAAACTTTTACAGAAACCCAACAGCTAATTTAGCAGGACTCCTTCATTACAAGTTCTTACACAGCCTCTCTATTATCTCAGGCTCTCAGACAACCTTTCAGTCACACAGTGTCTGTACAACACATAAACGCACTTATGTTCCATTTACAAGCAGATAAATCAAGACCTGCTATCTTGGAAATAAAATCTGGGAGAAGCAGTAGAGCAGACACTATAGCCCAGCTGGCTTCAACCCTGGGTTCTTATCCAGAAAGTCTGGACTGTGAGCACTTGAGGTTTTCAATCTTTTAGCTCAGCCACGAGAGCAAAGCACACCCTTCTATCAAACTAGAACTCTTTGATAAGCACTCTGCTTGTCAGACTAGAAAAAGTAACAGAAAGACAGAAAATAAAGGGAGATGATAAAATTAAGATAATCATAACTGTATTTCACAAAACTTTCATGCTTCGATGCTGTTCCATCAGACACCTAAGAGAAAACATGACTTTGGGCATGTTTTGGTCTGGCTATTCTTCATGCCTGAAATTCAGCACTTTGGAATGAGCTGTATCAGCTCACTAGCCCAGGTTATTTTTCTGCCTTTATTTTATTCTTTTTTTCTCACCTGGGAAATATCTCAGCTAATTAATGAGTTGAAATAGTCACTAATGGATTCAGTGAAGGCAAAAACTGGTGCTGGGACCATGGAGCCATGAGTGAAGGCAAGGTGGGGAAACCTGAACAGGACCCTTCCTTTTAAGAGCAGCTAAATGCTCAGCAGTTAATTGAGCAGAGGAACTCAATGCATCTTATTCAACTATAATGTAACTTGAATACCCTTGCTGCCCTGTGGAATACCCTACAGCTGCCTGGCACAGTCTAAGCTAGATGCCTGAATTTCAGCATTCAGTGTGAATATCTGAAAACAGTCTGATGGTTCATGGACCATCAGAGCAATTGGGACTTTAAAGCAATTGGGAATTTAAAGCAATTGGGATGTCTGAGACAGTTTATTCAATGCCCATAACTGAATTCAAATTAAAAGCAGCAACCAAGAGACATAAGCCTAAGCATCTCTGCCAGAGGCAGAAGAACTGATATATTAACTAAAGGATAAGGTGGAACACATTGTACCTCAGGAAATGCATTTGCTCCAAAACACATTAAGACTGTCAACAATTTGGCTTGGATGTTCTCAGCATGGTACACAAAAAAAAAAAAAAAAATCATTACTGTGCCACAGCATGCAATAAAACTGGGCTTTAACACAGACAATAATGCTCTAGAGAGAAAACGTGCATGGCCAGGACCTCAAAATAAAAAGTTCCCAGATTGGAACCATAAAGGATTAAATTTTGTAGTTTATTTGACGTGAAAAGTTCCAATTAGATCCCAAGATTTCTTCTGGCATGTGAAAGTACTGTTTAATCCTATAATCTATTACCACTGCTCTTCATTTCTCCATCAGCTCTGCACACACACACAGCTCCGTGGATCAATGCTGTCCTCCTGCCCACCCTGTCCACCACGGAGAGTCCTTCCACCAACGGAGCCAGAACTGCCTGCAGAGCTCCACGTGAACTGGACTAGGAAGAGAACTCAGGTGTGGACAAGAGTTCTGCTGTAATGGCAGTCCTGTGCTTTGGCAATCAAAATAAATCTCATACTACCAGCTGGGACTTTGCTACATCTTTTCATCAACCAAAACATCTATAGTAAATAATTAATTAGTATTCCAGGACAAAACTTGCCTGTTCTACTTATACCAATATTAAAGAAAGGAAAATCAAAGCCCAGACAAAAATACAGTGCATTTTCTGTGCAGGAGAATGAAATTTGCTGCTTGGTCACAAAATCACAGACTGGCTAGTATTGGGAGGGACCTCTGGAATCATCTAGTCCAACCCCCCTGCTCAGGTGGGTTCACCCAGAGCAGGGTGCACAGGAGTGCATCCAGGCAGGTTTTGAATCTCTCAGAAGGAGACTCCACAACCTCTCTGGGCAGCCTGTTCCAGTGCTCTGTCACCCTCACTCTCAACTTTTCCCTCCTATTCTGATATAATTTCCTGTGTTTCAGTTCATCCCCATGGCCCCTTGTCCTGTCACTGGGCACCGCTGAAAGGAGCCTGATTTGGTTCTTGTTTACAGAGCTTAATGAAGTCAAGGGAAAATGGATGTCTGCTACTGATGATGCCATGAAGATTTCTGCCTTTTCCTTTATACCCCTGTTATACCTTTTTACAACTTCTGCATTCCCAGTGCTTTTTGCCTACATTCTTGGACTTGTTTGTTAAGCTGAGAGAAAAAACATTTTAGAAGCTTCGTAGCCAGGGATCAGTGTGCCCCAGAGCCCAAGGTGCTCTCCAGAACACATTCTGTAAACCAAGATAGAACCATCCAGGAGAAGGTTCCTTGGGGAGGGGGGCTCACTCGAGCCTCTCATTGG
Organism: Aphelocoma coerulescens; assembly: GCF_041296385.1. Taxonomy (NCBI): domain Eukaryota; kingdom Metazoa; phylum Chordata; class Aves; order Passeriformes; family Corvidae; genus Aphelocoma; species Aphelocoma coerulescens. The sequence goes on from NC_091018.1 coordinate 17,207,726, forward strand.
GGAATATTTGATAGATCTGCTTATTAGTAAAACCTATCATGTTATACCCAATGTTGGGGAGAGAGAGAGAGACAGAGAGACTTGGCGGGGTGCATTTCGGTGCACATGACCTGGACGTGTGCACCTAAGGATCCTTAAAATAAACACCAAGGTAAAATCCCTTTTCCCCTTCTAACCGTGTATGACTCTTGATTTTAAGACCAGGAAAAGGCATCACTGAGGGGTAGAGTTCACCACAGATGAGAACAGAAACAACTTTGGGTATTTAAATGACAACTTTTTACTACTGAATCCATCCTATTATTTTAAAAATTTGGTTTAAAAAAGTGGTTGGTAGGTTGTTTTTTTTTTTACCTGCAGCAGATGACAGTTTTTGGGAGTGATAGTTTTTTGGGGGTAAGTGGGGTGTTTTCTGTTGTGGTTTCAAAGAAACTAAGAAAACTCATTGAAGCCAAACCAAATCAGAGCCATCAACTATAAAAATAATTTCCTCCCCTCCTCCAAGATAAATAATTTGTTAAGAAGAAAAAGTCCCAATTCTCAGTCTAAATGCATCAAATAGTGCTTGGGAGCACAAGATGAAGCTCATGCTACACTGGAAATTTGTTGTGACCAGTGCCCTGCAAAACCACTCAGTCAGTCTGTTCTCTGCATGGTTTGACTCCCTCACTGTGAGTTGGAAGCAGAACAATCTGGTGGGCGTGATGGTTTCACTTCTCTACAATTCCACTCCTTGGAAGATTATCATCCTTTATCTTCCCTTCTACTTACTCCTTTAGTGACCTTGGAAAATACAGATAGAGATCACAGAAGCACAATCCTGAAAGGATTATTGCTTTTATTATCTTACTATTGGGAAGCTGATTAAAAGCACATATCCTTTCACAGACTACCCTGCCCATTAGCACTTTCAGCTCTCTTAAAAAGGTCACTGAGCAGGATATTAAACACAATCTTAAGTACTGAGCACTCTTTGCTTTCAGTACCAGTGTTCTTCTCATGGCAGATGTTGTAGGAAGTTGTCTGTCCCTAGCTCAGGAGTCCTATCTTCCTACTAAAACACAACACCAGTAACAAGGATTTTGGTAAGAAAACCTCACTGGCCTGATAGTGAGCCAAAGAACGGTGGTTGGTGATGGATAGTTACATAAATACTGCTATTTTATCTGCACAATTTCAGCCAAATCTCTGGTCTCTGATGGTCCCTGAGCCACTGACCAGGCCACAGTGACAATATGCTTGACCTGGCTTGGGCCCTTAGCACTTCTCTGCTGAGTGGCAGTACAAAGCCAGAATCACTGTGTGAAAATCACTGCAGATAATCACCTCATATTTTCACAATGCCAACATAAGGACATTTTACAAGGTCTGAAAATAATGCCTTTACTACTTTCCTATTATAGCAAGCTGCTTTCTAATGTCATTCCTCTTGAAGCTATCAGGTGCATCAAGTAGGATGTCCTAATGTCTCCTCCTACCATGTAGAATGGCAAGGCATGAGCCCTGAAGACACTCAAAGAGTCTCCTAAACCCAGGAAGAGGCCAGAATACGCTCCCAGCCTCTCTAGGCTGCTCAAAGTACCAGTTATAAAGTCTGTGTTTTTCAGAATAGATTGCAGCAGCCATCTCCATAAGCACCTAAGTCCTTTTGTGGGGTCACGCATCTTTAACACAGAAGTTTTTATTCCATACCTGTTCTGAGCAGCAACGAATCTGCTGGAACACCAGGGAGATGTGGTGTTTAACTGAGGAAGAGAGCAGATTGCCAAATGGACAGAAATAACTCACAGGAGCAGAAGCTGGGTTGTTTTTTTTTTTTTTCCTGGATGACATTAATATATTGCTGCTTTTACGGAAGAATCCCCCACAAGTTTCCAGAGCACCGTGAGTCAGCGTCATCCCTCGGAATAAATGCGGGCGAGGGTCAGCTGTTCTGCTGCTGGTATGGGCCCAAGGAAGGGAAGGAGCCCTCCTTGCTGACAGCTGTTACACAATGCAGATAACCCATCTTCCTGCAGTCATTTGTGGGTGTCAGGAGAAGCTAAGAATAAACCAGGAAAAGCCTCTGGAAAGGTCTGCTAAGCAATGAGCTGAAAGAAACATCTCTCAAGGTACAGAGAGCATACCCTGGCTTCAGCTTAAAACACAGCCTTAGGTGACCTCTGCTACATGATCACAGGTGACAATCACACAATTGCACTTAAAATTACTCATTTACCTGTCCATGAAGTGTTAAAAGCAGCACGGAAAAGTGGATGTTAGAAAAAACACTTACATCCCTGTTTATATGGGATACATTGGAGTTGCTAAGCTTAAGAAAATAGGTAGGTGCCCCCTCCTGCTCATTAAAGGGAATTGTGAAGCAAATTGAAGATTTAAGATTCTGCTTACCCACAAGCCAGATAAATTAGGATTTCTTTCCTTTTTTTTTTCCTTTTTTATTGTAGCTCAAACGAGCTACAATAATAAGCACCTCCAGTAGAGAAAGCAGGTCAGCACTGACTGCCATTCTGAAGGAGAGACGGTCAGTTAAAAGAAAAAAGCCAATTAAGACGCAATTGGGCACTCCCAGTCAGGAAGATACTGGGGAGAAAAGAAAGGAGATAAGGAACGTGACTGTCTGAGAACACCGAGTCTCCCCAGCAGTGACTGGGGCAAATCTTCTGTTGTGGATGAGATAAATTTCATGTCCTTGCCTGCAAACTGAGGAAGCATGCTATGATCAGAGCCTAGAAATTAAAAAAAAAAAAAAAAACCAAACCAAAAACAACAAAAACCAGACCAAATCCAAACAACACCACCGTGGTTTTGTCAGCTTTAAGCTTCTTGTTTTCCTTGTTAACAAGATCAAGGAACTTCCTTGCCAGAGAAAGCTCTATAATTTTGTGAACTTACAAAAGTTTGTGAAAGACAGGATTACTGCTTATCTCCTGATTAATGCTGAAGCTTTACAGCAGTCTAGCAGCTAAATTAATACTTAAACTGTACCTGCAGGATTCAGAATCAACCATTAACTCTCTTGAGACACGCAAAGCAAGCCTGCTCTCAAGGTCTTCAGAATAAGCATAATAGTCCTGGGTTTGGTCCCACACACTCTGAGCACAATGAAATTGCAGCCACATAAGACCACAGAGAACAAGGTTAGAAGGAAGCCCAAGCAATAAAAGGTCACGACACATGAAAAGCTGACCTTTACTTTGCTGCAACTGAATTTTTGCAAAAAGGAAAAATTGCAATCCCTTTAGAAAGAAAATATAAGATGTAACCTAACCCACATCCACTCCCAAATCAAAGGTCAATAATGTTAAATGTACCTTTTTATATTGCCCAAAAAAACGGAATATACTGGATCTGTTGAAGTGTCTAACACCAGCTAGAAGCAAGAACAGCAGGAGATAAATTGTAAATCTGGATGAAAAGTCTCTTCTGGAATGTACCAGATAATGGCTTTCTGCAATATTATAAAAATATAGGGAGAAGAAGCTTTTAATTCAATGCAGCAGTAAAGAGTTTCAGTTAATTCCAGGGGGAAAAAATAAACAAGCACATCTCTGCTGAGCATAAAAAGCAACAGTCTTTGTAATGGAGCAGAAGGACTCACCCTTTTCTCTCTCTTTTAGAAATAAAGCTCTCTAAACTCTGGGCATATTATCAATCTGAACCTTCTCAATGCTCTGAATTACTTGATCAAATAAGAGCAAAATCACTGCCCTGCATTGCTCAGACAAGGTGCACAACCTGCCTAGGCTTGACTTCAGAGCAAATGGGGAATAGGACATGGGCTGCTGCATCATGGGCATGTTTTGAATTTGAGGAAATAAACTTTTTACTTTAAAATACAAGAATGATCATCCTGCATCTGTATTCGTATCCACAAATGGTTCCTAATAGGATAACATGTTGATTAAGTCATCAAACAAAACACTCTGGCACTGGTAGCAGCAAGGCACCAGCTGCTTCTGAGAGCAACTGTGTGTCAAGCGCAAAAGCTGGCAAGTTTTGAGCTAACATTTAGCTACCTGACCAGGTTATCCTTTTCAGTAGCAAGAGGACAGAGGCACAGCTCACTTGGCCAGAGCCTGGTGCTAATAAACACCAATATCAGGGTACAATCCCTGTATGGCCATTCACTTAGGGGCTGGACTCGATGATCCTTGTGGGTCCCTTCCAACTCAGAATATTCTGTGATTCAAATGTGGAGTCAGCAGGAATGTTCCTACCCAAAGTGCACAGAAGGAAAGGAACCTCTGCCTTTCAATTAATTATTTAAATTACTTGATGCAACCCTTATGTTCACAATCTGCAGCTACACTGAAAAACATAAGCAATCCAAAACCTCCAAGGACCTTAATCATTACAGAATATGCAGGGGGAACTTGTTGACAACCACAGCAGTAATTTAAATCTGCTGGCACTTTTGGAAACAAATAGCTCGGTATAAAATCCAGCTGGAGTTGGCTTCCCCTCCTCTTGGTCTCTGAACACTGACAGCAGGACATCCCCACCTCCACCCACCAGGTGATGAGCAGGGCAGGTGGTGAATCCTGTCGATGACCACGTGGAGCACACAGGTATTTTCTCTCCTGAGAAAAGCACAAAGCAATCCTTCTGCAGCTGCCACTGAGAAATGCTTCCCCCAGAAACAACTTGTGTGGCTCTTCACAGTGTTTTTACTGCTGGACAGCAACCACGGATTTTTCATGGAAATAGTTACTCTCTCCAAAAGTACAATTCTTCACTGTTAAAATCCACAAGCAGTAATGGGTTGGTGATGTTAAAGCTTTCCTGTTTTCCCACCAGAAAGTTATTTTATCATTAATTTTTGGTCAAATCCCAACAAATCATTCCCACCCATTAGAGGAGGATGTGCTGCAGCAGACTGAGACTTCACGAGTCTCCAGTTGCCAGTGAGACATCCCTGGGGTCCTGACCTTGTGTACAGACCTTGTCTTTCCACTGAAGTGCTGCCCAAAACATCCTTCAAGATCCATAGCTACCAATTTTATAGTGTGTAAGCTTCAAAACACTTCTCTGAATTTAAGGAACAATGATAGCACAATAAAAATCAAGAGGCTGGAAGACAAGGCCATGCAAAGGAGATAAAACACTTTCCTATATCTTTTTAGATTAAGTGTACAGAGCTTTTATGAAGCTAGTGAAAATCTTCTAGATGAGCCTTTAGGGCACATCAATTCAGAATTATTTTCTTTCTGCTCCCTCCTCACTAACATTGCTCAAAAACAATGCTGAAAATAGTTGCCAGCAATGTAATTGAGCCTGTGAAAGGCACTATAAAGGCCTCTGTGCCTTCTGTGCCTCAAGGCACATCACTTCTGCTCCTTCTTTTATTTTTCCATGTATTTAATTGAACTGGGCAGTAACCTTTACCGTGTGGAGCTAAGATGGCACAACAGTAGATTTGATCTGAGTGCTGAGTCTGGACTGCCTTGCTGTGAACTGCTGGGGGAAGTGGTGCCTGGAGATCCCCTGAGTTTGAAATGGGAGAGCCCATGCTACCTGTCCCCCTGCTCCCACTTTGTGGGAAGTTTTGCCCCACATTTTTGCCATGTAGCAACCCACAGAGAAAACATCAGGATAGCAAACCTCTGCAGAAATTTTCCCTAAATGGCATGTAACTGTTGAGAGGGAGCAGTGAGTATCTCACTAGCACAGGTACAGGAACTCCATCCTTTACCCTAATCCTTAGGCTTTCAAAATATTATAAACCATGGGCAATCAAAACAAAAGCAAAGCTAAAAAGCACACAGCCAAAACCTTGCATTAACATTATAGCTACAGACTAGTCTCCACTTTATTTTATGCTGTATTTCACCCAAACTTTGTGCTTGCCACAAAGATTTTCAAAAGGGACAGCAGTATCTTTTGTGTTTGGCCAATATCCAGCACTGTGGGACCTTGCTGGGTGGAAGGTACAGAAACAACACTGTTAAACATGTTCAGGACCACAAGTACCTTCTCATTTGCAAAGAGAATGGGGTAAAACTCTAAGGTAAGGGCCTGAAGTATGAGATTAGATAAAAGTTGTAAGAGTTGCTATGCATATCTGATTAGCAGAATGCACAGGGGCACTGATCCACTGATAGTGCACAAGAGAGTGAGAGCCTTCTGTGCTTGGGGGAGAATGCCCTGAATTGGCACACCCAGAGGGCAGGCTAGGAGACCAGTGCCATCCCCCTGGCACTGGTGTGTTCCCAGAGACACCTGAGCCTGGGGTGTGCTGTGGATTTTGTGGGTTGGCAGGCAGGAGGTGCAGGCAAACACCCCTTAACTGGCCCCTTCTTCCCCTTTGTACAAGAGAGCAGAGACCAGGGTCCTTCCCTGCTCCAGAGTTGGGAAGGCAGCAGTGACTTCCTCACTTCCCAATGGTTTCATCTGCATTGGTCAGCAGCTCAACACCCAGCTCTGCAGCATCAATCTCAAATTACAAAGCATTTCTAATGCACAGGACCATAGAAGCTGGTGCAAAACCAACTCAGTCCTGAAGCTGCAGGGAAGAAGAACTTCTGGCAATAATGGAAGGATCTAATCAGTATTATTGTCATAAAATGTCTATAGTTACTACACTGGCAATTTTTCCAAATGGGTTGGCTTAGAGATTGGTCTCTTGCACTGATTACTAAATTATTTTCTTTACAAAGGTCTAAGTGGCTCTGTTTTCCAGATGAATAGCCTGAAGCCACTTGGTTCAGAGCTTCAGTCCCCTGAGATTCATCTTGGACAGTAAAGAAATGAGACAGATGAACACTAAACTACTTTGTGTACGAACCCAGCAGTGGCTTGGCTGATGAGAACACTTTGTATAAAGCACCACTGAATTTAAAATAAAGACAGAGGTGAAGTGAGGCTAGTTAAAAGTTAGAAGTCAGAAGCAGTATTTGATAACAAAGCATTTTAAACCAAGCTTCCTAAAGAGAATTTTGGCTTCACCACATCTGACCTCATCTGGGAGAGCTGCCTTTCCAGGCAAATTAAGAGCAGTGGGCTGGAACTGGCACTTTCCCAACCCAGTCACTGCCAGGCTCCTGGAGTGCCCTGGCCCCCTTGCCCACCCCCAGGGAGCAGCAGTCTCTTTATCTGAACATGCAGCCATACATTTGCCCAGCACTTACTGAGCAACACTTACTTTTTTCTTGAAAGAGAGCACCTGTGCTCAGGAAGGGAAGCTCTTTGCAGCCACTTGCACATCTGGTGGGTGGTGATGCAGCTCTGCTGGCAGGGGCTGGAGCAGGGAGAGGTCGTGGGTGAGCAGGGCGAGGATCTCACGCTCACGTGGAACCACTGAGATGCAGGTTTCCACCAGCCTTTGCTGACATGGAACAGGATCTGGACAGCACAGCAGGAAACAGGGAAGTTCAGCCCCTCTGGCAGCTGCTCCAAAGGAGATTCGAGGCCTGTGTACGGTGATGAGCTGGGCAGGTTTGAGGTGCCTGTGACTCAGGGCCCTCCTAGCAGGAATTCAGGGGGCTCTTCTCAAAGCACTCTGAACCTGTGGATGGCACTGGGCTGAACTGCTCACTGGGGAGGAGACTCAAACATGCCAGGGAGACCTTTGGGAAAGAGAGATGGAGAGAGAGAGATGAATGAAAAACGTTTATCCTTGAAATTTAAATGTCTGTGGCTTTTCTAGAGTACGTTTGAAACATCCGAATTCAATTAGTCCATTAGACAAAATCCTATTAATTGGACAGCTTGGTCAGCTGTGGCTAACTCAGAATTTGTTCTGGTTTTAGTATTTTATCATTAAACACAGTTCTGAGTAATTCAAACCTCACAACACCAAGGAAAAACTGCCCATAATTAACATCTTCAAATGCAAGCAGCTTTCATCACACAAACACCAGCAAGAGCTCATACCACTCTCCTCCACTCTACTTCACTTGTTTATTTAGTCTGGTTTGTCACTGAAGTTCTTCTCTGGGTTCCACTGATGCAAACTTGCACTGGTTTGAATCTCTCCTCTGCAAACACAATAAACCAGCTCCGCACAGGAAGGTTTAATCTGCTACCAGAGCTTTTCAGCAATCAGATCCCTAAGCATTAGCCTTGTTAATTAAAGTAGCACATCTGAAAAAATTAGCAGAAGGGAATACATTGGCATATTTCTGTGCAACAGGGAGAATTTATACCTTCAGCAGTCACCAGTGGACTGAAAAAAGCCAGTATAGCATGACACATGATGTAGCAGCACCCCTGGGCTACAAAAGCAAGTAATATGAGTCAATCAAAAACCAGAAGCATTCAAAAGGTCATTAAAAAGCTACTAAACCACACAAAATCAAATAAATACATTAATCACTTAAAACCTCTATGAAACATCCTAATTGAATTTTGCTGTAGTAGTGTCACATGGCTGTGGAAACTGCCCTTCAGTAATCACACCAAAAATTGGCATGCTCCCATTCCCACTTAATTCTCCCTGATTACGTGAAATATCAGAAGGAAATAAAACACGAGGTGGAGGGATTCAGGAAAAAATAAATAGTATTTAAATTTCCTCATGTTCTTTTCATTCATGAATCTTAAACTCATTTATCCAAGACAATGGATGGCATCCTTCTGCAAGAGTGGATTGTAGCCACGAGCCACTACCCATATCATGGAACACAGCATCACTGGCAAGGGGAGTAATCCAGCACGGGAGCAGTGTCAGGCAGGGAAAAGCCTGACGCTTTGAGGAACTGAGCAGCTCCTGCTCCAAAACATCTCTACTGCACAGCCCAAGAAAATAAAATGGCAAAACTCCCCAGTGCCCCCTATGCACTCACACAGACCCCAGAGCAGCACCAGGGAAGCCTCCATGCAGAGGCTGTGCAGGAGTCCAAGAAAGGTTGAAAGCTCTTCCCAGGAGTCTCCTGTGATACCCAGCACAGCACAGAAGTGCTAAATGAGAGGGGGAAGGAGCAGGAAAAGCAGCAGCGGCACAAGGAAGGCCATGAGCAGATGTGTGTTGGCTGCAGCACAGTGTCTGCCCCACAAAACAAGCCCCAAAGCAGGACCAGCACAGAAACGAGAGCATAGGGGAGGCACTGACATCCACAAGCATGGAAAATGGGAAAATTACTGATGTAACCGATCTCAGCTAACCCACAGACCTACTGTCACATCAATATACCAAATATCAGCCCATCAGTGCTCTTCAAAGGGAAGAGGAAGCCAAGCAGGAGGCACAGAAGAGTTGCACAATGTGTTCTTGCATAAGGGGATCCTGTGATGGACCATCCAATGCAGGTTCTTGGCTCTGCAACAGTCTGGTTTTTAAGTACCACAAAACCTCCGTCTTTAAAAAGTCCTTTTTACGAAAGAAGTGACTCTGAACTGGTAACCCTCCTTTACCAGGCCACCCACTTTGATGTAATTTATACTGCATACAGATGACAAACCCCAGTGAAGATTTTGCCATGCTACAGTCTGGGGCCCAAGGCACTCCCCTTGGTGACTCTCTCAGCTTGTGACAGTGGCTGAGATGAGCCTATGAACAGAGGATGGACTGCAGCAGCTGCTCTGAGGCTCAGACGAGTGAGAAGCCCCACCAGCACTGCACAATGCCTCCTCCTTTATCTTTTATAAAATGACCTCTCAGGAAAGCAATTTCCAAAGTGACTAGTGTTGCTGGTGACACACAGCTAGGGGAAAGAGAGAATTTACAGTGATTAGAATAGATCAGATTTATGGACTAACAGGACAGGCGATGCGTGAAGCAGGGAATGAAATGTAATGAGGCCAAGGAAAAATTAAACACATGCTCTAGTCCAACCTAAACAGCAATGTACAATTAGACAGGAAACACAATCTAAAATAGTTCACATAATGTTTCATAGCATTATAAAGAAAAAAGCAGAAATGATCTTTCAGCTCTTACGGACTTCACAATACAGAGTAAAAACCAAGGGAAGGCTGTAAGGATAGTTGAAACATGAAATGCACAAAGAGCCTGTCAATCTCAGGAGCACTTTTTGCCACACTGAAAAACGTGAGGCACCGCCAACAGACTTCCAGAACGTTCAAACTCAGTCCTGAAAGAATCCATAGATATTGTGTTATTTGGGCAACATGAGCATTTTTGCAAAAATCAAACCTACAAGTTACATGAAATCATCCTAAAGCTTTCAGAATCTGACAGCCTTTAGGCATGTGACAGATAAATGCAGTAGAGAAACTGTTTCTCAAAATGAAAGGGTATAGCAGGGAATAAAACTGACTTAGAGAAGAACAGGAATGAGAAGCCAAGAGTTTGAACTGGTCCTTGAAAAAGTCTTGGTGGTCTGGTACTGTGGCTGAGCCATGTTGGAGAAAATGCTGTGCCAAAGGATGTTCTGGGTTACCCAATGCTCCTGCAGGGAATATTTTAATGCAAAGAACTTCTTTACAGAGAGGAATACCCTTAAAACTGTGAAAATTTTCTTTGTGTGAGGTTTATATTTCTACTCAGAAAACATCTACATACATGCTTAACTTTATATGTGTTGACTAGTTAAATCAACTGGGATCATCATGGGCTTTAATTTAACATGCTTAGCCTTGTGAAAAGCAAGTGGATTAGCAGGTTGGTATGTTTTTATCTGTCTTTGGTTCATTGTATATTTTTTGCAGTTGTACTTAGGGCCATGGCAAGAACTGCAACTCCCAAATAACAGAGACAATGCAAGATTTTAAAATACTATCAGATGCAACAAAACTTTTCTTTACTGGAGAGCACTCATTTTTAAAGGCCCTCTGTACATACTTTAATAAAGTATTCCCTCAAACACAGCAACTTCTTAGCTGTATTCCTGACAAACTTCTTGATTGGGCTCAGAAGTAAAATTATCATTCAGATATTAGCAGTTTTGCTGTTCAAAGTCTAATCTATTTTGAAAGCTTAAACAAAGTCAATACATATTTAAATTAAATATAATCTGCACTTGCTTAGTGATTTTAATTAAGAATTAAGTTGCTGCTGCTTTGATAAGTGTGTTTAAAGCCAGTGCAATAGAAGAATAATGTTAGGGCATTTACAATTCTGTACCATTATTAATATACTTTTCAGTGTATTGCAGGCTGAGTTTAGCACTGTAGTCAATGCTGCCACACAACTACTCAGAATTATCTTTCAAAAAATAAAAAGAATACCAAATTTTGAAAACTTAACTCAGTTTTGAACTGCTGTGACTGAAGCACAGAAGAGTGTTTTACTCAACTTTTTCATCCCATTTTTATTTCTGTTTAAAGGTCAGTTTCTTCAGGACTCCCTCCCTGAGGCCACCGGGTGTGACAAAGGAGCCTCATGGAGATTTATATGGCTTTAGGAAGAAAAGTCACCTGTGCTGACTTCACACTATTCTTTTCACACAAGAGAGTTACAATCCTATTTAAGACAAAGACTTATTCCTTGTATGAGGGACACAAAACCTGAATCCCATCCATAGGTTCCCCTTGGACTAAATAAATCCAAGAACACCAAAGGGTATCCCACACATCCCAGAGCACAGGGGACCTGCACAGGTTATAAATCTCACAGTCAGCTGCAAGTTTGTTTTTTCTCATCGTCCACAAAAGGGTAAAAACATCTCTTCTATTTGTTCTAATCTCTGAAATTAGGCCTGCATAGACTGTAGTTGCATTTTTATCACAACACAGACACTGTATTGGATACATTTTTCTTTGGTTTAAGGGATAAAGTAGAGGTGGGGACACAGGCTGTGTTTGCCCCTTACCTCACAACTGCTTAAATGGGAGGGAACTGGGAACCAGCAAATAGAAACAAAAAAAAAAAAAAAAAAACACACAAAAAAAAAAAAAAAAAAAAAAAAAAGAAAACTAATATTTAAACCCAGTTTCTTTAATTCTGAATGTTACTAACTAAAGCAAAAGAAACTTGGTATTTTGCAGAGAATGGCTTACAGTTTTCCTTTGAATGGCTTCATGGCATGTAAGAAGATAGTAAGAAGATAATTGTATATCTCTGGAGGTCTGATTTAAAATCTAACTCATAACCAACAGCTGCTTGCTGATGTAGAAATAAACAGCCCACCACAAAACCCCAACTCAACACCCCACAAAAGAGCAACACAGAGACACAATCACAAGAGGGCAGAAGATTAATTCTCATTTTGATCTTTTGATGAGAAAGAACACAGTTTTGACACGAACTGCATCTTCTCCAGTGGACACCAAACAACTCAGAGTAGCACAGACCAAGAGAGGATTTTCAAAACTGCCATCCATCTAACTTCAATCTGTTCTACCATTCAGCTGGTGACATCCAAAGCTCCAAGGCATGAGCACATTGCTCTTTCCCCGCTAAAGAGTCAGCATACACAATATTGGATATTTAGGTGTTCTAGAACACTCTTAGGAAAGAAAAAGAAATAGAGCAAAGCAAAGAGTGCACGATTTTGCAGCCAGAAAAAGCCAGCAATGATATTCTCCACCACACTAGAATTTTCATTTCGTGGAAGTTTGGCACTGGCTCTGTAGGAGCAGGGTCTCTGCCAGCAAGGTAGGGTGCAGCAAACACATTAAACACACAGCAATTCTTCATGGCTTCAGCTTTGCCCTCTGTCATTCTCCTTTTTCCTGCAGTCCTTTGCACAGAGAATGAGACATATGCCAGCATCACCTTTTGCTCTGTCCCTCAGACACCTCTCTTCTGACTCAATTTCCAATTAGCATTCCTGTTTTACATCCAGTATATCACTCATAATAATTTTAGTGCAGTCAAGCAGTTCCTCCCCAAATGAGAGGAAGGTTAATGATGCTTCCTGTTACTGTTCCTATATGCTTTGCATAAGAAAGGGAGAGGATTTCTTAAATAACAGGAGACAACCTTCCTCTCCTGTGAGGCCTCAGTGCAGGGGACGCCGTCCCTTCTTCATCTCTGACGTTCGGCTGGACTGCCCGTGTTTTACAAAGCCAGGAGCTGCTTTCTGCCCTGACACTTTTGTACCCTGAGGCCAACAGAGAAGTGGCCTAAGTGTCCTTAACCTTGATCCTTGTCTGTAACAGAGAAAAAATTGTCCCTTGAAAATAGAGCCAAATGCAAAGGTGTTTGCATTGGTACAGTGCAAGGGATGTCTTCTCCCTTCTCCCAGAGCAGATACTCAGCTCATGAACCACACAGCAGCCCAGCCCTGGGTCTGGGGTGGGCAGAGGGAAGGGATCCTGCTGCTCTGGAGCCAGGAAGGGTGACAGCAATGTCAGGTCCCTGCTTCATCTCCAAAACAACACATGTGAAACCCAACTTATGTATTCAAAGAGCAGAAAATATTAGAGGAAACACAATGCAAACAAGAAGGATGATCTAAATAGGAGTTTGACCTAGGAGCCACTGACTGCAACCAAAGTATTTCCATTTAAGTAACTTTTTTTCACCCCATTGTCTAATCCTGGTTACCTGTTAATCTTTCCCCAAAGAAAAAAACTAATTCTGATTGCCTGGTAACAGTTACCACTGCTTGTGGCACTACAGAAACTTCAAATATTTTTATGCTAATAGCACACCATCTTAGCAACTACATTTTCCCATATTTTTTACATTTCTTATTGTTTAGATAATTAATTTTACCTCCAACTTATGTTAAACTTCTTTTGAACCAAAGCTGGAATTCAATTTACAATGCAGAAAAAGAGTATTTTAATAGGTGCACTGGCTACAAAAGCAACCATTGAGCTTGCATTTTAAAAAGTCATCACATGAAGAAAATTGTCTACATAATTAGTGACTTGAGCCAATTGTGGCTAATCATAATATGAACAAAAGATTAGGAAAGACCTCACCTCACCTTTACTTAAGAAGGTATTGATGATAGCTGCTGCTTTTATGAACTAAAGTGGTTTGCAAGTAAGGATAGTTCATGTGTTTAGCCAGAGAATTCCCTGGGTTGTACCTTTCTTTACATGTTAATAGGAAGTGGTCTTAGGTTTAAATATTTGGTTTATGTGAACTTGAGATATTATGAAAGGTTTAAATCTTAATATAGGAATTATGCAATGTCATTTTAATTCTGAAGGGGTGTATTTCAAACATTTTTATTTCAAATAGACATACAAGGTTTAAGTTAAAAAGACAAAACCAACACAAACACAACCACCAACAAGCCTTGCCCCCTCCCCCAAAACTTCACATTCCCTGGAGATGGAACAGATTTGAAGGATGTCATCAACAAGAAAGAGCACAGGGCAGCTTCAAAACTTAATGCTCATCAGAACCAAAGCAGATGGGACAGGAAATGTAGTCCAGCACCCCCACATAACCAGTTCACAGGAGCAAAGGGGTCTTATCCAAAATAGGAGACAGCGCCTGGGCTGAGCAGGATGTCAAGTACATCATCTCAGCTCATCACAAGGCTCAAACACCCACTCCTTCAGTCTCTGTTTTTCACTGGATCCCACTGACCCCCTTGCCAAGTGGGAAGACTCTCTGTGTGCTGTTTGTGATGGTGAATTTGTCACATCAGTTTTACTCAGCATCACAAACATAAACCATGCTGGTCCCAAGAGGGTCCAGATGCTCAGCAAGATTCAACTCCACACCAGGTTGTCTTTCCACCTAGGAAAGCACTGCCCCTGCTCAGGGTTGAGCTGGCCAAACACCCCACACACCCTCTGGCAGCATCCTCACGTGCCCAACTCAGCCCAGAGCCTGTGACAAAGCTGGTCTGAGACCACAGTTCCCCAGTGCCATGGCCATGGGGCAAGCAGCTGCAGTTCTGCAAAGTCTGGCTTAAGCTCTGGCTTTAGTTCAAACAGGAATCAGTCCAGGGAAGCCCTTAAAGATCCCTCTTGCCTTTAGGAACACTTACAGCACAAATCACTAGCGTTTTTGTCTTGGCGCCAGGCTTTGTACTCACTTTGTGTTACCATGAACGACTGCCAAAAGGGAAGGGAGAGGAACTGGGGTCCATTAGCCAGACTTTAGTTTTTCATGATCTTCCCAGAAGTCACTGCCCATGCTGTTCTGATGCATCTGTGCAGTTCTCATCCAAGTCACTGAAAGCCCACGCTGCAGCCCTGGGGTATCTACAGCTTTTAATCCTGGGTGACAGCAGTACAGGCAGCAAAAAGAGAGCTGATCCTGCAGAAAGTATCACTGTGAAGAATGAGTTCCATGTCAGCTCGCTGTCTTCACAGAATGACAAGCACTGGCCATGCTGCAGACATCATATGAGGTGCTGATTCTGAATATATGCAAAATGAAGGAAGTGGCATTGCTATCAGCAGGAAACATTTGGGTTGAAGTTAAGACAACAGTTTAGGAATGATGTCACAAGTGAATTTTGTCACCTAAAATTTACTGAGCCATTCCTACTACGAGGGGTGTGCTTCTTTCTGTCCCTTTACAGGGGACTCACCAAAATAATCTGCCAAGTGCTCACAAGGAGGGGAAGATACACACCAGGGCCTCTGTTACAGCCACTGCCTTCACAAAATGCTCCTTTAATGTTTAATGCCTGTGAGGTTACACTTTGCACTGTCAGCTTTAATACCTAGCCTACCTAGGATGGGAAAAGTGCAGCTTATTGAAATTAGTTATTAGTCTTTGAAAAAAGACTCAGGGAGGGTTCTTTAAGAACACCAAGCAATAACAATCAATAATATCTGAGTCACTGGGCTGGCTTGGTTTTAGATGTTAAGGGTTTCTCTGTGGATTTCCCATTTATTAGTATTTTAAATTTTTTAGATTAGGACATTATTTTTATAACTACAGTTGGTAAATAAATATCTTAAGAGGGTCTTTCCCTTTTAATGCAAGGTTCCAAAGTGATCTACAGTGAAAATTATGAAGACTTAATATTTGAGTTTCCTCTAGAAAATACCATTCCTGCAAGGTCAGTACTATTGAATAGTATTTAAAACTCATGGAAATACATGTCCTGTGGGGCAGCCAAAATGCTGCAGTCCCTCATGGCCTGTGCCACAGGACTAAGAACCAAGCAACTGCAACTGCCAGCAAAGTTTTGATCACCAATTTGGGAACTAAAAACCCTCCTAAACTGGTTATAGCCAAGACTTGCAGGGACAGCACAAAGGGCATCTCCTTCCCTGGGTGAGTCATTACCTATTCCCCAAACACTTCTACATTAATTGCATTAAGGCAAGTAAGTGATAAATGTCATAAGAAAACATCACAGGACTCATTTACTTTTCCCAGTCATTTTCTGGTGAATAATTTCACATGCAGACAGTGTCCACTCTGTAGAACGAGCCCCTCAAAGGCAGGGTTTGAAGAGCCAAAACCCAGCACATTAGAAAGCCACCACACCAGTCTCCATGTCTGCATTCAGCCAAAAATACCACATTTATTTAAAGGTTTGCACCATTTCAGAAGGCCACACAGTGTCTCACAGATAAGCAGTACTGCAGAGGAAACAAAGGCAGCAAAAGGGCAGCCACTGGGGACAAGGACTGACTCCACAAGACATCCATCATGGCATAACAAGCACTGCATTCTTGGCAGGTTTATCGCTGCAAAAAAGGAATTAAGAGCAGCCTTAAGAGCCACAGCACATGGGAGCTGCCTACTGCTCGAATTTCACATCTGGATTTACTGACGTTGTAAATGTCCACATCATGAGTCTCACAAAACTCATACCCTGTAATCAAACAGCCAAGTAAAAATTCAAATTTTTGTAATACTGGGGGCAGGAGGAGGGGATTATTCCCCACGGCTGAGGACCAACAACTGAAAATAGTATGATGCTAAATGAATAAAACTTACAGAAATAGTTAAAAGAACCATGAAATCCCTCAATGTAAAGGTGCTGAGTCAAGTTTTTTTGAGTGTGTGCCAGGGACTGCACTTCTCAGAAAACAGATGAACTCTTTAGAAAAGATCTATCATAACTCCTCTGAAAATGATTTTTATTTTAATTCACTTGACAAACTTCCCAGTAGGGACAGTTGGGAATCACACATCCAATGCCACACTTTGTAGCTGTATACCTAATGCCTGATCCAAATCCCTAATGGGCACCAATTATTATATAAGATGAATTAAACATGAAGCTTATTTATTTCCATAGCACATTTTAAGTATGTACTTGTATGTGATGAAAATTTTATTGTTTGTGCTTGGGAAATAAAAGGGGCAGGATGCCTGATGTTAAAACGAATTTTCTAATTGAACTTTAATGAGCCTTGTCAAACCTCTTGATGCAGCTTTCTCACTTCTAAGGATCTCTTGGTCCTTATCTAAAGAATGAGCCTGCATTAGATTTAAAGGCAGCAGGGCTGTGCATGTTGAGCCTTAGCTTTAACCAGAGGCAAAATATTTTTCTTTTAAAAATTAGCCAAATGGAATTAGCTAATAGAATTATTTTACATTATTTTAGATAATGCATGTAATTTATTTACATTATTTCATTTATGAGGGAAAGCACTAAGGAAAAAGAAGAAAAAAAAAAAAACCCAACCAGCCAAAACTATGCTAGTTGTTGGCAGATTAAAAGCAACAGCAAATTCCACATTTCAGAAGTAAGTTTTCTCTAAAGTTTTGCCTTGAAAACAAGAAGACTGTTTTGTCTTTTCAAAAAGAGATCACATTTGGACCAGTCTACTGTGACCATGTTCACAGCAAATGCCTTAGAACCAACAGTACATTTATGCTGCTCACACTGCCAGGAAACTGTTAACCAATCTTGTAAATTTTTTTCAATGCAAACATTACTAGAGCAAAGAAACATTTTGTGTGATTGAAGTAGAAAACAGTTCCACAGAAAGTGAAGTCACAGAGGACAGTGAGGATGTGCTCCCCTTGATCCAGTCTCTCTGGGCTGCAGCAGGTCCCTAAGCACCACAGAGGGGCTCCCAAAATTCACCCAAATATTCTTTAACAATAAAACACTTCCTAGTTTCACAGGCTTCTTGGAAACATCTTCTTCCTCTTCATGTCAACCTTTTCCTTTAATACACAGCTCTTCCTTGTGCTTCAAGGAGGCTTTTATAGCCACTGCATCTGGTATTGGAGATCTGAAATGCCAGATCTGGCTACAACAGGACAATGGATTATTCCCATCAGTCCATATTACAGACTCAGGAACTCAGACTGCTGTCACTGTCAGTAGTGCTAAAATTAATGAATATAGTTTATGAGTAAACCTTAGCTCAATTTAATTACCTTACACCAAACGAACTAGCAAAAACCATGGCTTCACTCCAGAAAACAGAGTATTATCCATCAATGTATGAGAGCACTCCTAATCTGAGGTTGGGCAACCACTTACTCTCATGCTTCTGTGGTATCAAAGGCTTCTATCATTGAAAAGACATTTTCAATTATGATGTATTCCTATCTTTTAACAAAAGGCATCCCAAAGAAATATAAAATCCTCATTTAATTACATCCCCAGCCTTACAAGCCCATTGCTGCTGCTTTGTAAGACTAAAAATTTCCTAGATGTTAAATAGGAATATCATTCCAAAGGAAAAATAATGTCAAGGATAAAACTTTGTTCCTGAAAAAAACTAGAACTTCACTTAGTATTTTAAAGACTTCATTAACGAAACCCTCTGTGGGTATCTACAAATGTTAAATTAAGATCAAGACCTTAAACAGTTTGTCAAACAGATGAGCACATCAAAGCATTTCAAAAAGGAAGAACCTGAGACTAGAAAAGCTGTCAAGAGAGCAGAAGTGAGAAGAAATAAAGGCTAATGAAGTAACTGCAATGCCTGAAGAAATGTCTGGAATAGGTTTTCCTCTACATTATCATTTTAGAACACTAAAAATGAGGCTGAATTCACTTCATCACATACAATATTTTATTACACAGAGATGCATATTCCTATAAAGACCCATTCCCCCCTTTCTTAATCACTTTATAACTGGAAGATCTCTTTGCTGTTATTTCCAAGTTATTTGTCACGTTGGGAAATAGAGGAGAAAAATCCTGCATCCTTTCCCGTGCACCTACTGGAAGGTGCCACAGTCCTGACTCAATCCAGCTGCTCCCTGCAGCTCCACATTTCAGAAACACCCACACAGGGAGGTAAACCCAGCCCTCAGTGCTGAACTCTCCAAAGCAAACAGGAGCTGGAAGCTGTAATGTCCTACCTAGAGCTGTGCATGAACACCCCAATGGCCACAGCCAGGCTTGGAGAGCATTCAGACAGGGCTGCAGAGATGCTGCTGGTGCTGGAGCACACTGAGGCCATCAGGCACCAGAGGCACCCAGCTGCATCCCAGGAGATCCTGCTCCTCTGCTGTCTGCAGCACAGCACGAGCTCTCCTGTCCTCACCACCAAAATCAGAACCCCCAAATGCTGAGATGGGGAGAAAATAGTCCACTTACTGTAGGTAATTAAATGTAATTTATGTAAAAAAAAATCTCTGCAAAGATCCAGAACAAATAAATCAAACTTTTTTTCATCTGTGACCTAAAGCTCAAGGAAACCCACAACACTCTCATGGTGCAACATCTTCAAGCTGGAGGCTTTAATTTTGGGAAAAAAGCACCTGCTCTGGCTTTCAGCATGATACAACTCTGTATGTGCCCCTCTCATCCCCAGCAAAGGCAGGCATATGAAAAAGCCCATTTATTGGCTATCTGCTGTTGATAGTAAAGAATTTTTTGTTAGAAGGAAGCCAAGTTAACAATTGACCCCAACTCTAAAACTTCAGAGCTGTGTAGTCATGTTTATACCTCCTCTATTAGCTCATAAACAAATGGGTATAAGCTGTTATACTATTTCTCTTAGGTTTTCAAAATACTATTTTTTGTATTCATTATGATTTTTAAAGAAAGTCCATTTTTATCTTGTGTAACACACACTAACTCTGCATGCTAATTATTTCAGAGCCACAAGGCTTGCATCCCACATGGAAAGAGCTAAATCTTCTGTGGGAGTTGGGATTAAACCTTCTGACTTGGAAAAATCTATTCCCAATCCTGTCTCCCATGTATTCATTGCTGTGTTGTCCCCCAACACAATCTGAATTTTAAGTGTACTTGCTGTGAGAATACTGGAAGATGATGTTTCAGTTGCCTATTCTATTGAGTGTAAAGCTCCCCAAAATATGACAGGTTTTGATAGATGATTATTTGGAAACCCTACTTGTAAGACAAAAGCTAACAATGCCTTTCATTTGGCACATACCATTTGGGAACATGGCTGGAGATGCATCTGAAAGTGCTCATTTATGAGACACACGTTGTCTGACTGCAGTAGGGGAATGGCCATGGTCAGACCCTTTCAGGAAAGGGGGCTCTAAATCCCAGAGCCAAGCCAAGAAACCTCCTGGAGCTGAGGGAGCCTTGGCCACATTTCCTCCTGTGCAGGCTCAGGGTCACCACTACAATTTCCTTGCTGGGTTGGGGTTATCAGCCTGTGCCCCAGGAAGGAAAGTCCCTGCACCCCAGAAGACAAACTTTCATGACCCAAATCCAGTTCTTCAGGTTCTGGAGTCTCAGCCTCTGGAGGATCAGGGAATGTGGTGTGTGCTTTCTAAGCCCATTTGATATGAGAAAATAGATATATTGTGCAGGATGAAGACAATTCCTTTGCCACCAATGGGAATTCATCATCACAGAGTCATGCACAGCAGCTGCACAGTCACTTCCCCACTGCCATCTCCCACTAAAAGGTTTTCACAAAGACACCCACACCTGTTTTCAGGGGAATATTGATACATAAGATATCCCTGACATTATCTTCCCTCCAGAGGAGCATAGGCAGGGCTCCCAACTACCACAAAGTGTATTTTTTATCTTAATGCTTAGCAAAGCATAAAGCAAACACATGCTATCAGAAGCAAAAATACAACCACAGACCAGTGTTGGTGTCTCTTGGAAATGATGTGATAAGCTGCCTGCAAGTTCATTATGACCCAGCTTCCAAAATAAATTAGAAATTTTCAAAGCCAGAAAGATGAATAATCAAGCAAATTTTAAAATGTCATTTACAAGGAAATAGCTTTATAAAACAATCTTTGTTGCTGCTACAAACTGACCATAGCCACAGAAATTATTAACCACTGATAAATGTCAATCAAGATTTTCCTCCCCAAACAGAAAATACCTCTGTGTTCACCCTATGCTCCTTAGCTCACTCACTAATGTTCTGCTTAATGCTGGGGATGGAAAGAATAATGGGATTCAAAATACAGTATTGTTTCTAAGCCTTAATAAAAGCAAAGTCACTGAGTGCAAACCTGAGTAATTACTTGTACTCAGAAGAAAATTACTCAGGCAGTTTCCCAGTTTAAAGCACTCAGAGAAAAAAAAGTTTGCTAGGGCTTGTTTTTATAATTGAGCTGTTTTTGAGTGCATGACTAAATAAACAACTTCTTCAAACAAGAAAACAGGATCCATGCTGCATGCATACAGCTACCACTCATTGCTTTCAACTGTATTTTACTGTATTTTTGTCAATATTTCAATTTTTAAAATCTTTCACTAGAAATCCCAGAAAGCTTTTAAGTTACTAATTTGCTCAGCTTCATTGAGGTTAACAATATCAAAGAAATATCTCTCACTGTACCCTGAGGAAAAAAACTTCTTAGTAAGAAGCACCAGATAGCAGTAAGTAAATCACTTGTTTAAAACTACACAATATTGCCATTGGTGAGAAGCAGGAGCTGAGTAAAACTTCTTGAAAAAGACACAGGAATGTCACCTTGTCTTTTTAAAGTTGGAATTCTATCAATACATGTATTGAATATTGCCTTTGGGAACAAGTCTCCATGACTGGGTGATAGCTGTGATCACTTCCCACAGGAGTAAAGTGTGTTCTTGGTCTGATTCTCTCGACCTCAGGAAAGGACAACCCCAACACAGCACAGATTTGAGAGCCCTCAAGGTATCCTGGCTGTGGGTCACAGTGTCCATGACACTGAACCAGTTTCCAGGTATTGCTCCATGACTGACTGTTACCCAGAGGATCCATGGGTTTATTTGCAAAAATCCAGCTGCACATGGGGGCATTCTGGAGCCAGCATCATCTGCAGGGGCTCAGCATTCCTTTACACACACAGCTTCTAATAATGACATGTCTCCCTGTTTCCAGGCACTACCAGAGCAACAGATGGGAGGTATTTGGTGTTACTTCACAAGCAAGGGCCATCTCCAGCTGCATAGTGCTGGTAGCTGTTCTCAGGTATCCAGCACAAGGAAAATTCTCCCATTTTTCCCTTTCAGCCTTTCTGCTTTACTCCTTTGGTCATTTTTCTTTTCCCAGCCTCCCCCAGCAAGATGAATCAGACACCCTCCTAGATGCATCTTACAATGCCACAAAGGCACCTCAAAATGGTTGAGCTCACTGTTTGCCTGTGTGAGGAAATCTTCAGCTATCCCAGAGCCACAAAGCAGTTCTGACCCTGAAAACCTCTTGGATGCTACTACAGGGCTCATGCTTAATGCTCTCTGACCTCTGAGGGAATCCCATCTGGCCTCTTTGGTTTGAGGGTTGGTTCAAACTGCAGCCACAATCAGACATGCAAGAATCACCAAGTGGTTTGGGATCAAAGAGCCCCAAAGACTGTTTCTAGCATAAACAGCCACTGCAGAGAAGATGAGTGATAGCACCCACATATTTATAGTTTAAGGAAGAAATAGATCTTCCTGCAAACTGGAGCCAGCAGGAATTCTGCAGAACATGTCAAGCTCCACTGATGGAGATGGGTCGGGCACAGATGAAGTAAGTGATAAAGCAAATAGCTGCAAAATGGATGTGAGGGTCCCAAACACCCACATATGAAATATCGCCCTGCAAATGAAGTCGTTTATTATCTCCCAGAATGCTCAAGGAAGCCAAAATGCATGGAAACGTGATTTAAAGCACAACAACCAAAGGGGCTCTCACAGAAGGGAAGATATTAATGGTTTTCAGCAAATCTACTCCAGTATTTGTGCTATTTTCAGGACCCAATGTGTGCACAGTGAAATATTAAATAATTTCCAAAGTCACTTTGCATGGCACTGTATGTAAATCAAGGCAGTTCAGATGCCTTAACAAAATCTGCTCTTTAGTGCTCTGCATTACCTTTTGTCTCTGCTATGAATTTGACAGGCTGGCACAAGAATGTCCCCCTTGATCTCAGATTTTGTTGTATTCCTACCTCCTTACTGCTATGTGTCCTACTACTACAGCTTCTTTCACCAGCACGCTGCCAGCTACACGCCTACACTCAACAACTCCCAAAACAAAGGACTTTTGAGTTACAGGTGAGGAGGGAAAATGTTCTTTTGCAATCAGAGTCTCTCACTCTGAAGTCTCTGCAAGTTATTCTGTTGATTTCTATGGCACCAAAGCAAACAGCCACATCAGATCTGGAGATCATCTTCCTGTTCTTGGAGAGATGACACCAGTCTATTTCTGTTATCTATTTACTCATACTCTTCAAAAGTAAAGGCTGTGTTTTAATATGGGTGCACTGCCACTAAGAAGTCTGTGTTATGAATGAGTTAATATTTACATTCCCTCAGGCCTGGCATGTAGAAATCAGTCATTAGATATCCCTCAGTGCATTTATCATTCCCTGAATTCACACCGCTTGAGAGTACCTTAACTTCTACATAAACAGGCAGTTTTTAAATTTCTACTGGTGAAACATAAGGCATGCCAAAATTTTTTGCTACACCTACTTCAGGGCTGGCTTCTGTTGTACCAGTGTGGTGAGACCAAGAGCATTTGCATGTGAATAGTGCTGTGCTCCCAGAGCATCCTGCTGGCACTTCTGCACTGCCCTGGAGAGCACAGGTCTTCTGCAGCTGCAGAATAATAATAACAATTATTATTAACTATTTTATTTAAACAATAAAATAGTTAATAGTCAATACTGCTGCATTTTATAGCATCAAAAAAACACTTAATAGCAAATCCTAGACCCAAACCCAATGATTTTTCATCTGAGCACCCATATTATCAAACCAGTTTTCAACGCATCTAAGGCTGAGGAAGGAGGGCATCAGCTGTGGATTTGTATGAGGAAAGGGCAAGAGTGTTTCATCCACCCATCAGCACTGCCCAGGGAGATCACCTTCCATGGCTTGTAACCCATTTCCTGCTCTACAGGCCCTTCCTCCTCATTCAGACCATGGCCTGTGCCAAAAGACCTTTTGGATCCAATGCAGAGTCCTACCAGGTTCTGTCTTCTAAAACCTCTGTATAATCCTTCCATGGGTCCTCCTGCAAAGGGATCTGAACCAGCCAACATTAACATATCTGCATTCTCAAAATCCTCTGCAAACGATAGAAATTTACTTCAGAGTCACAGAGAAGGTAACAATAGCACAGAAAAAGAAATTAAACATCCAGCTCAGCATTGCACTGTGCCAGCCCCAGAGACAGGGAGACAAACCAGCCCACAGGGACAAACTGCAAAGCAGATGCAGCTTCAGCTAAACCAAGATGCCATACAACATAAGAAAGGGTCTGTAGATAATGAAATTACCACAGTGATCCCCCTGATTAAAAAGTCTTCCATGAGTCCAGCTGTTAGAGGTTCACCAACCCCCCCTCAAGTCAGGTGCCACATTACCAGGTAACTTTTGATTA
The DNA here is from genome assembly GCF_041296385.1 of Aphelocoma coerulescens. NCBI lineage: Eukaryota > Metazoa > Chordata > Aves > Passeriformes > Corvidae > Aphelocoma > Aphelocoma coerulescens. The sequence goes on from NC_091018.1 coordinate 17,232,218, forward strand.
TCGGGGCTACAAGAATTTATGTCGCAGGGTATTACAAGAAAGATTATAAGGTCAGATCTGCAATGCTTCCATAAAGCAAAAAGCTCACATAAATGTTCTATAATAATACTTGCTAGGATGCACAGATCCAGAAAGCTATAACTCTTTGGACAAAATGCAGTGCAGGCTACAAAGGGAAAATTCTCCAAGCCCTTCAAAACCTTTACAAACTATGCAATGATGCACCTTTATGACGGTAATAGTTGAGATGCTTTTCTGTTGGGAAAAAGCCCCAAATTCTTGTTAAAAAATGCATGTTTATAAAAACACATGGCTACTCTAAGGAAAATATTAAAAATAATTTCTATTTTGATGATTAGAAAAAGGGAAAAAAAGAAGCCCCAAGTTGTCCTCTTACTTGAGCTTGTGAATGGCCTTTTTGGTGTCCAAGTGTGTTATCTAATACCTGTTGTTCTCTTGCACATCTACCCAGTCCTTGGGTGCCAACTTCACTCTTCAGGTGAAAAATTTTGATTAAAGAATTATCTTCTACCCAGAAGGAAAAACAAAACAAAACAAAACAAAACAAAAAAAAAGGCTGATGCTAGGACTAGAAAGGGGCAAATACAAGTCTTTCTCTCTGGGCTATAACCTTAGTACTCTCAGTTTTGTCTCCACATGGTGGGAGCCCTCAGTATATGCTCTTGCAGTCATGCAATTCAATGAACACTTTGTGCCCTACACAGGCCTCGATCAGCTCAGCAGCTCAGTTCACCAGACAGTAAAATGACACTCACCTGGGCAGCTTCCCATATTAATATGCTACTTAATAATCAAATTCTGCCCACGTTATTTTGATGTTTGTGTAAAATCACATTCTGTGACTTCCACAATTGGGGAAGGGAAGATCCTTTATTTAGACAATATAAAAATTAAAACATGAAGGATGGAATCCTCTAACCTTGGCCATAATCCAAAATTCAACTGATTAGACATTGAGAGAGCTCAGCTAGTCGTGCCCTGCTTGCAGCAGTACCAGAGATCTCCAGAGGTCCTGTCTGGTGTAAGCTACTTCACGAGTGTTTATGGCTCCAAGAGCTTGGACTTTATTGATTCTGGGTTTAAATCCAAGTATGCAATAAATTTGCTTGGGATAGAGTTTCCCACTCCAGGTAGCAAAGCAGAGTTTTCCTACCTGTAATCCATCACCAGCATTCACTGCCTTCCTCTCCTCACTGCAAAGCCAGCTCCTGTACCAGCCCATCTAGTCTGACTGCCCTACCTGCTTCCTACCCTAGAGCTCAGAAGCTGGAGAGTTAAGACAGGATAAACCTTTCCCAAGTTCATGAATCATCAGAGCCTTGAGTAAGAAGTGCCTGGAAGCTGCAATTTCCCACCAACCCCATCACCAGACCAAAAAAAAAAAATTTAAAAAATATTACATCACTTCAAACTTTTTTTTTTCCGAAGTTGTAAAGAGAGGAAATGACAAAACATTATTGACACAGAATAACAACAAAAAATTCCTCCTCCAGTGCTAGCAACTACCTCATAGCCCTCTCTCTCTCTCTGTGGGTAAGTGAAAACTGCTGCTATTGAGGTGAAACAGGATTTCTTTGTGAAGGTGCCAATGCTCTCAACTCAAGCGTGGAACAGGCTGGCTTAGCAGGGCTTCCTCCTCCCCCGTGGCTGGCACTGCAGTACCTGTCCTGGTCCAGCACACAACAAGCCTGCTTGCCCTCCTGCATATATAATTTACATATTGCTGGCTGATTACCACAGTCTCTCCTTCAAATCACCTGCTTCTGCTGCAGCCTCCCAGAGGCAACGGGTAAAATTTACGTATCACGTACAACACATTAAATGTATGATCATTAGATTCTTCATTAATATTCTTCCAGAAGTGTGACACAAAACTAGATGATGATCTGGCAAAGCTGACAAGTGAAGACTCTGTGTGGCAGAAGCTCCCCTTCCCAGCCTTGGCTCTGCAGACTCCTCCTGGGAACCCTTCCCATATGCACTGAAGCCACAGCAGCCCAGCATCCTGCAGCCCACCAGGGCTGAGCATTGGCAGCTGTGTGAATGCCTGAGTTTGGCCTGCAGTGAAGTGAAAAGACAGTTAAAGTTGCATTTGAAAAACAGCAACATCACCAGACTCACATACCATTACCACAGCTCAGGTGATCTGTAAAACTAGTCATGAACCTGAAACCTTTTCTATTTACATTGGAGTGATGATACCCATCTGTCCAAAATCCCCTGGAATCAATGCAAACTCTCTCTGCATTCAGTGCCTTATGTTTCCTGCTACAGCCACATTATTTACTTTGATTAATGATCACTTTGTGTACTATTAGCTGAGCAAGCAAAGAGAGATGCTGAGCATCTGAAATAAGACCAGGGAGATATTAAAGTCTATAGCAAAATCAAATGGCCTTGCAGCTCCCTGCCCTCTCCTTTCCAGATCCTTTTTAACCAGCTATCAACTACAGGATTTATTTCCTAAGAACTGTCCAAAAGATCCCATCTTACTGTTGAAATAAAAATATTTAGAGCTCTATTGGGTTGTTATGAATAGCCTTCTCTAGCTTTTCAATTTCTCTCAGGCTACAAAGCTAGCAGCACTGGAGCAGTTAGCCAAAATGAACACTTAGTTTGCTAAACAGAGTACTGTGGCTAAATTGCAATCTATTGCTTGGAGAGTCCCAAAAGAAAATGGGGGACTAAATGTTCCCATGGTACCAAGAAGAAATAGCGAAAAAAAAAAAAGGAAATTCTAGCACTACCTACATATATTTAGTTTAATTCACAGATATAAGGGTTTGGTTGGATGATTCATGAAACCTTCATGGTCAGTGCCCCGTGGTCCTCACAATAACATGGTGAGAGTCAAACTCTCAGTTCTTGTCTTCCCTCTCAGTTTATTTAAATACCATATACAATGGTTATTCCCTGCTTCTTCCCCAATACAAAAACTACCAGGAAGCATCTGTTCTGTAGAAGAGTTTTCATCAGCAAGTTTGTTAGCAAAAAAAAAAAAAAAAGTTTTTAAGAATATATCTCCCCAAAATCAGCAAATGAGATAAATGCAATGGTTATTTATGAAACACGCCACAGAGATCAGCAACCAGACTTTTCTCTCTGGAGAAAAAAACCAATCATGCAATGAAAGCTCTGTCTTCAGTCAGAACCAGGACTGGACTTGCAGCTGTCCTTGGTCACAGTCTGAGCTTTTTCCATCCCCACACACACTGGATGACTTGGACCAACAAAGCTTTCTCATGGCTTGGAGCTTTAGGTAAATTCCCCAACTATTGCTTTCTTAAGCATTTACAGATAAAAGAGGTTAACTCCCTTTTTGCGACTGAGGGAAGGAGAGTTCTAGTAGGGTTCAAGCTTTTTCAACCTCTATCAAGAAAAACTACCAAAATCGTGCTGCAGATCACAGCAGCTTCCTGGCTCCTGTTATTGGCAGCATATGAAATGCTGAGAAAAAGCAAAACAAACAAAACAAAATAAAATTAAACAAACAACCCAAACATGCAAACCAAACTATTTGCAGAGGTTTTAGCAGTTCTCTGAAACACAGGAACTTGGCTGTGTGTGCTTCAAGAGCTGATCTGACCTCTATTGCTTGCCACAGGGGTGTGTTTTATAGAGCAGATCTGCAGCAGCTCTCCCTGCCACATCTCTGCTCCCCTTTCCCTGCACATTCAGAGCCCTGCAGACACAGTCACAGAACAGAGAGAGCCAAGAACTGCCCAGGGACTGATGTAGAACCCACCTGCATTGCATGCATCACTGGCTTGCTGCTACAATGCAGAGACAAGGTGTTCATGACCATTTTCCACTCTCCATAGTTTGCTGCAGTTTCAGGAACCTGAAAGGTCAGGGTCACAAGCAGGTGCTTTGCAAAGCCACCTTTGAGAGGGAAACACAGAGGCTGCAGCTTTGATTTATAGCTACTTTGAATCAGTTCCAAAAGTCTCTCTATAATAAAACCCCAAAATTGTGTATTTCAGAGATGGATCTCAGCTTTTAAGGTATCAGGATGATTTGAAGGACTACCACAATGCCGAGCCTACAGACACATACTTTGTTCAGAACTGCTAAACCTGGCTCACAGTTTGGACAAAAATAACCCCATTTTAAAGACTGCCAGAACATATGGATCAGAAATCCTTCAGTTTTTAGAAACCTAGCATTTTGTTAAGGTGAAGAACTCTCAACGTTCTATTTTAAGTTTTAAGAAAAACAAGCTCTGGAATTCTTAATAAATATCATCCTTTGATTCACAAGGGAAGTATTCTCCTTTTATTCCCTTGTAATTCACAAAGAGGAAGGCATTCAGAATATTTTCTTCCAAAACAGCATTCCCCTGGTTATCTAGATCAGAGGTCTGCCTACAAGAGTGATAATGAAACTGCAGAATTATTTCAGTACAAGCTCAGCTCCAATAAACTACGTGACTACTTTAAATAGATGTTATGCATCAAACTAAAGTTCTCAATCTTATTTTAGCATAACTCCATATTCCTAGAATATTTCATCTCCTAGTTATATATTAAACTTACAGTTTAAATCAATACATGAAGGAAAACTATTGCAGGACTTTGTTATTCTTGTACAAAGCAAAGTGCAGAAGATGAAGTTCCTAGAAAGAAAAATGTTGATAAGAAAGCTAAGAACAGGGGACATTTTGCTAATTTATTTTGAATTTGGGTTTGATCTCTTGAGCTTTTACATCCCTCGAGTGTAGATTGTTGTAGATTGTTTTTCCCATCCTGAGGCAGAACTCTGGCCCTTGGGAAGGGGATGGGTGCTGGTGCCCCCAGTTCTTCACCTCACAAACATGAGCAGATTTCAAGGGGAGTTATTGGTGGTTTTCCTTTTCCAAGAATACAACATGAAACTCTACAGACAAAGAGCAAATCCTCATGCACAAGATCAAATCTGAACCACAGCCTTTAAGCCACACTCTGAAAACTGAGGTGTTAGAGTGGCAGGGCAGTTCAGAGCAAACCACAAGTCAGGTGTGGACAGGGCAGAGCTGAACACTAACGATTTCCAAATGCAAAAACAGAAAATACAAAGCCAAAAAACATTCAATGAAATGAAAGAGAGAGTGTTTCTCAGCGAGCTTCACAAATCAGCCTGCACCAGGGAGGTGATATTTGCATCCAGAGCATATGGGGGTGGTGGGGGCTTTGCTTTGTTTTGAGAATTGTCGTATTTCTTCTGGCAGTGGTCACAGCACACAGGGCTCGAAGCTTTGATGCTTCTGTTTGACATGAAGGCTTCAGTGCTGCCTACTACCTGCCTTCCTCACAGAACAGCCCTATGAAATGTGCTATCACCTTTCCTCCACCTCTTTTACACCACATACATTCATGGTCTGTACACGGCTCTCAAAACTTCATGGAACCATGCTAAAAACAGTAACTTAAGGCACGCACTGAGGGCTTTTAAAAATAATTTATCAAAGCTAAACACCAGAGAAAATCTGAGGTCACAGAGGTTTAGGCAATTAGTGATGAATATTTTGTTACTGAATTTAGCTTTTTTTTTTCTGCTTGCAAAATATGTAGGAGTGGAGTAAAAAGGTCCCATATTCAGCATTACTTACTAATTTCTATGCAAAATATTTGATAGGATGGTATTTTCAAACCTCAGGTGAAAATATGCAGCATACAAACTTTTAGGCATGCATTCGTGTTGTGATTTTGCTACCAATGAAATGCAATACCAATCAGCACAATACAGGACTCCTTCCCAACTATAATTAAATATATATAATTAAATAAATTCACATTCACAAAATATGAATATTGGAAATTAAGTTGATTTTACATAAATGTGTCTGCTACAAAAGATACATATCCCTAGGCAGCGAATTTTAAAATAGTTTTTCCTTTAATATTCCAAATGAAATGGCAGTACTTTGAAAAGGCATTGTCAATATACATATCAAAAGCCTGTGCTTGCTGAGTGCTTGAGAGTAATAGTTTTCAAAACAGACAGATTATAATTACCAGACTGCTGATTTGCTTCATCTAGCAAAAGTCAGTGGGAAAAGACACTGCTCTTCTTCCAGGGTTTCCCCTTGGAGAACACGGACAGTTCAGTTTTGCTCAGCTTCTGGAGGCTCTGGCAGGGCTCCCCCACTGCCTTCAGATGGGGAAACACAGGCACCCCTTTCCCATGGCTCCTGGACAGCCAGCAGCCAAGGAAACCCTGCTGTGTGTGAACTGGAAAGCCCAGACCTTACCTAGGTCATGGCATCTGTGGGTGGGATTCACACAATCACTGCCTTCAAAATTGACCAGCAAAGAGAGGTGGACAAGAGCCCCCCATGGCATCAACTTGTGCTCAGCATGTCCCATTTTCCCTCTGCTGACATCCTCTAAACTGTCAGTGACAAAGTCACAGGATACAACTTATTTAAGAAGGTCTGTGGACAGGAGTTCCTTAAACAAGCTTTTCTAAGCAGTTCCAAATCATGGAAAATTTTAAAAATCCAATTTAGACCAAAACCCAAGAGAAAGAAAGAAATCAGAGAGGGGAACAAGTAAACCCCCCCCAAAATCAAAACCCAAACCAAAAAACACAACCCACAATCCTGCTATTTGGCCTACTTTATGCTTATGCTTAAATTTAGTATCTAAGAAATTCATACTCGACCCACATTTAAACGATGCCAGTATTTTGAAGAGATCTTTTTTGCACGTAATGTTCAGTTGCTTGAGATGTACTCAGAGCCCAAAATGCATTTACTGGGCTCTGTTCATACTAAGTTTATTTAGCTTTGTCCACAGCACCACGCCTCTCCCCAGCTGTAGGAGCATGTGAACAGTCAGGAGCTCTATTCCTGTGCTCTGTCACCCCCCTGTGAGCTCCCACAGCAGGAGCACACGTCCCCTCGGCATGAGTTGTCATTCTGAGCTGACCTGGAAATGACCCTCGTGATGCTTTATGGCTACATGAAAACAAACATTCTGAACACATAAACCCACATTTGTCTTTCTCTCCAAGTGAGCACTCAAAGCACAAGAATTGCACGGATTCTGGCTCAGAGCTCTGCTCCAGGATGCTGACCTTCACTTCCATTGGCAAAACTAAAACCATGACATCATTATGTATGTTATGTACATGTGTAATTGTTCTCTCTGAAAACTCATTTTCAACCTTCTAAATAGCCCTATAACTATCATACTTTTGATAAGGTTTCAGAAAAAGTCATGAGAGCCTTTTTGTCTTCTGACGCAAGAGAATGCAATTTTCTCCTCCCAAAATATCAGTTTGCTTTGTCCCTTGTCATGGTGCTGGTCACTAATGAAACCCCTGAGCATCAGCTCAGAGAAACTCTCTAAAATGCATTTATTTTGTGAGGAAGAGGAAGAGGAAGAGGAAGAGGAAGAGGAAGAGGAAGAGGAAGAGGAAGAGGAAGAGGAAGAGGAAGAGGAAGAGGAAGAGGAAGAGGAAGAGGAAGAGGAAGAGGAAGAGGAAGAAGCCTCTCACTTTTCCCAAGCAGTAACTGAATCAGAACTTCAGATCTTCAAAGTATTCTAATTTGCCCAGGGCATTTGTGACTCCCCATGTCCCAGTGCTGTGACATGGATGGCACATGTGGACCTGATCAGGGAAGGCATCCTGCTGCAGACTGCCCATCCTGAAGAATAAAACACTTCAATTTTCTCCATCCAGACCTCTAGAAACTTCTTCACTAGTTCTAGCTAGCTTCACCATCACACCTGGGCTGTTATAAACATTTTAATATGATGTGATCTGACATTACTTGGTGCTTTGTTCTGCTCTGACTTGCCACAAAGGACTTAGAAGGGTGTCTGATAAAGCATTAATACATTTATCTGTTTTTATGCAAAGAGAAACAGCAAACTTGCTTTTTCATGCACTGGAATTAAAGTCAACGTGATCATAAGAATATGTTAACATAGTAAAATCTCTGATGAATAATTCAGGCTCTTAGGAGTGAAACACTGAAGGAGACAGTTTCAGATGACTGTGTTGACAGGCTCTGATGTCCAATATGTTCAGTGCAATAGAGAATGAGTTGGAAAGCCCATGAATGTAATTTTTCTAGTTCATTTACTTCTCAGTAATAATAAAGGGCATCATGTATTCATTTAAATTCCATACTGGAGAGACTGGAACACTCATGCTAGAAATGAAAAGTGCATCACAATGACGTCAATACCCAGATGCAGGAATGAGTCATTCGTGTGCTTCTAACCGAGACAGCACTGAGAGGAGTCAAGAAAAAATATCCCAGTATGACCACAATATTTACAATAAGAAGTCACATGTGAGTTAATACCACAGGTGATGTTTCCCTGCTGGCAAGTTCAGGTGGGTAAGATGTTTTCTCCAATGCCTTTAAGGTACATGCTGGGCTCTGGCCAAGCTACCCATCCATCTGTAAACTCCAGTAAATAACTCCTGAATTTGTTTACATGCAGCCTTTTATCCCTCCCAGGCTAAGATTTCATAAAGTCAAGAACAGCTTGCCTGGATCTCAAAGATTTGAAGTGTTGGCCCACTGACTGATTTTGCAAACAGAGACCAAGGTGAATGCGTTACAAAGATGAACAGCAAAGTATTCAAGTTAAGCTTTTTTTGTGCCAAACAAACCATTAAAAGTTTTCCTCCCTCCCACAAGATGCTCAGTAGTCAAGCTCATGGAATCACAAGCATCATTTTAAATAATTTATAATTTATATAATCATGCACAGGTCTATTGAGCACAATTAACCTCCACTGCTAAATCTCTCAGAAAAAAAACAAACCAACAAACCTTTCACCATCGCACTTCTAATTAGTAAATAGCAGATTTCTCTAATTGCTAGAGAAACAAAGCTCACCCGCCACAGCAACAGCCCTGCAGGTCGGCAGCACAAGGGAAAACAGGCAGCACAACAGCACTGCACAGACCTGAAAGAGCTGTTTTCACAAAGTGGACACATCACACATCCCTTTATCACCTGCCTCAAAGTTGTTTCTTAGCTGGGGACATCTCACAAGCTGCTGAAAGCTCAGACCTGTCAGCTCTCCCATTTTCTCCAAGCTTCCTGGCCTTTCCCTGCACTGCACAAGCAAAGCAAAGCAAAGCAGAGCTATACACAAGGGGTGTTGCCCAACTGCCTCCAGCGCCCATCGGTGGCTGCTCAGACAGAATAAACCTGTTCCCTCTGCAGATCCAGTGAGAGGTTTCCTCTGGGCTGCCCAGGACTCAAGGACCATCAGGCACCTTAATGGGATGGTGTTACCCATCAGAGCAAATAACCCTTTTAAAGGGGAAAACCAAGTTCCTTGCCCCCTTCTTAACACTGAACTTCTCCCAGTCAACCCACACTCGTTCTGGTAACTTCTGACACGTGGCAACCTCTTTCTGTGTACAAACTCCAAAGCTGAGCCAAAGCTGCCTGGTTAACATGAGAGCTGGTTTGCAAAACTCCAGCTCCCCTTTGGCTCCAAGTCGAATGCACGCAGAACACGTGTCCCAAATCCCAAAGCTGAAGCACAGACCAGTGGTTTATAGATCGGTGCAAGATGGAATCCCTACAGACTGGGCTTTCAAAGGCATTTTGCCAATCAATGCAATATTAAGAGGTAGATATTTGCACCACACCTGAAAGCCCTGGAAGGATCTGAAGGTCCAGCTTGGCAAGTATCCACATCAGTGCCCCACGAGAAATATTTTCAACTTAGCCTCTCATACATAGAGCTGTCTTTCCAAGACTGCAAAATTAAACTGCATCACGGCTGTAGGATAAAACTAATTAATGTTTTGACCATAAAGCCATAACTCTGACAAAGATATAAGATTTAAAATTACCTTTTGTATGATTTCAACAGGAGCTTATTATTAAAATGTCAGGTGCAATCAATAACATTACCTTTTGGTATATCCCAGTGTACATGAATTATTTGCACTAATGTTCCATAATTACAACTAATACGAAATGACTCATCAAATTCACATCCTGACACTAGTTCATCACAGATAACCAATCTATACACAACTTCTCCCCTGTTGGCTATTTAATATACTTTTAAAAGCAGTTCCATGAGCCTTAAATAAGCCAATGAATCATGGTACTTCATGCAGGTTTTAATTTGTTTGTGTGTATATATACATATATATACATACAGAGAGAACTGACCATTCTCTCTGCCCATTAAAATGTTTTACAAACTTGAAAACTTCCCATCAGGCAAAGTGATTGAATATATGACAAGTGAAAGAAAATAAGCCAGCTTCTACTTCCTTTCAGCTTGTGTCATGTATTTTATTGGATTACAGTTATTAGGAGCTGGAGGAGGAAAGTGGGCAGGAGAAGGGGGATTAGGTTTCGTTGTTCACTCGACAATGTAACTTACTCATTTTGGCACGTACTGCAGTGCCTATTTTTACTCAGCCCATCGCTCCACTCTCCCCAAGATGTGCCTTCACCCACACACCACTTGTGCACTGTACCAGTCACACTCCTTATGTAATGGGTTTGGTTTGGACACACAGGCTGGTGCCAGAGCATGTGAAAAGGGGAGCAGACTTGCAGAAAGGAACCAGCTGGAGGCTGGGACACAGGGCAGGAGGAGTGGGTTGGGTGCCTCCCAGCTGGAGGGCTGCCCATGGCTTTGAAGGTCCTCAACAAAAGCAAAGATGAACAAAATAAGCATGGCCAACACAACCTTGAGAGCACAGATGAAAACCAGTCAGTATGGCAGGCAAGGATTTACAGCATGAAAATCTCTTTCACATCATTCAAAATGGCCAGTGGAGGTTTTCAATCTTTTTATTTTTTTTTCCTCCTGTTTTTAAATCCCTCTCTGACAATAGCATATCATGGTATTGGCAATACATTCCTATAATTCTGTGCTTTGGAACCGCTGACTTTTGCTCCCTACACATAAAAATAAAGTTTAAAATTAAAGGGAATCTCTCCTTTTTCCTATCATATACAAGCTATAATTATAAAGGCGATATTTCAAATTTCAGTCACATGTCTTGCTCCCTCACATTATCTAAAAAAGGATCAGTTTAAAAGAAATGAAAACTGAAGTCAAGCCAGTCAGATGAGGGGGTTTTGACAAAACTATATGCTGCTATTGCTCATGGGAAAATCCTAATAGGAAGTTAAAACTAGCTTAAAAAAACATTTTACATGATGAAACTACGTTCTTGAGTATATGTATGTATTTGATATAACCACTTAATTTTTTCTTTCTTGGAAATTGGTTAACAAACACAATTACATGTCTTTTTAAAAAATTTTCATCAATTGCATTCTAGAGATCTTAAACACTTCATACTCAAACTACAAAATGTTAAAATTACCTGTATTTGCCCTCATGCATTGCTGATATAAGAAACAAAGGGGGGAAAAAACTGTATACCAGTACAGAAAAATACAGAAATATATTAACCACCAAACTTAGATATCTTATAAAAGAACAGAGGCCAGTGGAACTGAAAAAACTCAGGACCTCAGTGGCTGTAGGATGACTGTTGTCCCTGTTCCCTTGCCCTGCTGGCTGCTCAGCAGCTCAGCACCAACTTCTCCCTACAAGTCCATGACTTGACTTCTAAAGGATTTATATGGAGCAGATGAGATGCATGATCATGTTGTCCACAATTACTTTGCAAATTACTGCCAACCAGATTCAGCACTGAATACATTTCAGAGAAAGGTCAGTTAAACATGCTAAAATATTACTATTAAATGATATAATAATTGAGATGACAAGCACAACAGACAGCTTTCAAGATTCCCCACAAGGAAACCAGCAGGCTTTGCTGTGCTATCTAGGGAGACCAATACATACAAATAGCTAATAATAGTAAGGCAGAGTCATTGACTAATTCAAAAGATATAGTGGTTTTCCTTCCTACAGAGATTAAAATTATACAACAAAAATAAGATAGTAACAGGCTAATTCCATCATCATCATTATTATTAGCCTGTACAGTTTATGCAAATGTTAACAAGGGTTGTCAAGACAGTTCGAAGATAAAGCATATGCAGCAGACAGATTGGTTCAGTTCAGCATCTGAATTTACATTTTAGCTAAACAGAGCAGTTTAAATATGAATTTAATTTGAATTAAAATATACAAAAGGATTTTCATAAAACGACCTTTTTCCCTATAGATCTACACAGTCATTCTAGCAGATTTTTCTAAAAAGACATGAGATGGGCGATAGGAAAGTGAATGGGCCTGGCAAAGTGAATGTTTCACTTCATGCTCTGCTTTTTCCCAGGGCCATGGACAGACTCTGCTGGGTATTGCTGTGGTGAGGCCCCATGTGTGAAGATGTGCACAGCATTCCCATCCTCATCCCTCCAGAGAAGCCTCATGCAGCAGAGCACAGCTCTGACTGAAAACCACTCTGGGTGTGCTCTGGCACGAGCAGAGTGGGCTTGCAGTGCTCTGGATGGTGCCAGCATTGGCACAGAGCATCTGGGAGGGCACATCCATGGTCAAAAACGCTGGAAGTGGGCTCTGCTCTTTCTTTGCCTCGTGGAGAGCAAAGTCTGAAGGAGCACAAAGACAGGGAAGAGGTGACCACCAGCACAGGGCCCTGGCCACTGGTGAGAGCATCATCAAAGGACCCCCAGGAGAGCTGGCATGGCATGGCAGGGCTCTAGAAACAACCCTCAGCCCAGTGGGGGCCTGTAGGCTACCAAATATATTATTTTTGTAGTTTTTTAGTTAATCACAATAACTATAAATTGAAACAACATCTGGTTTTCTCAGGCCTGTGGAGCAGTGCCAATATCCTCTAGGTCTTTCTTCTATTTCTGCAGAAATCCCAATATCTTCTATAAAGTCTAGACACAATTTTCACAGTGTAAGCTCTAATTAGACACCAATATTGTTGTTTCCAGAACAGACATCTGTTGTCAACAAAGCACCACTCTGCATCTGGAACAGTTTAATATATTATTTGAATAGGACTTTAGTTTTAAATACAAACTTAAGTTCAATTCTACAGATACAAACTTAAGTGCAGTGCCGTGGATATATAAAATCTGTCTACATCAGGCAAACAGAAATGCTGAAATGTTTTGTCATTTCATTAGAACTCCCTTGCAATAATATTGGTTTTCCCTCCATGCACAAAGTACACTGAAGAATAAGACTGGAAAGCAAGCTGCGAAAACAACAAAATATTACCTCAAAATGAAATCAATGACTTCAGCACCAATGATTATGATGACATGGAAAGATATCATTCAGTCAGCCACAAGGAAAAACTGATTGGAAGGGAAATAACCAACTCACTGTGGCAATACTCAAAATGGAAACACACCAAAAAATGCAACGTATTTTCATGGCGCCTTAGGAAATCAACAGATACCAGCCCAAGTTGTGCTTCAGGACCTGTGATATCCATTGGCACATTCCCAAACAGCTCCTCTGCAGCAGCACAAAGCTACAGTCATGTGCAATTGCTGTTGCATTTAAGTTTTTTGTTTCCATAAGGTGACTACAGCTGTTTTCCTACCATTCTTTGCAAGGCTCCATAGTGTGAATGACATCACAGTATTAAATCTTTTTTCTTACTCTAACTGCATAAAGGAATAAAATTGGGATTATGCATGCTGGCACACACACACTCTGTATCTACAGGTCATAAAAGCAACAAATCCAGTCAATTGCTGTCACCATTTTGCCAAGCAAAATGAAACACATCATCGCTTCCACTAAAAAAACAAATCTACTAAGTCTTGAAAGTCAGTGCTGTTTTTATATAAAAAGTGATCTAAGTATTAATCCTCACAGACAGCATGAACTTGAGAAAAAGGATTATGAATTTCAATTCTTATGCTACTGATACTTAGCAGTAGTTTAAAAGTATTCTGTATGTTTGCTGAATGTTTTTACACCATTGCAAAAGAAGTGTTGTATTACAGTTCATTACTGTAGCCTGAGCTCAAACTGCACCTTTCAAACAGTCTCCCCACTACAAATATTTATTTCTTTGGCTGACTTTTTAGCAACAGGAGCAAGGAAAAAAGTGCAAATAAACAAGAAATGTCCTACTGCGCATTTCAGAGGGAAGAAGGGGAAAGTGATCTTAAACAAGAATTGTGACCTATTGGAAAGCAAAGATTACTCATATATGGATGTCCAGCAGGGTGCCAGGACCAGACCGTGGGCATGGAGACCCAGGAAAGCAGTGAGAACTAAATTGAACTGAAAATAGCAGCAGAGAAATCAAAATCAATGGGTAGATGGGGGAAAAAAATACCAAACATGAAAACAATCCACAGAGAACACACAGGATAAGAGGAAGGACTGGGAGAACATAACTTAGGAGGACACCAGAAGCACAGAGAAACCCTTGTTAGGGTAAGGAAGGCCATGCATAAGACTCCCCTGTCACTGATATTTGGTTATGGTTTCATGATTTTATAATGTATAATTATATATTCAAATTCAGTGATTTTACAATGTATAATTCAGATGGGAAAGAAGAACAGAGTTGAAAAAAATACCCAAATTACCAAACTCAAGGTGCTGATCTGGAAAAAGCATATCCTAAATGCTCCACTCTCATCACTCAGCCACCAAATTCATCAGTTTGGTGACTAAAAACGCACAGACATTGTAAAACAAGAAGAAAAACTCTGAGTTTGAGCTTTGCTTTCCTCCAGAATGCAAAGTTTTCCTATGACAACAGATGCTTGCTAAGATTATTGTTTTTGTAGTTGTGCTAATCTTCTCTGAGATTTGCATTCACATTATTATTTGTGGAAGAAAGAAGAATGACATCTTTAAGAACAGAAAAACAAAACAAATTCAGGGAATTTATTATCATGGTCTATTAACATAGACAGATATCTCAAGAGCAAAGCAAGAAGAAGGCCTAAGGGAGGCACTTCACCATTTGAATTTTCAGGCTCAGTCTCCATTTGCAGGAGTTTGCTTTGGAAAAGCTTTCTGGAAAAAAGAATTAGAGAGAGACAGGAAGATTTGCTCATTAGCAGTTCCTGCTGAAGCTGCATAAACCATAGATTTATAATGGCAATGTTTTCTGCTTCCACAGATATGACAAATATATAGCTTGTAATTACTAAAATGAGATATAACTAATGACACAGTTGAGTTTTAGATAATGAGATGGTATCTTGGAAAGCATAATTACAGGATCAAGGGTGAATTTGAGGCCATTTCAGTGCCACTGCTTTTCTAATGGCTCCCAGATTTCCATTCATTGATACAATAAAAACATTTGAGTTAAGACCCAGTAAAAATTCAAGTTAAGCTTTCTTCACATTTCTGAAAATCCCCCTCCATATGACCAACTAAAGAACAAGGCTGCAGTGCCAGTAAAAGAAGTGGGGTGTAGCAGAAAGTGCAGTGCCTGCCAAGGTGGAGAAATGACAGAGCAAAAGCAAAGGAAAACGAGGAGGTGAGACCTGCAACACAGTACTACCAAAATCTACCTCATTTTCCAGCCCCACTGAGGTTCACTGGCACAGGAGCCCAAAGATGTTCAGCTGAGAGCAGGGCTGAAATCATGCCATATTCAACAGTTAAAGTAACTTTAGTGGTGCAAGTCCAAAATGCCCATTAATTAGTTGTTGAAAAACAAGGGCAGTGAAGACTACATCGTAAAGTACAGGGAAACAACTGCAAAACAGAAACTGGGATTACAAAGCACCTTCCTGGCTGCCTTTATAAACTCAAAATGGTGACATTCTGGTTTGGGGAAAGTCCATCAGGACCACTTTGCACTCTGTATTGCACCATTCCTACAAAGGCAGGTCTATTATTTTTCTTCATAAGTAAAATTTATTTTTCCTCTTGGCTGATGGGACGACTGCATATGGTGATTTATCTTCATCTGTAGAAACACCTCCTGACACTGCTCCATGACGTGTCCTCTAAATGATGGTACTTTCCACTCTTGCATTATCTCTTTCAGTGCACATCAGTGCTGCTCCATGGGGCTCTCATCCTGCTGTTCTTACTCAGGCAAGACTCCAGCAATGCCTCTAGGAGTCCCATATGAGCACACTCACTGCACACAGGAGACATTTTATTCCTTTATTATTGAAAAACTAAGAGGGAAACAGTTTTCTCTTTCCCACTTTACAACATTGCATTCAAAAGCCACGATTATAATTAAGTGTTGGCTTCAAAGGCCTTCCTCTTAGTTCCAGCCTCTCTCCCACAGCTCCTCTGGTATGGTGGAAGATTATTTTATTAATTTTCTATATTAGAGACTTTTTTTACCACAAGAAACTGGACTAAATCATCAACCAAGTGAACCAGAGAGCCTGCTTACAAACCTAAACGGTCCAGAGCAAGAGCTCTCTCTGTGCCTGATGGCAAAGTACTGAGCAAGAGCACCCTGTTGGGTGGGAAACAGCTCTGAAAGCAAACCTGGGCTTCAGACAGAAGGAACCACTTCCCCAGGACATGAGGCAGAACCAGCCAGGACTGCTGTAAAGGGCAGCCAATGTTTTTCAGGTGTGTGAATACCAGTATATGAACAGTACTAATGATACCAAATTAGCTATTCCCTCTTGGAGCATCCAGCCTGGTTCACTGCCAGCTTATTCCTTTCTGTCATTTTGCATTCTACTTTCTCTCTCTCCATCTTACACAATCCCACTTTAACACATAAGCTGGCTAAAGACAAGTGGGACAAGTTTCAGGAACTACAGCTTTAATGCTTGTGCCAAGCTCTCCTCCCCAAGTTCCTCTTTATAGTTTGAACAAATAGTTTCCAAATAGTCAAATGGTTTTGGTTTTACAAACATTTAATAAAAGTTTAATTAACTGAGGAAGAGGGACAGGAGTGGAGAATTATGAAAATGGAAATATTTTCTGTGAGGCACAACTTCTTTTTGAAGAGCCTTATAAAAACAGTCACTCCTTAGGATCAAGATTTCTGCAGAACAGCTCCTTCGTGACCCATTGAGAAAGCACAAATCTAGAAAATACATGATAGTCATCATGCATGTGGTTCATTTCCCTGAATTTTCAAGCATAAATGAATCCATAAGGGGCAAAAAGTAACCAACCTCACTAAAAAAATCTAAGACTACTTTGGACAGATTATTTTCTATATTACTGACATTTGCATAATTTTTTGGAACAGCACAGAACGTATGCTGGAGGGAAACAAGGGAATAAGCTGTCTGCATTTTCCCTGCAGTTTGTCAATTTTATCACTTTGACCACATCATATCCTAAACAGTATCAGCATCATCAGCAACTTTGCAGTACCTCTGATTTTTTGCAGGATGTCTTTTGAGCTCACAGAAAAGTATCCACTGGTAACTGTATAGTCCCAACTGTGACTCATTACCACTTCTGGAGACGTACTTTTTGACATCAACAACGGTGATGTTGTACCTATAAAACAGATTAATGGCTGGATATGCTGATTAACATCCCAGTGTGAGTCTTTACGCAAAAATAAGCAGTCCAGAGGAGCTGGAACATTTATAACAGAGCCAATATTGTGTTGCTTATTCATATTTAACACATTCAATCCATTCTAGGCCTCTTACACTTTGTATTTATTTATTAATCTAACAATCCATCTTTTTCTGCTGCACAATATTTTTTACCCATATTCAGCCAATATAGCTGTTACTATCACTTTGCATTCTTGTCATCCCTGATGCTAAACATGTCCTTTAACTCATTTTCCAATGTGCCTGTTGAGAGAACCATCTCACAGACCAGAGTAACTTAATTCCAGTCTTCAAGCTTTCCTCTGGCATCACCATCCACTCAGTTGCTGTGGGACTTAATTTCCTGTCCCACCCAATCCATCCTACTGTCTTTATTTCCTAACAATCTCAAGCACCTTCCAACAAGTTCCCTATTCTCTTAAGATTATTCTTTTTGACTATTCTAGGAGCCCATCCCACCACAGATTCCATATGCTAACCTTGAGTATTCATGACATACATATGCATATAGTACATACATTTATATATAAAAATAGATGTATATATATATTAATATACACTTATAACACATACATGTATATATTAACCTGCCTATTTCCACAAATGTGCATACAGTTATCCAACAATTACCCCCAGAAATTCTGAGGCACCAACCTTGGAACAGGTCTCTGAGGCACCAGTCTCAGAAACACATGACAGCACACTGCTTGATGGATCACTTAGGAAGCAAATGGTTCGTTTTGTCTGAAATTATGGACTTTTCCTCTTCATCAAGATAAAAAGCCACTGTTTGAGCAGAACAATGAGTAGTCACATCAATCTGGAATGCCAGTTTCCCCCCATGTTTAAATAACACAAACTTTTCAATATCAGACATGTGCAAACAGGAACTTAAAGAACACTGAAAGCTGTTGAAGAATTCTCAACAGCTGAATGACACCAGCCACGAGTGCTACAGGAGAGAAAGATGAATAAGAAAGGGCACTTCTGTATTTTAAAGTGAAGTCAGATGGCACACAGCACGCCACAAGATCAGTGGGTTTGGAAATCTGAAAGTCCACCCCTGGAAATCACAAAGAGCACTGCAGAGCAGACATGCCTGTGAGTCAGGGAAAAGGTAAACAGCTGCCTGTGTGCATTTGGGTATCTCCATAGTGAGGATACCTGTTCTAGGGAGCCAGGAAAATACACATCTCCCTGAGACACGGTGTCACAGCACAGTCAGAGCCCAAGGGAAATGCAGATACCATAGAGCAAGGAGTCCTCTGAGCCTTGCAACCTCCAGCAGCTGAGCTCCCAAAGTCCCTTTCTGAAGGGGTTACAAAAGGTCTGCATCAAGTCTCACCTTTGTTTGGATTTGAGGAAAAAGAGTTCCCATGTTCAGGATGGGAGCACAGATCCAGACATAGCTGCTTGCTGTGTCCACATAGGGAAGGGGCCCAACTGGGCTACACCTTCTGTCATGAGTAATCCCCTGATCCACCCAGAAAGGAAAAGGAAGATAGAGATTCTTAAGATATTTTTCCAGTTAGAGATGGGGAGCACATCACACACAGCCTGGTGGTAGCTGTGTTCCATACTCTGATGACCAGCTCTTACTCTGACTTGCAAGGATGAAGCCCACAGCAACAAGGAAGAACATCACCAAAAATAGGAGTAGAAGCCTCCAGCACAGCAAACAGGGAATCATTTCTTTAAATGTTACATTTAGGCATTTGTTACAGCCTAAACGTGCCAGAGGCACAACAAGGTTCTCCCCAGCTGGAGTCAGATGAGCCCCAGGGATGTCTCTGCCAGGAACAGAAATCCAGCAGAGCAGAGGTGCTGGGCAAATTCCAACAGCACACAGATACCAGAGTGGCAGAGGAGAGAGAAAAGGCAAGAGTAGATAAATAAGGTAGATAAGTTAATCAAGGACTTAGATCCAAGAATCAAGCCCAAATTTCATCCAGTTTGGTGAAAGATTATTTTAAAAGGACTTCAGAATTTCCCCTCAAGCCAACAGATTTTATTAATAACAGTATTCTGAGAGCCACCCTTAACACAGAGAACTGAGCTGTGGGGATGGAGACCTGGAGGAGGTTTCATCGCTTGTTCCCTGCTCCCAGGGCTTGTTTTCTCCTCATTAAACACAACTGGGGCAAAACTCAGTTCTGTTACTGTCAATAGGTATTAAAGGCAGATGAACATAAGGGACAAGGATAGGAAAAAAAGGTACATTTGCAAGAAAAATACAATTCTGATATCTACTACAATAAACTGAGCAAAAATACACATCAGCAAACATGCTGCTCCCTATCTCTGTATCTTTCTTTGTACACTCACATTGTAAATTCTTTTTCCCCAGGTAGGTATGTGATAATCTGTAAGAGAATTTAGCCCAAAAGGGGACCTAGCCCATTCATAGACACTCAGAACATCAGCTGGGGCACCAGTGCATGGCTTATATGGAAGGGTGAGAACCATTAACAGGAGTGAAAACACAGGCAAAACCAACCTTTCCAGTCATATTATCAGCCACCAAACTGCTGCCCCAGCACAGTCACCAGCTACAGCAGGTGGTTGCCATCACTTCAGTTTGATTTGAAAACTAATACCCTGCCAGAAATTCTCCAGAGAGCTGATTTCAATGGCTTGAATTAAAACAACAAAATAGCCCAACCACCTGCAAAAACAACCACCCAAACAACTGTGACCAATCCTACCGGCCCCAGAGGACTCCTCACCCATTTCTCTAGTCTCAGCACAGATTATCCCTGACCAGAAAACTGGGAATAAGCATATCTGCACATCACCATGCAAGAGAGAGAAGAGCTGAGGAAAAATCTGTATGCTCCAATGCACCCCAAACTGCAGGCACTGCAGATGGCTGTCATGGAAAACA
Organism: Aphelocoma coerulescens; assembly: GCF_041296385.1. Taxonomy (NCBI): domain Eukaryota; kingdom Metazoa; phylum Chordata; class Aves; order Passeriformes; family Corvidae; genus Aphelocoma; species Aphelocoma coerulescens. The sequence continues at coordinate 17,252,543 of NC_091018.1, forward strand.
GAGGTTAAATCTCTCCCCTCTTTGTCCCATGCACTGGCCTCCTGCTCCAGCCCTCGGCTCAACCCAGCTCTCACGAGAGCCACACTGCAAATCAGGTATGACCCACCCTACAAATAACCTCTGATTTCCTAACCCCAGCAAAATTTGACCTTTAACCCCTCAGCAGCACCAACAGGACAGATGCATCCCTCACCTGAGAAATCAACACACCATGGCTCCTGGAGGGGAGCTTATGCAAGGATTTATGTCAGGTCTGAGCTGGCTGGGAGATCACTGGTTATTTTTAATTCAAGTACTTTTAATTTTTTTCCCCATTTTAATACAGGTATTATTTTATTTGGTTTTTTTAATGTTGGACTTAAAATATAGGTTTGTGTCATACATGAAATCCCTATTTGTGCTTGGTCTTTGCATATTAAGTGCCTTAATTAATTTGAGCTTAATATTTTTGGATTGAATGTTGGGATCAATCCATCAGCCCAGGTACACTAATCAAGTCTTTATGATCTTCCTGTGTTTACTGTATACCTTTACAAGTGTTTTAAGATGTGTTGGATGTTTTTTTTTTTTGTTTTACTTGTATCTTGGTTTCAAGGCAGATTTTAAAAACCCCGGTTGCAACAAACAGCCCAGCCCTCATAAGCACATGACCCTTATCTCAACTAATATCACCCCTCTGACCAGGAGGAGCCATTGGTGGACAGAGATGGTCTGTCAAGGGAAAAACACCAATCGCCTTGAACCAGGGGGGTGGGCTGTGGGCGGACTGTGGGCGGAGCAAAAGCTATAAAAGGAAGAAAAGACACGTGGTCATTCTCATTCTCCCATCCTCTCCAGCTTGCTAAGGCAGTGCTGGAGAAGCCTACCCCTTTCTAGGGGCTTTTTAGAAATAGATTTCTTTTTGACCAGCCTAAACTGCAAGTTTATTTTTTTCCTCTACCTGAGGTTCAGAGCTGTCTTAAGCCTAAAGTTCCTGAATCCCTGCGCTCCTGGGGCATATCTCTCGAGCCATCTGGATCCCAAATTTTTATATTTTGTTAGGTTTTTTTTGCAATTTTTCAATTTTTTTCTGTTTTAATAAATTGTTTTAATTTCTACAAAGAGTTGTCTCATTCCTCACAGTTTGGAAACCCAATGAGCCCATGCTACAAAATCCATTTTCAGCTGTGCTGCACTGCTAGAATTTCCAAGGTCCCTTCTTCTGCCTTCTTCTGTCGCATACCGAGACTATTCATTCCCCACACAACCATTCAATTTCCACTTTGATTTTATTATACTCAGATATGATGCAACTGGTATTTAACAATGCATTACCATTTTCAAGGGCAAATATTTTTCTGTAATCCCAGCTATGTCATTATTCTCTTTCTATTACACATACTTTAAATGTCAAAATCCATCTCCTAGAACTAATCAAATATAAAACAAATCTAGCAGGAGAAAGCGAGATTGAAAGGGGTTATTCCAGATGAAATAAAACCTTACATGTCCTTTTTTAAAAGGAGACCTTGCTTATTATTTAATTCATTTTTTTTAGGTTTTGAAAAGGTGTCCCAGGAACAACATTTGGAAGACGAGGTTTATGCCTGTCACAGCTCTGTTGAAATTACCCCCAATTTGGGGCAGTATAGGCATTATGACTGAACACTGAAGAAGAATTAACCTGTGTTATAAAAAAGATGGTGAAGAAACACATTGCCACCATCTCTGATACTAGCTTTTCACTCCAAACAGGCTATTAAGAAAAGTAAAAGTACAAAGGAAATGTTAAGGCAATGAATAACTATTTTATGAAAATGGAAGTGTCAACATCAGATGTTTAAGTGATCAAGATTAAGCTGGAGAGTCATATTTCCATAAATTCCTTTCCCTATGCAGTTTGCCAGAATTACTTTACTCTTCCAGTAGTGTTTTACTGGTGGTAGAGTTGGAGGCCTGTGTTGTATTAATCTTACATAATGCACAAATAATTGGTTATCTTAAAATGCAGCTGTTAAATTTTATCTAGTGCTACAGTACAAAACTAATTTTGCATTTGCAGAACAAAAACCTTTTTGGGAGTTGGTTTTGGTTTGTTTTTCTAACAGGAGTTCCTAAAGTAAAGCCTCTCTTCATGTTGATATAATTATCTTTAAAGTGCTCAGTGATTTAAATTGTTTTTTCTATTTGAAAGTTTTAAAATGGTAGACAAGTTCAATACATAAGTTTTATTTTTTTTGACTTTTAATCAGTTCAGAAAGCATTTCCCCATTGGGGCACAGCTCAGTTTCTGACAGAGGTGGACCAACACCACAATTCCTTTCTTTAGCACAGACAGTGTCTGGACTGGTTAAAATGAGCAATCTCTTCCAGAATTCCAAAATTTCCATGCAATTCAACACAGTGAAATGTTCATCTGTTTTTAGGATCTAGCTCCTTCAGGAAGTATGGAAACACATCAAGTCTTAAGACATCTGGGGTCTACTTCTAGGCTACAGCTGGAATCTTTCTTCTACTCCCAACTTGATCAGCCCATTTAAATCACCAATGAGACCCTGTGCATTGGTCTCCAAACATTGGACAACACCAGCCAGCATGTTTCTGCCCAATTTACCTCTTTATAAGTTCAGATAAGAGGCTTGATACACACTTGTCAGGGTCTTCATACTTGAAACCCCCGATTTTGTCCTATTTTGAACATTCATTGATGAAAAGTAGATTTATTTTTGTAAGGTATCACTGGTAAGACTACAGCTGTCTTGTTTGCAGAATGGTATTATGTCCTGCATTCACTACCAAGTTTAACACTGACTTGCTTTTCTGAAGTAGCAGTGGTGTCATCTTTGGGTGCTCTCACACAGATGGGCAAGAAAATGATACCCTCTGTAGTGTTAATTAAACCTACAGCAGCTCTGTAAATATCTATTCCTCATCTTAACATGCAGATGGAGATGAGTTGAAAGAGCTGACAGTGACTTCAAGTGGCTGTTTCCCCTGTTCTGAGGCAGCATACAAAGCATATATTATCTGCCTTTACTATAAATCATCCAACTGGGCTTTAACCCACAGTGAATTAATTAGTGAAGCACATTTCATGACTTCCACAGCTCTAATGCTTAACAGTCTCTGTAGTTTGAGAGTATTTCCTAAGTCAAAATTCATTATTCACTTCCTTTATTTTCTGCAACAGCCAGATAATAATTCACTAATATTTTCTTCACAACAAACTTTAATATATTGCGGTCACAGGAGCCCTTTATAGTCTAAAAATCCCACAGTTTGCTCAGCCTTTCCTCACCAGTCACACATTCTGTCTCTCTCATTCTTTCCACCCTTTGAACACTTCCACTTGTCTGCAGATTCCCAAAAGATGAAGCATGCAATGTACCCCTTTAGGATAATAACCAGACCTCTGCCATCACCACTCTAAGCTTTTTAGTGGCAACATGAGGCAGTTTATTTATATCTGGATACCATTTACAATGTCAATGGACCTAAAAATGAACGGTTTTTCACTGTAATCAGTAAAGTCTCTGCTTAGGGGAGCCCCATGCTGGGCAGTCGATGTGGTTGCCATTGGCAGATTCCCCACTGTGAGTTCCTGCTGCCTTTACAGCTCCTTTTAATGCACACAAAATTTTCATGACACTCCAAGCCTTGCGTGCTACAATAGAGATCTTTATAGATGTTCCCCTAAGGTGCAGTGAATCCAATTACATCACTGCACCTTCTTCCTCAATAAATTTTAAGATACAGATTTGTAAGACCATCTACAGTACCACAAAAGAAATATATAAATATATATATTCCTGAGCTCTGTTAAAAGTTCTCTTCCTCTTCAACCTGCACACACTAGTCCCCAGTGCCTATTTGCCATAGCTGCTCCCAAAGACAGACATACATTCCTCAACTGAATGAAGTCAAGGAATTTTAGGCAAAAATAAAAAGGTGCTGCAAATTGTACATTTCTTAAACACAGCTTCAGTAGATGAACAAGAAAAACAGCTTTATATATTCCCAGGAAAAGGTGTTTTCATGGTATAAAATCCTAGCACCAAATACACAGAGATCAAGGTCAAACAACTGTTCCCTTGTCATGTGATAATATATAGCTTCATTTGCTGGTTTACACACACAATTTACACACACAGTTGCCATAGTATCCAAAGGAATGGGAAGCAGTAGTAAAAAGCAGACATTCCTAGGATGGAGAAAGATGATCATGCATCACTTTAAAACCAGTTGAAGCTACTATTCTGCTACAAAACCAAGCAACTTCAGGGGAAAAAAATTAAAATTGACATGCTAAAATTTAATGGTAGCAGTTTGCACACTTGGGAAGACCTCTTTCTGAGGTTTCAACAAGTGAGTTTTGTGAAGCTCTTATTTGTGGAAAAATAATATTTTTTAAACAAGAAAATTAGGCAAGGTGACCTGGCTTTCACACCAGGAATTCCACAATCTGGAATTGAACAACACACTTGAGCATTTCGAAGATTATATTTGGCAGTTAAAAAATATACACAGATCACACCACCCATATATGTACAGCAAAATCACACCTGAAAAGATGCCAGGGGCAAAGAAGCAGCAGAGAGCAAGGCAAAGGAAGAAGGCAGCCAACAAGGACTAGAAAAATAAGCACACTGGTGTTCAGGGCTGCCTGTCCTTAGTAAACATTAACTTCTCTCTCTAATCATCTTCTCCCTCTTAAACCTGTACTTAAGGTGTGTGTTTTGACATCTTCAGAAAAAACACTGAAATTCCAGTGCAAATGGGACTGTCCTCCAAGTCAGCTCAGTTTTCAGCCACCTCTCCCCCAAGCACACCCTCTGGGTTTAGAAAAGGCCACATTTCTGCAGAACAGCTCTGGAGCTTCTCAGGGACCCAGCACTACTCATGTAGCAGAGATTTAGGTCCCCTCATTGCTCACCAAAGGGTGCAGTGCATGCTCAGAGTTCTCAGTGCAAGGGAGAAAATTATAGAGAAACTGATGAGAGACTTGTTGATGAACATAAATTAAAGAAAAGGCCCTTAATCTGCCAACCCTGTCTCTTGGAACAAGGCAAAGTAAAAGGCAGCAGGTTGAAAAATATAATTACCTACCTTCCAGGTGAAATAAATTATAAGCTCTTAAGCCTAGCTGACAGTTCTGAGGCCTGTAGAGCAGGAAGTAAATGAAAGGTAGCTGTTCTGCTGGCTAGATAGTTCTTAAATCTCACCTCATTCTTTTCTACACTTTTTAAACTTACAAAAGGGACTAGAGAGTCCTTTTGAAAATCATAACACATAAAGTACACCAAGCCCAACAAGAAGGGTGTTCTGACGCAAGTCCTGCATCTCTTTTGGACCTATTTTTCCTTTGACTGAAGCATGTGATTAATAATTTTGGGAGATGACTGGATGGAAATGCTCTTCCTTCACTGCAGCACTGAGTCAGCACCCAGACACCACAATAAACTCAGTTACACACTGAACAAGGGCACCTCAGCCTTATCCACAGGCAGTGGGCAGGGATAAGCCACCTTTCATTCAGAGCTGTAAAGACAACAGTCTCAGGGAGCCTAAAAGGAGCTTTACCTTCCAAATTGAGCAAATAAGCAAAGGATAATTATTGTACCTGGGCCTCAGTAGCATGCAAGAAAAAACAGCCCTGTGGGGTTCATGGATTTATGGTGGCTGAGGAACCCTGGTCCTCATGTATCTCCTGGCAATGAAAATACTGACTTCTTGTTTCACTGATTTCTGTTTGGATTTACATTTTCCACCTTAATTTCTCCAAATTCCTTGAGGTGTCAGCTATTTCCCAATGGGACTGAGAAGGGGGATAGAGGAAAGTGAATGGTGTTGAGATGCAAAAATGAAATGGATGAAGAACTGACAGAAACCTGGGGAAAATAATTATAAAAGTGTCACCAAAAATGTCATGGAGAATAGAGTCACACATTCTTTTGCTAAAGAATAGCTAATACTGAATCAAGAGAAGGAGGAGAAAGCAACTTTCAACATTTCACGTGAGGTGGAAGCTAATCAAAATACAGCCATGAAGATGTACTTCTTTTAAATGAGTTTCCCTTAACCTTGTCAAAATGGTGATAATTTTAAGTAGATTGTACTTTGCAGTTTGGTTACTACTGGATCTTGTTTTGTTCTTTGCTGTTCTTTATTTAAGGGTAGGTATTAGATTAGGCATCATAACCATCCTTCTGCTCCTAAGACTTATTTTTACAAGACATTAGAAATATTAACAAAAACTTTTGAAAAGTCTAAAATTAGTGGGTGTAGCAAAGCTTCTAAATAAAGAGTATGAGTGGCTATTTCAAAATTTATTATACACAAACATAAATTGGATTCATCATTCCAATAGATGCCTGGGCTTGGAACCACAAGGTCACAGACTCCTTTCTCCTCCACATGCTCTGAGCTAAAGGCATCAGTGTTCATTAACCATTGAGTAAAACTTCAAGATGTTTTGAAAAAAAGCAAACCTGGTTTGTCTTTCCAAAGGAAAAATTGGGGGTCTGAGCTCCATCTCACACCAGATCACCAAAGACAGAAGCCCAGCATCTGTCTGGAGTTCTGAAGGGGGCCCCAGGGGACCAAGAAGTAAATAGAAAATAATGAAAAAGTCAAGAAATACACACTGCTTGTGTAACCTGTGAAGAGTAGGAGTATAAAATGTCATGCTCTGAGAAACAAAGCCTTGCCCTGTAGTAAATCCAGTATTTTTTTAAAAAATTCTCTTCACTGGAACAGAGTTAGTGCACTATATCAGATTATAACTTCTCTGGGAATCACGTAAGTGAAATGAAGGGCAGGAGAAATACCTGCCCAGTGCTTAGCCAGTTCAGACTGAAGCTCCAGGTTATGCTCATAAGCACCCACATCCTCCTGCTAAAAGAGGACCTGAGGGAACAGCCTGAAGTTGTGTGAGGGGAGGTTTAGGCTGGATCTAAGGAAGAGGCTCTTCCCCCAGAGGGTGGGTGGGCACTGGAACAGGCTCTCCAGGGCAGTGGTCACAGCACCAGCCTGCCAGAGCTCAAGCATCTGGACAATACCCTGAGGCACACGGTGGGACTCCTGGGGCTGTCCTGTGCAGGGCCAGCATTTGGACTTTGATGATCCCTATAGATTCCTTCTAGCTCAGGATATGGAATTCTATTCTATTCTACTCTGTTCTACTCTAACAGCAGAGTTTTCAAAGTATGTACCTTGAAAAGGAGGATAATAATATGTGGTTACCACTCATTAGCAGCCACCTCTGAGGACATAGAAGAAAAAAAAAAGCAATGACCTAAGGAGAGGGGAGAGAGAGAGAGATATCAGAGGTGCCACCAAACAGTCTGGCTGACAAAAAGGTGACTTCCAGTGCAAGCTCAGGTCCATCTTCTGGACCAAAAGAGATTACAGCTGAGTCTGAACACCCATAAAAATGACTCGTTGCTATGGCTATGAAAAGGAAAGAGCTCTCTTTCCTCAAAAGCACACTCGAACAAGAGGACAAGCTACCATGATTACAAGCAATACAAATATGAAGGTTTAGATGTTACAATGGTTTTCAGTGTCTAAATCAGACTCCTTTCTCCAGCTCACCCTGCTCCAGTAAAATCAGCAATTTTGGGCTGCTCTGAAGAGAAGTAACAGGAGAGCTAGAAACACACATTTTTTGACTCATCTCTTGTCTACCATTCTTCATTAGCTAATTTCAAAGCAATTTACAAAAAACCGTCCACATCAAAAAAATAATGATGGCTCAGAGAAAGAACGGACTTGTCTGTCACAAGGAGTAAAAATATGGGGAATTTCAAGAGTACAGGGCTGCCTACTTTAATAAATTTTTGCTTGAGTGTTCCTGGCAAATCTGATTTTTAGTTTTAGTGCACAAATGTCCCTCTGTCTCTTCTGGGATTTTGCTTTCAACTGCAATCTTTAATTTCATGAGATGATTGTAGAGGTATACATGGATAAGAAATTATCATAATAATTTCCAAATATTCCAAGCTGTTTGCATGGGGACAAAATCAAGCCACAGCAGCTTTCCACACAGAGTGAAGCCACAGCAGTTTAGTGCTTATGTACAGTCACAGGTATCTATGGTAACAGCAAATTCTATCACATTGCCACTGTACTCACACTTGTTCCTTCCCTGCCTTTTACATGATACACTGGCTGGGACTGAAGAGTCCCACAAGAGCATCCAGTCAATGCCTCTCCCAAATAACAATCAAAACAGAGTATCCTATCGTGCAGCATGTTTTCCAGAGCTCAGTACTGAGGCAGGAAACACCTGCCCTTATACCTTCTGAAAGGATTTCCAAATGTTAGAATGCCTTCTGGTGAGTAAGTCATTTTTTATTGATTTTTTTTTTTTGACAAATAGTTTTTACCCCCTCTAACCTGACTTTTCCTCTCTGTTGAAGGTACTTCCCTTGGCTCTGCCTTTATCTGTGCATACACCCACACCTACCAGCACCAGAAACGCCTCTGTCCCAGAGTAATCACAACTCCTCTTAACCCCCACATCTCCCCTAGTACTTTTCTACTGTTGAATGAAATTGCTATTCCAGATCCTTGCTATCACAGACAGCAGTGGTTTCTGCTTCTTTCTTCCAGGACTCAGCACTGACACATTATTATAGTTGTCATTTCTGCTGCTTCATCATGTCACACAGTCATGCCTATTTGTCAGTCCTTTATTACCCTTACATCTCCCAGAGCTTTACTGGCCTTCCCCCTCTCAGCTCTGATTTATTTATCTTGGATTACAAGCCCTAAATTCATTAGCTTGTCCTTTCATGGATCGAATCTCAAAGGAGTTTTTTTGGCTGCTCTTGGAATGTCTCTAGGTACCTTTGAATTTTTTTTTCCTTGGCATTTAGAGAGTCATCTAATTTACTATAATCTGTCACTTTTGATACAGCACTGTTTGTTCACTCTTTTAGCTCATCAAGGGACATACCAGCATCAGGAAAAAAAAAAAAAAAAAAGAGATGATGTTATTGGAACTTGCTTCAAATCACCTTACAAGTGAACAGAACATCCTCTTTTCCACACAGCTGAAGTTGCTGAAGCATTTTATGGATATTAATCCAGAGGAGGCCACAGCTAGTGCTAGCTACAGGTATGCTCACAGACTCCACAGAAGTTGTCCAGAAATCCTCCCAGAGAATCCAGATATATGATTTTGCATTTAATTGCCCTGACCCAAAAGATGAATAACAAAAAAACAGAGTAAAAAAAGTGAAAGCTCGGGACTGAAAACAACAACTCTATATTGAACACATTTCAATTTCAGTTATCAAAGCGAGGTCCTGTAAGTCACAAGAGAGTATTTTCCTAAATATTCAGGAGCAGAAATAAGTCATTAACTCTGATGTTTATCAATGATGTTTAGAATTCCTTAGGAATAATTGAGGCATTCTCCAGGGCTTGCCATTTGACCAGTTATCAGTTACAGCAGTGGAAAACACACCCTACAAGATGGTGTTCAACATGTAGTAGTTCTTATGTGCTGTGTATTTTGAAATGACACTCCAGGACATGGGAAAAACCACATCTTTTCAGAGATGACTGAAAAATTTCCAAGATACAAATATCTTGCAACTGTAAACAATATATAAATGAAAACCAAAGCCAAGAAACCGTCCAAGATAACTGACAGAACAGAACACATCTCTCTGAATATTGGAATGACAAGATAATAAATTATTTTCAGTGACAGACCCAGGCAGGAGCAAACACACGCAAAAATCTTAAAATAATCTAGGATAATAGACAGTGGCTCAAAAATACTTTAAAAATGTTCATTGTTCAGGATGGTGATTAACAGATTATGAAACTGCATCCAAAAGTTGCCAAGCTGCAAGTTCAGATCCCCCAAACTACTCCAGAAACCACTAGATTTGTACAAACTAAATGTGAAAGAATTCTTATGTTCTCTCCTCAAAACTGGAGAAGAGACTAAAAACAAAATCTCACAACTGGTGACAAGCCAGGCAAGAGCTAAACACCTCTGTCAGCAGACAAATGTATCAGGAATAGCAGAGTGCATCATCCACCTTCCATCTTTTACAAGAACAACCGCCAAAAAGCCATTTCCCCAGATTTTCTACAAAATATTTTGGACTTCTGTTCTATTGAATAGTAAACTATTCTTTTGATCATAATCCCAAATGACAGGCACTACACAGTGCTGATGTTTACTTCATTTCTCCTCATTACTGGCCGCCTTAGAATCATTACCCCTTCCTCAGTATTATTTACACAGCCCATTATTTTCCCACCAATCAGAGCAGAGTCACAGTTCTTCTAAAGCTTGTTTAACTAATAAACTATAAACTAAATATTTACTGATTCCTTGTACCAAGCTTGGCAGTCTGTAAACCAGAGCAGACACAGTTCTCAGCCTACTTTGCCTAAGCATGCATGACACCGACAATAAGGAGCAAAATAGCATTTCAGTAAAAATAGATATGAAAATGCAACTGCCACGGCTTTCATGAGTTTGGAGAGTCCAAGCTGTCAAGTGCCAGTAGGGTGTAAGGCAATAAACATCTAGAAAAATCCAGCTTCTGCCTACCCAGTTCATTTGCTGCTCAAGTACTTCCCCTGCAGCACACTGCATAAGTGGGACATTAAGTGGGGGGAAAAAAGAAGAGATATGACAAAGAGCAGGCAGAAGAACAGCAAAGAGAACAAGTTGTTATTTCACTACAGATTTTTTTTATTCAGCTTTTCTTCCAAGGAAGTCTAAAAGTAACATTTATCTCTGTAAAGTCATATTGCTGTTCTGGGAAGATATTCCTAAAACCCAGCAGTGTCCCAGAATTTGGCAAAAACAATGCAAAAATAAAAAAGACAAAAAAATCTGAACCAACAGTTTGGAAATATGGCCCTGCTCCCATTGTGTGTTCAACAATGTTCTCTTACTCACACATTTAGCCTAACCTATATAATCTCTGTCTTCAAAAATTTCATAAAATTCAGAATTTGATGATTCTACAATAAATCATGGGCCAGCCATTTCCAGAGATCACAGCCTGGTCCATCTTTTCTGGAAGGGCATATACCACCTCCTTGAACACCCCTTTTATATATAAAACTAGAATAAGACTTTCTTACATCCTGAAGGGAAAACAATGACACAGTTTCTTCATTCCATTTGAGCCAAGAGTTTGAAACCCTTGGGTGGGGCTTTACGTAAATGTACCCTTTCTGAAACTGAAGTGCAGAGAGGCAGGGGTAAAGCTGCACAGGAACACCCAGGCACAGCCTTTGGCTGATAAGATATCAAATACCTGCCCAATGCTGGTAAATTGGTGGAAGCAGCTTGGAGAGCTGCAAGGCTTTCAGTCCTGAAGTTGAAAATCAAAGTGTGTATAAAAGCCACAGGATTGCAAATTCTGCATTTCAGGTCAGCCAGAAAAGCATATAGAATCTTCTTATGAGCTCTCAATGCCTCATTTACTCAAAACCATGAACTCTGCACTCAACCCTAAACATTGTATACAGCACACAGGCTTTAAACACTAGAGAGAGCACATAGCACACTCTGGAAAATCTGTGGTCTTCTAAATTAACATAGGACATGGAAAGCCATCTATTGAACCATTTGAAAACTTGCTTCAAAGCATACAGACGTGGTGGAAAATTCCTACACAGCTTGCCATCCAAAAGCGTTCTCCCTTCTATGATTTCTGATAACCTAATGTGCCTGGCAACAGATCATTCCCGGGCAGAACACTGACACACCATATTTATTGTGCCCAGAAACACAAGAAATAATTCTCAGTCATGGGGAGCATTTAATTCCAGGGTCCTTCCAGGGCCCTTTTAGGGTCAAGAAGGAATTTCTGGAGAATGACCAAGCTGGCTAAGGAAGCAGGATTGAAAAAGAACATAATTTTATCTCTATCTAAGGAGACACAAATGAGAACAGAAATTTTCTAATGTTGCTGGATGATCTAGTTCTTAGAGGTCAAAACTAATTAGTCAAATTAAAAGCCTTTTAGTCCTGCTAAGGGCTAACCTGTGAATGGGAGCATTTGGCTGAAGGTAAGAGTACCTCAAATAAAGTTTGTGGAGTCTTGAATATCAGGTCTGTCCTTGAGGAATTCTCCAGGGATACATATAAAGGGAACACTGCATACATACTTGCATATGTATATATACATACTTATATATGGGTGATAAAATATATCTCACATATTTAAATAAAAATATTTACGGATGGGTGGATGGATGGATGGATGGATGGATGGATGGATGGATGGATGGATGGATGGATGGATGGATGGATGGATGGATGGATATTTTAAAAATCCACAACAGTTTTTGCTTGGATATTTCCATTCAATACCAATCTCAATATCATCCTTTACCTAGAGTGGAGCCAAAACACAAAACACTTAAACCAAGTGGTGTTTAACTATTCAGCTCTTATATTCCCCCAGTGGCAGCAGATTTTTGCAATTACAGACTTAATAAATCATATTTTATATCAGTGTTACATTGCAAACCCTCATTGGATTTATTGATTTGTTCTTTTTTCCTTAGGTCAAGTTAAAACTTTCTTGTGCAGATAAATATAGATTCAGAGCTAAAAAACAACCTGAAGCACATTCAGTTTGAGGTTTCTTTCTCCATACTGTGTTGTAGGTTATGCTACCTCATGGCCAAAATTGAGAAGCCAAAACCCATCTTCAGAGATAATTAAAAAAATTCAACTGTGAAATGAAACTATCAGCATGGCACCTTTTAACTAACAAGATTAGAGCCACAAAAGCTGTGAGCTTATACAGGTCTCACCAGTGTAAGTCCCTGTGGAACCAAAAACTTTATAAAGGATTTCAATACAAACCCACAATATTTGAGCATGCCTGAAATACACAGAAGCAAGTTATTTTATTTTATTGAGGCATCATTCCAGGAGACACCACCAAACATTACCAAAAACAAAGACTTGTAGGAACAAGCACTTCAAAGGCTGTCATTGCATCTGCAGCACGCTCCTCTAACCTCATTTTGTGCACTTACTCTTGCTCTTAGTGGGCTCAGATATACAGTGAAATAAAATGCACAAAACCAGGATTTTTCCATATCCCACTTGGGCCAAACAGAACCTACTCAGCTCTCGTACTCAAAAAGCATTATGGAAATAAATGCTAAAGCAGTGCTGAATCACTTTATCAATTACCACTGGTGCCCTAGCCAGGCTTCTCATCTTACTCATGAGAATCCAAACACTTTACTTCTGCACGAGGGCCCACTGGATCCATCTCAAAATTCTGAAAATTGAATCTTCATCTTTGATTTAAAAAAGCAAAATCTAATCCCTCAACCCTGTATATATGTTAGAAGGAAGGTTTCTATTCCTAAAATTCTTTAGCTTGCAAAACATCTTTTTAATGGTAGATATTCTGGAGCTCCTGGAAAGTCTGAACCAGCTTAGGGTGCTACTCTTAGTGTAACAAGAGGCTGTGGACCCTTGGTTTGTTTGGTCCAGAAGAAAGAATGAATACTGATGGGATATGAACTTACTGCACTTGCAACACTGCCAGCTAGAGGGGATCCACTGCCAAAAAGCTGTAATTTGGGCATAGCTCAACATATGCAGCCCTCAGCACTCACTCCTGTAGTGGACTGGGATAAGCAGTCCCAGTGTCATCCTAATGGGCCAACATTTCCTCTCTGGGCTCCCACTGCACTGCCGTAGTTCTGGAAATGGCCTCTGGTGCTCTGAAGTTTAGTGCACAGATGTGAGGAGCCCACTCATAGAAGCCCTTGAGGCAGAGACTACTGGAGCTAAACAACAAAGATCAGCAGCAGGAAGTTACCATTGAAGGAAAACTGGGATCACATAGAAGATCTTTACCATGGAAATCCCTCTTACAAAGGGCTTGTAGCTCTCCAGATGCTCCTTCCAGCCTTTCCTGTAGATGGGCATCACAATTGCTTGCTTCCAGTCAAGGGGCACATGACAGCCTTGTAGTCCCCCTGAGTTGCCCACCTCTTCCTCCAAAAGTCATAAACTCTGTTTTTATTCCCAGTTCCACAGTTTTGCTGATCCACAGTGGTTTCACACCCTCCTGTTTGTCGCCCATGCTGTGTGCATTGGTGCACTTCAGTTGGGCTCCTGAACCTGCCACCCTTTTGGGAGAAGAGGACATAATTCCTTTGTGACCATTCTCAGGTGGATCTGTGGGTTTTAACACGTCAATAACCTTTGCCCCTTTGCTACCACGTGGATCTGCACCCCCTAACTCCAGAGAGAGCAGACCCAATGAACTTGCTAGCACATTATCCCTCAGTGTTGCTGTGCCCACCCCCACCCACCCTCTGGCAAGCCTGGAACATGACTGCAGGAAGGAAAAAACCCCACTGAATCAAGGGGAAAGCAGGGCCTCGCCCATGCAGCGACACTCATTACAAACCCCCATCAAAAATAGGATTCTCCAAGCAAGCAACATCTCTTCTCCAGAAGAATTTGAAACATAACGTCTCTTACAACTCCGAGACAATTTCCATGGTTAATTAAACAATCCATAATAAAAAATTTACACGTTCTGACATGCACAAGGAAAGTGTGAGTGCTCAATACCACATCTGGTGATAAAGAATAAACAGTTTGCATGTCCTGTAATTTTGATCTTGGAATTCAGAGCAGTCGATGAATACACTTTGGGGCAAAGGGCTTGGTAACTGGTTGCCTTCACAGGGAAAGCAGGAAAGCAAACTGCTGAAAATCTGCTACCCCAGGTAAGCACCAATCAACAAAAATAACATACACAAGTGGGAGCAACAGGCTGCCCTGAAAATTAGAAGTTTAGTTTTGCTGAAGGAAAAAAAAAAAGTATCCTCAATAATTTAGATGCCATCTGATACACATGAACTTTAATTCTAGGTTGCTAAGTCAGAGCTCTTAAAAAACAGGGTTTCTTGAAGCTATTTAGTGACTTACATGGTTCTAATTTCAGCCCAAGTTGGCAAGGTGAACTGGGGGAAAAAAGCAAAGAAAATATCTATGCATCCATGTGATCTTATTTTTGCTAAATAAAAATTAGTTCCCACACATCAAGTCAGATTCTGAAGTGCCACACTCATTTTTGGCTCCTAGCAACTGTTACATAGATCTGGTCCAGACACAGAGCAGTATTTTTGTAAGCATTCCTACAAAAATACTCTTTTGTCTGTTCCAGTTCAGAATTGCATTAATATGAAGAAAAATAAGATTTCTCAGAAACATCCACCTATGAAAATGTGAAATTTCATTGAAAACATGCCTGTTATGGCAAATTTTCTACAGCTTCACTCAGCTCCAGTGATTGGGTACTAAAAAGAATATTCACTTTACTTCCTTAAGAAGATTTCATCTCTTCAAAAGCAATTGAAGACCCAAGATCTTGAGCACAACCCTTTATAGGCTCTCTCCTATACAAGCAGCTCAGTAGGACATACTTTTGCACCCTTTACATTTGTATCCCCCAGCCTTTACTTTCATCATATCTAATATTCTGAAATCACACTTCTAATCAGACATCCGATTCCCCTCGTGCTCCAGCCCACCCCCTCAAACCATCAAAAATAGAAAGATTGGGAGAGGAAGAAATGAAGCCAAAAGCAAATCTTCTCAGAAACAGATTCTGGCTTTAGTTCTCACCCTCCTCAAAGGCCACAGCCACCCGGGGGTGATGTGACAGCTCCGGGCCTTCTCTGTGCACACCCATCAACCATCAGCAGCATCAGGAATCTTTGGCCAGCAGCTCAAAGAAGAGGCCCAAAAAAAAAAGGAAATCATGTGTCTAAAGCAGAAGCATAAGCTCATTCTCAGACATGAGATGATGATATGAAATGCCCATCTTCACCTTAATGGTATGAATCACACATTTGGCCCTCAGACAAAGTTCTTGTCTTTGGTGTTCAATGTGAAAGCACTTCCACCAAGAAAACTGCTGCTCAGCAAGGTCATGCTTCTCTAAATCTTTCACACGTTCCAAGTAAACACTCAGACACCCTACTTAGCTAAAACACATAATCTTTGTGAGGGAAATAATGCAGCACAGCTAATGTATTTTGAAACACCTGATGTTTCTCCCCAGATGAAATGGTAAGAACATTCCCCGGACTAACTCAATATCACAACAGAGTCACAGGAACCAGGGCAATACCAGCTCAGGAGCTTTACATTAACACTAAACTGCCCTAAAAGCAGATGGTATTCAGAAGCACCTAGAAATGTCATGATCTGTGAACTTACAAATAAGTCAGCTAAAAACACACATGGCCAAGTCTTTCCACAATCAGTGATGGAGGAAGAATAAATTAGCAATGACATTTCAGAGGTCACGCTTAAACGACTCAAGAGTATTCGCTCCATTTACAAAATGACAATTAGCAAAGAGACACAGGAATCAGAGCCACCTGCAGTGAGAGAATCATGAGTGTGGCACATTTTGGCAGCCCCAGGTGAGCTTCAGCAGGGCAAATGTCAGGCAACAGCAGCATCGTAGTGACAGTGCAACGGGAGCTGCTTGATCCCCTGGGTTGGTGGTATTGCCTGAGCACGGTGGTTTGGTTATCTTCACATGGTGAAATGTGACTCTGCTACTCTGTTCAAGATGTGAACAAGTCTAATGTAGGTTCTATTTGCCATAGACACACTCCCATCTCTAGCCTGTGAAAATGTTCTCTCATGCTGTCAGTGCTAGGACCTGGCAACACAATTTCTTCCTATGAACAAGTCAGGCTGTGACAAGCTAAATAAATTCAAACCAAAATGCAGGACACATGCCTCTGTGAAAGCCTTTTCTCAAAAGTTCCTGAGAATGGGTATCTGGAATGGAAAGCAAGACAAACACAGGAAGGGAGAGGAAAGAAAGAGAAAGAGAGAAGGATAACATTTCACCGTAGGAAATGCAAAAGAGATGGAACTGAATGAGCCCACACCACATGCTGAACGTGCTACAGCTCTACAGCAAGTACTAAAATATGTGACAGACACAAAGGGTACAGCATGTTCCCCTCAGTTGCATGGTATTTTAGAAGCAATCAAAAAAAGAAAAATTAAAAACTCACTTCTTCCATAAACTAGACTTGTAATAAAAGCCAGGTCCTTAGGTTTGTCAGAGTTAAAGGTGTTGGCACTCCCTAGCCACAGCAGTGCTCTCCAGAGAAACAGGGAGCACATCACCAGCCTGCCACTGTCATGCTGGTCCTTCCATGACTGCCTTTCCCAGCACTGGGGAGAGGCACAGGCTGAACTGGCAGTGCTTGTTATGAATGGTGGGGAGGCATGACCTGGTCAGGAGCTGCTTGCAGCCACACAGCTGGACAAACTGCCCTCAGAACAGACTCTGTGCACAGCCAACAAACCAGCCTTGCAACAGAGTCCTCAGGGCAGTGACAGCCCCTGAGAAGATCCTCATATTCCTACAAAAACAGCTCTTCCCTCTAGAATAGTTAGAGATGACAAACTCACCACCTGTCCAAGGGCTGACATTCCCTTAGATTCCTGGGTTTATTGGTGGTTTCTACCTCCTGGCTACCCTGCTGGTTTCATTTGGAGAACCAGGTTGTTTTCCAGGTTAGCAAAAGGAGACAGAAGTGGAGCTGGTATTTCAAGCAGTCCCTGTCCCCATGGGGGTCTCAAGGGGCTTTTCCTACACTATCCCTGGAGAAATCCACATGGACAGGTCTGCTGGATGGACGTGGCCTCGCCCTGAACTGCTACTACCTTGCTCCTCTCTCCCAAAATACCTGCTGGAGGTTAAGCATGCTTCTCTTGGCTCTTTGTAATCCTAGCTTGCATCTACAGGTGTCAATATATTCCCTCCTACCCTCTTCTCCACAGAATGATGCATATGCAAAGCCCTTACATTTTTTTTCCTCCCTCAAATTTCCACCTTTTTCCTTCCACCAAAGTACTTCTGGTCCTTTCACCACCCCCAGCACAGAACAGCACTACATTTTTAGCATGCAGCATTTAACCTCACTGTTTATGTTTTTCTTTTTGTTTGGTCTATTACATCTAGGGAGAAAACATTTCCATTAATGGACACGATGTCAATTCAGAGTTATAAAATGTTAGATTTTGCAGCTGCCTCAGTTGGAGCCTTCTGACCACAATACCACAGACAGCTTCGCTCAAGAGTAGTCTGAGCACTGCTTTGGCTCAGGACAGGCTGTGACTGTGGCAGGCCAGGCCAGACCTAGCTACAGGGCAGCAGCTGCAGAAATCCCAGGCACTCCCAGAGCTCTGCCAGGGGAGGAACAAGGGATAACAGAATAGAGGCAAAACCGACCGTGGCTGCCAGGATTTCAGCCTCCCCAAGCTGCAGGAGGCTGTTAGTACAGACAGATAAATATCCTTCTCCTTTAACACCTCCTCACTCACAGCTCCAAGGCTTTATGATGGGCACAGAGCACTGCCCTGGTCGTGAGCAGCCCTACTAGGACAGTAGTCCTACAGCTTATACCCTGTGGGCATTCTCCCCTTGCAGGGGCAGGCAGTTTCTGTCAGCAGGAAACAGTACAGCATTCCCCAGGAGCACAGGAGGGAGGGAAAGGAGAAAAGAGGAGTGCTGAGCTCGACCTGTCCCCTCCTCACTCTGCCCATTCATGCACCCATGACAGGCAGGGGGGGCAAATAGAGAAGTGGCCTGGGAGGGATAATGGCAGAGCACAATTACACTCCAGTCACTGTTGGGATGCTCAACAGCAAAGGAAAACAAGAATAATCTATATTCAAGACATATGTTTCATCACATCTATAAATTCTATAGCAAATCTTACATAGAAGAAGCACAACAATTAAGCAGTTCTGCAAATGCTGTGCAGATGTCTCAAAAAACCCACCCAACAATTTATACTACAGTGAATATTACTTTACTGCTGTGTTTTCCACACAGAACTTGAGTTCAATGTTTCCAGCAGTATACATGGATTTTAGTATCTTCTGCATATGGAAAGTACCAAGATATGGGCACTTCTGAAATATGTCAAAGGAATGAGGCAAGATGCTAATGGTTAGTGCAATCCATGAAAATTCAAGTATTCCTTTAAAGTCATAGATAAAATTACTAGATAATACAATTATTGCTTTAAGATAAAAACATTAAAGATTATATTTTTTAGGGCAGAGGCTGCAAGAACACCTGAGTTGGACAAAGCAACAAGTGGTTACAGTCCTTGCAGGGCATTTCTTCTCCTCCCCTTTTTCTGCTGGGACCTATAAACTGTTAAAACTTTCCATCAGAACATATTTGCTGACCATTCCCACACACAGAAACGATGGTCCCATCACCCAGGCAGTGTCCAGACAACGAGTGAGCTGCTGGGGGATGCACAGGCAGGCCAGGACAGGCGCCTGCTCTTGCTGCTCATTTCTTCTGTTAACAGCAGTGTTCTCACTCTTCCTAATGAAGACAGGACTGCAAATTACTGGGCCATCTTCAAAATTTGAAGGGTGCCTGACTAAAATTCATTTATGATAAACTCTGTTCTAATACTGGTAAAGTTTTGATATGAACTTTAAAGAAGAAAGAGTTAAATTCTTACTCACTGCACCTTTGAATAGATGGGTTAAGGGCAGCTCCTCACTCAGTTATTTTCATTTTTATTTTACAAAGAAAAATCAATTCCCCATGCATATTCTAATCATGCTACCTCTGAATTTCCTGGCCAGGGTGTGGACAGCAGCAGCAAGGGAAATTTAAATAAGAAAATCATTTTCACAGGGGCTATGAGAAGTCGGAATAGCTGTACCGTAATGAAAACATGTTGGAAGGAATTCATTGCCATCTGTCTTTATTTTGCTAACCAGCTCAATCAGACACCACAAATATACTTAAACATGAGAAAAATATTTAAATTATTTGTGTTCTGTCCTTTTTCAACATGTAGCTCTCAGTGTCAGTGTTTTTGTCAGTTTGAATGCACATCAGTAGCAGTGAATTCATTTGTGCATAGCCTTTGGGGATATACCTATGCAACTTCAAATCCACATTACCAGCATAACGCAAAAAAGCCCACTGTGAAAGTTAGAATATTACAATTTTAAAGTTGTTCAAGGAAGCATGACAAAAAAGTACCAAAAGAAATGTTGTTCCTCATTGTCAGAGTAATTAAAAAGCCCTACAGCTTTTCTAATTGTTGGGCAGGAAAAAGCTCCAAACAAAAATATTGTGTAGTTCTACCACATTTCTCATGCAAAGGATAACCCTGTAGAGTGAGAAGCAAATGATGGAGAAAGGGGAAAACAGAGGAAAGAAAATGAACTGTATGAAAAATATAGAAAATAATGAGAAACTATCTGACAACAATTAATCAACAAGGAAACAAATGCAGAGCTCTGCCCTCCACAGAGCTGCAGGAATGTACCCTGGAAGCCACCTTCCCCCTGGACCCTGTCCCTTCAGCCTTCACAAGCAGCCCCAGCCTTTCCTAATCCACAAGGGCAGGAAAGGGGCCAGCGAGGATTGCTTTGAGGAGAGACCACGTTGCCCAGAGACACTCCTGGGCAGATGAGAATTACTAGACAAGGTCAGCCTCAGCAGCTGCCCAGAGACAGCTCATTTCTCTCCACCTGTCATACTGAAAGGCAGCTTCAACCCTTCCAGCCTGCAGCCCAAGGAGGCAGAGCTGGAGCCATGGCCATTCCCCTGGGCACATCCTGTGCCACAGCCTGAACCTACAGATGTTTAATTTGCTGCAGACGGGACTCAGCAGCACAGCCGTGGCTCTGCAGTACCTGAGGTAGGAGTTACTGCTCAGGAATGGTGCAGAATGAAGGTTTACAGTACATGGGTGGACTTGATGATCTTAAGGGAGTTTTCCACTCTAAATGCTTCTATGATTCTATATCTACTCCAGAGCTTAGATTTGTCAAAAAAGAGGTACAGCATTATAAAGGCAAAACACATCCACTCCTCCCAGCACACCACCACACCACTCCACTGTTGTTTTCTCCAACACCAACACGGCAGGAACCAGCACCACACAAGCACCAAACTCTTCTTACACACACCCACCTCCCTCTGCTCCAGCACACCCGATCCAGCTGACCTTCAGCAAGAGAAAACAATTAGAAGGGTGCAGAATGAAGGACTCCTAACACCAGTGCACACTCAAAAACCACTCGCCACAGCAAACCTGGACAGTTTTAAGCAGCCCCCTCTCTGCAGAGGGTTTGCTGGCAGCAGCAGAGCAGCCAGGGCACAGGCAGAAAGTGAGACCCTGCTGCTGCAGCCGAGCTGTGCCTGCCCCAGCAGCTGCCTGTGAGCCAGGGCATGGGAGAGCACATCTCACTCCCTGGCATAAGTGATTGATTGCAGATAATGGAAACACAAGGTGCTTGGTAATTCAGATTCCTGCTCCACATCCAGTTTTAGAGAAGGAGACCAGAACATGTGGAAGGTAGAGATCTGCAGTGCTGTTCTTCACTGTTTATTTGGGGCAACAGGCAAAGTTTCAAGTTCTCTCTGTATTACAGGCTTCAGTCCCCATCACTCATTCCCCTCCACAAGCCCTGCACACTTGAAAGGCTCCTGTTTCGAAAAAACAAGTCGAGCAAGGCTGTTGACAGCAAGAAACAAATTTCATGCTGTACCCAGTAGAGCTGCAAGTGTGTTAGCAGCGGAAAAATCAGCACTTCACTGAGGTTCAAGACTTCTACAGTGGAAACACATGAAGGAACACTCTGCTGAATCTTTGCATTTCTCTTTTTTTAGCCTTTTTTTCCCTGAGTTTGTATTTTTCCACCACATGCAGACAATACTAAATTTGGAATTCCTCAGCTGTGCACAGCAGTAAAAACATGTAGTCCTTTAATGCTGCCTCTTATGAAATCTCTTTTTCTGGCACAGCATCTTTCTTGCTAGAACAGACTAGAGATACAGAGAATTCCTCGGCGCAACCTAGAAACTAAATTTATTTTACGTAAATAAACATTTTGAAATAACTTGAACTAGCAGCTGGTGCTGCCATCAGGCACCCCAGAATATAACCACCACTGCCAGGCTGAACATGAGCAGCTGAACCCCAGCATGGAGTGAGAGAAAGAGGAGCCAAGGAAAACAAGTGGGTACCTCAGCACCTGCCTGGGACAGAGAACAGAAAGCTTCCCTAAATCAGAAAAAGAAAGTCATCCTTGCTTCTGAAACCCCAAAAAAGTGAAACACAAACCACATGAGGCCACTTGGAGAAGAACAAAGATCACAAATATGCTGTTACTGAAAGGAAAGATCAAAATAACTTCATGAAAAGAAATCGGGAAAGCAAATCAAGGAAGGAGAAAAAAGAAAAATCATCAAAAAGCATACCTAAACCAGAAAGGAACATCAGAAAGGGCTTTCTTCATTGAAAACTTGCTGTAGCTGAGAGGCTGATAAATGGACATTTGGGAGGTAATTTGTTTCCATCCCTTTTGCAGTTTAGCACTGATGCTCTAAACGATTCCATTCACTGCTTCAGATGCAAACCTCATTTACCATCAGAAGACCAAACACCACGGACTGTCAGGTGAAGGATGTTTGAGTCTGAGAAGCTAAGCACAGTCTAGGTGGAGGAGATTCTGAATAATGCAGTTTGAGAGTCACTCGGGTCCATAATTTTTCATCTAAATCCTCCATCAGGGAATAAGCCTTTCAGCGTCCTTTCCTTCACAGAAAACTAATTTAATTCAAAACACCAGAGACAAAATGAAACACTTCCCATTTGAAGACACAAAAGGTCAAAGAAAGTTTCAATATTTGGATTAATAATAATAATAATAGGTAACTCTAGCCCTTCAATTGATTTAATTATAAAGAGGTAATTAAAAAGTGCTCTACTCAGAAAGAGTGACAAACCAGGCTTGCAAACTGAATACCCAGACAATTGCATGCCTGAAAGGTGGGCATATGGCATGAATAATGGGATGGCTGAGAGCTGTTCCACTTTGCCATTTTTCTTTATCCAGACAGGGGTTTGATGGGACCTACAAACGCAGAGAGGATATTTGATAAGTGAGTATTCATTATGAAAAGATGGCTTAAGATGCAGATGATGAAGACTGGAATATGCCTCAATCCTCTTAACAGAGGAGATTCCCACAGCCCTTGTACCCTGAACAGTCTGTCACAAACTCTTCTTGCTTTTACAATATTGCTAGATTAGCTCCTAAAAAAAAAAGAGAGTTGTCCTGAAATGTGAAATAAAGCAGGATGCCCACAAAGCATGTGAGAGGCAGAACATGGCAGCTTATGGTGCACGGAGATGAAAGGCAAACACAAGCAGAAGTTATCTACAATAAAATATTCAGTAACCAGGCCATTATCAGGCACTTTCATCATGATAACAGCCTCCCAGCTGAGATTGGGGTATTAATATTGGTAGGTTGATACCTTCCTCTAATAACTTTGGCCTAAAAACATAAGCGGCTTTTACATTTTTAATTACGACTGGATTTTATTTTGAGGCTATAATCCTTTTCCAGCAATTGGATTAATGAAAATAGTGATTTATAGGGAGGAATAAAAAATAATCCAGTGAGAGCAAAACCACCCTGGCAAAGGAGAGTCCCAGCCCTCAAGGAATCCTTTGCTCCAGCAGGAAATAGAGAGCCAGGTCAGAGGAGGTCCATCAGCTCCCACCAGCCACTACCAACACCTGCAGGACTGAGCTTTGAGGGGTTACATCCCAGGTCCTCTTGGAAAAATACCTGGAAGGAAAGCACTGCTTTCATGGTACTCTCTGCACTGGGTCCACTTCTATTTTTTTTATTTTTTTTTTTTAACATCAGAAACTAATTTTCACCATCTCATGTCAGGTCTTTATTTGTATTCATGTAGGCTCAGGCAATGAGTGAGGATCCTCAGAAGATACACCCACAGTGCAGTTCCCCCAAGAGAGTTTGTTGTCATGTCCTCACTGTCCCTGTCCCTTTGCCACCACACACCCCTCCTCTTAAAATTTAATCTCAGCACGGTGAAAGGAGCACAGCAGTTCCTGTTCTTGAGCAGGGCTTCAGCTCCTGAAAGGAGATTTTGGCCCATTACAGATTCAGGCTATATCCAATTGAGAATGGACTTTCATTTTTGCAGCCTCCACAAGTCACTTTAGGTGCAATATTTTGCCCCTGCAATAATTTTCACTTTTAAATATCTAATGCCTTGTATTTAGCACTTACCAGGGTAACTGCAATTCACACGAATGTTCACAGGTTGTCCAAATCACCTAGTGAAAAACCCCATCATGAAAAAGTGTTAATCCATGGCAGAGAAAACCTGGAATGTGGCTCTGTGTTTGCTAATGTAGATGAGTGAGTAGAACTGCCTGAAAAAAAGAACAATTAAAACTTCTCATGGAATAACTTTTTTAAAGTACTAGGATAAAAATGATAGGGTTTGGAGTTTTTATTTAAAACAAACCAGAAGATTTGGGTTTGCTTTGCTCTTTTGGTTTTTAAAATAAACTAACCAAACAAAAATAAAAATCAAACCATAAAAAAAAACAAAAACAAGAAACCCCAAACTTAAACATTGATACAAGATTTGCACAACACTTTCTTGTTACATGGAAAAGGCAGTTTTTTCCCCAAACTCTCAGTGATAGTACAAAGCACAGAATGTGCAAAAAAATTCAACACCACAAAACAACACTAATAGAACACATGTACCTAAAGTGAATCACCTTGCTATCAGGAGCCAAAATTAGATTCCTGCTATTACTTAAGTCCCACTAATAGATTTCTTTTGTGGAGATCTGGAAAACTGCAATGACCCTGTGAGTTCTCGCCTCTGCCTCATTTTCCTGTATCTACAACACAATTTTTGGACCCCACCTCGTACACCAGAACAGCATACACACACACACCAAGGAAGCTTTATAATCCTACAACGACAAAAATAAAATCCAAAACACAACCAGGCCCACCACAACGTTTCTTGCAGGTATTTGTTCTCTGATCAGGCGGCCGTTGAGCTCCATTATGTCCACATTGCATGCGCTGTGTATGTGACAAATACACACAGCATGTACAATGAGGACACGATAAAGCCAGAGTGGAGAGGTCACAAGTTGCTTCAGAAAGGAAAAAATCAGCATCTGGTGGTGGCCCAAGCCCTGCAGCAGCGCTGGGAGAGGTTCTCTACTGGAAAAAGAGGAGATGTAGACAACTGGAATGCCCAAGAGACAATTGCAGGGAGAAAGAAACTGCTTCAGAGCTAGGGAGTTAAAGGAAAGGGAGTACATCAAAAGGCCCTGAAAGAAGAAAGCATACGGGAAATAATCTAAGTTTAATTGCAATTATCTATATTTCAGTCTAATGGCACTGCAGTGTTACTGGAAGCCAACAGATTTATCAGTGCTTTAGCAGAAGTTTTAGAAATGGCTGCACTTGCACTTTTTTTTTTAAGCACTTGTACTATTACCTGGATCTTTAAAAAACACATTATTGACAACTGCTAGGAGCTCTGCAAATTAGGGAAAAACTTTCCTGATCCCCTCAACCATAATTATTTTGAAAGCTTTTGAAAAGCAGCACTAAAAGTACTCTCAGAACTTTGTGCTTTAGGCAAATAAGTTCATAACAAATAAAACTTTATTAAAGACCACAGATGTTTTTTATGGATATTGCAACTAGGTATTTATAAAATCACATCAGAAAAAATGGGCTGGAGACATATTAGCCATCTCTGACAAAAGATCAAACTACAATATATACATTAATAAAGTTTAAAATAGGAAAGACCAGCAGAAATAAGATTAAAAATAAAGCAATACCACAACACATTTCCTTCTTCCGTCTCTCACTTTGTCACTGACAACACAAGAAAGATTAGGTTTTTCCACATGCCCTGAGAGCCCAAAGAATGATTCTTCCTGGCATTAGGGTAATAGCAGGGTGTCTTCCAAAAGAAATTATCCCAATAAATATTTTCCAGAAATTTCTTCCCATTAATACTCCATAGGAAGTGTCCTCCTTTTTTTTTTCCTAATGGAGAGGTATTTCATACAGAAAGCAACATGGAATTCTTGGCCTCACAATATTTTCAAAACCAGTCTCAGCACTCTTCTCAAATATTGGTGGAAACCAAATAATTCATTATAGTCTTTGCTAATATTATGTTCTTGGTATTTTTTCACCTTTCAGATAACTCCTGTTTCATAGAATTTTTTTGTTTCATCTGTCATTATGTAGAAATAAATAAATACAAGCACCTTTGTTTCACAAAAAGGGAACGTAAGGTAGAGAATTTCGTTTTTCTTACCATTCTTCACAACCTTTTAAAATAATCTTCAAGACAGCTTTGAGCACAGTCAGCAGCCTAAATATATGTTCACAAATCTGACTTGCCATACAGTACCACAGCACAGCTATTCTCATACTCTTCATCATAAAATAAACTGTTTCTCTCAGCCAAGCCTGATTCTTGGGAATCAAGGACACCCCTTTACCCGAAACGAGGTCAAAACCTCACGAGAGAAGGCAGAACCTTGGGTGTTATGCAAACACAGTTTGTTCAATATTTGGCTTAATTCAGGTTTTCTAATAACTGGGAGATTTCTAACTCATTGCACTCCTATGTTGCTATGGCAGCATAAGATACATGATAGCAGTTCCTGTGAATGCAGTCAGTTTCCAAAATGCAATTCTTCTTTCCACATATTAATTCATAGAATGATAAATAAAGTCGGATGAAAATTCTTCCGTTCACACCAAACACAGTTTCCTGTTCTTGACCTAAAGGAACTGCTTGGCCATTGTAAAAATAAAGTTCACTGGAGTTTCAACCCATCTCAAACGTACTGTGAGTTCAGCAAAACTGCTCCCTTCACTGATATCCTTCTCCAGGTCAGTGAACCGTGCTTGTTCCTGGCTCAAAGGCTGGGGCTGCAGAAAGTAGAAAACCCAAACAG
Organism: Aphelocoma coerulescens; assembly: GCF_041296385.1. Taxonomy (NCBI): domain Eukaryota; kingdom Metazoa; phylum Chordata; class Aves; order Passeriformes; family Corvidae; genus Aphelocoma; species Aphelocoma coerulescens. Next base: position 17,279,417 of record NC_091018.1, read on the forward strand.
AGCCTCCTTTCAGCAGCTCCTGATCCTCAGTCACCTGCCTGGTCAGCACAGTGAGAGACCCAGCAAACTGCAGAGACAACACTCAGCACTGCATGGCTTTTACACCAGGGAGCCTCTGGCCTTCAGAACACCAAAGCCCCACACAGACTTGCCAGCCTTTAGGACAAAGTATCCAATTTTTTATATTGGATCAGTTAAGCAAATGAAATGTATACTCTTAATATTTAAAGAACCGTAAAGAACACATTACTACCATCACCCATTTCTGTGTCCACTTCAGAAAAACGCTCATATGCTTATGATGAAGAGAGGTTGCAATCTCTGCAAATCAGGAAAATACAGAAGATGATTCAAAGAGCACAGAAAGGTTTGCTAGAAGTAGAGAACTGACATACATCTTTGTGCACCAGCACCAGGGAGGTGGATCCTTCTTTCGCCCACAAAGCTCTCTTTCATGAATTCAAAAATTCTGAACTGAATCTTCATAAAATATGAAAAAATTGTGTTATTTTTTACCAGACCTCTTGGCAGAAAATGATTTAAATTTATATCAAGTGTAGGCATATGTAATTACCCAAGTATATTTTCTGTATCAAGCTGATAATAGGTGCTATTGAATATCCATTACATTTGAATGAACAAATACAACCACTGAATGCCAGAAGTACATTCAGAATACTTAAAATTTCATATAGTGAAGCCACTGACAATTTTTGAAATACTGAATCATGAATGCTTCAATACTGCAGGCTCAGGGAACAGAAAATTATGATCAACTACATTGGTTACAAACTAATTTCAAAGGTCATTTGAAAACTTTTCATATGTTTCCTTAAACTACCAGAAGGACAGAAAAGAGAACAATCAAAACCTTCAATATATGTTAATACATCATATTGCCATACACAGTATTCACTTCTCAGTTATATAATGCCTGTGCACATTCATGTTCTAATTTTATAAAGGAGGCAGGTCTTATTATATCTAAAAAGCATATCTATCTACAGGGCAGATTAACCATTTGGTTACTCTCAGACCTGTTCATCAATCACACATGATCAGACTGACAGCAGCATTTGGCACTGACACAATTTCTTTCTCTGGACAGCTTTAGCAACATTACAGGGACACTGACCATTTCTTCAATAGAAGAAGGAAAATCCTGGAAGGCTTCCAGCCCTCTGCACATCAGCATGTGCCCATACATACCTGATATTTGTCCAGAGACTTCCCAGCCCAAAACTGGAGGTAGGGCACATTGTCAGGGTGCTGTGTTCCAACTCCAAATGGCAGGGAGTGATTGTACCCAGGGCAACCAGGGTGGGGTCCTTGGGCTACAGACAAGTCCAAAGTGCTTTGTCTGATCCACACCTCAATATTGAGCTGAAAGTCAAAGCTCCAGCAGCCCTAAAAATCTGGTAGTGTGAGAGGTCAGAAAGCCAGGAAAAGGCTGAGCTCTCTCTGCTGTGGTGAAAGATGATAAACAGTGCTGCCACCACAGCTGGTGATGGCCATGGTGAGGCAGATGCTGGAGTACAGTGTTTAGAAAACCATCAAGAGCTGGTCACTTTGATCTTCTGTCTAGTGCAGCAGTAACAGTGACATGGGCTCCCCAGGGTTTTCCAAACCCTGCCTTACTGCCTGCCATGCCAGACCCAGCACCTCCACCAGAACTGGTCACGTGTCCCCAAAAGCCTCCTGGTTTATAACACTGACCTTCAGAGTGGTCCATCTGCCCAAAGCTGTTCATACTTCCTGAGTTGAAGCATTATTTTAGGAGAAGGAGAATTATTAATGAAAACTGGAAAACTAACATAAAACTCGTTTTTCTTCAAGGGCACAAATCCAAACTCTGATAGTTAATGTTTCCAAGCACCACTTGAAGTCAGCTCAAATTTTACTAATTAATGAGCAGCAACGCTCCTTACCCTTTAAAGCATTCTGGCAACAGAATTTCCCAAATCCAAAGCTTTGAGGAAGAGGTCATGCCCAGCCTGTCACTCACTCCAGTGGACACACTTTGTCTCCAAACATTAGGGGAGCATTTTTTTCCTCTCTGAAACCGTGCAAGGCTTACCTGGAGGGCTGTGCCATGGCATCTGCTTTGGGACAAAGTGCAAGCCAGCTGTCCTCCCAAAAGAGGGGTTTAGCATGAACTGAAGCTGCACTGTTGCCTTCCATCCCACAGTGCTCCATCCCTCACCTGGGAGTGGGGATGAGGGGACACCTGCACTCTCTTCTCTTTTGACTTTCTGCAGCTCTCTTACCTGCCCATAAACCTACCAGGTTTCCCTGTTCTTCAGGAGATGGGATGGCTCAGAGTAGTCCAACATTTACTTTTATGAAAGCACGTCATTTTACATAGAAAATAATGTCACATTTAAAAGAAAGAAAGCGGAGTATTGTGAGATCAATCTAATTTTGTTTCTGCAAACCAACATTAAAAAAACAAAGACTGGGAATACTAAAACAAATCTCATTCCTGCAATGGAATTTGAACAGACTACTATGAGTAAACAGGATTTCAGATAACTTTTTTTTTCCCCCCCTAAACTGCTGTGCTATCAAGCCTTGTTAGAAATTCCACAGAAGCTAATCCTTAATAGTTTTTGTCTTTTTACTGGGATTTCATCAGACCAAAACCAAAGTAACTTTTGGATAAATAACTTTATCATACTAAAAAGCATCTGTTTGAGTCCACTTTTAAAAATAAATAAGTATTTAAAACACTCAAATACCAGCCCTATCCTGCCCCCAACATTTCTATTACCATTATAAAGCCTCACAAAATCACCACGCAAATAGAAGGTGCCACTCCTTCCAATAACAGCATGTTCTTCACACCCTGATTTCATTTTCTTCAACCACATTTCTGATTCTAAATTAAAACCAAGAATTTCTTGCAAAAAGTGACTACAAACAGGCCCACAATAAAAATTTTCTCCCATCTTCACAACCATGCGCAAGGGCAGAACCAGAACATGCTCAGCCCATCTCTGAATTCATCTTGTGACTCTGTCTGAATTACTGCTCTCAAAAAACACAAATCTGACAGTTTCAGCACCATTTGTGGACCACAGGTGTTCATGAGGCAAACAAGAAGGTTCAGCATATACAATACTCTCAATTTTCAGCACAGGAGACAAAGTTTTAACAGAGCAGAAGCAGGAAAAGCAAAGTCTCTGCTCTTCAAGAACACCTCTGTGCAATCAGGTGGAGGACAGTCAAATAATAAATGGGCAAAGCAAAACAGCAGAAAAACATAAAAGAAAGCTTCATATGCACAATAACCATTATTTCAGAAAACAGTCTGCAGAACATGACTGCTCTGACAACCAGCTACTACCAAGGTGTGCTGTATTTAAGAAGTTACTATCTGAGCATCTGACAGCAGGATATCTGCTGGGTGAGAGACCACAGCTGTGAGATTTAGCTGAAGAGATCCTGAAAGCATTGGAGAAATGCATAATCTTTGAAAGAATTTATTCCTGCACAGCAGGAGAGCTCAAGGATGTGTTTTCACTGAACAATACAAAATGACAGTAAGCAATGCACAGAGAAGTCCATCAAAAATGAACTTCTTCAGAGCATAAAGCACCACCCAGAGATGAAGGGCTCAGACACTCAGTGCCTTTCCCCAAACATCACAAGGGCTGGGGCAAGAGCCAAAAAACCCCCTGCAGCACTGGTCAAGTTTGGTCTTCTCATTCTGCCCCCTCATTGCCTGTGTGTATCTGCCTCCACACTACAGCTGGAGCAACATGGGACACGTCGGGGACGGAGAGGTGGTGGGACACGTCGGGGACGGAGAGGTGGGCAGGGGGCTGTCAGGGCCTTTGGCTGAAGTGAACTGAGCTGCACATGATGCAGCTGCACCTTTGCCTGCAGCACAGGGGCACCTTAAGAGCCGGACATTTGATGGACATCAGCTCTAATGCAACATGGCAACCTTTGTATTCTTGAAACACACCTCAGCATCTCACATTTATGCTGGCAAGGAAGCAAAGCTCTGAAAAGAAGGTAGTCATTTTGATGGCTAGAGCGGATATTGATTAAACACTGAAACCATCTTAGAGATGGTCATAAATACAACAGCTACTTCACAAATACACCTTCAGCAAAATGCTAGCCAGGCTCAGACCTAACAGTTCAGTATTTATAGGCACCCCACACTGTATACTCTCTAGCAACAATAAAGCACCTGAAATGCTCAATGCGTGATTTAATGCTTCCTGAAGAAGAAAACTGCTTTGCATAAGCTTCTGTAAACTACATTTTATAAAATCTCCTTATAAGCTCATATTTTCTCAGATTACACCATGTTTGTAAGCTGTATTTTTCAATGCTTTTTAATTCCATTAAATTGCAAACAACAGTGAGATAATGGGAAAGCCAAGGAAACTCAGCGGTGATGTACTACTCCAATTAATTAGAAATATCTCCAAGTCATCATTGTGGAATAAACCATTTTAAATATGCAAGGTTCGCAAGTTTCAGCCATTTGTGTAAAACTATCAAAGACTTTCTTGCTATAAAGCTTTAATTCCCATCTCAGAAAACTTGGAAGCTAACCTACTTTTTTCATTATTAGGTCAGGAAACACACCATACAAATTATCCTGGATGAATGTGCCAGTATTTCCATATTAATAGGTTGCATCCACAATGTATAACATCATCCATTAGATAATAAAAAGCTTTGTTATTATTTTTCAATGCACTGGATGAATACGTGCACCTAGAAGCCCTATTGAAATGGTAATTAATTATACTTCAATAGAATAAACTGAGATGTTGCCTCTGAGCTACAGTACATATTTGAGTTAGGTTACATGGTGTTACAGTACTTGGAAGAGATCTTTTCCTCAACAATTTAACTACTCACAAAACCATCTGGACATCACGTGGTGCTCCTGGAGATCAGGGTGAAGACTGGGGAGTAGGCAAGGAAAGGATGAACATATTTTATTTTGAACACTTTCTGTTCTGCTGCAGTTGCACAGCAGAATCTGAATCAGTCTCCTCACACCAGCAAGTTAAACCAGCCCCGAGTCCAGCTCTGCAGTGGCAGTGTCCAGGAGGGATTTCCTGCAGACTGGCTCTGCTACTGCAGCAGTAGCAGCACTGAGGGACTTTTGGTGCCTGCATGCAAGAGGGAAGATGTGCCCCCCGAGGCTAGAAATGAAGAGGTACACGGGATTACAAGGTGAGGTTCATCAGGACCCCTGCCCCATGAGCAGATGCCCCAGTGAGCCCAGCAGCTCCTGGCTGAACTCAGAGAGACTCCATGTGCCAGCAGGAGAGATTGAGTCTTGGTGACTGCTGAGCTCTCCGTGCAGAGGAAGGCTCGAGCCCAAAAGCCCTGTCTCTCCCACAGAGCCAGCAGCTTTGGCAACCTTTTGTCACACTCAGAGGGACTCACCAGGATCATTAATCCCAGTCTCACCAGAGTTCCCAGTGCAGGCTCTCCCCACTCTGAAGTGACAGCGCAGCACGCTGCACAACTGTCCCCTGTCACCATCTACAGCTGACACCTCTGTGGGGGCACTGAGAGGCAGCTGTCACCATTAATGTCACCAGAACCCTCCCACATCACCTGCTGGATCTCCCCAGGAGCGCTGTGGGTATTACCCACATTAGGAAGGAATTACTTGGCACACTGGCTTATACAGCCAAAGGAAAAAGAAACATGGAGTTGTCCAAAACAACAAAAGACTGTGAGCTACTAATTGCATTCTTCATAGGTGCTGGTAAAACCATCTTTACTGAGTCAACAACACAAAGTATCAGAGTGATACTTTTATAATTCCAGAGAAAAGGTGAAGTACTGTGTCACACTCAGTACTGATCAGACTAGATGTCTTCAAAACCAGTCTAATCTAAGAACATAGAATTTCTCTCTGTTATAGTATTCATATAACTTTTTGCCTTTCACTCTACTACTGCATTATAATTTTCTCAAAAATTATTTCTACGTCACAGCTTCCAATTCAAACATTCTCTGAACTTATTTTAACACGTAAGTTAACTGGGAAAATGCACTTTTAGCAATAACTTCATTCCTGTATGGTTCTGTGGTTTTCCCAGTGGCTGCGTAATATGCAAATGTGTATTTTAGGACAAAACAAAACCCACTCAAGCAGAGTAAGTCTAAAAGAGCCACCAAGAGTAATTACATCACATACAGTACCCAGTAAATTCAAAGTACTTTGCAAATGGGATACCATTACTAAATAGACATGAAAACCAACTCCCACTGCCCACAGGCACCTTTGGCAGAGCCCAGAAAGACCAGAATGGTCATTCCATCCAAAGACACCAAGCACATTATCTCATAAATGCTCTTTTTGGAAATACAAGCATTTACTCCGCAGATCGGGAAGGACAGAAAAGAAAGGGACATTTCCAGGATTACCAAGGAATTGCTGCTGAGCTTGTTCTCTCAATGCAGATTTCAAATCAAAGAGGTTATCTGGGGCATAACAGGCTTTCAGATATTCCCTGGAGAACAATTCATCCCAACATCTTTGAAGTAAATCACCATTCAGTTTAGAAAATTAGAAGTACATCAACATGATATGAGAGCTGAAAGCAGCAGATGAACTCATAATAGGTTAATAGAGAATGAATGTAAATCAATAATTTAGAGTCACACTGGAAATGGTTAGCTGGGAATAGGGGCTCTTCCAGCTACTGCAATGTCCCTTTTGATATAAATAGTGTCAACTGGTACACAGATGGCTCCACACTGGATACATTTTCACACAACAAATTATGCAGTTTGTACATCATTGTTTGGAATGTTAACTAACAAGGTAGAACAAAGGGCTATCATTTAAATGATCTTTTAATTTCAAATTTTTTTTTTCCATCCTAGTTTTATCCACCAGGGAATTATCAAGCAATCTGCAGACTATTACATGTCTACACTACTGGAAACATGAAACAGTTTCAGTCAACTCAGTCTGTGGAGAAATACCTTCCCATTGTAAGCAAAAGAACCTTATCAAAGACTTGCTTACTGACAAATAAAACCCAGAACTACATGGAAATTATCTTGAAAGTTACCACACTAAAAAGCTGCACAAAATAAAGGGTTGTTTTAAAACTGCAGTGGTAAATATTTTTTACAAAAAAAAGATGTCAGGTGAAAGCACCAGGGGCTAATAATGCATCCCTGATATTGGAGTATGCCTTATTTACCTTACAAAGTATCCTGAGTATGAGTATAGTGCTCAAAATACCACACAAAAGTTAATCCTGTACTTTGCAGGGAGATGGCTGATAAATCAGATTAGCAAGCCAAACAGAAGAGGAGATGGAGGCATAGAGTGAGACAGAGATGAAGCTGAGCAAACAGCATTTCTGAATCTGCTCCCAGAGCTCATCTGCCGGGAGGCGCGGGGAAAGAGGCCGTCCACAGGAGCAGCACCCTCTCAACACACAGCCAGGTTTTCATCCTCTCTCATGTCCCTACCTCCTCTGGAGCCTACCCACCTTCAGTGCTGCCCATCCCCGTGGCGAGGCAGGCAGGGACAGCGTGCCAGTGTCACCTGCCCAGCATCCACCAGCCCCGGCAGCCCCAGGCAGCCGCTCAGCAGGCACTGAAATGTCAAGGTGAGGATCGTTCACTTGGAAATCAGCAGCACATGATTATGTTAAACTGCAGCCCTGTGTGTACCTGCAGTACCAAAAATACAATCCTTTACCATGCCAATCAAAGCAGTATTTATAGTGGCTGTAAGAAAGCAGTACACCTAAGGTGGATTGAGGTGATAACCCTATTCCAGCTCCTTCCCAGGGATGGGATGTTTTAGTACAAGGTCTGGTGCTGTGAGCATGCTCCATGCCAGCCTGATAGACTGCCCCTTCCACTCAGAAAACAGGCCAGGAGAATCAAAAATTGATAGATAAATAAATATCACACACCAGCCCAACAATCCTAGTATTAAAATATTATACAGGAGAAAAAACATAAGATAAATCAGTGTACACCTACTGCTCATGGCTGTTCTAATGGCAAGTGGACAACTCTGCCCCAAGAAAAAAAAAAATGTAAATAAAAAAATCTTATTATCATTTCCAGTCTGCCAAAGGGAAGCATGATATGTCATAATCTGAAAGCTAGATGACTCTGCAGCCTTTCTGGTCCATCTAATGAGGGTATATGGGATGGCAACACCAGCTTTACAGTCATAGAGGGAGCACTTTAGAGCTGCTAAAAGCATGAAGCTCAACTTCATTTATATTTATTAAGTTTGTTTCATAGCATAGACCAAAAACAGATGCCTGAAAATACCTGGTGTGTTTTAGGACTGCAGAAATACCCCACCTCAGTTTTAAAGAGATCTTTCTATAACACAGAAGACTACACAAGGGCTGAACTACCACTGTTTGAACTCTTCCAGCTGCACAGTGCATGTCATGGGGTGTGAAAGCACTGACCAGCTACACTGCATTAATACTTACTGTACAATAAAGCTGTGAAAGCCAGCATATGGCTATTATTTATTACTAATAAGAAAATTCAATTAACAAAACATCGTAAATAACAGGAAATAACCAGATTGCAAGTGCAGGCAGACCAAGTTAAACCATTCATTAACAGCACGTCACCAAAAGGGATTATTCACACCCTGTGGTACCTGGGAAAGCTTTCCACAGCAGAGTCTTCCCTACCACTCAGATTTCTGTGCTGCCTCTGCAAAGACTTGCGTAAAGGATTCCGTGGCAGATCATTGTGGGCTGTTTTGAAGATATTCTACAGTATTTCTAATTTTATATATATAATATACAGCAGTATATGCTTCTCTTACCATTTGTTTTTTAACATTGCTCAACATTATCAAAACAAATGCTAGAGATTGCCACTCAAGAACCCCCAGAATCACTGCGGTCTCAGACCATCAGCAGAGCTTGTAGCTGCACTGAAACAAATGCTGCTGCAACAAGACAAATGGGAAAGGTGAGGAATATTGTGACATAGAAAACTGTGCATTGCAGCAAGTGCCTCTGATCACAAAAAGCCCCTTACACGTGCCTTTATGAGAACAGATATGCTTAAAACCAGAGGGACGTGGTTCTCCACTGGTCACCACGCATCACTGGGCATGTCCAGAAAAACCCTGAAGCACTCTGACACTCAGCACTCAATTGCTGACCTTATAAAAATATTTGCTGAGCAGAAGGTGTGTTTATTCCTTTTCATTTTAGGTGTAGAAATGAAAATCATGAAGGAAAGTGATGTGGAGAGGCTTCATTATAATCAGTATATAAAAGTGCCACTGCATACTGATAATAACATCCTTCACTCTGAAGTTTTCTTTCACAGTGGAACTTAAAAGCTGATGCATAATAAGGAAAGCAATGATAAAAAAACGAAGTTTAAATCTGTGAAGATTCTTTGAAATATTTATGAAACAGGGGGTTTTAAATCTAGCTGTTCAGGCTCATTGTTCTATTATAAAATATTGCCCACAATGTTTTTGTTCTGCTTTCCTTTTGAATAGCAGAAAAGACTGATATCCTTAAAGAGAGGTGCAAGGTACTATTTTAACACCAACCTCTAATGCTTTTTCTGCTACTTGCAGAAAAAAAGAGCGATCACAAGGCAGTTCTCTCCCAGTTGCACTTGAAAGTAGTTGCATTTGACTTCTGTAAAAAAAAAAACAAAAAACCAAAAAAACTAAAAAAAAGATAGATGTAGATATATGAGAGAGCACCAGCGATAAGATGTTCTTTCCCCAAATCTCAAACCATCCAGGGTAGAATTTCCCTGGCATTTTACATTGGCCAAAGTAATTTTTTGCAGTCACAGAGTAATGTTTTGAACATTTCAAATCCAAAGCTGAATATATTACTGCTTTGAGAAATTTCACTTAATCCCCTCATTACTTAAGAATAATGCTTCCTATTCACTCTCTGGAGAAGTTTGGCTGTCAAAAAGAATAATGATTTCCAGTCTTTTCACTAGAAAAGACCAATATTGCTGCAAAATCTGTCTGTATGGATTTTGAGTGGTTACACTTGTACCACATTACAAAAACAGAGGGTGGGTAAAATGTAAAACAGAAGTCAAAGAAAAACAAAACTGACTCAGGATGTGCAGCAACAGCCCCGTGTCTCTAACATGGCATGGACAAGGGCACTTAGGGCACAGCCCTGACCTACCCACGAGTTTGCAATCCCAGACCTGGATTTGGGCTCCCCAGAGCCTTGGGAAGGAAGCCAAGGTATCTCCTGCTTGCTCCTTCAGCTGAACCACCCAGGCACAAAAAGCCCTTGGAAGATCACACCCCCCACCCCCCCCCTTGCTGTTCTCTGCCTTTCTGTTTGTTTCTCCCCAAGCAGCAGCTCTGTTCACCTGGGTTTTAAAAAATGTTTAGTAACATTTTCCCAAAGACACCAGCTGATGGAACACACTGATCTCCTGCCTTCTGCAACAGCTTTCATCCTTCTGCAATCTGTCCTGGTTTAGTGGCCAGAGCTTTTATCATCCCCGTTTTCCAGATGGGAAATGAGCTACCAGGTGACTCAGCTTCTTGTTCAAGGTCATGTACATAGGTTTTCACCAAAAAAAAAAAAAAAGGAAGGCTGCCCAGGCATCCAAACCTCTCTGCATCTGGTCCCTCCAAGGGAAGGGCTAATTCCCAGCTAACTGGACAACCTCTGACCCACTGGGACTGAAGGCTTTCCAGATGTGTCCTGTGCTTTTGTGAATTCAGCAAGTGGGACCAAAGGAAGAAAAGCCAGCGTTAAAAACTCTGCAATCCTGCGCTTTTTTTTTAATGTGTAAACTTTTAAAATATCTGAATTTTATTAAAACTTAAGTGATCTAATGATTTTTTTCTGTTAAAGCTTCATTGGGATTCCATTCTGTATTCAAAGATCTGAAGTTACTCCAGAATTCACTGTGCATTGTAGAAAGTATAGAAGTAATTGTATTAAAGGCAAGAGCAGCAGACCCGTTCTGACTTAACCTGTATATCAGTGTACTTAAAAATAAATCATAACTGTGATTCACACTTAAGAAGGATTTTGTAGGGCAGCAAACACTTCCTTTCAGCCCGCAGGCACTCAAAAAAAAAAAAAAAAAAAAAAAAGGTGTAATCAGAAAATCCTTCATGGCCTGGAAATTTAACCTGGAAAATGAAGATTCAATGGCTATCCCTTTCCAGTGCTTTTTCACATATACTTAGTTCAACAAAAGCCCAGAACAAGAGGTCAGAACATAAACATTATCACAAGCATCTGTGGTCTGTGCATCACATCAGCATCTACAGCAGTAGGACAATTTCTGAGACAAGGAAAATATAATGTGGCAGTGCTGTCCTCCACTCATCTGCTGGGACACTGGGAAGAAACAAATCACCTGTCACTGTTTTGTCTGAATTTAAAAAAAATTTAAAAGCCCTAATATAGAAGCATTGTCTATAAGAATGTATTCAATATCTGGACAAACAGGGAAAATATCTTCCTAACAAAGGACAGCAGGTCTGTCAAGGGACCTGGTGCTTTATTGACAGCTGAGAAACCCTACTGAGACACTCCCCTGGCCCATCTGCTGGGAGACACACGAGGAAGTGGGAGCAGGAAAAAGGCAGGCAAAGAGCCTCTCCAGAGCAGACAGGGCTGCATCCCTCATTTGCTTGCAAATTATTCTGGAAAGTTTCCCAGGCTACAGTTCTGCTCCTCTAGTTTGCAGGCCCACGTATAAGAATGGGAAGGGAATCTGAATTGCTGTCACTGGGGTTTGCAGGAGCCCTCTTTGTTACTGGGTTGTGTTAGGTCGCAGTTGGATACTTTTTTCTTCTCATACTTCACAATGTACAACAGAATCTGCAAAATTCCCATGTCCTGCTGCAAGATTATGAGATTCAAAGCAGTGGAGTTTCTTTCTGAAAAGCTAATTCGTTTACCACCAGTTAGTTTAGCATCATCAATTTTCGCTTGCTAAAAATAAATAAATAATGATGGAACAAGAAAATAAAAAAAAAAAAAAAAAAAACAAAATCCATCAACCCAAAAGAAACCAAGAAACATTTAAGAGGTTACATTTATCTTTCCAGCTGGCAATGAAGACAAGCACTTCTGACAGTCACTTTTTTAAACCCCCAGAGTGGATAATGGCAACACAGCTCACCACAACTGCTGTGTTTTAACACTTCCTGGAGAACTTGTGTTGCTGCAGGGTTCAGTGAAAGGAGATGCCCCCCATCCCACACATCTAAAAATTGCAAGGGAAGGTAAATACATCCCTTCACACTTCCCAGGAAGGCTACATTAACTGTTTATTTATGCAGCTCAAATCCTGGGAAAAAGAATTCGTTTTCTTGTTAATCCCTTTTGCTGTGAGAGAGATTTTGGTCAACCAAAGCTGATCCTTGAAAACAGCCAGGGCAGTACTTGGCATGGCACACTCCAACTTCTTCCAGGAGGCATCTTTCCTCCTACTGAATCTCAGGTCAATTGGAAAATTAAAACATTTCAGCAGCAGATAAAACCACTACCAGCAAGACCCAGGGAAAGAGCCTGTGCAGGTAGTGGACAGGAAATCCCACTGGTGTGTGCTGTCTCCTCAGGTCAGCTTCTTGCAGTGAGCACAGAGCAGCATCCAGGCTCCCAGCTCTGTCTGGGCCATCCCAGGGGATGGAGAGGCAGTGAGGGGAAGGCAGGGAGCAAGGACAGGGATGGCAGCAGCTCAACTCAACCCAGAAATGCCACTGCTCTAATGGATCTGGGGAGGGAGGGCAGCAACACTCAGGAAGCAAAAATGCAAAGGCAAGACTTTGAAATGTACTTTTTAAATTAAATAAATGAAAAATAATCATTTTATTAAAAATGTAAAGCAAGAAAAGGAACAAAAACAACACGGTAGCAATTCAAAGTTCTTGTAATTAAATAAAAGGGGGTTGGGTTGTTTTTTTCTTTTTTGCTTATAACATTTATGCAGCCTATGTAAGCTCATGATCGGTGTTTGATTCTCCTTTTATATCTACTTATTTCAAGCACTAGGCCTCAGGCCTGGAAACCATCAGCCACAGGCTGGTGGCTCTTTGAAAATCCAGCTGGCCAATAGGAAGCCATTGAAATTTTTTTTAGCTGGCACGTTGTTACAGATTGACTTGAGAAGTTCTCTCAGCACATGAACCTTCTGCTGACAGTAGTGCTCCCTTTGAACCATGACACCAAGTGCCAGGCACATCCCTGTGGCTGCACAGGAAAGGGAAGTCACACCTTCATTGTCTGCAACCAGAACGAGAAGCATCTGGAGATGCTTCTCTGAGGGTGAGCAAGGTGTCTGCCCCTTGCTCCAGGTCTGAATGCAACTCTGCCAGGTAGGAAAAAGTGAGGGTGAAGGAGACACACGGACACAGTTTGGCAAAAATTAGAGGTGTTACAAAGAAAAATGGTTTGCAGTGCACTTGTTTCTTGCAACAGAACTATTATGCATATAAAACCCCCAAACACGTTTCATTTAAACACTGTGCAATAGCTCAACAAAATGCTGAAATTCCATAGAGGAGGGCCAATTTATACAAGTATCTAAATCACCAGGACTTCCCCAGACATTCACATTAAGCTAAAATCTAATGTTAAACACAATTTTAAAAGAAAGAAAGAAAAAAAAAACCCACCAAATACAAAAACCCCAACCAGAAATCTGGTAAGCGGGTGAAGGGATAATTCATAAAGACAACTAATAATTTTTTCTATGATTCATCCCGTGAGTAACCCCCACAGCTGCTGTTCTCCAGGCAGCAAGGAAAAGTTGATTCGGGTACAAAATAGCTGCATGACTGAAGTTTTTTAACACTGTGGGATCTGCAAGCACAGAAGTCTGGGGCAAGGAAGGTCCATCACTAAACCCTCATGGCAGGTCAGGGGATGCCCCATTTCTGCAGCAGATTCTGATGGAGCTGCTGCCTGTTGTGCCTACAGGACCACCAAAACTTCTTGCCTAGGGCTTGCTGCAAAGGTGCCAATTTACTTTTGTGTATTTTGCTGTTCCCCTGCTGTGCTGCCACATTAATACTCGTGTCAATTCCTCCCCTGAGAAGGGACTGCGACTTTTAACTACTGTTTCTATCAAGCCTCCCCAATAAAATGCTTTTCTAATCTTAGCACTCTTCCAACTCATTAAGCACTAAACTTTCTGAATTCACTGTGGGATACAGATTTAGCTTGTTTAGGATACACGGTTTCAAGAAGTAATAGTCAAACAGACAAGAAAAAGGAAGACAAAAAAAAAAAAAAAAAAAAAAAAAGAGATGGTTTTGCAGCGAAAAACCACTTCCAGAAGAGCCAAGTGCAGAGCTGGACTCACCCAGAAGAGAGCTATTTCAGAACTGCTCATAGGGTGTCTGCCCACTGCTGGAGCAGCAACAGAAACTGCAGTTATCATTACTAACCCACGCTAGACACCCAAAACATCTCCCTCCCCCAGCCCTCAGCATTAAACTCTAAGAGATATTCAAGAATGCACACGCACAATAAAATAAAACGCACAACTCAAAGTACCTTTTAAGTGCTCCATTATGTGAGCTGCTGGGTGTGTTACTGCAAGTCTCTTCTTCCTAAATTGCCTGTTGTTAACAATTCCTTAGCCCCAAAGCACTCTGAACCAGGAGGTGTCCCTGTTAGTTTTTCAGTGTGAGGCTCCTACCCCTCTCTCTCACACTGGTGACATTTTCAGCATGGCTGCAGCTGGTTTGAGAAGATCAAACCTGCAGCCAATACAAGTTACCTGCCCAATCACCTCCCAAGGCGTTTCCACCTGGGCACCCTTAGTAACAAGCTGCAAATTGACCTGCTAACAGGACAGGCTGTTGCTGGTATGGGAGAACATCCTGACACAAGCTGCATTCTAGACAGCAGCCTAAGCATCCCACAGAAGATGCAGTCTGATGAAAGCAGGAAGGAAATAATTGGGGGGGGGGGGGGACTTTTTAAGCTGAAACAATAATCTTTTAGTGTTCTTCCTACAGAGAGCCTCCTATGTGCCTGCATGATGAGGGAGGGAGACAAGTGAGAGGCAGAAAGCTGTTCAGACGCATATACACAGCAAGACCTGCAGTACAGAAGCCAGCCCTTACCATGATTTGAAATCAGAACGTGGAAGAGGGGACCAGAGATCCTGCTCTGCCTTGGCCTGCAGGCAAGGGGAGGGTGGTGGGAGGAGGAGTGTGAAAAGGAATGGTGAAAAAGCTGAGCCTAAGAAGAAGCACAGATCAAAAACTGGTGCCTGAGATCCTATTAAATATATATGAGCACAGCCAGTGCCACCGGTATGGCCCCTGCACATCTTTGAGTGGCACACGGGGAGAGCTGCTCCTGGGAGAAAACAGCAGCAGCTCTCCCTGGCAGAGATCACAGTGTCACAACACTCATGCCACGACAACACTTCATCCCATCCGTCCTCTGGAGTGCTGCAACTGTCACATCCAGGCTCAATTTGTGGCAAGTTTTTAGAATCTAAAAATGACTCAAGGTTTTCTTCTGTCCTTTTTAAAGGATGGGGTAAGGTCATTCCATCTTTTAAGCTGCAGTTCAAAGTGGATGGAAGGACTCCATCCCAGCCTAGTGGGCTGCTGGGGAGACATCTCCAACAGCTGAGCAGGGGTGGGAGAGAAAGGGAGCTAGCTACCAAAATTCAAGGGGACAAACAGCTACCTGGCTGAGGAAAGAGCTTCCCAGAAGGCTGGGAGAGCCACACAAGTGGTGACTGAGAGTCATCCCAGCCAGAACAGGAGAAAACAGGAGCTATCAAGCAAGACACCCTGCTCAGAGCTGTAAACCACCTACCCTGTGCTGAGTGGGCACAGTGGGAATGCTGGGTGGTGGTTCCCCTTCCTGCTTCACCTCAGCTCCCTGCCTGACTGCAAAGAAGTGACTATTTAGCTCACAACTGCAGAAACAAGCAGGGAGAGGTAGAAACACCCTTTTTGTCATCTTCTCTCTGTGCTCTGACAGAACATTAGTGCTTTTACTGAACAATTTACCAGTAGCAGTAGTGAAAAGGAAGAAGCAAGTTTGAGTGGAAGGAAGAACTGAAAATAGAGCCAGCTGGAAAAAAGATTTCCATAAAGCTAATTTTTAGCCAAAGCCCTCTTTTCCTCCTCCATGTACATCTCTGTAGGAGATTTCTAATCGTAATTACACTAATGAATTAGTCCATGGGAGAAAAGGCAAACATACGCTTCAATACTTGGCCAATTCTAACTGATACACTCTCCAGAAGAACAATATTTAGCATTTTACACAAATGGCTTGCATCCAGTGACTAATTAGTCCTCTTTACACAGAGGCATGTGATTTTTTTTTTTCCTTAATGTTAAAAAACCCCAAAAAGTGCACCATCTCATGCTAATCTGCAATTACAAAATGTTCACTTCTTTACCAGAGAACAGGAATGCTGCTTTAGGACCAGATGCTGCAGGTCTGCTCCAGCTCCACACTTCCTATGAGGACAGTATTCCCTGAAAACCAGGGCACTACAGCTAACCACTGCCAGCCACCCAAAGGAACAGACATTCAACAAGAAATCAAGCCCCTTAAAACCACTCAGAGAAACTGTTTTCCTAGTCTAGTGTCTCACTAGGGATGGTGATGCTTATTTCCCCTCAAGGTGTAGATTAAATTCAAGCACATTGGAATATACAGCAGCATCTATCATGGTGACTTTTCAGCCAAACATTGATATGGTTTATAGTCACACTGCCATAAAATATTGCTGCTTGCCTATCAGGAGGAGACCAACTCCATCCCTGAGGCAGAATATTCTCGGAGGGCTAGTACAGCCGTGTCTCCAAAAAGCTCTGCACACAGACTCCTCCAGACAGCCAGGAGCGGTTTGAAAGGCTCTTGCCCATGGCCTGGGCATGCTAAAATTGATCTTTGCTTGACAGTAGAGCAGAACTGTGTGAAGCAAGCAGAAGGAACAGATTTATATGCTGTTTCCAGGGCAATAACCAGCTCCAGTATCACAGAGTGGGTCATCCCAAGAATTGGCCCATCATTAAATATCACACTCATACTCCACTTTTGCCTCTCCACAAAAACCAAGCTGACCCACTCTGTTCCTTACAGCCAGACCAGTGTTCAAGGAGGGTCATCAGAGATAGGTTAAAAACCCATAAAAAGACAGCAGCCCAGGCCCACATGTGGATGTGCTCCTGAAGAGAGATGTCAAGGAGTCTGCAGGGGATCACACACAGCTCCTACATGGCCACCATGGTGGTTAAATGATTTTTCTTCCAATGGTTTGAGAACATGTTTTTGGGCTTTACATTTCTGATGCAGTAATTGTTCAAATATAAAAGCACAGGCCATGTGGCACTTCCTAGAACACAATTCACTTTCCGTGCAAAGCTGCTATGAATTTAGATAAATTGTCATGAATATGTAAAAAGGTAATTTTCAAAGATTCACAGACTCACTTCATAGAAAATATCCTTCCTAGCCAGAGCAGGCATTGACCATCAGGCAGTGACTCACATCCTGCACACTCAGGTTGACATGAATTGCTTGCAGCTCTCCTGTATGCAAAGTGAATCACCATAAAACTTGTCAAATTGCACCAAACTCTACTGCAAGTCACACTCAGGGTTACGACCCCGGATAGCAAATATTAGAGCTATTGCCTCCTTGGTAAAATATTTTATCATCAGAAGTTTATTATGCAAACAGCTAACATCTTCAAAAAATTTCCCTGAGGTCGAAAACTAAACAGGTACAACACGTTTCAAGTGTTAATGTGTTTAATATCACAAAGTCGTCATTATAAAACCATAATGGTGCACATAATGCACTGTAAACCATCATCCAACAGAGAGACAGCATCTCCCCAGAGAAGATGTGAGTGCAAAGGCACAAGGAGATCTATCACAGGACAGCACCACAGCTCTGTGTCTGAGCAATGCCAGCTTTGAGAGAAGGGAATAAGTGCAATGGATATGCTGGGATCCAGGCAAGGAGGCTGAGATAGGATTGGGATACCTCTGACACATGCTCTGAGCCTGGGCCTGGCGTGGACAGATGAGCAGAAATGCTGAAGGTGGAAAGTAAAACAGGATTAGGAGTGAACATTTGGCCAAAAATAAAATCAGAGCATTCATGTTTGAGGAACCCAACACACTGCTGTCCTTGAGAAATATTCATAAGAGATGAAGGAATTCAGCCTGAGAGGTGAGCGCAGAGGCAGAAAGGGCTTCAAGGAACAATGACAGGGATAGAAGAGATGAAGAGCAGGGCAATTGTCAGTAAGTCAGATTACAGGGAGCACAAATCCTGCCACAGGACAAGCAGAAGTCTTGGTGAAGCAGGAGGATTCAAGGAATGCCTCTTTTCTGAGGACTGGTTCAGGACCTGCTGGAGGCAGCAGCCAGGCAGAGGTGTGGGCAGGGAGCAGGAGGCTGCCTTGGCTACAAGGACAGGGGATGGCTAGTGGGGTCAGAGGGTGCTTGGAGAGGAGACATAGAACAGGAACACCTACAGAAGTTGCAGGTGTGAATAAAGCTCTCTAGGAATACAAGTGGACGGTGAGCCACCAAAATGGACAGCCTCTCAAAAAACAAACAAACAAACAAACAGATAAGGAAAAAATAAGACAAAGGAACAAAATGAAACAAAAAAACCCCAACAAATAAAATGCAACCAAATGAAAAGGCTGAAAATTAGTCTATAAAATTATAGAGCCACTGCCAAAACTCACTCGGGATCATTGTACTCAAACTTCTGGGACTGTTGAAGCTACATTATTTAAAGTTGGTTTGCAAATACATTACAAAAAGTTGCACACAGTTACTGACTGAGGACAAATTATTTTTTAAATGATTGTTTGAGCACATAATTACTTCCGTGATTTCACTTTGCAGTTTTCAAAAAACTACAAACCTTTTAGTCCCTAACTGAAATTAAGCCAATGAACACTGATACCCTCAGAAGTAAGGCCCCATAGATACAGAGGAGAGGGACAGTTTAAAAAGTACAGTCAGAAAAGTATCTGCAATGATGGTGAAGATCCTTCTGGGACCTCCTGAAAGTGAGAGAGGTTAGAGCCATGGCTTCAGATGCAAGAGGAAGGTACAGCTCTGATGTTAAAGGGAAAACACACCATACCCAAATCTGTACCACTGAGAGAGTCAATATCAGCTGGAGTGATCCAACAGCCTGACCAAGAGGTCTATCCTTTCTTTGCTCATGAACTGAAAAGATTTCCTCTCATGCACAAAACAGTTTTGGCTTTTTTAGGAGAAGCAGAGAGCCCTGTTCCAATTGATCTACCTTGCTGCCTGTTCTACTAAAGAAATGCAACATCTCTTGCCAGCAGATAAAGAGGTCACCATCTGAAGTTGACCTGCATCCACGGACTGCTTCCATTCAAACAAGACAACTGTATTTTATATTTTTTGAGCATCTTACTGAATCCAGTATCAAAGAGAAAACTACAGGCAAGCACATATTTGGCTTTGCTCACAACTTTTCATCAGCAGCTCTCAGTGCTGATCAAGATGATTTCATTCAAAGCAGTCCCTCAGCTGGCCCAGACTGATAAACTGCCCCCATGTACTGGATTTCTAAATCATAGGAACATTTGACAGGGCTTCAAAGTCACTTCTTACACTGTTCTAGAAAGTCTGAATTAATTTTTTCCTCCACTGCATACAGAGAAGTACTAATTCTTATAACAGATCCAAAGAACCATCACAGGATGA
This sequence comes from Aphelocoma coerulescens, assembly GCF_041296385.1. Taxonomy (NCBI): domain Eukaryota; kingdom Metazoa; phylum Chordata; class Aves; order Passeriformes; family Corvidae; genus Aphelocoma; species Aphelocoma coerulescens. Next base: position 17,299,131 of record NC_091018.1, read on the forward strand.
ATCACCTAATGAATTACTCAAGTATGTGATTCTGTCACTTTCTACTGCAGCTCCCTACATGCTGTTCTATTTCCTTCCCCTTGTGGCTTATGCAGTACTATAAGCCAAAGCACGAGTCTTTCTATTCCAAAACAACATCACAGAAACCTCAGACAAACACTGCACTTCACCCTGGAGATGGCTTCCGCAACAGACTGTGCCCTGTAGTAACCTCTAGGATCCTGCTGAAACACTTCCTACATAAAGTCAAGCCAATCCTCACCATGTAAAGTTCAGTCAACCATACAGAACTGCATTCTGAAGTTTTGTGGTCATAGCCCATCCAGTTTGAACATGACACACTTGCAGACAGCCATGCAAATCCAGCTGAAATCCAAGAAGGAAACCTATTTCAGTGGCAGCTCTGGAAACAGTGGCCATACCCATTGCCTGCCTCGGGTTTACACCTGCAGGTTTAGCTAAAATTGTTTTACTCTATCCACCCTCAGCTGTGCACATTCAGCAGTGTCTTCTCACCCAACACAGAAATAAAAGCAGGTTTTCCTTGTACAGAAGGACACATCCCCCCAGCAGTATCAGCATCAGCAGACTCTTACCTCCTTCCACAAGCCAGCATAAAAGCAGTAAAATAACTTCAATGGGCTTCAAGAAATATTTACTCTGAATCCCCATGGAGTTGTATTCCCCCAGAGGTACTACAGCTCAATGTTTCCTGCAACCACATGGACTGCTGTAGATATTTATACTCCAACTACAACATATCATGCAAAATTAAAGTGGCTACTCTCAAGGAGCATTAACAAAAGCAAAGAAATTAATGTCATGAGGTTATATGGCTTACAAGGGACTTCTGCTTAAAAGTGCAATACAACAAAAAGATTCCAACCCCTGTTGGAGCTCCAGAATTGCATCCAGGACTGATTACCACCACTGTGATAAGCAGTAATCTCAACAGCAGCAGGATCACTGTTAGCAGGGGGACAGAGAAAGGGCAACCAATAATCCAGTTTCTCTGATGGTACAGTGCTGTCCTCTCCCAGCTGAAGCTGTGGCCCAGCACTGCCTCAACAGCTTGTCACCATGTGTCCCACCACAGATCATATTCCTCTCCATGCATTTGAGATGTCTATATGAATAGGCCTTAAACTGTCCCAGCAAAAATGAGCCTGCTCAGCCCTGATAGTTTCCTTTTTATTAAGCGAGCTCACTCGGTGCTTCTTTACCCATTCCAACACAAACTGTTCAGACAGGAGATCAGTGCAGATAACCCTTGTCACCTGTCAAAGCTGTCAGTGCAGAGGCTGCACCCCTGATGTAGCATTGGCATGTCTCATAACACATAACTTTACAATTAACAAAATTTCAGACATTTTTAATAAAGCAAGACTTATTACTAGGAAAATTAATTAATCTAATTTTATGTCTCCACTATGCCAAGCCTGTTGCATATCTCCAGGCCTCTGTAAGCATTTACAGGCCTCAGCTGTCCTCTGCAGACCATGGGAAGAAGCACTGCTCTCTGTGGTCTTTGTCCAGATGTTCTGCTGTTAATCATTCCTCCCTTCCTGTCACAAAAGTGCTTGTTAACAACAGTACACACTTATTTTGTTTTTTCTGTAGGGCTGCATCCAGACAGGTTGGACACTTTTCTAGTTTTGCTTCAGCTTTTCTTCTGACAGATGCTTTACCTCAAACCTGACAGCCTTTCCCCAAGGTGCAGTACACACAGCCATGCCTGTACACTTCTAAGCAGATTTCTCTCCACCCTGAGTTTTACAGATGCAGCCCCACAGCTCTTTGCTACAGCACCTCCTTTCTTAAGCCCACACCTCAGTGACAAACCAAAAAGGGAGGATATCTGCAGGTGCCACCCATGCAAGGGACTGATCCATGGGAAAGTTTTTATGCATCTTTTCACTCCTACCCACCCTTCCCACCTCCACATTTACTCCCCTTGATAGATCCTCAGGAAACTTTTCACCTTGCACAACTTAATCCTGTTTGGGTTTTGCCCTAAAGCCCAATAACTCCCACTGTCCCCGGAACTATGTTGTACAAACAGGAAATTATTCTCTCCCTATCACATGAAAACCAGACAAAATTGGTATAGCTGTCAATAATAAGTGGGGAAAGGGCTAATAAGTTTGCCTATAAGTGTATTTTACATTCAGAATTATAAAAGAGGCGTTATTATTTCAAAGAGATGTAATTATATTCTCCTGTTTCACCAGGCAACAGGACCAGTGTCAGGCAAAAGGCCACTGGCATACATATTATAAAAGGTAGAAAAAATAACATTGAAGATGCAGCAAGGAGAGGACAGGACAGGCTGTGGGAAGTTATCAGCATTTCAGCAAACAGTGAAATGCTGAAAGATACAGAGCCAAATTAATAACTTCAAGGGAATCAGCTGAGCACAATAACCATCAGAAATGCACCTGAATGAAATGATACAGCACAACTGATAAAAGATTATGAAGCAAATATACACTTCAGTAAACAATGACTGACCTTAGAGAGATCAAAAAAGCTCAGCCCATGGTAAGGAAATGGATCTTTTGAAGGAGAGGTGTTAGCCTCAAACAGGTTCATGAAGACCACAGTCTTTCACAGAGAATTTGTTTCACTGGCTTATTCTATTTTAGAAGGAAGCAGAACTGATGCTGCTGCTACACACTCTGGCTGCAATGTCCCACCCCATGAGCCCAGTGACTCTCAGGGTCCTCACAGTGCTAAAACAGGCTGTAAAACCACAGCCTGCAGGAGCAGGGGATGAAGACAGAGAAACTGAGTTTCTGCACAGAGCAGAATTTGGGATGGTGTAATTCCTACACGCATCTCTTCAGCCTGGGTAATCCTTTTGCTGGGTTACACATCAAAATAGAAGACCTCAAACACCAGAGCAACAGATATAAAAGCAGTTGCAGAGAAGAAATTACTAACAGAGGTGTGTAAATTTAGTCTCCTTTTCTTCATTCCTAATCCAAACCTTGTACCACAAAAATCCCAGATGAGTCAGTGGGCCAAAATGCAATTATTCCCCATATTAAAACTATGCAGGCATAGGCAGAGAGCTAACACCCCGACTGATTTAGATCCTGAGCAGACAATTGCTACACTCTGCACTGCACTAACCTGTGCTTTGCCTCCTCTTTCAGTCAACTCCCACCTCAAAACATCTTTCCAACCACCTTGGACAGAGGCAAAACCTCATCCCTTACCTGGTGATGTGCTGCAAGCAGGAGCAGGGACAGACACGGCGGAGCTTTCTGAGCACAAGAGCCAGCCCACTCATTCTCTTGTGCTCACAAATTCTCTTCTTTTCTGGCCTCACTCACAGATAAAACTAAGCCGCTACATAGAGACAAATCCTAAATATTGACAGCTCATAAAAGGCTTAGTACTGAGGACTGCTATGAAGTATTATTTCATGGCATAATTTGCTTTCCCAAGCAAGCTGCATTTCACTACCAGAGGAGAAGCTATCGGAGGTTCAGAGAAAGCTTCTGAATCACAGCTGGGGAGGCAGGCACAGCACAGGGTACAAACACTGCTGGCATCTGCCAAACACCTAAGAAAAATCATGTACACCTGTACAGGAAAGTGTAAAGCCAACAGCATTCTCAAAGCACACAGTGTTATGCACCAAGTGTGTGAGGTTCATTCTGAGCCTTGGGAGTAAGCTAAAACCAACCAAGGCCCCCGTGGGAAAAAAAGTTACTTTTGATTTTGAACAGTTTGTCAATTCAGTTTGCTGCCTGTGTGAGCACACAGGGTGGAGTAGACCATGGACACAAGTGAAAACTTAATATCAAGATTTTATTTCAACATCAGAGCAGACTTAAAGCCTTCAGCTGACTTTACAGACACTCCTTGATTTTTCTTTCATAATATTCACAGCAGTGTTTTATGATTTAGCCTTTCTTTACCAAATGCTAACACCTAATTTCCAGAAACAGATCCTTTGCAAAATGGCTTTTATTAAGCTGATTATTTAATATGTCAACTTTGTTCTTTTAATGATACTAAATATTTTCTGCCTTCACATTTTGTGGAAAGCCCAGACCATTCATGCCTGCCTCGATGATTGACATTCCCTTCCCAGAAGCTCATCACATCCTCAGGCACATCTGAATAGCCTTCTGTGTCCAGAGGGAGGGGATATTTAAGAGCAACAGATACTTTTGGAACCATGTGTTTCAGAAATTTCCCACCAATTTGACAAATAAATTATAAAGTACCTCCCTAGTTTCAGCAAAGTGCTTCTGATTTGCATTTCTGTAGATAAAAATAGGATTCAGGGGAAAAGTGCAAGAGAGGCCCAGCTTGATTCAGTTCCCTGTTTATTCCCAGTGCTAAGTGAGTCACTAATGAAAAGCTAATGGGACAACCAGCATCACTGGCCTTTTCTTAAAAATCCTTCTGGAAACAGAGATGGTACCACAAGCATTTGAATTCTCATCTTCCCTGCCCACGTCAATTCTAGAAAGAAAAAATTCCAGACACCAGAGGCTGGACCAGGCTCCCACCAAGGCAGTGGTCTGGGAATGTTTCCTTGGGCAGCTCTGGTGCCAGGTTTCCATTCTGCTGCTCAGCCCAGTTTCATTCTCAGCTTGTTCCCATCTGCACGGGCTGTCCATCTCATTTTTGACACTTTTATGTCAGAAATTACAGCAGTAAAAAAACAAAAGCAGCGAGGAACCTGCAGACACTAAGCCATAAATGTCTAGGCTTGTCCTTCTTGTGCTGTGAGATGGGAGAACAGACACAGGGATGAAGGGCCAGCAATTCAAAACTGGTCATAAAATGTCAGCTAATCCACTGGAACTTTGTGCCAAACACAAGAGGTTAAGACTGAAGCAGGGGTTAAAAAAGGGTGGAGCACTGATACCACTTGACAAGAACATTTCAGTTTCAGTACAAGGAACAAGACTCTCCAGTGACTGCAAGCCCCTGGTTTCCTTGCAGGGGCCATTAGCTCAGCCTCAGGCTTGTTTCATCCTTCCCTGCAGGTAGCTTCTTGCTGCTCCCCTTGAAGCAAAGGTCCCTGAGACCAAGCAGGACCAGGCTCAGCCCGGGCAGAAGTCTGAACCAGCTCGGCAGCTCCCATGCCCCTAAAGCGGCACCCCTCTGTCCCAGAGCACTCATGTCAACCCTTTGTCCCAAACTGGGATTACACATAATCCTCTGACTCAGAAAACCCCTTCACTGCTGCTATTACTGGATGCTGCAAGTGCATCATGCTGAATACTTGCAGAATTCCCTTGGCTTCCCCTCGGGGGGCTGTGGGATGTTTGCAGGCTGCAGGGGCTGTGGGTACCTGCAGTGCCCCTGGTCATGCATTCACTGCTCTGCACCCACCCATCATTGTCTGCACACTCCAGCTGGAAACAGGAGGCAAACACAGGCAGCAAGTGGGAAAAAAAGACTGAAACAATCACCTCAAACAGAGCCACTCCTTTCTCTGAATCCCTTCTCTATGAAGTAATTGTGCATGCAGTGACAAGACCTGGCTTCCCAAACCACACCAAACCAAACCAAACCAAACCAAACCAAACCAAACCAAACCAAACCATAGCAGCAGCAGCAAATGCTGCACGTGTTCAGGAACTTTTTACTTGGTCATTTTCTCCAGCGGGACCCCAGGGAATTTTGACTTCTTTCAGTTCCTGGAGAAGTTATCCTGCATCTCATCTCCCAGTCTGTGCCCAGTCTACCTGCCAGTCCCTTGGCCACAGCACATCAGTCCCTCCTTCTCCCACTGCTCACCTTTACCAGCATTGTTCCCAAAAGACATTTCATCATGACATTTCTGACATCCCAGCTGACATTGCATGGCCCACTGTAGTGGCACAACCCCCAGGCATCACTACCCATCATGGCTCTACAAGGCACAAACAGCTACTTAAAAAATATCTGGTTCATTCAAGCCTATGTTTTGCCACATGCAGCTCCCTTCTGAAGCTCAGATTTATCACCACCTCTCCTCCTGATGCATGGCATAGCCTTGCTCCAGCTATTCTTTCACTGCCTTTTAAAATTGAAACCAGTAAAATTAATTTCATTAGATTTGTAAGGTATGTAAGAGACACTGTATTTTCTTTTATTATCTTAATCTGCAATTTCCTGATTGTTCCCTCATCAAAAGAACATAATTACTACAGTGTCTGTTAGTTTAGTCTTTATGAAAAAAAAAAAAAAAAAGAAAGCTAAAATAAGCTGAGACTGCAAAAAAATGTAGTGGATTCTGGCTCACTCTTTGAAAGGACTGAAGCATTTTTGTCAGCTGCCTGAGTTCATGAAAAAAGCTCAAAGGTGGCTGCAGGAGGTTATGAATGGAAAGCTCTTCCTCTCCCCAGGGCTCACTAAATTGTTTAAATACTCAGCTTAAAACAGTAGAGGAATGCTTTTCTATACTTTAAAAAAAAAAATGTTATCCTCTTCACCACCCCTTTTTTCATATTTGTGGGAAAAAAAAGTCAAGAAACAGCTCTGAAGTGCTTGTTATCTGTTCTGTAACTAGACAGGACTGATGGCCCTCCTCATTGCAGGGCAGTTGGGCAGGATGATCTTTAAAGGTCCCTTTCAACCTAAACTATTCTATGATTCCATGTTCTACATTGCTGTTAAAGCAACACATCCCTCTTTCTGCAGATAAAAATGTACCTCAGAAAAAGAATGCAGAGAAAATCAAGTCAAGTCACCTGTCTTTCTGGCTTCATTGCCCAAGATCAAACTGCTCCACTTACATCCAAATCAGACAAGTGAGAAAATTTGAAACTAACCCACAATTAGGTGCTTGGCATTCAGACTGTGAACAGAGGCAGAGCTGGATTGTTTGCACAGAAAAACCTTGAGGATAACAACGCCAGACAGCCGTCATGAGCTTACTTGGGTACAGAGTGCAGATCAGGGCAGCCTGTTTGGGCATGCAAATGTTCCTGAATTTTGGTGACCTAAGTCTAGCTAAAACTATAGCATGAGGTCGTACATTCAACCCTAAGGAAAGTCAGATAGATTGCAACCCTTAAGTGTCATTTTGTTTTGTGGCTCATAGCTTACCAGGGACTTAGCAAGCGACAGCAAAGAGTTACACAGTGTAACATACTCAGAGGAGTTGCTCGAGCAAGGCAGGACCATTTAGAAAAGTGACATGAGCATTACCAAGGTCTAAAGGCAATGAGATGTCACAAAGCCCTTCACACGTTTTACGTTTTGGGCCTTCTCCACGTAAGGAACGCAACAGGAATTCAGCCCTGACCTCTTCCTGTCACCAGCTGAGCCAGATCACAAGGCAGTACTTCCATAATAGAGGAAATGCAATAATTTTAACTATCATGCTCACATCAGGAACTTTTGGCTCTTAACATCTCTGTTTCTGGAGGATTCCCACTTGTTCTTTGCAGGTAGTGCACAGATAGCTGTGATTTCCTCGAGCTGCAGGCACAGCCAGGTCAAAGCTCTGTGTCGCAGACTCTTCTGAACCACACGACAGCAGCATGGAGAACACTGGCCTTTCACTCTGCTGTGGGTTTAGAGTATCCCAGCAAGTAATCTCTGAACTAGTGAGCCCTGTCTGCTCAAATCCTGGAACACATGATATTGGGAATCCAGCCAAAAAATGTTTCCCTGGAAGGGAAGGAGTGTAGCCAGTCTTGAGACAACCACCAAGCCCTTCAGGCATCTCAGTTGTTTAGCATTTTTCTCATTCTCCTTGTTAAAATACTGCTTTAAAAATATTTGGCATGTCTGGAAGCTAGCAGCATAATCTTAATCCTTCTCTCCATCATTAATTCATTGAATTATGTCTTCCCCTGGTTCCCAATCAACCTTTTGCCCTGGTGCCTCAATGTCAATTGTGCTATTAGTACAGCAGCTGGGAACCAGGGCCCCTCTGTAGCATTAACTCCATGTCTGAGTGTAGGGAGAGGAAAAAAGGCAGGCCCTGCTGCAGGGTTAAAACCAGAGCCAACAGCAGGTGGGAAGACAGAGGAAAGGGATAATAAAAATAAAGACATGCATAATTCTTCTCCAATCAGAAACAGCAATCACAGCTCACCACCTGCTCTTAATGCTCTTTTTCAGTGGACAAAGTCATCAGAGCAGTTTGCAGATAAACACAATTAGTTGTTTAGTTTAGGCATTCGTAGAGATTACGGGGCGTTAGAGATTACTGTGCAAAGAGAGCAGAACACATACATGTGGACACAGCAGTCATGCAGTGGATGCTAAATGTTTTAAGGGCATTGCAGAAAGGAATTAGAATATATAAGAGATGGAAAAAAAATGGAGAAAATTAATCAAAGAATAGAGGGATGAATATCAGGCAAGCTACAGGGGTTTATCTCTTCCCATTCCTGGAAAAGCCAATCAATGGAAATGATGAAATCATCTCCCTAATCAGAACAGGAAAAAACCCACTGACATACAGATATGCCTTTTATGCAGCAGGAGAAAGAGCAAAAGGTCTTTTCTCATCTCCAGTTTTAATGACAAATACAAATTATATAAATTATTTTGCACCTGACCATTTGTGCTGTAAGAAGCATGAGCACAATCCCAGCAGATAAATTGAAATCCTGTGAGAGAATTGACTGGACCTGGCCGGGTGTCCCTGCACACAAAGCCATGGCCCTCCCTTGTATATCCTCTGCAAACCTGCCTCCTCCTGTTAAGCCATCAAGTTTTCATTTGTTTAGCAAGAGGGAACCATGTTGCTAAAGTAGGTTTCTTTAGAAATTAAAACATAGAAAGATGCCTTTTTGAACACAATAGGTTTTCCAGAAACATTCCTTTTACTTTCACTGGGAAACTACCACCACATCAACCCTGGTTTGATCATTCACAAGCATATTACTAAGCTATTATTCATATGCTGGGAAATATTTTGCTAGATGGCAAGTCTGTCAAACAACAGTAATAATTCTTGTTTGCAACAGCCAGGACACATGAAGCATAATCCCAAATAAAAACTGTTTATAGGGTTTTCTGTCCTGCTCTTGTCAATCACTACATACCAGACTGGTTAGCTCTTTGACTTGTTTTTGTTTTCCTTTGAATGTTTTCACTCTTTTAAGCCAGTTGTCACAGACACAGTTGACATTGTTTTGAGCTCACCTTTTTATATTTTCCTTATGGTTTTGCAGAAATTTCTCAGAATAACTGCAGGTGGCTTCTGGCATTCAAACCCCTCCTCCGGTTTACAACAGATTCAGTGCATAATTTTATTTGCCTTGGCCATAATCTAACTTCTTAATGGCATTTTTTCTTCAAATAACTGTGGATGATTTCATCTATTCCTTCTTCAAATCTATCACCTCTGAGGTAGCAGGGATGAGCTCAGGCCAGGGTGGGACATCAGCCCATAGGTGGTTGGGAGACACAAGGTGAAGGTCAGGATTTCTCTTGCCCCTTTCCACTCTTTGCTGGACCCTGTCCCATGCATTTTACTCAGGATGTATCCCAAGGACTTCTGCCCCACCACAGAAGTTGTGCCACACCCTTTCCATCTATCTCATCGTTCAGCACTGTCTCCCAGTACTTGAACACAGTCCTACAGGGTGCAGATGTTCCCACCATGAAGGGAAACATTTCATCCCCTTGCTGCACACAGATCTGGCACACACACAGTCCCCAGCCATGCATGTGCTGCTGAGTGAGCTCAAAGACGTGGCATTATTAAAGGGTGAACAGCTTTTGTTTGAGCTCATCTAGAATTAATCAAGATGTAGGCATTACTTGTATACAAACCCCCTTTTCCTGAAGCCATCTGCACAATGACATTAAGAATGGCAAGTGAGCTACTGACAAACCATCTGATTTGCATTTGTGGTTACAGCAGACAAGAAACTGTTGGGCTACAAGTAAGATCCAGAACTGCTTTTTCTCCCTAGTGTCAGCTCAAGAGAAAAACGTAACAACATCCAGTGAGGAAGCATTGGAGCTCTATGCAGGATAAAAAGAAACTAGACCTGAATGCTGAAGTACTTCAGATACACAAACACTTTACAGAGCACACTCCAGTCATCCATAAGTGCTTAAATTGTGTATTAGGTCAGACCTTAAAAGGGGGGGCAGGGAGAACAAATAATAATTGATTAATTTGTGATAACATACACCAACAAAAATGTGGGGCATCATCAGTGCAGCCCTGACTTCTGCCAGCTAGCAGTCCCAGGATTTTCTGCCCCAGCAGACTGCTGGCACTTCCCTCTCCCACCGAGGTCTCTGGAAAGGTGACGTGTAGCAGAGTGCAAAGCCGTCACATGATGGGAAGCAAAGTGGCTGCTGGTATTTCATTTTAAGTGGCTCATCTAAATTCTATGAAATCCTGATTCCAGAATCACCATATATGGCTGCCTTCCTTGCAGATTTCAGCTTTCCCTGTTAGGGCAATATCAGACTGGGCTGCTGTTAACAAAAAGGCAAAATCACTAGGATTGTTACCCAAAGAAGCCTTTCTCTCCATAACATTTAAATGTTCTGTTTGCACATGATACCATGCACTCCTTTGCATGATTTCTTTTATCAAGTATCTATCATACACTTATTTGAATGAGTGTTTAATCCATATGGTAACTGCACAGAAATTCAAATTGTAAGTAGTGCTATGAGTTTGGTTCATGCTATGTGTCTTTTAACATCATATTTAGTCATCTCCCTGTCTGCACATCCTCCTCCATACAGCATCACTGGTGCCGGGTGGAGACTGCAATCCGTTCATAGAGATGCAGATATTCTACTCAGTAATAGCTAATATTTTAACTTATCTGCTATGGCCTGTAACCACACAGGTACAAATCTGGATTTATGTTTTTTCACGCCTTTGCAGTTGTGCTTTATCCCATACTGCAATAGTAGGTGACACAGCCTACAAGAGACAGTCATTCAATTAATTAAAGATCACTCCCTGCCACTTCAGGCACACACAACTTGTCTGCTTTTGTGCACTCACTTGAACACTTAGAGCCCAGCCCTGCTCTCATTACGTTTGAAGTTACAGCAACTCTGTACCTGTCAGTGGAATCACACCACCACATGAGGAGAATCTGCCTTTGACCACATACACAGAAACACAACTTCAATCATTTTCTTTTAAATACATAAAATACAGATGGTTTATACTTTAAAGCTAACTACAGCTATCAACAGGCCAGATTTCAGCTTCATTTCAACTCTGCAGCACCCATATTTGGCACAGGAAGGACTTTTCAAATGTAAAAACCCCAAACACACAGCAATCTTATACATGTTCAGGGTCACATTTCCAGGGCATTGCAATGTTTTGCTTCTTTACGGTCACAATGACTTAAGTTAGTCCAACCTCAGGAAAAATGTTAACATTGGATGAATGCACCCCTTGGGAATTTTTATCTGCTTACCCAAAATATGCTGCAGGTCGTGTGAGCCTGCATGGCTCCCCTTGCCTCAAAGAGGAAATATTTCCTGGGAGTTTCTCAGGAGCAGAGCTGACAGCTTGCTGCCATTACACAGCCAGGCTGTGAAGTGTAATGGGAAGCACTGTGCTGGGTTAACACCTACCATTGTCAGCCTCGCTCTACAGACTGACTACTGGCTTTGGTGAGGGTTTCCCACAAGGGTGGTCAGGCTCTTAAAGTGTGACTATGGACTCTGGAGATGCTGAGAGTTTGCACTGAGTTCCCCACTGCTCACTGCACGAGCACGAGCAGCTGCAGGAGCAGGGGCCATCCAGGCCGAGATGCTGCTATCACCCTTTCAGAAGTAACACTTTGTGATGCCTGGGTGCTCCATATGGATGCCCTGATCTGATCTGCACAGCGCCATCCAAAATGTTCCCAACTTCACCAGCCCAGAGCGTGAGGAGGCAGCACAAAACCTCTGCAGCTGCACATGGAGGGGCCCCTTGGAGAGCAGAGTAGAGGGGCAGAGGAGCGTGTGGACACTCAGCACTGGCCACAGGATGAGCTGGAGAATGCACATGGGCATACCCAGGAGACTTTTTCTCAGCAGGATACAATTCACAGCTCCCATCCCTCTGTCTGGGAAGATGCACCTCTCCTGCCTAATAAAATGAAATAAGCAGTGTAGGATGGGATAAACCAGCTGTTCAGATAATTACAGTGGTACGGGAGAGCACAAACAGCAAAAGCAATGGGTCAGAGGGTCTGATTCAGGGTCTGAAAAGAGTTTTGATGTCTTCTGTCCTGGTTAAAGAAACCACATTGTTACACTTGTGCTTTGGTTGGTTGGTTGGTTGGTGGAATTTTTTAAGATACCTTTCAAGCTGAAGAATTTGTAATTCTGATGCTTCCTGCAGGAACTGAAACAACTCCTCAATATGGTGAAACAATGGGGCTCTCAGCACAGGGAGAACAGGCAGATCTCAAGTCTGGGGAGAAGAAGTCCCTTGGTATGCTTATAACCACAAGAAGGTCATCCCAATGTCATTGATTAGTCAGATGCATTTTTGCCGTTTCAGACACTAAGGGATACAAACCATCCAGTGTCAGAAATCTGCCAAAAAAAAAAGCCTTGGCAAATGCCGAGCTCTCTGTGCTATGTGCAAACTGGCAGACACTCCAGGTTTCTGCCAACTCATATAATTACTCTTTTAAAAATAAAAAAAAAAAAAAAAGGAAAATAAATGTCTCAGCCTAATTTTTCCATTTTTTAAGACAAGTCTGCTAGATGCCATCTTTCTCTAAGAGAGCTTGGTGGCATAGGTCAGACAGAGATAACCTGAAGTAGATGCCTTTTTTTGCTGTTTTTGTCCCTCAAGAACCTAGTCCCTGTTCATATTCCCAAGGTACAGACTGCTCCAGAGCTTGGAGATTCGGGGCATAAGATCAGTCATGAGCTGAGATGTTCATCTCCTCAAGCAACTGAAGGTCTACACGATGAATGATTCACAGCTGTCCTCACCATCGCCTACTCTCTGTCTTCAGAGAAATGAAATCTTGCCTTGGCAAAAAAGAAAAGCAACTGCATTTCTACCTCCTCTTTCAATATTTTTAAACGTTTCTTTCATTCCTGTTGGAAATTAGATGTTTTAAGAATAGGCTTAAAAACAAGGTTAAAAAAAGAGCATGCAAATACATTTGCACATCATGAGCAATTGCTGAGGTACTTTCATGGCTTTATTTCTTGTTTATTCCCACATAGGAAACATTCTGAAAAAAGTTTTTAAAATGAAAAGCAGTGAAGTCCCACTGGGGTATTTAATGTTTTTCCATTAGAGGATAAAAACACAGATTAAAGAATTTTGTCAGTATTCAGAAAAATGCAGTATCTCTCTGGAAACTTTGGACACAGTAGCAGCTGGATTGAAATACAGAATACAAGACCAAAGGTGGTTAAAACACAACCCAATCTAATTAAACAACCCAACCCAACCTGTCTGAGATTTGAACCCTGATGCTCTCACTTGCTTTTCTCCACTTTAGTGAATGTGGTGCAACAGTGAGACCAAAGGAGAAACATTTGCATCAGAACCTAGATTTCTGCGTGAGTTTCACTGCACAATCAGCAGAGAGAAATGCAATCTCTCCTTTGCCAAGGTCGGTGTCCTAGACACATAAAACAAGCTGTAGCGCCCAGAGGTGCTCCTCCAGCTGCCCCACAGCCAGGGGTGGGCAGCTTGGGAGGGCAATGCAGAGTTGTAAGCTGGGGAGGGACATTCCCACTGCTCCAGCAGGGCAGGAGGAGGAGCACGCTGTGGAGCTGATGGTTCCATGGGAGGTTTCGTGAGAGGAGCTCAGCAGGGCCCCTCAGTCACTCAGAGAGGACTGGATGCTGCTTCCTGTGCATCAGCTTGTTTAAATGGGAGGAGACAAGCAGGAGAGAAAGGCTTAGAAAAGGAAAACAAGAACAAGTGGAATAAAACATCAATATACTCCACTATTTTCTGGACTAGTGGAAAACAATTCTCCAACAGTCCTGACTGATGCTCAGTCAGAAACAGGCTTCTAATTGAAGGTAATTCTTCTGTCCCCCAAAAGACAAAAAACACCTGTATTGTGTTAGTCTGCAAAACAGGAGCACCAAGGGTTGCAACACCAACAACAGCTTCACTCCAAAGAGGAAAAGTTACTCTTACACTCAATGGAATTGTGTATGCCCCAGGTGAGAGATCACAGCTCTGCATACTGTGACTCCACAGTGGCAAAGCTTCCTCACACATTTCAGCATCTTTAAGCTGAGGGCACTTAATTTGCTGCACAGTTGAATCAGTAAATGGGCTAAGTGGGTAAAATTTCCTAGAATGATGGTGGTTTTTTTCCTTCTTTTGAATTATGCTTTAAATATCGCTACTTATTCAAGGACTCCCTTTAACCAAGGAGAAACTAAAATACATAACCAAACACTCATCCAAGAACATTTAAAGTGTCATAGGAAATGCTGTTATATTGCCATAATTAGTCATAATCATGAACTCCCACATTCATCATGTTTCTCAGTACGTATCTGTACTACCACAGCACCTCGGAGTCACCAGCATGTACTTAGGCTCCAGTTCTAAGCACTTTATAAACACAAGCCACAATGACTGTCCTTGTTCCCAGTTTACAGTTCACTAATCACAAGCTCCTTCTCTTGCAAGTTTTACCCCCTTGGCACAGCTCCTCAAGCTAGACATTTCTGGCTCTGACCCCAGAGTAAGGTGCCATCACTTATTCAGACTCTCATCCTCACTGTTCATCTCACCTTGGGGTAGGAGGGAATCCTGCAACCTGTGGTAGGAGGTTACTTGAAAATTCATTGGGCAAGTAGCTCTCCGTTGTTGCTGCAGAAGGATTACTCTGCAGCTGTAACTGTGTTTGAGGGCACTGCTAGCACAGTCTTCCTTCACAGAACCACTAGTCATAATTTCTGCATTTATGTCTACAGGAGATACATTTCAAGAAGGCATCCGTTTTTAATACAAGTATTTAAACAAACAAAAAAATTATCTGGAGGCAAGTGTTACATGCAGGAAATTAAATATTTAAACGGCACTGAAAGCAGGACTTGAAATCCATATGTTCTGCAATTTGTATCTTTTTCCTGCTACCGGAACCAGTAAAGCCTCAGAACCTCAGATGAAACCCACAATTGAATTGCTGGCCTCTTCTTGGGTTTTCCTGTATCCAGAACGAGAGTTACTTTATCAGAAGATGCTAAATTACTCAAGCCCTAAAAAGCCATTCATGGCTGACCACTCCCTGAATAATTTCTCAAGTGCCTGTTTCTTATTTAGATTGTGTATGGTGCACATTTTAGTGTTTGGCTGCATTATACAGATGAGAAGTAAAAGCAAGTACAGGTTTGGTAGAGAGAACAAATCAAGCCCAGCTGAATTTAGTGATTTGATCTGCCATTCATTTACAGCCAAAGTAGCTGCTGCTATTTCTATTCGTTTCACACAATGAAGTATTTACACTTATTTTCTTAGCTTACACTATCTCATTAGAATTATGAAATAATAGGGGACCCATACAGCAAATAACTTCATTCAAATCCTTTGATACTACAGCATAGCATGGTATGGCAAGATTTGCAGTGCCACTTATGCAATGGCCTAAGACAAAACTCTTCCTTCTGAAAAGTTCTCCTCCACAACGGAGGAGACAGCGAATCCACCACACAGCTTGTCTCAGCTCTGCTGAGATGTATTTCCTGTACCTCTGTCTTGGCATTAGCATTTCTGCACATCCATACCTGTGAGGGAAGCTATTGTGTGATTTGGGGGCAGGCTCTTGTTCATAAGGAGCTATTCACATAATTACTAGGGTCAGATTAATTTACAGGACCACAGAAGCTCTGTGCTGCAAAGTTTCTTAACACTCCAGGAGTGTTCAGGACTGCCCTGCACGTGGGATAGACCTCACCTCACACAGCTTCCCACCACAGCAAGGCTACAGCTTCACTCTCCAGTCACCTCAGCTGCCTTGTGTCTCTGGGAAAGGCCATTCAGCTTTTCTCTTGGCTACCTATCTCCTAACAGCAGGGACACTTAATAGTTCAGTGTTGTTACCATAGGCATTTGTTCAGTATTTCTGCTGCCACAATTCATAGCCATGCACACGTACAACAGTCCTTTCTGAAGGGTAATTTTTTCAGTGGAGCACTCCCACAGAGCAGGAAACTCCTCAGATCTCACCCACAGGCAATGAGCAGCTTCCCCCTCACAATGCTATCTTACTGCCAGTGCAGGTAGATGTTGGCAGTCCAGCTGGTTAATTTTTCCTTCAGGCACAGTTGTACTGAAATTAAACTAAAGCAAGGAAAAACAGCAAAAAGCCAAAAATCCAACAACAAAAACACTACCAAAAATTGCCAAAATACTGAACACCCACCAAAATAAATTATGGTCACTTTTTTAAAATTATATTTGGTTTTTTTTGTTTGTGCCAGTATTTATAGTGAGCACTTCTATTCAAATAAAAGACAAATAGCAACCACCTGTTACATTCACTTGCCAACATATCTGTATTGAGGCAGAAGCATTTTCTCTGTTTTCCGTGGCATTCTGATGCTCCAATCACCAGAAATAAGACAGGAATCCATAAGAGGTGTAGCTGGAATTTAAAGGCAATGCAGAGGTGAATTTCAACTGATCACATTACTCACTTTGCCAGTCCCCCAGACTAACAGGAACATTTCTAGAACATCCCCCAGAAAACAGTAGGACCACAACAGTCACCCCCAGCCACACAGATGAGGTTTGGAGCAGTTTTCAGCAGAAGTATGAGATGCAGAGCAGTTCTGTCCCTTCAAATGAGCTCTCATTTTCATTCCCAGCCCTTCACACTGCCAAATCCAGATTTTGTGCAGTGCACTGTTCAGTGGTGTGGACCATCAAGACAAATCTCTTGCTAAAGCATAGGTTTGACATTTTCAGATTTATTCAGACATATTACCCATAAAATGGCTCTAACACAATAAAGGACATAATCAGAATTGTCTCTTCCCAGGATGTTTGGCACTTCATAACTCAGATGCATTGAACTCCTCAATAACTCTTGTACATTTGGATAATTTGCTGTGGTAATATATAATCTTGCCTGGTGGATTCATACCTCAAGAAATTTAATAAATTCAACAGAAACCTGCATAGCCCACATTTACTAGTCATCACCCCATTTAAAAAGCCCATCCCAGAGTGTCAGCACCGCACGGTCTCATCGTGTTGCTGTGAGGCAGTGACGATCAGAAGAGCATTTTACTCCAGGTTTCACCACACCAGAGGTGGAAGTGGTGGCTCATCCTATTACCTTCCACTGTTTCCAGACCACTCCAGGTTGGAGAGAGAGCAGAGATCACTTTAGGCTCAAGGTAAAATGCACGTTCCAACTCTTCTTCACACCAGTCAGAGAAGGAGGCCAAAGCCAGAAACAGAAAGAAACAGAAACCTGCTCACCTCTACACACAAGTCAGGGCCAAAAGACAGGAACCAAACAGGAAGGAAAAAGATACCTGTCAGTGCTACATCCTCTGTCACTACAGGACTTCAATTTTCAAGGCAGTCTCCTCAGCACCACTCTCAAGTGGTGCAATCACCATCTCTGGAAGTGTTCCCAAATGTGTGGATGTGGCATTTGAAGACATGGTTTAGCGGTGGACGTGGGTGTGCCACATCAACAGTGGGACTTGATGATCTTGGAGATCTTTTCCAGCCCTAAGGATTCTAGGAGTCTGTGAATTCCTAAGCCAGCAGCAGGGCATCAGTGCAGTCTCTGCCTGTGCAGACAGATTTCATTTCGAAATGAGCCCCATCTGCTGATCTCTGGCATGGGACACTACAGCATGGGGCACCCCAACTTCTCAACAGTGCTTCACACCCACTCCTTTAAACAAAAACCTGTTCTCTGCAGGGACATCGTGGAGTGTATGAGCTGAGGGATGTGCTATATGAAAAATTCAGTGAGTGCAGGACCCACAAAGGCCCAAAGTGCACCAAAGGCGCCACCAAATGCCTTCCCATGCCTATCAAAATCCAGCTTGCTACTTCATAGTTCAAGTTCCTGCCTGCTGTTAAATAAATATCTAAAAGTAGAAACCCGCAGAACCACAGAGTCACAACAAGGTTTGGGTTGGCAGCAACCTTAAAAACCATCTTGTTCCAACTTCCCTGCTGTGGGCAGTGATGCCTTCTAGTAGACCAGGTTGCTCCAAGCCCCATCCAGCCTGGTCTTGAACACTTCCAGAGGTGGGGCATCCACATTTTCTTTGGTCAACCTGTTCCTGTGCTCACCACCTGCACAGTGAGGAATTTCTTCCTAACATCTGATCTAAACCTGCTCTCTTTCAGTTTAAAGCCATTCCCCTTGTCCTGTCACTGCGTGCTCTTGTCAAAAGTCCCTCTCCATTTCTCTCAGAACCCTATTAGGCGCTGGAAGGTGCTCTAAGGTCTCCCTGGAGCCTTCCCCTCTCCAGGCTGAACAGTTCCAGCTCTTTCAGGCTGTCCTCACAGGAGAGGGGCTCCAGCCCTCTGAACACCATCCTGGGCTGCTCTGGACTCACTCCAACAGAACATCTGCTCATGGGTGTCGGGCTGCTCCCAGCCAGGGCTGCAGCTGCCCAGCTGTGAAGCTCCTTGGCAGCTTTTGCCCTTAGAAGGGTCACTGTGTCCCTGACATCTTGCGCAGGAATGCTGAACCCGTCCTGAATTTCAGACAATCAGTCTAAAATTTTCAATCTAAAAAGAACATGATCCCGCAAAGAGAGCCAAAAATTCAGGTCTCATCAGTGCCTTAATTACATTGGGTTATTTGCCTTGTTTGCAGCTTTACCAGTATGAGGTAATTACACTTATAGGAAAGCAATGTTTACAGTTGGAAACACTAACAGGAACAGAATCTATAATGTCAAAATCCACCTAGAGAGTGCTATTTTATTTCATTTCCCCTCCATTAAACACTTCTGCAAGAAAGCTCCACTGCAGACAGCATGGGACCTTCCTCTCCAAGACTTTCCAGCACAGTGGTGACCCAGACTGTTCCCATCATCTCTGGGCACAGGATTCCTCCCATCAGTACCAGACCAAGTGGCAGCCTGAGGCCATCAGTGCTGGCCAAGGCACCCTGCAGAGCCCTTGGAACCTGCCCCACCTCTTGCAGAAAAAAAACTTCAGCAGGGGCTCACTGCTGTGAAGGCCTGAGTACTGATGTGGAGAACTGGTGAAAAAACACAGTATTATCCTGTCAGAACCATACAAATGTTATAAACTCCACACTCTCCTAGAAAAGCCAGTGGGAAAAGCACCTGCATATCCAAAAACAGGGCTAAAAGGGTGCTGTTCCATTTGTCTAAGCCCTATGTCAGACAATTCAGACCTTTCCAAAAAACACAGGGCTAGACAAACTAGTCTATTGTAGATAGATTTGTTTCATGAACCACTTGTTCACTTATTATGAAGTAGATATAAAAGAGTCTTAGAAAAGAATTTCCTCTAAGAAATTTTTGATAAATTATTGAGTTCTGAAGAGCTCTGGAAGCACTCACTGATCACTAAGACCCTTTTTAGTATTTCCTCAAGTATTCACCTCTTTTCTTTCTGTGATTTTTAATTCGAAGATGTAAGTGATGATGATTTTAGGGTCAGCAGGCACACCAATAATTCATTTATCAGTATACTTTGCTCATTCTTCTGTATCTTAGCACAGAAAGCTGTGGACTTCTGTTTTCTTTAGGTACTAAAGATTATATATGTAAACAGCAACACAGCTAAGAGTAGAAGTCACTGAGCATAGTGTAATTATGTAGGTAAACATCATCAAAGCTAACAGTAGAAATCACTGAGCACGAGGCCATCTGCTGCAATGAATTTTCACAGTATCAGAGGAGGTAAAATGTTGCTTTGTCATAAATTTCCATGAATTTTCTTACAGAAAAACCTTATGTTTCTGTCCAGCACCTCCTTAGAGAGAAGAATCCCTATTCATCTCACATGCCAGTCAGATAATATTTCTCAGGACAGGTTGAATACTCAGAGTCTGCTACAAGATCTCATGCAATATAACAAAATAGGGTAAGAAATGCAGAATAAAACTACATCAATGGGAAGGTAGCTAAGAAGACTATAATTAAGCAGGCTAAAATTTCACAAGAATACTCATATTACCACATTACTCTCAGGGTTTAAATAATAGCTTGGTTAATACCACCAGGGAATATCACAAAAGCTGTGAAAATTACCCAGTGCTGGGGTCTCAGGTTTTGAGTCTTGCAGAAGAAGCAGCCCTACCTCCAGAGTGACACCACTGTGCCAGGGGAGCCTTTGGTGTTTCCCTCAAACCTTGGGTTCAGTCGAGGCACCAGCTCCTCCAGGCTGAGCCACGAGCTCCATCACCCTCCAGTCTTCCTCAAAGCCTCATTCTTTCACTCCAAGCCTGCAGCCAGGATGTGCCAGCTCTCTGCAAGAAGACTCATTTTCCTGCTGGGTTTCACACAGTACACTGAAATAACTGTGTCATTCAGGGAGAGGTAATGTGCATCAATTACTGTGACAGACAACAAGAGATTGACCTAATGTGTGCATTAATCCAGTACCTGTTCATTTCTTAAAGAGGTAGTTTAGACTCATTGCTCCTGCAGCATATTACAATCTCAAATATAATTAATTCCAGTTTTAAGTGCAACAGCTAAAGACATTCAAAAATCAAATCTGAAAAACTTTTTTTTGATTCTATAGCAACAAGCTGCTCTCTTCATAGTAAACATCTCACAATAAAATTACTTACCTCTTTTTTTTCTTGAGACTTCAACACAGAGAATTGCTTTTGGACTTGAATTTTGCATGACAAGTTTCAGATGTATTTGAATTTATAAGGCCAAACAAACAACTCCTGAAAACAGCGATTTAAAGTTTAAACACGAGCCTTATGAAATAGATGATGTGGTTAGATTAGTTCTCCAGAAGTTATAAGAGATACTGCATTCAGTTTAAAATGTCTTAAAATGTGACATGTCACAAATATCTGCATTTCTGGAAGGTGATACAGCTGGCTTGTTCTCACTGGCTCAAGCACACTAAGAATTTAATTTCCTATTACTCAAAACTGTAATTTTTAATTTGCAGCTAAAAAACCAATAATTGCGACAACTAATTAGCAACAATGAATGTCTCAGCAGATGCAAGACTTACTCAGTGCCTGCCTCCAATTTCCCATCACATCCTTTTCCCCACACACCAGCTCCCCAGAGGGGAGATGCCCACAGTGCCCAGGAGGAGCAGAGCTCTGGGCCTGGTCGCTACACACTGGGTGGCAACAGCACCTGCTCAACATATCAAAATTACCATCCAGGTAACTCTGTTACGAAAAATGTCCAACATTCAATAAGACACTCATGCTCAATACTCTCTGAGTTTCCTATTCAAGCTCTGGAGACATGACCAGCAATCCTGTGAGATGCCAGATGCTGTGGAGCAGCCCTCAAGTTTCTTCCCCTCAGAACTACTCTGTATTTCCTAATTCAAGAGGCTTTTCCCTTCCAGAACCAACAATAGAGAAGTTTCCTTACTATTTACAGCAAAATACATGCCACATGCAAAATGCTGCAAGTTTATTTGCTACTAACCAGTTGCTGTATGAGGTATGAGATTTAAACACCTTTTTTGTCTAAGGGAAGCACAAAGAACAAAGCATTGCTTGATTGGCATAAAAGGAATTTTTTGGGAAGGAAGAATTTCCCTTGAGCTTCCAGTGTACCCAGGAGGAGGAAATGTGAGCAAGCCCTTGAGTCAGGCAGGATCCCAAAATGACAGCATTGGACTTTCAGTGCCACAGGGCACAGCTGCCCCTGTGGTGGGCTGGATATTAGCCACTCTTCCTCCCTAAAAAGTGAAGTGTCCTTAATACAAAGCATGTGGGGATTGCATGATTTAGGGAAAGCAAGTTTGATTCTGGCATTTACTTATTAGAGGCAACTAATTTAAAAAGGAAAAACAGATGCTACAGAACTTTGAGAAAATATCCTGAAGGCTGATTTACAAATCCCTGGTTTCAAACTGGGAAGCACCCTGCCCAACAACACACAATGAACAAGAGACCAGCAATGGGGAGGATATAACATTCAGAGCTTGGCTTGTAGACTGGGTCAACACAAACTGCATTTCTTTTGTGCCTAGAGCATAAATCAGCAAGCACACGGTAAATTGGTGCAACATAAAACAAGTTGCAGATTTACACCACGTTAGCTGCTCATTGCAGCAGCTGTCCTGAGCCCTGAGAGTCAGCATTCAAGGAGCAACCAGAGGCAGCAGTCGCCCTGCACATCCCCATCCTGCATTGCCTGCACTCAGCTCGCAGAGCCCACCACGGTGTCTGCAGCAATCACAGTAAGAGCAGGTATCCTTTGGGCTTCAACAGACTGCATTCATAACTCACACTTGTGGCAAAGCAAGCGAGCCTGAGAATCAATGTAAAAATCTCAGCTGAGCTCAATAATCAATAAAGTGTAAATCTCAGCCTTTTGCTCCTGGGATGATGCTTACTTGATTTTTTTTTTTTTTTTAATTCTTGTTAATAGGTGGATTTAATTGTTATACAAGCATTGCAGCTATTGCGCTTTATGAGTTTTATCCACCAGTTTTTTGGACTTGCATTCATGTTGATCTGGGTAAATGAAGCTGAAATTTAGTCAGGATCACAAGACAGGTTCTGATGAACAATCATCATTCTTATCAAATTTAAATTGCACGGAGAGTGGTTGACTCAAGAAACGCATTGTAATTAATTACTATGATCATTGTTATTTTAAAATTAATTTTGACAAGATCCATTATTGGTAAGCACCATTAATTTGTTCTATTCTCCTGGCTGTTTTTATGGGACACTGAAATTACATATGTCATAAAAATTGTTCATTTTAAAGTATTGTTAAAACTTAATAAAATGACAGTAAAATTATCCGTACTATAGAATGTGTTCATGGTTATGAAAAACTGGTAAATTGCTAAATAAATAACAGGCTCAGTGAGAAGGAAAGCAAATTTGTACTGCAAAGGAATTGATCTATTTTACACGTTACTTCCCCTAGAAAACAAAAATGAGGGGTACAATATATTAAAGTTACATATTTTTGCAGGCACATAGAAGCTCATATTGGAAATTTCTATTTTGTGTTAATATTTTCTCCAGAAGTTCCATAAACAGACAACGATCTTGTGATGAGGCAGTAACAATGCATCTGGGGGGATATCTGGACTATTTTCATGTATCTTCCTTAGAATAAACCAAACTGGGAATTCTCCTGGTTGCAGACAATGAATCAGAGCTGGATTATTTGCCTGCCCCTGGGAATGCTGGCTGTGCATTCTCATTTGTACATGCACAGAGTGCAAACAAACACATTTGCACCACTCCAGCAGCAGCCCCTTTGCTCCTATACAGACCTCAGGATCAGGCACAGCTCAGTCACCTCCCTAAATTAAGGAAAGGCAATTGCCTGTTGACAAAGCATTCCGAGGTGAACAATTCTACCAAATACAAGCAATGCTAGGGGAATACTTCTCCCAGCATTCAAGGCATAAGTGTATTCAAGAACTACTGTAGAACTCAGTCCAGGTGTCTGTAGGCAATATTATTGAAAGAATAAGCGAGGGTCCCGTGTCAGAAAATGTGCATTATTCATATAAATTAACATTAAGCGTAGGAGGGGCGGAATATATGGGGTTTGTGTGGTCTGGTTTTGGTAGCAGGAGGTGGTGGGGAGGGGGAGGAGACCATAGATGTGGCTTCTCTGAAAAGCTGCCAGAAGCTTCCCCCATATCCAACAGAGCCAACACCAGCCAGCTCCAACAGACCAAGGCTGAGCCCATCAGCAACACTGGAGAGGAGGAGGGAGAGAAAATGGGAGTGAAGCAGAGCCCCTGAGGAAGGGAGGGGTTGTGGGGGGCAGGTGCTGTAACATTTGGTTTTATTTCTCCTTCCCCTGGTCTGATTTGATTGGTAATAAATTAAACTAACGTCCCCAAGTTGAGAGTTTCGCCCATGACAGTGGCACATGAGATCTCCCTGTCCATACCTCGACCCACAAGCCTTTTGTTATATTTTCTCTCCCCTGTGCACCTGAGGAGGGGAGTGACAGAGCAGCTCTGGTGGGCACCTGGCCCCAGCCAGAGCCAAATCACTCCAGTCCCGATACTAAAATCATAATGGTATTGGATCTTTGCTGGTAAGAGAGGAGGAAAATGGGTTTTATGGAAATACATCAACTATATATCAACATAATATATATATATATCAACACAAAGCAGTACATGCCCAAACTCATGACATCAGCCTCTCAATACTTGTTTACTCTTTTGGCAGTTGTCTCTTTTATTTGCATTTAACCAGGTCTTCTGCACATCTGCCACATCAATACAGGATTTAGGTCCCTCTAAAGAATGTCCTTGCCTTCACAAACAAGATGCTGCACTAATAGATTTTCCCACCTTTCATTTTATTTTTAATAACCTGTGGAGAGGAGCCTGGGGCATACTCCAGGAAGCACTGGGGCTATTTATTCCACTAGATAAACTGATTCCTAATGATCCAGCTTCAAACAAACTGCAGGAACACTCACACTGCTCCAGACACTGACATATCACCTTGTTTCTTTCTCAACAGAGCTGCAAGGCTGCTCTAGAGCTACTATAATTGTGAAGGTGGGCAAGTTGATTTTACATGGGGATGCTACAGGCAGACTTGGTTGCTACAACCTGTTCAGATGAAGTTACTGATGCTACTACATCTATGCATAGCACCTATTTCAGTAAATAATCTCAAGCTGCAGTGAGAAAAGCCTTTTATGCAGAATTACTGCGTCCCACAGTGCTCCTTGCAGAGTGGAGATTCCACATCCACTGGCAGCACCTGACAGGCTGTTCTTACCCGGGGTCTGAAGCTTAACTTTGCACAGTCACCACCTAAACCCATGAGAAACATCAAAAAGAAACTTAGCAGCAAATAAAGGAACAATAGGTATTGAGAATATCTAATGAGCCCTAACCTCAGAGCTTTGAGGTCTAGATGGAACTGGAAAGGTCAGAAGGTTTAAGGAAAAAAAAAAATACAAACTCTTTCTGGGCTAATATTATCCCTCAAAAACAGAGTAAAGAAGACAAATTGAAAGTGAACACTTTCTATATTTCTCTGAAGAAGTTCTAAGTGATTTTATAAAACTTGTTTTCAGCCAAAAGAAGCACATCTTCAGCTCTCAAAGAATATCTGATTAGTACATTTCAGCTGTTCTATTTCCCAGCTGAACACAATAAGCAAAGACAAGAAAAAATCAGTTTAATTAAATATAAAACAGTTATTTCTGAGCAATCTGAAATGAAAATAATTTGCTTAGTAAACAAGATGCACAACAAAACGAAATGCTAATAAGTTATAGGTCATGTCAGTATATCCCTCATTAGCAATCAAAAAAAAAAAAAAAAAACCTCAAACTTAATAGTTATTTAAGAGTTATTGCACCACTTCAAAGATATCCTCAGCTCCTCAGCAAACATTTTTTGCTGTGCATAGCCATACACCTCAGCACCACTTTAACTTGACAGAATTTCCCCAAAATGTAGATTTCTTGCAAGCAAAGCCACGCACTTTTGTAGCAGACTAGAAAGAAAGACATAAGCAACTAAAAATCAGTGTTTGATAAACTGTTAACTTTATTTCCCGAGTTCTTTTTGCAGAACGAGATGGGAAGAGATTCCTCAGCATACCACAGAAAGTGAAACATTTTAAACAGAGAAAAGATAAAGCATTTCAAGAATTTAATACCTCACAGAAGTATGTGGCTTACTGTTTTATTTTTCACCTAAAAAACAGCATTCATATTCAGTGCAGTGCTGGATGCAGCTGCTTATATTCATTGGAATTTTCAGTGTATTACAATGACAGGAGGGAAGGAGAACCTCAGAAGAGAAAGGAGGAATAAAATACAATTTAGAATAGATAGTAGACATTCCGAGCTGTTTTGGTTTTTTTTTTTCCTTTTATTAGTGTGTTAATTTATGTTAATATCAAGAAGAGGAAACTCCTCACCAAGTAACTTAATAAGAACATAATGATCTGAAAAATAATAAAGCAAAATGCATACAGATTCTGTACTGTACTTTCTGATGGTTGGGGTGCCAGCAGTCGTGGAACAAAAGCCATTCAAAACACTGCAACCCCAGATTAACAGGTATTTTCATTATTTCAGTCAGTTCGATCACAGGTGAGCCATGACTGCCAGAACATCCACATGAAGGAGAAAGAGTCAGCAGTGTGGCACAGATCAGCAGCTAAAACAAAAGCAAAAACATGTCCCTAGTGTGATGAAGGCAGGACACTGCCTGTAGCTGCAGGAAAACTGAAGCTACCTGCTCATACTGTAAACCACACTGGCAGTTCTTTTTACTGTGCATGGGGAACAACTATTCTCCAAAAACTGGCGGGCCACTTACACAGTATCTGAACAAAGAAAAGGGAAGGATGGAAAGGGGATATCTATAAAATTCAGGTCCCATAACCATTGCAAATACTTTCTCTTACATCTCCTGCATACTGGAACCTATTTCTTTCAATTTTCTGCACACAGTTTCTAGTTATGGAGCAAAAGTTCAAGGACTATCTGAACAAAACAAGTCCTGGTAGAAGAATACACGAAGAATGGCACACAGTCATTACACAGACATTCAAGGAGGCAAAATATTTAACATGATATGCTGAGAATGAAGCCTTTGAGTTACACAAATAACTGGAATCAGCAGTCTCTGACTCCTCAGTCTTGGGTTTACCATGTTTGGAGTCTGTTGTTCAGTCTGAAATTTGCTGGTTGGAGCCACCGTGGGACCAAGGCCGAGGCAGGGCTGTGCTCCATTCCCTGACTCCTGAGTGCTCCCAGGCTCATCTTTCTCACACCAGCTTGTCCTGCAGCTGTGCAGATTTGTTGGCTATCCATAACTGAAAATGTAGATTTGACACAGACCTGGTTTTCCACACGTGCTGTAGAAGGAAGAACCCTGCCCCATTCTTCCATGTGTTCTTTTCCTCATTTCCATTTTTTGGCCCAAACCCATTTTTGTTCCATTGCTGTTGGGCAGTCCGAGCCCGGCTCAGCACTCAAGCATTGATTTAAACACAAGTACATGGATTCAAACAAGCACCTCCAGCCTGGTGCAATTCCTCCCACACAAACCTGATAACCAGTCATTGAAACCAACTCCCAAAGCAGCACCAACTTCTCTTAATGCTGACATTTTTGTATACAAGGATTCCTGCCTCAAAGACAGAACACAATAGTTTCCTATGCTCTAAGAAACCATGCAAAAAGAGAGAGTGGACTCTTCTTAGGCTATAGACTGATTCCCAAATGTTCACTTGACCCTGGTAGTATTAATCCTATGGATCTGCAAGCTTTTGTAATGCTGCTGCCATCAATTCAGAGCAACTTTCATGGGAAATGAGGGTATTTTGCACAATAGTTTGAACAAATTTGAGCTAACATTTAAAGTGGATATTATGAATGCATCAGTTCTACTCTGGTTCAAGGCTTATCTCCTTTTATAGTTTAACCTTAGATAAGAGAATGAACTTCATACAAAATATGCCAGTATTTATTACATGCTAATTTTCAAAAGGCTTAAATAATTTATCAAGGCTTCTTCCCTAAAGAGATGTGTAATTTCATTTTCAAACTGGTCATCACAAAGAATCCAAATACACATTTTCACAGACATTTTCACAGCATTCTGCAACATAGAAATATCTTGCAGGAGGATCTCTAAATGTTTATCTTCTGTAGGCATGGGAAAATAAAGGATTTTGGTGTCGGAGGCATGGACACATTCTTAGGCATATAAACATTTTTGTGCTGAAAAGATTAGGGCTTAAATGGAAACAGCAACAGATGAACGGCACTGATACTTACTGGATGTGATTATTTCCCTTCTTAAAAACATAACTCCAACTAAAATTCAGCTCCAATGTAGATTAATTACAATGTAATTTTTAATGGACAACCAAATACCAGAGTGGATAAAAGGTCATACTTAGAGCACAACTCCTCTGTACCCAGCCCTGGCAGCACACACAGCCAGGCAGCACTTCAGTGCCCAGCAATGGCACACCAGATAAATATAGTCATCAGTGGGAGCAGTCCTAGCAAGTTTTACCACTCTGTCATGAAGATGACTTCTAGCTGTGTTTTTTATTGCTCTAGCAGTTATAAAAGATTAGCTTATACAGGCTCAAGTTCACAGCATTCAGAGAAGTTATTTTGGAGCCCTGGTTGTACCAAATTAGTTTGGGGACTGAGGAGTGAAGCATATTTCAAAAATCAGTATAACTTTGTTGTGGCAGCTGATTTATTCCTAATTAGGGGACAACTTTACATTACAAAGCTATCAAAAGTGATAGCACAAAAAGAACAGTTATCTTGGAGATGACAACAGATTTAAAATAATTACATATACAATGTATTACATTGATAACCAAATACCATGGACCTCAAAAATGATAGGTTATCTTATATTGTTCTCAGGGGATATTTAAGCCAGGCACATGGGATCCACACAGCCCAAAAGTTTCCCAAAAGTGAGCAGGGAAGGCCTGGGATCAAATGTTTGCACACCAACAACAGGATTCCACTGACAGCTACAAATATTTACTCTGTGCTTCTTCCTTTGAAGCACAAAAAGCTTTAGTGTGTCGTGGAGCAGCTGTTTCTCTCACACACACAGAGCACTCAAGAATTTCACTTCAAGATGAACAAAGGATTACAGGATTTGGCTTTTCCTCTTTTTATTTTTTTAAGTTGCTTTTATTACAGAACAAAAAAAAATCTATAGGTTGTTCTGCAGTTCATGCTGGATGTACAGATGTGCACCAGACTTATTACTACTGGGATTCAGTGTTCTGCAGCAGATTGGATTTCCTCATCGAAATGAAATTAGAAAGCAATGGATAATATGCAGAAAGAAGGTTTGCATCTTAATTCCCATACTAAGATGCCTGGGGTTTTTTATGCTATTTACAACAAACCTTGGAGCTGTAAAACTTGTATGCAGTCTTTTACGTTGAAAGTGTCCTGCTTTCCACAAGTAACCAAACAGTTTGAGGAACCAATTGCTTTGAAACCAGCAAGTCATGATTTTATTAAAAATATTTAAGGAGGACTTCAAATATATCTCTACAGACATTTCATCCACCTCCGCCATGAATGAAAAATATGATAATGCATTACTGCCTGTATAATTCAGCATCATCTGCTTGCTTTGCTTCTTCCCACTGACAGCCAAAAACCACAGCTATCTGAGTAACAGCAAGGCTGTGTAAGGGACAAACCTTTATTTGAACCTCTCAGTCGTATACTTAAATATCACCCGCTCCCAGTCAAGCCCAGGAGAATTCAAGATGCTCATCAAACCTACTCTCCAGGAATTAATTTCCATGTATCTCCTTCTGGAACCAGCTAATGCCATGCTAGCAGCAGTCTTTTCAATGATCCTCCACTACCTTCCCACTCCATCCTACTCTGCTCACAGACTGGAGGACAAGACAAGCCACCTTAGCAACGCTGGCACCAAAACTTAACTTCCCTTGGCTTTTACCACACCCTGACAATATGTTCTCAGTCACAGATTTTAAAATTATGACTCCTCTACTGAGAGTGTGATCCTTGGTGGGTTTTGGTGGTCCAGGGCCATATCTACAGCCCCAGTTGGAGCCGTACCTCAGCCCACAACACTGAGTCTGCAAAGCCTACACCAGCACAATTCCTGGGGAGAAGAGGGTATGTTTGGCCACCTTTGTCACCTCCCAGCCTGCTCAATCTGCATGACAAATATGAACAAAGCACTCTTTCACCAAAAGGAGGGGCTTGCTGCCAAGAGATGGAGAATATAAAACAGAAACCCAGAATACCACTAATACAGGTCACAATGACTGCATTGAAGAGAAACCAAACATATATGCAAATAAATCAGGCTTCTGAATAGGACCTGAGAGACGAGCAAGCAGAACAGGCATCTGCAAAGGAAGGATAAAAGTCAGCCTCAGGGAGAGCATGGGAAAGCCTCCAAACAGCTTCCTGGCAGGTCCTGCCTCTCCTGGGAGGAGCACTAGCCAGGAGCAGCTGATTCCAGCAAACCTGGGAGGGAAGTGGAGGAAAAAATTATGTGGGTTGTGAGATATTTCTTTTTTCCAAGATACTGGACCTGGATCCCTCAACGTAGTGACTTCTGAAACAGAAGCTGAGGAAGTCACATCCTAAAGGGGGAGCTTTCAGTGTGTGGTTAAAAGGGAAATGATCTTACAGATGAGGGACCATTAACTCCTAAATGTTTTTTATCTGCTGTAGCGATGTTCCCTTAGGATAGGAAAAGAAATGCAGAAGCAGTTGGGCTCAGAAACAAATGCCTGCCTGTAATTGTCTGTCAGGATTATCAGCTACATTTTTATTCTTTTGTCAATATAAACTCAGAGTGAGGCCACATCCACAGAACATTCGTACATACTTGGTTTCCACTGTCCTTCACACTTACTCTTACCTACCACTGAGCAAGAGAAACGAAAGTTTTCATAAGACTTTTAAGCACATAATAAGGCGAATAAGTCTAATAAGTAGGAATTCTATTAAGTGCAAGTATGTCATATGTTTGGTGACATTGTCACGACAAACTGGCAGCCTTACCCCTCAGAAGAGCATATGGCAACAGCTTTGCCCTTCTGCTGCATTGTGGGGTGAGAACATCTTTAGGGGCTCCAGCACAGAGTCACAGACTTGGCCATAAACGCAGTGCTTTGAGATCTGTCCGCACAATTTGCTATGCACAATCCTCCCAGCTCCTGAGACATGAATTTCATAAAGAGTAAACTACAGTTTTAATAAAAACTCAACATCATGACTACTTTGAGCAGAAAATTCACCCATTTTTAGAGTTGCTAGCTTAAAATTAACACCTTCCCAAAGAAACCAGCTAAATCCAAGGAAAGCAACAAACACAAAAGTCAGCAGCGAATTCAAAACTCAGTTTTGTCACATTTTCCATGCAGAAATAGCTATTTTGTCAAAGTCATGATAATTTGACATTGATGAGTGAGATTTTGACAGGAGACATTTCATGCAATTTTTGCCTTTAAAAAGCACTTTTTTTTCCTAGTTATAAATAGACTCAAAACCTCGGAAATCATTTCCGTTATTCTGCGTCCTTGGCGAGTTGTTGCCAGAACCTCAGTCCCAGTGGGTGCAGCAGCACCAGGGAGGCACTGCCCAGCTCCCAGGGTGGCCACCACACCCCCTGTGCCCCAGCCACGCTGGCAGGGGACAGCCAGAAACTCAGCTGTGCACAAGAAGGTGGGGTTTATGTTGTTTAAAGACAAAACAAAAAAATGTAGCAGTATTACACATTGATTATCCGGCAATTAAGTCCCACAACAGCAGGTGATTTGCTCCAATCAATATAATGAATCATTTGAGAGATTATCAGTTAAAGAATATCTTAATAAGAATAAAGCAGAGTGCCAGCAAGACAGTAATAGTTTGGGAAACCACATTTTTCTTCACTTTGCAAAGTCTTCAGATTAAGGCCCAGATTGTATTGCCTAGAACAGCCCTCCTCAGATGTATTTTATTTTTATTTATAGGAAATGTTCATTTGAACATTGACTCTCATACTCTTCCAAAAATTAGAAACCCACAAGTCAACAGTATCGCACCAAGTGTGATGATAATAATGCCACACACAGTAGATTTGTCACCTGAAAAACTTTTCTTTCTAAGGAAAGGGCTTTCAAAATAGTGGTCTCCTATATCTTTAATAATTAACATTCATAATCAAGAAGCTTTTCCTTCCTCAATGGCAAAGTACACTGCCTGAAGTCAAAGTACACTCAGAACAGCAAATTTCACCCCAAAGTGACATCTCCAGATGCTGTGTTCTTTACTTCCAGGAACAAGGCAAACTCTATCAGTGACTGAGGGTAGCAAGACATTCTTATTTTTTAACAGTAGAAATACACTTTGTCTTACAGTCCCTTGGACAAAACAGCAGGCAGAGAACCGCAGCTGCACAAAGTCTGCAGGCTAAGAAATGCCCCAAACTTTGGTAAAAACAAAACATAAAGGACAAATAAAAGCTGTGGATTCAGTAAGAACAGACCACACGATAGAAGGATATTGCACAAACCACCACACTGCTCTCTCCTGCAGCAAAGAGTTCACACAGTTTGGTTTCAAGAGGTGCACAAGATTTTCAGCAAAAGAACAATATACACATTAGCATTAAACTAAATAAATGTTTGTGTAGTGTCTGCAAAACAGATAACCCTAGAGATTAAGCAGCATACAGCCCTACAGAGGTACCCCAAATCAAAGGGATTTCTATTTGAAGTGGAGCTGAAATTTGCCAGGAATCACATATTATCAATTCTAGGCACACGAACATTACATTCCCAGAAGGCTATGCCAGCTTTGCAAAGTAGAAAAAGGTAGAATTTTGTGAAGGGAAAAAAGCTACCAAAATCCTGTATTTTAGATGCTTCAAATGTTAAGTTATAAAAATCTTGGAAAAGTCAGATTTTAAACACAACCTGATAAATGGCAGTTGATATTTGCGGAAGCTACCATTACCTCCTGAAATCTCAGGAAAAAGCAGCTCCCAAGATTTTGGCACATTAAGTACAGGCAACCATTAGAAAGAGCTCTTCAACATCGAAAGAATTCCCAAACAACACAACCCCTGAAGTGCACCTGCAACAAATACTTGATAAAGAACAGCATGAGTGATAACTGCTATGAAACAAGTCCAGGCAAACATAAGGAACAAACATTGGTCAAGGGAAGACCAGGTTTTGCTCAAACACAACAAAAAGTTTAGGGATGGAAAATGGAAAGGGAACTAGCCAAACACCCTTAACAGAAGTGCAGTAAGTTCTGCTCACTGGTTCATTCACTGGGTGCTCCCAGGAACCACTCTGCTGCTCAGGCTGCAGGGACGTCCCAGACAACCCAAGGCTCTATTTAAGATTTACATTGTGTGGTGTGCAGCTTCATCTGCACCATCACCTTCTAGCATTTAATTTTGCTTGTCATATTCTTTTAAATGCACAGACTCCTTTATTCCCACTTACCTTTATTTCTTGCACCTGCTTCATTCTCTGGAAGCATCTCTGGGGCAGTTTCTCTGTAAGGACCAGTGTAGCTGACTGCATGTTGTGTTTTGTTATCTGATGAGCTGCTTTGTTTCTTCATTCCTTCTCATTTCTGGCTTGTTGGGGTTTTTTGCCCCAGCAGGAGGGGGCACATTAAGCCAGTTTAGTTAAATTTATGTTATTCTTACTCCTATAATACCCATATGCTGCACTTCAAGAGACATTACTATTGTTAAAAGCTCTGGTCTTCAATTAATAGCATCAGCCACACAAGGGCATCCCAAGGCTTTGTTAAGGCAAATGAAACATTTTAAAGCAGATCAAACAGGCTATAATACTGTTATTATTATTTTCCAGAAGTACAATTCTGTTTGGATTAAATGCCATCCGTTTGGATTTTGTGACACTGCCAAAACTGACCCATATCCTTTACTTCTGCTGGAGCTTAAGTTTTTCAGTGAATTTAAAAATCTCCAAGGCAAGAATTCAGCCTACCCCTTCCCAAAGCAAGTCTACCTTGTGAGTATTGTATTTCAAAAATCAAAATTACTTTCTGCTTTCCAAAGCATATCATTTACAAGCAGTTAAGGAAGATGCAGGACATAAAC
This sequence comes from Aphelocoma coerulescens, assembly GCF_041296385.1. Taxonomy (NCBI): domain Eukaryota; kingdom Metazoa; phylum Chordata; class Aves; order Passeriformes; family Corvidae; genus Aphelocoma; species Aphelocoma coerulescens. The sequence continues at coordinate 17,332,825 of NC_091018.1, forward strand.
TGATGCCACATGGCCAAGGATGGCAATCTGCCTGTGAGGAGCTGGGGTGAGACCCTTACATGGGTGGTGCTTTCAGCTGAGCATGGTATTGACAACTCAGAAATGGAGAGTGCTTCTCAAAGGGCATTCATGCACAGGACATTTATTCAGTTTTACCTTAGTAAAGGCTGTATAAAAAAAACCCCAAAGTAGCTGTAATCTTAGTATACAGTGTGATCTTAGTATAAAATCCTATTTGCAACAGACACAGTGAACTGTAAATCTGATGACAGTTGTTTAAAGGAAAGTAAAATCTGGGGAAAAGAAACCCTCTTTGTTATTTTATACCTATTAAATCTGTGAGCAGCATCTAAGATCCCTACAGCTGAAATTTGCAAATGAAAAAAAAAAAAATTCATTGATTCTTCCTTTCTTCACTTACTTAATATGTACATTTCAAAGGGCTTCTTTAAAGACAGTTTCATTACTTGCCCAGAATATTTAGCTACAGATTTTGTTCTTGGGATAAAACATTCATAAGCATCAGTGAGATAATTTTATATACAGTTAAAAACATTACAGCTAAAATTCTCCAGCAAAAATATATGCTAAGAAATATCAGTGTAAAGTTATTAACAAAGACAATAAATCAGACCAGCAAAGAAAAATTTTTTTATATATATATATATATATATATATATATATATATATATAATTTTTTTTTTTTTTTTTTTTTAATCTTTGGATCCTGGAGCAATCCTGGCTAGTGGAGTCTGGATCCTTATGGAAATGATCACCTAACAGTGATGAGCCCTCTGCAATCATCGAGTCGAACCGTAAATCCACCATTGCCAAGCCCGCCACAGAACCACACCCCCAGGTGCCATGTCCAAGTACTTCCAGGGAGGGTGACTCCACCACTTCCTGGAACAGCCTGTTTGAGTGCTTGACAACCCTTCTGTGAAGAGATTTTTTTTCCTAATATTCAATCTAAAACTCTGGAAAGATTTTCTCCAAAGCTCCCTCACATCAGTGACTGCCAAGTGCTTAGGTTTTAAGGCCAAGAGTAGGGAGTCTAAATGTTTAATGCAGTCTTACACATAGTATAACCCAGAAATCTCTAAGGAGGGTCTCCTGCAGCTACCCTGGAAGTCAGTAATTTGCTGACCTTCAAATGGATCTATTCTTAAGGACTTCTAGTGATGAAGATCCACTCTGTTCTTAGGTAAGACTTTTTTGGGGTTACACTTTTTCCAATATGTATTAGCTTAATTTGAGTTCCCATCCACTGATTTATAAAGTTCCACTTTTGCCTATTAGTTTAAAAAGCTTCCTGCAACCATAAATCTCCTGCTGCAGTGTTTATACAGTTCCAATAAGTATCCTCTTAACCTTATTTTAACTAGACTGAGCCTCTCATTAAAAATGAACGTTTTACAGACACCCAGTCATTTTTGCAGAACTTTCCTGAGCCCTTTACGAGTTTCTATAATCCTTTTCTAAAATGTGTCGACATTAGAGAGGGGCTGAATGTCTAAGCAGTCATGTCATCAGCAGGGTGTATGGGAGCAACAATGCATCCCCCACAGGTACAACCAAGGGCCACATGGAGCCACACAAAGCTGGAGCTCACACGTGGCTGGCTTTCAGCCTGACATCCAAGACCATTTCCAACATCATGGCACTCTAAGATTGAATCCTCCCACCCTGCAGATGCAAGCAATTTTCTTCATTCCTAAATGCATGACCATTGATTTGGCTGCATTAGAATGCATAGGAGACTACACCAATTACAATGGGCTTTGAATCAGACTTCAAAAGAAAATGTGCTGTGAAAAATGGGGCTTTTCGGGGACCAGAAGACAGGCATGTTAAGAGCTTATTCCAGCAGCGTTCTGCAGCAGGAGATACTTATAGAGGTCAAAATGATATCCAAATGCTGGTCTGCACCAGAAGCCAGTAGGAGTATTCACACCCCAACCCATGAGAGAAGCAGTCAGGAATGGTGAGCTGACACCTTTGTGTTGACAAGGAGTATCTGCACCTGTTAGTGCAGCCATGTGGAGGGCTGCCAGATCTGGCAGTGTTCATACAAATAGTACATCCTATCTCATCTATTTTAATCAATGCAATAAGCTAATGAGAAACAAAAAGCCAGCAGAGCTGATCTACACCGCTGAATGGAAGGATTCCATCCCATTATGGAACGACAGTGCACAGACACACTTTTATGGAATAGAAAATGTAAAATAGTTTTACTTGGTATATGAAACCCATTCTAAGATGCAGAGCTGTGGGCATTTTGCAATAATTTCAGAAAAGATTACTATTCTGACATCATATAAGCAGAACATCAGCAAATCCATGGCCTGATCACCCCACTCCACACTGCAGGAACGCCTGCTGTTCCTACCTTCCAGGCTGCAGGCCCAATTCTGCTATTTGAACATGATCCAAGATCCAATGAATAATGAGACCCTGTCCTTGAGTTCAGGGGGCTCTGTGGCAGTCCTCAGGTTATAGCTGTGTGATTGACACTGTTGAAAGGAGTTTCTGAGCACCAAAATGTCATGTTCCTAAACCAGAGTAGCTGCAGAACTTCCTGACACTGACCACTTTCCAAACAGATGATTTTCTTTTAGGGTTTTTCAAATGTAAAGTAACAGCCATTAAAAAAAAAAACCAAAAATGCTCTCTGCATCTCTGCTCTCTTCCCACTCCTGGTTTTCACTGGATGGAGAAATTCTCTCACCTCTGCTAAGATAAGGTTTCCCCCTTCCTCTGGACATCTTAGCATCCATCAGAGACACCAAAGATGAACTCACAGCCTTCTCCACCTTTACAGTTCTTGAATTCCTATACTGTTTGCCAGCAAACAAGTAAACTTCAGCTTTTTAAATAGCAATAAATTCTTCACTTCTCCCTGTCCTCTAAAATACCATGTACATTCACATCTCTCTAGAAGCAGTAATTGTGTAAGCTAGTAATTCTTAATAATTACAATGAAGATGCCTAGACTATTCCTGGCTACCAAAATTAAAGTTCTTATAGAGATGCAAATATATTATTTTTAGAGATGCAGAGCCACATTTTATCTCACAGTCTAATGGATGTTCCTTAAAGAGCTGCAAGTTTTCTTGTGCAGTGTTTTTGTCCTGCTAATGTGGCACTTAGAAAATGTGGTTACCAATATAACAGCATCTGTAAAATTTCACAGGGCAGAGGGGAAACTATTCTTTCAGGTACAGAACTTTTGCCTCCACTTCACTAAAGTAAGCTTTTTTCTCTTACTGATGTTCTTCAATGACAGCAGTAGGGATGGGGCTGAAAGAAGGAAGATATTGCCATGAGCAGATTCCAGGGTGCAAACAGAATGGGAAATATTGATGCTACTCAGCCACTCTTATTCACCACAGCACACAAAAATTGCCTCACATACTTCCAAGCTCAGTGATAGAAGTCAGCCCTTCACTCCAAGGTACAGTTTGTAGTTAATCCGATTTTCCTGGAAACAACATATTTTCTGTTTAACTTCTTTTGCTACTGTTGTAAATCTGTTCTTTTCAATATGAATTTTGCAGGCAGGCTTTTACACATAGCCCAAGCTCATTCTTTTGAAAATGGCAAAGTATTCATTCTTTCCTGTGAATAGAATTGTTGTGGGCACAACAGTTTAAGGAACACCAGCCAAAGGAAACTCCTCTCCAGCGGTGCAACAGCTGGCTTCACCAGCTCTTCCAAAGCCTTCAGGCTCCCATCAACTTTTGGTGACTGTGTAGCCTCTCCTGACACCATATTGCCTGTCTAGTAGGACACACGATGAGCAAACATCCAGAGCTGAGGATGCTCTTTAATGACAGCATTGTTCATGCACCTGACAGTATTATAACTTGAGTTAGGCTGGGGAGTTTCCATGGAAACAAAACATGACACTAAGAAATAAAGCAGAAAACAGATTTTGAAAGAGGGTCCCAGTCTGTAGCCCACTGACAGTCTGGAGGGACTCCAGCACTTGTCACAGCAATGAGAGAGGAAAATAGGAATAAAATAATTCCTTATGAAATGGTTCCATCCTGTCACATTTCAGAGCTATTTCATTGGTGATGAGCAGTTTGGGCAGGAGCAGTACAACCTGTACCACTGCAAAAGCAGCAGCTCCAGGCATGCAACAGGCCAAGGAGGCAGCAGTGCTCAAAGCTGAGTCACAATCAGCGGGCACTCACAGCCCTCCTAGGTCAGAACCAAACGCCTTGGAAACAAGTTCAGATGCTGGTAGTTCATCTATCCAATGTGGTATAAAAACTAATATCTCAGATGCCCTGCTGACAGCCTAATGAGAAACTGGGTTTGCTCAGGCTGCATGTCCCAGATGAGCAAGCAGGGTAACCCTTGGCACGGAACAACCAGCCCTTTCCCACTCCAAGGTATAAGTGCAAGATGACTGATAATCACTGTCACCACTGCCATCATCTGCTCTTTCACCACAGAGCCAGAATTTTTATTTGACCCAAACACTTCACCCAGACTGAGCAAAAGGTTCACTGAAAGGCAGCAGTTAAGAGAGAAAAGTTTAGATCTAAATGCCTCCATTACAGCCAAAGGCAAGTGAAGAACCATCATCTTTCTTTTAAAACACACCCACCACCTAAAAACTATTTCCACCAGAAGGAGCTGCATGTTTTTAGGATTAACCTCATTGCAGTCTGGATAGAAAAATGGGAGCTCCAGCATAAGGCATCAGGAACACTGAGCCAGTGTGCAGTGAAATTGCATCTCCCCCAGCCTTAAGCAATGTCAGGCTGGGACAGAGCTGAACAGCCTCCTTCTGCTCCCCAGCTCACACAGACATCACACTGGCAGAGTACAACCCTGTGCTGCATTACCAGCCCCTAAGTTAGCTGCAGAAAAGCTGTTTTCAAACCAGCACAGCTCATGTTTGCCTGGGGTTTGTAGCTTCTCTCCTGAAAGCTGCATGGCCACGGAGTTCTTCACAGTCTTCTGTCTTCTGTACCAACAAAGTCTTCTGCACCCTGAACAACGATGGGGCACAATTTGACCCTTATCCAGACAGCAACACAGAACTCAACAAGTCAGTACGAGATTTTTCTTAGAAGCCTGATAAAGGACAAAAGATTCAAATAGGGAAGAAGAAGAAGGTCTTGACTTAAGACTCATTCCACCTACAGTAAACCTCTCACTTGAATGGTTACATGTACTGTTTTCTTGCACTTGTCTGACAAGTTACTGCTCTTCGTGCATCAAATTCTTATTAAAAAAATACTGCCAACCATTTCTCAGAAATATCTGCACAAGACAATACACCCTTAATTTCTGAGCTCTTTGTAACTCCTTACTCAAATCCCGTTGAGACATGAGCATGGTTCAAGTGTGACAAGTCTAAAGAAGGAAGGTTGTTGCAGAAAAAGCCTGGATTGCTACACAGGGAACTCAGTGATTTCTCAGCTCTGCTGGGGTGCTCATCCTAGACATGTCATGCCTCAGTGCTGTGCATGCCTTGATTCTACAGTGGCAAAAGGAGATCAAAGACAGGCAATGTTACCAGCAGACCTCCCTGAGGCTTGTCAAGATGCCAGGCCCCTGGGTATAGCCTTGCTTGTTCTCACCCTTGGCCTTTCTCGTCATCTTTGATTGTAAAGCCGTCTATCTGCCTGTGGTATTTAGCACAACAAGGGATGTCACAGTGTGTGTGACATATAAAAGAAGAAAAAAAACAATGAAGTCAAAGACATGCTTCAAAAAAAAAAAAAATCACATCCCGTTAGGTTTCTTCATAAATATCAGTTAACACATCCTACAATAACCACTGGATTTTCAGTTCTGTCTTGAACTGGAACAGTCCCTTCCAGTTCAACAGTTACTTTCACTTTTGCTGATGCTCTCTGAACCCTCATGCACCCCAGCCTAGGCTTCCTCCACACCCTTCCACCTGGACCACCAGTTTCCCCATCTTTGGGCCAGCCAGCACTGAGAGTCATATGCTGGGGAGAATTTGTACTATTTACATTACCCAAATCACACTGAAGGGCGTTCACTACATCCTTGTCTCCCTTTCAGGAAAAGCAACAGTTGTGGGGAGGGCAAGGAGGAAGAACTCCCTGTTTGGGAGCACCACACCCAGGCTTTTCAAATCTAAGAACCTTGCACATCTATGTCCCTGACCATCCCATAGCGGCTCACAATTTAATACACTCAGATTATAGTTGAACAACAAGTACCACATCCCTGTTTAAGAGATGCATGAATTATTGATGGTGTTCAGGAGCCCTATTAAACTGTCTAGTGGGCCAGCAAGAACACTCAGTAGTTCAGACGCATCAAAATGAATAATAAAGCTTTCTATTTTGAAGTTTGGCCGTTAGAGAAAAGAACCCTGGCAAATCTATAATTTTGTGTAATTTCACTTGGATGCTCACTGTAATAGCCGTAGTATTTATGACACCATGAGTCATAACCATACACTCCTTGGATAGCAAAGACACCATTATCCACACTATTTAAAATCAAGTCCTTATGCAGGAAAATATTCTACTAAAGGCAAGGCCTGCTTATTTGCCTTAAACTATAGGCTTAGTCTATAAATATGTACTATTTCTCCACGTACATCTGTGTCAGCCATGAAATGCGTGTAAATACGTGTTGTAAAAGGAGAGTTGTAAACATTATGAGAAACGCCTTCTAGTAATTCTTTAGATTCTGCCTATAAAATAGAAAATCCAATTAAATTGTCTTCTTATTCTTCAAACAAACCTTGGTCATGCAGTAATTAAATCATAAAATAGACCCTCTCAGAAAAAAAAAACAACCACTGCTGCACATTCAGAACATGATACCCTCTTGCATTCTGGCAGCATTTGTGTGTTTCACTGAGTGCAATGAGAAGACAGAAAACAAAGTTATCATCTTTATTTTGAATGAAGGGCAGTGAGGGCTAAAGCTGTTCTGAGGGACATTTTCAGTAAATTTGAGACAAAAGGGATTTTTCTCCATTCAGTTCTGGCAGATATTCAGCTGCAAGCTTGAGAAGTTCCTGCACTGAGGGTCAGCACCTCTCTTTCTGTCCTCCTGTTCACATAATGCGTATGAGACTGTGGCTCCTGAGGATGCAAGCCCTTGCTGATTGCCAGCACAGTTCTTACAGCTACCAGGGACCTTTCTGGGTAAGATACTGCACACAGCTTCTAGGATTTCACACATTCATTCAGTGCTGTTAATAATTACTCAGTGTAATTCTGAGCAGTAAAATATTTATTTTGAAAGACCCAGTGTCTTGATTTAAGGAACCTTCCAGCAGTTTGAGACACAGTCCACCTCAACCACTGCAGTTACAGTGAAACAGTAATTGGTATTTGGAGAGATGTTGTTACATGATATTCAGAGGCATTTAACAGTATATAGCTGCTATGTAAATATTATGTAGTTTTTATTCAGAGTATCCTCATAAAACTTCTCTTTTTAATATCCTTCCCTGTTTGCTTGCAATCACCATCCACATGAAAGTCACTAACTTGAGAAAATGTTTAATCCAGAGTTGTTATATTCTGTCAAGCCTCAGAGATTGCACAGAAATGAACAATATCACCCCAAAAGTCAACCCTTTGCCTATGCAGAACTCTACCACGAGCAGTAACTGCCCCAAACTCCAGAAAAGAGATTACTGAGTCTGTAAACACAGAGTACTCTCAAAAGCTTTTCTGATAGTGAAGGAATTGTTAACAAACAGGTAATTTTGCTGTAGAAGACTGAATGTATTTCCAGAATTACATGTGCCCCAACACTGCCATTGCAATGGATTTTTATATAGCAGTACAGCAATAGCTATTATAAAAGATGGCATCAATTGCTCCAGGCAATATTTCGTCCTTGGATCTTCATCTTTTCCAGAGTCAGCATCCACATTTGTGCAAAACAAGAAAAGGATAACAGGGTCTATTGTACAAAAAGCTACCTGTTCCTATCATCTTTACAAAATAAACCCCTCATTTCTTATATTTCATCTCCAATCAAAAATCTGTCATCCTGACAAAACTGAAGTATCTTAGAAAATTATATAAAGATTTTCAGGCTTGACCTGTTAGCTACCCATCATCAAAGAAACTACTGCCATTATGACATGCATCCAAGCCCCTGAGGATGCTTTTCATACTATTAGGAAGTCTAGTGGTCAATTTCAGCATTTTCTCATTTTTCCTCAATCAGCCTGAAGCAAAAAGAAGTCCCTGGGCAACACAGAGCAAAAGAGAAAATTCTATCTCAGTATCCACTTTTCTCTCAGAAATCTCAAAAAAGAAATCAGAGGTGAATGTAGCTCTATAATTATTCACAAAGTGTTTCCAGTGAGCTTTTTCCTCATCTCTGGGAGATGCAGTCTTCTGCATCAATGTCAGACGACATGGCAAAATCACTTGCAAACTCTATGAAGGATTGTGAATTCATCATTGCTTGGGGCAGTGATGTGGCTGGTAGTCATTTCCTGATCAAAATTATCTTCTGGAATAGCCCAGGACATAGAATATACAAGAAAACATTGATGCAGCTGTAGAGCAACACTACTTAGAGACTAAGAAGAGATTGGGGATTTTCTTTGCTTGTTTATGGCAGATATACTGAGAGTCTTTCATTTAGAGTCTGGAGCTAGTTCTTCCTTCAACCACAGCTAATAGTCAGATGACAAACAGAGCATTAAAGCTGCATGACTAGCCAAGCTTGTAAAGTCTTAATAAGAGATCCATTGGAAAGCATTCCACAAAAAATGTAAGTATTTGTTTGTCTTACAGGCAGGTGACATCATTTCTTCTACCTTCATCCCTGTCAGGGGGAGCTCAGGAAAGCGAAATCCAGAAACATGAAACAGGCAGAGATACCAGCTCCGTTTTCCATCATGCCATTTTACCTGTGCCAATGCTACAGCCAAGGGACACCTGTGATGGACCTCACTGGTTTTACTGGTCAGGAAAGTTCATTAAGCGAAGCACGTGCCCATGTGCCATCCAACAGGCAGCAGACCTGAAGGAAATACAAAGAATCCCCAAGACCTGCCACCAGAATAATGAGCTTGGCTGAATAGCACGAGACACAGGTCTTTCTTTTTCTGTACAAAATGTCAGTACTGTGGAAACAATAAACACCCTGTGAGATTAATGCAGTCATTTTACACTGCTCAGCAAGTTACTACACAAGTTAGATGTCAATGCTGAACTTTGCATTCATCAGTGAAGTATGAACTTTCCTAATATTTTGTAAAAATAGTGATTTTTTTTAAAAAAGTGAAAATACCTCTAGAGATTTGTATTTGGAAATTTAATAAAACCCAGGGAGTTAAAATTTTTTGTACCCTCAGGAAGAGTGGCAATGTAAAGCAGTCCACTGTAGAAACACCAGCTTTAAGTTTGGATAGGTTTAAAAATACTTGGTTCAAAAATAAATCCAAAACCCTCAGTCTGCTTATCTGTGCCCAGGCACCTTTTCATTGCTTGGGCCAAGAGCAAAATTGCCTCTCACCCTGCTGCACACATGCCATCATTCAGCTGGCAGCCAGTCACTAGTGGGGTTCCCCAGGGCTCAGCATTGGGGCCAACTTCATTGATGATCTGAACAAGGGGATCGAGGGCACCCTCAGTCAGCGTGCAGATAACACCAGTTTGGGTGGGGGTGTTGATCTGCTGGACAGCAGGAAGGCTCTGCAGAGGGATCTGGACAGGCTGGGTCCATGGGCTGAGGCCAGTTGTACGAGGGTCAACCAGGCCAAGTGCTGAGTCCTGCCCCTGGGTCACAACAACCCCCTGCAGCTCCAGGCTGGGGCAGAGGGACTGGAAAGTGTCTGGTGGGAAAGGGGTGCTGGTCAAGGTGGGCAAGAGGCCAATGGCACCTGGCCTGTCCCAGCCGTGGTGTGACCAGCAGCACCAGGACAGTGACCATCCCCCTGACTGGGCACCGGTGAGGCCACTCCTCAAATCCTGTGTCCAGCTCTGGACCCCTCATGACAAGAAAGACATTGAGGGACTGGAGCGTGTCCAGAGAAGGGAATGGAGCTGGGGAAGAGTCTGGAGCACAAGTCTGATGGGGAGCAGCTGAGGGAGCTGGGGGAGGAAGAGTTGGCCTGGACAAAAGGAGACTCAGGGTGACCTTCTCTCTCTCTATCACTCCCTGAAAGTTGCAGCCAGGTGAGGGTCAGCCTCTTCTCCCAGCAACAGGACAAGAGGAAATGGCCTCAAGCTGTGTCAGGGGAGGTTCAGGTTGGACATCAGGAAGAATTTCTCCATGGAAGGGGTTGTTGGAAGGGGCTGCCCAGGGAAGTGATGGAGTCACCATCCCTGAAGGTGTCCAAGAAATGACTGGACTCTGGACTTGGCACTTAGTTCCCTGGTCTAGTTGACAAGGTGATGATCAGTCAAAGATTGGACTTGATGATCTTAGAGGTCTTTTCTAAATTAAATGATTCTGTGGTTCTGTTCATATGCACTTACTGAAGAGTTTACATGGCAGGACAATAAAACAATCACTGTAAGTCATCTAATCCTACTAAGATAAATATTTAGAAAAACCTGTGACCTTTAAAACCATGTTTTCTGAGCTGTGAGGACAGATAGAAAAGGAACCACGTGAGCTCAGGCAGCCCAAACCACAACAGAAGAGACCCCTGTAAGTACACAGTGCTTACTGCTTCAGCAGGAGGGAGACAAGATGCCCTCCTGGGTATCTCTTCTCCCAAATTAGCGTCATTAACACAGTATTCACACCTTCTGTTTCCCAACCCACAGGAGATTTCACTGAAGTGCAGCAGGCAGACATAGTATTTGCCCTGCCACAGATGAAAGAGCCAAGGGAAGCCATACCTTATCCATTACAGCTCTTCACAAAATTAGTTGGAAGTCCAAGCTTCTCCAGCCTACTTTGACAGACTAAAGCAACACAAAACCATACAACACAAATGGGAGAAATAAAAAGAGAACTATCTTAAAATCTGCAGCCAGCAGAGGACAGGGACAAAGTTTAAATCTCCTGTTAATAGCATCTATTACTTTCAGGGCTCACCACAGACTGAAGAATTTCATCTCACTTTGGAAAAACAATACTGATCCTCAGGCTGAGAAGAGGACTTCATCAAGCATTCCCAAGGCCTGATGAAGTCAGGGCCTGTCTGACCATTCAGATGCCACTCCTGGGGTCACACTCACACCACCCAGACTGTCACTGCTGGGACCAAAGCCCCTTTGCAGTGGCAGCTCCAGTGACCCACTGGGTCCCTTCTTGTCTCCCTGCACACCCCACACTCACACAGACAGGTTTCCCTCACTGGCTTGACCCCAGGTGTCCCATAAGAGAGTTCCAGGCACCTGGTTCTTTTAAATCATTTAATCATGGGGCAGAACATCATAACTGCTGGAGCTGGTGCCTCCAGGGAGGGACCCCAACAAAGGAATCCCTGGGCTTTTATGCCCTCACAGTCTGTGCACCCATTCCAAGGTGACATTGAGTCTGGGGTCTTGCTGCTGTTCACCAGCTCCTGCAGAGTCTCAGGGTGCCTGGCCATCCCCCAGTGTCCTTTGTCAGATGAAGGGTCGGTGCTGGTTCCCAGCCCCTTGCTGGGGGCTCCAGCCATTTCCCCCACCCAGGGCACAACCTGCAGCTCTCACTGCAGCTGCACGGGGAGCTTCCTGCTCCAGATGTGTTCCTCAACAGTCAGCATAAAAACCTCTTTTCATAACGATGCTCCAACCCAAATTCCAGTCATCTAATATTAAAAAATGCACACCTATCTTTTAATATTTATAAATTAATACTTAGAGATAGTAAGACTTGTTTGTTCTCATTTTTACACCACAGCTAGAAAGCATCTGCACTGCAAGATAGCAGCAATGACTCCAATTTAACCAAATTTTGTTTGCAAGTAGCACAAGGTTATCACTTCAGTAAAGGATTTTACAGCATAATATCCACACAGTGAATAACTTTCAGAGAAATAAAAAGTGCAGGCAATAAACACCTCCCAGGTAGAATGGCTATTACCTTTAGCATATTTATAATTTGGCTTAATGGAAAATTTTGAGATTTCTTTTTGCAACATTTCTTTTTGTTCAGCTTTTACAAAGAGGCACATTCTTTTTCTGTGCACCGTATCTGCATTAACAATCATTAATACCTGCTTAACATGCCCTTGCTCATCAGCCTAACTTGAAGCATGGTCTGACTTGGCAGCATGATGAGCAGTCCTTCTCCGTGCTTTCCATCGTGGTTAGGGGTATAGGCTGCTGGGCTGCATTTGCATACATTAGATGAGCACAGGTGTCCCTACTGCTAAGACACCAATAAAACACTCTTTTAAGAACAGAATGAATCAACTCAACCTAAAAAGGAGCCTAAACATTCCTAAGTAATCATGGCATCTTCATTTTGAAGAAAACCAACTTTTAAGCATCCATGGCTTAAATATTATTAAGATTTCTAGGAGAAATATTCTTCAGCCCCAATAGAGCCCATGTTTTATTTAAATTAGCATTACACCTAAGAGCTTCAGCACATATTTTCTTCTCAGGCAGTCCTTATTACTTTGTGACTACTTCGTATCACCCCTAAATAACACTGTCACCAGCTAAATGAAAAGAGTGAGCTATACTTACAGATGATTTATACAGAACTAAAACATGTATCAGGAGGCATATTTCCACCCTGAATCTCTAGATACAGTTCCCTGTGGCAGCAAAGGAGCTATGTGCCTTTCTGCCCTGAATTTCTAACAAGATAATTTGCATGTGTGCACTCTCCTGAGCTCTGGCACGCACAACTTTGCACAAAGTTGGAAACCTCCGTCTGGGAAAGGCACATTGTGTGCCTCACCCTGTTCTGAACATCTTCTACAGCCACTGCAGGCATCACTTGGCACAGCTCACCAGAGGCACTCCTCTGCTTCTGGAAGGAGAGGAGAAAAAATAGACAGGAAGAATCATGCCCAGTCTTATTCAACAATCACATGGCATGCATTGGAGCAGTTCGAGCTGTAGGGACTTACGGACTCACCTCTGTGAACAGAAGAACCCTTATCCTTACTGGTGAGGTCAAACAGCAAAGAGCTGCCTGCTGATGACCAGTCATGCCAATAAAATGCTCCTGTCTTCCCACTGGCCCCTTATATGTTGTCCTAGAGAAGTTCCAAGGACTCCTCCAAAAATTTTGTGGGTAGCGTACAAAGTAATAACCTCAAAATAAAATATAGCATGTGAAGAAACTACAGCTCTGAAAATAATTCTGTCAGTCAAGCTGACCATCGGGTGAGGATAAATCAAACTATTGTGTTGGATACTGGAGCAGTGATGGTAGCAGAGGAAGCTTCAGCTGAAGGACTAGGAGCTAAAAGTCTAACACTTGCAACATCACTCATTCAGCTGCTCAGTGCCCTGGGTAGTATATTCTTCATACTAACAGAGGTATTTTTAAATGCAACTTCAAACCTAGCATTTAAAAAATAGAAATACATCTTTCTACCTGCTTCACACAGTTCAGGCCTTGTTTCAGATTTGAAGGCATACTGGAGAAAACAAATAATCTGTAAAGAAAGAATGAACCCCAAAGCAACCATGAAGATGCAGAGAGAACAGCCCCCCCCCAAACCCTCCACATAACTTCTCCTACTGCTTTGGGTCCCTTCCCTGCCTATGTGGCCATGATTTTCACAGATTTTCAGCATGACACTTATCAGATTGCATTGCAACTAGTCAGAGCTTGAACACCAGAGGAATCTGTCAAGGAGCACAATCATATAAAGGCTCATAACCAAATACAAGGACTTCTGCCTTCATCTTGCCACATTGCAACCATGTCAAGGAGACCAAAGGGAGAGAACACAAGCTCCTACTTGATCAGGTACGAGGAGTCCTGCGAATAAACCTCAGAACTGGCTCAGAAACAAGTATGTGGCTGTTTGTGATAAGCTAAGCAAAGCAGTGGCACAAGGAAAGGCCAGCACTTCTGGAAAGAGGCAGTTACACAAGAAAATTTGCCATCTTGTAAAATTATCCTTTCCTCACCCACATGGTGTTAGGCATAGCCCCCACTGGGCTGTGCTTAAACACATTCACAACAGTCAGGCAGACGTGACGTTGATCACTGCTGCCAGGATATATTAGGATTATTATATTCTCACCCTGCTTTTTACATTATTCTCTAAGCATCTGCTATTTGCCACTGTTGGAGACAGCATACCAGGCTGTCAGTAATTGTTAGTGTCAAGGAAACAAATGGACTGTTCAAGAAAAAACTGTAAAAAAATGAAGGTGGCAAAAAGAGAGAGGAAGAAGTAATCAAGGTGGAATCATAGAGTCTCAGAGATGAGGTCAAGGGGTGCTAAATAAATAATAAATGCCAGGGTGAGCACTGAGGGGATAAGAAATACAAAACAACACCCCAGTGGTAGGAAGAGGAAAGATTTTACTCCATATTCCTGCTAGAAGGGAAGTACCTCAAGGGCAGAACAACAGAAAAAGATGATCAAGATAAGGAAAAGACACAGATGAGGCAAAGATCTGGACAGGAGCATTTTAGGGGGGGCCACAAATATTAGTCCAGCAATTGTAAGTGGTCACCTGGACATGAGACCCAAAGCAGCATCACAGAGCAATTGCTAGAGGACTGAACTCCTAAGGAATAAAGAAAAAAGTACTTAAATTAAAAACCAGCAGAAACTCCAGAACCAACAAAAAGTAAGGCAAAACAAGAGCGCTCAAAAACCAATTTTGTATTTGCATTGCCATGGATTTTATGAATTCCTCAACAGCAACAGAAACCTGTTCAGACTCTCCTGGAAAACATCACCCAGTGGCCACCAGGAAGCTGAACCTGAAAGGAACAGAAATCACTGTGGCTGCGGGGCCTCCTGCACCTGCATGTGACGGGAACCTCAATCAGCCTTTTGAATAATCCTGAAATGTTTTAATCTACTTAATAAAGGGGGGGGAAGAGCAGCTGTGCCAGCACTGCAAACTTGTTTTTTGCAAACAGCTCAGTGACACACCACACACTGACTGTAAGAATATCATTACCTGAAATTACTACAGCACACTTTAAAAATCATTGATAATTGACAAGATGTAATTTTAATGAGGAACCATCAGTGAATGAAAGTGCTTTTAACTGGGCCTGCAGAGACAACTTTCACAGCCCAATGCAACTCAGAACTGGCTTAAGTGATAAATATTGCCAAACCTAGACAAGCACAATCAAACAACTCAGTCTTCTCCATATTTCCAGCCCTATTAGAGATCAGGCACTGCAACAGAGAAAAGCATAAGTCTACTTGTCTAGGGTCAAAGAATGCAGTGGGGAAGGATCTACTCCACTTACAGAAGGGGGAACAGTTATGTTGAAAGTTGGAGAATTAAAAATATATTTTGGAGTCAGGGCAGATAAATGGAACACAAGGTCCCAGGGCCATTGTGGAGTTACAAGATCTAATGACACATTTAGATGTTTGAAGAGAGGCAAGGTTAGAAAGGTGATGTTGTTTCTATGTAAGGTGCTAGTGAGAATATTATTAAAATCTGGCATTCTGCCGTCCCAGAGCAGCCACCTCTAATGTCCACAGCTCAAAAAGATGCTGAAAAACACAGAGAAATGCATAGAATTTAAGTGCCTGAAAACAGATTGTGTGGAAAGGGTTTAAATTATATGATCTCTCCAGCAAAAAGAAGGCTGAATAATGATTTGTCCACATCGTGGGAAATGATTTGCATTACCAGCAGGCTCCTTAATTAAGCAGACAAAGGACGAAGATGATTCAACTTATGGAACAAGAAAATAAACAGATTGGATTTATTATTTTATAAATCACCAGAAATAATTACTCATCAAAACAACTACCCTGAGGACACCTTTGATATCCAGTTATCTGCACTCTTTAAATAAGCCTGAATATTCCTCTGAAAGGCAAGGAGAAGTTGCTGGGTGAAATGTTCTGTAGCCTGTGTCATCAGGATGATCCCAAGGATGCATTACAGAACTGAGGACTGCTGGAGAATATTTGCCATATTCACAGTACAGTGCTCAGACTTACTTGCTTACATGAGGTTTGGTATTTGCACATAGTTGTAGAAAATAGAGAATGTGATGATTAACATTCAAAAGCAGGTACGTTATCGAGACAAGAGAGCCATTTGGTACATTTATTCCAGCATTCAGCTATTTTATTGTTGTAAGCCAAGCACAAAGCACTGGGTACCATAAAATATAAAAATACAGGCTTCTTCAAAGGGAGTGTGTATTAAATTTAATCCATAACTGTAAGAGTTTCAGTAGACCTACAGTAGCCCCCAGTAGAAATGTTAACATTACAATCTTCCAGATAACAGTGTCCACAATAACTGTGTGCAAACCACTGTATATATTAAAGTGTGGATAATTAATATGCTTCTGCATTTTATTTTTTTTTCCTTTGCAAGCAATAGCTGTTCTAAAATCATACATATCTGCCCAGAGCTTCCTGAATGTCACATATGCTGAAAAAGAAAAATTGTGGTCAAATGCTGCAACTCTTGGAATGAAAACACACTCAAAAATCCACATTTTGGCTGAAACCAGCCTGCTGGGTAAATCTGAAATACAAAATTCTCTATGGGACAAATCTCACTCTGCTGGTCTTCTCTCTGCAGCATTAACTGCCTGCATACAATCAAGGTGTTGAGAAGTGGGCAGAAGCAGAAGATCCACAACACCCACTGACACAAACACGTATTATCCACACCAGTCTCTACAGTGACACAGATTTTCCCACTTTGCTTTCACCATAAAGCCTGGAACATACCAGTCTGGCAGATATAACTGCTATTTAATAGGAGGGGGGGCAAGCACAACTTGCAGTGCCAATCAAAGAGAGGGTTTATAGAATCAAGTAGCAACATCGGGTCCCAGTGAGCAGAAACATACTGGCATCTGCTCTTGGGATGCTCAGGAGCAAACAGCAGCACACGCTTCACAGTCCCACTCCATCACATGGACTGACAAAAATGACTCAAGTCAGCAAGGCAGAGTTAAATCTGCAGGGTCAGATCCTCCAGCAAACCCTTCAAAGGAGCCTGGAGCATCCCAGGTGGTTTGCTGAATGTGGACTGAGCCCAGCTGCTGTTGCAGG
The DNA here is from genome assembly GCF_041296385.1 of Aphelocoma coerulescens. NCBI lineage: Eukaryota > Metazoa > Chordata > Aves > Passeriformes > Corvidae > Aphelocoma > Aphelocoma coerulescens. The sequence goes on from NC_091018.1 coordinate 17,349,941, forward strand.
GTGGGGTTCATCTCATCCACTGCTGCTGCTGCTGCTGCCACCCCCACACCCAGCCCCGGGACAGTCGTGCAGGCTCCACCCATGGGACTGGAGAGGACTGGGCATTTCTAGCCTGCAGTCCATCTCATCTTGCTGTACAAGGGTAATGGTTCCCTGCGACTGCTTTTTTCTCTGCTGCGAAGAAAATCTAAACATGAAGTTCCAACATAAATGCTTGCACCATCAGATTAATGCCCTTCTGTCTGTCAGTGCCAGGTAATTATATCTGTAATGACCAGTGAGATCTTCCATGCTGTCACACCTAAGAAATAAAGCTGGGACAGAGCAGGGAGACCAATTTTACCCCTGCTTGAGTTGGAATCAAAATTTATTACTTGTTACCTAATATCTATGAAGGGAAAAAAAATCCAAAATACAGAAATTGGTTATAAAGGAACCAAGTTACCAGAACATGTCCTGCTGTCCAGAAGACCAAAGTGATGATCAGTGTGTGTCCTAGCTGCAGAGCAAATAAGCTGAAGTAGTTACTGTGCAACTTGAATTCATGGACCATGGCCTGAGGATGGGAAAATCTTGGCTGGCAGAGGGGCTAACCTGTATCACATCCTGGCTCACCAATAAACTGCAGCTTTGCTGTACAACAACCTCCCACCTCTATTTTCCCCTTTATCGATTGTGCAGAAACCACAGAATTCATACAATATTTATATCATGGAAGGAGTATTATAGTGATGGGGGGGTGATGTCATTTCTCTAATGTTTGTTGACTTATGGCTAGAATGTGCAATTCAACAGCTGAGGAACATATAATTTCTATTCATGCTGCACTGCTCAGAAGCGCACACATTTCAGTCCATGTCAGCTGAAAAAAGGTAGCCAGATCCTTGGACACTTGCCACTGCAGCTATGTAGTAGAATTATGGTGCCTTGAACATTTTATGATCTCTGATGATAGCAGCATTTACACTGGGCTGATGGTTCAAATTAATCTGATTTTCAGAAGTTACAGCATTTAATTAGGATTGGTAATAAAAATTATGACATTGAAGAAGCATTATGACAGCATCTGTCCTGATCCAGAGATGGGGGAAATCAGTCAGGGTTTAAAAAAAACAAACAATAAATTATTGAAAGTGACTAACAACCAAAGAAAAGGACCTTCTGGAACACTAAACAATAGAGAGCAGCTGCCTCATCTTTGGGGTGGAAAGTTGCTTAATAATTTTGCACCTCAAAACATTTCTTTGATGTGATGTAAAGCCCTCTCAACAATACAGGTCCCTTTCTGTACATTTTCTAAGCAGCTAAATCCTAGCACTCCATTTTTACTTTTATTGCCTTTCAGACTGGTGAGAGCAATATAATGATTCATCATTAAAGCACTCTTTAAGCAGCTTTGTTCCTATTTGTTGCTATATATATTAAATAGAAATTGCTCTTTGAATTCACCTCTAAAGTCAGACCCAGTTTTTTATCTAACAAGAATGGTATCTCCAGTCATCATCTGAATGCAGCAAAGTGAGAAAACCTTTTGCATAATATAAATATCTGCATTCACTAAGAGGAGACTGATGCCACCACCTACCGTGAATGCATTTTATAAGTGGTACAAAGCCAGATAGATTCCAAATGCAGTTGCACAGTCTCTTAAAGACACTCCAGGCACTATCAGAAAGGAACAGTTTTATCTCCAACTCAACAGTTTCTGGACCACAGGCTTCAGTCACCTGTAGCTGGTTTACAAGCAGCATGCAAACCGTAAAAATGTGATGGTTGCTGAAAGAGTGCAGGCACCTAAAGACAGGCTTTTGTTTAAATCCCTAGAGGAACCAGGGGAATCACCCCCTAGCAAAGAGCTATTTCTTTGCCCTGTTACCCATCTCCTACACCACCTGTCACTGACAAGCAGCATATGACTGGCTGTATTCCAGCATGGCTCAGCAGGCAGAGGACCTAATGGATAAGGCCAGGCATTGTCTCCAAAAGGGAAGACCTGCAGAGATCTCAGCATCTCTGCTTCCAGGTCACCACTGGGCCCATAAGATCATCAAGTTTAGCCCCTTGTTGCAAGGGGGCACAGCAGGAAGTCCCTGTCCTCACACTCCAGGGTGGGCAGAATGTGACTGCCAGGTAGAGGAAGGTGATCAGTACAGCGTGTGACACAAAGTGCTGGCCAGTCCCCATTTTATTGATTACGACTTTAAAAATTAACAAATAGCTCTCAGCTTCCACATAGTTAAAGCAGAACTTCATTGCTGACCAGAAAGGCTGCTCAGAAATAATCAGTGGTTCAAGTGTACATGTTTGATCTCCTGAGCGGATACAAGTAGGGCTGTAAGGAACATACTCCCATCCACTTCTTCAAAACACACCACCTGGAAATACACCCTAACTTTTTTGCCATTTTTGTAAAAGGACCTTTTGAAAAAGACGCTTGCTGGAATAGAGGCACGAAGATGACCAAAATAGTTGCTGGCCAGCAAGCGCCCAAACTGATTCTGAATTTTGAAATCATGTTTGAGAACCGTTTTGCTCTGATTCAGCCAGTTCAAATCACCATTCTGTCTGTGTGCAAACAGCAGTAAATGGGATGACTAATATATATTCTTTTCTAGTGTTTCCTGCACAGGCAATGGTGTTACTTAATGCTCACCACCTTCTATAAGTGCTGTTCTAGAAAGAAGTCATTCAGATGACCTTACACCAATTCTACACTGGTGAGACTCCACTGAATGTTCCTACATTTGTGTTTTCACCACTCCAAGTGAAGCCAGGAGATTTTTCTCTCTCTGTAGGAGAAATACCTGTTGCTATGGAGCACTAGTGTGTGGGTAAGAAGGGATCCTCTTTCTCAGGACAGAGAGGAGTAGATACTTCCCAGGTGTCATCACAGCCTCCATCCCTAGCAGGGATTGTGGCTTCTTGATTCATACACAACAACAAACCCACCAGACCCACTTCTGCTTCTCCACCTCCAACACAGAGGTCTTGCACAGCAGAAGAGGTCTTCTCTACAGGATCCCAGAGCAGGATGGACAAGAGTTCTGTTCTTGCAAAAAAGGAAACATGTTCTTGCCTGCATTTGGGCCTAAATTACAGAAAAAAAAAAAAAAAAAGGGGGGTGGGGGTGGATTCTACTCCAGATTTCCCTATGAGAGATGTCAGTGCTGAGTCAAACACAGCACAACAGCCCTGGGGAACCTTAGGAGGCAATTACAAATGCTCTGACAAAAATGCCCAGGTAGCAACATGTTCCAATTAAGAATGTGTTGCTACCTGAGCAAAGAAAACAAAAGTGACTAAAGAGATTTACAGCGCAGATGACAGTGCTGCTCTTTTTCTTGAAGGATGCAGTTATGAATCACACATTTGTTCTGTCAGGATGCCACAGAAACACTTCTGAAACTGTTACACAGCAATGGCACTGTTGGCTGTGCTGTCTCAATAGCTCTGCAATGCCAGAAACAAACACAAACCACTCTCCATGGGATGCAGGTGAGTGATCCAGGCATCACCTTCCTGTTGTGCACAACCAGGTTTCCTTGGCAGGGTCTGCGCTCAGGAGCCAACAGGCAAACCTACAGATGTGGGTCAACCAGGCCAACAAAATCAAATAGGTGTCCAATGACCAATACTCTGCTTTTCCAGGGAAACAGGAAACTTTCCCTTCAGATTAATCTTTACAGAATAAAGCTCCCACTGGAGGTCTCAAGACAAACCAAAAAAGCATGCCCTGATGGTGAGAAGGTAACAGTATTAGTTGCTGCTGATTTTGTTAGGGATTTCTCAAGAAGGCGACTTTCTAAACAAGCCTAAGTAAATTTGATGGCACTGACACATTTTTTTTCTCCCAGGTATTGGTGCAAAAAATCCTCAAGCAAAGATTCTGGGTGGTAAAGTAGTTAGAGTTGAACAAAACTCCTCTCCACAGATCTGTGAAAGCAAAACGTGAACCCCAGACTCATATACAGACTGCTCCCAAAACAGATTTCCTTCTCTACTTACGAACACCAAGATCAACCCTTAAGGACCTCAACATTCCTTCTTCCTCAGGGAAGAGCACCCTTTTTCTTCCTCTTTGTGTAATTTCACTCCTCAAAAGCATACCAGCTCCCTGTCAGCAGCATTTTCCCTGTCTGTGTGGGTGCCCCCTGTCCTCCCCACATCCATAGGAGCAGAATGAAGGGACCTGTAGAGTGCAGTGTGTCCCAGTTTCTGAACCGAAGCATAACCCAGCATACTGCGGCCAACCTCATTGAAAGGTCATACAGCAGGAAGAAGTAAAAGCTCCCAGGTGCATTTCACTGAGACAGAGGGTAGTTTGTTTCAATTAAGTGCAACAACTTTATTGCCAATCAGAAAAGGTATCACTCAGGTATCCTTTGCCCTCTCCTCCCTGCTGCACACACAGAAATCACACACATATTTTCTGTCTGGCATCACAGACTGCAAATTAAGCCCTGTTCCCGTGGAAAATTAAAAAAAAATTTTATAGCCCAGACTGAGGAGAGGACTGTATCCCCCCGGCAAAGATCATGGCATATTGCACAGGCAGCAGCACCTACCTCTGTGAGCCAACAGAGCCAGCAAGTCAACATAATTCCTCTTGGATGGAGACGTTTACCCCAGCTCAGACAGCCGGGGCTCTGCTGCCATGCCTGGAGCTTCGGACACACCAAGAAAGCATCTTCTGTGAGCAGCACGGCTCCTCTCACACACCGAACTGCAGCAGCGGCAGCCTGAGAGAGCAGCAGCAGTTGAATTGCTGCACATGTATCTCTGCAGATTATTTCCTGCTCAAACACTTGGCGTAAAAGCAGATGCTCTTAACCCTCTGGAGGCCTCTGCCTTTTTCCCGCCTCGGCAGAAGAAAGCTAGCAACTCCAAATATTCTGCGGTGAGGCCGGAGAGGAATGACCGGAGACTCGCAGGGCATCTTCCGAGAAGTAGTCCCAACCTCGTGTTAGTTGCAGTCACTTTGTGCTCAGGGAGCCAGGCATTCCCACAGCAGCCCACAGCATCCCCAGCCAGGCACCACACGGTTCCCACTGCATCACCCGCTGCAGATCCCCAGGCTCCAGCAAAGCACCGCTCGTAGCTCACGCGGGAGGGTGGCCAGAGGTCTGACCCTGCAGCTGGAGGCCACGGCCGGGCAGGCGAGGAGGTGAGGGACACGAGAGGAGCACAAGTGATGTGGCAAGCCCAGCAGTGTCACCCAAACTCAGGCATGCAGGGCTCCTGCTCCTGGCACAGAGCTCTGCGGTCGCAGGCGCTGCCCCATCACCTGCAGGCACCCACTCGGCGGGCAGGCACGGAGCGTCCGGGTGGCACTCGGCTGGCTAGCGTCAGCACTGCTCCCTCTCACAGCCTGCGAATGTGACTGGAAAGCATGGCTGAAAACATGCTACAATTAACAGGAGGGAGGGAGATACTATTGCTCTCCTGCTAGTCTTAAAGGCACACTGCTCACATGTGCCTGTTGAGAATGCGAACGCCCACAGCTTCAGACCCAGCGTCTCACCCATCTGCAGGCAGCCGAGAAGCCCAGGCAGGAGCCCTGTCTGGGTGTGGGGAAGGAGAGCACCCCAGGAGTCAGGAATTGAAGGGGCAGCTAGCAGGAGTCCCTACATCAGGGGCTGGGAGTGAGGCCTGACACACCTTCACCACTGTCCAGAGAGCCAAACCAAGCCCCTGTCACCCAGCCCAAGTGCTAACCCCTGTCAGTGGCACCTCCACCAGCATCCCAACCAGACATGGGTCAGACTGGCCACTGCCCCACTGAATCCCACGTGGTATCAGCCATTGTGTCCAGCAGGCAAGGAGAGCTTGGTATAGCCTAGAAGCATGGTGCCCCTCTCCTGGTCTTGGCAGGAGAGTCAGATTAGTGGCACTGCTCCTGCTGGAGACACTGGCCAGGACCACAGCAGCAGCAGGTGCAGTTTTGCCCCTTGGTGTTACACAGCAAGGATATCCCTCGTCACAGCCACAAGCTGAGGCATTGAAATCCATTATGCCACACGTGCTAAAGCTGTGATGAGTCCAGCAGGTCTTAGACTGGCTGTAGCTTCTGGTGCAATAGCCACCTCCCTCCTGCCCCAGGGCTTGGACCAGCAGGCTGTGCACCAGCTCAATGCCACATGTTCTCTCTTTGCTTCTCCTCATATCCTCTTCTGAGTGCCTTGGGATACTCTGGTTTGTCCTTCATCATGACACAGCACAGATACAACAATAACAGTGCCAGTAAGTCCAGCCCACATCAAGCTTTTCCCTCCCTTGCCCCCCTAACAGCTGGCATCTGAACCTCAGAAGTCAGCAAAACAGGTGATTTACACCATTGTAAATCTTCACTTTTTTTCTCAGTAGCAGTTGTTGCCATAGATAACATGCTTTTCTGAGCAGGACCAAACCGTGTGAAGCCCTGAACCTTGTTAAGCCACTTTGCGTCACACAGCAACCCGTTAGCACCTTTGATTCTCCAAGGCCATGGAGACACCAAAATTAACCTGATCAATACCTGCCCCCATCACTGTGAGGCAAGCTATTAGTAGTGTGGATATTTTAGCCTGAGCATACAATGCCAAAACAAATTACTACGGTGAAAAGTAAGTTAAGCATCCTGTAACTTCAGGCTTTCCTGAAAAATAGTCTGAAAGGGAAGGTACAGACTGCATACCATTAACACAAAACCAGCAGAGTTACCACTGAGGCAAGCATGCATCACAGCAAGACAAACACCTGCCTGCCCTGTAGTGCTGGTACAGAGGGGCCATTAAAACACAATCACCTCATGAAACAAGTGCAATGCATGTTTCACTGCTTCCGGACCATGCAGCTTCGTGCAAAAATACCACCATCAATTAGCTCAAAATGGTCTTTATTAAGCACTGCACATCTTAAAGAAAGCCTTTTTAACACCAGACCTACCAAACAAGCATAAGTAGTAATCAAAATGCTAGGCAGAGACACTTAAGGCTTTATACTCCTGAAGTTTTTCCCCTGAGTATCAAAGATCAAATTTGTTCTACAGAAGATAGCTGAGGATTTCTCAAGTTCAATGCTTCCTGAGCTCATTGATTAGTATGCAAACACAGCACAGTGACTACCAGCACATCACTACAAGCATCTATCCTGAAAAAAGGCAATCCTCTGCAACACACTCAGTAGAAATATTCTATGTACAGGCACTATTACTTTTTTAAACTGCAAGACCTGATGGACTAACCAACTCTAAATTCAGGGGAAATGACTGCTTATTAAATTCATAAGATCAAAGGCTTATTTGAGTTATTCCATCATGTACAACAGAGTGTTTTGGAGTGAGAAACTCAGGTCAGCAGGGTCATCTCTTTCAGTCAGATACCAGATCTGTCACTAAAAATTATGCACGTGTTTGCAAGGGTAGATTTTTTTTTTATTTAGTGTAATATGAGACTTCATTCTAAAAAGTATTTGAGCGTAAGGAAGCCATCATATTTTGAAGTGTCATACTACAGAAAGCTGAATCATTAAAGATGTCTGCAAACAACTGCAAGACCCGAAATTCACATCACAGTTGTACTAACCTGCATATTCCACCAAATATATGTATTCTAATTAGAGAACACAGGCCTTCACAAAAAGAAAAGCACTGCAAAACAACCTTTATCAAAGACTTTAAATCTTTAAAGTTTATTTTTAATTTTTATTTAATTGTTATTAATTTTTTATTAATTTTAATTTAATTTAATTTTTAAGACTTTAAATAAATAAATAAATTTAAACTGTAAGAAACACAGCCACCATTACAATGGGGGTTAAAAAAAAATAAAAAAGAAAGAAAAAGAACCTTGGAAGTCAAAACCTGACCATAATTATTCCCAACTTTCAGAAACATATTTTCAAGTGTATTGCTATGTGATACCTGAGGAATAACAACTCTAAAACCTTTTGAAACTCAGAGCTCTCAGGTGGTGGATGTGTCCATGCACACAAAACAAGCAACTACCCAACAGACAGCAGGCACATTCAAGAGCATCCAGCATGCTGACCCTACTGGGATTTATAAAAATAACAGCACTAGTTTAAATGGCTACTTTGGAAAAAAAAACAATAAAACCAAGCAGGAACAAGAGAGATGGAGGCCTGGCATGATGAAGCTGTACCCCCTTACATGGGTCCTGTAAATATTGTGGCTCTCTCTGCTCAGAAATCCTGGAATACTGACCTCAGCCTTCTTCATGTTACAAAATTCCCATGCTCTACTCCTGAAATTCAACATCTAACTTCTCTTTATAATTATTCTTCTACCATACTCATATAGTGCATGAAGACTAATCTATCTTCCAAGAAATGGTTTGTGCCCTGCTGTTACCAAGTTGCAAAAAATCACCATTCGTTTGTCACAGGTAAGTAAACAATTCATACATCAAGTAAACCATTCGTACATCTATTGTCAGTGCACCCTTCAGGTCACACGTAAGAAAATCCTTACAAGTGGGAGGAAAGGGCTTCTCTAGAGTGTGAAAAGCAATGTCAGCACGATCATTTCAGCCATCTGGAGAGTGATGGGGGTGCCTGGAGTTTTACTTGTGCACTTCATGCACTGAAGCAACTGCATTGGGCAACCCATACATGGCACAGGCAAGAACCTGAACTCCTGCAGATAACGATGGCAAGAGCAGCACTGGAAGAAGCCAGGACACCCTGGGTAAGCAACAGGTAGGGAGATTGTCCCTCCTGAGCCTTGCATCCACTTTTGATGCATGCAGTAAGAGCCATAGCCAGCCCAGTGAACAGCTCCTCTACAGACCATGAACTGAAAATTTTGACCAAGAAAAAAATTTGGCAGATGGTGAGAGCTTCTCTTAGAAGAACATTTCACACACAGACCCAAAATCTGTAAAGAGTAATGCCCAATTCTGTACTTCCTACAAGCTCTTGGCTACAAATAAATTACAGAGTCTCTGGGATATGCCAAACCTTCCATGCCAGCATTCCCTGAACTTGTTCTCCTGGCTACCCACCAGAGCAGCTCCCAACATTTTGTATCAGCAATCACTCTTCAGTTTTTCTTATCAGCCCCTTCCAATAACCAGCTACTGAGTGCTTACCATAACCCCAGGGATGTCTGCATTCAGAACCACTGGGTTGATAGTGAAGGGGTTCCAGCCAGAAGAGAGGTGCAATAGCAAATACCTGAGCATGGAGTTTGGGAAGCAACAGCACTGAGCTTTAATATGCAGCTTGCTCAGAAACTACCTCCCAGCAAATTTAACAAAAGGAGCAACTAAAGCATTTACAGTTTTGAACTCACACACTCACATTAACCTGGTGAGCTGTCAGTCCTGACGTTTATTTACATTGGAAAAACTTCAGAAGTTCAAAAAAACCATTAGCATCCAAGGAAGCCACACTGCAGCACCTCACTGGGAAACATGGTAGAACCAGTCTGAGTGTTTACCTAAGGAGATGCAGGGAAAAGCTAGGGACATCAGAGACATAAATGCCCTTTCAAACACCCTATCTGCAAGACAAAAACCCACTCTTTTGACTTGGCCTATTTAGAGGCAGATATTACTGATTATGAATCTTCAAGATATCAGCATTTTATTGTGGTTTTTTGTGAGGTTTTGTTTTGTTTGAAATCAGTATTTATGTTGTGCTTGAAAATACTCTATTGTATTTAGCCATTAGAATCCCACAGCCCTCCTTGTATCTGGGATTTAGAAATGGAAGTATTTGCACTGTGAGCAAGGTTTGCAGAATTCAATGAATGTGTTGGCAAAGAGTCAAAAGAGCATGTTTGGACAGCCTGGGGATTATAAGGTCCCCCCTGCTGCCTTTTACAAGCTATCTGGTTTCACCTTTATCAAGGCTTCCTACCTGAACTACTTTTGTGAAGTCAGCCTTGATTTCTCTGAAATTTTAAAATGTATTTGAGAAATTAAACATTAAAATAGGACCACAGGAATAATTCATAATAATTAATAATAATCTTATATCTGCTAATGTCCTTTGTAGTCAGAGACATCTGGGCCAAACTCTACAGCCAAAATCAACTATGGTATCTACAAGTACAAAACAATCTACTCAAAATGGAGCTCTCAAAGAAGACAAATCATCGTTCAGAAGTTGGGGACCGTGGTTCTGACTGCTGCTGCCTCTTTCTGGTTCAGTAATGAAAGAAAGGTAGTAACTATGAATAAGAGACTCCAAAAGGTGCCAAAGAGAAAACAGACTGTAGCAAAGAGAAAAAGCCTGTAGCAAAGTGACCACCTGGGTATTGAAAGACAAACTCTCCTAAGGTTCAGATGCAGCAAGAATGATTAAACATGGAATCAGAGCCCAAACTACAAGTAGATCCAGTTTCTTCATGCAGGCAAAGTGGAGCTAGGAGTATTTTAGGAAGGTGAGCACTGGTAATAGCTTTACTGTAGGACAGCTAGGTTAAATTGAGCTGGGATAAAAAGGAGTGAGACTGAATTATTTAAGCTTCCTTTCTGGCCATATGTGCTGTGAACAGCTGATAAGTTGTAGGAAGAACATGCTACTTTTAGATCTCTTGACTTTCCTGTGCCAGGGTCCTTGTCTCTCTGCTGAGCAAACAGGGAACTAATGCTTATTGCTACTGGGAAGCTGGGAAACATGGGTTCTCCCTCGCCTCTGGTGCTGGCTGATGAGTTATTTTGGGCTAACCATTTAAGTTCATAACCCATTCTTTAAAATGGCCCCAAGATTCCATGCATATTTGGGAGGTGCTCTGAAAAATGCCAGTGCAGCTTAGTTCCCATCAGCATCTGTCTGCAACAACAAAGACTCCAAAAACAGAAAGATCTCTCCAGGCAACCATGATGAGCAAGCTCTGTGTTCAACTGGGACACACAAATACCGGGGAAATATTGTGAGAAAAGGTCTTGAAGAAGCACTGTAGCTAGTTAATGTCAAATGAGGAGCTCATGTGCCATCAACATCGGACCAGAGCTGCACTGGCTCGGGATCCAGAAAGCCACAGGAGCACCCCAGCACCCAGTGGCACAGGGAGCCACACCAAAGTCATTGGTCACCTTCTGGCACCCTCCCCACCTCATCTTCCTTCTGGGGATTTTCTTTGTAATGAAATTCTTCCTTCCATCAAAGATTTCATGAAACTTTACAGCCAAGTTCAATTTTCTATTTATATCTGTTTTACTTTCATACAGTTTTGGAAGAATTCTGAAAGGATTCTGCCACACACATTTGCCAGAGTTTGATAAATATTGTTTCTGTTCAAAGGTCCACAGGAAGCAACAACAGAACCAGTAGATTCACACCTCCACCTTCCTGTTGCACTTCTGGAGACCACCTCTCTGGTATGCACCCACAGGACAATCCCCACCTTTCCTTTGCCTTGCTGTTGCCTACCCTGCTGCTCCCAGATGCAGCATCCCTTCCCTGGGACTCCACTGTCCTAAATACCAGTTACAAAACTTTCCATGTGCAGGGCCTCACATTTTAGCTTGTTGAAAGGGAACCAATATTAGCACCAAAAAGCTGTTCGGGGACTGTGGAAGCACTGAGCCTTCTTTTCACACAAAACTGCATTGGGAACTTGAATTGGGGGTGTCCCTCTGTTTCTCAGCTGCAGCATGAGCTTCTCCATGCTTCAGGCATCACCTGATGGAGACAAAGCACAGAAGAGTCAGTTATTTAAACCTGCAAGGTTCAAAAACCCCAGCTGAGAAAGTGAAAGAGGAGTGAGATATCACAACTGACAAACCACAGCAGAGAAGGGAGACCTGCTCATGCTGGGCTGAAGAGAAGGTTTCTTATACAGCAGCTGTCAAAAACCTTGTTCTGAAATGGCTCAGCAAGCCTCACCTCAGCCTTGTCCTAACTCGGACAGCTGGGGACAGCTCTGCAGTTTCCCCAGGAATTCCAAGAGCTCCTGTGCCCCCAAGGGCCTTTCTGGAGAACAGGGAGATGACACTGTCCCTTTCTGCACCCATGATACACTGTGAGGCCCCTGTCCTCCCTTCTGCTCCCGTTTCACACCCTCTTAGCCAGTGGGTAACAGAGTGAGGGTTGGGAAAACACCGCAGAGGAGCCCAGTGGTCAGTGCCCTGATGCAGCACGTGGTGTCCTGAGCTCTCTGCTGTCCAAGCACACACACTCCCTGTCCTGGGCTGCTGGGATGCTACAGCTGCTGTTGCAGCCGTGGGTTGAGGTGTCCATTCAGCACCTTCCAGCTGGCCAGAGCAGCATTCCGTGTCCCAGCCCCTTTGCAGGACACTCACTGGTGCACTGTGATTGCTCAGCCTGAACACATTAACCCAGGAGTTCTAAAAAGGTTTATCTGAACTGGGACTGAAAAGAAAATTACAAAGAAGCTTTGGCAGAAGGGTGAAACCTATCATTAATTTTAGTAGTGAGTGATCTGAAATATATAAACACATTGTCCTTTTATAGCAGGACTGTTTTTCTCTATTGCTGCCTTAAAAATGTCATACTAGCTCCACCTAGCACACAGAATGGTTGTAATAGCACTGGGGAATTATTCAGGATTAAATATGGCCACTTTTGTTCAGTTTGATCAACTGGTTATTTTTTGCAACTCAAACTAATGCTTCCATTCAATTTCTTTCACCATCTCCCACAGGAAAAATATGGGCTTCAGCTAATCTCTCAAGGGTACATTTACTAAGAATGCAGAAGATTTTACAAATAACTGAGGGGGAAGGCAACACTTTGTTATGCATCACATATATTTTAAAAGTCCATTAGAGTGCTCCAGATTTATCATGCTACCAGAACTCAAATGGGTATTTAATACCAGTAAAATTTTATAGGTCGATGCAGAAATCTGACTGACTGATCCAAAATTGCCTGGACAATAAAAGTGTTCAGGCCACCCCTTGCAAATACTGCCTAACAACTCATCCTTTCCAAGCCCTACTGGTCCCAACTGGAGCAGTGTTATCTCATTAAAAACTTCTGCCCAGTCACTAAGCAGTACAAGCACTAAAACAGGATTTCTGGAGTATTAATTCCAAAGGACGACAATCAAACATAGTGCTACTACTACAGCCCACCTAATTTTTTGTGATTGGCTCTCCACTAAATTTACTAAAAGAAATCAGCAATCAACAAACCATATCTTTGACAATAGACAAAACAGAAAGGTTTTGGAGAAGGGGCAATCATTGAGGTAAGATATGAACTTACTTACAGAAAGCCAGGAGGAATTGCTGTGCCATCTAATGGGACAACTTCCCTTCTGAACAATGTGAGTAACCAAAAGATAAATCATGCAGGGCATATTTTCCAATGTTTGGGTCACAAGTTTAATGAGAAACTTCACTGCCATTCAAATGGCTGGTCCTATGGGCCAGACTGTGCTGTCTGGGGCATATTCTGTTTTGGCTTCTCCCTGAGGTCAGAAAAGGCTGTGAAGATTTGAGGGAATCTTTGAAGTTTAAGATTTGCACATCCTTTCCATGGGCTTAGGATTTCGCCATTCAAATGATTTGTAGTTCAAGTTCATGGGCTTTCTCATCATAAGGGACATAACACTTTTTCTGCACTGAATGACAAACAGACTCACAGCTGTGGCACTTCAGATGGGATTGGAATGGCCCTTTACAAGAGACAGACCAGGGGCATTCAGAGAACACCCTGAATCTCTCCAAACTCACACTGCCAACCTGACCAGTTCTGAGTTCAAACACTTCTGGTTAGGGGCCATTCTGAGGTTCTAGGAACACATAATTTGTTAAGAAACCTGCAGACAAAGGGAGAATGATGGGCACAAGTTACTTGGATTTGTGAAAAAGAGGACCTAAAGCAGATTGCCTTTTACAAATACACAGCCACAGGGAGACAGCACAGCAATAAAGACATGGCAGAAACACAACAAAAGCCATCACACATCCTCAGTATAGTGTGTTACCCGCAGGAAGCAGGCTCCTCTGTATATACACTAGCAACCGGTCTCCTAATACTTTCATTTTCAAAGAAAACTAACAAAACAGCAAAACCATTTTGAAGATTAGGCCTTCTGCAGAGATAAGAAAAAAAAAGCTGATATAGACCTTAGTCACAACACTGAATAACAGCAAAAAGAGTCAGAGAAACACAGATCAGAGCATACTCCACCCACGGGGAATGGAAAGGTGAGTGCATGCCTGAAAACTGCACTCCCTTTCCTGCGTGGGAATCCTGCTCCTGTTTTACAAATGCACCATCCCTGCTGCACACACTTGGAGCAGCCCGAGCCCATACACCTGGGTGGCCCACACACAGACACGTGCCAGTTCCATCAGGGCAAGAGATGGTGAGTGACTCTGCACGCAGATGGGGAGTGCAGTAACGAAACCAGCGCCAGCTCTTTGGCAGGAGGCTGCTGGGCTGATGGGGTGATGCCATGTTGATAGCAGATGCTGCTAACACCTGTTGATGGGTACAGCAATCTCTTTTTAAAAGCAGTCAGCCTTGGGAGGCAGGGAAGCATGGGGCTTGGAGGCACTCGAGTACAGAAACAGATAATTGCATTCCGGGTGCCAGTAAGCAGTAAACAAAGGAAAACGTGTGCTGCAAGGTTACAGAGTCAGGCAGGACATGAAGGAATTTGCATGAAACAACAGCACCAGTCCTCAAGGAAATGAAGCACCAACCTGAAGCTGTGCGAGCCAGGGCAATGGATTCATTGCTTCGTGTACAGCAGCAGCAGAGCAGAAAACATGAACCCAGTAAAGTTTCATACAGAGCTGGGTTTAGCACAGAGACCAGACTAGTAAGATTCATTCGAAGAATTTTAGCTCTTCCACATCACATTCTTGAATACACTCTCTGTTCACTCTGCTTAAGAAACTCATTCTTCACTAAAATAGATGAAAGAAGTCTTATTTTTCCTAGACTGGTTAATTCAAGTGGGATACTGAATAAAGTAGTGAGGTAGAAAGGGAACTGTGGCTCCCAGAGGATAAAGCTTTCCTCTCCAGAGGCAGTGCCAAAAAGAAGCTACAGACCAGGGCCGTGGCTGCAAAGAACCCCTGCACCAAGCAAGAGATGTAGCTGGTCAGTCTACTTTGTATGATAGGGCAGTCAGGACTCAGTTTGCACTGGACAAAATAAAGCTTGAAACAAATTTGTGTTAGGGTACCCTCACTGTGCACCTCATTTTGTTGCTTCTTGCTGCATTCATGTTAATATACTCTTCCTCCACTGCCAGTTTCTTTTAAAATACCCACTTGGAGCTGCTGTGATAAAGAGTGTTTTCATTACAGATTCTCAATTATCCTTAAATTACTAAAACGTCCAGATTTCAAATAAGCACTTTTTTCTTTTCCTTCAAGATTCTATCAAATAGTGCCCCAGTTAATTATTGTCTTCTGAGTTTCAAAACTCAGCTTGTTTGATGCCACAAAAGCATAAATCCCGAGAAATAAAATATTCTCTGGAAATGCAGTCCTCTGCTTCTTTTATTTTAAATTGGTTTCGTGCCGTCAATGAAATCATCCTGTGGAAAAAAAAAAATTAATTTCAGCCTTTGGGGAAAGACTGAACAGAAAAACTTTTAATATGCAAAGTTCAAAAAGCAACAACAGAAAAGAGATTTTGGAAGGAGCACCTCTGGCTGGCCCTAACAATAGCTTTTGTCGGTCCCCCAGGCTCCAGCAGCACAGTCGGCCAGCTGGCTGCATAATTTAACATATCATATCTTATGCATCTTGATCTTATCAGAACACTCTACAGAGGCTAATGGAAATGGTAGAATAGACTTCTGAGACCTTCCAGAGCGCTGGCTTTGAACTGCCCAGGTTTACACAGCATCCAGTCAATTACCTAATCCCATCTACAGACATCTCCTGTCAAACGAAGCACAAAGGAAAAGGCATTTAATAAAAGCATGGATGGAACGAGATCAGCTGACCATGAACAGCATATGACTGTTCAGTCATTCATACAGTGATGCATTTAATACCCTCAGAGTTCATATTTCAGAACTCCTTTTTTACCTAGGCTTGCTCCTTCTTCTAAGACTTGCTGTTGTAAAGACGACAGCACATTTTACTAGCAAATAACTGTGAAATATATTCTATATCAAAAGTTTACTATGAAAAAAGTTCTTGTATTCTGCCATAACTAACAAAGAACACAAAGGTGCCATTTGTTTGTCTTTGGCTTTTATCTGATAAAGTCAGGCAGAAAGAAGTGAAGCCACTGAAAATAAAGCATTCATACTGCATACAAGCAGTGCTGGAATTACATATTTCCATGGCTGCTTTTTTGACTCAAGCAGCAGTCTGGCAGGGCACACATCATGCCCAGAAAGTTGTTTTTCCCAGGGTGTGATCAAACCCTTACACTATAGCTGGTCTGACCTTGCAGCTTTCCCACACACACGGAAGTTGACTGCATGATTTGTAGAACATCTCAAGTTAGATTTTTTTTTCCCACCCAAAGTTAATCCCTGTAAGAAAAATAGATCAATGTGAATCAGCTGAATCTAGGAAAACAGAGAAAACAGGTCTGTTGCTAAGCGCAATAAATTCAAGAAAACTGCACTCATTGTAACAGCATAATTATCACCACAACTGTGCAGAAGATAATTATTCACGCTAAGATGTGGCAACCTTTTGCAAAGATAAGACAGATACTTCCACTTTCAATCACCCAATGCAATATCTGCATTTATATGAAGATATTAGACAGGGAACAGGTAAAAAAAAAAACATGATTAACTTTGTGCATTCTTTTTATATGACTTATGTGCTTTACTGCATCTTGGCTTCCATATATGCCATAAATCAGAGAAAGGAGAGAGCAATAAAAATAGAGGGACACAGAAAAGATGAAGAACTAATATTCAAATCCTCCCACAGAAGGCAGACAAACCTCCAAGGAAATGTGGGCAGGAGGAGGAGAATGAGAACATGAAAAATATAAGCCAACCAAAATAATGGAAAAAACCAAAAACATACATACATATGGATGGCCCTGGGAAACTGGCAGGGACCTCTCTGCAGGAGTAGTGTCTGGGGAACAAGATGTCTCAGGGCTTTTAAGTCAGACCATCCAGCCATGAGGTACCAAAGCCTGTCAACATCCAAAGCTAGCACAATGATTATAAAAGGGAAATAGGAACTAGGACACACTGATAAAAGCACTAAAATCGCCTTGAAAAAACAAGAGCTAAGAGATTAGCAAGCTAAACAATACTTTTTCCTCCACGCTGTCATGGTTGATTGTTTAAAGCCTGTCAAAAGCTCCTCTGGGAAATCCTGCATAGATATACTGAGAGCAGTGGGAGAGTAGGGAATCAGTCAATATTTAATAACTTTATTACTCAGACAGTACCATACGCACTTAATTGAAAATTACAATGGCATTTGGGGAAAAAATGCTTTTCTTTTGCAATAACAACCAAGTCGTTTGAACTATTTTGAAAGGATTTTCTCTTTTTAATATTTAAAAGAGGCACACACCTTTGCTCAAGCGGTGGCAGAATCTTGAGGACACCTAAACTACCAGAGCATTTCCAGCAATAACTTCTGCCACCAATGCTGAAAGTTTTCTTTTTGCCATCCTACTTTCTTTCCAAATCATGAGCAAATATGAGACTGCACTGAAATCATTAGCACCGCCCACCAGGCAGATCTGCTTGTCACTGCACATTCCCTCTCTCCAAGACAGACAGCTGGAGGCTGTATCTGGACACCAGGGAAGAGCCTGGCAGAGCAGTTTCAGCTTCAACTGCATAGGCTGCCTCAAGTTCCTTTCTCAGGGAAGAAACACAACTTCTAAAGGAAGCCCATGAACACATTCAGCTCCTACATTACACTAGTGGAACTACTTTTGGAATGCTGAACACATATCAGAAGTTCACAATTCTAAAAGAAAGATGGAAAAGGGAAAAAAATAAAAAACACATGGAAACAGCCAAAAAGCATTTGGGAGGTAGACACTATGCTGCACAGCAAGACATCCAAAAGAAAATTTACAGGAAAAGGGATACCAAGCAGTGACATGGAGAACTGCATGAACAAGTGTCTTGGAAAAATATGCATGTGCCTAACTACTGACACAGACAGCTTCTGTAACTCAGTAGAGAAAGAAAAGGGGGAAAAAAAACCCAGTACCATATAGTAAAAATTAGTGAACCTGTTATTAAAGTCTACCAATCAGTGTGTTCATAGCACTCTCAAATACCACATCTCCTGAAGGTCTGGGAGCACAGCTTTCATTGCTCTTCTGTATCTGTCTTCCTCCAGCCAACAACCTGAAGAAAATAATTTTATACCTTCCTTCCTCAGGCACCAAACTCTGAATTACAGTATAAATTTAGGTCTCCAAAAGACTTGGTAACTCACCTGCCTTTGCTTGTCCCCATCATTTTCCAAGGAGAAAAGCAGAGCAGTGGCACTCTCACAAGTTCATTTGATTGGCAAGTGCCTGAGGTTTTCCACTGATCTTCAAATGCACTATGAGTCTAATAAAACCCTCAATAGCAGTACTGGAATATTTCATACACTGCAGTTTTATTTAATTTCTTGTTTATCTGACTACTGCCAAACAAGAGGATATTCCATGAAAGCTGATACAGTCCTAAATGAGATATAAGCCATTCTCAAAATACCCTGTGTGTATTTCCTTGCACACATGTGAGCCCACAAATCCTACTGCTTAGCTCTCAATGAAGATTTTGGTTTGTTTTAAATAACCTGACTGGAGACATTCTGCTTCAGAAATATCTCTTTAAATACACCCAGGAGGAAATTTGACATATACAGTATAATTGCTTTGCTATCTAGACTTAATCCTGCATAGAAACCATCTGTTGCATAAAAAAAAAAAAAAAAGGAAAAAACCCCACAAACACAAAAGCCAAATAAGATTCTTTTTGTACACTGCTTACTATTTCTGAACACATGTGCAGACCACAACATCACCATGCACAAGATCATCACAAAGTGGTGTTACAGTACTGCTCGAAAAATCCAGACAAGCATGTCAAGATGTACAGAGAAACCAGGTGTGAAGAGCAATCCTTTCATCCTGCTCTGCTCAGGAAGGAACCAGAACCAACCAGAGTAAACAGCCAGAAATATAAAATATTTATCTTACTAGGAAGAGAATGAAAATCTTGGGCTGCTGCATTGGGAGAGAAGACAGCTAGGAAGGGGAGGTGCTGAAATGGCCTCGCTTGATACAGAGAGCACACAATGTTCAGGCTGGAAGGCACTGCTCAAAGGGTCAAGGGCTGCTCCCTTCCCCAGTAATCCTCTGTCTTTCCACAGGTGTTTAACTTGACCTCCACCAGTGAAGGCTCTAAGTTTCCCTGGACAATAAATTCTGATGCTTTACTACTTCTCCCTTAGCATCCAAACTCGAGCTTCCTTGTCACAAGGAATAATTAGGTACCATCAGGCACCCCGTGGAAACTCCCCCTGGAGGTCCTTAGGCTAGCAAAACTTCTGTTTGAAAGAATAGAATTACCTGTGACCCTGCTCAGGTGCTGACTTGATGAGAGCCTTTTGGACTTACCTGGGGGGATGTGAAACACAGGACTCTTGCTCCATTCACACATCCTGCTCACAGCTGTTGGTGTGGCTGAGTGACAGGGTGCTGCAGCCAGCTGGGACAGCAAGCACTCTGAGCACCAACAGAGCTTAAGAGAGCTTGGGCATGAGCAAGAGGCCTGGCTTTCATGCCTTAAAGGATCCCCAGCTTCCTCTGAAAGGGGCATCAGTTTCCAAGAGAGTGGACAGTGGGCAAGTGAGGAGGTTGGGTGCTGTTCCCAGGGAGCACCCAACCATCTCTGCAGATGCAGAGCCCTTGTGCTTCCGCATCGTTCGAGGACTTGCTTCTCACTCCTTACCCTGCTCTGGTTCCTCCAGGTGTCAGCCAGAATTTAGCTTCTCTTCCTAGAAACCCATCATTCCTACAGATTGATGGGTTTTGTCTTGATCTCTAATCTCTCCAGACTTATATCCTACCTTCCAAAGGAAGGCTCATGCTTCACTCTTAATGCAAGGCTCCATATATTAACAACTTACAAAAGCCATACAAAAACCTTTAGCCTGCTGG
The DNA here is from genome assembly GCF_041296385.1 of Aphelocoma coerulescens. NCBI lineage: Eukaryota > Metazoa > Chordata > Aves > Passeriformes > Corvidae > Aphelocoma > Aphelocoma coerulescens. The sequence continues at coordinate 17,369,984 of NC_091018.1, forward strand.
AAGCAATAACCTATTGATTTAACATTTTGCTCACTACTACCAACTAATAAAAGGATGACAGCAAGGCACTATATCACAAATTGTCACCAGCAGCTCAGAACAAATTGGGTCCTTTTTGGATCAACAGAATCATGGAGACAAGCACAAACTCAAATCACCTCTCTTCATCAGCTTTCAGCCCCATCCCACTGCCATCACCTGCGGGTGACCAAGTGCACTCAGAACAGGACTAATGGCAGATGGCATAATTAAAAGGCTTTGAGTCATACATCAGTGAGTGCCTGAGCATGAGGGCATGTCAAATAGTATACTTACAAACAGAAGGTTTTGAAAGACAATCTAAATTACAGCACATGATCTCCAAGTTCAGCTCTGAAGTTTCAAAACAGCCTTCTTGTCATCCCCAGTTACCAAACAGCCATGCCCAAAGCTGGATGTACATTCCCTCTTTCATCAACCCATGTCTACTCCTGCCTTGTCCTAATGGATGCGTTATCTTGAGTTGTCGCACCCGATTGCACATGATGTGACACAGGATGACATGAATAATGAACCCCCCTTTGATGTGAACAAATTCATTAGTTTAGCTTTGGGGAAGAACAGGAAAGCACAATGTAATAAGCAGCAGTTTACTTGAATCATTGCAGCATAATTATTATTGTTATATTACTGTTAGGATGATGATGATGATGATGATGATGATGATGAAGATGTTTACTTCCCCTCTCACTTAAGGGTAACAAAAAAAGCCTAAGTTAAAAAGAAATTTACTTCCTCACAAAAAGCGTTTAGAAAAGTTTCCACGGTTCTTTCTTTCCAAATTCTACAAAAATCAAATGGGTCACTTCAGCATGCATTGGCATTGAACTGTTACCACATGCTTTTCATATTTCTTTTCAGAAATGAAGGACATGAGGAAGAGGAGATCTTCACTGCTGCTTGGTTTTTGACTAAGCAGACTTTTTCCCCTCTATTATTCTACAAGCTGGATGTACACAGATACTGGAATATTAAAGAGCCAAAAAAGTTTAATTACATCCCTTGTTAATTAAAGTATGAGCTAGTGAGCTTCCTGCTTACTCATAAGGAGGAGTAAGAACAGCACTTGGAGAATCACAGCTTCCTGAACACTGTATATCATGGCCAGCAGTCTCCCAGAAGATGGTAAGAGTGGGGTGCATTCACCTCTCTTTTTGAGCACATGCATATTCCCTCACTCTTCCAGGAGTAAGTAAAAGTTATACAAATTCTCTTGTAGATCTCTGAGTTGTGCTTCACACTCATTTCCATTTTCTGCATTCCCACCAGGGTTCATGGCACCACACGCAGATCAGCCAAGGAAGGAATCCAGCCCTCTGCTTTTATTTTTACCCGTTGTGCTTTCATCATAGCTGGGTGAGTGAGAAACCATCTGCTTCCTTGGGATGAAAAGGCAGGAGAGGGAGCTACAGTTTCCAGAGGAGTATGCCTTTCAAGATACAGCATCTGTCCTTTCTGTTCCTTCTGATTTATAGGGATTTTGGTTTGGGCCAAATTCACAGCTACATTAGGAATGAGAGTAGCCTAATGTGACACTGTACCCAGAATGAATTTGGCTTAGGGACTTCAGCTCATTCATTCTCAGGGCTGATATTTCAGAGCCCTTGATCCATGATGCATAGTAGGCAAATTTACACTGATGCAGTAGGTGACTTTCTAATTTCATTTATGCTCAGATCATCCTGCTGGCTGGTATTAAAGAACAGTTTTTAGCTGAAACTTTTTAGTTTGAAGGATTAGATAACAAGGATATGTAGCTTCCCTAATCAGAAGTGCATTGTGTAAAGATTTCATACAGGAACTTCTGTAGTGCAGCACAGAATTGCTGGACATCCAATCTGATAATCCTTCACATTTGAAGGCAACAGGAGCTACAGCACCCAATTTAGAGACAAATATCTACAGAAAGAATGATGTGAGGAAGCAGTCAGAACTAAAAAATCTAATCTTTCTGACACATATGAATTTCAAGAATTTTTATCTTGAAAATTGATAGCAGGATTCCAGACACATGTATAAGACTGAGAGACTTTCTATATCACAAATATAGTCACTGTAAATGCACTTCAAATAACAACCCTGATCTTCTAACTTTCCAGATAGCTGATAAAATTTGAAATCATCTTTCTAAAGCTTCTTGGAGATCTTCCTCTACTTCCTTACTGAAAATGATCTAACAAAGCCTGATGAACAAGCAAACCAACTTGCAATATTCCTTTCAGTTGCTTCTGTGGTAATCAATTTCCAGATTTATTCATAATTGTGTTTCACATAAATTTTTCCCTTTGCAGAGGAATGTGTATTATCCTCAACACTGCTCTGCCCGAATTTTCAAATCCTACATTCTTCCTGAGATTATGCTAGGAATGCTGTGAACAGTAAACTTGTTTGGGGGCCACAGGGCTGAGATGATGGAGGTGACAGTCAAGGCTATCCTCTTGCTGCTGGGCAGGTGGCACTGATACCCCCCTGATCCTGCTTCCCTTGCAGCCAGGTGCTCTGCAAGATTCTGGACAGGCAAGTGCTAATTCTGCCCTAGCTAATATAAAAAAGATATTTCTATTTAATGACTAGTTATTCTGTTCTAAGGTACACACACTTAGAACAACACGTCACCAAAAAAGGCACCACAGATAAGCCTTAAGAGACACAGTGCAGTGAAACAAGAACAGGAGATGAGCAGAAGGGAGATTTGTTGTGACAGAGGCACAATATGTGCAGCTTGGGAGCAGATTTCAGACCCTGGCAGTATCATCTAGACACAGGATTTAACCCAAGGGTATTAGCAACAATCTTAATCCAAGCCCTTTTAGCAAGTGACAATGTTGATACCAGCTAATCTGTGCCACTAACAGCTTCCAAAGCTAAGGCAGAGAGCCCACCAACTCCAGCAACACTTTCCACATGCTTGGGTCAAACTGTGGGCAAAATTCAAATGTCAACGTTTTTCCAGTGCTAGAGAACACTTCCTATAGTATTCAAGACATCTGCATGGGGCTTGCAGGAAACAAGACCTCTCAAAGACCTGCAGCCTCCACAGGCAGCAGCTGGAGGCCAGGACATGTGCCAGGAGTGAAAGCCACAGGAGTCCTGAGCTGAACATCTGGGTCATCTTCCTCCAGAGCTACCAGAACTTTTAGAAAAGTCTTTTGCCAACAAAACTTTCTATATATATTCTTAAAACTGCTTAGCAGGTGTTATATGCAAACCTGTCCTGAAGCATTAGTGTCCACAATTAACCCTCCTGGCTGGACATGCCTCTGGAGTCAAGTCCTTGCCACGCTTTCTATCACCTCATTACTTAACTCCCTTTATTGCCAAGGGGATAAGTACTGACTTTGCCTTTGTGAGAAGTGATGGAGGAAGCACAGATCTGCAGCTGCCAAGAGAGGTTGCTGAGGTACTTTTATTGGCAGCAGATCCAGGCATAAGTCTTACATGAGTACTGCAGAGAGGACAGTATATAGCACTCCTTACAACTTTAGGACACAGCAACCTAGAAACTACAAATCTGTGCAAAACTGGGCTCCAACACAATCATATTTGTGATGCAGTGGCAGTTGGACTTTGCAGAATTACTTCATAAAAAAAAAACCTAGAAGAATTCTCAATAAGTATACTTATTCCTGTCATTCATTAATACACCTGCTGGCTAAAAATGACAAAGGACTTCCAGCATGGCAAATATGTTCTTAGCTATGGAAGAATCAAGAACTGCTATACTCAGTTTTTGAAATGTCTTTTCTATCATGGTTGGAGCACAACTGTCTGTGTTCCTTACTCTATGGTAATTAATGTCACTGAGAAGTAACATTAATCCCACATATTGACAGAAAGCGAAGGAGCAAGGCTGGAATTTATGCCCTTCTCTGCTTAAAGGGAGGAAGCTTTGAGTCTGACTTGATTCAAGAGGGCTGAGATAATAACAGGACTTGGGAAGGTAATTTTCTAGCATCTGAGCTAGAAATGAGATGCAAAAAATCCAAAGCGGACCCGCAGCAAAGACTAAATTTGTCCATTCTCAGTGATGATAAGGACGGCAGCCTGGCACCTAAATATACCTGTGCCCTGCTTATTGGTTTTGAGACACACTCCTCCCAAACAGGTATGTCTGAATAAAGAGAAGTGCTTTACCAGGAGAGGCTTTTCCCCATCTAACTCCATCCCTGCCTCTACGGGGGGAGCACAGCCACCCTCCCAGAGAGGGGTGCAAGGAACACCACAAGTCTCCAGCTGAAAGCACAGGATGGAAAATGCTGCTGAAGAGTCCACCAAGCGAGAAGTGGCACTGGAAGATCTGAGAGCAATGCTTCAGGGAGAGGCAGTGAGAAGGTCAAAGCAACAGAGAGCCAGGCAACTACAGCATCCTCAACCGGAAACACTGGCAGCCTTCCTCAGAACCACCAAACCCTCCCATACCTAGAGGCATGCAAAGAACAGAGAGAGTGCTTTAAGTCTTTCTATAAGCCAGGGGTCTTTCAGTACAGGTGAAAAAACTGCTTACTAGTGATTAATAATTAGTTCGTTTTAGAAACACTAAGCAATTAGAATAATTCTGCACTAAAGCCATTCCAAATCTCATCTCCCAAAGACCCCCGAGTTGCTTGGATTCCCACAAAGCATATTGTGCCCACAAAGCAATGCTGTTTGCCATGCACAGTAAGTCCCATCATGTTTTCAAGCTTCCCTGCAAGCATCAGCTTGAAAATAACTACAGATGAACCCTCTGCAGTTCCCATTTTGGAAGTTTTAACTCCACACAAGTAAGCATCTCCCCCTTTAGGTATGGACCCACTTGCCAAGCATGAGCTCAGCAGGTGTCAGACCCACTTGCTCTCTCTGGGGCTGATCAACACCCAAGTAGCTGCTGTATGATCTCATTCCATGTTTGTCTGCAATAAAGGCACTCATCTTGTTCCCGTCAGTAACATTTACTCAGCAGGTCAGCATGAAGGGAAGTAATGAGATGAATTTGCCAATCTAAACATAGTGATGCTTCTTGAGACTTCCCAACATCAGACTTGCAAAAATAAAGGGTTGATCTTAGCCCTAAGGTGATGCTCCAGGTGGTCTGTGCTCCCTGTGTGTCACTCAGGGGTTTCTCAGAGAGCAATCAGTCCCTCACCAAGGGGCTTCCTGTGCATTGCTCAAAGTGGACACACAGTTGACACTGAACCATGCCATAAATCAAGTCCCTCCTGATGGGAGAGAACTTTCTGAAAGTCCTTGCAAGGAGTTTCAAGGATAAACTGAGACTTTTCCTTGAGTTTCAATGCTTCTAGATAGTTGTTTATTAAGTCTTATCAGAGGAACAGAGCCACTAGCATGACCCAGGTACAGCATAGAGCACAGAAGAGAAGGAGTGAAGGCTCTCTATCAAGACTTACACAGCCTTTTAAAGATATTTTAACCAATAGTTACTAAAAACATATATTATTTTCACTTTCCTACCAATTATTCAGTAACACAGGCAGGAACTGCGGAATTCTCTATCCAATCATTCCAAACTACTTCTACTGCAGAACATGGAGTGGTAGAAGAAGAAGAAGAAGGTTTAGAGAACAACAATAATCTTCCATTTTGTTATTTTTTACTCTTATCTATTCACTACAAAGAGAAGCCCAAAACCTCTAAATTTTTCACCCTGTGACAATCTTACATAGTAGTCTATCACCTAATTCCCACCACTGTATTTTCTAGTTCTTGTCTGACTGTTAGTAATTTTTTCCAAGGTTTGAAGCTAAAACAGTGTTGTTCAGGGGGGTAAGAACCTTTAAAAACAGGCAGAGAAATATTCTCGGCACTCTGGGCTCCTACACACAGTGAGTTGGCTCTCCATGCCTGAAAATGAACTATGAGGCAGATGCAGTACAACTTTCCATCTCCACCCCTCAGTCCCTTATGTCAGATGGTCCACAAATTCTTACCTCTTCAGACACCAGCTAAGAAATTAGCTTTTCCATTCTATTGATTTCTAAATTGCATTGAAAAGAACACATTTGAAGACCTTCCATGTCCAGTAGTGATTACAAAAGATGTACATTGCCCTACAACTGTCCTTCAATTCTGAATTGGCCCTCCAGAGACACACCTGTGTGGTTTTGCATTTACAGTCAGGCAGCAATAGTATAGCCAGCTCAAAGATAAAGCTAAGAGAAAGACTTGACCTCACTACTTATAGATAGTCAGAATGCAAATCACCATGGAAATCTAAGCAGCTCATTATGAAGGGTGCTAGCTGAGGGGATGCAGAACAGCCAAAAGTGATAAACAGATTCCACCGAAGCTCATGTGATTTGTACATTATGAGGTTTTATTGATACAGCTGTAGATGATACTGTAAGAGCTTCTTAAAACCCCATTCCCTACAGTCGTCTCTGGTTTTCCTTATGAAAGGGAGTAAGAAATTCAGGGGGATCTCATTTTTGGAAACCAGCCAGGTCCCAGGAAACCAGGCTGGTGTTCAGGACACACATCCAGCTGCCTTTAAAGAGGATGTGTCACTGGCCAGAGGATTTGCCATATAATTACTTTGGATTCAATAAGGAGAAGAGCAATTTATGTTAACCTTTGACTCCAATTCAAGCAAGTTAGGGCACACTGAGGCTCCTCTCCAGGACAGCAGAATCAGCAGTGATGTCACATCCAATTGAATGTATTTACTGTGTGAATACAGCCCTACTTAAGGTGCATAAAACCAGAATTTCTCTAGATCTAGAAGTGAAAACCTAAATTTAAATGACCAAGACTGAAAGTTTAGAGGGATTCTTGGGCTGTTCCCAGTGGAAAAGGAACTGAAGCTGCAGAAAAAGGACTTGCCTATCTCCACCAGTCAGTGTTCTTTAATTCAGTGTTTTCAGGAGTGGTATCAAACACCTCAGTGAAAAGACTACAAGGAGAAATTGCTACTTTATGCAATGAACTGCTGTCATGCTTAAAAAAAGCAGAGACACAATCTGTAAGTGCAGTTCAGCTCCTGAGGAATTTTTTTATTATTTTTTTTTATTATACACACAGGAAGTTTCACAGTCTGAGAAATAAAATATTTTTAAAGGATTCTCTTCTCTCTGCAGCTAAGATTGGCAGGTGGGAAGGGCACCAGAGGACAGGTTTTCAGAACACATTTTTCAAGGTTCTGTTCAAATTCTAAGCCATTCCTACCTCCCAAAGCAGGTACATCACTTTTTTATCATAAAATGCACATGTAATTCTGGAAAATGAAGAGTACAATAAACCTTCATTCTTAATAATAATCTGCTGTGAACAGGTATATTTTAGTGTATCTCAAATTAAGTGTTCTTAGATGTCTTCCAAAAAAATACCTCTGACAAATTTTCTGTTTTAATATCTCTTGATGTTAATAAATTGAGAGTGCTCTTAAGACTATGCTTAAGAAAAAAAAAAAAAAAAACACAAACAAAACCAAAACCTTGACTTTTTCTGTATTTATTTATTAGGTTATTAACATTTCAAAGGCTCATTCATCATCTACCAGTTGACAGTGATGGAGTCAAAACAATTTTTGGTTTTTTTTAAACTGAAACATGGGTCAAATCCAGCCATGGGATCACTGTGAAGTGAACAGAACTACATCAAACTTGTATCCCAGCTTGGCCTGCAACTGGGAAGCTGAGAAAACAGTGGATGTAATTCACAATTGGAGCAAAACAATTTCATGTCTCCTGGACTCCTTTCAAAGTTACTCTAATTAAATTGACACCTTTTTCAGAGAGGCAGCATGTGCTTAGAAAAGCACCTCTGATGACTACAATTCACTGGCTCTTTCCCAGATCTCTCATTATATGGAAGACAACCACAAGCAAGCATTTAGTTCTCTTCCTTTCTCAAAGGTCAGTGGTTCCAAGCTAACTCATTTTATTTCATGCAAATATGTAATAGATCCTCCCTTTATTCAGAGACTCCCTAAAGCTAGATTAAATGAAAATGCAGGGGTTTTTTAAGGATACAATGCAGTTTAAGGAGCATTTCTTCCATGAATTCTGGAATAGGGATGAAACTGACTCAACAATAAAAAAAAACCTCATCCATTTCCTTTGCCTTTTGACCACATTTAGGAGGAAAAAAGCAATTCTAAAAAGCAGATTAAAGTTCTGTTACAGCTATATAGACTACTAAAACTTCTGACCCTCTGTGGTGCTGTTTACGTAAGAGACTTATTTCAGTGTAAAATGACATTTCTATCAGAAGTTACTTCTATGACCAGGAGCCCTTGGCACCAAAAAATGCTCTTCTAGAACACCTCATTTTAGAGTGCCCTTTAACAGTGTTATATATAGACCCACCACTCACAGGAACCAAACGAGAAGCACTTCAGGGAATGGAAAATATATTATTATTAGCTAATCTACATTAATTTAATGCCAATACCAGGACACTTATTAGCCACTGTCAAAATACACTGCTATAGAGATCCTAATTGCAACTTCCCAAGGTATGCATTCCTTCACAAGTATATCATTGCACATAATGAAGCTCACTCAATTTGCATGCCTTAGTATCCCAGTAATTAGGTAGTAGGAAGCACCCATGACTGGGCAGAAAATTGCATCCTTCTATTTTAGATTTTGTGCTATATTTCCTTTTCCCTTGCAGGTAAAGGGTCTGACATCTGTTGTTTTGGCCAGTTAATATCTACCCCGAAATCTGGCAGCCCTTGCCTAACATTCACCTTATTAAGAGCAAAAGGGCTTTATCTGTTACACACATGGGACTCACCCAGGAATTGCTGAGACACTCCTGGAAAGGAAGCCTTCCTATCTCAAAGCCAAAAAGGCAGCAAGCCCCAGTCTGTGTGCACCATTCTCCACTTAACACGTGCTCTCATATGACAAGTGCTGCATGGAGGAGCCTGTCCTCCTTTTACCCTTTGAAAAGAACTCTCCCATTAATCTATTTTTACTGATCATCATGAAAAGCAAATCGTCTTTTCTGAAACATTTAGCTGGGTAGCAGCAGCAGCCCAAGGTAACAGGATATGGATTGTTCATACAAAATACTCTTGTAATTATTGCCTCTGATAGTCAGCAGTGAATACAAGAGCTATTCTCATTTTAAACTAATTAACCGTGAAAAAATGTCAGGCTCTTAATATCAATCTCAATCACTCGGCAGGAGCAATGCTTACAGATAAGGTCAGAATTTACTTCCATTATCAAAAGACAATGTCAAAGACATAGCATGCTATGGCATGGACCAGAGGAGACATCTCTGCAGACCTGATTCCCAAATTCAGCTTCCTTGGGTGCCCTTGCTGGCAAAAAAAAAAACCACTGGCAGCAGCAGCCACCCTGGCTCTATGAAGTTTCATGTGCTGGCAGAAAGCTGCAACTGTCTGGGATATTCATGCAGATTTTCAAATAACCTGCAGCCCCTGAAATTTTGAAAACTCCCTGTCTGAAGGAAAACTAGGATGCTCCTCCCTTTGAGACCAGCAAGTGGTGAAATTGCATCCTTTCACTTCTGACACAGGCAGGGAAGTTCTGTCTGTTCTGCAGCACTCCCAAATATTTGTATTTGCCTTGGTCTTTCTGATGCAAGCAAAGAGCCATGGATTAGCTTTCAGCATAGGCATGAGATATCTGAGCACATTTGTGGGCTGTGGCAAATCTGAATTCTGAGCATCCCAGAGTCATAGATGACTTAGAACCCCATGCATGCAAAATCCAATATGTGGAAGTCTGGGAAAAGACAAAACCAGGACTCACAGGTCACGGGCACGAAAGAGAGCAGTCATCATGCCAAGAGCTTTTTATGGCACATTATAAAAGCAAAGCAGCACAGCAGTAGGCTGAAAAATTAGAGGGTGGATTCCCATGCAGTGGTATAACCCTGAGCACTGCCAGGTCCCCTTAGACAGTTTCTGCCTCTGGTTTTCCTGGATGTGGGCCTTTGCTGCCTACAGACTTTTCAAAAAGTAGTACAGGATTATTTGCACACGGAATAAAAAATTTCTGTGCCACTCAAAATGATTTTCACTGCTGTCCCCAAGCACAGCTGGTAGTTCTCTGGTTTCAACAGAAGTGTAAGAATATTAACCAGTTGCAAAATTTACTCTGGTTTATAAGTTAAATGAAATATCATACCCAGTAGGTATGTATCTAAAACCCAAAAGAGTCTCTTAACAAATTTGTAATTTCCGTCTCAGCTGATTTTTTTTAAACTTCTCCAAGACATATTAAATATCTCTGTCTTTCCATAGCCAGAAATAATCATCAAACACTTATGTAGTGCCACACTGAAATATCAGAGAAAGCAGATGAAGTTTACTTACTTATCATGACTTCGATGGTTATTAAAACAAAATGCTCTGTGAAGAATTCTTTAATGGAAAAAGCCAAGTACCTTGAACACAGTTTTGTGACATGTACTGCATATCACATGCATCTCATAGCTTGGATTGATGCCTTTTCCTGATCTTAAAATCAAGAGCCAAACATGGTTAGAAGGGAAAAAGGGATTTTATTTTTGTATTTATTTTAAGGATCCTTAGGTGCACCACGTCCAGGTCGAATGCACCTCAATGCACACCACAAGGCACACTCACAATAGATTGAGTACAACATTACAGGTCTTACTAATTAGCAGATCTATCAAAGATTCCCCAATGAGAGGCTCGAGTGAGCTCCCCTCCCCAAGGAACCTTCCCCTGGATGGTTCTATCTTGGTTTACAGAATGTGTTCTGGAGAGGACCTTGGGCTCTGGGGCACACTGATCCCTGGCTACGAAGCTTCTAAAATGTTTAGTATCTTAGCTTGACAAACAAGTCCAAGAATGTAGGCAAAAAGCACTGGGAATGCAGAAGTTGTAAAAAAGGTATAACAGGGGTAAAAAGAAAAGGTAAAAAAAAGGTATAACAGGGGTAAAAAGAAATCATCATGGCATCAGGATCCCTTGGTACAAATAGTTTAAAAGTACTAAGTTTTTTATTACAACGGCCTGGTGGTAAAGTGACCTACAAATCACTGCATTTCAAAGACTAATGTGCTATGCAATCCCCTCCCTCTCCTGCACTCTTGTTCTCTGGGTAGAGCAGAAACTGGAACCCACCCAAAGCAAACACTATAGATCTTTTTTGGCAGTTTTTATAGCACAAGTTTTATATGGACACTACATGCTAGATGCTGATGCAAGCATTCTGCAGTACATGCAGTCCCCAAGACCTTCAGTTCCTGCAGACACTTATGCACATACATAAATGAAAGTAATTTCATTAAAAGCAGATGTACTGTTCTGATGAAAAATACTCTGTCTGTCCCTAAACACCTGCAAGATTTGCAAGCCTACCATTGTGTGAAAACCTGGGTCAGATCTCAGGAACCAAATGACCTTCATGTACTTCAGGAAAAGCAACTGTGTTCTCTAGGGGAGCTCCCCTCAAGTTTTAACTTCCACTATTAATCAGGAACAAATTCTCATGACCCCTAGAAAGCCTCAGAGCTGTTTAATGACCATGCTGGCTAGACCTGCCTGGGCTAATAGCACCATTAGTGTGCACTGGTGCTAACTTGTTCTCAGCAATGAAGATGCTGGAGCATTCAGTAAGGCCAAACTCAGCAGCTTGGGCTGATTATCAGGAAGGCTGGGGGAGGAGCAGAGCCTCTACTGACACAGGGCTGGAGGCTGCATGCTCCCACACTCGGTGGAAGTCAGCTCCCAGAGAGCCACCTCAGCAAGCCCTGTGAGAGGCCAGGCCCCTGGGGATGGGCTGGGAGTGCAAGAGTTGGAGTATCTGTCCATGAAAACAGACAAGGAAAGAGAAAAGTCCCATCAAGTGCCCTTGGCTGAAACATCCCTTGCATCTGCCAACATGGATTGCTGTTCAGAGAGACACTGGACCGTGTTAGAAAAGGGGTTTTAGCCAAGGATCGGGCTTTGGGGAGAGGTGTGGCAGCATCCTCCTGCAGTCAGAGCCATTTAGTCACTCTGTACTAGGATATTTCTCAGGAAATTAAACCCCCACACATAAGGAAGCTAAATATTAATAACACTCAGGCAGAAGGCAGGTATTACCACGCTATTACTCCCATCTCAATACTGAAGATGCAGGTGGCTGCCTCTGAATCCCCCAAAACATATGTTAAGTCGGAAAGAGTGAATCTCTGCTAGCACTTACCCAGTGAATGTAAAGCAGCCTGTCCCTGCTGCCAGCAATGTCAGGCTGGGACAGTCTGCTAAAGCACGGGAGAAAGCTTTGATGCCTCATGCCTTAGAAATGGTTCCTTTCTTAATCTCCATGGCACCAGGGCCAAGTACAACAAATCAGACAAGCTGCTTCTGGTCTCCACACCAGCTGCTTTCCACAAGGACAAGCTGTTGCTCACCTGAAACATTTACTAATTTCCATAGGTCTGACCTGAAGATTTTGGTGCCTTTTGCAAGCGTGCTTATAGGAGTTGGCTATCAGAGCTCAGCTGTGGCACAGACACCCCTGTGAACTTGGAATATTACATCCATGATTGCAGCACTGGAAGCTATCAGAGCAACCAAAAAGAGAATCTATTCCAAAGAGAGTCCACAGAAAGGCAGAAATATTTGTAAAATGCACATGCTAGCAGTTACAACAAGATTACTTCATTCCTGTCCTTCAAGCATGTGGTGAGAAGTTAATTATGAAAATTCATTTTAAAACGTTGAAAATGTAGCTACTGAATTCCTTATGCCATTTTAGTCTCATAAATTTCAGTAGACTTTGGTAAATAACATATCTTTACCAGGGAAGAAGATGTGATAATTTATTGTCCTGCACTACACAATGAACATTAAATCAGCACAGTAGCTGCAAACTCAAAAGGTCAAACAATGAGAGAATTTGCCTGCAATTAAATTATTTCAACACTGTAGAATGCATTTTTCTATAGTAGCAACAAGCTTTTACTCACAATGAAGAATTAATCATAGAATCATTTAGGTTGGAAAAAACCTTAAGGCCAGAGAGTCCAACTGCAAACCTAACACTGCCAGGGATATTATTAAAGTTAAGAAGTGGGCAAGTGTTGAATGCAAATCAACTGAAGACACATAATTTTAGCAGTGGAAACCAGATATATTGGAACCAGAACACTGGAAGTGGCAAAATGAGTGACAGAAGACACAACATGTTAAAAATCACAGAAAACAATGTGATTCTAAATAAAGCTATAGACCTGAGAATAAAATAAGATAGAGATAACATCTAGAATTTGGGATAACAGTTTAAGAAATTCACTGAACTAGTTGCAGAAAGATACATTTTGCAGCATCTAAGCTAAAGGTGCCAGTAGGCTGAGATTAAAAAGAAACTGTAAAGTCTGTATTTCTAGCTGTGAGTTACTGAGTTCTAGAAGAGTAATTCCCAAGAAGAGTGACATTCACTCATTTCTGCTATTTTGATACCAAATTACATCATGAAGCTTTGAGGTATTATTTTATATATTTGAAAGATTTCATCCAAAGGGAACTGTAATCCAATTTTGTAATGCTTAGAAAAAGAATTTTCTGGTAAATCTGCATCATTTCTACAGACCTTCTAACGACTCTGGAGTCTCTTGTTCTCAGTCAAGGTGAGTTAAGAAATCTTGGTGCTGCTGGTTATTATTAATGAGTTTTCAGCCTAGAGGACAAAAAAAAAAAAAAAAAAGGACAATTCTATTTATTTGAAAAATAGGGTAGAGTCCTTGTAATGCTCCAGTTCTATTGAAGTAGGAAATATATGTTAAGCAGCCCAAAGCCTGTATGGGCATCCTTTTATTTTACTGGAAATATATCCACATTTGAGACTACCAGAGGTCAAAACAAAGTAATCAGGCTTCTTACTGCAACTGGACTGAACTCCACCCAGAATGATTTACATGACATTTACATTTTTTCCCCGGGATATTGATAGTCCAATGCTAAAGACAGAACAGCTGCTGGTGAGTCTCACCTGCCCTCCTCAAAGATGTGAGCATCACCAGAAGTCCACTTTTGAATAAATGGATAACAAACATCAGCTCCATTCACTGCAGCAGAAACTTAATTCTTGCATAAATACTTCTTAACATAGATGTCAAGGGGTACAAAGACTTATTTTTGTGCTGATATTCCTCCTATCTAATGACAAGATCTGACAGCAACATCTTATCTGATATATGCCTCAGAAATGCAGTTTCCCATCAAGGCTCCTTTTTCCTAAATTATGCAATTCTTTAGCTCTGAACAGACTAAATGCCCCACAGAATTAAAAAAAAAAAAAGTTCAGTGGAGGGGATAGGAATAGATAAATCTATTGCAAAATACCCCTGATCATCTTGCCATGCAAATTGCACAGTGTCACCATGCATTAGAGAAGCTAATAGCTACATGAAATGCTACTTTTCCCCTTAATGGGCTAGATATAAAGCTAAAATTCATGTTTAAATTATGAGATACATCTCTAGAAATGACAGCAGAGCACGCATGTGTTCTGGTATGGGATCAGAAATGTGTTTTTCTGGATTTATGCACTCCATGAAATAAGGGGTTTGGTACACACAAGGCATAGGGACAGCTCAAAGGTATGTATTTCAGTCTGTCCCATATTTTTGAAAATCCAGTACTTCAGTTTAACTCTTGCCCTTCCCAAATTATCTTTGTGGAAAGATCAGAGTGAGAAAACAAACCAGCTTTTACAAAGCAGCTAAGAAAGTACATCTTTTCTTAATGTCACATTGCAAAAAAAGTCATTAAAAAAGACTCTGTAAGTGGAAAAAAAATATTGATTTCTCCTGTAAAGTTTTAATGCAGTGAATCCAATCCTCAGAAAAACAGAGTCAATATAAACACAATCATGTTTGGAACTTTCTACTTATGTAATGACATTAAGTACTCAGGAATTTAAATTGTATTCATTTTGAATGTGGTGACAGTTTCAGATAAAAGAAAAGTGTTTCAGAGGTATATCAAATATGTTTTTTAAATGAAGTCTCTTTAACATTTGAATGCATATTGTCTGACTTAAAGCCTTGCCGCAAAACGTACATCTATATTTCAGAATACATTTTTCTTTTAACATGTCTGTGTTTCAGATTTTATGGAACAGGTATGTCGAAATTTCAGCCCTGAGAACCAAATATCTCCAACTGTTCTTCACGCATTTGGAAGTGCAAACATTTCACATCATAGTAATAGAAATTATAAGCAAATAATGGAAATGTGTTTTTCCTTGGAAACAGCTGTGACAGGAAATACATTTCTCTAGCTAGACGACAACAACAAAAAGAAAATAATACTCTAATTCCCTACACCAACACAATACATTTAGGTTTTTTCCTGTCATAGAAGATTTACGAGCAGAAATAGGGAATAAAGAGCAGAGCCATGATTTCAACAATTCTATCAGGCAAAGGAGAAAGCAGGTGACTGGATAAACTAACAGCTGTGTCATTTCAGCATCCTGATGCAAGCAGGGGGATTTTCCTCTGAGCAATAGGTCTGCATTAAACTTCCATAAGCTTATTTTATGCTAGTCAGAATGACAATGAACATTTCTATATGGCTGCATGTCTTCTGGACATGAATGCAGCCAGTTTATTATTGACAACGGGATGTTTGAATTGATATAGAGATTCAGCATTTCAGTGAATCACTGGTCATCAGGAATCAGTGATGGTGGCAAGCCAAGTAAGGGACAGGAATAAAAATCTGTGTACAGACCTGATAAGACCATGAGAAACACCTTTTATGAGGACTGTGGCAGAAGCACCACAAAATACTTTTCTGGTTTATTTAGGACGTTTCACTGCATTATGACACATGTGCACAGACACTGAAAACGTGTAGTTAAATAGCACAGGCACGGGGTATTGGGTGGAATTGCAGCTCAGATTAAAAGTATTCAAGATCCTCCCTTTTCCCCTGTAACTCCACAGTCACTGATGCCTTCCCAGTTCCTCGACCACAGTTAGTCAGGATCAGCAGCCACGGGTGCTGCAAAACCCCAGTTCAGCCCCAGATGAAGCTCCTCATCCTCGAGCAAGGAGGAAGACACTGCCACAGCAGGAGACCACACAACACATGCACAAGGGGGAGGTATTGACCAAATTTTATGTGCTTGAATTAGGAACCTTAGCACTCGTCCTTCACCACGGCGCCTTGGGTGCAACACATCGGGGGTTTCACATGGCTCGGGAGCTGTGCCAAGTTCCCTCCAGCCCTCGCTGACACCCAAAGCCCCGGTGCTCGGCACAGCCAGGTGGGTTGGCACGGCAGAATTTGCGGTGGCACTGAACTGAGCCCATCCTGATGGCAGCAAACGTGAGCAACCAACCCCTGCTAAGTAATCCCTCCCATCCCGCCCCCGGTGCTGCCCCACACATCACCTCACAGGTCACACATCCAAAATGTGGCACCACCATCAGCTCCTGGCTTCTGCAACAAAAGAGGAGTATAATGTGGTGGAACAAACTCCCTCAAGCATCAGACTGTTTCAGAAAAATACATACAAGAGAGAATCCATCACAGACCCCATAACAAAAATTCATTTTCTCTGTTATTCTGTACAGCTCCTAACCACATAAGAGTTTGGGGGGATTCTGCAGTAAAGCTACTTTTAGAGTCCTCCCAACAGCTGCAGACTGTGACAGCTTAGAACTGCATTTCTAAAGCTGTGTGAACTCTTGTGGCCAGGCAGATGTCAGCTCTCTGCACCTTCAGGCAGCCACAGAGCACAGCAATGACGATAAATTGGTTTCTGGATATGAGTGCTCTTGATTTACATAATTTTAGAACCAAAATGCATAGTTTGAGGCAACAGAATTGTTAATTAGGTGGGAAGAAATGTTCTGCCAAGCTTTCTGAAGGGAGGAACTTTCAGAGCTGATGAGGCTCATGTTGCAGATATCACCAAAAAAAAATTAGCACTTTATGCAGGCAGGTTAGGAGCAAAATATACAGCTAGGGTAACTTCATGGGAAATTCTGTTTGCTTGATGTCCTTGTTGCCATCATGGCTTGTGTTAAAATAACCACCCTGACAGGAGAAATCTCAGCATCATAACAGTTTGCTATTACTCCATGAGAGTGTGTTCACTTCAAACTACAAAAATAACTCAGATTAAGTTTAACCCGTTCTTCTGCACTACCCTGTCAGAAGAAAAGGGAATGAAAACTCCTCACAGGCAGTATAAAATATAGAAAAGAATCAAACTCAAGGGTGCTAATAGCTATTCGACATGAAAAATTCAAACAAAAAGCACCAAACAGAAAAAACATAATTACTTGTCATAAAAACCTCCACATGTTTATGGCAGGTTAAACAGAGATCAAGAGAGTAAAAAATTTATCTCTGTACTTACTTTTTGTTCCTTCACTATTGTCAGCTAGGTGCAAAAGAGAAAGAACCAGAAGTCAGGAGACCTATGATTAACATAATTGTTTAATAAAACCCCTAAAAAGGAGAGTAACCTAGAACAAGATACTTTCATGCACTAAAGCCTTTTGTCTTCAAAACTGTGCAAAGAGTGTAAATTAAGGGATTATAAATTGAAAGAGCACAGCTTCCACTTTCATACTTTTTTTTCCTTTTGCCTTTGGCACAGGGACATGAAAACAGCAGAGAACTGACCCTGGTTCATTCAGTAATCAGGATGGCAAAAGAAACTCAAAAAGAAACCAAAGCAGAAACAAAGCGTTTCAACTTCCCACTCTCTGATTTTACACAGGAGCTGCAATTCCACTGATGCCAGAAGAGTCAAGATCAATTGATGCTACTGAAGTGAGGAACAGGTACCGGATGCTGGAAGATGCTTTCATATTCCATCCCAGAGGTACCACTGTATTATCATCAGTCAAAATAATTAGAAGAATTCTGATGCTGGCTAAAGCATTGTCTGCATAATTTCAAATAAAGTAAATTTTCCTAAATAGCACTTCAGAAGGTGACAAATTCATGCACCTGTGGAGGTTTGCCCTCCTGACTTCTAGATCACCTTATCCAATTTAAAGTATTTTTGAACTTCTATCTTCTGTTCCTCAGGTCCCAGGGCTCAAGAAAAATGTGACATTCACTCAAAGTGAATTATTAACTTGATGAACAAAAATCCAGCTTTACACAGTGCAATTAAATTGTGAAACTCATTATCACAAGATATCACTTAGATGAGAAGCTTAAAAATAAACAGAGATACAGGGCACTGCAAGGATCACCAGACCAGTAAGATTTAAAACAGTGAATGTTGGTAAACTCAGGAAAATATCATCTCCCAGGCTGCAAGGCTTCTTTGTCTACAGTTGTTCTAGAAAGAGACACTCTATCAGGTGAATTCCAGGAGATACAGTCTGATAATACCTAGAATTTGCCTTCCCAAAAGAAAAGGCAATATTAAGATGTAGCTCTCTACAGCACAGCAAAGACTGCCTTTACCCAACAAGAACCATGCCAGTAAAATAATAGCATGCACGTGAATGTTTCTGGGAACCTCTTTGGAGAGATTAATCACTAAGCAAAAGACTTCTTTTTGTTTCAGTGGCAATAAAGAGCATCATCTTGATCTTATACCATGATATATTCCAAAACTGGAGTAAACCATGGCTTCTGATATAATTTTATACCTATTGTCAAGGAAACACGAATCAGATCAGCAAAACTGCAATCCCAGCTCCACAGAGCATCTTCAAAACTCCCCCTTTTCTGAGTAGTTTGTTGGTCAGAACAGCCCACCAGCGAGCTGTGCACACTGTGCCCAGAAGAGCACTGATACCCCCCGGGCTCTGCTCCACTCCCTGACACAGGAACAATTGGCAGTTTTATCCAGAAACTTGTTTCTTGAGCTGGTACATGCATTTACAATCCTCAGGCATTAGCTGCTGTTCCACCAGCGAGGTTGGGCATCCTAATTACAGGAACTAATTTAACTTTGACATCTCCTTAGCTGGGACCCAGCTGAAGGCAGCTCAGTGGAGAGAGGAACAGTCACAGAAATATAATGAGACTCGGTTCAAACAGCAGCACTGGAACACTACAAGTACAAGCCTTCCTCCCTTTCTGCTACCCAGTGTTTGCCAGACAAAATGGATCTTTGCTGCTGTACCAGAAGTGATGCCTTGTAATTTTACAGACACTTTCAAAGGCCTTTAAACTGCAGTGGCCTCGCTGCACAACTTTCACTGAAGCATTCTGGAAAAGCACAGGTGCTGGATGATGCTGGTCTGGGGCAGTGTGGAATAAAAACACAAGATGATTTATTTCATATGGAGAGAGGG
Organism: Aphelocoma coerulescens; assembly: GCF_041296385.1. Taxonomy (NCBI): domain Eukaryota; kingdom Metazoa; phylum Chordata; class Aves; order Passeriformes; family Corvidae; genus Aphelocoma; species Aphelocoma coerulescens. The sequence continues at coordinate 17,389,238 of NC_091018.1, forward strand.
GGAAAAAAGAAAAATAATGAGATATAACAAAAGGTAAGGAATTATAATGACTAATTATGATTTTTTTTTTTTCAAATAATCAAGCTGTAATCCATATCACAAATAGGCTTGGACACAGTTGGCCCTCCTGGCTGCCAGGGCACACTGTGCCTCATATTTTACTATAATAATACAAAAATAATGGTGTAAAAGAAGTAGTTGGTCTAGAAATACAAATTTTAAATCAATTTCCAAACTAGTTTTGGTTGTTTTCCTCAAAATAGTTAATGGCAACAGGAAAATATGAGTTGCAGAACTAACAGTTCTGGTAGGTTTGTGACTCCATAATGTGTAACACAGTGCTGGCACTAATGAAAGCTTTGTTATATTTGGGGTATTTCATGTAAATTCCATGAACTCAAGTGCTAAGCACACGATGAAACATTTTCCTTACGGACACTAATTGGGTTGCTTTCCTTTAATTAGCCATCTGCTTTCATGGAATTACTCCAGATTTTGTAAGTTGAATATCCATCTCTCTGTCAGGTTTTACAGTAATCTGACAACAGGTTAAAAAGTTGTTGGGTGAACACAGAGGGACAGACTGACAATGTCTCCAAAAAAATTTAATTGCCTCAGGAAACAAGGTTAAAATAGATGCATAATTTATAGTTGCTTCTGAAGATGGGTCCACTGTCAGGATATAATGAAGAGCTCAGGAGTTAATTTGATTATTTAAAAAAAAAAAAGAAAGAAAGAAATACATCAAGGGAAATGTATCAATGTTTCAAACATTTGTGAATTTTTGAGGTGTGGACAGAGAAAATACTGCTCCCACAGATGAGAAAAGCTACTGCTGGATGGATAGATGAGTTAGGGGGTCGTAGGTCAGATTTCTTAATTCTTAAAGTTGAGTGGAAGTTTGATTAAATGTTCAAAAAAATGCATCCTAAATTCATCTTTACCTCATTTAGCCCACACTGAGCTTCTTTGCTAACTCCCAATAAGATCAAAACAGCCATTAAAATTTGAGAACAATCTTGCACAGTGCAGAGGATACTATTATTATCTGTGGTAACCCACACTGACTATGAAATGCTAAAAAAACTCTGCAGTTCATAATAGTTTAGACTATGGCACCATTGACGCACATTTTTCATTTTTTTTCCCAGCAAAATTAGAACTCTGATAGGCAACAAGAGACCTCTTGCAGCTGAATGGAGATGCTGGAGAGAAACACAGTGCTTCTACCAGCTGGCAGGTCAGGCAAGTGTTCTGTAATCACCTGACTTTATCCTTCTGCAAAAACATGCTTTAACTCAAATATTTCCATGTAGCTGCACTGGAGATGTTAATTCCTTGGTCTTCCCTATGAAACACACATGCTGGACTGTGGGCAACAGCAGTGAGCCAGCCTACACCCTTTGCTTTAAAACATGCCATGTACTGTGACTTTCATAAGTCCAAGCCAATCCATAGCATCATTGCAGCTTTGTCATTTGGTGAAAGGGGAGAAAAAAAACCCATAAAATAAGTAGCAGCTGACAGAAGCAACACATTTGTACCCGTGGATTGGCTCAGAGAACCACTGCACAATCGCCACCCTGAAAAGAATAATTCTGTCCTGCAAAGGAGGAGAAATGCCAGAGTTTCTCTGCAAGTTCTGATGGCTCAGCAGTTTGATGTCAGTGCCTGGCTGACAACACTTCCACCACAAGTAGGTTACACAAAGCAGCAGTCCCAGTACAGCCAACAAACCTCTTGCCCACCCAGAAAAGGGGACTGAACACAGAGCTCTCCATCACCCCAGGACTCCTCTGCTTCACAGCTGGGTTTGTGCTGGCTGATTCCACACAGCAGCACAGCACTGCACTGCCTGCTGAGACAGTCCCAGTGCCAAAAAGCCCCCATCACACCTGATTAACCTGCAGTGATGGAGCCTCTCCCCTGTATTAACCTGGTATAGGTGATGACTAAATCCTCATTTGTAAAGCAGACCACATCTCTTGCATAAAGAGATCGCTGCTAGACAGCAATACCACATACCCAGTTAATTATGATTTTTATAATTTGGGCTCTTAATGGTTTCTTAGTCAGAAAGCAATTATGAAAAAGCTTTGGAACATAAATACTGCATAAATTTTCATAACTTAAGACAAAAAGTTGGTCGATGTTCTCTAAAGCTGACAAACTGCATGCTACAGTAGTTAGAAAGAGTGCAGAGTTTATGTACAACCTGCATGCAAGCTCGTATTGCTCCTATCCACTTCTTACAAACTGGCAATCACAGATGGTCTCATAACAGACTTGGAACAGAAAATAGATCTTTGCATTTGGAATGTGCAAGTTACACTTCTACATTAACAGATTTGTAATTCACAGCATGACACTCAATGAAGGAAGACATGGTAAGGGTGTTGTACATTTTAACATACTTACATAATGAGCAATTATGTTGAATATATTCAAAAATAGAATTTATGTAGGTTGGGAAAAGTCCACAATTAGTAATAGTTTTCCTTTCTAGAAGTTCTGATACCTTGAACGGCTTACATGGATTTTTTGGTGCATTGATGCTAAACAATTGTTATGCAACAAACACTGAACCCAACCTGAAAAAGTAACAGTTTTATTTTGGAAATGACATAATGAAATATTGCAATTCTACAATACTTGAGAGAAGCATTGCAAAAAAGTGCTTTATGATAGTGCACTGTTTTATTTTTCCAGTCATCTCAAAACTTCCAATTTTTGTTGTTGTTGTTTTCAGGAACAAAAATAAGGACCTGTTCCTTTTTCCTTGTTAGAAAAAAAACATTAAAAGGACACAAGTTCTGCTACTCCTGAAATACTGCTGTAGTAGGGAGATGAGATGGCCTGAAGAAAAGAGGAGCTACTCAGATGTGTGAAGGAATGGACAACCTGGTGCACCAGTGCCCTGGTTACATTCCACAATACCACTCTCACTGCCCAACAACCACAGCAATACACAGCAGCAACACCCAGGTTTAGAATCAATACTTGACATTTTTTCAATTCCAAAATTGTTTTCTCAAACTCCAGGCCACCCACATGCACTAGCCAAGCAGAAGAACAAGAAAGGGTGCGATTTTGTTGATGGAAATGAAAAAGCTGCCTTTAACTTTGCTATTCTTTGGTGTCAATCATTCCACCTCCAAAAGTCTTACCACACTGCTTTTCAAGGATGATATACTGTATGGAAAATTTGTAATTAATCCAAACCAATGTCACACGGAGACAAAGTGACCTTATTCCAATCAGTGAGAAAGGCAATATAAAAACCACCTGCACCTGCAGTCACTTGCACAAGCTACTTACACTATACATCATGTAGTCAATAATGATTCATAACAAACAGAGCTTATTTTGGTTTTGTTACTTACAGCTTGAGCTTGTAAAATCAGGCACATGCAGACAACTTACTTGAAGCAGCTTTTGGTACTGGGCCTGCTGCTGCACATTTCCCTCCCCTCGGCGTTGTGCTCCTCAGCTTTGGGTGCACCTGCAATGCCTGCAGCCTCTTTCAGCCTTCACCTTCCTGCTCTGTCCATCACTGCAGTTACTGCACGTTGGTTTTGGTTTTATTTTAACCATTTCAAAGCAGCTTTGTTGCTTCTGCTTCTACACATAAGTGATTTTTACGAGCAATCATTTTAAATACTAATACTCTGATAGAATTTTTTGTTTTGATTTTGTTCTTTACTGCACAATTGAGTGCAATGATTGACAAGGTTCTTACAGGACCTGTGACCTGCACTAAAACCTGCAGTGATGCCAGGGCAGTTTATTTCCATGCCATGGTAGCTGTCAATCATCCTAGAAAGTGGGATTCATTGCTTAAACAAGACTGGACCTTTCTTATTTCAGGAGTAGAAGCCCTGTGAACGACTCTGGACTGGCTGCAATGCTACTTCTCTGTGCTGAAGAGCTTATAAGTCACACAGCCACCAGTCATTTGTCATTTTCTCAGGTCAGAAGATTGCTTTGCAAACAGGATTTAGCCCATGAGTCACTATTTGGCCTTCTGTTCGCTAGAAAAATCAATTATCAGCTCAAACTGCCTTTCTTCTGTGACTCCAAAGCCATAAGGAAAGCACCTTGGATGCCCTTTCTTCCAGAGCAGGAAAAAGAGAAAACTACAGCAGCATTATTGCCCTCTTTCATCCTTTCCTCTTTATCAAGTTCTCCAGTTCCAAAGTGCAAGGAGCAAGAAGACCTTGACCTTCTGCAGCAATGGTCAGCATTTATTGCCAGGGCTTCTTCAACACTGATTATTACCTCAGAAGAGATAAAACTATATATGAACAATTATGTTTGACTTCTGTGCAAGCGGCCACTTCTGCCTGGGAAACAAGAATGAGTGATGTACCTCTAAATAATCCCAGTGAGTAACACTTGGGAAGACTACTGGAAGCACATTAGGGTTACTCAGCACAGCTGGGAAATTTTTCCTCTCAAAGTTGAGTATATTCCTCAGTCCATTCAAGTGTGCCAAAACAAGGAAGGGCTTGCACAATCAGGCTTTCATTTCCCCTCCCAGCAGAGATGCATATGGAAGTCACATGTAGAAAATGTTTTCCAAATTAGCCACCAGTAACATCACAGAGGCTTCTTCAGCCACATTCTTCATAGCTATAGTTACATTAGTAAACATAAAATGTACTTTCTTAAGTTAAGCCAACTAATTTAGGACTGACAAATTGAATGACTCATTTCACAAGTGTTTCACATTCATTTCTCAGTAAAATTAATCCCGAGGAAGGAATGCTGCTTCTATAGTAGGCATTAATATATTTAGTATCATACTTGTTTCTCCATGCTTTGCCTCCTCAGTTTTATATATTTTCCACCAAGAAAAACAAATGGCATACCCCAATAAAATGTTGGTGTCAGTTTAAGCCTCAGTTTGGAGCACTGGAGAGTTCTCAGCAAAACTCCAGTCTGGTTAAAGATTTCCCCCATGTCCCCGTGTCCTGAATTCTCGGCTGACATCCCAGAATGCTTTGTTCTCTACAACTTCAAAGACTTGTGGCTTTTCACAGATGGAAAACAGACATCACACACACTCTTTACCATAGGAAACAATTGTGGGGGGACTCAAAAGGCCCATCACCCATCCCTGCTGCCCAAAGGCAGCCGGTGAAGTGTCCCCAACGGGATAGAAGACTGTCAATTAATCTCCACAACTATACAGAACACAAATACAATTAGAGACAAATACTTAAACCTCATTTCTCTGCTGAGTGTTTAAGCTCAGGGAAGCTGGACAGTCAGTAAATACAGAATTCCTCGTTTGATTTTATCAGGGATAGTAGAACATCACATCAAACAACTCACTTCCCAGTGAGTCTGACAACACTTTTGGGCTGCAGAGAGGGTACCAGCTATGCTGCAGGGTTTTATGTGCATTTCGAATTGTGAGTGCCTGGAATTTGCACTCAGGAGTAGAAACAGGTAGTTTTTTGTGGAGCAGTGCTTGTCTCGAGTCCTGCTCTCACATTCCTTGCAAACTGAGGCCATGGCACAACTCAAACAGCAGCAGCTTCCCCTCTGTGTGCAATAAAATTCACATAACCTGGCTTTCAGGAGACCCAGGGCACACAGGGACTGAGACTTGTTTGCCTCATTCACTTTTAATCAAATTCTGCTGTTTGAGTTTTTTTTTCTTTTAATTTATAGCTTTTCATCATTGTAAACTTTATTTCTCCTAAAAAACATTTCACATGAGAGACTTCCTGAGATGCAAGACTTTGGGTCACGCTGTCCACCAGAAATCCTTGGTCAGAGGTTAAAAGTGCAGTCACCTTTGAAGCAAGTGGTCATGACTTCTGCTGTGCCATGGTGCTGTCAGAAATTTCTGCTACCATGTAACTCTGGCACCATAATAACAGTAAATTCAAGTATTACCTGAATTTGGACAGAAACAAGTTCTTTACTCCCTTTTGTAAGGTCTGTGGGCTGTTTTACGAGTGTCTGTTTTGGGAATCATTTTGAGTTGGCTGCAAACATGGATCATCAGACTAAGAAGATGGTAAAGGTTCTTTTTAAAATCTAGCTTTCAGAAAAGGGAAATTTGTTCTAAAAACAATACAATACAATAGCTTTAAGGCAAATTCACTCATCCACAGTCAAAACCAATTTCTCTTTATTTAACATGTTCTCACCTTAACTTCTAGAATATAAAAACCCTCACTTTCACGTGTCCGTCTCTGCATGTCAGAAAAGAAGATACATTTTTTGCACTAAATTCAAAATGCTTGCCATGCACTTGGAAATAGGAAAAATAAAAGATGTACTTAAATACTTCAATGCAAAAAAGCACCAGAACCAAACAAATTTTTGGTTTTTTAGTAACCTCTTCACTTAAACCAAAGCAGAAACATTGCTAGCCACCAATTTTTTCTCCTTCTGAGTGTCCTTTTGGATTCAGTACCATGAGATTAAGAAAACAAGTAATTTCAGAGAGATGGGATCATTCCTCCATCCAAAGTATGCTTCCCTGGCTGGTGTTTGACTGCATGCTGCCAAGGAATTCCTGCAAACATCCATACAGCTGCAGATTTCCACCAGGAAACACAGATGGAGCTGAAGCAGTCAAGGCAAAAATAAAACCCCTAGAATCTCCCTGCACTGGAGAATTTGTGCAACACCTCCTCTGGTGCTGCTGTACATGAGCTGCTGACACTGGCACAGGGGAGCAGCAAGAGGCAAACACTTGAATTAATTGGCACAGCCCGATGTTCCTGGCAGTCTGGTCTCTGACAGAGGTTTGCCCCTGCTCTAGAAGCCCCTGCATGTTCAGGCCACTGACTCCAGCATGAGACCTCTTGGCACTGGAGTTACTACAAAAAAAGCATTAACCAGACTGATCAATCCACCCATACAGGCTTTAAAACAGGAGAGGAAAAGCTGTCAAGTGATTTCAAAGACTGGAGTGACTTTTGATTAGGTTTCCATCAACAGTTCGGCTTGGAAACAGTTACCAAGGAAGGAAATGTTCATGAGAACAAGGAACTGCCTTTTTTGCATTTAGAGCTTTTCTTTTTAAAAAGAAAATCAAAGAAAATTCTCAGGACAGAGCCCCTCTTGTGCTTCCATCACCCCTTGTAACCTTTCTCAAGAATAGTACATCCGATTGATGTACTATTATTTATTCCTTTCCTTATTCCTTAAAGGAATTTCCCATTCCTTTATTCCACTGATTCTCCCACAAACTATACCCTAACCAGCCTTCCTCTGCAAGGCCAAAACAGTATGAAGGTGCTTTTTAGGGCAACATAAGCTTGTACAAGGCTGATGCCCTGTGACAAGCACAAAGCCAGTCTAAGCAAAGGACTGATTGGAAAGAACTACTGGAAAGTTATCCATTTTTTAAGGTAATATTTTATATAATAGTAAGATTAAAAATCAAGTAATATATCTAGCTCAAAGCTATGCCAAATGCAGAGAGATAAAACATACAGACAAATATCATTGGCTTCCAGACAAAGCTGGTAACTTTTTTTCTGAGAGCAATTCTGATATTTCAAAATATTTCTGAATCAGAATAAAGCCTTAAAGATGCCTTATTTCCTGCAGGAGCAAAGTTGTGAATAATAATCTTCTGGAAAGCTTAGGTGCTTTTTCAAGTAAATGAAGCACTTTGCTCTCCCAGGAACAAGTGCATCCTTCATCTCCCAGTTCTGCTGTGTCCAGAGCTCTGACTGTATTTGAATGGGTCAGGATCTGGACCTGGACCACAGTGGTGTCAACAGTGACCCATAGCCCCACCAGACAAGCTGAAGTAAGTCTGCCAGGGTTTCATGGGAAGCTTGTGTAAGCAAAAGAATTTTCCTGCAAAAGACCTTTAGAGATGAACAAACCTTAAATAAAAATAATAATTTTTTTAAAAGAAAAGCTTTAAAGCATTTTCTTGAGAAACTCATGAGAATTCAGATTTGAAACTTGCTTTCAAATCCAATGAATATAAAATTCTCTGGATTTTCTAAAATGCTGCAGAACCAAAACTGCTCTAAAGGAAGCCACCAATCTAGCATGTATTCCAATTCTTTCAAATACAAACCACTGAAATCCACTTGCTACAGTCCTGACAAGGAAAGTCAGAGCTGCCTTTTTGCACAAAAACCTCTAAGGTTTGTCCAGAGACACTTTCATCTATCAGTGTCCACTTGGAAAGATTAGTGGATCAATCCCCTTTATAACAGAATCTAACATTAAATGTTTTTTAATGTTAATGGGGTTTTTTTTCCCACTTTCTTCCCCAGAAGGGAAGCACAGACAGGTATTTCTTGTTACTGTTACTAAGCCCATTTCTCTATCCCTGGTGTTTTCCTCCTTCACTTTTCCCCTTTGCTTGAATACCTCTCTCTTTACCCTGTGTGTCCACAGTGCTCCTCAACAGGGCTGTGTTTGTGCTCTTTACCTTGTTACTGCAGGAGTGACACCTCTTGCTTGCACTCACTACAAAATTGCCCTTTAATCAGTAAGGTTGTTCCTCTTGCAGCCCTGGCACATTATCAGGATGGGCCCCTATGAGCAGCAGAAAATATTCCTTATTTGTCCTTGAGATGAGGTGCTGTTCTCAGGCTCAACTGCCTCACATTTAAAAGCTCTTATCTCACATCTCAGCTTTCCCTCACTGTTAACTGAAGAAACTAATAGGCAATCTTTCTCAGGCAAGGGACATTTGTTTGGATTTACAAAGATGTCAATATCTGTGTATGACAGGCCTACCCCCAGTACAAACATCTTGTATGGATTTTTGCCTTTTGCTGTAGCTCATTTCCAGTCCTTTCCCCCCTTCCTCTCTGACTCAATCCAAGCGTCATCTCTAGATTCCTTCCACCAAAATAGTAACTGCCCTTTCCAGATTGGAAACGATTAAAAGGAATAGTTTGATGAAGTTAAAATCATTATGTCTATGATCTTTCCACACAGAGGAATCATGTGTCTCTAACAGGAGGAAGTGAGTGCAGGAATACTTATCAGTAGTTCAGAGTTCAGAGCCCAACCTGCAACTTTATTTTGCAAAGGGGTCTCCAAACACGTTTTTTCAAGCACGGAGAGTGGAAGTACAGCAAGTTCCAGCATTTTACAGCAGTCCTGTGGGCAAAACTAGTTCTGCTTGTCCTTTATGTTGCCCATCAGGAAAGTTATCAAATGGTGGAAAAAGGCTTTAATGTCCATGTAATAGCTGAAGGCATCACACAAATCTAGTAACTCTGACTGCAGAAGTGAGATCAGAGAGTGCTATCACATTCTGCAGCCAGGTCACTCCAGTACTCCAGATAATCACACTTCTTTCAGGTCCAGGTTTCTTACAACTGAAATACAGTCAGAGGCGTGATCTGCAGTGGCAATTTACTGCAGACACAAAAACATCAAGAATGGAACAAAGTAAAACAACAACAAAACAAAAAAATCTGATTTTTCTTTTTCTTATTTTGGAGGCAGCCAGGATTATTACTGCTTTATCAATTTATTGCTGCTTCTTCCTTTCTTATCTCTGCTGCCAATGACTAACAAATTGGAATTTGTTTGCTCTAAGACACATATTCAGCAGAAGAGTTGTCAAACACTGGCACTGGCTGCCCAGGGTAGTGGTTGAGTTACCATCCCTGGAGGGCTTTAAAAGACACATAGATGTGGCACTTGGGCACATGGTTTAGTGGTGGGCTTGGCAGTTCCAGGTTGGACTTGATGATCTGGGAGGGTTTTTCCAACATAAATGACTGTAACCCTAGATCTACAACTTTGAAAATGGACTTTCCTCAACTCCAGGTTACTAGAGCAAGGCTTTAGAGATGGATCTACTCTGAAACATGGCACAATGTAGGTTTAAAAGGACTGGGTCAAAGGCAAAAATAAGGGGACAGACACAAAAACAGCCCCTAGAGAAGGGATGAAAGCATCCCTGCCAGCAGCATGACAGCAGAGAGCTCTGCACACCTGGCAGAGGTGAGAAGCTGCATTCTGCAGTGGTTGGGGACAAGTCTCCCATTGCACACATATCACAGTTTCATTTTCTAGAAGCAACAGCACTCTCTTACTGCAGCATACACAAAGCAGAACATGGCTTATCATACATTTGCAACCTCCAGACAGAGATTTTAGGGTCTACAACTCTCCCACTGACTTTGTTGTGCTGGCCAGTTCTTTGAAGCCCTGTCTGCAGCTCAGAAATCAGCTGCCCAAAAGAGTTCCCAGATTTTTCTCAGAACTCTTACAGACAGAACTTCTTTCAAACAGGCTCAGGTTATTGCAAGGTACCAATGCCACAGACCAGAAGGCAGCTGCCAACATGATCTCAGGAACAAGGATGGGCTCCCTGGCAGTGACAACTCTATGAGATGCTGTAGCCTACCACAGAGCTATCACAGCTCTCCAACATTCTTCACTTCTTCCGTATTTGCATATCTTGCATATATTTCCATATCCTTATTTTCCTCTTTTATAGTAGGAGAAGCCCTTAAACCTGTATTTGGGGTTATATCGATCTACCAATAAAACAGGCAACAGAGCTCTTAATACGTGTTTGGTAGTAAAAAGATAGATCCTTTTCCCATGCAGGACAGCAATCCAAAGAAAGGAATTCATGAAACAAAAACACTTTTCTGAACATTAGTCCCATATCACATTAAATTCAGAAGTTGATGTCATGTAACAAACGCTATGTCTGATGAGTAATGTTTTTTCCATAGAGGCACTTGTTTCAGTAAGAGTTTAACATCTGGTAAAAGTAATAAATCCATTTCAAAAGAAGTCTTAATTAGCTGGTCATGAGACATTGAATTTAACACTGGTACATCCTGTCAGTTCTTTCTAGGCAAGGTCCTGGGTGAGATTTGCTTATGCAGCAGAGCAGAATTGAATTAATGGATTACAAAGTCTAAAGAGGAAATAGATTTTTAAGGGGAATCCTGAGGCTGGACAACAGAAGCAGAGTAAATTGCTGTGGGAAGAACCCCTGGAAGACTTAAAATGCAATCAAACTGCTTTATCCTTGCATGCTGTAATTGGTAAACAAACCGAGAGTTACTAAGGGAACTAAGAGAAGTTCCTGCAAAGGTAATATAAATTATGGATCCATGCAGAAGAAAAACCCTTGGGAAAATTAAACTATGATATCTCTTCCCTTGGCATTTCCCAAGCCTGTAGCATTCCTGACAGGCATTATCTAGTTTTCTCCTTAGAGAAAAACTTCTGTTGAAAGATTCTTTTTGACATCATTTTTACAGAGATGGGAGCAGCACAAGGCACAGTATTCAGGATGCAGCTACACTAAGACCACGGGGCTTTCTGCTTTGTTCTCTTTCCTCACAAATCCTAGCACGCCCTTTGCTTCTTTTTGAGAGCTGCTGGCACTTTCATATTACTATTCATTATAAATTAATAATAAATAATATAAAATTCCAGCATTAATAGCTAATCTATCCATACTATTAACAAAACCAAACACTGTTGTAAAGTCAAATAGCAAAACAACTGGATAAAGTATTTTTCCTTTATGTGCTTTCCCAACAACGCTTCAGGACTATTTAAATTTTCAGTGCAAACTTGAGAGGTGTGCACTGGAAGCTGCTCTTGTCCATTTTCTGTTAATTTGAAAGAGGAGAGACTTACTAATGCTAATTGTTTTCTGCTCCCAGCTACTTCAGCACAGAGGAAAAAGCTGGACAAACTCACGTGCTTGAGTAAAGCCTTGTCCTTCATAAGTTTAAATTCATGAGTTCTTGACACCAGCTTTCACACATATACATAGCATCTATCATCTACTCTCAGATACTGTGAATATGCATGCTGAATATTAATTTCACTACTTTTTCCTCTCTTCTTCTGTCAAAATAATGTACTTTGACGCCACAGCCCTCAGAAACAGAAAACAGAAAATATAAACTAACGAGGACTCTCAACTTCCACAGTTTAAAGCACTCTGGCACCTTGTATTAACTGGAAGACTTCTAGGAATCCAATTACTGGGGTGGCAGCTTGCTGCAGATGATTCCTCTGCCTTAAATAGATTCTGCCTGCAAGAATTGATCAAATCCCACTTTATATCACACTGTCCCTCCTCCTTCCAACATGTCAGGACCTTCCACCTCCTCCAGCTACATGAATACTTGTTCCTCTTCATTTGGTTGTATTTGTCCATCCACATCACTAAGGTGCCTCAGCCTGACAATGGCATTTACCCAGCTGGTGAATAGAGGGGCAGAAATGGTTTGAAATTCCAAACAGCATCTGCTTTTATGGCAATGAATACCCATGACCTCCTTCTACACCCTAAAATGCTCCAAAATATGGCTTTTCCCTGCCTGGGGTAGAAATAGTTCACACTCCATCTGCCAACATGTTGCAGATCTTTATGTGCTTTTAAGTTCACTCATATCTTTTGACCACAATAAATCTGCAATTGGATTTATTGAAAGCAAACAGAGACTGGAGTTATTTGAGGCCACATCCATCCTCTGAGTCAGCAGGACAAGAGCCTGCCCAAGCCAGAAGATGTTTTGTCCCACTAACCTGAACTAACATGCCTGGTGACAGCCACAGTGTTTGCTCTGTGTCAGAGCACCGTATTCACACAGCTTTGTGGCACAAGGAATGCCCACAGGATATCTAGGGCCCTGCTTTGTTGGACCCTTCTCAGCAAAAACACAAAATACAGTCAAACATTCCAGAGACTTATGATAAACCATTGCTTTTCCAATAATTAACGGCACAAAACACTAAGAAGGATTGTTAAGCACATTCTGGGTTTGGGTATTTTTTCTAAATAAAAATAAGATAAATCAATAGGAAAAACCCCAAGATTTGGAAGAGTAAGGCAAGCATGCATTAAAAATAGATATTAAGCCTCTGTTTCCAAGGACAAATCTATTGGTATTTGGAAGCCACAAGTGGTCTGTACTAGGCAGTGCTAGAAACTTTCCCACTGCTATCCAAAGTTCCTGGAGTATCCCTGAGCCTCTGTGCTGGAACAAACCTATAATCAGGAGAGCAAAACCAGAGCAGCTGCCAATGCTGCATCACAGGGGGCTTGCTAGGGAGTTGTTTAGGATACAGGGGATTCCCAGGGCAATGGCATTTCAAGATATATTGCAGATGGAGCTACTCTACCAGTCATGCTCTGAGAAGTCTTACCCAATTTATTAAAACTAAGAGAGTGCTGGAACAAACAAAAAACCCCAAGGCATATTGTAGCAATTGGCACAGAATTTTCAAACACTTCATCAGGTCTAGTCCTCACCTCCAGACTCAGAAGAGAAAATAACATTCCCAGTTTTTTTCTGGAGTAAAATGTCTGGGGTTACTACAAGAAAAATTAAAATATTAAACTATGTAAATATTATGAAGTTAACTTCTTCTTCTGATGACAAGAGGAAGAAACATCTTCAGGCAATGGTTACAAATGTGACATTGACCCAGCAATGGTCCATTAAATTAGAAAACTACTGCAATTGATTGAGAACACTTGGACTGCACTTACACAGAAAATTCTGATAGGATAAAATATCTTCTCATCAGAAAGGTCAGGCTTTTGGAAAGATGGTTTATTCTTAACAGAAACTTAGTGAATTTTCAGGCTCTTGAAAAGATGATTTATTCTAAACAGAAACTTCGTGAATTTTTCCACTTCACTGATCAAATGTATCAGGAAAAGAAATCCAATTATTATTGATTTATTGGCAGGTCTTGGAGACCAGTAAAAGTATTCTTTTTGTATCTTCCAGTCCAGGAAGACTCACAGCTTGAAAAAACAACCTTCTGTCACAGAGCAAGTATTAGATTAAATATGAGAAGAGCAATATGTTTTTGTCAACAGAACTTGCTGCAATGCTATATTCAGGCATCTGAAGCATTTTTCAGCACTGCAGAGCATATTAAGAGATGAATTCATGTCACTACACACTGTATAACATCCGAGGGTAAGTAATTTGCAGCAGGTATCGAGTTTCCTACTTGTTTTGCACAAAGTTAGCAAACTGAGCTTGCAGTAGGGGTTACAGTGAGCCAGAAACGTTCTGGTTTTCAGAAGAAAATGTCAATCCAATGAAACCAAAAATGTTTAAAGGGCCACTTGTTCTGTAGCATTGTGGGCTGTGGCTAGAATAGGGGGTGAGAGATGTGTCCCAAAGTCGAGGTCATGTCCCTCTCCTCACTGTGTTTTAGGGCAAAGAAGGATTCACAGGTGTTTCCCTGGCTCCAGTTTCTCCCTGTACTGGGAGCAATGGAAAACAAGAATTCCTGGATCTCTGTGCACTGGTGTCATGGTTTAACCCTGTCCTGCAGCTCAGCCCCACACAGCCACTTGCTCAATCCCACACCAGAGAATGAGAAAAGTGAGAAAACATAACAAATCAGGAAACCAAAGTAAACTCCACTGTGGTCCATCATTTCATACCTGTGAGTTTACCTGGAGCTGCATCAAAGCTCTGGGGCAAACACAGTGAATTAAGGACTCATACTTCAGAGGATTTTATCTTATGTTAAATACAGTGTACATTTGCTTGGAAGAGGATATATTTCTCGTTGATCTCCCCACGTCAGTTAAATGTCACTGATATCTCTGGCTGCCAGAAGTGGTAAATAAATGTGATAAACAACATGTACAGCCTCGTCAAATGTGTCCTTATTGCAATGAATCAAGGGAAGTATTATGAAAAATGTTTGCAATCAAGCCAAGAATATCAACCCATTACATTTTAGTAAATACTGTTATTTTACATATTGACACCATTTTATCCATATTATGTAATTTTACTGATGATATTTGTCACAGCAGGTTTTCCTTCATGTAAAATTATACGTTTCCCAGTGATTTGATCTCTGACATACTTTGTATTTGAAATTTTTCATTTGCTTTGGATTACAGAAGTCGAGCCAAATGAACCTGGGCAAAAACTTGGCAAAAGACAGAAACTATTATTGTCAAGTCCAGGTAATCCACATCTGAAAGCTGCTAATCAAAATTGCACAAGCAAAGCAAAAATATTGACTGCACTTCCTATTACCTTGCAAAAATAAACAGATTCATAGCTCTGCTGAGGCCTTTACTCATTAATTCCCTGTGAGAGTTAAATTTGAAAACTGAATGTTCTAGCCATGCATTATTTTGCCATGTTATAAAATTCTAAAGTGAATTAATCTAATAATGAAAAAATCCTGACCAATAGAGGTTAAAAGCAAAAGCCATGTTTCACATTCCTGTAAAAAACCTAGTAAACCTTTTTTTTTTTAATCTGCTTCTGAGAAGGCCATAGGCTAAATATTTGTGCCTTTTTCATCTTCCCAAGTCGGAAAGATTCCCTGGATTTACATTAGACATCATAATTTTAACACATTCAAAGCAAATGAAAGATGAGTATTTCCTATAGAGATCTTGTATCTGAGATTGAATGGGGCTGAGCCCTAAATTAAAATACCATAGACAGCTGGTTAAAGAACAGCTCCTGAGGCTGTGAGGCAACAAACTCGAGTCTCCCTCATACCCCCAGGGTTGTAGCTCAGGCAGGAACACAAGTTACCCAGCATCACCCAACCTCTCCAGGAAATCTGGCCATGGGAAGGCGAGTGGGGTGGGACTGCTGCTCCTGAAACCATGAATACATTGTCCAGTGGTGACCCAGAAGTGCAAATTAACTCCTGAAGGAGTTTGGACTGAAGGAGAAACCTTTGTGATGGAGATATCACAACTACTTGAAAAGCTTTTCTGGCAGAAAACAAAAAAGAACCTATCACAGAGATTGCATGTAGAAAATGCTACAAACTGCATGCTATGGGCAAAACAAACTTGGAATCAGAACACAAGGGAAACAACTTTGTGCCACTGACTTCTTTCTTATCTTAAAAGGAAAAAGTCCTTCTGCAGAGTTAATGAATGGAGAATCAACTGAGAGTTGCTCTGCATAAGGCTCTACAATATGACCTTTCTGAAGCTGTGTAGCTCCAAGACACTATTTTAATAGAAAAAAAAAATCTGTAGTGCTGATTAAGAAGAAAAAGTCAAGAGGTTGTTAAATTCAATGCCCGAATGTGAAAAAAAAAAAGTCAAAACATGATCAGAGCATCATTTTCTGTCTTGTAACAGCACTCTCAGGCTCTTCTGATCAACTTTTTCCTCCTTTAGAAAAGTCCACACTGTTTTAATTGCATGGGATATAACACAATGAAAGAAAGTAACTATGTATGTGTTCTGAACACGCTGAAAAACAAGAGTCAAGGGTTCTCTGAGACAGAAATCAATTTTCTGTAAATCAAGCAAACCCACCTTGTTTTATCAGACAGGGTCTTCCTTTGATAGGAAGAAATACCAGTGCCAGAAGACTGATGTACACACAATCAATCTCAGGGATGAGGTTCCCTGTTAAGCACAGTCCTCTAACTTCTGTGTGTGGCACCTCACCAAATTCCCCAAAAATTAAATAGAAAGAGGCTACCCCATTAAGCTGCCATAAACCTCTAGGGACAGGGAAGGTATCCTTGAGAGAGTCCCACTCCACCATTTCCCTCTTTTTAGACTCTTTCCCAAGCAAGTTTTTTGGTATGCCTTTGAAAAAAAACACAAGATATTGGGCTAGATCAACCTTCAGTTCAATTTTGTGTACTCATACTTACATTATTAAAAAACACTTATTTTTTAAATCTTAATCCTTACACTTTATTTAATTTACATGAAACCAAGAAGCCATCTCTTTGAGGTGCATTAGAGACCTCTGAAGATGCCTTCCAACCCAAACTATTCCATGATTCTATGACACTGCAGGCACAGAGTGGATACACCCAGAATGTACAACAGCCTGCAGTAATGGAAAAATTGGCCCAACTCCAGGCAGCTGCTTCATAGCTGGCAGCATGTGTCACACAGGAAGGGTCTACACACAGCAGAGAGGGAGGAAAAGAGATGATCAGCACATTCCCATGGCTTGAGCATCTGACAGGAGATGGTGTGTGCAGAGAGGAGCAGCACCCTGGCAGACAGAGAGCAGGGAACTCCTGTTGAAGCCCACCACAGTGGCCAGAACAGTCACTTATGTGCTGTTTACTTCTTCTCACTTCCACCACTGGGTTCCCATCAGCATCCTCTGAGGCATAAAAATGACAACTCTGAATCATACCCTCATCAGCTTTCATAGGTTTATCAGTGAAACTGAGCCATGCTGCACACGGGGGATTGGGTTCACTCTTACAGATCATCACTCTAAATACAAAGAATATAATTAATTTCCTTCCAGGAAAGTGTCCTTCCTTGCAGGACACTAATTCATCAACTGATGTGCATGAAGAAGAGCTATTGCACTGGCACACAGACTGAGCTGCAAGTTGTCCCTTGCTTATGAGAATGCCCCATGTTTTCTTCTCAAGCACAGCCATGTGGAAACCAAGGGCAGGCATTTTTGTTCTGATGTTCTAGACTAAGCCCCACAAGATACAGGAAGAACTTCAACTTCTGTATATCAAGAGCTACCATTAAACCAACAGAACAGTGCAAGTATCTTAGAAACTAGACAACCTACAAAGAGTATATATAAACCCCATTTATATATAGATTCAAGAGCCCAACTTTATCACCCACCTTAAAAGCGCTGGCTTCTTATCAAATCAGTAACACTCTTCAGCAGAAGCAGAGACAGATTGCATGAAACATGCTGTAATTTGCTAAGCTCTGTAAATATAAATGAAAAAGGTATAAAAAAATGTGCTTATGAAAATTACGTAGCCAAAAAAAAAAAGGAAGGAAAATACACATAACAAAACAAGTGAGATATAAATGCAAATAATACTGCAGAATTTAGGAAATTGTATAAAATAAACAGTTTGAACCATTTATATGGGATACTAAGAAAAACCTCACATTCTGTTATTGACAGCTGAAGAGGATTTAATAACAGCAGGGAAAGAGTGGAGGGCAAATTAACCCCAGTTAGACGAGAAAAAATTATTTTTAATCATAAGATTTAAAACTTTGAGGAGTGTAAATTCTCCCACTTCAAGTCTTTATTCAGCTTCTCATAGATGGAAGGAGGAAGCAAAATCCCCTGGGGGAAGCTCTTCTTTTATTGCTCCAGCAATTTTTCTCATGTTCTCCCTTCAAAAAGCTGGTCCTGACTATTACTAGAGACAGAGTACAGAGATAGGGGAACTTTGCTTTTATCTCATGTGACAACTCCTATATTATAAAATCCTAAAAACAAGAAATTCTGAGGCCTAAAAAATCTTTCTATCCTCAAGTGTAGGAATCCAAATGCACCAGGAAGAATTGACAAAAGCCTTTTTATTGATTTCTGTGGACATTACATGGGACCCCAGAGATGTCAGCACAAATGAGATCTGTAAAATATATTCACAGTCCTGTCAAAACCTGAAGACTAATAACCTAATGTGAAGTCGTTAAGTTGGTGATACAAAGATATCCATCAAAATTTTATTCAGAGGTGTGAGCATTTCAAGTGACATCAGGGTAATACGAGCTTGTAACACAGGAAAGGGATGTGTTTCCTTTTGCTTTTCAAGTCCAGCTGAACACTGTCATCCTCTTCAGGCAAGTTATGATGATGGGGAGGAAATTAAATTCACAACTGAGAAAAATGTGTAAATCCACTGGAAAGTGAGCCAGAGAGAAAATTCTGCAGGAGCCTCTGCCACAGCTGCTGGCCCACGGTGCCACTGCTCTGCTCTCAGAGCCCAACAGCAAATCCATAGTATGGGGTAAAAGTGGTGAGTGGGGGAAAATGCATCTGTAAAATTTCAGATGGCATAAAAAAGCAAAACACAAGAGTGGCCTAAAACAGGCTTTAGAGTTAGTGGATGAAACCATTCATTCTACAAAATAACTTTGCTATCCTTTGGCTTGGGGCTTTTGTGTTGAAGTCCCTCTGTAGCAAACAAAGATCACTTTGTTTTAATTTTCTGCCCTAAGGTAAAACCACCTACCAAGAGCTTACAGTTATAACAAAATTCCCCTTATTACGTTGCTTTAACATAGGATGTGAACTCCATCCTTGTTTTTACAGCCTAATTCATTAACTCTCATGAAGTTCTTGGGGGAGATCTATTTTCCATCTCTGAATTTTCCAGAACTGACTTAAAAACTTGAACTTACCACCTCAGAACTAAAACTAGAATGATTACACTAAAATACACACAGAAACCTTCCCAGATACTCAGATTCCTCTGTACCTGCTCAGCTACCAATGTTGAGACTTAAGGTCTGACCTAGATATCATTTTAACCCATGTTGCATTATGGAGGTTTCATGGTGTTATGTTGACACCCAACCTGAAATTACACTAGAGAAACTCTCAAACTCAGATGCACTTCAGGGAAAAAATCACAAGTCGTTCACCTTAAGGTTCTAGACAGTTTTTTTCTTCAAAAAACTGCACTGTATCTTGACTAAAATAACTGACAGGTTCAGGTATGTTCTGTAATGATTCCTGTGTATGCTCTCTTGTCCTCCACCATGGGATGTTTGTTACAAGAAAAGTTTGTCTTAACAGAGCTCCATGTGAAGAAGCAAGGAGGGAAATACCAGGTTCAAGTTAAACCAGTCCTTACCAATGAATTTTTAAAGACTAATGCCAGGGTTATAATCTTAAAAAAAAAAAAAAAAAAAAAAAAAAAAAAAAAAAAAAACCAAACCTAACTTTCTGAGTTTAAGCTCAGAAACAGGAACAAAGAAAATTTGTTGCCAGATTTTGAAGTAGTTTCTATGATCAAGAAAAATTTGGCAGTAATGTGAGAAAAGATGAAACTGGCACAGAAATGTAGTGCAAGTATCTAAGAACCTCAGTTTGCAAGTGATCATCAGGCAAGGTTTCAGAAACAAAATCATCATATGTTCCTCATAATTCTTAAAAGGTAATGAAAAGTCCACAATATCTTGCATTTATGGCTTTTGAGAGGATCAGGTATTGTCTACTAGTCAAAATCTTCTCAAAATTTATAAGCAGAGGAGGCAAGATTTGGCTAATCTACTACACGGGCTGTCAAGGTCCTTGGCTCACATAATGCCAATTTTTAAATTTTATCCATAGGGAAAAAGGCACAAGAACTAAACTTGGGGAACAAACACAGACAGAGGAAAAAGTATAGGAAAATATAGTTTTGTCTGCAACCCTGGGACTCAAACAGCAGTTCCAGAGTCTGCAGGTAACTCACAAAGGCTTTGAGAACTGATTTTTAGCCACATCAGGAGCAGAGTCAATAGCAATGGATCCTCTCTCTATGAACAGGGAAGACAGGCAGGTTTTCAGAAACTGTTTTGGGCTCTTATGGAAACTAACAGAATATTCTCTTTTCAACCAAACTTCATAAAGTGGAGACAGTTGGCAATGCTTCTTTTCATGAAACTGGATAAAGTTAAAAGCAGGTTTTGCAGACACTGTTGTAGCTCCTCAACGTTTAAACTACTTCACATATAAAAGTCAGTAGAAGCTCTTGCTTTCCTGTGAAATATTGCACCAGAGAACAAGACTGCACGTGTCAGTAGTTCCCTCCTGTTTCCAGGACTGAACAAACTATTAAAGTTTCAGTGCTGGCATAAAAGCTCTCTGAAAATGTTTTTATCACTCAATGTGTAGAACATCAGATTCCCCTGAGGAGCCCAATTACAACTCACTGTAAGTTAAGCCAAACTCCCAGCAAGAAGATGTTCACTTAAAACATCAAAAATAAGTTTTAATTGGTAAACAAACTGCAGTTGTGGACTAGTTATGGTTCTGCTTTGTTTCCAAGCTATAGCAGCAGCAGTTCTATCACACAGTCTGTCACAGCACTCAGAAAGGCTTCTGACTTTCTGATATGATTCAAACAAGTTCAGTGACAACTGAAGCCTCTGACAAGTCTTCTCACAGATTAGCGTGAATGAATTTTGCAGCTGCTTTAATGGCTGGTGCTGCATTCAGATTTTTCAATAGGCTCTATCACAGATCCCAACATGCTCATTCCTACCCAAAGAAACAATGAGTTTCTATCTCAGCTGTAAACTGAGACCAAATCTACTCAATATTGTGTAAAACCAGACTAAGTGAGGTCAGAATTAAAGGTCAGAATTAAACGATTAACATCTGCAGTAGATACAAAAAGCAAAAACAAAATATTGTCTGTAAAAAAGAAAAAGTTGAAAATGGAAAAAGGAAATAATTCTTTCCTTAACAAAACTCAGCAGGAGATCTAAATGTACCATCTAGACAGCTGTACTGTTCTATAAAACAGATTCTCATGATGATCACAAAAGCCTGACAATAATTCTCTATTTTAGACAGGAATAACAATTCTTTTGTTCTGGTTGCTCTTCAGCTGACGCCTTTTAAGTAGGGAACAGTAATTTCACTTTTCAGGGGAAGCCAAAAGAGATTACCTGTATTTCATCTCCTAATCAAAGCTGTCCAGTTTGCAGTGCAATCTATATTTGAATCTCATTTGCCTATGTGAAGATACTTCACATGCATTTAGCTTCAGACATTGTATATTACTAAAAACCACACAAAACAGAACCATCTTCTGTTTCCTTGAAAGTAAATGCAATCTCTGGCTTTGATTTTGGAGATAACAGCATCGGGTCCTGAATGCAAGCAGGAGATATTAGGAACAAACACATTTGTAGCTCCCTAAGGCAGAGGGAAACAGCACACAGACTTTTAAAGCCATTGACTGCTCTGACAAACCTACAGAAAAGCTCTAGGAAGAGTTTTAGAAGTGAACAAAAAAACCCAACTCAAGCCAAACATCAGTGCACCCCCTCAGCCGACGCCCATTAGAGAAGGATTGAACAAACATTTCTCTCCTGCACTTTACTCAATAAATGTGGGATGTGGTGCAATCAAATGTGATTTTCCTTGCATCCATTACAGCCTGCCAGTTCTAGCAAATCTTCATCTCACCTGAATTCTCTGATATAAATGTGTAAGTGGTATCACTTATCTGCTTCTCAATCATCACAAGATTTTTTTAAATAACCCCATTTGGTATACTCACTATCATAACCAAGTATTTCCTTTAAGTATTTAACCTTCTTGCACATAATGGAAAAGAAACTGTTTCTTTACTCACTGTAGAGTACACAAAACACTTTTACAAGTCTACAAACACTTTTGGATGATTATATTTAAGGATTGTTTTGGGATAAACTAGAAGAAAATAAGGCTGGAACATTGCTTACTATAACACTGTGTTTGACCACAGAGGTTTTTTTCCTCCATAACTACATAAATTTTTGCCAGCCAAGAGGGATTACTCATTCAAACCCAGAAGCACCTACACTGGCTTTAGAACTGGGGCTGAATTCAAATATTTCTTTCTCTTTACTTCAAATTTCACTGACATAATTCAGCTGAAGATAAACAAGTAGTAAATGTTATGTGGCAAAAAACCATATATGTGCTATTCATCAAACAAATATTTTTTAGTTCAGTGCTGTTGTCTGCAGCACAGCAGATCAAATCTAACCAGTTCTGGCAGTGATCTTCTCTATTCCAGAAGTTTGTGTACTACCACCAGCACCACAGTAATTTCCTCAGTCATGAGGAAAGCCATGTTAAGCAGGTGGCTAATCAGCAAATACTATGAAATTATTTGGCAATTTCTATCTAGTCCTTGGTGGATAATCATGCTTGTCTAAAAAGCTGCCAGTGTGGCTGAGCATCCAGTTGGCAGGCTAGACCAATTAAGGAATAAGTAGATGAAGACACAAGAGATATCTTAGATTAAATTCTGATTCCTGGCACATTTCATAGGAGATAACAGGGACACAAGGCAAAAGAACCCAGTCCTCAAAGGATTTTACTCACACAGTAACTGTGTGCTCACTTTGCTGCAGCAGCTTAAAACATGAGGAATAAAAAGAGTGGTCAGAGTCACTCTCACCAGAAGCACCTCTGCACACTTCACCCACCTCCTGCTCAAGCTCAGAAACTCAGTTCTGCCTGGCTGGCTTCAAGTGTTAATCCCAATTCTTATCACTAGCACTGAATGTGTGTTTCTTTTAACTAAGAAACAAAACACACAGGAAGAAAGAGGTGGTGAAAATGGAGCTGGGCTTCAGTTTTGATCATCTCTTTTGGGCACTTGGAAAATCACCTCAAGTAATGAAGTCAAATGTACTGCTGGCCACTCTCAGCAAGAAGGGAAAGGATCATTTTGATATGATCACATAAATATTCAACAAACAAACGGGCTTTTACTTTCTACAGAGCCCTCACTACAGAGATCAACTTTTAGTCTGATTGCTTCAACCACGGTACTTTTCCTCTTAGCATAATTTATATCACAAGTATTTTAGCACATAAATTGTGCTACCTCCAAACAGAAAATGATTAAATATGCTAAGAAGCTTTTAGCAAGTATAGGTTGACTGAGTCATTCATTGCATTTACAACATTGTGCTACAAAGCAAACTTAAAATGAAAAATACAGTATGTCAAATAGAAGTAAACAATCTGTCATTTTATACATACTTAAGCAGAAGCTGAAATGCTTGCTCAAAATAAACTGACATCAAAAGTTCATTGCTTTCCAGTGAGTATCTCTTCCTTCATATTATGCTATTGCTTTGCAAAAGAATATTTTGAGAGGTATTTGGTTGTAGGATTAATTGCTTTTTGAATAACAGCTCCACATTATTTCAAGCAATTCTTGTGGTTTACACCAGTGTGACTGAAGTGACTGGGTGCAAGATAAACACTGGGGTGCCTCTGTGCTGCTCTCTGTGACTGCTTTGCCAGCTCAGTGAATCTGTCAATTTATAGATGATGCCTAAACATTTTAAGAAGGACTTTGTTTGCAGAAACAATTTCATTTTAGAAGGTATGCTTGAAGTTCAAACATGTAGCAATATAGCACTCTTTGTGAGCCATTATCTTAGAAACTTAGACAGTTCTGAAGGGAGATGTGTCAGAGTGTGACCAGTATTTTTGTAATGGCATTTTTCAAGACAGCATCACCTATCAGAGAGAGCAGAGCAGATGTTTTCCTCTTTGCCCCCTGCCAAGCACAGAATGCTCAACTCCTTTCCATAGTCTTGGGAAGGCAGGAGTTACTCACAAAAGGAAGACTCAGCAACCCACCAGTGGGTTATTCGTCACTTGCCCTGAATTAATACACAGAGCAGAGTACAGAAAAAATGGGAGAATGGGTCACAGGGGAAGCTTCTCACAGAAGTCACCCCTGTAACCCCCCTAACACCAAAAACCTGGCCACACAAACCCAATACACAAACATACCAGCAGCTCAGGACAAGGAGCAGAGCTTTCAGTTTGGGGGTTTAAGTGCCATCAGAGGACAAACCACAATACAATTCTCTCCCCACTTCCATGAGATTTTAGTTCACCATTTCTCTGAATCCTATTTTCCCAGCATAAACCACTGCTCTGCTACTCAGGTTTCTGCCCAGCAGCTGCATCTGCTCAGAATGGCCAATTTCCTACTGAAACTAAGAGCTGCCAGAGGAAGGACCTTGGCACCACTGCTCCCTGACCTTGGCCAGCAACACAACAACAGAGGCACAGTTCAGGTTGAGAACACTTAGCACCGAGTCAGCCAAGTAGATATATATGCTACTTCACTTCAAGGGCATATGTGTCTTGAAAAAATGAAGCCTTTCTAGACTTTCCCTACCTAAAAGCTGAGTATTAACATAAGACAGGAAAAGGGGTAGCAAGGCACTAGAAGGCCTGCTTGTGAAAGGTAGATTCTGTTCATTGAAGTCACAGCAATTGAGCTTGTCAAAAAAAACCCTCACAAAACATTTCTCTATACATTTTGATAAGGCTCACAGGCAGGTACACATTTAGATTTTTTTAAGTGTATTAGGCAGGTTTTTACTAAACCCAGACCACACATCTTGTTCACTGGCATCAGTTCTTCTGGGCAAACTTGTCTTGCTCTTCACTGCATTCATCTGTCCTACAGACAGAAAATCACCTTCCTAAAGAAATGACAATAAACTAAACCCAAATGTAACACCCTTCCTAACCCCAAAATTTCCCAAAATAATTACCCAAGTGCATAATTCCCACTTCCTTGAGTGACAATCAGTGAGGTTTGGCACAGATTCATTCTCTGGGAAATGTCCACATCTCAGATGTAACTCAGCCCTAATTCTTAAAAGACGCAGCACCTTCCTTGGAACACACAGTGAGTGACATCACTTCGTGTGCCTTGTCACAAAGCCCCAGAAACACAAGCAGACTCAGCCTGTGCCTTGGGTGGCTGGGTCAGCAGTCTGACTCCCTATAAATGCAGGAAACCCTGCCTGGGGCCACCAAGGACACAGAACAGCAAGACTGAAGGGCAGCAGAGAGGAATGTCTGGGGAATCACACATGTCCCAAAGCATAATCTGCAGTAGGTCACCTCCATAAAGCACACAAAGCTTGGATTGCACTTTCTCATACAAAATGCAGAGTTCATTTGGGGGGAGAGAATTAACTTGAGGCAGCTTAAAAGGTACATCAGCACCACTGAAAGCAGCTTGCATTTAAAGTCTGTGATACAATTATTTCAGAGCAAATACTCTTCCAGGGTTCACTTCAAAAGACTAAATTGAAAAATATCACAAGAAGTGATTAATATGCTAACAGTCCTTCAAAATGCAACATGATTCCTTCCACACAAGGGAATTGGTTTGATTTCCCTTTCTAGCAGCAGAATTAATGTATTGTTTTAAACATAGATACGCCTAATTTTAGAACATATGGACTCTGCCATGTGGTTGTTTACTTAGATGGGGTGCTTTAATTTGCTTGGCACTTTCTAGTGTTTAGGGTGTCTTTCAGAATAAGGAAGAGATGTCTGGACACATTGTGGGCTAAAACAGAATATAATTAGAAAGAAAAAGCTTTAAGGAATCCTTCTTTATAATATCCACAACACTTGAACACATTATTTAGCTCTGTGCTCTATAATAGAACACTTAACATATACTAAGAGACAAACCAAGAACAAAAATAGCATCATGAACAGCCCTCCATATGTGTTTTCTGTGAGAAGCACCATGCAATTGCAAAGAAGCTACAAAGAAACTGACTGCATACTTTTCATATATAAATTCTGTCTTATCTGTTCAGAAAAAAACAGTTAACAGATCCTTTAGGAGCTCCCGACAATTCATGGGGAAAAAATGCTAAATATAGCATTTATAAAGCTGTTTATTCTTTAATATAGATGTATAGACTATTTTACTCAAAGACTCCCCTAAAAAAAGGTTTAGACTTAGGCATAATTGAGTAAAACCAGCCAAGATCAAGGCCTGCAGAATGCAGGTCATCTCTGCATATCCTGGGACCATGATAGCTGTGGAAGAATCCAGAACTGTGTTGGTCATCTGTTTAATTAGCATAGGTCACAGTTGGACTTGGAGAAAACAAGATTAAATTCCTGATATTGCTAGACTAACAAGAAATTTGTTCACATAACTTCTACACTATGAAATTTGTATACATTTATAAGACATGAGCAGCAGAAGTCACAGCTTCTGTGCAGAGAGGAGCTGGATGGAATTGTAATTGTAATTCAGAGTTCTTTCCAAAGAGGAAGGTAAGAGTGTTAATGAAAATCAGCATATCAAAGTGTGTTTGCATATCAAAAGATAACTCAGCCCCAGATAAACAATGTTCATTTGCATTCTTACAAATTCCCAGAATTAATCAAGGCACAATATAAAATTTCACTAACTTAATTAGCATGAACAAAAGGGAAGTGAAAGCCCCTACATACTTCTTTGAAGACTCATTAGTGCTCAACAGCATCCTGATAACATTCAAGAGCAATTAGAGAGGGGTACCAGAGCAGAATACATTTTAAAAGACATAGCCCCAAAAGCAGAGGACTGAGATGCTGCCAGAAGGCACAGCAGAGAAACACAATGTGAGGTAACAGCTTAATGACAGGCATATTCTCTACAGAACAGCTGCTTTTGTTTGATGCTTTTTTTTCCCCCCTGCAAAGTTATTCTAGTTTTGTAACAACTTCACTAAAATAAAATTTACCGCCCTGATTTTTAAATTGTCAGCAAGAGGAACTCCTACTTACTTTTGACTTATTTGAAATTACTCATAGAGGTGAAAGGACATCCTGTAGCAGCCTGAAGCTTGAGACAAGTTTGGAAAGTCGATGAGATAAAGTGCATCTCCCATTAAACTGGTCAGCTCGAGAACTGGGATTGCCCAGTGGGAGCTCCAAGACTTCACTATGAAAGAGCTCATAACAGAAGTCAGCACATAGAAGAGCCTGTGACAACATTGAAAGCTCTACCCCCAAATGCAGGACAGAAAGTTTAAAAAAAAAAAATTATCAGTTAAAACTTTCCAAAAATCCATGACTGAGCAACTCTGAAAGGCAAAACAGCATCACTGATTCAGAGCCCTATCTTCAGGAAGATTCTCCCTTGCATAAAGGGTGCAGGAAGCACCAGGATCTGCCCTGTTATTTATGGATAAATAGTCCTTTTTTGGACTTTAATTAAAGTCCTTTAGTTTATGGATAAGAAGTCCTTTATTCAATAAAGGATTTTGAATTTTTCATATTTGGGTTAGGATTACGTGATGTAGTCAACTTAAAACATTTGCAAACCATTGAGAATATTGGTAGTTTCAGCCTCCAATTCTTCAGTAAAATATTCTGTATCTATTCCATCACTTCCCTCAATTAAGAAGTAGAAATAGTAATTGGTATTATATCAACAGGTGAGTGACCTCCCTGTCTTTACCTTGCCTCATGAGCTGCTTCAGCTTCTTCCTCCCCCTGTGCTGTTGAGAGGGGTGAGTGAGAAAGGGGCTGGGTGAGTGTGTGGCAGCCAGTTAAGGTTCATCCAGCACATGGTCAGAACCCAGGTCTCATGTTTACAGCAGGATGGCAGCTCTGATGGTGAATTATAAACACGAGCCAGTCTTGCATTGAGGACTCTAAAGCCAATTTATTGCACCATTACCACTGCCTGCATCTTGCAGTTCTCCCACATTCCTGAAGGCAAGGACTCATTTGCTGTGGAAAAGGAAACAAGAAATAACATTTGTGCAAAGGATCCATTGCACCCTCAGTTATGTACCCGTACAGTCACTCTGCCTGTGGATAATGCATGACTTGGTGTGCACAGCTGGGAGCCAAGGTGTTCTATAAAAGAATGGTGGATATGATGCTCTACAGGAGTAGGACTATAAGATACCTAGGATATCAATGAAGTATATATGGTTTTAAGCAGATTAATTGCCATAGGTTTAGAATATAAACTGGGGAAACTTTCATCCAACAACCAGGTACGTTATGTTTCTGCAATTTGGTTTCATGAACTCGAATAACAACCAAATACAAACTCCAATTTAACTTGGACCTGACAGAAAAAGCTTCAGAGCAGTCTCAGTACTTCACAGTAATTGCCATGCAGAGGTACTAGAGATATCTGTTGTAGCCTGAGAAATTAGTCCTGGTAATCATGTACCCTGCAGCTGTGCCAAGGAGCTTTACTGGGAACACCTTTGTGCTTCATTGGACACAGGAGTGCACTTCTGAAGTGAACCTCACCAACACCCCACTCTAGAGCGCTCTAATGCACACTGTAGCATCTCAGAACATGGGAATTTAATCCCTTTCAGCTGAACATGGCCTAGAAACTCACTCCAGCTGCATCACAAACCCAGGCTAGAGCTAATCTGAAGTTTTAAAAAAATTTTTAAAAATTAAAAAAATTTTTTAAAAACCCACATAATCTGAAATGCACATAGCATGGACATCAAAGCTCTGGGCAGATATTCCACACTGTATCTGTTCCCACTGGCCTGCAAACGCAGTCTGGCCACAATTCCCAGTGCTCCCTCTCCTGCCCATTCCATAACACACCAACTGGCTGCAACTCAGGAGTCCACAGGGGCCACCATCACCTTTTCCAGGTGTGTGCCAGGCATCTTCCTGACTGCCTGCAATGCCATGAATTTACACACTGGTCCATGACACCACACACAGCCCAGCCAGGGGAACCTGCAGCTGCCGTGCTGTGGGGTCCCACCAGGCTCACAGAACCAGGTGCATTTATGGTCACAGCAAGTCCTGCAGGGGGGGACTGCCCAGCACC
This sequence comes from Aphelocoma coerulescens, assembly GCF_041296385.1. Lineage (NCBI taxonomy): Eukaryota > Metazoa > Chordata > Aves > Passeriformes > Corvidae > Aphelocoma > Aphelocoma coerulescens. Next base: position 17,418,302 of record NC_091018.1, read on the forward strand.
TCACTGAAATTTGGAGAGTTAAACGAGTTACCCAGAGGAAAAGCTGCTCTGCAGTGGAGTGACTGGCAAGCAGCTGGAGCAGAGGGCATCCCTGAGCAGCCAGTCTGACAGAGGAAAAAGCAACAGAAATTTGGGCTTGTCAAGACAGAAAATCATATCCAGTGTGGGAACAGAACAAGAGGTTCACTCTAAGACATTTAAGTCAACAATTACTCAAAGTATCCTGTCTTGAGCCACAGGCCATGGGATGACCACTGTATCACAGAGAAGACAGTGTTTTGTAGCATATTAAATATTGTACAAATGGTGCCAGCATTCAGCAGCAACTTGAAGCCACTAACTGGCTTTTCAGCAATTATAGTTCCAAGCCATTTATCTAAACTTGCTAACAAAAACAGTCAAGACAAAATCCTACGAGATCATTTAGTCTCTTTCTTTCTCAAGTTTATCCATGCTGACAGCAACAAATCCTAATTACTTCAGATAAGCCATTTTAATTGAAAGCACAATCCCAGCCTGCTGGATTAGTAATAGAAAAAAATCACGTCTGTGTGCAAGAGAAATATTTTTATTTTAGGACAGCTGAGCAGTACTGTTGTGAATATTCAGTATTTTTCTGCAGTGCATTAATAGTCATTTATTTGCCATAAAAAGACACAACAAAAATAGCAAATGGGTTAGAAAGCCATGCACACTCTAATGAAAAGAGAGAAACTGGCATCTCAGAAATGGCCAAGCAAACATAAAACCCATTAGGTATGGTGGAACAGGAAAACCAGCAGTGTCAAACAAGAATTAAGAGTCCAAACATATGTGATCAATAGAAGGATTTAAAAGGAAGGAAATAAAAGCAAACCAATAAGATATCAATAGCCAATATGGTTAGAGAAAATAAAACTGGTGCATTTAAGTGAAATGAAGCATTTTATAATACAGAGAGAACAAAATTAATCTAAAGACAGATTATTGTTAAATGCAGTTGATAAAATCCTAAACAATGATGTAAACTAAGGAAAAGTACAGCAGATAGTTGTGGACTCTTTCTTAAAACAGACATGTGTGTCCTGCCTATCACGCACGCAATACAAAGATTGCTGTCTGTGACAGAAGGAAGAACCCATTTAGACTCCACATTTTCCAACTGGCACATCCAAAAGATTTGCATCTATGAATCTGTAAAGAGCCACTCAGATAAACAGAGAAGCCTTCTAAATTGAAAATGAGTCAGCAGTACCCTGGCAGCCAGGAAGGACATCTGTATCCTGGGGTGCACCGGGCACAGCATCGCCAAGGGAGGGGATTGTCCCACTCTGCTCTTGCTGGGGTGGTCTCACCTCGACTGCTGGGGCAATTTGGGGTGCCACAATATAAAAAAAGACATTAAGCTGTTAGAGAGCATCCAAAGGATGCCCCAAGGGTGGTGAAGGGCCTTGAGGGGAAGCCTTGTGAGGAGCAGCTGAGGTCACTTGGCTTGTTCAGCTGGAGGAGACTGAGGACAGAGCTCATTACAGTTACAAGTTCCTTGTGAGTGGAGAAGCAGGGGCAGACACTGATCCCTTCTCTGTGGTGACCCATGACAGGACCCCAGGGAATGGCTGAAGTTGTGTCAGGGGAGGTTTAGGTTGGATATTAGAGACAGGTTTTTCACCCAGAGCATGGTCAGGCATTGGAACGGGCTCCCCAGGACAGTGGTCACAGCACCAGCCTGACAGAGCTCACGGAGCAGAGGGACAGTGCTCTTGGGCACATGGTGTGACTCTTGGGGATGTTCTGTGCAGGGCCCAGAGTTGGACTCAACGATCTTTTTGAGTCCCTTCCAACCCAACATATTCTGTGATTCACTGAAATTCCAATATTTAATAAATCCAACAAACTGTTGAATTTCACAAGTCGTGAAGGACTCCCTGGGTAGTTTTAAGATGTAAAAATGGCAAGAAGGATACCCGTGGAGTTACAGTCTGTATAACATATTAGTCTACAGAACAGTTACAGTGCATCTCATAACAAAAAAGAATCAGAAACTAAAATGTAATTAATGACAGTCAACATGGTTTCATAATCTTTCCACGCCTTTCTAAGCCTTCTCAGACAAACCTGTAAAGCTGACAAGATTACTCATCTGGTAGATCAAGCTATCTTGACATATATCTGAATTTCTTCAAACTGTTAGATTTAATTCCATATAATGTTGGCACCAGATGCAGTTTGAGAGGTATCAAGAAGGATTACAGAGCTCTGGGAGCAGCAGTAAATGACTCTGGAGTGCAGGTAGCCTTTTCATCACTCCTTCCAGTCAAAGGGAAGGGGTTTGAAAGGGCCAGGCCAATCTGCCAAGTCAAAAAGTGGTTACAGACAGGTGCCAGAGCCAGGGCTTCAGTTTCTTCTTCACCCAGAGGGTGGGTGGGCACTGGAACACCCTTGATCAAGTGCTGCTGAATATTTTTATGAGCAATATAAAATCTCTGCTAATGAAGCTTGCCACTAACACAAAGTTCAGTATTGTAAAAAAGAAGACAGGTAATAAATGATACAGGATCGTGTGAATTGCCTACAGACTAGTCAGGATCCATCTAAACCTGTTTTAACACAGCCAAGCTCCAGGTAGAGGTGGCAGGATTACAGCTCACAGACACAGTAACTTGCTCAGCCTGACCTCAGGGCATGTCTGGAGCACCCTTCATAAAATGGAGAATTGTTAAAATCTGGGTAATGGCAGTGATTAGGTATATAACCCTGGAAAACCACATCCTTTCAGAAAATGAGTTTGCACAAAGGGCAGAACAACACAGGAATGGATTCAAAGGACAGATGTAAAAATAACCTGGGGAACCAAACTTTACCATGAGGGGCATAAAAGTTTAAGGGATATTGAAAGAATATATGGTTGCCCTATGATAATTTCCCAGGTAAATATGGTGGTGGGGAGTTTTTCCTTCTGATGAAAATAATAATAAAATCCAATGCCCTAAAGTTGAAACTTGCAAAATTCAGCATGAACATTAAGATTTAATTTACTAATGTAGGTGAGCAGTGGCATATATAAATAGCAAATGCATTGGGGAAAACTGCATCAGTCCAGACCATTGAGGCAGCCTGTGTGAATTCATCTTTAGAGGTGTGAATAAACAAAGCAAACTGGTGTTTGACTTGGAATCCTGAACACAGACTGTGAATGTAAGGGAGCACTCCAAGCAGCAGGAGACAGAATGGTCACTAGATGAGCCCCTGCAGGGAAGTTTTATAAAGTCCAGCTCATTTCCTAAAATCTTACACCTACTGATATTTGCAGCACCAGCATTAGGACTAACCATCACAGACAGGTAACTAATATTTGGTGAGTTTTATATTGCTCTAAAAAGAGTAATCACAGCTGAGAGGAAGAAGGCATGTAACATCTGATCCATCAGGAAAAAAAAAAAATCTTTGAGCATTTAATTTAGGTACAAATGAATTGCTGCAGAAATGCTGCCACCCAGCTGTAGAAAAGCACAGGGAGAGCCTCAGCTCCCAGCACAACTCAGCTGAGTGGAAAGCTACTAAAGTTCACTGGCTTTTCAGTTATTTGAGCCTTTGCTTTGCTAAGCTTGGTTAAAATCAATTCTGCCAAAAAAGGTGAGTATATGTACTTGCTTACAATACACAAACTAGGTAACCTTACAGACTCTCTAAAAACTTCTGAACACATTAAAAATGTACATCTGATGCATTTCCTGACAATTTCTTTTATGCACTAAAATGCCCTTTTCATCCAGCCATTATATTAAAAAATAATTATTAAAAGCCAGTGTAATTTGGATAGTGGCAACACACCTCATATGAGAGAAATGAAACGGTCCTTTTTAATGGGGGGAAAAAATAAAAAGAAAGTCCAGGCCCAAGTTTCAAATCTGTAATGATATTTAGCATACAGTAAAACCAATCTCATTAGCATTATTTAAAAAGTTCTATTGAAAAGGCAATTTCTAGATGAAATTAATAACTCACAGATGACTATGAATGCCTGAGCAGTGAATAGAGAGTCAGATGTTTTACTTCCATGTCACTCCTAGATAATGAAGAGAACAAATAACTAAGCCTCTAACACATTTAAATACTAACTCTGAATTACTGTATTCAAACCTGACATTTAAGACTAAGAAGATTTTTGGGGTTTGTGCTCTTGACTCTTTTAAAATAAAGATCAGAAGTCAACAAATGAACAGCAAGACCTGAATTTTAATTTACTTCCCACTGCTGAGTAAATCATAGAATCACAGAATGCTCTGGGTTGGAAGGGACCTGAAAAATCATCCAGTTCCAACCCACTGCCATGGGCAGGGACACCTCTCACTAGACCAGGTTGTTCAAAGCCCCACCCAACCTGCCCTTAACCTGAATAGAGAAATGACAAGGACACTAGTCCAGCCACAGCAAAATACTAAAATTCAGAAGATATTAAGACCATTAAACAGGGATTAAAGGCAACCTTTGTACAGTTCTCCCACAAGACTTCTTCTGGAATAGCAAGCATTAATCAGTTCATTTTAGCAAATCTTGCCATGTAAACCCAATACACTTCCCCTTCTAAATTAATGAAGGAATAGGCACAAGGAAAGGAATTGTAGTGGTTAAGAAGTGTTCTGATAATGTACAGCATAGAAGACACCTTTGTGAATCCCAGCTAACCAGATTTAGGCTAAAGGTTGTAGAGTTCCCCAGACAGGTACAGTGGAACTATCAGAGGGCCAAAGAGCTCCACCACAGCCACACACACTTTCTACAAAGCAATTTTGCAGAACAGTTGTGAACCACTGCAGAAGGTTTAAAACTAAGTAATCCAAGAGATCTCGTCTAGTCTAGTGCTCCTGCAACACTTGAGCTTAATTTAATAAGAAATAACCTATTAGTGCACAAGTGCTTGCTCCTCTTCAGGCTCTTCAACAGACTACAGGCACCGAGGGGAAAAATGCTGCAGATCACAGACAAATGCAATTCCAGCAGTCATTCACACAGTAACTCAAAGGGGTCAGGTTTCAGCCAGAGTTCCCTCCACGTCATGCTCATAGCATGAAATTCTTATTTCATGTGGTCACTGCAATTGTGTACAATGAAGCGATGTTCCCTTCTGCTAGAAGAATTCTAAATGCAATGCTCATTAACTGGTAACCAATGAAGTAAGTTTTATCTGAAGTTTTGTCTGTTCCTAACAAATGGAGTGATTAGCAGTAGGATAAAAGACTAATGTCATTCAGGAACATAAAGGGCTGTTTGTAAACGTAAGTAGAGATGATTACTCACAGTAACAGAGGATTATTCAGGCTGTTAGTGCACCTACTCAATTGCTACCTTTCACAGGAGGGTTTAGGCACATGGCTGTATGCAGGCAGAATCACAGAACGGCTGAGGTACCTCTGGATCCTCTGCACAGAGCAGTGTCAGACAGACTAGATGGATCATGACTTTGTTCAGGTGAATTTTGAATAGCTCCAAAAACGGCCACTCCACAGCCTCTGAGTCACCACCTCAAGCATTCAGTTACTGTCACAGAAAAAATATATCTTATGTTTAATTTCCTGTATTTCAGTTTGCGTTTAGTGCTTTCTGTTTCATTGTTTATTGCCTTGTGTTTGTTGCCTCACTGAACACCAATGAGAAGAGTCAGCCCCCATAATCTATACTTCTCCCACCATCAGGCATTCATTACACACATGGGTAAGAGCTATCCAAGCCTCCTCTTTTGCAGGCTGAATAGTCCCAGCTCTCCCAACCTCTCCTTGGATGTACAACACTTCAATCCCTTCATCTCCATGGCTCTTCACTGGACTCACACCAGTGTGTGTCTCTGGTACTGGGGAGCCCGGTCCTGAACACTGCTCTGGATGCAAACTCACCAGGGCTGAGCAAACAGGAAGGGTCACTGCCCTTGGTCTGCTGACAATGCTCTTCCCAAAACAGCCCAGGAGGCTGCTGGCCTTCTTTCCCACCACTGCTTGCTCACTGTCAGCTTGGCATCCACCAGGCACCCTCTGTGTCTTTTATCTCCAAAGCTGCTCGCCACCTGGTGCCGGTACATGGGGTTACTCCTGTTTGCATTTTCCCCTGTTGAATTTCATGAGATTGCTCTCAGCCCATTCCTTGAGCATGTCCCAGTCCCTCTGAATGGCAGTGAAACCACCTGGTGCACCAGTCACTCTTCTCAACTTTGTATTCTCTGCAAAATTGCTGAGGGGTCACTCTGTCATGTTACCCAGGTCAGCAATGAAGAACAACGCTACTGCCCCATCACTGGCCCCTGGGGACACCACGGGTAACTGGCCTCCAGCTGGACTTCCTGCTGTTCATCACGACTCTCCCAGACCAGTTCAGACTGTGCTGTGAATCATTTTGCATTTTGAAAGGCACTACATTTGCAGCAAGGCAGATGACAAGTGAGTTTCACCTTTTTGTACTCTAACCTGACAACTGCTGAGTCAAGGCAATGCCACTAATTACAGTTCTGTTGACATTTTGACTGCTTCCCATCAGTTTAGAAGCAACCCATAAGCATCACACACAGCTTTGAGATATTCTTGCATAAAAACTTGCATTATCCATTTCACCAAAACAGCAGGCATTTATGACTGGTGACAGCTTCCATCCCATGAACATAATTACCTACAACACAGCAGTTCAGTGGGATATTAAAGACAAATAGTGACACTCATACAGAGCATTTAAAAGACAGATTCTGCCCCCCAGAAACAGCATGATTGTTCTGCACTCAACAGCACTCCAAAGAACAGGTGAAAAATTCCACAGCAGCTTTTTGTGGACAGGAAAGATCATATCCAGAGGCAATGCAGCCTCTGTAGATGTGTCTGTGGGATTACACCATTTTGTCACTTTTGTCACAGTATTTTGCCTGACTGAAAACCACAAGATTTCTCTTCTGGAAAAGACTTTCTGCTACTAGACACAACTGATTGGCAGAACTTACCCAGCTATTTAGGAGTTCAGAGTTATGCAGTCCCTTTTGGAGTCTTAAATCATTAATACAGCATCAGGGTGTTTTTTATGACAAGGATTGCTTTGATAGAAAAGTGGAATGAAGTAGGCTAAAAAACAGACAGAAAACAAGCATTTTAGTTTCAAAGAACCACGCAACCTCTAAACCCAGGAAAGTCTGCCTATTTTCCTACTGTTCTTACAGTTCAGGAGATAAGCCACAGCTCCATCACATTTCACACTTGTAGCTTTGGGCAGTCAGCAGCTTGTATGCTCAATTATGGAACTGTTGGGAGCTCTAGAACTTATGTTTGTTATATAACCCCATAATAGAAATATCTTTAATATCTAAATACATGGATTCTAACCATGGGGTGCTGCTCAATCACTGTGCCCACAAAAAAATTCAAGTTACTTAACAGAGTGTTTCTTTATGCACCTATAACCTCAAATTTCCATGTATATGAAGTAGAAAAATGTAGCCACAGAAAGGAAGGTATTACAAAATGCACAGATACAATTACAGAAATCTTTCAGAGATGAAACAAAAATTTTGTTAATTTTTTTTTTTAATCAAAACTGTGATCCAATCTGATCTATTTTCTGAACTTGTTTTCATTAGAACTGATCCTATTTAGCCAAAGGAAATAAAGGTCAAGTGACATATGGTCGCACATGGCACAATCCAAATGAGCTAGAAGGAAAGACACGTTTTTCACTTCATTTGTTGATCCTATTTCCTTTGACACATGCAGTGGTTTTAACCACTACCAGCTATGTTGAAATAGTGCTCCCATGAAGACAAAGGACCAGAAATCTGCAATTTATGCAAGCTTAGAGTTAAGGCAGAACTGCTGGTTTTAGTAGCCCTGTAGTACAGTATCTTAATCTGTTTAAGCAATAAAAACCCTCCAGTACACTGATCAAAAACCACCACATTATGCTGCTGCTGAAGCTGTTTTATTAAATCAGAAGATATCCACTAATAGTTGGGAAAAAAACCCATCTACTGCCCATGGGGTGTATCATTACTGGGAGCTATGACAGAGCACCACATAGCAGCAGGATCTTCTACAGCTCACGCCTGGCAGCTGAAAGCATCAGGATCTATTTAACCAAATGAATCCAGCCCTTTGTACAGCAGCTTAAAGCTTCTAAAACACCCTGTTTCATACAAACCCCATGAAAATACTCTTTTCACTCACATTTAAGCTATTACATTAGTCTATCACAACTTTCAGGCCAATAATCACACATCTTTCATTAACAGGTTTTTTAGATTTTCATTTACATGAGTGGCAACAAACCAAAAGAATCCATCAATTTCTACCTACAGCTCTGTTCACAAATCCTGCAATTGTGGTGTATAACTTCTGTTCCTTGTTATTTCACTAATTTTTTCTCCCAGATATGTAAAGTTCTTTCGCACAACATCTAGAGAGTTACAATAGACTCCCATAGTCTGTGTGCCTGTTCCAAGGTGATATTTAGACCCAGGGGGGTCTTCCCATTGTCCTCTGGCAGCAAAATTTTATTTATCAAGACCTTATCCTATTCACTCTGTGTTTGCTTGAACAGGTTTCATGGTGGTGCTTTGCCTGTGAGATGGATGAGGTGTATGAATATATGTATGTATTTGAATTTATTTATTTTTTGTTTTAAACAGCAGTCTTGAAGGTAAGACTGATCATTGTATTCAGAGAACCTAAATGTTTGCAGATATCAGAACCAGTTTATTAATAAAGTAGGATCTGCAGTTTTAAAAGCAACTACTGGCTGAGGTGCAGTCGAGCTATAAAACCCAGAAATTTCCTTACACACATGCCCTTGATTACTAGTTTTATAGCATTAAGTCATTGAATCAAAAATACATCCATAAATAGATTTAAAACACAACAAAGTCTTTCAATAAAAAAATAAATAACTCATCCCCCAAAATCAGCATGACCAAAAGATGAAAGATGTTCTCCTCTAAGACCATGCAGCACATTCTGTGCTGGTATCCATGGTGTGCAGAAGTCACTGCTTGGACCATAGGAATGCTTTTCAACTTTTTACAATGATTATATCTCCTCCCACTGCAAAACTTTCGCTTTTTAATTAAGAACCTAAGCCAGCCAAGGTCTTTGTATTTGTCTTGTTATCATAGAGTAACTAGGAAGCACCTTAAGCACCATGTCCCAGCCAACTTCTGCCAGGTAATCAAGGTCCTGTGCTGCACCCCACAGCAATCTCCCAATGCTCCTGCATTCCTGCCAGCACACCTACAGACTAAACTGAACTCAAGCACAGCAAGTCACTTCAGGATGAAGCCTCTTCTCCACTTGAGACCACGGGATCAGGCCAAATGATTTTTGTCATTAACAAGTAGAATCCTGTATAAGGTTTGCTAGCTCATAGAATAATACTGCCTTTTCACTTTTAAATTACTTCCTGCTTTACATCTTCAAGCACCTCTGTCCCTGATTGATTTTTGTCACATAAGGAAATTCAGAGATCTGGGCTAGGACTGAGAGTCTTTGTCTTCCAAAGAATGAGTTAGACAGCAGCAAACACAGCTAAAAGGTGACTGCTGTAGAACCAACCTGGATATCTCCAAGGAAGGATGTTTCCTGCAAGTGCTTATTTGCCTAAATGCCACACACAGATGGGTGGGTAGGGAGCACCCAAAAACCACTCTTAAGGAAGTTAGTACAGTTTCCTCACCCCAGCTGATGCAAGCTAAAATTTTCAACATCTCATCTCTCCCTGCAGAGAGCCACATTCTCAGAGAGCACAGCCACACTGGTCAGAAGCCACTGGAGCTTTCACCCTCCACACACTGCCCTGAGAAAACATTATCAGCCACAGCCAGTCCAGAAACAGCCATTCCAATCCAGAGCTCTTGACACCTGGGCCATTTCCCTTTGCCTCTATGCACGTTGAGCTGATTTCTAACCAGCTTCCCTGAGGAGTCCAGGTCTTTCTTCCTGGCATGCACCAGAGCCAATGTTTTTATGTGATCATCTCAACACTCAACCATTAAATCTGGGGGACAACCTCTCACTCAGAGGCCAACTCCAACATCAGAGCCCATGAACAGTCAATGGCAGCATGCTGGTCCCCAGGCTGCAGGAAACACAAGTCACCACCAAGTCACCACCCTCCCCTTCATTCTCAGCCCCCGTGGTGCTGGTGTGAGCCTGGGGAGCATCCCAGCATCTGTGTGTCTTTTGCCAAGACTTTGGAAAGGGACACCACACAGCAAGACTTACTGTCCCCAAAGCAACTCTTCAGCTGGTTTCAGCTGTGCTTAAAGGGAGAGGAATTATGCAGTTTTATTAAGTAGTGTTATTCCATGTTGGTATTTCAAAAAATTACTGGGAATGGGACAGATATTAGCATCCCCCACAGTTGCTGTTGCCAGATGTGGCTGACAATCTTTTGCTGCCTGTTTTAGCAGTAACTGAAGCATTTACAAGGCACTTAAATTTTCACATTTTTCTCCCAACCCCCACTGAGGAGTTCTGATTCAAAGATCAAGAGAGAACGTTTCAGCTTAAATATCTCCAACAGATACTGGCTGTCACAGTAAAGAGCTGCAGAATTTCCCAGCCCTTGAGAATGAGCCCCCACCACATCATACCCTCTGTTTCATGAACTGTCCAAACACCATCTCAAAGGCAGTTAACACTTGTAACCCCTCTGCCTTTAGTAGACTTTCACAGACCTTCTTGGGGCAATCTATTTTTAGGCTGATTATTAACTGATTTAATTATGCCTGATTTATTTGTACCCACCTGTACTGTGGAAATGCTGTCTTTTTTTCCCTCTCCCTGTGGTACTTAACTCCTTGATGTACCAAAGAAAGCAACTATACTCCTCACCTTTTTTGGCAAGTTTTACAGGCCAAGCTTTTCCAGTCACTTATGAAACTGGCAATTCATTCCCTTGGTCATCTTTCTCTGTACCTGTTCAAGTTTAGAGTTCATTACCCTTGTGTACAGTGTAGAGGAAATACCTCACTTGAAGGACAGCAGCTGCAGCCACTTCACATTAAATAAAGAAACCTTGTTACTGATAAATGCACCAGACTCCACTAGCCTGTTCAGAACATCACTCAGGGAATTTCCTGAGTAAGGAGCAGTTAAGCAGCCTGTGCTCTCTGCTTTTGAAATGTCTCCCTCAGGCACATATCATGCTAAACAGAAATGGAGTTATGCACATGGCCAGTGCAAAGCACAGCCTCAATCTGAAGAATTCCTCAATTTGAGGAATAATTGATGACCCCAATTTTACAACAGGTTTCAATAAGCAAAAGATCTGACCATGAACATCTCATTGCGAGGTCACATGGTTGCTGCTGTTAACTTAAGAACTGATCAAGCATGCTTTAATTAAAACATTAAAATTGACACCAGCTCTGTTTCTTGAATACAGAGCCAAGAGTCTTGTCCTTCTCAGTTTCTCTAGGCAGGGAAACAAGCAGACACAGCAAGAAGCTGCTACTTCTCACGAGACCAGATCCTCTGAGACACAAAGTTTCTGACAAGTTCACATCCAGATGGAGCTCTAAGCCCGAGGCAGGGAATTGCTTAATAGTCAGCTGTTGATATTCTACCTTGCAAGAAGCAGAGCTCGTTCAGTAGTGCCTGCAAGGCTTTAAGGACAAGCAGCTCTAGCCTCCAGCATGACTGTACCCCCAGTGTGACCACCCAGCATGACATGGCACACCGGATCTCAGGTGCTGTAGCCCAGGAACCTGACTGCTCACCCATTAGAGCAAGGCAGCTGGAAGCAGCAGAACACATGGGCTAACTGCTTACAGAAGACGCTGCACAGGCCACAGCTGCCCTCACTTTGACCTCCTTACACAGCCACTCTCCACTCCAGTTTTTTCATTAAGTAGAATTTATACAAGTAGAAAAACTAGAATAAACAGGGGTAAGAATGTCCGTCTCCCCTGCACTCTGCAGGAAGTGCCATTTCCCTGCTGTGTCGTGTGAGCAGCTCCTGACTCAGCCATTCCCTCAAGAAGCTCTGTGCTTGTGGCATGAGAACACATTATGCTGCACGCTATGCCATGCTCCCTCCACTGTCACCAGCTTCTAGACACTCACTTCAGAAGCTCCATCTGTGAATGCAACAATGAGGTGGGGAAGGTTTTCATTAGCAAGAATTTATTTAGAGGGGAAAAAAAGAAAAATATTAATCGGACAGAATTTGTTTATCTTGAGTTGTATCCTGAACCACTGGAAGATGCCTCCTAGTAACAACAAACTCTGAAGAGCAGCATTTCAAATACAAATAAAATGCACACTTGAAATCCCTCTTCATCCAGTGTAGCATCTCTTTCAGGGTAGGCACATTCCCTATCATGTCAGGCTTCTTAATGCAAAGCTATGATCAAACATGATAGTCCAGCCCTGTGCTCTCAGGCTAGCTAGTCCAAGTTATACATTTGCCCTAGGACTAACAAAAATCCACACAACTTTCCAAACTTCCCTGGCAAGAAACTGTTAATTTTACGTGCTACTCATCTTTGGAAGATTTAGTCTGAAATAAAAACAACAGCTGGCCTGATGCTGAAAGCTGTCATACAGCTCAGTACCATGGGGACCACCCAGTCAGTGATAAAATGTTTTATTATATCAGCTAGAGCTGAGAAATGTAAAAGCAGTTCTGTAAATTTAATCACCAGTTGTTGGAAGAGCTGAAGAAAACCTCTCCATTTGTTATCCATGTTTCAAGAGAAAAAAAAAAAGCCAGTTTATAAATGATGGGTTGCAAACACTGTAACGAGTTCTGTAAATTCAGCACCTTTGATCAAATTTCCATTTTAATTTCATGACTCAGAGCCACTCAGCATCTCAGGTGGGATTAGTCCAGTGCCTAATGCAATGACACTTCTAGCAAAAAGTAGTACATTATGTTTTTACTCACTTTGGGATTTTTGAATTAGCACAGCATGGTGCAGCGCAAACATACAATAAAGTACAAATAAGTAAATGCTCCCAAATCTCCTGCTAATACTAATAAAAATATCAAAGCAGCACATAGTTATGTTGTTTTATCCAGTAGTCCAATACCACAGCGTAAGAATGCAATTTATTCAACGATTTTTACTCAAGAGACTCCTGCAAGAAAAATATATTCAGAAACTCCCAAGATACTCTCACCAGTGGTGTTTGAAGATTGTCTATTTATATTTTACAATGTCTTCACAGAAGAGAGGTTAAAATGCCTGGCTGTGTCTCCCCTGCCTTGTAAACAGGGGAAAACATATCAGTACTGCTCTGAATCTGGCTCCCTACTGCAAGACAGAGGGCAACTTGCCCTGATGAAAGCTAGGAAACAACACAGGGGTTTGGCTGAACAATTTCAACATAAAACAGAACATCTTGCATTTGGGGTAAATCGAACAGCAGTTTAGCAACTGTGCATAATGGCAGGTGTAATGTGCAAGGTTAAGAGGCAAATCAAGCAAAAGAAAAAAAAAAAAAAAAAAAGGTAAAATAAAACAGTGGGGATCTCAGACAGGCCTGATATCTCTGGCAACACAGTAAGTTTCAGCCCTGGTGCTTCATCACAAACCTGACAGCAAATCCAAGGAGAGAAACAAGTAGGGCCTGCTCCTTTCACTTTTTATTGCATTTCTGCTGCTGCCTCTTTATGGACTCCAGTATATTGCAGGTACTTTTGATATTTATTCTATCACCACATTAATACAGTGTATCTCACCCCTATGTCCTGACCCTGGAGTAACACAGAAACTGTTGCCTTGGGTTCATGGCTCAGCTAGTTTCAAAGCAATTTATATCATTAATAATTCACTTACATCATTCTTTGAGCAGCAGGTAGACCACAGGAAGTGGGCTCATGTTGCAGGAGAACTTATGCATGGGTGGTTTGCCTACTTATGTAGGCTCAAGGAAAGAGGGATATACAGGGAACTTAAGGACATGAGAGGTATTCTTATCCTCAACACTGTCATATTTATACAGAAAACAATGTTACTTGCTGCATAATGGATGTATAAGAAAGCTGCATTTTTGGTATGAAAGCAGTGCTGGCACCTGCCTCCACTCTAGGGAACAATAAGAATGATTTTAAGGACCTCCACTCACCCAAAGGCAAACAGCCCAGGTACAAAGCCCTGTTCCTAGGAACATGCCACCTGTGGGAACCAGGAAAATGGAAGAGACAGCTAAGGAAAGAAATGGAGCAAAACAGGACAACTCAGCCACCCTCAAGACAGCATACCTGTCAGCTTGCATTTCTGGGGTGTATCCTCACAATTTCCAGATGTTAAGGAAACTTTCCTGTCTGACCTTTCAGGTGCCACTCCTGGGGTCACACTCACACCTCCCCAGGCTGTCACTGGTGGGACCAAAGCCCATTTGCAGCAGCAGCTCCAGTGACCCAGTGGGTCCCCCCTTAGCTCCCTGCACACCCCACACACTCAGACAGGATTCCTCACTGCCTCATGGCACAGTAACACAAATCCAGCTCGAGCTGGTGCTTGCAGGGAGGAAGCCTGAACAAAGGAATCCCTTGGCTTTTATACCCTCACAGTCTGTGTGCCCAGATGATCTGGGATCTTCCTGCTGAACCATCAGTTCCTGCTGTGTCCAAGTGTCCAGTCACCCAGCCAGTACCACAGGTGCCTGTCACAGCACATGCAGAAGAGTAGAATTCACACTGCTAAGTGCACAGTACTTTCAGAGTGCTCCAGTGCTTAGCTAGACTCTGCAACATTCAGCTGACACCTGTTTCTGGCTCAACTGGATTTTCATGCTCACATCACTGCTGTGAGGAAGGAAAAAAAAAAATGACAGCCCTTAAGAAGGAGAACAGTATCAAGAAGAGCCATGATAAAAGAGTGATCACGGGAAAGGAATACAGCACCATGTGACAAGCAGAGCCCAGTGATTAGACTAAGATACCAAAAGGTACTGATCTCATTGGTTTCAGTGACTAAGAAATTCAAACTGTTTTTAAGTGCATTTTCTCTGATCTTTAGGTGTTTAAACAGATTTAAAGATCAGATCCTTGGTCATTTGCTGGCACATAAATCCCAGATAATGCCTGCATCCTGAACAGTTCCTTCAAGTGCTGAAGTGAATCACCACCACCTGCCCACTGCAGCAGGGCACTTGGCTGCACCTGCCAGTATCATTCTTCCCCAAAAAGCCATCCCCTGGCACTGCAGCTCCCCTATTGACACACCACCAGCAGTAGCTTGTACACACAGGCAGGTCCCTGCAGTCCCTGGAGATTGCCTGCACTCTTGTTTAATTACACATTGCTGAGGCTTATCTCACCTGAAGTCTTTATCATAGAACGGTTTGGGTTGTAGGAGACATTAAAGATCATCTTGCTCCAACTCTCAGGAAAAACCACACACTGAATTGGTGTTAAGGCACAAGACTCCAGAACAAAAGAATTGCCTTCAACACAGCAGCTCCCTACCATAAAACCTATTTCCAGTTTAGGGATCCTTTCATTGAAACCATTCAAGCTTAAGGCATCATAATTATGTCCAAGAATTATGAGAGTTAGATCCCCAATGTGATGATGCTCAATGAATCAAAAGAGATTGCCTCTCTCAAAGTTGCTAACAAATGCTCAGAGTATGCAGGTGTACACAATCAGCTAGAGGTGGACTGCACAAGAACCCATCTGAGCCTGCATCTGAGTTTAGCTCAGAGCTCCTACTCCTGCCTCCCCAGCCCTGGAAGCCAGTCAGACCATATCATTCTTACACTTTTCCCCAGGAGCCTTCTCTTTCCTGCAGGAAGGCCACTCCAGCCACTCCAGCATTTTGGAGAAGAGTTTCAGTCTTCTGTTTGTCCAGCAGCAGCAGCTGGGACACACAGATATCACTGTTCAGCACTGCTTCCCCCAGGCCCAGCCTGCTGCCTCCAGTGGCACAACACATCCACACACAGGGATGGCACAGGAAGGTAAATGAAGACTTTGAAACTTGTGTGAGAAAACTACCAAATACCTCTGCAATTACTCAGACATCTCTCTTTCAAAAAAAAGCTACACCAGACTGTGGGGGAAAAATTAATACAATTGGTTTTAATTTTAAATACTGCATTTCTTGACAGATTAAAAACTGAGCTGAGCAAATATACTGCTTAGTATACAGGAATTTAAATTGCATGCCTGTAATTTCCAGGCAAGTGCAATCAAGTGTTAATACAAGCAATAATGCATGCTGCTCCTTGAAGTATAGAAACTCTGAAAAAGAAAAAATTTCATTGCATCATTAAGAGCAAATGCCTTCTCAAAGTCATAAGAATCAATATGATCTGCCTTTTGATGCAGACACCTTGGGAATAAGTATCTCAGTCTGTTTTTTTAAGACCCTGGCAGCTTCCCAAGATTACTTATACTTCTTTCTAGTTATGTATGTCTGAAATTTTCTATCCATGTTTGTTTTGAGGGCTTCTATTCAAGTGAAGTGGGCTCAGGTCACAACTTCCTTCAAATAGGGGCTTGACTTATTGATTTTATTGCTTAACGATGAATTGAAAAATTAAATAACCCAAGAACAAAAGTTTTGTTAGTACTTGAGATGTTGGCACCTCCCTCTGGCAGTGACAGATTAGCCTGGAATCTATTATTTGTTTATGAATATCCTATTACTGTAAGAGAATGCATTGAGTATTTCTGCTTGTTGACTTTCATTGCAAGTGTTATTTATTTTGTTAGAATCTATGCAAGTTTCTCTTGTGCCATCTGGCAACCTCATTTGCATGTATCACATTGTATACAGAAGCACCATCAAGTATCTGCTTAAGTTTCCTCAATACAATGCTTTATTTTTATTATCAGAAACTGTTTTCCTTCTGATCACCACCAATAAATCCATATCCTTCCCAGCTAAACATCATTTCCCTTTCCATTTCATCCCAGATGAGTTTCTTCCTATACACTCAGAATACAATTTAGGATGCAGATATCATGGATTTTTTAGGGCCCTGGCTTTCAAGCACACACACACAACTTCATTCACAGAAGTGAAAACCTACAGTGAAAAACTACCTGACAGATGTGAGGTGCCTGCTGCACAAGCAGGATCTACACCATGCACTTCAAGAGGCAGCAAGGGAAGTGTATTGCATTCACTGCCACCACAGGTTGGCAAAAACAGCCCCTTGACTTGGAACACCACCAAGAATGGCCCTTGCTCTTGTACCAAAGAACCCACCTCTGTTCTGAACAATCCCATTTGCACTCCTCAAGGATTCCCCGTGGTCTGTAAAAGGGATAAGCAGGCACTTACCTAAAGGGAAAATGAAAGGACAGCTCTGAAACTTCATTACCACAAGACACTGGGGTAGGAAATTGAAGAGCCAGAAAGGACCATCTGGGTTACCAGTCCCCTGCCACTTAGAGAGCTACTCCAAATGCTTCATCCCTCTGTGACTGAATGCAACTACGTTCTCAAAGTGACAAAACCACCCAATTTAGCATTTGCAGTCAGCCTGTTACCTGCCACCTCTGCTTAAGTCACACCAGATTTAGAGCGAGTTTGGTTTTGTGTGTTTGTGTTTTGCCATTTTGGTGGGGGTGTTTGTTTTGTCATGTGTTTACATGTGTTTTATAGAAACAGAAAACATAACACTTATCTAGGCTTCACACAACAGAAAAAAAAGGGTTCAGAAAAAAGTAATTAGAATATTTCACAGAAATATTATGGTCACATTACCTAGCCCTGTTAACCAAGTGACTAACATCCAGGGAGGCTCATTCAGAATTTCACATAATATAAAACACATACATAATGCACACAAAGTAGTTAAGCATACATTATTACTTAAGTAAACCCTTCTAAACTGCTGATTATATGTTCAGTAGCCCAGAGCCTTGATCTGAGAAGTTAAAACATCCTTGGCAAACACCCCCGTGCCACACAGCTCCACCTGGACACAAGGCCCCAGTAGCATCCATCTACACTTTGTAGTTTTATTCCTGACATCTTATCACACAACTAGACCTCTCAGCTAACCTTCAGTCACTGCTGCATCCCTGTTGGGTTTGTTCCTTTCAGATTCATCCTGAATCATTCCCCCATATTCTCCCTCCCATTTATTTGTTTGTTTGTTTTGCCAACCAGCATGTTGCTTTCTTCCATGCCAGACTTCACATGTGGGGGCTGTCTCAAATACATGCAGTACTTGCTCTACTTCTGTATAGTTCTGCAGAACCTAGAAACAAAGCCTGACAGCGACAAAACAGCCCAAGTGCCAAGACAAGTGCCCTCCATGCTGAGCCAGGCACATTCCCAGCTCCTCACAGCCATCTGTCAGTAACTGCACCTGACAAGGCAAGCAAGTGCAAGTACCTAAGGCAACAACCACCTTCCTCCCATAGCTGTACATGTCCTGTAGCTCTAAGGCAATGAGGTACAAGTTGTGGTAGTAGCTCCAGTTACAGCTGCAAAGGTTATGAGTGGCATTTTTCATCTCAACAACCATTTCAGCCATTGAAGGTCCTCTCAGAACTTGCTCTTTAAGACTTTTTTTTTTCCCCCCAGGTGTGCTTCTTTTCTTCACAGTGCTGGAGTTAAGGATTTCAGGCAACAAACCCTCCCATTTCAGCATCACCCTGCAGTGATCAAGAAGGGAGATCACCCTCTGCATCAGCTTCACAAATTCTAAGCCCACCATGCACTTGTAAGCCACAGACCTGCCTAGTTCTGCCAAAGAAGAACAGAACTTCTGGACACTCAAGCATCTTCTTCAGAAAAGGTAAGCTCTAGAAACAGCCATTAGATCTCTGTGTAACTATCTTATCTAGTAAGCACTACACAGGGATGCCTACAAGCTCTCAGTGAGTATTAGTGCAAGTGTGCTGCAACACAAGAGACAAGAACTACCAGTCTGGTTTTGTTTCCTAATGCAAAATGCATTCTGTTCTGGACACAGGATCAAATACTTATTTTAACAGCAAAACTCAAAACCAACTTGGAAAAAAGCATAAAAGGGAATTTTACCACAAGCTACATTGTGGGGGAAAGCAATTGGCACATCTTTTAAGTGCACAAGCTGTAACTGCATGAACTTTGCATTTGAAATATAATCAAGCTGGGAGAAAAAGGACTAAAGATAAGCACATGCTGTTTTAAGTACACTGCCTCCAAAGTTACTATTTAACTGGTCTTAATAACATCTGAATCTGTGAATTTTTTACTGACTCAAAAGTAAAACCACCTAGAAGCATAACTTTATTATTCTAACATTATTCCAAATCATAAATTAAAACATAGTAGGAATAAGCTGGTGGGCTTCCAGATAAGCTGGGAGCTAACAAACTTAAAAGAAAGTATCACATACATGCCTACTTAAAAATCACTTCCCAAGCAGCTGAAAATGCACCTCCAACAGCAACAGCCCATACATACACAGATCCAAGATACTACAGTACAGATCATTTAAACTGCCAATATGTTCCCACAGAACATGCTCTCTGCTCATGGGAAAGGGTATTCAGTTATCCTAAAAGTTCAAACAAGCATAGCCACTGCAACCTGACAGCAGAGAAACAGGCTCTGGGTACTTTTTACTTGCACAAGATACATGTCCAAGCCCTAATTTAAGAGCCAGAGCTGGTCCTCTGCAGCAGGTCCCTCAGGTAGACACAAAACACTGCTATGGAATGTGCTGTGGCAGTCTAAGGGTTTTACATTATGAAGTTCTGCCTGGCAGCTGAGCCTCTCCACCACCACAGGACACTCAGCTTTCCCCTGCCAGAAAACAAACCACCAAAACAAAAACTGCTTTCTACTGTATGTTCCAGTGGTAACTCTTTGTCAGAACAGCTCAGACACAATGTCAAGCTTCTCCATACTGTCAACTACTCCACCTGAAAGAGTAGCAAGAATCTCTTGCAGCTCAGGTTTCAGAGAAGGTCTCTGAAACCATAAAAGGTTAAGCTTGACAGTGTTATGCTCAAAACTACACAAACACAATCAGCTGCCTGAGGCAGATACCTTTACCCCCCAAAATAAGTATTTTGTCTATAAATGCTGAATATTGGAAACCACAGGCAGCCAGAAACTAAGCCCCAGAGATACTGATTACACAGCAGCTCTGAGAAAATACACAGGAAAATAACACAAATACAGACCATTAGCTAGAAATCCCCTACAACCCTTTGCATAAGTTAAAGGGTCAGAAGAAAATTCACACAGTGGTAACTAGAACAGAGCCACCACAGAAAATCACAGTAGGCATCTACAACAATGAAATACAAAAATAGATGCTAGACAGTACTAAAGTCTTTCTTCTTTAAGAACTGTAATATTTTACCTATATTAAATAATTCAGAAGAGCCTGTACTCAAAGATACTTATGGCTAGGAAAGACTTTAAATATATACAAGACAATAAGCCACAAATGAAAATAGCAAGGAATCTAAAATAGATAAATAAAGGTTAACTAATTATTCTAGACCCAAAACACTATGCTTGTAAATAAAAGCTACTTCTCTTCCAGCAACACTACATACTGACTTCACTACAACACAGCTACACCACCAGCCACCCAAGGATATACAAACCCCACAATTCCACCACATTGCTGACCACTCCCTAGCCAGGGCCCTTTATATAAACCCACCCTTAGCACAGTTCTGGAGGCTGCTCCTATAAATTTGGCAATGGCAAACAGCTGTTGCTTCCATACACTAGAGAGTGTGAAACAAGGAGGTGCTTCTGCCTGGTAAGTGGGGCTGTTTTGGGTCTTTTCTTCATCTGGGGGGCTTCTTTTTTTGTGCTTGTTGTTGGGGGGGTTTTTTCCAGTTTTTGTGTTTAATTTTGTAGTTTACAGTTACTATAAAGCACTGAATGTAGTTATAGGCATGGGAAAGTGGCTTTCATAGAAGTGTCTAATTTAATTAATTGTTTTTCTAAAGGCTATAGGACAGGCTCTAATAGTTCTGCAAAGCTGTTGTCTCATAACAACAGCTTGTAGGTATTAAGGGAAAAAACACAGTAGCACTGCAAGTACAGTGGGAGTATTAATGACTGCAGCACACTGTGATTCACAGAACTGTTATTTATCCTCAAATGAGCTTGCTGAGGAAAAGCAAGTGATAGTAAAATAGGTGTCCAAGAGGGCTTTGTTCTCTCTGCCTGGATTTACAGAGAAGCTGGAATCCCAGGAGTGGTAAGACTCATAGGGGATCAGAAGGGATGCTCCTTGAGCAAGGACTAACCTCGACCAGGGTCTGTGTCAGTACTTTAATACAAAGCTAGTGAGTAAGGTGCTCTGCAGCTTGGGCTGTATCCTAACAGGTCCTCATTGTAGTTTGAGAGCTGAGCTTCTCCTTGTTAAGTACTTAAGCTTATTTTTGACACGAATGCTGATGCAGGGTCTTATTCTACCTAGACAGCTGCCTACTTCCCACTAATGCTGTAACAAAGTTTGTGGCTTCACAGTAATATCAGTGAGGGGTAATGACTTCAGGGGAGGCTTCTGAAACCATGAGGAGAGAAAGGCAGCTCAAGCACCAAATCAATTTTGTGTTCTGCAGCATGACCTAACACAGTGATCTTGCAGCTGCTTTTACATGCTGAAAGGGGGGGAAATGCTGTTCTATAGTAGCTATAACTCTGAGCAGAAATTAGATGTGTGGCAGGAGCAAACACTCCACAGTAAAGGCTTGTCCCAGTGCAAAAATAATGTCTTAAAATTAGTAAATAAGCATGAAAAACCCTAAATACAAATGTTTTTGTAGTAGAGCGATGGCTGTAAGTGGCATATAAGCTGTTTTATTGGCAAGGTAAATCTCATATTTTTTCCTGGAAAAAACCCACAAATATCGATCAGAAAATAACATAGACCACTGGCCAAGTGCTTTTCAATGCAGAGCAAGTGAAACCAGATCTACAGAATATCAGTGTTGCCACAGTCAGTAATTTATGCCTACAGTTTAACTTCCAGTAATTATCCCTATAAAGGAAATGGACTTACTACAAAAAACAGTTGTGCTGTAATTAAATTAGTTGACTTCCTCTGTATAGGTGACACAAAACACAAAGCTATGCAGTTAAGAGCAGAATTGCATGTGAGTATACCCTGTGAACATACCTTCTGCTGCATCCTAAATTGAATACTTGAGATTTGCCTTCAGTTTGTTATTGTGTGACTTCAGTTAAGTATGCAATAAGGCAATTAGGAAATGACAAATGATAAACATCTTCAAATTCTAAACTAGTTCAAGTTCCAAAAAGAAAGAGCTACATGTGAACAAAACCAAATATTTTGGTCCTTGAAATAATGAATGAAGCCTAGCATGTATGCCTTACAAGACTGGTCTCAGACATAAATATCAGCATCTGATAACTACCTTTTTTTAATGAAAGAAGGACTTGCCTGCTTGAATTTGTTTGTTTGTTTTCAGCTTTAGATATGACATGACTAAAAAATTATTTCCTAACTGTATTTTGTAGTATAAAACTTATTGAACATATTAACTGTTGCTTATCCTGGCAAGAAGGATTTGGGGGTGCTGGTGGAGGAGAGGCTGGACATGAGCCAGCCATGTGCACTCACAGCCCAGAAAGCCAAGTGTGTCCTGGGCTGCAGCAAAAGCCCTGTGGGCAGCAGGGGAGGGAGGGGATTCTGCCCCTCTGCTCCACTCTGGTGAGACCCCACCTGCAGTGCTGCCTCCAGCTCTGGGGTCCCCAGCACAGGAAGGACATGGACCTGTTGGAGTGAGTCCAGAGGAGGCCATGAAGATGATCAGAGAGATGGAGCAGCTCTGCTATGGGGAAAGGCTGAGAATTGGGGTTGCTCAGCCTAGAGAAAAGGCAGCTCTAGGGTGACCTGTGGCTTTCCAGTACCCGAAGAGAGCCCACAAGAAAGATGGAGAGGGACTTTTCAGGAGATCCTGGAGTGACAAGGCAAGGGTGAATGGCTTCAGACTGAAAGACAGCAGGTTTAGATTAGATGTCAGGAAGAGTTTCTTCACTGTGAGGATGGTGAGGCTCCAGCAGATTGCCCAGAGAACCTGTGGCTGCCCATCCCTGGAAGAATCTGTCAGGCTGGATGGGGCTCTGAGCAACCTGGTCTGGTGGAAGGTGTCTGTGGCAGGAGGGTTGGAACTGGATGGTCTTTAAGGCCTCTTCCAACTCAGGTCATTCTATGATTCTATAACCTATTATACTCTTGTAAAGTCTGTGTTCTCTGTACCTTAATAAATGTATCTCCAGAAACCCTTGAGGGGTGTTGGATTCCTATGAAAACAGGGAGCTAAACACTGCACTGGTACAGTGCCCAACCTGAGATCTGCTGTTACTGTGCAGCTTGAACTCTTAACACTCCTTAGCATTTGATCCTCAGGGCTCCTATCACTGTTCTCAATTACAACAGTTAATGATTAGCACTCCTGAAAATCTGCCCCATGCTGTTTTCAAGTATTCAGGAAATTGAACCTTTAAGGACCACCCGTGAAAGTTTGGGTCAAGTGATTTGCCTTGTATCATACAAACTCCATGATAAGAGCTGAAATAAGTACAGTCATCCACAGAGGTTTTTCTCAAGATGAATAATACTCTCACAATCTGCATTCCTGATCTCCTTAACTAGTCCACTTCTGGAGGGGAAAAAAAAATCTGATTCAGAGCTTGTTCATCTTTAATTCAAAGCTTGTTCATACTTTAATTCCTTACAAGCTTCTGGCCTTTAGCAAAAAAATTACTGAGACTAGTGCCATGATCATACACTGTCCCCTTAAGCAGGCTGTTTGTTGTCTGATTAGTTCTTTCAAACAACTTAATTATTAATGTGCCAAGGCAGAACAGCTTCAAA
This sequence comes from Aphelocoma coerulescens, assembly GCF_041296385.1. NCBI lineage: Eukaryota > Metazoa > Chordata > Aves > Passeriformes > Corvidae > Aphelocoma > Aphelocoma coerulescens. The sequence continues at coordinate 17,442,073 of NC_091018.1, forward strand.
CTGTAGCAAAAACTATATTACTGCAGATTAACAGCAAGCAGTGACTTTTAGATTCATGATGGAGATCTTTGCCTTGGTCCATCAGCTTATGTAGGTCTGCTACTAGCTGAGGTGGAAGCACCAGTTTGTGCCACTGGCTTTTAAAGTGTTGACAGCAGAGAAATGGTGATACTCTGAATTTTTGTTGTCTATTACAAGCTGAAAGAGTGTGAAATAATGTTATAGAAACCTGTATTGCCTTCTCCTTTTATTCCTGGTCTTGGGCCCTATGGGAGATTACATGAAAGGAAAGCATTCCCTAAAACAGTCAAACTTAAAAGCAGTATTTCTTGTAGATTGTGTGCAGTATGGTGAAAAACAGAAGTAACTGAAACAATGGCTTGCCTTTTTTTTTTTCCTGAAAAGACTAGTTTATGACCAGTTCAGTGGACAAACAGGAACCTAACATGAAGCCATTAAGTCACTTAAATATGTTGAAAATACCTTCTCTACGCCCAAGTTCAGAGTCTAGGGAGATAACTTCAGCTGCGCTGTAATACACTGACATAACTTTCCCTTCTTAGACCATTCCTCTCCATGTTTTTTATCACTTTGCCATAATCTAAAAGAACACCCACAGATGCACCTTCACAAGTGAAGGCAGGACACAAACTCAATTTACATCAGTGCAACACTTGATGTTGTGTGTGAGCTCACGCAACTGTGTTGAGAGGAACATTATTTTCTGTCTTTTTCCCAACTACTTCTGGTGCCTCTGACTTCGTGGTGAGATGGGTAGAACTAAGCCAGCTTGATTATACACTCTGGTTGTTAGCTTTAGCTGTTCATCCGTGACTTGGTTCCTGGAGCTCAGTCTGAGCGGGCAGGGCAGTGGATGTTGAGGAGGCCCGTGTTTATGTGGGTCTGATGGGCTCGGTGCTGCACCCCCGAGCTCAGCCCTGCCCTCTGCATGTCAAATCTGAGCTCGGCTCTGTTCTTTGGGTGGCATCCCTGGGCTCAGCCCTGTCCTTTGGGTAGCACCCATAAACTCAGCTCTGTCCTTAGGGTCACATCCCCGGGCTCAGCCCGGTCCTTTGGGTAGCACCCATAAACTCAGCTCTGTCCTTAGGGTCACATCCCCGGGCTCAGCCCTGTCCTTTGGGTAGCACCCATAAACTCAGCCCTGTCCTTAGGGTCCCATCCCCGGGCTCAGCCCGGTCCTTTTGGGCAGACCCGAACCTCGTGCGCTCCCGGGGCGGCAGCGCGGGCCGAGGTCGCCGCCTGGTGGCCACGCACCGGCAGTGCCCGCGCGGCTCTCGCCCCGCCGTGCCAGTAGCCAGCACGGCTCCCGCCCCTCACAGCCACCGCTACGAGCCGCTGCCCTGCCTCAACAGGGCTTCCTCACGTGGCCGGGATTAGACAATGGCCCAGCGGCCCCACCGCCGCTGCCCGTGCCCACAGCACCCCGTGCCCACAGCACCCCGTACCGGGCGGGAGCGGCTGCGGGACCGCAGCGGAGCGGCCGCGCTGCCGCCCTCGCGTGGGCAGAGGCGCCGCTGCAGGCGCGGGGCGGTCCCCGGGGATGGGGCTCCCTCCGTAGCGCCGGGCGGGAACAGCTTGCCCACCCCCAAGAAATAGGCTCCCTCCCGGCGCGGTCAGACGGTGGCCAGTCCCCCGGGGAGCTGCCTGTCCCGCTGCTCTATCTGCTCGGGACGCCTCTTCCATCAGCTTTGCCTCACACCACTAAAATCCACAGCTTTTGGATCTCCCGCAGCTCTGTTGCAATTTCCCCTGCTCCAGTCTCACCTTAGTCTCTTTATTCACGCTCGGTTTTGCCCTACACACTAAGATGTTTCTTGGCTTAAGTGATCCTTCACTTCAGTGTTCACTGCATGTCCTTAAAACCTGCAATCCAATCCCTGACAGTGAATCTGCTACCTCATAAAATGGGCTCTCTGCATCCCAGGGGCTTTCCTGGGGCGCAGGTCTACTGGGAAGGCTCGTGCCCACAGCTTTGCTCTTCCGTGCGCAGCTGATCTGTGTTAGAGTCGGCCGAACACACGGATGCAGGAGGTGAACCTCACTGCCAAACTGCTCACAGCTGAAAAAATCTGGGGTGCAGAGCTGCTTGCTTGTCCGAGGGGTATTCCTGGCCATTGCAATGCTTTCAGCTTACTCCTTTGGGAGTAAGAGCAATGGGTGTTGCTGCACAAACGCTCCTGCCGTGCTCCAGACCCTCCACTGATAAGGCCTTAATCAGCACATTTCATGGAGTTGTTCAATGAGTTGTGCCGAAGCTGTCAACAGTAGTGTGAAACAGGACCCACTGAGCGCTGAGGCTTCTGCCTAAATTGGCAGTTGCTATGTCACTGCAGAATGCCATCACCTCCCTGTAAATCAGCTTTCTCAGGTCCTTTGCAAGTGGCAGAAGATCAGGGGGGGTCCCCTGAGATCCCGGGCAGTGACAGATCAATTCAGTGATGCAGAAAGTTCTGAGTGCCCATCGTGCATCCTGGCTCAACAGGAGCTGAGACTTGGAGCGGGGGGGGGGGGGGGGGACGACGACGACATAGCTGTGCTGTGCCACCGGGAGGGAGGGGGAAGATGGAAGGCATCAGCCCATCCATCTTCAGGTGCCATCAGGCCTGTCTGAAGCCTCCTTTCATCTGCTGCTTTAGCAAAGTTCAGATGTACTGCTTCGGAAGCATTTCTCTTTGCTCAAGGCAAGGAAGCACTTTTACTTCTGTGCTTCTGCCTTCAAAGCATGCCCCGGTGTGTCAGCCGAGCTAGCCGTGGTGACCGGGATGTGTCTGTTCGGGCTTCCTCTGCCGGGAAGGGAAAAGTCCCTTTTGTCCGAGGGGCTCCCACAGCCCCTTGCTCAAAGGCGCGGCGATGCACGAAGCTCTGCCTCCATCTCCCGGGAGCTCTCCTTGGAGTCTCCGTCTGCCTGGACGTGGGCTGCCTGCAAACTCCTTTGCGCTGCGACGCGTGACGGCCCCGGGGCCCCTTCCCCCTCTCCCCGCGGCGGCATCGGAGCCGCCGGGGCCCGCCCTGACCCCAGCCCGGCCCCCCGCCCCGCTCCGCTCCGCTCCGCTCGCAGTCTGCCCGCCTCTTGCCGGCCTGTGCGGACCTGCCGGGCCGGGGGCACACCCAGGAGGGTGTGAGCGCAGCGGGAGCCGAGTGCTGGCACGCATGGGCCCGGGGAGAGCCCAGCCCCGCGCTCACCTGGCCCAGCTGCGGGAGCCCGACGTCCGCGGGGAGCAGGTATTTTGTCCCGGCGTGGCTGCCCCGGCCGTGGGGATGCTGTCCTGCGCCGCCAGAGCTGGCAGGGCGGCACGGGGAGGGGGTGATCATCCCGGCTCTGCGGGAAGCTGAGAGGGGGAAGGAAGGGGGTTGCCCGCGCTGTTCCCACGCTCTGGAGAGCAGGAACGGGGAGCCCAGGGCTGGCTGCCCGGGCATGAGACTGAGAGTGGGGGATCTGGGCCAGGCTGTGCTGCTCTTACTGGTTTGGGTCACTCTGTGTCCCATGCTGAGCCCGTGTTCTGTCCTACGAGGAAAGGGAACAGCGGGGTTAGGCACCAGGTCCTGCTGACCTGCCCGTGGCACACAGCCTGGGCTGGCTCGGCTACACCAGGGCAAGGGGATCTTGACCTGTTCATGGCCACCAGGTTGTCCTGTGCGAGCACTCCTGGGGTACGGAGGTCCTTGTGAGGCTACCAGCATACGCTGCCGTGTGACTGTGGCAGTGGGTTTGTGACCCCTTCAGATTCCCTCTGCTTCCCACACTAGGGCTGTGGTGTGCCGCGGCGGTTGTTTGGTGGGAGCTAAAGGAGGGGTCCTTCAGCCGTGATGGACCCCCAGCTCCCACTCTGCTGCTCTCCCACTGGAACCGGAGCAGAAGCTGAGCTGGGTCTGATGTGTACCCAGCCCTGCTCTGCTGGGACCTGTGCCCTGCGCAGGGGTGTTGCGCCATAACTACTGATGCTACTGCTGCAGTCGCACTCTGAGCTGGAGAACAGGGTGGCATTTCCCCTCCAAACCCTCCGGACAATACTGTTGGGGTAGATTTGTGACCAGTCCTGTGCCATTCTCTGCCAAGCTCCAGTCCTGGCAGCAGCAGTCCCTTGGAGCAGTTGAGTGCTGAATTACAGCTGGTGCCCACGGCCACTCCTCCTGTACTGTGTACCCTGCGTGGGAGCCTGCCAGCAGCTGCTGACACCAGTGCTCTGCCCATGTGAGCAGTGGCAGGGGACAGGGTGACTCCAAGTGGAGGCTGGTTGAACCCACTGATCCCTGGTGGAAGTGGTGGCTCTGCTTCTGGTGATAGCAGGGGTAGGGGCCTGCAGCCAGAGCCCCTGAGCATCAGAAAGGAAATATCTGGTTCCACACCCTCTGTACTTGTGTTAAGGCTGACTCCCTCAGTGCCATCACTGAGCAGGTCACAGCTGCTGGTCTGGTCCCTAGAAGGTAGAGGGGATGGCAGATGTGGGGCTCTGCTTTGTTGCTCCATCATCCTCTGTGCCTTGGCTGGCTGCGCCTGCTGATGGCAGCCCCCAGATGTCCCCCAGCTTGCAGAAGCTGCCTGGCCAGGGATGGGGTCCTGCTCTTGGGGTGGTACCTGCCTGTGCGTGACCCTGTGCTCTGTGTGGGTGCTGGGGAAGGCTCTGCACCCCAGCCCTGGAGACCCCCATAGTGCTGGTATTTAGGATTAAGGTGACAGGCTGGGGTGCTGCCCTGTTACAGGGGGAGACCACACTGACCTTGGCCACAGCTAGGGCAATGGCAGAGTCACTCTGGTCTGGCTGGCTGGGCCTGGGAGGAGCTGGGCTAGCTCTGCTCCCTCTCTCCACAGCCCAGATTGGAGTGGGACACAGCTCCACGAGGCACACCATTGCCTCCAACATTGGAGAGGATGTGGCTGGGAGGATGTGGTCAGCTGGCTCTCATGCCTGGCTCAGTGGTCACAGTGAAATGAGAGCCAGGCTTAATCTGCAGGGTGATAGTGTTGCATAGTGTGCCTAGCCTGTTGGGGAGGTTGCAGTGAGGAGGAGGAGCATCTCCACAGAAGGACAAGAAATAGTAAACATGGGATTTCTCTGGGTGGATCAAGGGATACCTCGTTCTGGGCTCCCTGCATCTTCTAGCCAAACACCAGGAATTTGGGGATCACAGCAAAGCATCCAGGCCCTCTCCCCTTGCCAGTGCTTGGGGAACTCAGAGGTGGTCCTGCACCCAGCCTGGATCTCCGTGACTGTAGAAATGGGTTCCCCCCATAACTGCCTCTCACCCACATCCCCCCCACAAGCACTGGGACCAAAGCCATCCAGTGCCTGCTCAGCTGCGGCTCCTGCAGCCACACTTGGGATTCCTTGGAGTGCAGGTTGAGATAAGGAACTACCAGGATGATGCTGCATCAGCAAGAACCTGGACTTAGAACGGGAACTTCCAGGCTGTTTCATGTACCCCCAGCTGCAAACAGGAGCCCCAGGCTGTGGCATGGGGCTGGACAGCCCTTGCAGGTGGGAAGCCTGGGTGTGAGGTTGTTGTCAAGCTGACTGGCAAGGCTGCCTGCCCATGGAGCCTGCACAGTGGTCCTGGCTCCCAGGCAGAGTGCTGAACCCTGAGCTGCTGAGCTGAACCCAGGCCCTGCTCCCTGCCAGCTCCAGGCATGCCCCAGCTTGTTGGGTGAAGGGTCCCAGCACAGCCTGCTGAACAGGTTGGGCTGCACCCTGGGCTGCTTCTTTCCCTGGCACCATGCCTTGCCTGGGGACACAACCAGCAGCCCCACTATGTCCCAGCACTCTGGGCCACTTTGCCAGGGTACCTGGACACAAAATGCTTCAGTGGGGTGGGGGCAGTGTGTAGGGAGGTCTGTGCCAACACAACTGTGTTGTATCCCCCACAGGACACCTTACCTTTGCTCTGGGACAGTCTGCTGCTATGGCAGACCCTCCTGGCTGCTGCTCTACCTGTGCCACCTGCCTGCTCTGCCCCTACAGCTGCCAGTGGATCACTGCCAAGAAGGAGAAGAGGAAGGGCCTGAGAACCACCAAGGTGATACCTGAGTGATGCTGAACTAGGGCTTTCCAGCCCCTGTGTGGGAGTCTCAGAGTGGTGGCTGGGCTGGGGAAGGGCTCTGGCTGGGATGGTCAGCCCAGACACTGAGCTGCTGACCTCTTGCTGGTGCTCCTGCTTCCCAGGGCCGAGCCCCAGGAGAGCTGGGGTGCTACCTGGCACCCTCGCTGTCCAGGGACTGCCCTAGCCTGGAGCAGTGAGAAGGTGAGAGCTGTGTTCCTGCTGGGTGACAAGAAGGGTAGAGCAGCGTTAGTGTGCATCTGCAGCTCTTGCACGTTCCTGGAGCAGAGCAGAGCCCTAGGGCTGAGTGTGGCAGCAGGTCCGGGCACCTGGCCAGGCACGTGGGAGACACAGTTCCTGGGCTGGGTGTGGCCCCACCAGGAGGGTGTCCCCAGCAATTTGTAACCTGGGAGTGGTGAGGCCCTGGGATTCTCTGAGGTCTCCGACTCCCATGGGAGTGGCTCTGCTGCTGCTTGTCCTGTCTTGCCTGGAATGTACAAATAAGTCTGGGTTGCTAGGTGTCCCTTTGGCACCTGTGGCACCCCTCACCTCCCCTACACGCTTGGGACTAGTGGCTGGGGACAATGTAGCTGGACGCAGTCTGCAGATTCACCACTGCAAGGGCAGTTCTGAGGCACTGCACCCCTCTCTGCCCAGCCCACAGATCATCCAGCTAGAAGGGAATGGGACCTTGCTCCCTGTCCCTTCTTATGTCCAAAGTACTAGCCTGTTCCTAGGGAGTGCTGCATGGGAAAGGAGGCAGTCCTTTTACAGGGGCTATCCTCCCCAGCCTGGCATAGGCAGACTTTTAGTTTGTTGTAGGACATGCCCATCCATCTTTCTGTAGCGTGGGTCCAGCCAAAAGAGCCAGCCAGGGTAGCTCTGGTCCCTCTCCATGGGGCAGCTCAGTGCCTGCACCCCTGGGCCAGTGCCTGCTGTGACCCCCTGTGCTCCCCGCTGCTGGCTGGCTCATACCAGGGGTCTCAGAAACCTGGCCAGGGGCTAGGTGCCCTGAAGGTGTGTTTATAACTCTCATCTCTGGCTTCCAGTGTGACTGCAGTTGGTTCCTTTTCCTCTTCTGTGTCTTCCTCTTCACACTGGTGTGGCTCTACTTCGCTATCATCATCCTCAATGATTTCCACAACTTCAACGAGTGAGTAGGAGCCCACATCCAGCCTTGTTCCCCACGTCACCCCTGCCTCTCTGACGCTCCCCTTTGCTGGCAGATTCATCTTCAGGGAGAGGAAGCTGTGGCTAGACTGGTCCCAGGTCCTGCTCATAGCTACGGCTGTGCTGATCAGCTACTCGTCTGTGCTGCTGGTGAGCCCTCCTGATCCTGCTGGGCTGGGGGGATGGATCTGTGCTGAGCACAGGCTGCCGTGCCCTGGGCAGAGCTGGGAGGAGCCTGCAGCATCTGCAGCTGGGTCAGCCTGAGCACAGCCAGAGATCCTGCCTGTGCCAGGGGGCCCGAGCTTCTGTGGCTGAGTCCAGTGCCCTGTGAGGGCTGAGGTGTGGGGTACAGCCCAGCTCTGACAGCTCCTTGCTCTTGCAGGTCCTTGCTTTGTGCCTGCAGCTCTGCGGCCAGCCCTTGAAGCTACACTGGGTGCACAAGGTGAGAGACTGGGAGTGCAGGGAGGTGGTGCCTGTCCTGGCTGCCCTTGCACCTTCAGAAGCTGGGACCAGCCTACTGAGGCTGTGTATGGCTGCTGTGACCCCACTAAGTGGCTGTGTGTCCCCGCTGAGCTGGGCTGCAGCTGTCAGTTCCTCAGCCACATGTCTCTGGGATGGGAATATTCCCAGTGCTCAAAGCATAGAGCACAGAGCTCAGCTGCAAACCCAGATGGGAAAAGTGGGGTATCAAGGCTTGCAGGGGCCCATGAGGAAGGGATGAGGAGGACTCTGCCTAGCCTGCAAGATGCTGTGTGCTCCCCTAACTGCCCTGTGCCCTGCCCCACAGGTCCTGCTGATCCTAACTGCCCTGGTGGTGGCTGCAGCCTTCACAGGGCTGGGAATAAAGTGGGCGGAGGAGTGGAAAAGCGCTCGTGTCTCCCTGCAGGTGAGTCACCTCGATACCAGGGACTCCCCCGCTGCACCCAGTGCCCTGCCTGTGGGGTTGAGCTGCAGGGTGCTGACTGAAGCCCCCAGCACAGCTGTGTACACGGGGGGTTAATTCCCTGCCCTTGACTTCTGCTGCCTGGCTAGGCAAGGTGCTCCTTCTGCTCTTGCAGTCCTGCCTGGAGCATTTGCCACCAGATTGATGAATGGTGGCTGGAGCAGAGCAGGGAGTCTCTTCTGTCCCCCAGGAGCCTGTCCCTCCCTCCCTGGCACTGTGGATCTTCCAGCAGTACTGGCTGCAGTGGCAGGTCCTTGGCATTGGAGCATGTGTATTTTGGGGATGGGGACTGGTGCTGGCTGACACCCCGTTTTTTTTTGCCTCCCCAGGCAACAGGTCCCTTCCTGCACATTGGAACTGTGGGGGGAATGACACTCCTTGCCTGGCCCCTGGCCAGCTTCATCTACCGCACCCGCAAGACAGGTAATCCCCCTCCAAGATCTCCTCTTGTCACCTTGGCTTGTGCCCTGCTTCCTGCCACCCAACTGAGCAGCACCGTTGGCAGAGTGGTGCTCAGGGAGCGCCAGTGCAGTAGGAACAGGTCCCCAGTGTGGTAGGAATGCCTGCTCTTGGTTGCTTCTCATGACCAGCCCTTGTTGCAGCTTCAGCCCTCCCTGACTTGCAGCCAAGGGAGGGCTACAGGTGGCAGAAGTGCTGAGTTAGGATGCAAGGATACGTAGTGGGCCAAGAATAAATCTGCAGTGTTCCTGAGGCTGGGGATGCAATGTTTGACCTAGGGCAATGACAGGTTAATGCCAGCTGAAGCGGCCTTGGCTTGTTCCTAGTGACCTGAAAAATTCTTCTTCTGTACCTCATCCCCTCTAACTTCTGTCTGCCTGCAGGTCTCAGGGTGTTTCTGCTGCTGGTGTACTGTGCAGCGATGATTGCACTATACCTGGCTCCCTTGGGAATCACCTCCCCTTGCATCATGGAGGAGAGCCAGCTTCCTCCCAAGCCAGCCCTAGTTGGCCATCGAGGAGCACCCATGGTGAGTGACCAGCACCCTGGCAGTGGTCTGGGTGGGTGGGGCAGGCTGCTCCCCCAGGAAAAGCCAGGCTGTGCCTGGCTGCAGGGCACAGATCCTTGTGGCCACAGGCCTGGACAAGCTCTGGCCAGCCCAGAACAGTGGGGTCCCCACAGCAGCCAGGGCAGCTTAGGCTTGGAGGATGGGTGAGCACAGGGTGAGGAGGGGGGTGCAGCAGCTGCAGGACAGAGCTGCTCCCTGAGCGCTACTGGACCAGGAGCACGCGACTCCCAGCAGAAAGCCTGGCTGTGTAGTGTGGGCTGGGAAGCAGGGACGAGGCAGGCACTGGCTCTATCCCCTGTCCTTTTCCATCCCCCACCATGCCCAGGTCACCCCAGTCTCACTGTGGTTGCCCTAGAGCTCAGCCAAGCTGCTGGGCGCATCCAGGCGGGTTGAGTGCCTGCCTGCTGCCCCATCCTGCCCATGCTCTCTGCACTAACACCATTCCTTTTTCCAGCTGGCCCCTGAGAACACCCTCATGTCACTGCAGAAGGCGGTGGAATGTGATGTGCAAGTCTTTGAGACAGACGTCATGGTGAGGTAAAGGTGCTCAGAGGGAGGAAGGGGTCTGTGTATCCTGGGATGTCACCTCCCACAGGGGGCATTCTGGAAGACACCTGGAGGACTGATAGAGCCTGCATTTGGATGCAGCCCTGTTCAAAGGGCTCTGCCACTCCCACCTTCCAGTGTGTATGGGACTGGCTCCAGCTTGGTGTCCCAATGATTTGGGAGAGGTACTGGGTTTCTGTCCTCCCCATGCAGATTGCCTTCCAGGGAGGGAGGCTCCATCAGGGGAGGGGTACTGCTTGGAAAACAGACCCTGGCTCCAGTTCATCTCATGTAATCCTGTTATTGGGACAGCTGTTTTAGAGAGCAAGGAGCTACTTGGTTCCTGGCTTGGTCTCTAGGTGCACACTTTTGTGTAAAGGGCCACAAGTAGAATAAGGGTGGGGGGTTACTCTAGCAGGTGGCTGGGAGGGGGTAGAAATGGCAGGGCAGGGATAGAAAATGAACAGCTTGCAACATATGGCTTTCCTCTGTGCTCCTTTGCCAGTGCTGACGGGGTCCCATTCCTCATGCATGACGAGGAACTCACCAGGACCACCAACGTGCAGGCTGTGTTCCCTGACAGGGCTGCCCAGAGCATTGCCTTCAACTGGACAGATCTCCAGCAGCTGGATGCTGGCAGCTGGTTTCTGGAGGTCAGGAATGCCCTTAGGGTGGTTGGTCAGGAATGGGGTGAAGCATTAGCCCTGCCCTGGGGCTCCAGAACCTTCCCTCTGGAGCACTGGTCCTGGCAGACACCTGGACAGGGTGCAGAAGTCTGCACAAATCCCTTGGGTGCGGTTATGCCCCAAGCTGGGCTTTGTTCTGACTCCTCAGCTGAGTCATGGAGGAGGCTGCTTTGAGAGGGGATGTCTCGTGTTTGCTCTGACAGCCTGCCTGGGCTTGAAGGCAGCCGTGGCCAGGCTCTTCCCAAAAGGTGACTAACTACTGCTGAGCAGCTTTGAATGCCCACAGGTGTTGGGACTGCTTGAATTCTGCTGCTAGTGGGGAGAAGGGTAGAAGTGCCCGATGCATGTGCACAGGGAGGATTCCTGTGCCTGTCTGCACTGGAGAACACATGGAGAGGCCAGTGTAGGAAACTGAGAGTCAGTTTGGGACGTGGAAGCTTACAGGTGGTCTGCCTGTGGTGACTGCCCCTCTCTCCCCCTTGCAGCGGAGGCCATTTCCCACTGTGCAGAGTCTTTCCCCTGCTGATCGCAATGAGACAACCAAACAGAGGATCCCGTCCCTGGAACAGGCTCTAGAGGCAGCCAAGCAGAGCAACATCTCCATCATGTTCGACCTCCGGCCTGAGAACCACAGTGACTACCAGAACTTTGTCAATGTCACCCTGGGAGTGATTTTACAGTCAGGCATCCCACTGCAGCAGGTGAGCTGGTCACCACCCCACCCCTGCCAGGCCCTGCTGTCACACCCCTGCCTGGTGGGAGGTGCCCTGCCAGCCACACTGAGCATCCCTGACACCCCATACACCACATCCCAGTGCATGATCCCTGCTGGGCAGCCCTGCCCAGCTGTGGGGTTCTCTAGCTGGGAGAAGTTGCCAATAATTAGGGTTTAATGCCTACAGCTTCAGACCCCTCTAAATACTTTAGTTTCCCAGCACTGTGCACCCTGGTGTGTAAACAATGACTCAGTCTAGGGAAGGGACCAACACTGCCAGCATGAGCAGGAATGCAATGCCACCTCCCCACACTCCACCACAACTCTCCCTGCAGCTATTGGACTCCTGCTGCACCCTCCTGTGTTCCCTTTATGCTTCCTCCAACCTCTGCAGCACAGGATATGTGCTGCCCGTAGGGGATGAATCAGCACTCAAATCACCTTTCTTGGCCTTTTGGGAATGCAGAGCAGGAGGGGAAGTAGAAAAGACTACTACTATAGTGCTGATCCAAGGTGCATTCCTGCTGCAGAGTTGGGTCTAAATAGATTCACTTCTTGACTCTTTAAAGGACCCAGAAAGGACTTAACTGTTGCAGATTTCCTAGGCTGGAACTGCTTTCTCCCTTCAGTGGGACCTGTTGTGCTTACTTCTTGGCCAGGGCAAGCTCTTAGGAGACTGTCCTGGCTGAGATCCTCGTGGAGGAGCTGAGTGTGGAGATGGGGGGCAGGAAGCAGCTGTCTAAGCAGGCCATGTGTGCCTGGACCTGCAAGGGAACATTGGAAGAGAGCAAACTCTCTGGAGCACCTCTCCTCTGCACGTGCTCTCTGGCTCTTCCTTAGGTCCTCTGGCTTCCAGATGGGTTCAGGGAAGATGTCAAACAGCAGGCCCCAGGTGTCCAGCAAGTCTATGGCCGGAAGAGACTCAAGGATGAGAAGGAGCCAGTACTGCATGTCAATCTGCCCTACCAGGACATGAGCTCTGAGGAGATCAGGTGAGAACCCTTTCCCAAGTGCCTGGGAGTTATGGAGGTCTGGGCACTGTCCCAAGGACCAAGAGAGGTGAGGGCCAGCTGAGGCTGAGTGCTGGTGTGCTGCTGGGAAGGGCTGGGTGTGTGTGGCTTGTGCACAAATGGCAGGGCTGGTACAGAGGATGGAGTTGGCTGCGGTCCTCTGTCCTCTGCCTTGCCAGAAAATCTGCCCTGGGTCTGGATCTCCAGACAGTCACTCCGTGTGGCTGCAAGTGCTGGATCATATCCCAAATGTACAGCCCTCTCTGGCTGTGCAGAGTGTGGTGGCACCCTGCTGTCTCCTACTCTGACCACAGCTGTCCCATGCAGGCAGTACCGCCAGGACAACATCTCTGTCAACTTGTATGTGGTGAACCAGCCTTGGCTCTTCTCCGTGCTGTGGTGCTCAGGGGTGAGCTCTGTCACCACCAACGCCTGCCAGGTGCTGAAGGAGATGAAACGCCCTGTCTGGCTGCTTGTAAGTGACCCCTCCATCCTTCACCCTGCCCCACAGCCCTGTGTGGCAGGCACTTGTGGGTGCCTTTCTGCAGCAGCCCTGTGCAGCTGCCTGGAAGGGTGACTTCTGCTCACTGCTGTACTGGCATGGGAACATGTGACCCTGTAAAAAGGATTGGTGGCACAGCAGGCAGGGCTGTGCCACGGCACACCATCCCTAGCTGGTGTTCAATGGCTTGTCTCATTGCCTTGCAGCCCAGCAGCACATACCTCATGATCTGGATCGTTGTAGACTGCGTTTCCTTCCTTATCATCATCTGGGCCTTCATCTTACTGAAGTAGGTTTGATCCCTTTCCCCGTCTCCAGGCAGGTCTGTTGGGGGAGGTTGTAGTGTGCCCTGGATGCCTGGTGCAGATCCAAACCTGCTGCCACCCTCTGTGGACTCAGATCCTGGGTGGGTTCTCTCCTGTCTGGCTAAGTAAGACAGAAGTGTGTGGAGGCAGCTTTTATCACCAGGCAGCAGCTAAAACTCTGCCCTGACCCTGCCTCGAGCTGCTGGATGCCTTAGTTCACACTTTCTAGCCCACTCTGCACCCCAGGGCTTGGTGGGCTGAGGTTGGGGGATCCTGGTCCTGCTCCTTTTTACCAGTGCTGCAGGCACTGAGAGCAGTTCCCTCTGGGACTGCGGGGCCCCACAGCCTCCAGCTGGCAGCTCAGGGGAGGGAACGGTGAGACCAGACTTGCATGCTAACATCGATCCTATTCCATCTCCTAGGAAATGTTCCCACAGAAGACAGACAGTGGGTGAGTGCACACGGAATGAGAGCTTCTCTCCCTTGGAGCCAGGCTCTGCCTGTGGGACTCTTTCTAACAGGCAGGCAGCTTTCTTCAGCCAAACGTGACGGAGTGGTTTGGGATGGCTGGGGGAGGGAAGGGAATCCCAGCCCAGGGAGTTCCTCCTGTCTTGCCCTTAACAAACAGCCCTGTGGGACAGCACTAGGGAATCCCACATTCCCTTAGTATCCTCAAACCTGCTTTTCAAGCTACTCTGCCTGTCACTGCTGCGGGATGGTGGCTGCCCACAATGACTGGTTTTTTCTCTGTCTCCTCAGAGTCTGAGACGGATGTGCTGCTCACAAAGATCAACAGCTTGATGCAAGAGTGACCCCTCTTGCCTGCGTCAGCCGTGGGAAGGGGCAGCCAGAGCCCTGCACAGCTCAAGCAGGGAGCACTCCTCAGGCCAGCTTCAAGCCTCCTTTCCTTTTCAGATTCCTTCGTGAGCCTCCCTTCTACCTTGGCCTTCCTTGCTCCTTTTCATGGTGCACAGCTGCCCTCAGCTGAAAAGACTTGGAACTGGGTTCTCATTTCCCACTGGCAGCAAGGAACTAAAGCTTTGCAGGGGTTGCCTAGGGGCAGAATATTTATCCAGCAGTGCTGGAGCTGAGGCCTCTCCCTTGGGGTTTGGACAGGAGCGGGGATTTGGGTCGCTGTTTGGTGCAGGGGGAGGCCTGTCTCTGCCTGTTGTCAGCAGCTCTGCAGCCAGTGATGGGGCACCTGGTTTAAGGGCTGCTCCCCTGGGAGCTGCCCTGTCCCATGGCTTGAGGAATAGGAAGGGGGGTGCAGAGTGGCTTGTCACAAGACAAAGGAGAAGCCGAGCTCTTCACCCTCCCATCCTGGACAGAAATCCTGTCCCGGCTGCTGCTGGCTTCATGTTCACGGCACAGGGTCCTGGCACTCCATGCAGCCGTTAATGCCTGTTGCTCGGGAGAGAAAAGGAGTAGGGGCTGGGGGTGGTGGGTGGCAGGGGCTGGCAGGACCGCGCTCACGCTCCTGCTGCTGCTCCAAGGCAGCAGAGGGAGCGGTGGGACTCGGCCTCGGTGGGACTCGGCATCGGTCACATTGCAGCACGGCCTTGAACAGGGAGAGGGGTATCGTGTCAGTTTGACTTGTTGCTGTCTATTTATGTCAATAAAGCAGAGGAGCGGCAGACAGAGCCCACAGGGGTGCGGCGGGCACGCCTGCGTCCTCCCTTCCGCACCTTTCCCTGCCGGCGGCGCTGCCGGCCCGGAGAAGGAGCCGGCGCAGCCCGGACGGTACCGGCCCGGGGCGGGCTCGTTCCGCGTCGCCTCCGTGCCACCCACTGACGGCACGGGGAGCCGGGGCGGGCGGCCGGGCCCTCCGCAGCGGGCAGGGAGGGGCGGCCGAGCCGGGCGGGGCTCCCGGGGCGCAGGCCGGGCCGCGGGGCAGAGCGGCGGTGGCGCGGGGCGCTCCGGAGGCGGTGCCGGCGGGCGGGGGGCGGCTCCCGGCCGGCTCGGGCGGGGCGGGGCGGGGTGGGGCGGGCGGCGGCTCGGCCGCTCGCGGGCTGGCGCGGAGCGGAGCGGCCGTCGGCCACGGCGGAGCGATGATCCGCCGGGAAGGTAAGGAGCGCACTGCCCGGCCCTGCCCGCCGCGCCGGGCACCGCGGTCCCGCGCTCAACAAGTGTCTGCCCGGCCGGGACCGGTGCTGGGACCGCGCCCGGTGCTCCGCGCTCCTGCCGGGCAGCTCCCGCCCTCGCTCCCCACCGCGGGCGGCCGTGCGACCCAGGGGTTAAGACCCGAGGACTGGGCGCCCTCGCTTCACGCCCTCCTCGGGCTGTGGACACGTCGTGCCGCCGTGGCTCAGAGTGGGTGGCCGTGGGATGCTCTGTTTGCAGCTCCCTTGCGTGCTGCGGGGAGGAGAGCGGGCATGGGGGTTTGGGCTCTGCGAGGAGGGGTTTCCTCGAAGTGGGACTTGCCTGCACGTTGAGGCACGTGGAGATGGGCCCTGGACACCATGTGCTGTTTCTTGGGTGCTGTAGGAAGGGTTCCCTGGTCTCCCTGCCACGCTGGGTGCACAGCACTTCCCCTGATCCGCAGCCAGCACTCCTCTGCTCCAGCTGGCTGTCACCCGGTACTAGTGGCCAGCAACACAGATGTCAGCACAGGGTGCGTGCCGCTCTTGCTGCTCAGCCTGGGCTGCGGTGGGAAGTTTACACCGGGTTCATAGTCTTTGTGTCCTGGCGTGGTGGCCCCAGCTCTCCATCTGCTTCTTTAGCTTCTTCTGATTGAGGGCAGGAATGACCAGGCAAAGACATCTCAGCCCTGCTCATGGTATGCTGGGCAGTGTCTGAAGCCACTGTTTTATCTTGCAGAAAAGGAAGCTCTTAGTAATAGCACAGGGCTAGGATTGCTATAAAGCTCGGGGAAGTCCCTTCTTTTACTGGAGCAAGTGTGGAGCCCAGCTCCAAGTCGGAGCTGTTCATGCTTCCCCAGACTTCTTTCCCTGTTATGCTCCCACGATGAGTCAGTGTGGGCTGGTGACACAGGCAGGAGGGACCCCCTTTCGCTTTTGGCCAAGGAGAAGCTGGGCAAGCTGGGACACCAGGTGGCACGTACCCAAGCAGACACAGGCCCCCTTGTTTGATGACCTGAATTCTCGAGGGCCCTGTGATGAGCAGGGTCATCCTTTCTGCATGAGTTCCTGGCTTAAAAGATGAGTCTCCAGCAGTGGCGGGACAGCTTCCCTGCCTTCTCACACAGACGCTCTTTGTCTGCAGTCTGCCTGGGTGACAAAGGGAAATATCCACTGATAGGGCAGGGATGGTCTCAAGGTCCACAGGAGCTCACCGCCTGCCTGAGATATGGGTCACATCTGAGGCCTGGGCTGCACTGGCAGCTCTGGCTGTCTGCCCAGAGAAGTATGGAGGTGTCCAGGGAGACAGATGACAGCCCCACTATTTTAGGTCTAGGGTTTTCTCACAGCTATGGCAAGCCCAGTCATTAACCAAAACGTTGCTTCATGGCAGCCTCCAGCTCCCCTCCTCACCAGCATCTCCTCTGACCCCAAGGCATCGTGTTCCTTTCCCACTTGTCTCCTGCTGACCCACGGCTGCTTGGTGGTTTGAGCAATTCTTAGGCTTCCCCCTGTAGAAACCCAAGTTTTGCCACTCCTGTAGCTGAGCTGTTTGCACTATGTGAATGGGCCTACGCTCAGCTTTGCTGCAGCCATCTGGCCCTGTGTGGGAGACTGCAGTTCCTGCAGTAGTATTCATAGCCCTGTGCAACCAGAATGTGTCCAGCTCCTGAACGGCTTCTGGGAGGTAGCAGAGGTGTTCAGGCTACCCAGTGACACAGGGTTCAGAGGTGAGTCAATCTGATTTTAGCCCCTGATTTTCAGGGTTGGTGGCAGAACCACCTTTCCTCCAGTCCCTGCCCAGGTCTCTGCCATGGGCCCTCAGTGCCTCTCAGCAGGGTTAGCTTTTCCAGGTGTGTGTAAGGAGACTGCTTTTGTGGCTGGCTGACTTTTAAAAATGCAAACTGGAAGGCAGCTTGAGGCATTATCCAAGGCTGCACTTGAGCCTGCCCTTAACATCCTTCAATGTTAATGCCTTGTTACTCCTGTGTCATCTCTGCAGACACTGAACGAGCAGTGGAAATTCTGACCAGATACCAAAGCACCCTGCGGTCCCCGGAGGAGCAGGAGTTAAAAGCTTCCATTGGAAAAGTCTCGCACATCTTCCAAAGTGAACTCTTCCAGGCTCTGCTGGGTAAGCCCCTGTCTTGCAGTCCCTTGCAGTCCCTGCAGCCTTGTGTTTAGTGGGGTCTCCTGGGAGTCTGATCCTGTGCCAGTGCCTGGCACTGACCGGTGTATTCTGTGGAAACACTTGGTATGTGATGCCAGGGAGCTGGGCTGTCTTTCGCCTCCAGGGCTTGGGTAGGAGATACCAGGGCTGCAATCACTGGGTGTTTGTAATGTGAACAGGATTCCTCAGTTTGATTGAGGACAAGGGGTAAGGCCTTCTTGATCAGACCATGCCTGATAAGGGATCCTGCCCTGCTGTGAGCACTCTCTGTGCTGTGCAGGTGTGTCCAGGAAGGAACACTAAATTTTTCTGTCTTTAAGAGAGAATCCACATGTACCGAAGGTCCTTTGGGGTGTTCTGGCCTTCCTAGTGCTTAGACCCACCAGCACTTGTGAGTAACACACTGTTCCAGCAGCTCCATTTGACACAAGGAACAGACTTAACAGTAAGGCTCATCTTGGGGCCGGACACCAGAAAATGGCATTTTGAGCACTGTATAAAGTTCTCCATGTGGATTGAGACAAATGCAGCTGGAGTCTTGCTGGACTATGCAGCTTCTCTGTGCAAGACACACAGCTGTCTTACTATTCTGCTTAAGGTCTGTTCACTGTGGGCCTTGGGAAACACTTACAGCCCTTGTGGTTTCTGTTCCTGGATCTCCTGGGAGAGAAGCGGAGTTTCCCTGGTGGGAAGGAACGGAAAGCACCCCAGAGGCTCTGCACTCTTAGAGGAAGACCCAGGCCCCAGGGTGCAGAGCTCCACATGTGGTCTGTGGCTCACTCTCAGTGCATTTTGACCCAAGGCTGTCTCAGCCCTGGTGCTCCCTGCCACTGTCGCTATTCTCTTGGCAGCTCTCACCTTTTCTTCACACCTCTGCAGCCAGAGTTCCACTTCTGTGCCCGCAGAGATGAGTTGCCCACAGCTCCTCTTCTGATGAGTTGCCCACAGCTCCTCCTGTGCTTCAGGTTTTCCTTGAAAATGAAGTTGTGTGCTGTGTCCTGAGCAATTTAATTCTTCCCTTTTTTCTTTCTTGCTGTTGGAGCATCACCTGGAGGCTTTCAATCCCAGCATGTCCTTTTAAAGGTCTTGTGCTGAGCAGAGACATGTGACAAGGGTGGACTCCCCAGAGCAAGTGGGCCCCCGCACTGAAGGAGCCAGTGTACATCTCCTTTCTTACCTTTAATTTATACAACCTGCTCTCTAAATGATCTCCTTTCTTATCTCTTAGTTTATACAACCCGCTCTCTAAATGATCCCCAGCCTGGAGGCAGTGATCCCTAGCAGGGCTGTGACCTTGACCAACCTGACATGAGCCCAACACCCCTGGCTGCTTTTGTGTGCTGGCCAGTTCTCCCTGGGGCTGTGTGAAGGCAGCGAAGCAGCTTTCCCAAGGCCCGGGGCTGTTGCTATTAGTGCAGAAGTGCTGTGGAGAGAGTGTGGCTGCAGAGAACACGTCTGCCCGAGCACCGAGCTGGCTGCAGCTGCACGGATGCTGCAGAGTCCCTGCTCTCAGCTGTTTGTCTTGGTGTCCTATCAGCCCTGGCACGAGGGAGTGTTGGGAGTGTCCCTTGTTTACTGGTGACCTTTTCAACTGGTTTAACAGGATATTAATTCCCCGTGCCAGAGCGAGCCTTTCTCTAGATGTGTTTACCTAAACTAGGAATTTGCATTAATTACTTCCGCCCCCCCCCCACACTCCCTCCCCCTACTTCCCCTTGGAGTGTAGATTTGTGAATTCCTCTGTCCCAGCATGGACACTGCGTGCTCACTGTGGCCACACATGGTTGGTACACACTGGGTTGCCTCGTGTCCGTGGTCCAGACCCACTGGAGCACAGTAACAACACTGCAAGGGTGATAGAACATTTCTATTTTATTTATTTTCACCCCTCCTTTTCCCAGGGGGCCGCTGTGTCTCTGAAGCCTGCTCCAAGTCACAGCGCTGGCTCAGTGTGGGAGGAGGATTTGCAGGAGAGCACAGACGTACTGCTCAGTGCAGAGCTCCTGTCTCACTGCCCCACACCATGCCAGATGCTTCTGGCTCTGGAGAAGCCTTAGCCTGCAGAGGTGCCTCCTCTTGCAGCTTTTCAGCAACACAGCCCTGCTTTTTTTCAGCCCCTGGAGAAGATGAATGTGTGAGCATGGTCCATCCCTGTCCTCAAGCTGCCTGCTCCTGCAGGTAATGCTCTCCTGGAGCATGAGTTGGCTGATTGGAGTTTGAACATCAAAATGCATCAGGCCATAGCAGAGCTACCAGCAGTGACAAACATCATGGAGTTTGCCAAGTTGGTCCACATGAAAAATACCAGGGACATGACTTTGCATACACTTTTTTTTTTTACAAGTAAGCTGTTGGGGATCTCCAGAAGCCCCAACCTGTGTTGTGTCCCAAGATGCGTCAGTGCTGTGCTGGGTGTATCAGTCACTGCAGTCGTTGCCTGGTGTTGCTCTGCACGTGCACCGTATTCTGCCAGACTCCCCTGAGCACAGCACAGCCCTTTCAATCCTTGTGACCACCTCCCTGTCCCCGGAGCTGCCTGTGTCGGGGGCACGCTGCCTGTGCCAGGACGGCTCCTGTCCCGGCGGGTGCCGCGGCTGGCTCGGCACGGCACAGCGGTGCGGGAGCTGCTCTGCACTGGAATGTGCCAAACCCTGCTCCGCACAAAAGAAATTCCTTGGCTGTGCAGAGGGAAAACAGGCTGTGCTGGCTCCCTTCTCCTGGCCCCTCTCTCCCTGTGTCTGAGGCTGTGGAGCCAAGTGCGTGACTTGCAAGGAAACAGCCCAGCAAAGGGGTGCTCCAGGAGCCTGGGTTGGGGCGATGGTGGCCCCGCTTTCCCTTTGCTCCGTGGAGCCCCTCAGGGAGATGCTTGGTCTCTTGTGCTGCTGGGGAGGATGGGGCTTGCACACAAAAGCAGCTCCCTGACCTTTCCTTCCCAGAGCCGGGGCTGAAAGGGACTGTTGTGCCCTTTGCAGCGGGAGAAGCTGGTGGACAGGCAGGGTTTGTGTATGTCCAGCTATCCCAGCTGCCAGCAGCCCAAGGGGCCGAGCTCCTCCCAAAAATCCTCTGGATCTCAGCTCTTCTCCTGTGCCTGAGCAGTGGCCAATGCAGACCTCTGTAAGTCCTGTCAGCTGCTTGAGGCCCCAGTCCTCCCCTGCAGCTCCTTTTACCCTACAAAGGATTCCTCCCAGAGCACCCTGATGTGGTGAAGGCAGAAGGAGAGGCACGAAGTGCTTCCCTGGGTGCAAAAGCCCAGCAAGACCAGCTTGCCAGCAGCCCTGCCTCACCGGGAAATGGCTTCACCGGGTGGCTGCAGGAGCCAGGCTGGAAAACTGGAGGAATGTGGAGGATTCCCAGCCCTGAGGCCTCCTCCTCTTGCAGATTTGCCCATAGCAAGGATGGAAACTTGCAGCTTGCTTGAAAAAGATCTGCTGTGGCAGCCGTGGGTGTGAATGGCAGTGGGGCATGGCTGGGGGTCTGGTGTGAGGCTGGGGTTTCTGCTTGGGGTAAATCCATGGTGCTGCAGCTGGTGACAGTGCACACAGTGGGGGAGAAATGTCATTTTCTGGAAGTGCATGTGCTGGCTGGCACAGGGGCACTGCGTTAGAGCACAGATGCTGGTGCTATAGAAATATTTCATGGCATTTATTTGACATGTTAACCCCGGGAAAAAATTGTTGGAAAAATTCTGATCTCTGTAAATCTCGAGTTACTTTTCCTTATTAGACCCAGAATGGATTTACGTCATCACACAGAAACTGGGTGGTAAGACAGAACATGCAGCTCCATCTTTTGCTACCACAACGTCCTCTTATGGAGGCTTTTCAGGTATTGCTGCTCTTAAAGTGCACAGGTGAGGCAGACGTGTGCAATTTGTGATGCTCCTAAGAAATGAGGGAAACCAGCATATATTTAAATTATCTTTAATGCCACGTGCATGTGTCCTAAAATGTACTTCTGTCCTTTGCTGCCTGAACCCTGTCCACCAATCCTGAAACTCGTCTAATCCCTGGTGCCAGCAACAATTCTCTCTTCTGGCAAGCACCTAAACTGGGCTGAGGGTTTTGGAGGTGGAGAGTGGCTGCTTCAGGGGACAAGTTTCCTGCCCTTCAGGCGCCTTGCCAGCTTGGCTGCCCAAGGCTCTGTTCCTACAGCAGATGGGTGACAAACGGGGTTGCCAGCAGCAGCACACCCCCACAATGGGGCTGTTCAAATCCTGTTTTCATTCTTGCAAAGTTTTGTGTGTTCCCAATGTAATCCATGCAGCCAGAAGCCGCTGCTATCCTGTTACGCAATTATTATTTTTATAACCAGAGGGAGAGATGTTTTAGCACGAAAACAAGGTCCAGTTTCTCTGGCTGTGAAGTGAGTGCTTGCTGCAACCTCGTGTCTGATTTGGGAGGGTTTCAGGAGCTGCCAGCAGCCTGTTTGGCAGCCAGGGGGCTGTAGAGGGGGTGCCCCAGGTGCGATGGGTACATCTGGGGACTCCCACTCCTCCCATCGTTGCTAGCTGCCACATGTCTCCCAGGGCACAGGACAGAGCCTGGCAGCACAAAACAGCAGCTCCAAAAGTGGCACTGATGCCAGGCAGTGGCACGGTGCTCCCTGCAGCTCCCAGGCAGCCACAGAGCCTGGCTGGGCTGCTCTTGGGCACCCAGCTGGTCTGCCAGCAGCTGCAATTTATAGCAGCTTTCCCCCTCCAGCGGGGTGGTCAGCAGATAGGGCAGCCCCTGAGAGCTGGAAGATGGGGGTTGATGCAGCTCTCGTCCCATCTGCAACAGGGATGTGCTGCTGCAGTGCACGGGCACGTGGTTAAGCACTGGGAAAGAGAATAGGGAATTGTGTCTGGGCGTGCAGCCCTGCTCTGTGAAAGCATCCCTGGTGGCACAGGCAGAGTGGGAGCTTCAGACAAAGTTTATTCTAAAAGCTGTTGAGTCACAGGATGAAGAAAGGACACCCTTCCTTTCTAAACTCATCCTCAGAGAGGAGCCTGGGTGCAGCTGGATCCAGTCTTAGCCCCAGACTTTGTCAATGGTATATGTCTAAAGGATTATACAGGTGTAATTGAACCTTTATACATGAAGGTTATATTGAACCTTTATTTGTCCCACAGGATTAAGGATGATAAACCTAATGTATTCATATAAATATATTAAATGATTTGTTTTAATTGATTACAATAATGAAAAGGATTAGAAAAAAAAGAGCTTAAACAGAATTATTTACTAAACAGTATGGATAACTATAACTACTACTGTAGTGCACTGTTTTTGAAGCAATATTAAAGCAATTGTATTAAAGCTAGCTAAACAATTATTAAGTAGAGATTGATGTTACTCACCCATACCAATGACCAAGGGCAAATCTCTGACTCAGCCTTGAGTAGTGACCTTGAGGGGTGTCCCCACTCAAGGGAAGGATCTTCACACAGCTGAGGGAGGTATGATAGAAGTCCTCACTGTGCAAAAGTGTGACTGGCCTTTCATAGTATAAAGTGATTGACTGTCAGTCATATGCATTTTTTAG